>NW_028073411.1:5339442-6585147 GCF_014824575.4 Sturnira hondurensis
CCGACCTTCTCACACTGCGCCCCATCTAATGACAGCAGAGGACAGAAGTGCAACTGGGGGACTGGACGTGACAAGATTTCTCACCCAGAAGGAATGCTGGGGCGTTTTCTTGAGCGAGTTACAGGGTGCTAAAGTACTAGTCAGTGTGGTCAGTAGAGCTAGACCATTGGTAAGTCCGGGAAACAAGGCAGCATGGCCCGGTGGTGAAGGGCACAGACTAGAGCCAGGGAGTTAGGCTCAGACCCCAGTTCTGCCACTTCCCGCACGTGGAGCCTTATGATCCTCGCTGGTCTCATTTTCCTCATCTGTAGAACGAGGGTGCTAAGATTACCTACCTCCCAGATTTGCAATGAGGACTAATAATTAATACACGGGGTCTGGCACAAATAACACCCCTTTTTATTACAAAATCTCTTATTATGAAACCATAAGCATGTAATTCTGTAATATAACAATATCACACTCAAGCACACCATATGACATTTTAGGTGAAATGTTCAAATTAAAACTGTAGATTATCACACCCATAGTACTAATCTACCAACCACACTCATGCAGGCCTTACTTCTGCGAGACCCTGTATGTAAAGTGCCTGGCACAGTGCCTGGTACACTGTCGGTCGTATAATAAGGATCTGCTCTCACTTGTTCTTCACTCAAAAAGTAGGCATGGGAGTAAAGCTACCTCTTCAAGACCCTGACTTCATTTCCTCTGGATATGCGCTCAGAAGTGGGGTTAGTGGTTCAAAAGGCAGTTCTATTTTTACTTTCTGAGGAACCCTCCATGCTGTTTTCCATGGTGGTTGCACCAATTTACCTTTCCATCAAAAGTACACAAGGATTGCCCTTTCTCCACATCCTCACTGACATAATGATGGCTATTCTAACACGTATGCGGTGATATCTGATTGTGGGTTTTGAGTTGCATTGCTCTTATGATTAGTGATGTCAAGCTCCTTTTCATATACGTGTTAGCCATTTGCCTTTGTTTGAGAGATGTCTATTTCGGTCCTTTGCCCATTTTTAAAAAATATTTTGTTTATTTGTGTTTAGAAAGAGGAGAAGGAAAGGAGAAAGAGAGGGAGAGAAACATCAATGTGTGGCTGCCTCTAGTGTGCCCCACACTGGGGACCTGGCCTACAACCTAGGCATGTGCCCTGACTGGGAATTGAACTGGCAATCCCTTGGTTTGCAGGCCCATGCTCAATCTACTGAGCTATACCAGCCAGGGCCTTTGCCCATATTTTAATCTTTTTTTGTTTTTGGTGTTTTGCTACTGAGCTATGTTTATGGTAGCATTATTCACAACAGCCAAGATATGTAAACAATTTAAATGTGTGTTAATAAACGAATGGATAAAGAAAATGTGGTATACATATGCAGTGGCATATAATTCAGCCTTAAAAAAGGAGGAAATCTTTTTGTTTCCAACAACAAGATTAAACCTGGAGGATACTATGAAATAAGCCAGACACGAATACTACATGATCTTCCTTACACGTGGAATGCAAAATGGTCAAATTCGTAGAGGCGGAGAGTAGGGTGTTGGTTGCTAGGGGCTGTGGGGGAAACATGGGGAGATGTTGATCAAAAGGTACCACATGGGTACCACCCTGGCTGGTGTAGCTCAGTGGATTGAGCACAGGCCTGCGAACCACACGATCGCGGTTCGATTCCCAGTCATGGCACATGCCTGGGTTTCAGGCCAGTTCCCAGCAGGGGACGCATGAGAGGCAACCATACATTGATATTTCTCTCCTTCTCTCCTTCCCTTCCCCTCTAAGGATAAATAAATAAAATATATTTTTAAAAAGGTACCAAATGTCAGTTATGCGAGACAAATAAGGTCTGACAACCTAACACACGGCACAGTGACTGTAGGTTGCATTGTGTGTTCTCACCACAAAAATGAGAAAAAAAAAAGAAAAGAAAATGGTGACTACAGTAGTCTCCCCCACATGTCTGCACTTTTGCTTTCTGTGGTATTACTGTATTTTTCAGACCATAAGATGCACCTAGGATTTAGAGGAGGAAAATAGGGAAAAAAATTTTTGAAGCAAAAAATGTGGCAAAATATTTAGTATGTCTTATAGTCCGAAAAATATGGTAGTTACCCATGGTCAACCATGGGCCAAAAGTATTAAGTGAAAAATTCCAGAAGTAAGCAGTTCATATGTTTTAAATTGACTTAAAAAAAAGAAGAAGAAAAAAGCTGGACATAATGTGTCAAGGAAAGTGCTTTATTTCTTTTTCTTTTTTTAGGATCATAGCAAAGTAAGATTTTTGTTTGTTTTTTTATTTTGGTAAGCAAGTAGTTTTCGCATCAGGCCCTGGGTTCATGGAGTTTTATATCTTTTCTTCAACTTACAAACTGGTCATTCCCCAGAAACTAGACTCCTGTAACATTTTATTAAAAAAACATCTCCGCCAGGTGAGGCACTAAGTCCCATCTCGCATTTTCCTTTCTATCACAAGCAGATCGTTTTCAAGATCAGACACCCCAGCTATGGGCAACAAGGTCACTGAACGGAGAGAACGGAAGAGCAGGCTAAGGAGTGGAAACCGGTGCACACAATTGGACTATTTTATACCACAGGAACACCCCCCAGCCTTCTGCAAGTCTGTCCTGAATGTAAACATTTAGCCTTCACCACCATCCAGTACTTAGCAGGGTGTCGGAAGCATGCCAGGTGTCCGGTGACCATTTGTTGATTGATATTCACAAAGCTCTTTTTTTAAGACCTTCAGGAAACTCACTTTGGTTCTATTTCTGCCCCCTGGTCAAGCTCAGAACACAGGCACTCCGTTTCCATGAGCTGATCCCTCACTGTTTGGAAGGCGTATGAGCCAAGAGCTTAGGCTTCGGAGCCAGGCTACTTGGTTCAGAGCCTGGATCCTCACTAGTTTGCAACTAGTGTGATCGCAGGGAAATGTCTTTGTCCCAGAGGGGCCATTTCTTTGCCTTCATTTTGTAAACGACACAGGAAGGATGGCTTTAAATGCTTCTACTTAAAGGCTTATATTGCGGATCAAAAAATATTCACCGATAGCATGGGGCTGTGGGAGCAGTCTAACAGCTTTGCACATCCGTCTTCTAGTCTCCATAGCCGAGGAGGAGCAACTGTGGCCTCAGTGCCATCCGAGGGCCTGCTGTTCTTTACCATGTCCCTACCTCAGGTTGTCTGTGCAGATCTTGAGTGCTGAAAAAAGTAAAAAACTCAGCTGGGACCAGTGAAATAGTGTCTGCTTTTTGGGCCTAGGACTGTTCATGGCTAGTTCTTTAGGTGACAGGGTGTTGTTCAAGTGAGTGACCAAGAGAATTGTCATCGCCAGCAGGATTCCCTTTGGCCGCTATCGGCCTCGTAAGTTGCCCTCACCCTATAGCTGATATGCGGAGGTGAGCAGCTGACGTTAATCAAATATGAGTAATGCGATGTTTCTCAGTGTAGCAGGCGGGATGATTAGGTGGCATGCAGATGAACGCATGCATTTTTATTTGAACAGTTATGTACAAAAACATATAATTAGTTTATAAAACAAGTGATCTCATGGTTATTATTGCTTAGGATTAGGCAAAGTGAAAGATGTGAGGGAATTTGAATTTCACTTAAAGAAAAATATCCCGTAAAGAACAGTCTGGGTAGTTTGCAGGGTAGCAAAGGGTGTGAAAGTAATGCAGAAATGAATAAGGTTTGGAGAATAGTGGGCTAATGCAATGTTAATTAAAAACATAATGTTATGTATGTACATGGCATTAGAAGTTTTTCATGCTCATTACATTTTCAGAGCTCAGACTGGGCAGGGGGTCACAGTGGATGAAGTCATTCACTGCAGGGAGAACGGTTCGTCAAGTGGAGAAGTAAGGCAATAGCGATGGTGAATCCCAGAGTTGTGTCCTCCTCGGTAGGATGGTAGGTAGGGTTTGGTAATGAAACGCACACACAGGAATAATTCACGCCTGCTTGTTGTTTAAATCAGATAGTTTCATGTTTCTGTCTGTTAGTATTACTTTAACCCTCCCACACCAACATTATTTTTTAATTACAGTGTAATCTCATTTTTCTGTAACAAATAAAAATCATACCTGGTGAGACTGTTTGAATTTGAACTGTGCTATCAGCAATGCCATTGTATTGGTCAGCTCTTGCTGTATAATAAACCACCCCAAGATTTAGTAGTTAAAATAATAACCATTGTTTTCCTCATGATTCTATGGTTCTGCAGTCTGGGTGTTTCTTATCTGGACACAGACACACATTTGCAGTGAGCAGGTGGTTAGCCAGGTAGCTCAGCATCTTTGGCTTGGCAGACTTCCCCCCCAGGAAGATGCGGGGGACTGGGCCACATCTCGTCAGCATCCTTCAGGCTACCCAGATTTGTCCTCTTGGCAGAAGCAGGGTTCTGGGGGAGAGAGAGAGCACGGAAGAGTACAAGACCTCAAGGTTCAGAAGTGGCACGTTGCAGCTTCTGACCTACTGGATTGGTTCAAGTGAGTCCTGACACCAGTACAGATTCAGGATGGAAGATTCTTTCTCTTGATGGGAAGAACTGTGAAGTTACGTTGTAAAGAGGAGTGATTACTGGAAGGGAAACTTCATGGCCATTTTTTCTGCAGTCTATTATAAGCACTTGGCAAATACATCACCTCGGACAAGGCACTTTGTTTCTGTATGTTGTGGTATCCCTGTGTGTGAAAACGGAGATAATATGCTAGCTCCTCAGCTCTGAGTTGCAGCCAGGCCACGCAAATCAGACCAGCTATGTCAAAACACATTGAAAGCTACAACATCTCTAAAAAGGTGCAGTTTTGTCGGTGCTCTGCCCAGATTCCTCTACAGAACAGGACATCCTAAATAGAACTTGCCTCTAAAGAGACACATGAGAGGATGATTGCAAACTGCTTAGCCCAGTCCTGGCACAAAGAAGGATTCCATAAGTGTCAGTGGCTATTATTATTATTATTATCATTATTATTTATGTATTTTTTAAAGATTTTATTTATTTATCTTTGGAAGGGAAAGGAAGGAGGAAGGGAGAGAAACATCAGTGTATGGTTGCCTCTCATGCATCCCCTGCTGGGAACTGGCCTGTAACCCAGGCATGTGCCCTGACTGGGAATCAAACCACGATCCTTTGGTTTGCAGGCCCGTGCTCAATCTACTGAACTACACCAGCCAGGGCTATTTTTATTATTAATAAAAAATTAAGATAAGGTATAGGTGGGGAATACTTAGTAGGTTGTGATTAAGAATGAACAAACAAATGAAAGACGAAACAAACCCAGTGTAGTGAAAAATGAGCTTACCCCCACATCTCCAACTGCTTTACTATAAAATGTGTTTTGTTCATCACCAGTTGATGGGTTTTGAAATCATTTATTTTCATTGTCTAACGAAGGGTGCTTTGTTGAGTGCTTCATTATCTGCAGAAACGCTTTAGCATTTGCACCGGAGCCCTGCGCTCCAGTGCTGGCACAGGCACTGCCTCTCAGTGATAATTTTCCAGCTAAGTGTTATGTATCAGGTAAATGATTGTGCATGTGAATGGTCACTTTAGGTCGTGCATTAGCAGATAGAAATGAACAGTCTTCTCCAAGAAATGTTCAACTTCTTTCTCCCACAGTTCACTGCTTCGAGTACGATTGTAGAGCATGCTGTGATATTGCACAACGCCTGATTAGAAAGAATAAGAATAAAGATCTGAAAACTGTGAGCTCTTCTGAGACAGGACTTGGTGCGTTTGCTGTTTCCTTTGTTCCTGCTGTAGATCTTCACTTATGTTTATGATGTAATTTGAGCAATGCTACTGAGAAGCAGCAGCAGCAATGTGCCGTGCAGAACCTGTGGCTTTTCCTCATTACAGGCATTGTTTTAAAGTATAGGCACCCAGATATGGTAATAGCTTGTCTCCCTCTCTACCCAAAGTACTTCTTTGGTTGCTCTTTCTGTCACTAGATTGTATGGCTCTGGAAGGCATGAGTTAGATTTTTCTTACGTCTCCACGAGGTGCAAAGAGTAGTTGCCAAGTAAATGTAAATTAAAATGAAAAATGAGTGAAAGCGTGAGGATAGTTCATGGAGAACAGTTGTGTCTCATTTAGGCAATATTCTTGAAGGCTGTCTTTAAACCAAAGTCTTACTTAAGTCATTACANAATGCTACTGAGAAGCAGCAGCCAGCAATGTGCCGTGCAGAACCTGTGGCTTTTCCTCATTACAGGCATTGTTTTAAAGTATAGGCACCCAGATATGATAATAGCTTGTCTCCCAAAGTACTTCTACCCAAAGTACTACCCAAAGTACTCTACCCAAAGTACTCTACCCAAAGTACTCTACCCAAAGTACTTCTTTGCTTGCTCTTTCTGTCACTAGATTGTATGGCTCTGGAAGGCATGAGTTAGATTTTTCTTACGTCTCCACGAGGTGCAAAGAGTAGTTGCCAAGTAAATGTAAATTAAAATGAAAAATGAGTGAAAGCGTGAGGATAGTTCATGGAGAACAGTTGTGTCTCATTTAGGCAATATTCTTGAAGGCTGTCTTTAAACCAAAGTCTTACTTAAGTCATTACAGACACAGAACAGGTCCCACTAAGGGGGTGTCCAACTCACTGCTTTCCCCCACGCCGTTTGCAGGAGGACCCTACCAGAGATAACCTGTATGTGACATACAGAGGAACCAGTTCTCTTGTAAGGGAACATCTTCACATGTCAGGTGATTTCTTGGAAATAGAATCTGCGTTACAACATTAAGTGGCAAGTTACTCGTTACGTTCTTCTATCCTAGGACATCCCTGATGTAATTAAAGTGACCTGTTTTCCTGCTGGTCCCCTTTTCAGATGGTAAACTCCTTGAGAGAAACTGTGGCTTGTCACTTGTGTACCTGTCACCTCTCAGGATGCCCGGTATGTGTTAGGCACTAGGGAGCCCACAAACACTTCGATGGCTGGGAGATGTCACCCAAGCCCCTCAAGGAGCTTCCCGGTTGGTGTTTGAGGCAGCAGAGGGGCATAGACGTTGTGTTTTAAGACCTATTTCCAAAAATCATGAGGACTTTCAACTGACTTCTGGCCAGAAGGGGTAAAAAATAAAGCAAATTTGACCCACCAGGGGCTTGAGGCATATTGCTTGTGCTCCTCACCTTTGACCTTTCTTTCTTGGCTCTGTTTCTTTGTCCCCAGTTCTGTCTTTTCCATGTGGTTCTTTGGTTGGCATTATTATTATTGTTCTTAATCTGGGGCTGTGCTTCTTTGGAGAAAGTGAGTGCAGTGGGTCCTCGGCTGACAAGTGACAGCTTTCTCCCGCGCCTCGTGGGGCTGTGTCTGGCACAGGGCTTTGCACATGCCACATGTCCAGGAGACGCAGTTTTAAGTGACTAAATAGATTCCGTCTTTGGTTTATAGCTGTGTTCTGGATCTTCGTGACCCCTCCCTGTTGTAATTGTCTTGATCCCTTCTGCCTGCGAACGGCATCTTACTGCTCTCCTTCCCTTACCGCTCCACATTCTAGGATGATTTTTGTGTATGTCCCCATCCCCTCCTCCCATCGCACTTTTCTATTGTGTGGCAGGACAATGAGGGACGATGGAAACATTAGAACAGACCACGTAATCAAGCCGGAGAGGCTTGCCACAAAAAGGGGAAAACAAAGTCACTAGCTGGAACAGTAGTCGTACTCTGTGTCCCACTGTTCTAGGGATGGGGACTAAGCAGGGAATAACAGTGACTGAGTTATCAGATAGTAGAGCTGGAAGAAGGAACCTTCTCATGCAACACACATACGTGTCATGCTCTCGGAATGCCAGGAACCGTGCTGAGTCCAGAGAACACAGCCACACTCTAGTCTCAGGCTCTGAAGAGTGGCTTTCGGGGGAGGAGGCAAAGCCCTCAAAACTTGAGGTGACTTGAGCAAAGACTAAGTCCTTGTTATTCGTTGTATTTTTGGTCATCATCTCTCAAGTGGTTGCATGTGAGGATGGGTAGGTTGACTCTGTGCCCGTGGTTTCTCAGCCTCTAAAGGCCCTGGAGAGAGAGGATGCCATATGCTGCCTGTGTAAGTGGTCATTACTGCAGACATGAAATAAATGAGATTTTGGAGGGTTTTGTGCTCTCTTCTGCTAAACAAACCTATGAATGGGATTACGATGAATTTTTTACATATCATTTATGGTTAGCCATCAGCTCTGTATAAAAGAAAAGACAAGCAACAAAAAAACTTTTTAGAGAAGTCCCGGAAAT
Source organism: Sturnira hondurensis (assembly GCF_014824575.4). Lineage (NCBI taxonomy): Eukaryota > Metazoa > Chordata > Mammalia > Chiroptera > Phyllostomidae > Sturnira > Sturnira hondurensis. The sequence goes on from NW_028073411.1 coordinate 5,347,673, forward strand.
CAGAGCAAGCTCCAGGGTTGTTATCATAAAATGGGATCATCTCCTTATCACGGAGAGCAGGGATGGACCTTCATGCCTCCCTGGGCGATGTTCCGTTCTCTTCAGTAAATAATATAGGGCTTCCCCCATAATTACCTTGTAGTTTGGAATAGCTCCTTGGGACCCATTTCAGTCCATTGGGTAAATGATGTGTTTTCTACTGGCATTTTAACCCAACAGTGAAGTGTGTGAACTAATGATATACATAGTGTAGGCTCTGTAGGGAACGATGTCGAGGCCTTGGTTACCTGTATAAAGTCATACTCTAGGCCCTGGGCAACTAGATTCCAGGAAAACACCATTTGTATTTAGTGTTACCAGAGAAAAATAAACACTTGGCAGGGGCATTCTTAGGGCCCTTTCACAGGATGTCTAAAGAGGCCATGCATTGGGCAGGGTGCCATTTCCAGCCAGTGACATCCCATTTGTAAGGCAGCTGCTCTTTGCTGCTATGAAAGACATGTCAGAATGTGTCTTGGAAAATCCCGTGACTAGTCCCATATGGCTGCCTGGGTCATCGGTCTTGGAGTGTTGATAGACGAGTGATTTAGATTACTGAGGCAACCATGAGATCATGGAAAAAGGCCCCAAGTGACAGTCGTGAGTCATGGGTTGGAACCCCAGCTCTGGCACTTCCTGGGCAAGTCACTTACCTTGCTGAGCTTTGGTGTCTGTCTTCAAAATGGGGATAACTGTCCCTGTATTGCATGGAAATTGGGAGGGTTTAGAGGCATGCCTCATGTGCATTAGAACAGGGAGGTTCCTAGCTTAGACCTGGCTCTCAGCAGTAGTTCTTAAGAAACCAAGCTACCAATACATGGCTTGGCACTAGCCAAGTATTCTCCAAACTTTCTTGCTCCCATGAATCACCTGGGATATTAAAATACAGAAGTCTTCTCCTACCTGGCCGATTAACTGAGACTTTCCAGAAGGAAGGCCTGGGAACCTGAATTTAATAAGCATCCCAGCTCATTGTCATGGTCAGACTAGACTATAAAGCAGTACTGAAGGCAAAGAAGTGGCAAAGGATTCTTTTGATGGTTTTCTCATCATTTCTAGGGCTGAGTCAGGCACAGGGTTTGGCTATCTGTCCCATTCAAGGAGCCTTCGACTTCTACAATTATGGTAAATTATATATTGATTCAGGTATACATACAGATGTGGTCCGTGTCACGACTCTCTCACTCAGGGTGGCTTGGCTACATTTCTTTGACAGAAGGATTTTTTTCTTTTTGCGTAATTCCAAATTGCGAGGCACACACATGTGTTCTAAACTTAAAATGAGTATCAGTCCAAGAAGCAGGATTCCCCAAAGAAATTGAAATCAAAGCGACAAGTCTGCATGGCCCTCTGAGGCCTGACCCAGTTCGCTCCCTGCTGTTTTCGCGCGGTTGGGCAGTGGTTTGGAGTTTTCTTTAAAATGCTCTCCCTGGAGTAGCAGGGGACCAGCCAAGGAGTCTTCTCAGCCAGACGTCCTCGCAAGATGCCTACGAGGTCCCTCTGAGTCAGTTCTATGTTCCAGCCTGCCCGCCATTTTACCTGGGGCTGTACCACTCTAGTATACTTTGTGGGGCATCTAACAGTTCCTTTTCCTGCTGACCATCTGGAAAATAGGATATTTCAGTGGAATAACAATGAATAATCATGGTCGCAATGTACTGCTTTTTAAATGTTCAATTTGATCTTTGGACCATCTCTGAGTTATTATTCCCATTTTACAGATGAAAATTTGGGAAGAGGTTATTTAACGTGCTGAGCTGTCATACCGAACAGCAGAAATGAAACTGGAACCTAGTTCTAACCTCAAACTTTCAGTCATCACTCCGTGACACTCTCCCCAACGTGCGCCCCAGTGCTGCAGACTTCTGCTGCTGTGTGTAGATGCAGTCTCGTGGCTGTTCAGGCGTCCAGACGCTGCTTCCTTGACTGCAGTTTGTCTGGTCTCTGACAATCTGCTTCTCTCCAGATGTTTCTGAGCATTTCTGTGGGGAGGAGGTCTGTTCGTTCTGCCCCATCCTGACCACTGCTGATTTGCTATTGTAATATCTTAGAATCTATCACCTGCATTCTGAGTAACAGAATCTCAGGAATAGAAGGGCTTGACCGGTCATTTAGACTAACCCCTGAGCAATGTCAGAATGATGGCTCACTCTCTCTGACCTATCACCAGGCCCTCTGTCTGCATGGCTCTAGGATGGATAGCGTTCCACTGTCATAGCCCATGTATGACACCTCAGGGCAGACAATACAACCTGTTCACATAGTCAATGAGGGAAATGTCTAAACCTGCAGAGAATTTTTACTAGTTTATTTAAGCCAAACTGATGACATAAGTCAGAGAGTAGAATCTCAAGTACTCCAGAGAATAGTGGTTTTGTAGTTTCTTTGATGCATTTGAAATTAGGGAGGGACATAAGGAAGATTACATGGAGGTGGGAGAAAGCAAGGTGGGAGGCAGCATACCTCCTGTGTGTTTCAGAAGGAGGGTTCTGAGAGGGGCCATTTCAAAGGTGTGTTAACCCTGATGCACAGAAGCAGTGGACAGGGCTTGCTTAAGGCAAAGACCAGTGTTTTAGTAACCAGGACCTGCCCAGTTCCAAGTTTATGATCAGATCACCCTGTGAGGTTACTTTCCCTAGAACCCCCTTTTTTTCCACAACCTTTACTTCCATAGACAGTCCTCTGTTGGGCTGTTGGGGAAGCTTGAAGGCCCTGGAAGATCGTGGGCCGAAAGTCATGGTTGACTGAATCCAGGACACAAGATCCCTGGGTTTTGGAATAGTCACTTTCCTTGGGTAAATGACAAAGTGACTTCACCGCACAGGGGAGGACAGTGGTAAAATGGCAAAAACTGAAGAGGCTTTCAAGTCACCGAGGGGCTGATCAAAGGAAGCACTGAGGCGTTTTCAGGAGGAAGGAGGGTCTACACCAGTGAGGGGGAAGTGTGGTGTGGGCATTTTATTGATTTCCTAACCGATTGATTTCAATGGATGAATTGTCTGCTGGAAAGAAAGACTAATAGTGAAGCCGAAACCCAGACCACTGGGTTTCGAGGTAGGGAGGGCATGACAAATGAAACACCCCGGCCTCACTTCTTTCCAGTCCACCCAGGAGCACATCCAGGTCTATAATCCCTCCCGTGGTGTCATGGAGAGGGGTGGATGTGTGCATTTTTTCTGAGCCTCCTCCATTGTCCTCCCCAAAATCTCAGCTGCAGCAAGGAAGCACTAGGGGCTCTCATTTGGATCTTACTGAGCTGTGAGTGACCGTATTGGAACTGTTCTGGGCATTGTTGTGTCTGGTGCATCTGTATGTCCCCAACACCTAGCTCGTGATAGTGCAAAGCAGATGTTCAATAAATGTTTTGAAAAATGAATGAATGAATGCTTGATGAATTGCTCTCTTTTTGAGAGGTCTCAGGCATTAAAATATTCTAAAATTGGGACTTTACCTGACCATCTCATTTCTTCCAGTTGAAAAATGCCCAGAGGGGAGGGATTACTCTTTAACTTCTTTTGTCGTGCTCTGCTGTGATACACACTGCGTCTCGGAGGCCTTGGGGTTCGGTGTTGGCCTTTTTCTCCCTTTGACAAGGCTAGGGGTAGTTTCTGCCCTAGCAGAGGACCCATGCTGGAGGCTCTTCTTCCCAGGTCTCTCTCCTCTGTATTGACTAGGACTACAGTGATAAAATAGTGCCTGGCTAGTTCCTGAACACTTTAAAAATTTTTTTCTGTAACATCTTTATTGAAGTAAACTTAACATTCAATAAAATAAAGTCACCTGTTTTAAGTGTACAAGTCAGCAATTTTTTGTAAATACATAGTTGTGTACCTATCACCATTATCCAACTTTAGAATGTTTTCATCACCCCAGAAAAATTCCTCATGTTGATTTGCAGTCAATCTCCAGTGCCACCTGTAGCCCCAGGTGACCACTAATGTACTTTTGGTCTCTATAGATTTGTTGTTTCTGTATTTTTATATAAAGGAATTATATACCATGTGAGTTTTGCTTCTTTCATGTAGCATACTGTTTTGTAGTTTCACCTGTGTTGCATTATGTCTCTTTTCTATGCATAGAGTTTGTCTTTTATAGCTGAATAGATTTCCACTGGATGGACACACCACATTTTGTGTTAGCATTTACTAGTTAGTGGATATTTGCATTTATTTTTGCTTTTTGATTCCTGTGCTGCTATGACCATCTGTGTACTGATTTTGTGTGGACATGTGATAGAAACAGTGACCTTGGCTCTGTGTAGGAGAGAGGAGGACAGAAATGAACCAGAAATGAATTGCACATGTGTTTCAGAATTTCACATTCAGTATGTAAGTCAGAAACAAAAGGAAACTGTGTTGTTATCATCACATTTAGTATATAATGTGTGGTATTTTCTACACCAAAATCAGTCTTAAAAAGACATACTGATACAAAGTTTATAATTTTATAAAGGTGGAGTGCCCTGTATATATCATGAATTAACTTTTTTATAGGGGTGATGCATAAGGTTTTTATAAATATGACTAGTTCATCAAATAGAAAGTTTTGCTTGGGAGCTAAGAATTTATTCATTCATAAATTTATATGAATTTAATGACACATGTCAGTCACATTTCTGGATGCTGTGAGTATAGCAATGAATAAAAAAATCCTGACTTCACAGAACTTATACCCTAGAGGGGAAAGTAAAGCAATAAAAAAAAGTTAGCAAAAGATAGTTGTTAGGTGGTGATAAATGCTGTAGAGAAAATGAAGCATTAAGGAGGATAGAGTATTGGGGATGGAGCTGGGAATGGGAAATTTTAAGTATATAATCAGGGAAGGCTTCACTGAAGAGGTGACACTGGACAGACATGAAGAAGGTGAAGAAGAAAATCATGTGAGTGTGTAGCAGAAGATCATTCCAGGCAGAGGAACAAGGAAGTGCAAAGGCCCTGAGGCAGGAGTGTGCACAGAGGGCACAAGCAACAGTGAAGTCAGATGGTGGGATCAAGCAGGGGCGATGATGACCTCAGAACATGCCTTGGAAGGTAGTACGGTCCTTGTCCCAAGGAGAGGCTGGAGGGGCCCTTGACAGGGGTGCTATGGTGATGGACCAGGTGCCAAATTATCAGAGCAATATACCAGCTTTTCAGGCCCCTTGCACATTTGAGACAGCACCATGATTCTTTGAGACTGAAAATGGCTCTTCTGTACTAAGCAGATGGGGTGTCAGAGGGATGTGATCTGAGCCAGGAGGCCCCCACTCTGTCCATGAGCTGATGGGATATTGCCTGACATTTGCTGTGGGGGGAGATGTGAAGGGAGCAGGCTCAGAGTGCATCCCAACATCTCATTTCATCGACTAGCATCTTACTGGGGCCCCCTCCCTGCCCTGGCATTGCAATGTAGTTCAATTTAAAAATCAAGAATTCTATTTTTCCCTTCAGTAGATTATACCCTCTCGGTGTGTAGGTAGGAGGGAAAATAATTTAGTTTGCGAGGCTCCAACAGGTACTTTATGGCACATTAGTGTCCACTTAGCTGCCACATGGATTGCTCCATCAATACCCGATGCATTTAAAGTTGCAATTTTAGTATCTCTTGTGCACAGGGTACAGACACACTTCAGCTGAAGCACTCACCCCACCCGTGAGTGACTGTGTTTTCCCCTTTGCCACCACTTAGTAGAGGATTGTTGGGGCTGGAATCAGATAGCACAGGCAGCACCACCTGCCACACTTCTTTACTTTTAAAGCTTTCCTTGTTTCAAATTTAGCAGCTGTTGCCTTGAGTCTTACTAGTTGCTCAGTGTTCAGGAAGGATGGCCCACAGATTGTGGAAGATCTCACAATTTTTAAATATTTACTGTAAAACATCTAGGTGGCTGGAGCTTTGGGGCTGCCGTCGGTGGTCAGTGTGCAGAAGTCATAGTTGTGTCTTTGTTTACAATGAACACAGGCCTATTCTTTGATCATGTAAAATGGTCTGTGTGTCATATATATGGCTTTGGTGCACAGAGGTCATTTTCTAAAAAATAAACATTTAGTGTTAGGACAGTTTTAGATTTACAGAACAATTGCACAGGGGACCCAGAGCTTCTATATACCCTTCACTTAGTTTCCCCTGTTATTAATGTTTTATAGTACATTAGTACAGTGTATTTGTTATAATTAATGAACCAATATTGATACTTCACTATTAACTAGAGTTCCTACTTTATTGAGCTTTCCTTAATTTCATAGCTAATGTCCTATTTTTGTTGTTTTGTGATCCTATCCACAACACTGTGATTGCATTTGGTTTTCAAATCTCCTTAGGTTCCTCGTGGCTTTGAGAGTTTCTCAGACTTGCCCCATTTGTGATGACCATGATAGTGTGGGGGATGGCTGGTCAGGCATTTTGTAGGATGTCTGTCAACTGGGGGATTTATCTGATGTTTTTCTCATGATTAGATCAGGCTTATGGGCTTTTGGAAGATCACAGAAGTAAAGTGCCATTTTCATAATATCATATAAGGGGACATATTATCAACATGACTTATCTCTGTTGATGTTGACCTTGATTATCTGGTTGACATAGTATTTGTTAGGGTTCTCCACTGTAAAGTTATTCTTTTATTTCCCCCTTTTCCATACTGTACTCCTGGGGAGGAAATTGTGTATAGCCCACACTTAAAAAGTTGAAGTTATACTACACCTGCTTGAAGGCAGCATATGTACAGAAATTATTTGAAATTTTGCTGCATGGGAGATTGTATCTCCTCTCTCTCATTTACTTATTTATTCAAGTCATTTACTTACATCAGTATGAACTCATGGATATTTATTTTATACTTCAAATTATAACCTGGTCCTACATTATTTATCTTGTTCCAGCTTTGGCAGTTGGAAGCAATTTCAGTTGGCTCCCGGCTCCCTTCAACATGCTTCTATCATAGTATATGTATGTATGTGTATTTGTGTGTGTGTGTGTGTGTGAGTGGGGAGGGATGGGGGGAGGGGGAGAATGAGAGAGAGAGAGGGATCCCTTTCTGTCATGATGCCCCAGGGTCATTTTGTATATTTCTTGTCCCAGTCCCAGAATTAGCCAGTTCTGCAAGGATCCTTGGCTCCTTTTATTGGAGAAGGGCATTAGAAACAAAAAAATTGGGCACTGGGACTGCTCAGTATTACTGGGTTGTTATTGCTGTCGTCCTTGGAGAGGTTATCTGGAGCATAGTGTATTTTGAGGAGACAAGGTTGTAATATGACAGAAGAGGCTCTGAACTAGAAGCTGCTCTTTGGGACACTCACCTGCCCTCGTCCGTGTAGCTGTGTGTGCCATTGTGAGCAAGCTACTTTCCCTGGGAGCCTCAGTTTTCTCTGTGATATGTAACATGGAAACCTTGGTATCTTGCCCACCTCTTTTATGGGGTTGCAACAGAGACCCAGAGAGTTCATGTCACTTCAAAATATTTTGTGAATTGAAAGTTTCTATACAAAGATTTATTTTATTTTTGTGATCCAAATACTGTAGTATGTATAGTGCCTTGTTATTGTCCTAATTTTAGTTTCGCCAAATTTCATGCATTTTCAAGTACAGGATCCCAAATACCAACATTCAGTTATTTTGAAAATGAAAAATATATTATTTTTAATCTTAGAATTTATTTGGTAATGTAGCCATTAGACATTTTTTTGTTTTCAAACCAATTTCGAATATTTTGCTTAAATTATTTCTCTTTCCTCAAATGCTCCCATGGTTTTAGAGGTTTGCAAAGGAGCAGGCAAGTCAGATATGCCTCAAGAGGAAATTGGAGTTGCTCCTGGTAGCTGTGTCAGAGCAGCTTGGAGGGACTCCAGACCTACCCCTCCACAGGTTCCTCTCCCACTGCAAATGAACATGCTAAGTTGACGGTGCGCTTACAGTGCAGAATGTCACATCCAGACAGGCCCCCTCAGCCCCCATTCCAACCTGCCTGCCCAATCCTTCGCCCTTGATAGAAGTTCCGGGTCTTCACTGTGTTTATCAGAGGTCTGTTTGCCCTCCAATATGTTCCCGGGGCACAAAGAAAAGACTAAGTCATGCTTTGCCCATGGATTGCAAGCTATGAAGGATGTGCATTGAATGCAAGGTGGCGGAGCTCTCAGTAATTTTAAAGCAGATTGTCCAAGGAGGTAACCAGGAAAGGAACAACAAAATCAAATCGACCCTTTTCTGTCTGATGTCCCTGGTGTAAATCCACTAAATGTGTATATATACCAACTAGATATGCCATACAGTTGCTGTCAATCTCTAGACATTGCTCCCTGGCCTGGTGACCCTGGGAGTTACCCCAGCTGTGGGCTATAGATATGTAAGTGATGTAGAAGAGGCAGTGACCCATCTCAACATGAAGGGAACACATATTTTGCTGGTGCTGCTATGATTGTGCTGATTACTGGAATTTTAAAACACCGTTTCACACAGAAAAAGTATGTCCGCTCTTTCCCTGCAACCAGCGATACTGAGACTTTGCTTCTGCCCCGGTGCCTGGGCAACCTTGCTGCTGTCTGACTCGATGTTGTTTCCTCCACATGGAGCTCAGCTCACTCCTAATACCAGTTTGAATCAGTTTCTTTGTCTTTCCTTTTAATTAAGAGTGAGTATCAGAGAGAGGAAAGAAAGACACATGTAAGGACAGTAGTTGCCTATTGGTCCATGGAGACAATACAGAGGTTCTTCTGGAAAGTGAGAATTATTTTGTTGAAATTGGATTTTCATTTTGCTGTAGATGAACTAGCCTGAGGTGAAATGACCAAGGAAAGACAGGGCAGGGCAGTGGAAATCCAGACTGCTTGGCAATAAGTCTATGTAAATGAACAGTGATGGCATTCCAAGTCTGATGTAGGACAGAGGCCTTCTCACTGGTTTGGGAAGAGCTCCCTATGGGCCATCCATGCATCTTAAACACAGCTTAACAGAGTGATACTTACTGAGAGCAATGCAGATCCCAAGTTCGATTTTCTTTCTAACTAGCTAAAGCACGTATTTAACTTTGAACTCTAAGTAGGAATCAGGAACATGATTGGCTAATGTTTGACTTCCAGTTGGCCTAATGAGATTTTATGAATATCAACATTACTATAGCATTATAATGTACTTGTTGGCTTTTTGTGGCAGTGAAAAAATATCACCGTCTATTAGTCTAATAACTTGGTTTCATAACACCACAGTAATTATTCCAGTTTCCCTTTGGAGAGTGTGGGACAACTGCCTCTTCATTTTTGGAAAGGTCAGCATATTTTTTTAATTGATGCTTAGTTTGACTACATCTAATGTCAGTCAACTGTTGTTAATAGGCTCTATTATAACACAAAAGTGCTGATATTTTAAATGGAGTTGGTGAACCCCAGCAGGGCTGTGTATTCGGGACTACTCTACAAGGTAGCATTAGTCATTCAGCAGCAGTCCCGAATTTATGTTGTTAAATTCATTTCAGCCATTGAAACTTGACAACTAATTTTGGATAAGAATGATTGGAATTGATAAACTCTCTTTTTTTTGGAAGTAGCTGTTTTTCAAAACAAATCTTTTATCTAGTATGGCACATAATTTAGTGGAAGCATATACAAATTGGCATTGCTGTTGATCATGGGGGTGGGGAAACATTCAGATCATTAGGTCCTTTATTTTTCAGGACAAAATGAAGAATATTGTGTGAGGGCCATGATGCTCATCCAAAGCAGTATACATTGACAATAGTTTGTAAAATATTATTTTTTGAAAGGGAGATGGAAAAAAACACACTTGGTATCTGTTTTCCATAAATCTAAAATTATTTCATTAGAGTAAAACGAAACCCTTGGACATTTCTGGCATGGCATAAGACTCCAATAAGAAGGAAGTAAGGAGAGATCCAAGATGGAAGAGGAGAGAGTGGAAGCTACACTAACTCCCTCCCAGGACCAATCTGGAATTACAACTAAATTGTAGGGAAGTCATCCAGAATAACCAACTGAACGGTAGCTGGAGAGAAGCCTTACAGCCACAGACAGACAGACAGACAGAAGAAAACACTTCAGCACAATGTGACTGGTAGGGAGTGTGAAGGAGACGTGAGAGGGCTGCCTGGGTGCACACAGGTGGCAACTGAAGTTTGGAGGGATGTTTCAGTGGGTGGGGGGTTTACCCTGAGAAGTGTGGCATCTAAACTCCAAGCTGGGATCCGCAGCCTATAGCACCAGAGCCAGAAAGAAACCCAGGTAACATCCAGCTATGAAAAGCAGCAGGGTTTCTGTTTGCCAGGGAGAGATGGCTGGGGATGCAAAGAGCCTCTTAAAGGGCCAATGCACAAAATTTTAGTTGCAGCCACTTACCCTGGGCTCTGGGAGAGGGAGGGCAGGGTGGACTAGAGACACTTGAGGAAAGCCTGGGACTAGTGGCTCTGGGAAGAAAACTGAAGAAACAGCCATCAGGATCCCTATGCTGAGTCATTCCTGGTACTGCAGTAGCCACTCCTCTCCAAGAGGCATCAACCTGAGGGGAAGCAATAGCTGTGCCCACAGGAATTACTCTGTCACACCCTGTGGTACTTAAGCAGGACTGCTGATTACAGCTTGATTAGATTAACAACTGATTAGTTTAATGCTTGATTAATGTAACTTCTAAGGTGGAAAACACAAAGAAGTAGCTAAAATGGGAAGACAAAGCAACAGATCTCAAGTGAAAGACCAAGAGAATTCTGCAGAAGAACTAGATGAAATGGGGGCAAGATGAAATGTAACATTATCTGCAACATGGAAATATCAGAAGGAAAATAGAGTCAGCAAGGGATTGAGAACCTATTTGAAGAAATAATGACTGAAAACTTCCCTAATCTGGTGAAGGAAAATGTCACACAAGTCCAGGAAGCTCAGAGAGTCCCAAACAAGTTGGGCCCAAAGAGGACTACACTGAGACATATAACTAAAGTGAAAAGGCTTAAAGATGAGAAAAGAATTCTGAAAGCCTCAAGAGAAAAGATAATTACCTACAAAGGAGCACTGGATTACTCAACAGAAATATTTCAGACAAGAAGGGAGTGACATGAATTATTCAAGGTGATGAAAAGCAAGGACCTACAACCCAGGCTACTTTACCTAGTGAGGCTATCATTTAAAGTTGAAGGAGAAATAAGGAGCTTCCCAGATAAGAAAAAGCTAAAGGAGTTTATTAACACCAAAGCAGTATTGCAACAAATGTTAAAGGGCTTGCTTTAAGAAGAAGAACAGTGTGGAATTTTCCTCAGAAAACTAAAATGGAACTGCCTTTTGACTCTGCGATTCCACTGCGAGGATTATATCCTAAGAACCCTGAAACACTGATCCAAAAGAACCTATGCACCCCAATGTTCACAGCAGCACACTTTACAATAGCCAAGTGCTAGAAGCAACCTAAGCATCCATCAGTAAATGAATGGATCAAAAAACTATGGTACATTTGCATAATGGAATTCTATGCAGCAGAAAGAAAGAAGGAGCTCCTACCCTTTGTGCCAGCATGGATAGACCTGGAGAGCATTATACTAAGTGAAATAAGCCAGGTGGTGAAAGACAAATACCATATAATGTCACCTTTAACAGGAACCTAATCAACAAAACAAACAAATAAGCAAAATATAACCAAAGACATTGAAATTAAGAACAGGCTGACAGTGACCAGAGGGGAGAGCAGAGGAAATTTCAAAGGAAAATGGTGAAGGGTTTACAGGAACAATTATAAAGGACACACGGACAATAACAGGGGGTGGTAGAAACAGGAGGGAGGTGGAGAGGGCTGAGGTGGGGGGAAAAGGCAGAAAACTGTACTTGAGCAATAATAAAAAGAAAAAGAAGGAGGAAAACAGTATAACAAGAAAATGGCACTATATAGATATCTGTCAATAAACACCTTACATGTCAATGGCTTAAATGCTCTGACCAAAGAAATAGGGTAGCTGAATGGATAAGAAAATAAGACCCATATATGTATATTCTGCCTCCAAGAGACCCACCTCAGATCAAAAGATAAACATAGACTAAAAGTAAAGGGTTGGAAAAAGATATTTTATACAAATGGAAAAGAAAAAAAAAGCTGGACTTTTATCCAACAAATTAGTATTAGCAACACTTATATCCTACAAAATAGAGTTTAAAACCAAGGGTATACTAAGAGACAAAGAAATACACTACATAATGATGAAGGGAACAATCCAATAAGAGGATATAACCCTAGTAAACATTTATGCGCCAAATATAGCAGCACCGAAATAAGTAAAGCAAATCTTGATGGACATAAAAGGAGAGTTCAACAGGAATACAGTCATAGTTGGGGATTTTAACACCCCACTTACTTCAATGGATAGATCTTTCAGGCAGAAAATCAGTGAGGAGACAGCAGCCTTAAATGACACACTAGATCAAATGGATTTAATTGATATCTTCACAGCATTTCACCCCAAAGCAGCAGAATATACATAATTTTCAAGTTCACATGGAACATTTTATAGGATTGAACACATATTGGGATACAAAACAAGTCTCAATAAATTTAAGATGATAGAAATCATATCAAGCATCTTCTTTGACCACAGTGCAATGAAACAAGAAATCAATCACAAGAAGAATACTGAAAACATACAAAGAAATGGAAGCTAAATAACATGTTATTAAACAATGAATGGGTCAACAACAAGAACAAGGAAGAAATCAAAAGATACCTTGAAACAAATGAAAATGAGAACACAAATGACCCAAAATATGTGGGACACAGGGGAAGCAAGCCTAAGGGGGAAATTCATAGCATTACAGGCCTACCTCAAAAAAAGGAAAAAGAAAAAAGAAAAGAAAAAGCTCAAATAAACATAAACAATCTAACATCACACTTAAATGAACTTGAAAAAGAACAACAAACTAAGTCTAATGTGAATAGAAGAAAGAAAATAATGAAGATTAGGGTAAAAATAAATGAAATAGAATCTAAAAAAATGATACAAAAGGTCAATGAATCCAAGAGCTGGTTTTTTTGAAAAGATAAACCAGATTAACAAACCTTTCACCAGACTCATCAAGAAAAAATGAGAAAGGACTCAAATAAATAAAGCCAGAAATGAAAGAGGAGAAATAACAACTGACACCAAAGAAATACAAAAGATTGTAAGGAAATATCATGAACAATTATATGCCAACAAGCTGAACAACCTGGACAAAATAGATGAATTCCTAAAAAATACAATCTTCTAAAAATAAATTGGGAAGAATCAGAGAATCTTAATAGACAGATCACACCTAATAAAACTGAAGCTGTAATTTAAAAAAAATCCAGAACTCCCAACAAACAAAAGTCCTGGACCAGATGACTTCACAGGTGAATTTTACCACATTCTGAGTAGCACTAATGCCTCTCCTTCTCAAACTATTCCATAAAATTCAAGAGGAGGGAAGGCTCCCAAATGAATTTTACATGGCCAAGATTATCGTAATTCCAAAACCAGATAAAGACACTACAAAGACAGAAAATTATAGGCCAATATCCCTGATGAACATAGGTGCTAAAATCCTCAACAAAATATTAGCAGACTGAATACAACAATGCATCAGAAAGATCACACATCATGATCAAGTGGAATTTATTCTGGGAATACAAGATTGGTACAACATTTGCAAATCAATAAATGTCATTCACCACATAAACAAAATGAAGGATAAAAATCACACGATCATATCAATAGATAAGGAAAAAGCTTTTGATAAAAATCCAGCAACTATTTATGATCAAAACTCTCAGCAAAGTGGGAATAGAGGGAACATACCTAAACATAATAAGGGCCATATATGACGAACCCACTGCCAGCATCATACTCAATGGGCAAAAACTATAATCATTCCTCTTAAGATTGGGAACAATACAGGGTTGTCTCCTTTCACCTCTCTTATTCCACATACTACTGGAAGTCCTAGACACAGTAATCAGAGAATAAGAAGAAATAAATGGTGTCTAAATTGGAAAGGAAGAAGTAAAACTGTGTTTATTTGCAGATGAGATGATACTGTACATAGAGGACCCAAAAAATTCCACCAAGAAACTACTAGAACTGATAAATGAATTCAGCAAAGTATCAGGATGCAAAATTAATATCCAGAAATTGGTTGTGTTTTTATATACAGAAAGGGGAATTAAGAAAACAATCCCATTCACAATAGCTTCAAAAAGAATGAAATACCTATGAATAAACTTAACCAAGGAGGTACAAGACCTGTACACAGAAAATTATAAGAAACTAAAGAAAAAAGTTGAAGAAGATATAAATAAATGGAAGCACACAGGGTTTTCATGGATAGGTAGAATTAACATTAAAATGTTCATACTACCCAAAACAATCTATAGATTCAACACAATTCCTGTCAAGATTCCAATGATGTATTTTACAGAACTAGAACAAATATTTCAAAAATTTATAAGGAACTACAAAAGGCCCTGCATAAAAACAGTGATCCTGAGAAAGAAGAATAAAGTTGGAGAAATCATGCTACTTAATATCAAACTATACTACAAGGACATAGTAATCAAAACAGCCTGGCACTGGCATAAAAACAGAATAAAGAGCCCAAAATAAACTCACACCTTTATAGTCAGTTAATATTCAACAGAGGACACAAGTACATACAATGGGCTAATTGAGTACACTCAATAAATGGTGTTGGGAAAAATTAACAGAAACATGCAGAAAAATGAAACAAGACCAGCTTCTTACACCATACACAAAAATAAAATCAAAATGGATCAAAGATTTAAATGTTTGACCCCCAAACAATAAAAATCTTAGAAGAAAATATAGGCAGCAAAACCCCAGACATTTTTTTTATCAGACATATCTCTTCAGGCAAGGGAAACGAAAGAAAAATTAAACAAAGGGGACTACATCAAACTAAAAAGTTTTTGCACAGCAAAACCCATCAACAAAATACAAAGAAAACCCACAGAATGGGAGAACATATTTGCCGATACAGCTGATATGTTAAACCCTGATAAGGGGTTAATATCCAAAATTTATTAAATTACTTACAAAACTCAACACCAAAAAGACAAACAACCCATTGAAAAATGGGCAAAGAACTTGAATAGACACTTCTTCAAAGAGGACATACAAATAGCCAGTAGACATATGAAAAGATGCTCAACATTACTAATCATCAGAGAAATGCAAATTAAAACCACAATGAGATACCACCTCACACTTGTCAGAATGGCTATCATCAATAAATCAACAAACAACAAGTGTTGGTGAGGATGTGGAGAAAGGGGACCCTAGTGCAGTGTTGGTAGGAATGCAGCCTGGTGCAGCCACTGTAGGAAACAGTGTGGGGATACCTCAAAAAATTAAAAATGGAACTTCCTCTTGACCCAGCAATCTCACTTCTGGCAATACGTGCAAAGAAACACAAAACAGTAATTTGAAACAACATAAGCATCTCTATGTTCATTGCAGCATTATTTATAATCGCCAAGATAGGAAAGCAGCCCAGTTGTCCATCAATAGATGAGTCGATAAAGCAACTATGGGACATTTACACAATGGAATTCTACTCAGCCATAAAAAAGAAGAAAATTTTGCCCTTTGCAAGAGTATGGATGGACCTGGAGAACATTATGCTAAGTAAAATAAGCCAGTCAGAGAAAGACAAATACCATATGATACCACTCACATGTGGAATTTAACGAACAAACTGAACTTACAAGGAAAACAGAGACAGACTCATAGGTGGAGAGCAGATGACAGCTGGTCAGGGCTGGGGGGAGGGTTAGTGGGTGGAGGAACTGACCAAAAAGGTAAAAGAACTCATGGTGATGGACAACACTGTGGTGATTGCTGGAAGGAAGTGGGTATAGGGGATTAAATAATAATGGAAAAGTGTATAATAAAGATTAAATTTAAAAAAAGAAGGAAATGAGGACAGGCTTCTTTCTACATGCCTTCTCCAAGAGGAATGGCTCTTTATATACAGATGTATCCCACTTAATCCTTGTGAGCACTCTGTGAGGTAGCCAATGTTAGCTGCATGTTACAGCTAAAGAAATAGCTTTGATGAGGTCAAATTACTTGCCCAAGACCAATTGCTAGAATTTGGCTGAGCTGGAACTCACACCCGAATGGGCCTGGCTCCAAAGTCTATTTCTTTTCATTAAAATGGAAGCTTCATGGGAAAATGGGTATTACCATTTTCGTTCACCTCGGTGTCCCCCAGTGCAGACGCAGTGAATGGTACTTGGTGACATGATAGCTGCCTGTCAATCCCTTCCAGGACCTTCAAATTTACCATTTGAACCTCCGCATACTGTCTTTTCCCTTAGCTACTCCTTCATATTTTATTCCCCAGTGAAAAGCTCCTTGCCTTATAATTTGCTGTCTGTCCTGTGCCATTCCCCTTTCTGGGATGAGTCCTATAAGCTCCATTTTTCAGGTGACAAAACTGAGGATCAGGAGAGTTAGGTGGCTTCCCATGGGTTCACATCTTATGGTTTGGTCCTGGCATCAGATTTCAGATGTGCCCTAACCCTGAAACCCAGTAACGATTCCATTGCTAAGGAATCTGGGCTGTGTCTTGATAGTAGGGATTGAATTGTATCGAGTTGGACATTCCAGGGTTGCGGGACGGGCAGGCTGAAATTAAGAATTATGAGCAAGGGCTCAGAGGGGAGAGAGCACGTGGCTGGTCTGGGGAACAGGGACCCTTGAATGAAGTCATTGGAGTCTTGGTGTTTTAGATTCGTTTGCTAAGGGAGGAACTGTATCCTTTAACAAGGCTCTCCTTTTCCTTCCTGACCTTGGCAATCCTGCATCATGCTCTTTCTTAGGACCAGGCAGTAGTACCTGGGAACCACATCTTTGGAGGGTACCTCTAACTCTTTGACAAACTCCTTTTCTGATCATCATCCTACTACTAGCAGCCGCCTCCCTCCTAGTTTGAGGGATCTATACCCCCACTTTTCCAGTTACTGCCTTCTAGGCATATAGAAGATTCAGTGGAGTCCCCACTTTGAGTTTTCACTCTAAAGGCCTGGGAACACCCTGGCTGCTGTGGTTCGGTGGATTGAGCGCGGGCCTGCGAACCACACAATCGCAGTTCGATTCCCAGTCAGGGCACGTGCCTGGGTTGCAGGCCAGTTCCCGGCAGGGGACGCATGAGAGGCAACCATACATTGATATTTCTCTCTCTCTCTCTCTCTCTCTCCTTCCCTTCCCCTCTATGATAAATAAATAAAATCTTAAAAAAAAATAAAGACATGGGAACGTATATCAGTTAATCTGTCTTTGTCTCCTACCGTGTCTTCCGTGGTTATGCCTCCCTGTGAACACTCGGTTTGGGATGTTAGGAGGGAGAACATTTGACAGAGCCAGAGACTCTCGAAACCCCCATTCCCGAGGAAATGGTTTTGCTTTTCCCCTTCTAGCGCTCTTAAGTTTCAGGTTGCAGTCTAGCGAGTCCCTTGAAGTGAAGAAACTAGACCATAGACACTATCACTGCTGAGTGCCCATGACAATATGGTATGTGAAAGCCCAGCAGTATCATGCTTGTCACATGTTTACTGGAGATCAGGCAACAAAGGAAACTCCTTAGCTGTTCAGGTCCTGCCTTGCGAGGCTGCAGGAAGCAGGAGAGTCCTGATTCGTCGATGTCCTCACCTGACAAAGGCTCCTAGAGTTGGCCATTTTGTCCGTGCTAAAAATGATCTCCTTTTGTCTCTCTGTTCCAATTCTTTTTCATCGTCATGAGGATCAGAGGCTTTGACTATTGTTCTTGGCAAATAACCATCACTTGCTCAGGTCTCAGGAGTGACGAGCACAGTTTTAGTTAGCCCTCCTTTTTCCCCTCTTATGCAATGCTTCTACCTTAATCAGTGCCTTGAAACATATCTTACCTGCCCAGGGCCTTTCCCCCTTTGCTTCACAGAATTAGAATCTATTATGTGTTAGTCTCTGGTCTAGTTCTGGGAAAGCAGTGACAAACAAGATGAGACCCTTTGCCCTTCATAGTCTTTTTTTTTCCCAACTCTCCCTTGGTGAGGCCTCTGCCGGGTCAGGACAGTTTTCTACCCTCGAGAAGCTACTCCTTTGTTATTTTTCTGAGCAGCAGGTAGCATTGTGAACTCCTTCTGCCCTTTTATTCAATCAGCTCAACATTTCATTAACCTGAAGAGTTTGTTTTGCTCAGCAGAGCTGGAGAATTGGGTGTGCACTTCTATTTAGATCATTTATAAAAATATTAAAGAAGGTCAATATTGGCGTAGCCTGCAGGGCTCTCTCTTGTTGCACTCTGTCTTATCTTTAAGCTGAGTCACCTGACACAGGTTAGGTGCATAAGACATGTTCAATACATTTCTTGTTGGTTCATTGATCCTTTTTCCTCATCAGGTCAGCTCTCTCAACCTCAGGATGACTTGGTGTTTTGGTGGCTCTGGGTCTGAAAGATTATCAGAGGGCTTTTTTGTGAGGCTAAAGAAACCGTATGAATTCCTTTCTCCTAGTTCCTGCGGGTGCACCTTCTCAGAGCAGTTACGTGATCCAGCAGACCTCAATCCTGGGCCTGTTCTCCTGTTGGTTTTGTTGTCTTCAGTGCACAGTGATGTGAAAACTTGGATTCTAAGAGTCTTCGGGTCTCCAAATGAAATGGAGTGATTTGTCTTTCCAGGGTCTGGGAGCCAGCTTCTCGATAGCCTTCTGCCAGCTTTGTATCCCACTGGCTGTTGGTAACAAAAGTTTTGAGTGTTTTGTTCAAGAGGTCCCCATCTGGAGCCTTGAGTTCGGTGTGTTTATCAGTTCCAGCTGATATTACTGATGTTTGATGCAAACATTCGGTGCCAGGACCTGTTCTAGGTGCAAAGAGCAAGTGTCCCTGTGCTCAGGAAGCTTACCTTCTAGAGGAAAATAGGACAATAAGCAAATAAACATTAAAAGCTAGGGATTTCTAGCTGTGGTAAGGGCTCGGATGCAAACATCCAAGCTGAGGTGGTGGAGACATGGGGCCAGGCAGGGAGGAAGAGGCTGATTTAGACAGCGTTTCCTCTCCTTTGGGTGTCTCTGGGCCACACATTGAATACATTGCAACAAACAATCACAAAAAAGTCTCATAATGTTTAAAGTAAATTTACAACTTTGTCTTGGGCTACATTCATAGCCATCTTGAACCACATGCGGCCCACACAGGGCACAGGTTGGACTCCCCTGGTACGCTGTGACATGGGACTGAATATGGCATGATAGGAGACAGGCAAGTGACGATGATCTTGATGAAGAAAGTGGTTGGCGGAGGAGACCCTGGGGTGGAATCAGCTTGGTGCTGTGTGAATAATTCCTGAGCAAATTTCAGTGGGATACTAGTTCCAAGCATAGTATCTGATTTAATACTTCTTCTTAATAGCTCTAAAAGTGACTATTACTTAGTGATAACCAAAGAATACGCTCGATGCTCTACATCCACTTGCACTACTTGTTCAAATGCAAGCCAGGTGGGGGCAGGGGCGTTTATCTGTTTTGTTCAGTGACATATCCCACATGCACGTAGAAAATGCTCAATGAATATTTGCGAACTAAACGAATCCTTTACTGCACCTGTACAGAGGAAGTAGTTCTTCTCCTAATTTACAGACCAGAGGACTAAGGTCCAGAGATGTTAGGGCATGTTGAGGTTTGAGCCTGAGACTGTCAGAACTGTAAACCAACACCTCTCCCACTATGCTCTGTACCCATTGCCCCAAGCCTGTTCTAGTGCATTCAACCTCCCCACTTCCAAAGGCTGATCTGGGCAGCGTTTCTGTGAGGCAGGACTGAGGCAGAGAGTGACTTCGCCTACGCTGCTCTCCCCTGGTCATCCCAGAGGGGTCCTTTGGCAGCCCAATCACTCATTATGTGGCTCCACTGATTTCTGAGCTAACTTGCTGTCTTTGATGTGGCCTCAGATCTTTTAAAAAAGCCAGACCTCAGACTCCAACTGCCAAAGTTTGCCCTCCGAAAGGTTTTACATAAGTCGTAGGATCAGAGCACAGTTTATGCTCTTATACTGAGGCAGGTGCACCGGAACAGAGAGCCCCGGAACTCACATGGACTGAATACCTGCTGTGTGACTCCCTCATGATGGGCATTAATTAAAGGATTAATCCAATAATTGATAATCACTATAGTAGAATGGTGAAGAGAATTGGTTTGGGGGTCAGGCAGATCTTATTAAATTCTGGACGTGAGCCCTTAGACACTGTAGGACTTTAGAAAAGTTACTTAAGTGCCTTGTTTCTTTGTTATAAAATGGGTGTAATGTTATCTCCCCTATAGGCTTATTATGAGAATTAATAAGATAAGACTTATACATGCTTGCTTGAAGCCAACATTCAGTTTATGTAACTTATAACAAATTACTATACATTACTGAGTCCAAGATGGAATGTTTGAAGTACCCTTATCTTGTATATCACTAAGAAAAGGTGTCCCCAATTTAACTATCATGCACTATCAGTTGTTAGGTACATTCTGATATCAGAGAGGTAAGATGTGGGAAACCGTACCTCTTACAATGGTTGAAATATTATGTATACGTTAGGTTATATAACCCTCAAATAATGACAATAAATCAACAAATTACTGAAGCATCTGAGGCAAATCATTGGCTCTTGTTTGTCAAATGCCTTGAAGAATCAAGTACCGACACCTTTTTTGTAGCTTCTCTTAATTTTTTGTGACCCTGAAAATCAAAAAAGATTTTTCTTACATCAAGTCAAGCTCTCCCACAACAATTTCAACCAGATTGTGCTTGCTTATTCCATTTTCAGACAATAAACAAGTGGTCAGTGTCCTCAGAACACTTATTCATCTGCTTTTTAACTTAACAACTTCTAATGCCTTTCTTTCAGACTAATTACATTATAATGATCCAGGGCTGCAAAACATCTCACTGATGGAAGGTGGATGAGTTCAGG
The DNA here is from genome assembly GCF_014824575.4 of Sturnira hondurensis. Classification (NCBI taxonomy): domain Eukaryota; kingdom Metazoa; phylum Chordata; class Mammalia; order Chiroptera; family Phyllostomidae; genus Sturnira; species Sturnira hondurensis. The sequence goes on from NW_028073411.1 coordinate 5,368,640, forward strand.
GAATTAAGCAATTTTAAAAGTTTGCTCTTCATTCATTTAGAAATATTTGTGAGATATGCTTGATCTTTTAAGAATATTGGGAATGGGACTGTGAACCTGATGAGGTGCCTGCTCTCATGGGATTTGGAGAAAGACAGGTAATAAACAAGTAACAAAGAAATACTATATCAGATAGTAATAAAATCTATGACAAAAATATAGCAGGCTAATGAGCTAGAAAGTGACTGATGTTGAGGCGGTTGCAGGTAGAGCAGTAGGGAAATTTCTCTGGGGTGGCTACTACTGAGTAGAGACCTGAATGATGGGGCAGGGGGAGGGAGATATTCTGGTCAGAGGCAACAGCAATTGCAAAGACCTCCTGTGGTAGAAATAGGCGTGGACCATATACGGCAGAGAAAGACTCGGAGAGCGTAGTAAATGTAGGGGAGAGTGGGGGAAGGAAGGTGCAGGGGTAGGCAGGGGATAGACCACACTGGGCATTGGCAAGGCCGGGATAGAGAAGAGAGTTTATTCTAACTGTGAGAGAAAACCAGTGGAGCAGGGTGGGTCATTGCTGGTATTTTTTTCTGATTTCTGTGGCTGCAGGGTAGAGAGAGAATTGTGGGGTGGGGTACAGGGGCAAGAATTGAAGCAAGGGGATCAGTTAGAAAGATGACTTTGAGATCCAGAACACACCTAGAAGTGCAGGGGTAAAAATGGACAGACATGGTCAGATCAGGGCATGGTCAGAGGTGGAGCTCTGGGGGTATGGATTTGGTAGGGTGAAGAAAAGAGAAGAATCAAAGCTGACTCTTCGACTTGGGGACTGAGCCATAGAATGGATGGCCCTTCCACTTCCTGGGTCAGGAAAGAGCCAGGAGGAGCACATTCAGGGTGACATCTGTGGTCAGGGTACCACCACAGATGTGTCTATTAGTCATCAAAGTGCTGGTGGCAGAAGGCAACTCTGTGAGTCAGGGCTTCAGAGGAAAGTCACTGTTAGAGAGATGCAGTTGGGACATTATTTAAATCTCAAGTGAGATTTTCTAGATGAGAATGGAGACCGTTGAGGAGGTGTTTAAAGGCAGAGGAGCCGGAGCCCACGAACAGAAGGAGTCCCCATGGAGGGTGATGCTGTGAGAAGAGGGCAGGTTTGCTGGTCAACCACAAGGAGAAAACTTAGCAGAGGGTTAAAGATGTGGAAGCTGGATCACACCTGCAAAGTGATGGACCCATCTGGGCTGGGAGTCTGGTAGAGAGAGACTCTTTCCGGGAACAATATTGGTGCCGACCACAGGAGCAGCTACCTTTCATCTTCCAGACACAAGAACGCAGAAAGGTTCAGTGATAGGGTCAAGGTGACGGAGTCAAGGTGACAGAGTGATAAGAGATGGGATTTAAATGTGGCTCCAGCATCTGGGTTCTCAAGCATCATACATATTTTGCTGCTATGTGGGATTCTTGAAGAAGTTCCAATTAAATGAAGGAAGGGAAAAAGAATGTTCTATATCAAAGGAGTAGCCGGACGGAAAGTGTGGATGGGCTTAGCGAGAAGGTATTCTGGGTCAGCCTCGCCATTTGGGAGACAGTGCCATTTTATAAGAGGCCAGCAACAGTCATAATGAAAATAAATGTTGTTTGGAATGAAGAGAGCAGGCAGAGTTCATTTTGTCCGTTTCCCTTTCAGGTAGTTCTCAGTAACAAAGTCCACCAACCACTATTCAAATCCGATTAAACAAAAGGGGAAAAATGGGGGGGAAAAAAGGCAGAGAAAAGACCACAAGAGCAAGTGGCAAGCTTAATCTTTGGTATTTAGAATGATGAAGAGAAGCAATATGTGAAATCCACTTAAAATATGATTTCATGTTCTAATATACATTTTGAATTTATGGGGAACTGACTTCTGCCATTTATTCAGAGAGCAAAAAAATGCATATGCTATGCAGCTGAACTTATCATACCATAATGGGACACCTAGCATTTTTCACAAGTGATTGATCTTCCCCACCCCTTAACAGTCCTTTCCTAACTGTTACAAAAAATGGAATACATTTCAAGCTTCTCTTGAGTTGAATTGAGCAGAAAACCAAAGAAGCCTCTAATGCTTGCCAGCTTTAGTAAGAAAAAAAAAAGGTAGGGGGTGGGGAGAGTCTCCTTTATTTTACAAAAAAGGAAGAAAATTTCAACTGGGAGAAACACCCCAGGGGTGGGTATGTTAATTGGAATATTCCCTACTAAGGTTAAACAGAACTTAAACACTGTTTGAAGCCTATGTTATGTATCCCAAAATACATACTGAACCAGGAGGTAGAGAAACTGGGTTTTGTTTCCTGCTGTGTCGTTGATTTGAACAAGTTGTTTAACCTGTCTGTGGAGCTCAGTTTATCCATCTTAAAAATGAGAAAAACAGTGTTCGCCTGTGCCCAACAGAACCCAAAGCAGGTTTCACATTCAAAGTTCAGGGCTCTAATTTAAATTTGAATTTTAAGGTGAATGAATTGTCTTCAAACAAAAACAAAAACAAAAACAGTTCGGAATTCTGAGAATAGGAAGAGAGAGTGATAGGCATTGTAGTGCTCTAAAATGTCTGGCCCTTATTTTGTACAAATCTTCCTCCAATTACATAGATCCTCATGCTACTTACTTTCTTGGAGCTCTTGTGGAAATTGTAACTTGCTGCTCTCCACCAGGGTGACCAGTCAACTCATGTTGTTTGTCTAGGACTTGGCTAGTTTAAACACTGAAAGTCCCGTGACCTGGGACCTGGCTCATTCTGGGTGAAACACGGACAATTGGCTACCTAGTTTCCACTGAGGTCACACTTGCCTTGTGTGTATGTGTGTTTGCAAGCTTACTACAAGCTCCATGAGGGCATGGACAGTGAAAGGTACTGATTATTCACTTTCCCCTTGTATTTTTGGCAGTGAGTGTTAGATCCATAGAGTGTCCCTCTTGCAAAAACTTCATTAGTTGATTTTTCCCAAATGTACCCTATGTTCTTTAGCCTTTGCCTTTTGCAAATTATTTGGCCAGGCAATTTCAAATACATTATCATTTTTTAAAAAAAGATTTTATTTATCTTTAGAGGGGGAGGGAGGGAGAAAGAGAGAGAGAGAAACATCAATGTATGGTTACCTCTTGTGTGCCCTCTACTGGGGACCTGGCCCACAACCCAGGCGTGGGCCCTGACTGGGAATTGAATCAGTGACCCTTTGGTTTGTAGGCTGGCACTCAATGCAAAGAGCCACACCAGCCAGGGCCAAATACATGATCACTTTTAATACAAGAGTCCATTGAGGGTAGCAGTGACCTACTTACCTATAGCTAAATAAACTGGGGTCCAAAAAATAAAGAGAAATTCACCTAAGGCCATCCATCGTATAAGTGGCTGACCTCAGACTAGAACCTAGAGCTTCACTGAGCACAGCCTGGACTCTTTGACTACACCGTGCCAGTGCTTGCTTTCTGGGCCTGAAATAGCCTTGTCCCACTTGGTGAGTGGGTATCTGGTATGTGTCTCAAGGCTGAGTTCAAGAGTCTTCCCCAATGCCCTTGCCTGTTAATATCTCTCTTTTGTTTTAGTTGACGCCATTCATTTTTCCTTTGGGACTGAAGCTTACCATGCCTTTTGTAATATTGGTTTTCATCTTTGTTTCTTATTCTGTGTTTCCTGGGTGATTGCATGCTTCTCGGGGGCAGAGATTAGAGCTTCACTCACTTTTTAATTTGCAGGTCCCAAGTGCCTGTCTATTCATTCATTGATTCATTGATTCATGCAAGATTTGATGGCTCTGGTTAGCAACATCTTGATGGTAAAGGGACAGGGACATGCCCTTCACCTGACTTGAAGTCAGTGGAAAAATTTGATACTAGAAATCAGAGAGGAAGTCTTTAATCAGGTTGGCTGGTCATGCATCGAGTTTTATTCGTATGCCACACCACCGTGACTTGCAAAAGACTCTTTCCATTGCACTTTGACCCAGTTTCCTTGCAATTTCTTTTTTTTAGTGAAATCATGTTTTTTTTTTTAAATTTTATACAGTTCTACTGTCAATTTTACTTTTTCCTTATTAAAACAAATTTTTATCATTTTTTTATTGTTCAAGTATAGTTGTCTCCATTTTTACCCCACCCCACCCATCCCCCGCTCCCACCCTCAAACCTTGTAATTTCTGAGAGGACTGATAGGCAATAAAAATGTTCAGATTTATGAATATTGGAACAAAGTAATTTGCTTGGTTAATTTATTTGATAGGCACTTTTGGGGCATGCACTTTTTGACATTTGAGGATGTTAGGTCCACGTTCTTTGGAGAATTTGTGTAGCTGTGGCTCCTGCCCTCCAGAAGCTCATGGTCTGGATGGAGAGTTGGACAGACGCCTCGATCACTGTGGTAGAATGCAGCTCTGAGTTCCCATGTTGAGGGAGAAACATCGTACAGGTCGTAGCACTGGACAACTTCCTGGAGGAGATGGGATTCAAATTGGGCTTTGAAGTTTGAATAAGATTAAAAATAACAGTGATTATCAATTTCAGGTACTGTAATGGAAAGGGTGGCTCCTGAGTTTGGATTTGTGGACTCTTTTCTTTGTCTCATTATCTTCTATCGTTCTTTGTGAGAAAAATCTGGATTTTCTGAGATTACTTGTCCTATACTACTTCTCCCTTCCCTGTTTTGCCCATTCCCTACTGTCCCTCCTCCCAGCTTGTCCAGCTTTGCCCAGCTTCCTCCCAGATTTGGAGGAATCTGCTTTTGTTTGGCAAGCCCAGGATTGCTCTCTGAGGCCAATGGACCAGTTTGGTTTCAATTTGATCTTGTATCCAGGCTTATAGTGATAGAAACCCTACAGTCTAGCCCATAAAATTCCAATCACACCACTTCCATTCACCAACAGAGTCACCATCAGCCCCCGTTCACATGGCACAGGAAATGGTATCATTAGGCATTCATGTAAATGAAGAACATGGGAAAATGTTTACAGCAATTTATGAAAATTTTTATGGACTAAGCAGTGATTGACATGCTAATAAACAGCAGAAAAATAATTTGGGTTGCTTTCTAGTTATCCTGGTATTTCCTATTGGAAACCTGTTGTCAACAGGCATATGTCTTCCATGCCCAGTGTACACACGCCTGCTGATAATTACCATTTATACTTCACTTATAAAAAATTCTGGAGGAACATTGGAACACCATCTTGTTTCATTTTTATTCACATCAAATCTTCCTATTGCTGAAAGGAGGGTGGTGCTAATGCTTGATATTTTTTCAAAGCGTGCCATTTTTTTCAAACGTTAGAGAAAGCATTTTATTTCTGAGTGTTGAGCCTGGCAAAAATAATCGAATTGTCAGTGTTTAGTGAGAATTCTAATATGCATTGACTAGGTTATTTTTGGTTTACCACGATGCCGGGTTCTCTTCTATGTGACCCAATAGATAGAATGATGGTACAGTCAGTGTCTTCAAACACGCCATGCGCCTCTTTAGTGCCTCTCCACCTCTGAGCTCATTTTGCTTCCTGTATCCCAAGTGTCTCTCTGAAATCAGAGTTGGTGCTATTATTACTGTTGCTAACAATAGCTCATGTCCACAGCAGGGAAGAACAATTAACAAATTCATGAATTGTGTTTGTTTACATGTCTGAGCTCAAGGCTAATTATTTAATTAATGTCTTCTGTCGTGAACAGAAGTGTTAGCACATGGAAGGGTTGCTGAGTGACAAACAAGGTGAGATTTGAAAAAATTCCAACTTCTTTGTATATGTAAATAGACATATATTCATTGAAGATCTGGAGTTCGGGTAGGAGTGTTTTAATCTCGACAGTTAACTTTGGTAATGCTTGATGAAGAGTTAATCAGCTTAGTTAATGTCTTTTTGTCTTTCGAAGTCATTGGAAAGTACGTCGTAGCTGTGACTAATCAATAGTAATAATAGTAACATTAAATGGCAAATTGTTGAAATATTTCAACAAAGGCTCTGTCGCATTTCATGTTGTAGCAGTGGACAAAGGTGCCTATTGATTGTTCAGACTTCAAAGCCCCACCTCAGTCTCTGTCTCTTCTGTGTGCTCCCCACACTCCTTATTTGTATTTTTCACACAGTGACTCACCTTGCATTGTGCAAAACGCCCCTTTTTGTCTGCAATGCTGATTTACATCTTGGTGTCCTAGGCTTGCTCACAGTGTTCCACATATTTCGGGTGCTCCATAAATGATTGCATGAATGGAAGGCTAATTTCCAGAGTTTCATTGATTTTAATACCAACCAAGGAAACAGTTTTCCTTGAGAGCTGCTTCTTTTTCAATATGTAAGTACAAGGCACTTACCAGCCTTTTGTAGTTATAATAAAAAAGCTCCTTTTTACAATTACCTTTATGTTTTGAGTGGAAGTAGTTTGAAAAGAAGAAAGAAAACCCTCGAAGCGTCCAACAGTCCCTCAGTGGAGGAGCAATGCTTTTCTTTTTTGGTTTGCTCAACAAAAGACCAGCACTGGCGCCAGCCCACGCATTTCCCCTCCTTGTGTCTTATTGTTTAAGCAAATGAACCAGGTGCTTCTGGAGGCCACAGACTCTGAGTTTGGTCGAGTGTGATTACTCCAACCACGCTGCAGTTATTTATATGTTTGTGCCTGTGGCTGAGACATGTTGCCAGGTGCTCTTGTATATGGGGATGCCATAGGGTCAAAGTTGAGACTGTGCCCCCTGGAACCCTAAGGCTCGTGTTTATTCAAATCTCCACAACGTATGGGCTTCTGTACTGACCCCTCAGTGCCTTTGCATCCCCTTCTGCAGAATGGAGACAGTAATAGTACCTATACATGGGGTTATTGTGGCAAATAAATGAATGAATGAATACATGTAATTGATATAAAGAGCTTGGGACAGTGCATGGCACAAAAATATGTACATTCAGTAAGTATTAGTTGGGTGATATGGACTGAATGTTTGAAGGTCTAACTCTAATGTGAGGGTACTTGAAGGTAAGGCCTCTGGGAGGTGATTTGGCTGAGATGAGATCATGAGCATAGAACCCCCAGGATGGGATTGGTGACCTTATGAGAAGAAGAAGAGTTGAGAGCTCCCTTTCTCTCTGCCACATGAGGGCACAGCATGGAGACAAACCAGGATGTGGCCTCTTCAAGACCTGAATAAGCCAGTACCCAGATCTTGGATTTTCCGGCCTCCAAAGCTGTGACAAAGACATCTCTGTTGTACAAGCCGCTCAGTCTATGGCATTGGGTTATGGCAATCCGTACAAACTAAGACATTCAGCACACAGTGTCTGCTCTTGGGCAACATAGAGGTTGCAACGGGGAGGAGAGATAAGGTAGGAACATGTAGACAGGGTACCTGACATTAGATACCTATAGAAATGCCTTGATGGCGGCAACATGAGGCAAGCGGTATTTAGGACAGACAGTGCTTATAGCAGAACTTGAGGAACGATAGACTTTAAGAAGTGGAATGGATCCTGGAACTGAGGAATTCCATGTGAAAAACTGTGCAAGTGGCAAAGCACAAGGTGCGTTGGGACAGTAAGGAGCTATGTGAGAATAGAGAGGAGAGGGTGTGGCAGGAGGCAGTGGAAAATTAGGATGGGCAAATTGTGGGTAACAGTATTCAGCCACAGTGAGATGCAGAAGGGACAGGCTTTGGAATGAGACTGACTTGTTGTGTGCATGACCTTGGGCATGTCCATGTACAGATCTGAGTGTCAGAGTCCTGTTCTATACCATGAGCTCAATTTACATACGTCCTGTTGCCCCAGGTACTCAAAAGATGGCTGCAAGCGGTGTACCTCCTGTGTGCAGTGTACATTGGAGATTTTGCAATTCAGGATTTATACACCAACAATAATATTTTAGGTTTAACTGGCAGGAGAAAAGACAGAACCTCCTGGTTGTCAAATTTCAAAGGAGTTGGGTTAATTGGGGTGGGTCAAGCCCTCTAGTTTTAATGTGAAGAGTCGAGTCTATGTTGATAGGTTTTTGTCTGAACATCATTTAATCAAAAGCTAAAGCAAGAGGCCTCTCACTCCTACTCCCATGAGTAAAACAGAGTCTTCAAAGTCACCAAAACACTGAAAGGACACTTGTAGAGAATAATTTATAAATTTGCATTTGTGTAAAGTGCCCTTTTCAGATCTACGCACTCGTTCTCCCTGCATGGCAAATCCCACAGCAACTTGGTCTCCATTGACCTTCTTACTCAATAGTTCCCGAGCACGCCATCCTGGGAGCAATTTTTAACCACGAACCTCAGCCCTGTGTACTTCTCCAGTTCGTGACTGAGGATGAAATAGGATTCTCTCATCTTGTTTGCACTGCTGATTTGTTAGCTTTTTATTGATTAAAGATCTCAATGCACAATTTGTTTTTCATCTTAAGTAAGGATATTCTGTACCTGTCATACTCTCTATGAGTTATTGATTTACTATGATTTGTTAAAAAAACTCTTTTGTTCCAAAAGTTGGGGGCACCCCACCTTCCTGAAGGGTTTTGGAAGGATAGTCATCTATCCTTTTCCGAATAATGAAGTTCAACTCCCCTGCTGAGGTTTGCTGTAACTTAAGGAAAAAAATACATTTATATTTAGATGAAAACAGTCAAGGCTCAGAAGGCCCCCTCTTAATTTCTATTAGTTCATAACTGGCTTCTGGTGGGAGGATCTATAAATATATACAGCTGCTGAACAAAGCTTCCACTCTGCTCAGTACTTCTTCCCATTTGTGCAGGGCGGTAGGCATCATGGCCTTTCCATTCTATTTGCTAGTGCATTTTGAGCACACGTGCATCCATCACACCATTATAGGACAGCTTGTCTGAGCTCTTACAAACTGCAAAGCTCATTCCCATCAGGAAATGTGTGTAAATTGTGAAATATAGGAAACCCAAGCCTTTAATGGCAGCACATTGATTCCCTAAATGAGCAAAGCAAATTAGTAATAAAAACGGTAACCCAATAGGCCTTTTGCTTTAACCCCAGCCTGATTCCGTAGACACAGACTCTGCCCTTTCGCTGCCAACTTATTTTTTATTAGTGGGTTGTCATAGAACATGCTAATATCAGATTGTTTTTAAAACTTCTGAATCCAACAACCCATTAAGACTGCTTACCTTCGCCTTATCTTTCAGAAATATTGGCTTTAGGAGCAAATGATGAATTATGGAAAGACATACAGGTGGCATATCTTCATTGTTCTTGGTTTACCAGGCAAGATGGGTAGAGCTAATAATAACCATACTCATAGAAAACTCTTGATCAGAAGAATTATTTTATCCTTTAGTGCCATGCAGTTGTGAGTGTTCATTTTGTACGTTGCCAATTTTATTTTTGTCATTCATTGAAGTGTGCTTTTTCCTCCCTGTTTAAAGATAATTTTGATGGGCACGGTGAATGTGGGCACAGCAGGGCTCGAATGCCATCTTTAATGATCCGGAGCCTGGGAAGGTTTTGAATGATGAGTCAAGCATGTGTGTTTACATTGCATTCGGAGAGGCATTTAGTCTTGTGTCGGTAATGGGTCATCTCAGGTTTGTGAATGTTACTTAGGAGCAGGAAGTGTTTTTTATCTGCCTTGACAAACATGTATCATGCCCGTGTGTACACGACAGAAGCATTTCCAAGTACATTTTTTTCTGTGTTGTGCAGATACCGTTAGCTCTGATATGGTGAGCAACTAATCTCTTCCCCTGACTTAGCCTGTTTCAATTTACAATTCATTACAAACACGCACCAGCTCTGACCCTGAACTCACCCAGGAGAGCTCAGGGCTCTCAGCCCCCTTGTTGCTCTGTTTAGTTCTTAATACTTTGTGCTGCAATTCAGGTTGATGGGCTAGTTTCTTTCATCTTGCTAAGAGCTCCTCGAGGTCAGAGACCGCGTGCCTCTCACTGTTGTACTCAGGACCTGATAGAACGTGCAGTAGCTGCACAGTTTTAGTAGGTGCCACATGGAGGTGGAGATCAGGACTGAGTCTGTTTGTAGGAACGATCACTCATTCCTGTGGCTCAGAGAACACTTGGAAAGGATGGTACGGTTAGAGCAGGGCCACCAGGGAAGGGTGGCAAACAGAATTTATGTGGTTGGTCCTGAAAACACAGGCATCAAATGTGAATGCCTATGCACCGTGGATTCCAAGAAGATATTGTAGCCAAGAGTGTATCTGATGGTGAGGCCGGAGAAACTACGAAGGCTAGTGAAGATACAGGCGGGGTGTGTGGCAGGGTTGGAGGGAAACTCAGATACAAGCAATGAGCAGTGATCAGGCCTCAGCGGAGTATGAGTTAGGTATCTGCTAGGGGTAGAGGGCATCTCTAGCTGTCTGTAAGAGGGTGGGGCCTGGCTTTTAGTGTCTTAACTACAGAAGCCACATGGTATTTCCTTCCTGCTTCTCCCCAGCTCCACTCTATTTTGATTGGTTTCCTTGTGCTCATTCATAGGTCAACACAGTCCCATGCCCTGATTTGTTGAGACTTCACAGTTGTACTATTCATCACCAATGGGTGATGGCTTCTGTGGCTCTTAGATATTTTCCCAAGAGAATCTGAGTTGATTGGCCACTGATCAGGCAGTGGGCTGTCAGGCTGTGACCTTGTGGTCATTTCTCATCCAGTTGGCCAAGATTGGGTAAGGAGGCAGACAGACCTTTCTGGGGGGTTTGAGTGATTCAGGTTTGCTGGAAGGAGTTGCGAGCTGGACAGGCAATAAAACATACTCAATGCAAGAAAAGGCACAGGAGGGGGTCCTCTCAAGTCTTTAAAGGCTTTGATGTGACCCCTGTGGCCAGAGGGCTGCACAAATGCTTGGTGTCGTCCGCTCTGATGCAGGAAGCTGGGCCACAGCACCTTTTGTGAAGACCTGGATCTTCTGCTTATTATAGTGTGAGCCCATGGACATACGTGACGTCTGCCTTGACACTGAACTCTGCCTCCTTCACCTCGGCCCTCCTTTTTTCTTTACTTCAGTAAGACGGGAAATTAAAACCTGGGACTATCATCCCCCCAGGAAGGGTATCTTGTCACTTGAATCACAGTGTCCTACAAGCAAACCATTCACATAATATTCAATAAAGTGTTGATTGAGTGGGTTACTTTGTGGCAGGCATTGCTCCGGGCATGGGGACTATGGTGACAAATATGGTGATATGTACCTAACCTCATGGAACTCACATTCTTGTGGGCAGACACAGGCAATCAAAAGAAAAATAATATAATGCAATATTAGACCATAGTGCCGTAGAAAACAACAGGGGAATGGGCTGGAGAATCCCATGGATTGCTCCTTTAGATGAGGTGGTCAGGGAAGATGCCTCTGATGAAGGGGTCACTGGTCGAAGGTGCTGAGGACTGTTGCGTGGGAATGCCCTAGCAGCCCATTTCAAATGTCCCCATTCCCTGCTCCTGTTCGGGTCCAGTGCTGGTTATTATATTGGTTTCATCTTTTCAGCCTCCTTCAGGGAGTACACAGCTTGTCTGCTGATAATGGCCCATCTTTGGGAAAGTGTCAGTCCGATTTGCATCTTTAATCTGTACATCCTTTTAGGATTGAATGATGCTGTGCTTCACTGGTCAGTGGACAGAGATGCCTGTGGTCCCTAGTGCAGGGACACCATGAGGTTGTATGAAACTTCCAACTGACACCAAGAGAGGGAAGTGCGTGTGCAGGTTTTGAGGTTCTTTGTGGAAGTCTTGGTTCTAATTTTATTGAGTTTTTTTCTATTAGGACGTCAAGTTTTCAGAAATGGGTGTTCTCAGGTCACCCACAGGAATACCTGTGCATGCGTGTGGTTAATACTAAGGAATGCACGGGTGTATGTTTTGTTTACACTTTGCTTATGATTCAATACTGGTGTGTGCCACAGTTCTTTGATTCAACAGTTATCACACCAGTGTTTTAATGGACTGATAGTCAGAGAGGTCCTCTTTTGAAGAAAATTTCTTTGGTCTATATGCAGAAGATCTGACATGGTAGCTCCCATCTTGGAGATTCAGAGAATATATTAACATCTTACACCGTATTAGAGATTTTTTAAAAGAACAAGGATTTTTAAAAAGATTTTATTTATTTATCTTTAGAGGAGAGGGGAAGGAGAGAGAGAGAATATAATGTATGGTTGCCTCTTGTGGGTCCCCTGCTGGGAACTGGCCTGCAACCCAGGCATGTGCCCTGACTGGGAATTGAACCGTGATCGTGTGGTTCGCAGGCCTGCGCTCAATCTACTGAGCTACACCAGCCAGGGCTGTATTAGAGATTTTGAGGCAAAACAAATGTGTTAGATTGTCTTTAACTCATAATACCAAACTTGTTTGGCCACAGGTCTACTTTCTGGGGCATAATATTAAATAGTTGTTCTAGGCATGTTAGAACAATAGTTGTTCTACTCATGGAAATACTCATTGGACTTGTATTTCCCAACATTGGAATGTAAAGCTTAGAGAAAGTCCCACGGACTCATGGAAGTTCAAGCACATTATCACTCATGTACAGGCACTAATGACTCCCATAATGCAGTGAAGTTTAGCATAAATAGGCTCATCATTAACGCTGATGGCAGAAGTATAAACAAGGCCCACATATTAAATTTGCTGTTTGTTCATTATGTATGTGGAATTATCTTCCTGTCTCTAGCTGGGTGTTACAAACCTAAGTACAATGTGGTATTATGTTGTTTTCCTGTGAGTTGATTTTTAAACCTCTCTCCTACGAATGAAATTACCAAAGCAGGGAAGGATGGATTTTGGCTTTTCCAAGGTGCTCTATGCCTTTCTGGTCATAAGGCTTTCAGGCCACCATGCTTTTATAGAAAAAAACCCAGCAGTCGATTTAAAACAGGTTAAGGGTCTGAGGGTATCAAAGCTCCATGAGAGCAGAGAGTTTCGTCCTTCTTCTTTGCTGCACCCCCAGTGCCTAGAGCAGTGTCTGGAATACGTTTTTTTATGTTGGTCTCAATAAGTCTTTGCTGTGTGAATTACCCCTCAACACCATCAGTTTCAGTGGTTGGACTATGTGGGCCATGATGGTTTAATTTTTTGAGTGAATGTAATCCTGTGTGCTGATTCTCTTACAATAGAATAATATTATGAATGTTGAGATCTTTAAGTACCTCAAGAAATGGTCACAGATTAGTTACTTGGGTGATTGTTTTTAGCACGCTGCCATGGCATTTGAGAGGCTGTTTGGTAGCAGACTTTGAGCCTTGATTTGAAGGGTGGTTCTTTTCCCTGGTAGATGATCTTAGAACCTGCCAGCCTGTGGTGTCTTATTTTCGCGGAAGCAACCTGAGTGTTTCTTTGTTTGTTTCAAATGGTCACATCTTCAAGTCCTGAAGCGAGGGATGCAGCCCATTCTCTCAGGAGTCCAAATGTAGGAACAGATTTTGCCTCTAAGCAAGTAAGATATGCCATAAAAACAAGCAACTCTCCTTCCCTAGCCTGTCTCTCATTTGAATTTTTGATGCCTTGGTGGTCATTTCGAAAAGCTCACTAGTAGTAAGATAGTCTTTGCCTTGGAAGGAGAATGCATGTACCATTTTCCCCTGGGCCTGCTGCTTTTGCTTGAAAAAGTAATTTTTTTCGATTCCACATTCTCCACCTCTTACCACTTTGCGTGGAATCCCTGCTGGTTCCTCGGAGAAATGCCTACCTCAACACAGCCAGTTAGTAAACTCCAGATCTGGGGTCAAACTCTATCAGCCCAGCAATTCTGCCTGTGACAGCTGGGTAGACGCTTCTAGCAATGTGCTCATTCCCTGAGGGGTAGGTAAGCCCAGGACAGAACCTGGGGGTTCTGAGACCAGCAGGCTATCTGCCTGCTCTCTGAGCTTTTTCAGTGTGCCCCGCCATCGTGCGAACTATAGAAGGCATTTCATCAGAGTTACATTGACGTTCTTGTGCAGAGGGACTTTTTTCCTGCCCCTCCTTCCCCCATTTCTCTCTCTTACTCCCTGCTCTAAGGATTCTGGCTCGCATCTTTCAATGCTTCCACTGGCTGTTTGAGGCCTGTGTTTAGTTTAGTGATCAGCCTTCCCTGGAGTTCTCCCAACTCCTATTAGTCCCTTTGTTATCTGGAGAATTAGTCAATGTGGCCCAGGGAGTTCTCCCAACTCCTATTAGTCCCTTTGTTATCTGGAGAATTAGTCAATGTGGCCCAGAGGATGAAAAATGGTAAATCGGTACGGCCAAGAACACCCTCCATTGCTTTTGGATGGGACTCCATTTGTCTTGGCTTTCTCTGGGATGGCTGCTGGTGGGGTGGGGGCCATGTCTCCCACTGGTGTGAAAGGGCTGGTGTCTCTTGCTGGTTTTTTAAGTGCATTCATCAGGAACTGGGGGTTTGAAAGAATCCTCTTAAGTCATGCTTCTCTTAGGTGTGTGAGCACACACACAAAAAGGAGATTCACCTTCCTTCGTCTCCCTTTTCATGAACAGAATCCTATTTTTAGGCCATTGGCGTATAATTCAGCTTCCCTTATAACCAGGCCCTGGCGTTTCTTTCAGGAATTCCTAGAGCCATTAATGGTATGTGGCTGTGTTGAGGGCACAGTGTATTATCTCAGTCTTCTCCTGGCAGGATGAACTTTTGAAGAGCATGCTATTTTCAGAAAGTTTCCGACGTGGTGTTGTCTGATGATCAGGTCACGAAATCGCAGATCCTTGGCATTGTTGTGGACAAAAGAAATTCCTTGTTCCTGTCTCAGGGCAATGTGGTTACAGGGCCCGTGGTCAGATGGGTGACCCCTGATGGGTCCTGGCTGAGTGTGACTCACACTTATCTGTACCCGTTCCCACCCTCAGCTCGGAGAGTGCGCTCCCAGGTGAAGAGGACATGCCTGTTGAGCCTACTTCTAGCGCTGTCTCCTGGCATGCCCTGATTTCAGCCTTGGTGCCGTGCTGAGGGCGAGTCATTCTCTCACCCATGCCTTTGCGGCCTAGTGTCTCACAGCCAGATGGCAGGCAGGCATCTCAGCAGTGTTTGGCTCCTGACCCAGTGACACTCTCACACGACGTCTGGAGTTAGGGCAGAAGACAGCTCTCTCTCTGCTCGGTTCCTGGAGATGCCCCAGCTCTTCCCCATTGTCCATGGGAAGGACAAAGTCTGTTGTTTGTTTGTTGAAGAAGCTTCCAGTTGGGTTTTCAGATGACCTTGTTCCAGAGAGGCTGTCTTTTAGGTTTGATCCTGTGGATGGTCCTAATGGAACAGAGTTTCACAGCCTTTCCTTTGGGTGCTCTCGGTTCCAGCACTGAAGCTCACGAGTGAGCCCTTCCCTGTGAATCACTGAGTCTGCAGCTTGCCTGGCGCTTGTGTTCAAATGCTGATTAATATGAGGGAAGGAAGGAAGTATACCCTCCTCACATGTGGTGGGCACGGGCTCCAGCCACACCCTGTCAAGAATCCTCAGGTATCCCCAGGGCCAGGAGGATGGGAAACAAGTCAGGGTGACAGCAGACAATGATCTTCATGTTGGGGGTTTATTCATTTCTGCCAGACAGGATCATTGGGGCGGTACTGCATCAGTAAATAGCAAAAGTCTGTTTCTCCACTGATCCTCTGACAAAGAAGGCGATGTTTACCCCAGCGATCTGTATTTCACACTGAGAGTCATTAATGTCTGTTGATTTCTTAAAAATAACCACTTAGCAAAAATTCACCAGTAAATGTATGAAATTAAAAGTTTCTGACAGTGGAGAAAAATGACTTAGTAACTTGCTACTTTTGAAATAGCTTAACCTGGTTCTTGCATTCACCATCGATCCGAAGGAAGAAAAATGGCACCAGAGAGCTCCACGGAGTTTACAAGGAGGCACTGGTAATGGACACAGGCTTCCCTCAGCACATCACAATATATGGCCCCAAGTATCAGAGTTAGAAGAGGTGCTGGATAGAGGCCACAGAGTGTTTTGTAGGTTTAAGGGGCAGCCTCAGAATCAATACTCTCCATAATAGACAGTTTCGGG
The DNA here is from genome assembly GCF_014824575.4 of Sturnira hondurensis. Taxonomy (NCBI): domain Eukaryota; kingdom Metazoa; phylum Chordata; class Mammalia; order Chiroptera; family Phyllostomidae; genus Sturnira; species Sturnira hondurensis. The sequence continues at coordinate 5,384,576 of NW_028073411.1, forward strand.
CAGGGGGAAATGTATTCGTATGCACACACTAGGGTCTTTGCATTGACGGGATTGCTCCCAGTGTTTCTACTCGAATTGAGACTGCAGGTTAAAGGGAGAGCTGACCATTTCGGTGGCCAAAGGCCCTTGCCATTGTGAGAGGAGAGACAATTCTACTCTTTTGCTTCTGAACAAGAAGAAGCAGGAACTGAATCCTGTTAGGCCTGGTAAGACTTTTGATTTACAAAGAGAATGCATGTCATGTGACCAAGCTTGTTATTATTCCTAGGCGCATATTTTGGGATCTCACTAGGAACAGCCAGAGGCTCCCCCAAAAACCAGCCCCAAAGGGTTGGTGAACAGGAGGCATTCCTTCCCTTGTTGATCTGAACTTATAGGTTGAGTAAACAAGTCCCCCTTCCCTGTACCCTGGTGTATCCAAGGCAGTCTCTGGTCTCACTGCACTTGGATGGCCTCCAGTTGTCCCTCTGGTTCTGGTTCTTAAAAGTGCCAAGAATTGGAGGTTGAGAGAGACCTGACTTAACTAGAGAAACTGAACTGGAACAGGCTTTGGGTGGATATGCACGTTTCTCATGTCCTGGGTGAGTTACCAGACCTTCCGCGGGGATTAAGAGGGGGCTCACGTGACCTGGTGCTGCTGTCCTACCAGAGTTCTGCTGCAAACCTGGCACTGGGATTGTTGTTCTAACTTTTAGATGTCTCGTAGCTGGTTTGATCTGGTGAGCACATGGACTATGGGTCTGGGCATTTACATACTCGGCATCTTGCGTTCTGTGCCAAGCCCGTCTTCTGGTGCCCTGGTTTTTTCTTTGGCATGAAGTTCAATGACTATGACTGAGAAGGGTTTTTTCACAGTCATGTCAGATGGCTTTGTGTGTGTGTGGGTGGTAGTTAGGGACTGGTTGGTTCTCATCATGGAGTTGTCAGGTGGTTTTGTCTGTCGATGGGGGAGAAGAGTGGGTTAGACGTGGCTTGATTGTTTGGAGAGCACTTCAGAGAAGGGGTTTTAAAAAGCTCTTTGCTTGCGCGCAGTGATCTCCTGCTGACCCCTTGCTTGTGACTTAAAAACGTTGATGTTACATCGAGATATGAATCTGCCGTTGGCTGGAATCCAGGAATGTGATCTAGGCCTTTTGTTTGATGTGGTTCCGCACACCCACTGGGATTCCACCTTTTGGTGAGAGGCAACATGGTCCCTGTAAACCAGGCGTGAACTTGGAGTTGGGACTCTGAAATTTAGAGGGTGACTCCCTCCTTCCTCACTTACTGTATTACCTTTAGGTGACTCATCTGAAGCCTACCTGTGCATCTGTATAATGGGGCTGGGGAGAGTGGACTGGAACCAGGCCTGTGCCATGCCGAGCACCTACCTATTGTATCTGATCACAGTGGAGACTCAGAAACATTGGTTTGCTAGGGCTGCCGTAACAAAGTACTAAAGACTGGCTGGCATAAACAACAGAAATTCCTTTTCTGACAGTTTCGGAGGCTACAAGTCTGAGATTGTGGTGTTGGTAGGGTTGATTTCGTCCTGAGGCCTCTCTCCCTGGCTTAAAGATGGCCGTCTTTTCCCTGTGTCTCCTCTGTTCTGTCCTCTGGGTGGTTCTGTATCAGCTTCTCCTCTTCTTATAAGGACATCAGTCATGTTGCATCAGGGCCCCCCATCTGCCCTCATTTTACCTTAAATACTTCTATAAAAACTTTGATCACCAAATACAGTCACATTCTGAGGCCCTGGGGGTTAGGACTCCAACATATGAATTTTTCCAGGGGGGAGTGGGTACACAATTCAGCTCATAACGTGACCCTTCTGAAGTGCTTCTAATGTTACAGTTTGTAGGTGAGAAAACAGGCTGGAAAAAAAGCACATACCTTATATGGAAAGAAGCAGAGCCAAGAATGAGCCCCTCTCTGAGACCTGGTTTTGTGCTCTGTTTTGTTTCCCTGTTTTTACTGAAGCAGACCTCCCTCCTGGAAATAGTTGGTATAATGACTTCACAAGTACAGTGTTTCTGTCGCACTGTTCCTGCGGTTCTTCACCTCTGATCTGGCTTTCTGAAGGAGTTGGATAACTCAGTTGGCTTGTCTTGCACTCAATCCACGAGATTTTATTATGCTGTTCACATGTTTAGTACTGCATCGTAACTCATCGTCTTTCTGAGCTCCATCAGAAATCCACCAGAGGAACACAGATTCTGGAATTTAAAAGATCATTCTTTGTGAAGAAGGCAAGTAGACTTGTTATTACCTTTACATCATCTCTTCAAAGCCTGAGTTCACAGAATAAATGCTCATTGACCTGGTTGACTGTATCCTTCATAATCTTAAAACAGTTCAATTAAATTCCTGTACAGTGGCTCCATATGTTGGCTGGATGCAAGTTGCCAATATTTCGACACTGCTCTCTCATTAAAATGATCAGGGCATAGGACTGGAAGATTCCAGTGTGTGCCCCACCTGGGACCTCCCCAAGGGAAACGTGCCTGCGAAGCAAACTAGAAATAGTGTCAGAGAGGAAGCACACTCCCTCTGTGGGTTCCCCTCCTGGCTTGAGTCGTTAATGAGCACTTTTTACCCTTGGCAGGACCAGGTAAGTTTGAGAAGTGTACCTACCTCCTGTGGTGTTTAAATGCATTCCGGTTACTCCCATGATAGGGATGCATGAAGCATCAACATATTGCCCCCCCCCCCCAGTATATATTAAATTCTGAAGGATTAATCAAAACTGCACCATGTTGTGTGCAATTAAACCCTTGAAAGGCAAAATAAATTTGCTGGAGCGGGAGCAGCTCTTGTACCACTTCTAAGCTGGAATGAGGCATTTTTCAGTTCTGCCACTAACAGATGAGTTTCCGCTCAGGCGCATTTTTCAGGAGGTGGGATGGGACAGAAGGAGCCTCTGTGGAACCTTTGGCAGATGGGAGGGGCATGGGGAGTCAAGGTCCTCTAGTGTTACCCTTTGGAGCCGGGTACATACCCAGCAAAATCAGGAGGAGCCCATTTATCTTATTAGAAGACAAATTGCTAAAGAGATGTGTCGGGAATAGCGAAGGGAGCAGAAGCTGAGCTGTCTGACAGGCCCCAGCCATGATGGGAATGACGGGTGTGCCCCGCAAGGGGGGGCGGGGCTTAGGGAAGGCTAACTACCCCCTTAGCCACGTTCCTGCATTAATAATGATGACCATTTGGTGGGCTACTCCAAATCAGGTGACCAGAGGCTCAGGCAAAGTTCTTTTTGGAGGGAAAAGAGAGTCCTGGAGAAAACATAGACACTTCTGCGCTTTTCATGGAAATGTTCCAGTAGTGCCAAACTTGCACATTGTCTAGTCATTTTAGTTTATTATATTTTCTAGAGATTCCCTTCGGCTCTGTTGCAAAGAGCTAGGGAGCTGTATATTCAGTTACCAGGGAGTGAAGAAGGAAAGGTTTGGTGTGGATCGCTCTGGGGTGACGCAGGATAGCGAGGGGGTTGTAGAATCAGAGCTGCCCAGCTAGTCCCTTGAGCTGACGGGAAAGCAGGGTTATGTGAGGGCTCTGGGAAGTGTGTGTGTGTGTGTTGGGGGGGGGGGTCAAGATAGACTTAATGAAGGAATGAGAGGGACCAGAATTACATTTTTCTTCATCCCCTTTTGACAATAAATTTCCTGTGCTAGCCAAAGTGCTAGGGCCCGTGAAAGACTCAGGAGGATGGAGAGTGTGGTGCGCTGCTGAAAGCACAAATGTGTCTCTGTGTCTCCGGTTCCACCAGAAAAAAAAAATTAGAGTCACGATGACTAAATTATTCCCATAAATAATCTGCAATTTTATTCATTGGGAGAAAAAATATTGTGTAGAATGATGTGAAATCCTTGAATTAATAAAATCAGAAGCTCTCACCGTGTTCAATGCAGCAATTAGAAAAATAAGGATAATGTGCTTAATTTATACAAAGTGCAATTGTTTTTTTTCCCCAAAGTTCCAAAATAAATTTTATTGGGAGATGCATCGAAAACTCTCATGACATCTGGAATATGGAGATCTAATTGCTGATTCAATGCCATTGTGAACACGCAAACATATTTCCTTGGTGAAATGTCAAAAAGGCAGCAATCAAAATGAAGCGTTTAAGCATTAAAATGAAGAAATGATGACTGAGTTGATTTGTAAACATTTATCTCTAAGCTGACTTTATGAAAAAGAAGGAATAAGTTTAGGAACATGATGGCGAATTTGCACATTCTGAGCCCTGGGTGTCGTGAGGGCATGGGAGTCTCAGGATGCACCGTGGGTTCAATCAGAATTCGTGCTTCCCTAAATCCCGATAACCTCACTTGGCTTTTTATGTGCAGTTTATCGCACTTTATTGAATGGCAGGAGGTGGCAAGGGGATTAGGGAAGGAATAGGCTTACTTTGCACCCCCAGCTTAGTTATTCTAAGATGGAACATTTCTCTCTCTCTGCGTTTGGGAGTCATTTCCTTGTCCTGTGATGTTGGTTGGTGACAATATAAACTTTCACTGGAGCGACTGAGTCAGCTAGGTTAGGGGCTTCTGGTTGTGGCCTTATCAAACTTGGGCCCGAGTGTGCAACCCTGCAGAGAGTGGTTCTGAGAGCCCATTCTTGTTCCTGCCAGTCGTATATCTGAAGAGGCAGCTGTGGTGTCAGGAAACGCCTCCAGTTTGTCCTCCTGGTAGAAGAAGCACCTAACTACTGCGAACTGGGGACATTAACCGTCTAACCAAAACAGGTTAAGCCACCTCACAAAGAAAGCAAAAAAAACTCCTTGCTGAGGCCATGTTCCTTTGTGTTGGCCTGTACAAATCTCTGCCTTGTAGGGCAGCAGCCCAGGAAGAAGTTTCTAATGAAAGCAGAGAGGAGTGTTAAATCTACGAAATCCCCCATCAGTGGGAGGGACGCACGCTGATCTCGGCCACTAAATGGAAACTCTCTCCCGAATGAATACATTTTCCGCATCCCAAATTATGCCAATCATATACAATGAAGCTCCTCTTCAGTGGAGTCCTGAAAAAGAAATAGAATCTGAGGAGCAAAGTTGTCTTCCCCAAAGGCAATGCGTTTGTAAGGTCTGCACTGTATTGTGCTTGCAAATAACTTTTATTTCTGTAGTGTAAATATGCAAGAGTTCATTTTAATAAAAAAGTAAGTCCTAAAATAAGATAAAACCCATGACTAGACTTGCATTTGAAGATTTAGAGTGTATTCATCTGCTGGTTCTCAGTATAAATATTCATTGGCGTGGAGCTCTCAGGTGTTGGAGCTTTTCATCTGCATTCAGATGCAGGGGCTTTAATCAGGGAGTTCGTAAAAGTCTGCAAGTTCTCCCCCCAGCCTACCCTCCCGAGAGCAAAAAACCAGAGTAACAGATAGAATCGAGGGTGCTAGGGCTTCAAAATAACTTGGCATGCTGTAACCGTGTGGCTCAGGGGTGGGGTGGGGTGGGGGGAAGCAAATACCAAATGCCATTTTGCACCATAATATTGATACTCTATTAAAAACATATCTCTTGCTTGTAGACCAAAAAATCTGAAAAACCTGTCACTTGACTGCAATCTTCAGAGATGCCTGATAACGGGGAAAAATCCTGTAGCATCTGTTTACCACGCACTCACACAAACTGTTAGAAATGTTTTTAAGTGTCAGCAGTAACGTATGCATGTGTATTAGCTACTGCAGAGCCACACCACCACCAGGAGGGCACCAGGGGCTGCTCTGAGTGAGGTAGGTCCATGGAGAAGGCACCAGAGGGGCCCTTTGAAAGGACATTGTTTGGGGGAAAAAATCTGTACTGCAAATATCAATAAGTGAGTACTTGGGAACTCCTTCACCAGATTTTGCATCAAACTTTAAATCACAGGGAAGTTTATCATGACCCTAATGCTAAGGTCAGTTTTGGGAGAGCAGAGGGCACGGGAAAACATTTTGCGTTAGATGTATTTCCCATTAGCAGGCTCTCAGATTTCTCTCGGTAACCTAAGCACGTATCAAGAGAAGAAAGTCACTGAGGTTCAAACGCTGACTAAACAATGGAATGGTGATGGTGCTGGGGGCAGCGGCCCATCTTACCTGAGAATTCTGGGCAATTGAACCACTCGGAGGGGGTGCAGCAGTGTCCTCCGGACTCCACATGGTCTTCAAAATGAGCTTTGCAGTGGTTACCCCTTACTTCTCAAAACAAAAGCAGGCTTGGCCATTAATTTTGATGATGGGCTTTATTTTTCCTGGTGTGGCAGAGCCCCCTGAAGGCACTATGGCATATTGATAACTGGGGCATGGACACGTCAGAGGGAGCTGAGAATGAGTTTCGGTTCCACCAGGTGCAGGAGTGATGGTGTGCATGCTTAACATTTCATGTCTCTGCTTCAGTTTCTTCTTTTTCAAAATGGGGAGGAGAATGATAGCATGCCGTCACGGGGTTGTTGGAAGGATTCGGCGAGACAGTGCACCCAAAATGCCTTCTGAAGGCTAGTGTGAATTAGTGACACACCTCCACCATATTTTAACATAAAGGTGGGCTCGTTATTGTCAAGTGTGTGTGAGAACTGTGTCATGCTGTCTGGAGAGCTTCACCCGACTGGTTCGGGGCATAATCCATCACTCGCATATCCCAGCCACCCGGCTCTGCTTGTACTACAAAGGTGTGTTAAGTCAACTTCCTTTCTGATCTTGCTTATAACATGAATTGGCTTATTAAACTTCTTTTTGAAAAAAAATATTGAGCCAAGGTCACCTTTAGAATACCTTACATTCTGGTTTATGTTTAAAATTGTGGTGTTTTAACTAATGTGGTTTTATTTTGTTTGACTAATCATATAAATTGCAGGAGGGAAAACATATAGAATCAAAGTAAGTGGTTTCTTTTCATTTGTCCAATCCAATTAGTTGGGGAAATAGTCACAAGAATGCTTAACCTTCTCTCTCTTGTACCTAGTATAAAATTTCTCTCACGCACCTGTGCCCTGTTGCAATATTGTTACCGAGGTGTGCGACACACCTGTCTCGCCAGCTGGCACGATTCCAGCGGGGCGGGGACCATGCCTTGTGGACTGGGCGCAATGTGTGTTCTCAGAGCGGCGCCGAGCCCTCCTCACAGACCCTGCACTTCTTGTCGGCGGAGGACTGTAAGGGTCTAGTGATAACAGAATTGGTGAAGTCAGTTCTTGATGCTTTTAGAGCAGGCAATGGATTCTAATTTTTGGTGCGAGGTATTCCCTTGGTGCTCAGATTAAAGCCACTTTCTTTTTTCCCCATTTTTATTGGACTTTATTGTGGTGAAATTGGAGGATAAAATTGGATAGGCTTCAGGTGTATGATTTTGTAACACAGCTTCTGTACATTGTGTGGCTGTGTTTGCCATTCCAAGTCAAGTCTCCTTCTATCACCATTTATTCCCCCATATTCTCTTCTACCTGCCCCTCACCCCTCTTTCCCTCTGGTAATCACCACACTGTCCTCTGTGTCTGTGAGCTGTGTGGTTGTCGTTGTTTCTGCTCAATCCATTCACCTGTTTCTCCCAGTCCTGCAACCCCCTCCATGCTGACAGCTGTCAGTCTGTTCTCTATCTATGAGTCTGTTAAAACCACTTTCAGCACTTCTTCAGACTATAAGTTTTTCCTCTGCTCTTTCAGCAAATACATTTCCCCCAGGCTCTGTGTGCCTGGTGCCGTGCTGGGGACTGGAGACAGACCTGATCCCCAGGCGCAGCTGAGGGAGGCAGCCGTATAAGTAAAGAAATACGGAGAAGTAGAAGAGGGGGTGAGGGGCCCGAGACCCGGAAGTGGTCAGTTCCATCTGAAAGAGAAGCACTTCCTGGGGGAAGTGAGTGGAAAATCTCCGCAGGTTTTGCTGGGCGAAGAATGCCGGGGGGAGAGTATTCCAGGCTGAGAGCACAAAGCGCAGACACGTGGCTCAGCAGGCTGGGCCTGGGCGGGGGAATGGGGTGGGTGTGTGCAAGATGAGCCTGGAGAGATGAGTGGGGCCACTCCTCTGTGCTGTGGAGGTGGAGCCATGACTTGAAGGTACTGAGTGGCTGCTGATGGGTAGCAGATTGTGGCATGAGTTGACTTTCATTTACAGAAGCATCAGATTGTTAGAGCTGGAGGTGGATTTAGAATAAATCTATTGTAATTTATTCTAAATAAATTTATTCTAAATCCACCTATTTTACAGATGAGGAAATTCAGACCTGGAGAAGTAAAGTGTTTTGGGGGTGATAATCATAAGGGAAAGATTGTGGGGAGTTTCTTGGGGGACAGTCTGTGGTCATAATAGGCTCTGGCTGTTGTATGAATTGCATTTCATTGAACAAGTCACTTAATTGCTCTGAACCTCAGTCTTTCCATTTTTAAAATGCAGATCATAATTTCACTTGCTGTGCAGGTGGGTAGGCAGGTATTGTGGTAGGGCGCAGTGAGACAGTGCAGTTAAGGCCTTTGAGAGCATGATGGGCTGGAGAAATATGAACATTACTCCTCGAAAGTCCAGTCTTTAGCCTCAGATTGGTTGGGTTTGAATTTTGGCTGCTCCACTTTCTAACAAGACAATGCTGAGCAAACAGCATAACCTCTCTGTTTCTTAGTTATATGTGGAGAGAATAATAGAACCTACCCCACTGGTTGTTAAAATTATTATTTTAATTATTATTAGCATTAAATAATAATGCATGCAGAATGTAGTCCCCTGCACATTGCAAGCTTTTATTAATTTCTTATTTTAATTATTGTCAGTCTAGTATTCTTTCCAATATACACTGCTATTTTACTTTGACCCTAAGACACAAAGCCATAGAAATCTTAGAATTAATTCAATATATATTCTATTCTAAACTTAATTTATTTATCTTTGGAGAGGAAAGGAAGGAGAGAAGGAGAAACATCAATGTATGGTTGCCTCTCATGAGTCCCCTGCTGGGAACTGGCCTGCAACCCAGGCATGTGCCCTAACTGGGAATCGAACCACAATCGTGTGGTTCGCAGGCCCAGGCTCAATCCACTGAGCTACACCAGCCAGGGCTAATTCGATATATATTCTAGATCTTACAATGATGAGCCACTTGCTTGGTGACAGCGTGCGGACTTTGGCTGTTCTGTTGTAGCCTCATGGAACATTGAATCCTCTCTGTGGATCTCTACCACACAGTTCAGAGAGGCCTTTGGCTCTAACTAGAGGGTTACCTAAGGTTCCCCTTACTTCCTAGGTGGTCTTGGATCTCAGTGGTTTATAGAATTGAAACCTGGAATATGAAATCCTCTACCTGGCCTTCCCATTAACATTACTTTAGATGCAGTATTACATGCACATACATGCAGTTCAAGTGAGTAGAATACCCAACAAGTTCATTTCAACTCAGTACAATATGTAGGAGTCCTGAAATATGGAGTCACCTTTCCAATCGTTGCCTTACTTACATAATACCTTTGTGTTATGTAAGTAAAATTATGTGTTACCTTTGTGTCCTCTGGAAGTATTCTGCTCTTCCTGGGGAAGTACTCGGGGTTTCCCACCCTCTTAGAGGACGAAGTGTGTCTTGTCACTCCCTGCGGTCATTTGCTGGGCAAGGCTTCATTGGTTGTTAAAGGGAACACTACTTCATTTTACCCCAAACTTCTCATCTTTTTCTCACATTCAGGTGAGGAAGGAGTCCTCTTGGGGAATCAGGGAGTCATCCAGGCCCCCACCTTGCCAGATTGACGTGGTTTTAAGAGAGGATAGGGTAAAGAATTATTCTGGTCCTTCTAATTGCTGTAAATCTAACATAAGGATACTAAAGACAGTTTTGAATATAAAGGTAGAAATCACCTATATATTGGTTTTGGTTTAGCCTATTTCCTTCCTATCATTGTCCATGCACACACGTGCACACACATATACACGACTACAGTGTGACAGGCTTGAAAAGTGATCTTGGATCTGGGAGCTGAGATCAACTTCTTTCTTTTACTGACATACAGCTTCTCAGGACTGGACCCAGGATTCACTCCTGCAACCTAATAATGCTAATAATAAGTGTAATTTATTTAGTGCTTAATACTAAACAAGTACTAAGCACTAAATTATGAGACACTATTCCAACAGCTTTATACATATGTCAGTTCTTTTAACTTTAACCACAACCCATATTAGATATGCCCTATTATTACCCATTGTAAAAAAAGAAAAACTGAGTCATGATGGAGTTAAGTCATTGGCTCAGAGCTGGTAAGTGGTTATGCCAGGATTTGAACTAGGTTCTTAAGCTCCACACTAGGCTTCTGGGTGCTGACGGATCTGCACGTGCCTTAGGGAAGAGGCTGTGCTGTGGGACTGCGGCCTGCACGCTCTCGATCATCAGTCCCTCCTTTCTACAGTGATGTGTGGAGGATGCTGAAGGAGCTCATTGCAATGAGATGCAGACATACAATGACTTGGGTGTGAGGGAAGTTCAAGAACAGTGTTCAGAATTTGTGTTTGGTCTACACAGTAATTATAGAACTCTTATGGGCATGAAAAATAACTTGGAAACAGTCTTTGTCTCATTTTATTTGGGGGTTGACTCAATTGGTTCTTTATGGATTCTTGTGTGTCTTTTATGATTTTTGAGAAGTATTACATTAACATGCTAACTGCTAAAGTATGATCCACTGTGTCTCCATACTTGCCCGTGCCTAATAAAAATATTTCTAACCAAAGACTTTGATGTGCAAAGTCTTCAGATTTCATTTATGATACGAAAAGTCTCCTGATTCCCTCACCCAAGTTTTTATTAGGCGAATTTTCTAAGCACAGGGCACATTTGAAACTTGTCAAATGCTCTGGCCATGACAGCTAACTGTGTGTGGAGCTATGGTTAGGAAGTTTCTCAAGGCTAATCATTTTTCAAAGGGGGGAAAATAAAAACAAAAAGCCAAGGAGGTTAGTAAAAAGGGCACCGTGTTCTTGATGAGGCAGGCAAAATCTCACGGCATGGCTCATCCCCTCTTTTAATTATCCAGTTCATTTAGTCAGCTGTGATCCAGGACTTCAGGAGGTCACCGGCAGTACTAAGAGAAGCCAGGGCAGCCATTGACCCACGGTTCAGTTAAGGGGCAGAAAATGGCCAGTCAGGCCAACTAGTCCTTTTACAAATGGAACCTGGAGAGCAGGGCTCTGGGCATGATGTGTGCGGCTGAGAAGTCCTCCTGACGCTCTGAGGTTTCCTGAACTTTGTCATGACCAAGTAATTCTATGTGAGAACTGGCTGGCCAGCCAGCATTTGTGATGGCTCATTGACTTGAGCAGAGGGAGCTCCAGAACCGTAAGTTACAGGGGAGGTACCTGGAATGCAGCTCTCGGGAGGTCAGACTGAACACCAGCAATGCCGTCTCCCCCTGGTATGTCCCCCACGGTTTCCCCACCTCTGCTGGTTATTGGATATACACGGGGCAATGTGAGGGTTTCGTGTCATCTCGGCAAGGTAGCCTCTGACATGTTATCTTAGGGCAGGGAGGGGCCAGGGAAACTCACCTCATTTCTGCCTCACCATCTCTGAGACTCACTGGTCCCTGGTTGACCAAGGAAGGCACCCATCCCACTGCGAGGCTTTGACTATGTCTGTGTGTGGTGACAAGCCAGGCCCAGTCAGTGGTTTGAATTACTATGTCAACGCTCTCCGAGTGGGGAGAGTTTCTCGTTGTCAAATGATGCAGGCCTGGCATCTATGCTGGGTGGCAGGGACAGTGAGATCTGGACCGGAGTCTGGGTCTCCTATTTAGAATGAGCAGTCACTACCCTGGGCACCTCACTCGCCCTCTCTGTTCCTCAACTGCTTTTCCTTATTGGTAAGATGACGACTGCCTTGGCAAGGGCATGGCGAAGAATAAAGAACAACCTTTATTTCATAGGCAAGGGTTTAAAAAAATCACACTTGTGAACTCATCCATGCCTTGGTTAGGTTTCAGTCTCCTAGAGGCAAGCAAAGGTATTCACTGATTTATTCAAGGAGCCCTTCGCCAGCCCTCTGGGGAGGTGGGCAGGTCAAATACATGAGAAACAACCCTTTGTACCTCATTTCAAAGAACCAAGGAGCTAGTTGTCCTACCGCAGAAATAAGTCACATTTAGCAAATGTGGGGTACAAGGTCTCTCTCTCTCTCTCAACTTTTCTCATATGAATTTCAAATGTTCTACAGAAGTTTTCAGCCACTTTGTAGATTTGATGCCCTTGTGTGTACATTGCTGGTCCCTCCTACAGAGATGCTTGCATATAAAGGGGACTGGGGAGTAGGGAAGGAGAATGAAGGAGCATGCGAGTCCAGTTTTCCAAGGAAGCCTGGTAGCTTCATGGAAGCAGATGGGCTGCTGGGCTTGGAGAACTTTCTGTGAGAAGAGATGGCACCCAGCCAGGTTCCTTGACCATAGTGGCCAATGCCTTCAGGTGTATGTGGCCCCTCTGGAAGACCCGGGGGGCCAGGAGTCCCCAGCTCCATGTCAATTGATCAGAAAGACAGTGAACCTGTGCCTGTGGGGAGGAGGAGAGGAGAAAGCACTTCTATGCACTGTGTGACCTGTGACACGCACACACAAAAGGAATTAGTAGGCATTTGATTGGCTTTGTAGTGGAGGGAAGACCTGGCAAATTTCTCCAAGGCCCAGAATGTTAATGATAAGTGGGATTTAATGATGTGATTCCCCATCATGATTAATTTAAGTTGTGTAAAAGGCCATTGGTGGACTCTATCTAACAGGGGATCATTATTCTGCATGCCAGTTGTGTTGGTCATAAAACATATTTTGAGATCTTTTCTCAGTGCCATCCTAACCTCAGGCTGTCTAACCCGATATTGTTTATGAAGCCTTAAGTTCCTAGCTGTGAATTTCAGGAGTTTCCAGGACTAACTGTCATCCTGTGTTTTCTATCATTCAGAGAAGGAGTGTAAAGTATTTACTCTGAGAAATTGCAAGACCCAGGGAGGTTTGCTAAAATTCTCATGCTCCCCTGTGTTTACCATAAATCTGAGACAGTGATACGCTCAGCCAGCTTATTTATAACTGAGTATAAAACACGAATGCAGTTTAAACAGAGCAGTCTCCCTTTCTAGCATCTCCCATCATAGGTTGAATATGACTCGTATAACCACAGTGGACATTCTGTCCTACCCTCAGATATTGATTTGTAATTTAGCTTGCAGTAAATTGTTCTTTGTACTAGCATTTGCATCTCCTTCCTAAAAAATATGTTTCTACCTCCAGCTCCTTCTCCAATGTCGTTGGAGGACTGTATCTGGCCAGCGAGTGAGGGCCTCCCCGCCTCGTCCTGCCCCCCACCCCCCACCCCTGGTCTGGCTTCCTAGAGAACAAGCCACTTGCAGCAAAGATGCATAGCTCAGGGGTTTGGTGCAGCTCTGAAGGGACACCCAGATTGCAGGTCATGACTGTCAATGTAAGGTGTCTGTTGTCATCAATAGGATGACTCTTCAGGAAGTGATAACTTTAAAAATGTATGATGAGTACCACTGAATTAGACAGATGGGCTGATTAGTGTGATTCCTAAAATAACTGGCGAGTGAGTGTTTATCTCATTTTACAACGGGACAAAATTGCTTTCGCAGTGATTCATTTGTGATCCCAGCTAAGCTGTACTATTAATTTACTTTACTTCTGACTGGTGTATTTGCCTCAGTATTTATTGTGTTTCCCATCGGTATTGTCAAACAGCAGTGCTGCTATGACACTTCGACATTTGCATTTAGATTATGGGGCTGTGGGTTAGCATTGTCAGACGGTGTATGCAGCAACAGTGTGGCTACCGGAGGTGTGTTCGTAGCCTTTTCTGACATCTTTCCTTGCCTTCTGCGTGTCCCTCCAGCGGCTTCCTTGCCTCCCGTCTCTGCCCATTCCCATCACCCATTCTGGACACTGTTGCCTGAATGATTTTTTTAACTTGCAAATTTGATTCTGCCAGACCTCCATATTTTTTTTAAGCAAACCCAGATTCCTAAGGGATCAGGCTTACCAAAGGCATGAATCTGATTAGGTGTGGTGGGGCCTAGGGTGACTAGGAGAGAAAACACCCCCCCCCCCCTCAAAGCAGCGCTACTCCAGCTATTCAGAAAGTCATCCCAGCTTTGTAAGGGAAATCAAACAAACATCCAGGTTTGTGCAGAATGTCTTGAGTTTGAAACCTTTGCATAGACCAAATGAATTGCAACTGTGTACAACCTTGACTTTGCACCCCTGCCTTGTAGTCACGCGCTGGTCCCCCATTGGACCTCAAGATAATGTCTAAGCTCTTTAGCATGGAATATGCAACTCAGTAATAAGCCTTCATTTCCATGCTTGTTATTATTATTATTATTTGTTACATTGCACATCATTCTTCTGCGTTTCTATGCTATTCATATTGAACCAACTAGAAGGTCTTCCTATAGACCTTACATAAGGCAATGAGTCAGTCCCAGAAAGTCAACTGTGTAGAATGAAGGGGGCAGGGCACTGACTGTGGATGAGCTGACTGACGTGAGTCCATGCGACCAGGCACCTCGGTTTCAGGGATCTTGCTTCAAGATCCAGATTCATCACATTCCCATCTGTAGTTTGGTACCAATGGTGGCAGAGAGAGGTCTTCTCTGGGTTAGTTCTTGATGAGAAATGCTCTTATTGGCTGGGGCTTTCAGGATAGCAACAGTGATACCAGGAATCCCTAGGTAGTTGTCGTCTGTTTTGTCGGCGCATTCCTGGAACACCTGGAATGAGAGAATACTTGGTATGTGGGTCCCAGTGTTAGCTTTCCTTCATGTGTGTGAATACCATGTGCGTGCGCCAGTGTACACACACAGGCACACTGATAGACACGTGCTCACACACACAGCAGTGACCTCTAGCTGTCCCCATTTGAGAACTGGGGCTGGATTGAGAGTGGAAGCTGATTCTTAATTGTGCCCAGGCTCACATTATTGCACGACACGCCATCCTGGGCTTTCCCTGCAGCCTGTGCCTGTAGTTCCTCACGGGTCAGCACTAAGCTACGTTGAGCCTCTGCACTGTGGTAAGGACTGTCCTCTCAGTGGCGGCGTCACTCTGGCCAACTCCTCCTGATCTTCAGGATTCATTTCTGTTTAACCACCTCCTTGGAGACATCTCCACACCTCTATGAGGAGTCAGGCATCCACTTCAGAATTCTTGGTGCATCTGAACAACCTACCACATCTCTGTGATTGTTCCATCCTACTCTGGGTCCCAGACAAGCCATGAGCTGCTCGGGGACAGAGACCGTGTTCTCAGCACCCTTTTCTGTTCCTGGTACCTTGTGGTACCCAGCCAGTGCTCACTGCATGTCGAGTGGCTGAATGAATGGAAATAAAATGCAGCCACATGGCTGTAGAAAAGGTTTTCAAACAAAAATAAAGCACTTTGTTCAAAAAATAGGTATATTTATAATATACATTGATATACTGTATACAACATATAATAATATGTAAACTACTAAGGTTTTTATATATATGTAAAACATGTATTTTGGTTCCTACAGAGGACCTAAGAAGTTACTGTGCCTTCCTCTCTGCCCTCTGCACCAGGGACATTATCCCATGTTTTAGTTTTGCTCCGAAATTCCTGGCCCAGAACAAAGGTTTCCATGAGTGAAGCCTTTCTTGCTGCTTCCTGGCTTGGCCCGGAGTCAGATGCAGGAGAAAGGAACCTCACAAATAGGCTGGCTCTTGCCAGGTCACCAGCCACGCTGAGAAGATTTGGTACACTTGTTGAAGTTCTAAGCACACAGTCACACGGAACCCCAAGTCCCTGCCTCGCTCTGGCCCTCCGCCCTGCCTGAGTAGTCACAGTCTCCAGCTCATTTCCTTCCCGCCTCAACTTTTCCACCCCCTTGAGTCAGCGTCAGTGACGCGCTCCTCCCAGTCATTCGGAGGAGGCTCGGGTCTTGCTAAAACAAGGTTCTCGGGAACAAAGGGAACTCAAGTTCAGGGTTAAGATGCTAAAATCAGATTGTTCTCCTTTGGCAGTGAATTGGTATGCCACTCTCACCACTGCCTCCGATAAAATTAACCATGCGTTGAAATCATTGCAATAGGCAGTGTCATCAAAGCTTATTTGTAATGAAAATATGATGTTTCAAACCGAAACTCAGGAGTATAATGAATGTAGGACCATATGTTCCCCTCCCACGGAGGGCTGCAGAGAAGAGATGATATTTAAAATACGTAGCAGTATCTGGGGCTCAGGTTTTCTCTGCATTCCTTAACCCTGGTTGCCTGTGGAAGGCCCAGAAAGGGAGGGATCAGATCACAGGTGCCCAGGCCCGACAGGGATGACTCCTGGCTTGGAGGTCATGCCCCTGGGGACTCTGGCTTGGTCAGCTTCTTTCCTTCCGTGTGTTGTCTTCGTCTTTAGTGATGTTCCCCTGGTGGCTACTTTGCCCCTGGCAGTTGTGCTTGGGCAGCGTTAAGGTGGAGGAAGAACCCGGGGAGGACAGGAGGTAAATGGTAAATTCCAGTGAGTGTGACCCCAGACCTACGGTCAGGTTCAGAGGCTCCTGGGGGCAGAGTTAGATGCTGCTCTAACTTGAAACACAGGGATGGAGGAAGAAGGCTTTCCTCCAGTAGCCAGAAGCCCATGTTCTTTTCTATCACTTGTGGCCAGGCTCTCGCAGGGGGAATGCATGGTGTCACATGACCGTGGATCCAGGTGCTTGGGCTTCCCATGAAGCTGCCCTGGAGCTCCCAGAGAGGTAACTCAGCCCTGACACTAATCCGGACCTACCTCTATTCTTCAAACGAGGGAAGGGAAGACCAGAGAGCTTCAGTGGCATGACGGAATGAACAATGGCCAGCAACTTGAGTTATTTCACGCTCGTTACTGCTGGAGAGAGTGGAGCAGAAGAGTCCGTTTCCCTGTGGTGAACCCTGGCTTTACCTTTTAATGGCTATTAGTAACTTATTCTGGGTCTTGAGGTTGTCATTTTTAAAACGGGAACAATACTGATCTCCAAAGTTTGCATGGGAATTAAATGACGGATTGCAATTAGCAGCCAGGAAACAGCACGTACAAGTGCTCATTAAATCTTGGTTGGGAGTGTCGTGCTGTTGCTCCTGCTAGAGTTCGTGGAGTCGGTCCCGGATGTGTCCGAGCCACCCTGCCCACACCCCTGCTGCCCGGCGTGGTGGAGTGAGACCAGACGGTAAGGTGAAATGTCTGCTTTAGGCGTTTTTTTTTTCTGGCAAAGAAGCAATGAGATAATATGTATAACATTCCTGGTATGTATCGGGTGTTCCATACCTGTGAGGTCTTTTCCTTCTCCTACCCTCAACCGCCTTCCTTCAGTGCTTCCATTGCTTTTACGCCTTGTAAGGCTACAGGAGTCACAGGTACTCTTATAACCTAAGAAGGGGACGTGTGAAGACCAGAAAAGTGAGTAAGACTCAAGGAGTATGTGTCTGATGGAGGGATTTTGGGCCCCTTTTGCAAGTGTGAGAAGATGACTTCGGATGTGTGTAAGGGGAGTGAGAAGGGGGCTGTTTCTGAGGGTGGAGGGCTCAGGCTGACTCCTGCAGCCATTCCCGTTTCCTCAGCTCACCACAGGCACGTGACAATGGATAAAAGCATCCATTTCCTCTTTTCTTCCCCAGCCCATTAAAACATGCACTATATTATCCAAATGAAAATTCTCCAAGCAGCTTACTGCTTTTTTTGGCCAAGTGTGTATACTGTATTCCTGTGAAGTTGGGTAGGCCTTCCGCTTTTGGTTAAGCTTGGTGAAATATTGAGGTGCAAGTGACAAGGTACCTGGGGAGCGCCCTGCACGCTGCTTTGATCTCCTGACAGTTGGCTCAGTGGCCACAGAGCAGGGCTTTCCTCCTGCCGTTTTTTGCAACTGAAAACTTGGTGGGGCACGTCTCTGCCTTTAAAGCTCGGGGCTTTCAGGTCCAGTAAGATGGTTAATTTGGGGGCGACATTCTGACTGCTTTTTGTGAAATGGTGGCGTGGGAAGCTGCCAGGGGTCCTACTTTCGACCAGACCCTTAGCTCTTTACATTGAGTGGTTTTGTTGCTCCGCCGTGGGGGCCACGTGTGGGAGTGGGTGGGGAGGGGGAGGAAAGTGTCCCTGTCTCATCTTCTTGGTTTTGATCGAATGTCTTTTGGAATAGCTTCCTGCCAGGGGAACCTCCCTCACGCCAGCAGGGAGAGCAGGCCTGGCACTGCATTTTCTGTTGCGACAAAGCAAAACAAAATCCCTCCCCAGTGACTGCCCGATAAAGGAATAAATTGACTGTACAAGGTGATGTGTTTGATAGGTCATTCTCGTGGATGCACTAGAAACGCCTTCTATTAAGAACAAAATGAGGACAAATTTGTTATGCACCTTTTGTTATTTTTAGATTGCATCGAGGTTTTTTTTTTCCCCCCTCTTCAGGTTGGAGCCTATTATCCTGGACTTCCTAATAAACAGGAGTGACTTAGAAAGCGTTTCATCGGGTTGACCTTTACTTAATTTTCTATGCAAGCGAGAAAAACTGTCAGGGAGGACCAGCCAATCAGCACTTTAAATATCCCGTGTGTATATGTTATGCTTATAAATAGATGTGAGTGCCGCTTTTGAGTGTATTTTTATCAGCCCGTGTAAGGGTAAAGGGCTTATTTAAAAATATATATATGTCTCTATATTTATCTGTTTCTGAGAATGGGGCAAAGTGGTTCATTTAGGAGCATTGTGGTTCTGGAGATCATGTGGCTGCTAAAATGTTAAAACTGGGTAGTGTTCTAAAAATAATAATATTCCGCTGTGGCTTGCCTTTGGTGAGAGCTTTGCGTAGGGCAATTAGACGAAAATGATATTCCGTTGCCGATTTCCTCTTCAGCAGAAGGCAGCGGCCGGTAGTTGAACTAAAAGTGTTTGCAGGGCCGGAGAAATACCACAAGGAGAAGCACGCACCCCGTTGGGGAGAAGCACCTTCTAAGGTTCGGGGATTTTTCTTTTAGTTTTCTTCAAATGTTCAAAATGTGTAGGAGGGTAGGTCGCGCAGCTGTTCTTTGCAGCTTCTCCTTGGGCAGGCTGCCAGGAAAATCGGACGACTGCTGGAGTCCCTGACTTGGCCCATAAATAGCAACAAAGCGCTGGGTTTTGAAATGCCGGTGTAGCTCTTTGACCGTGCGCCATGGCTGGGGTGCTAATGGTTTATGTGGCCTGCAGGTGACAGGAAGATTTCTGCAGGCAGGGCTTTGTTGTAAATCCAGTCTGCCGCGCCGCCTCACGCCATCAGAGGGGGTTTCCGAGTGGTCGCCAGCTTTTTGAGTTACAGCGAGGGGCGCCAAGGTGAATGATGGCTTGGCCTAACACAGCTGTTGCTCCAGGGGCGTGTGGAATTCCAGAAGACGCCTTCAAAGAGATTGCTCCGCGGAGATCCTGGAATCCGTAATGAGGCCCCGGTTGTCCACCAAGCGGGGACTCTTCGTGATGCCGCTGTAAGAAATGCAGTGAACCTGCAGGTTGTTTTTCCAGAGCTGCCGTGGACATGAGGTTAATCCACCCAACACACACTGATCTTCCTTATTATTCTTGCTCGTTATGAACCGCAGTTCTGTCTTGTTCCAGCAAGGGACTGGAGTTCCGCAGTGTCCTCATGTCTATCATCTCATTTTATCCTCATCCCAAGAGGCAGATATTTGTAGTGGGGGCTGTGGGCTTTGGGGGGAGCCACTGGGCTCCTTTTGGAGTGTGTGGCATGACAGGCACACTTGAAAGTTAGTTAAAAAGACACATTCTCTGCTCACTAGACACTTAGAGGCAGGAAAGACAGGAAAACTGCAAGTGCTAAGCCTGTGATAGTGCCTTTCCAGAAGGCCCTTCACAAAGAAAAAAGGGGTGACGTTTATCTTATTTATTTACTTATTTATTTATTTTGGGGGGTGTGTTCTCATCTTGGTGGACTGGTTCCTGGAGAAGTAACATTGATAAACAACAACACATCCAACACACGAGTATGCACTTGGCCCTGTGCTTGCTGGTGCCTCTCATGAGTTCCTCATTCCATGCTCACAGCTGCTGACTCACCTGTCTTCCTGTGAGCTCTGCTTTACTGGAGAGGAAACCGCATGCAGGAGGAGCCCCTGGAAAAGGCATGGGCTGGACTTTAATCCAGGCCGTTTGGTCTTCTTGGAAAAGTGCGAATCTCTCTGTTGATGGGGATATTATTATTCACAGTTCTGAAATAGCTTCTGGGCATCCCCTTGCTTTGTACAGATATGACCCTTTGAGAGGAATCTAACGCAATTTCTTTCTAATAACTAGTTACTGACTTCACCGGGCAGGTTTCTATTATCATCATCTTTTTTTTTTTTAAGTTTGGGAAGGCCAGAAGAGAGCTCAGTGGGGGTGCAGCACAGTTCTGAGGGAGACATCCCCAAAGGCCTCTGGGAACTCTGTGCCAAAGGATGTCGTGGAATCTTTTAACTGTAGAAGGGCAGGGCTGTGGTGTGGGGTGAGGCAGGGCTAGGGGTCTGAAGAGCTGAGTTTGAAATTAGGGAGTTTTCATAGAATCCTGTCTGGGCGTTGTTTTCCTCCTTTGTAAAGTAAGGACCGTCTCACACTTTCTTGCCTGTTTCTGCATGTTCCTTGGATTTGCCTAGATCGTCCTCTCCTCTGAGCCTTTGCATATGTTGTTCCTTCTGTCAGGAGTACCCTTCCCATATTTTTGCAATGCCCCTCATCATGCTCACAGGTCTGCTTATAGAAAAGTCTTTCATAACTACATTGCCAAAGTAGCAGCCCTCTACTCTTGAACTTCTATTGCATTGTTTTCTTTTATATTTTTATTGTTTATTATATTCTTAGGACTGCTATTGCTTCTAGAAACCATCTCTTTATTTGCTTACTTATTGATCATGCATGAGCCCAAAGCATCTTGTTACCCATGTAATCTTAGTGTCTAGAACCGCCCCTGGATTAGAGAGGACAATAAGTATCTGCTGGAGGAAAGAAGGAGCAAGTGATTAAATGAGTTATCTTGTTGGTGGGTTATTCGCGAGAAAGCAAATGAAACGTTCATATACAAGCGTGCTATACTAGTAAGTATCAAGCACAGATACAGTGTAAACAGGGGGGCAGATCTGCTCAGGATATTGGGATGCAGCCAAGGGCTTCACCAGGGAACTCGCTTCCGTGGCCGCATCTGGACTTTTCTCTCATCTGCTGTGTCTTTTCCAATAACCGGAAGATAATGGCTAGCTTAAAATGAAAAGGCCTCTGCCTCACTGTCCTCATCAGAATGCCGGAATCGAGTAAGTCAACTTCTTGCGTATGTTCTTGATTGGAATTGAACAAAAATCAATGTAAAGTGAAACCCCAAGCCTTCCTTTAGATCTTCCTTTAGACAAAGTTTTGTGTCTCTGATGTTATCAGGGAGGGCAGTCAAAGGGAGGATGTGTGGGGTCAGTCTTTGGATCAAAGGGAACTCAGGAGTAGCCATTACTGATTTTCTAATACTTGGTCCGCACGAAAACGCTACATCGTTGGGATACGAAAACAACTGCATTTCTGGTGGCCACGCAGAGATCTCCTTTTACTGGGAGCTGTCTGATAGCTTCTTGCTACCCTCACCTTGCATTCTGCTTTATTTGGAATAATCGGAATCCTGGTTGATAATGTTCAGAATCAGAGAACCCTCCAAATATGGGACACACTGTCAAAAAATACCAGAGCTGAGGTGTTTGTCTCCGCTTATCCTGTGGGCAGAGTGATGGACATGGGGATACTCAGTGTTTTTGCAAGTCACAGTGCTTTCCAGAGCACGGACGACTGTGTTTGCTACCTCCCCTGTACCAAAAAAAAATGTTTATTTAAATATTGCTCCATCCCCACAAGCACTTTTATTATTTACAGATTTAAAAAAATGACATCATTACTTTTCTTCTGAATTTTTTAAAGCGACAATTGTGGAATTAAATTACTGAATTCATTTATATTTAATTGTGCTTTTGGTTTTAATGTGCTATTGGACGGCATTTCTTTCTGAAGCTGTTAGTTTTCCACGCAACATGGAGAATCTAAGGCTCTATCAAGGAAATATATTACATGGGCAAGACAAAGTCTCATTAGTGTTATTTATAGCATGCTGAAACCTCATTAGGGGAAGGTATGCTGGATTCAAAAATGCATTACCGGGAACGCTTTGTTTTTTTGTACTGGAGGAATTGCTTTTATTGTGTTTCTTTGTCACAAGCGCAGTGGCTACTGGATTCTGGGGTTTCTTAAAGTATGAAATAAATTAAGTTGGAAGAAAAGAGTAATTAATCCGCTAGCAAGTACAGCCTCATCATATTAGCAGAATGGCCTACACATGGTTGTAAGGAATTTCTATTTACCCACATACCTTATCCTCGACCGACCATGAACTGATAACTTGTTTCACTTCAGGTAAAAAGCAATATTTTTCAGGGCAGTAGTTTGCATCTTAAGTAGTAATAATGTGCTTTTGGTGCATTTCAGATCAGGGATGAGTGAAACCTGAGGTGCAAAGACACACATTTCCCAGTTTGGGAAGTCCTGTTTGTTGTAACGTGAGCCACGGATTCGGCCCTGCACCCGTGTTGTCTGGGAGGCATGCCGGAGGACCACGATGGGAGGCAAATGGGAACGAAAGAATGAGTCCCCGAGTCGTTCAAATGAAACTCATTTGGACTGTGTGGCTGCCTGATGAGATGGAGCATGGAAACGTATGGCGGTTGCAGTTAAATTTTGCTTTTTGCCAAGACTTGGCCTTGCTGCAGGGTGGGGTAGGGGAAGTAATTCAGACCTGAACACTGATTTTTCTGCTCCATTTTCATCCCGACCGTGGTTGTTTATTGTCATCTCTCTTGGGGCGGAAGGCTGTATCAGTAAGGAATCATGTCTGCTGAGAGATTCAGAAAACTCAACTAATGTGATATAAGTACATACATTATTTACTTAACAGGTGGTCTCAGCGTTTTGTTCACTAGCTCAGCCATGTCATTAAGAATCACATTCTTTCCACCCTTCCCTATTGTTCTCAGTGTTTTTCTTCTTTATGCTCTTGCCACGTGGTCTCAGGGTAGTTGCCACAGCTCTTGGGTATTCTTTCCTCACTAAGTGTTGCAAGCAGAAAAGAAGGACAGGGGCAAAAGCTTTATAATTTTGTATATGTATTTTTTTCCCATAGAAAGGAAGCTATTCTTTTAAACTCTTCAGACTTCTCCTTAATTTTATTGACCAGATCTGGTTCACTTGACCCTCTCCCTGCCGAACCCCAAACAAATGACCAACTAGCAATAAAATTACTAGCATTGGACTAGGGTGTGGAGAGGGATCCATGATTCCTAAGATGAAGGGTCCTCTTTACAAGGAGAAAGTGGGCTATTGAGTAATGACCATCCAACATTTGTTGTCTGTCTTGATGGCCACAGAGCAGTTTATAAGATTGCTTTTGAGCGGCAAGTATTTTCACAGTCACATTTATAATCATATTCTTTGGGCCAACATAGAGAAGATTTTCTCATCTATCCTTCATCTTTCCTTCCTTCCATTCACCCATTTACCCATCCACCCATGTATTCACCTACTCACCTAACCACCTCCCCATCTACTGAACATAGGAAGAATAGCTACCACTCAATAGGTGCATATTAATTGCTTTGTGGAGTAGAGAGATAAACCAGACATGATTTCTGCTCTAAAATGAACACATATATTTTAGAGATCAGACACATGCCCGAATAATTGTAATTCCAGATAGAAAGTATGAATTGACCTGGGAATTCAGAGGTGGGAGAATTAGGGAAGCTTTCTGGAATAAGAGGGGATGCTAACATTTTGTATCTAACACCCGTATTAAATGCTATAGTCCTTTCTGCAGGCTTCTTATTGGGAAAAAATTTCCTTGTTTCTCTCATGAGTTATTTTTTGACAGCTTTTTCTTTTGTCCTAGCTTCCTGTGGCCACCAGTGACACATCTAGGTGTGACGTGGTCACTGTTTAAGAAAGGAGTGGTGACAGGGGCAGAGGTGGGTCTTGCTGTTCTTTTGCTTCACTTGATAATGAGTACATTTGAATTTGTGGATGGATGGGGTGGCTGGTTTTGATGAGATTGCTATTGGAATTATGTCACCAATGAGTCCAAGTGATGCATCCGGAGCAAGCTCACTACAGCAAAAACCAGGAGAAAAATAGAGATCATCAGCCACATTAGCGGTGATGAATGCTCGTGGCATTGAGGCAGTCTTGTTTTGTTTTGTTTTGTTTTGTCCTCTTGGAAGCAGACAGCCCTGTACCTAGCTGCATTCCCAAGACGCGATGACATAAATAGCTCCTAGGTGTACATCTACAAGTGGCCCACCTGCCCGCCGAGACTCAAAGTCAGGAGCCATTTAGAGAAGAGGGGCAAACCTGAAGCTTGTGGGTCAAATCCAGCCTGTAGTCATATTTGGTTGGGTACCTATTATTTTGAAAAGTGACATTTCAAAAAATAAAAGTTCACATTTTGAGCTGATTTAGAAAAGTGGTAAGACAGAAATTCTGGGGCCACATCGCCACGCGGCAACAGTGGCCTGGAACTAAGAAGCTCTGTCTTCTTTGAATTGGGCGTGACCTCCAGAGTTGGCCCCAGTACCCGCTGTTCCCTCTTGCCTTTCACTGGCTCTGCTAGCTTCTCTTATATTCCCCGGGGGATGATGGAAAGTTTGGAGTTTGGCATCTCTGCCTTAGAGGTTTTAGTTCAGATTTAGGTATAGGTATAGGTATAATCTATCCATTTAGAAATTATTCTGCTCTTCGTAGCTTTCACAATTCACAAAACTTACCACTGTCTTCTACAGGTTTTATTTTTTTTGTCTAAAGTCATGACTAACTTCATATTTGAATTGCTAATAGCCATCTTTATAATGTGTTGATATTTTGGTTACAGATTTTAATTTTTTTTGCTTTTTTATCAGTTACAGTTTACTTTCAGTATTATTTTGTATTGGTTTTAGGAGTACGACATAGTGGTTAGACGATCATATACTTTACAAAGTGTTGCCCCTGATGAATTCAGTACCCACCTGGCACCATAGATCGTGATTACAATATTATTGACAATATTCCCTGTGCTATACTTTCTATCCCCATGACTGTTTTGTAACTACTAGTCTGTACTTTTTAAAAAGATTTTATTTATTTTTGAAGAGAGGGGAAGGAAGGGAGAAAGAGGAGGAGAAAAACGTCAATGTGTGGTTGCCTCTTGGGGCCCCCTCACCAGGGACCTGGCCTGCAACCCAGAAATGCACCCTGACTGGGAATTGAACCCTCAGTGCTTCTAATCTGCACTTCATAATCCCTTTACCTTTTCACCCAGTGCCTCAAACACCCTCCCCTTTGGCAACCACCAGTCTATTCTCTATCTATGAGTCTATTTAAATTTTGTTTGTTCATTTGTTTTGTTCCTTAGATTCCATATATAAGTGAAATCATACAGTGTCTGTTTTTCTCTGACTGACTTATTTTACTGAGCATAAGAACCACTAGGTCCATCCATGTCTTCAACGAAGGAAACCTGTCTGGGCAGAATTAATCCAGCTAAGGGTGTGTATAAATGGACACATGTACACACATGTGCATGCATATATATGAACTCTCTACTGGGGACCATTTTGGAAGGCAATTACCTCTTTCAAGAACTGTCATTAAACGATCCCAAGTGGCTTAAAAGAGTTACTGCGCCTCCCAAGTAGGCAATTTCCTTCGTTGAGACACCACGAGTTACAATCCTAGAAAATTGGTGTGAGTTATTGTGTTGTTACTATTGCTGTTAAATAGTAGTGATAATGGATTTCTGTAGTGCCTTGACACCGCATTGCTAAAAACAATTACATTTAAATATCAATTTAATTTAATGCGAAACTGTGTTTTGTCTAATCATTGTGGCTAATTGCCACCCTTTGGAAGCAGTTTCCGCAACACTTTTATTAACGGTCTGGTAGCAAGTTATTTGTTTGGAAGTTTCTTGCATGAAGAATCATGCAGCCTGAATTTATGTGTGTCAAAAATATCTCCTTAAGTGTATTTACTAGCTGATATGTACATAATGTATGACCTGCTGAAGATTAGAAGCGTCAGCGGAGTGACCATGCCTTTGAATCATATGTGTCTGGAGAGTGTTCAGGAGGATAAGACGAAGGCTTCACATAATAAAGTCAATATACAGAACAATGAGAAGAGAGCTGGTTTGTCCTCCCCTCCTGTCAACTAGGAATCTCTGTTAATAACCTATAGGTGTTCAGTAAATATCCAGAAATCAAAGAGTACTGTAATAAGCAATGTTTGTAATACTCTTTCTGAGACAATGCAAGATGTGTAATGTCAGAGTAATGCTAAAAAAAGAGAAGATGAAATATCATAAATGCTTTCTTTTTTAAACCATTAAAGAAAGAAACTGTCAACGAGTCAGAGTCAGTAGGAAATAAACCAATATTTAAGTTGTTTATGTAAAATGACCTAACAGGCCAATAGGCTTTAAAGTCAGAAGACCTACTTTTCAGACCCGATTCTTCCTCTTTTTGACTGTGGGACCCTAAGCAAGTTATTAGACATTTCTGAGTCCTTTTCAATTTCCCCTCTTTAATAAAGATAGATATCTCTCATAGAGCTGTTGAGGAGTTTAAGTAAGATGATTTATGTGTAGAGCTTGCATAGTGCTGGCCACACTGGAGATGCTTAATTGTGCTTGTCAAGTGTCAGGTCCTATTTCTTTGCAAGAAGAAAAGCTTTTTTACACCTTGTATGTTAGGAATTTTTCAGAAATGGCCCATATTATTGGACAGAATACAGGAAAATGAACTGGTTGTTCCTACCTATGTTTCTTGCCTTGTCTGAAAGTGCCTATTTGGCTGTCAACACGCGGACCTTATTTCCTAGTGATTATTTTCCTGAAGATTTGGCGATTTTTGTTGCAGAGCCGGGGTAGGGGTAGGTGGGTTTGGAGCTGAGACTTGAAGTCCTGAAGCACTAAATTAAGCGATTTAGACAGGTGTTTGTTTAGTACATGCAACTCAGGCAACCTATCAGGGTCTTTGTGACTCCTCATTAAACTCAACCTCTTTCTAAAAGCCATAGATTGAGGTATAACAGTTCCCCGTTATCCACGATGGATATGTTCTGAGATTCCAAGTGGATGCCTGAAACCCTGGATAGTACCCCAAACTACTATATTTTCCTATACATACATATGTATGATAAAGTTTATTTATAAAGTATGCACAGTAAGAGATAAATAACAATAATAATAAAATAGATCAATTATAACAGTAAATAGTAATAAAAGCTGTACAAATGTGGTCTCCCTCATTCACTCCCTTTCTTTCTTTCTCTCTCTCTCTCTTTCTCTCTCTATCTCTCTCAACTGATCTGATAACCTAGACAGCTTCATGTCCCAAGTGGGATGGAGCAGATGGTGTGAGATGTTATCATGCTACTCAGAACAGTGCGTAATTTAAAACTTATGAATAGTTTATTTCTGGAATTTTCCATTTAATATTTGTGGATTATGGTTGATTGCAGGTAATTGAAACTGTGGAAAGTGAAACCATGAATGGCAGTGTAGTGTATTGGAAGTGAAGTAGGTCATATCAAACTCTTAAGTTAAAATCAGATTTTGTTCTTGCCACAGTTGGGTCACTTCCATGCACAATATGGCCCATTGGTCTTCAAACCTAAGGCTAAGTCATGTGGTCCAGATGGGTAGGGTTGACCAGCTGGCCAGTTGATGGCACTGGCATTCAGGCCAAGTTGCTCAGGCTGGCTGTGCTAGACAGCTGAGCACCAGGCAAGGGCGGAAGTGGTGTAGAAGGATGTGCTGTTTGGTTGCCACTTGTAAGGAGGATGGAATGCTCAGGTGGCAGAGTCAGAGACCCCTGCTGTGAGATGAGTGCTAGGAGCCCCTCCTCCCCTTATGCCTCACCCCTTCTCTTGGTTCCTGGGGCTTCTTCCTTATCCTTCTCCTCTGTGGGGTTTCTGCACTCATCTGCAGCTGGAGGGGAGGATCTCTGGCTCCGTGCCAGCACTTCTAAGGAGGCAAAGGTAGACCAGGGAGTGGAGTTTCAGTGACAGAGGCTCCATGTGCCCCACCTTCCTTCTCCTACATCCTTGAACTTGCTCCTCCCTCCCACCCCATTGCTCACATCTGTTGTGGAGGCTCAGAAAGGAATAGAGGTATGGGCTATGTCACTACTCAGCATCTATTTTCAATGTCAATTGTGCGAATCAATAATTGAACAGTGAAATTTAAATATGAAGTGTCATATGAATGCTAAATAGACTTTCAATTGAGAGGGACTCTGATGTTTCAAGTATCATAAGGAGGGATGGGTATATGTAGATATAAAGGCTTATTCTATAAATATCATGATGAAGTAATATATTCATTTGTTCAACAAATATTTATTGAGTACTTGAGGGCCTCTTAGGAGCCAGGTATTATGGTAGGCAGTAGAGATATAGAAACCCCAATCAACTCTGCCTCCATGCCTAAAGGACTTAGGTGCTGATGGAGAGAGATGGGCAATAGCAAAGGAACAAGTAAAATATATAATAGTATAAAATAGTATTAAATGCAATGAAGAAAAATAAAGCAGAGGGGATAAGGAGTTGGGGAGAGGTGAAACTTTAAATGGGATGGACTAGATAATTTTATTTTAATAATTAATTCTTACCAAGGAGGTTAGCTTCTCCAAATTAAAATCTATTTCAACCCAGGGTAAAGAATCCTTTTCTATTATGTTGATATTCTTTCTAGAAATGGCATTTACAGTTACAGATGTGTATGTGTATATGTGTGTAAGAGAGAGTTTTTATAGCTCCCAAGTTAGGATTTCTGTTTTCACCAATACTTTTAGGCTCCACTAATTTAGTAATCCTTTTTTCCAATTCTTTCTAGTTATTTTAGCCTTCCTTTTCCTATTTCATCCTTTCAAAGTATCTTTTTTGCTTTCTAGCTTAGTAGCATCTTCTAACCACCATGTTTGCTCCTAGAAAATCAAATTTAGAGGCTCTTGGAACCTCACAGATGAACACCAGGCTCCACTGGGGGTGCGTGGATGTGCACACAGCCCTGACTTAGTGGTCAAGAGCCCAGGCTCTGGAGTCAGGGCTGAGATCCTGGGCAAGTTATCTGATCTTTTGGGACCACAATTTCCTCGTCTGCAGAATGAGGATAATGATTCCTCCTTCAGAGCGCTGCGATGTGAATTAAATGAGAAGACCCCAGGAGAATGCGCAGTATGCTGCCTGGCCTATAATGTGCTTAAGAGGTGTTAGGTGCTCTCATCCTGACTTTTCCTCACTCTAAGTTTTGGAAGGTAATTAGTATAGCATTTTTTTTCTTTTTTAGTTTTAGAGCTAGCATGGATCACAGTAATCATCTGGTTTAATGGTTTGCAAATAGTATTTTTAAAATCTATCGAAGGAACCCCATTTTCCCCAAAGAAATTCAGCTCGGAACTTCAGCCCCTAAGGAAGAGCAGTGGGATTAAGTCTGTTGAGAGTGGATCTGCATCCTGCCCGTTCAGCCTGTGCCCTTTGGGACCTCAGCTTCTCTTTTCTTCCCATAACAGCCTGCAGGGCACTTCTGAGAAAGACTAGGGATTCTCAAGTCTTTTAGACCAACCACAGAAATTTATCAGAGGGATGGTGACTCTAATCTTCCCTCACACGCGATTGTGAAATCCTCTTTGGGAACAGTCAGTGTTGTTCCCTCCCTAGAAAGATTGGGGTGGGAACTGGCAGTTGGCATTTGTCACCTACCTACTTCATCCCGTTGCTTTTGTATTCTAGTGAATTTTTCTTTCCAAGATCATGAGGCCATCTATTTGGCGAACCTAGTGGATTTTTTATCTGGCTTTATCTCTATGCAGAATCTGCAATTGACCATCTCGTCCCTCCGGAAACTCCATCACTCTGGGGCTTTCGTGGTTTTCCTATGAGGGCCTGAGGCATCTCAGTGAAGTTTCCTAAATGATAACTTTGATGATGTCAGTCCCTTTCTCAGTATCCCTCCATTGCTTCCCATTGCCTATAGAATCAACACTCTGACATAAAGCATTTTTTTAACCTTAAATTTTATGACTGCCCTGGATTACCTGAACCTGCTCTTGACCTGCTACAAAGTGGATTTCAGAGTTGAGAAAGTTTACTTAAATGAAGAAATAAAGGTGGAGTTAGGGACCGTGGGAAAGACAAAGGACCCTTTGTCTGGACTTGGTAAAATAGGTA
The DNA here is from genome assembly GCF_014824575.4 of Sturnira hondurensis. Taxonomy (NCBI): domain Eukaryota; kingdom Metazoa; phylum Chordata; class Mammalia; order Chiroptera; family Phyllostomidae; genus Sturnira; species Sturnira hondurensis. The sequence continues at coordinate 5,414,791 of NW_028073411.1, forward strand.
AGATTTAAAGTGGTAGAGGAGTCGGCCAGAGCGTGAGGACACAGTGTAAGGATTTGCCTTTATTACTCCCACTAGATCGAAGAGATTTGAGACCAGGGACTGATGTGTTATTCATCTCTGGAACGCCCGCAGTACTGGGCTCACGACTCTGCTTGCCATAACCCTGAAGAAGTGAATGAGTGAAAGAAAAAATGACCAACTGAATTTGAAGTCTAGCGAACTTAAAAAATTTGCACTAGTTAATGTAGCCTATTAATAAATAGATTAAGCCCTTTGAAAAATGAAAACTAATATAGAAATGTATTTTGTTATCTAATTCCCTAATGTGTTTTTTTGTTTTATAAATGATGTAATTATGTTATTACAGTGTATTTGTCTTCATTAATAATTTTGTCAGAGGAAAGCCGGTGTCCTGTTGGAATTATTTGCACACCTGGACTTTTTATTATGGCTTTTCCAAAGGAAGCTATGTCAAGTTTGTTGTTTCTTTCTTTCGTTTGTTTGTTAAATAGTACTGCATCACAAAGCACTCTAAAATTTAGTGACTTGAAGCAACCACTATTTATTATTTCTCACGAGTCGAAGGGCCAGTTCTGCCAGTTTAAGCCAGGCTCAGACTGTCTCAGCTGGACCCATTCTTCTGTCTGGGCCACCTGGTGGCTGAGCGAGGAGCTGGCAGGTCAGAGGATAGCCTTGACCCTGCTCCAACTGGTGTCAGGCTAGCCTAGGCTTATTTTCCTGGTGAAGGCAGATGAAAGAGAGAGAGAGAGAGTGAGCAAGCAGAAGAAGTGGACAAGGCCACTAGGCTCAGGTCACATGCACTGTCACATCCACACATTGTACTGGCTAAAGCAAGAGACAAGGCCACCAAGATCCAAAGGATGGGGAGATAGATTCCACTTCTCATGGGAGAGGCTGTAGAGCCACATGGCTAAGGGCATGGGTACAGGGAGGGACAGCGAACTGGGGACATCCATCTCCGCAGTCACTATCCCACGGGAGTTTTATGGACTTGGTCATTTTTTCTTGAGACTGCGAAGGAGACCAGGGAAGATGGGCATCATTCCAGCTTGCAAGACCAAGAGCTTCCTTTGGTCTCATCAGCACTCAAGCAACTACTTGAAGGTGCTCAGAGTATTGCCATTCAGCCGGCTCCCGAAGCTGATTTAGCTGTTTAAAGACTAATGCCGTGTTCTGTCCTTTTCATGCCCTCTTAGTTTCTTATCTTCTAACACAGGAAATGATGGATCAGTTGATTTGTTGCCTTTGTGTCTATAATAAGTACAGAAAATAAAAGACCTTGTGAGGTTCACAGGAAGCAGATCTGTAGAGAAACACAAAGAGGTAACTCTGCTCTGCCTTTTTCTTGGCTTATTTTTTAAAGGCAAAGTCCAGAAGAAAGTCGAGTCTCCAGGACATTGTTTGGTTTAGGGAGGATCTAACGAGGTGTGTGAAGGCATCTGTGGGGGTGGCCGGTGGGGGTTGGGGGGGCAGTGAATGGAAGTGCTGATCTGGAGTATTGGAAGGTACGAGAAAGAAGGGACTGATCAATAGCTATTTTTCAAGTGTGGAGCATAATTTGTGTCAGGCTGCTGAAATGAGTTAGTGCTTCATAGTTAATGGCTGTGAGCACATTTCTTTATTGCAGCACTCTCCAAAATGTTTGCCATCAACAATTCTAAAAGGCTGTGAGTGACTCACAATGTGAGTAATGCACCGGTGCTTCGTGAGCTGGGACCTCTTTTCTGAAAACCTTCCCCTTGGACATTGTGTCTCCGTATTTACGTCTCTGGCTTGGCTGCACCTCCGATCAGCTGGTATTCTTGCTATCCTGTTTGGATAGTCCTCTTTTGCAAGTTTCCCTTTTTTCCTTCGGGACTTGCCTGGTTCCCCTACTCAGTTCCTTAGTAAGCCCCGAAGAAACACCATTCTCTTGCTATTCGCAGTGAAGTCCAGGGACTAATAGCGTAGGTGTCACTGGGAAGCTTACACGTTTCCGGCCTCTGATCACAGGCAGCACCCTCTCCAGACCTACAGACAGAATCAGAGTCTGTGCTTGAACAAGGTCCCCATGGGATTCACGTGCACACAAAAGCAAGAGGAAACACAACTATTCCACAAACATTGATTTTTGCCCCTGCTGTTTCTGTTCCCTCACTGTCAACTTCCTCAAGGTCAGAAAATTCCCCTCACCCTCTGTCCCAAACTGATCTTCGACTTTTCACAAACCTCCTTGCCAGGGATTCCAAAGCGAGATGGGCTACCCTGGCATGGATTGAAATAAAGTGTCACGAAAAGACATAGACACCGGGGTGGGCAAAAGTTTGTTTACAGTCATAATACAAATGAAGAAGACAACAACTCATAGATAATAATACAAGAATAAACTGCGTTTTGTGTACTCAGAACTGTGAACCTACGTTAGCCCACCCCTGTATTTTTTTCACGGTTGCACACTGGTTTTGATCATTGGAAAGGGGGGGTGGCTGTGAGGTCTTCTTTCTTCCTCTGCAAAGCGGTGTGAGCCACAGAGAGGTCTGCAAAGTAGACGGAAGCAAAGGCCGTGGTCTCCTGCCTTTGCTTCACCCTAGTGGTAATCGGGGGTTTCTGCCAGAGGAGTAGGTGCTGCCTGTGATCAGAGGCGCCTTAGAGATATGATCCAATTTAAAGAGCCCCCACTTGAGTGAGTTATATTCACTCATTGCGTGTATTCCACAAATCACGTGCCACGCATCGAGCTAAGCATCATATATTCATATGATTGAATCAGTCCAATGGAGTATGACCCCCCCCCCCCATTTTACAGATGACAAAGTTGAAGCTCAGGGAAGGGGAGCAAATTGCCCAAAGTCGCACAGCTTGTGAACTACAGGATTTGAAAGAGCCTGCATTCCTCAATTTTATATGGTTTCTCCAACTGGAAATTCCTTTCTTTAGTTCTAAAAGGCTTTTTCCCCTGGGTTCACCAGGCACATATTTTGAAAGGGGACATTACAGTAAGCTAATTCCTGACTTTCTTCCACACCGGGGCTCGGGTATTCTGAGTTCCCCATCCCCGTCCTTGTCTTTGTTGTCTGTTTCAGATGGTGCCTCCAGCATGGCACCCATTTTGACACCGTCCAACATGACTCCACCTCTCTCTTTGACTTCTGTTGCGTGGGCTGTCTGGAAGCTTTACTTACTTGTGGGATTATCTAGCACCTTCTCTAACAAGGAAGTTCCATTCTTTTCTCTCTTCTGCACCCTTTGCCCTGCCTGGCACTATGCCTACCACATCACACACAACACATATTTGTTCAGTGAATTGAACCTGAGCTGATTTCTCTCTGCTGGGGACCTTGGGAGTGTCGGGACTCCGGCTGGGCAAAAGGTTGTTAACAGAAGAGAATTTCTCTACACAGACTATTTCACACCTTCGCTCAGGGCCAGCCCAGATTTCTCTTAAACGTCAGTCCACAAAGAACCAAGGCAGAGGGGTTGACGAGTAGGAGACAGAGCATGTCAGAAACCTTCAACAGCCACTCGCATGGGCCTCTGAGAAAAGGGGAGCCCATCTGATTGTATTTGCGCCTTAAGAATCTCAACTAGAAAGAAAGCAGAAAATATTTAAAACTTCCTCTTGGAAAGCTATGCTGCCTTTGATTTTTCAGGATGTCTTCAAGTGATTTGGGTCTATTTTTAATACCCGTGAGACATGATGTTGTAAGGAGAGCTAAATATAGGGGCCACATCCCCATTTCTTTTATTCAGTGGCCTTAATCTTCTTAAGAAGAAAAGAAAAGGCATACTGTATTTTGCCCCCGAGTTGTGACATTTGCCCTGATGGGCCCTGATGAAGGAAAATTCATAAATACTGTGTCGGAAGTGAAGATAATGAATGGATTCTCTTTGGAGGAAGTGTTAAATGGGAGTTTATGTTAAACCTTCCCTGCCTGCTGAAGGCTTTGAGATGGTTCCCTCCCTTTCCCTCAGGGTCCTTTGGGGACAGCCAGCCTGAGCTACGAGAGCGAGCTCGAGCACCCTGCCACCGGCATCCAGAAGAGCAGGGCGCTCAGCCAAAAATAACGCACGGCCTCAGCGCGGCAGCTCTAATTCTAGTTCATTATAAACGCACGGGTCTTCTCTTTCTTCTCCTGCCCCTTCTTCTTAAAGAAGGCATTAAATATATGTTAAAAATGAACAGTGCTGTGTGCACCCATTGGACCAGAAGGAGAGATGAGGGCTTCTTGCAGCAGCCGGAAGCCTGAGGGATTTGTGCTGGACGGCTCTGTTTTCTCCGTTCTGTGTGTTTTGCTCATGCCTCCCCCCACACCTTCAGGATCCATCATTTCCATTTGTCTTGGGTGGATCCCCGTGTTGTCAACATCTGGGATGTGGCTTGGAAAAGTCCCTGGGTTGAGCCTGCAGTCAGGTGCTGACCCCAGTCATTGTGGAGGCTGATGCGGAAAGGAAGGCAGCTGGGAGTGTGGCCAACAGAACAGGCTCTGGAATTTCGCTCTTGGGCCCGGCCTCACCCCTGCAAAGGCACGAGAACTTTGGAAAGCTGTCCAACTTTTCCATGCTTCAGTTTCCTCATCTGTAAAAGAACAATCATGAGAGTATCTCACATCATTGTTTTAAAGATCGAAGCACACGGCACATAGGATGCAGTCAACATCCTTTAGCCTCCAAGTCGACTATTGTAACAAAGGGTGACCATTCTAGAGCTGCGAAATGATTCAAGCCCCTGGTTGGATATATATTTGCTATGTTTTAACAACCACTTGCAAAATGGTCTTGGTTTAATTTGGTTTCCAGACTTGTTCACAGTCCTGATTCCCAGTGTTCTTTTAGGTGGAGCGGCAGCTTCGGCTTTAGATAAGGAAGTACGTCTACAACAGGTTTTGTACCTGTGCTCCAGGTAGGCTCTTCCACTCTGTTTCCTCTGCTGTTCCTCAATGAAGAAGGGCCACTTGTATGCCCTGCCTGAGAGGTAGACCTGCCGCTGAAGCGTTGAAGGTTTTCTTCCAGTGAACTAGAAGCCCAGAGGTCATAAATAGCACTCTTTCTGCCCAAGACCAAGAAATACAGTCCCCACCCACTCCTTAAACCTTCCAAAAGAAGCTGCACTTTATAAGCTCCACGTGCTGTGCTCCTGCCCCTCCGTGTACAAGGAAGGCAACTCTCCCAAGGAGGACAGCTTTGTGAACACCATTCGAAAGGTGGTTAACATCTCTGCTGAGCTCTGGTTGGTCTGCTTCTGAAGGGAAACTTGGGGGAAATAACCTTGGGGTTATTAGGTCAGAAGAACCCTTGCCTTCCCCACCCCTCCAACTTGTCTGTTTCTACAAATCATTGACTGGAATCTAGCAGAGGAGAGTGTATTGGTCTGTATAGACCTCAGTGTCTTATAGGCATCCATGGATATCTGGATTTGAGGACAAATATAAAAAACAAAACGAGTTCAGAGGTCAGAGCACCATGAAGTATCATTACAGTGCTGAGGTCTGCACTGCTGTAGGAACGTTTCAGAATCTATTGTATTTTAAAACACTACACCCAAACCTTCAACCTAGATTTTGTCCTAAGGGTTGGGGCAGGGGCTCCACGTCGCTCTTCTCCAAGGACACTGCAGTCTGAGCAGGACTCCTGAAGGTGAGCTGTGTTAGCGCAGGACACAGGGAGGGTGTGGACCCCTGGGGTGGTGCGGGCATGTTCCTTTCTCCACAACTCAGGTCTTCCTCGTGACTGAAACACTTTGCTTGCATGGCCGTCTCCCTCACAGGGCGGTGGGGTGCGCGGGTTTCCTACATTTCTCAGCCACCAGCACCCAGCACCATTCTTGGTGCAGAGTAGGCTTTTAATTCATGCCTTTAGGATCCACAAGCAATAAAATGATTGCAGAAAACACCACTTTGCATCTGTTTATTTATAAAGAAAGGCATTTATCTTGATTTCTGTTATAGGACTGGATTTATCTCTGATGCCAGTTGAAGACCTAGAAAAACATTTGAATTTGAATTCTGATGTTTGGTCTGTCTACACATTTAGTGTTTATTTGATAGCTCTAACAGGCACATGTAAAATCTAAAATGAAGTGAATTAAATAAATTGTAGAATTTGTCTCCCTACCCTTACTTCCTGCACCCTGAAACTGTTAAACAATTGTGTGTTCGGTTTCATGGTTGCTAGGTTAATACATAGTCTGCATCTGCAAATCGGGGTTTGTTGTAGAACCTTGAAAAATTACGGCTGTTCAGACAGAAGCTAGAAAGCATGAATTTAGCTCTTATTTTATATTCCTGTCATAATGCTTACCTAGAGAAAAATAAATGAACAGCCGTGTTTCTCGCAAGTGGCCTTACCTCTAAATTACACATATTTTTTGTGATTTTAAAGCAGATCCTTGATGTTACTTCAACTTGGTTTTCATGGTTTAATTTATTGCAGTTGGTAAAGATTATTCATCACTCATTTAATTCCAAGGTTATCTATTGATTCTTTTCTCCTCATTTGGTATTTTCTGACATTTTGTGGCACTCAATATTGACTTATAATACAAAATCAGTCATCTAAATGTTCATAGGAGGTGTCGTTCACTCGTCATCAGCTGTTTTTCTGAACTGGTAAGTGGGATAGTTATGTATGTCGAGGCAGTTGAGTGATTTAAGGGTGGGAGTCCTGCCTTTCACGCCTACTGGATCATGCTGATAAAAATCTTCACATACTTTTGTGCGTGAAATCACTCAGCAGGTTCCTTAGGGGTCGCATCACGCAGTGTCTTGGTGGGGGGCTCAATTCTTCCCTGGAACATTTACCAGTCATTCTCTGCTTATGCCACATAAATCTACACTCTAATTTAAATCAATAATAATAATAATAATAATAATGAAGCTTGCTGTGCAAATAGACTTTTAGGTAAGTCTCCCTAGCCCACTGTTTCTTAAACTTAATGACTTAGCCTCATTAAAATGCAAATGAAATTCTGAGATTTCACATTTCTAATGAGCTCCTAGATACCTGCTGGTCAGTATACTTTGAGTAACAAGTCCTTAGTCCATCTTCCAACCAAATCTGCATCCTACTTGGCTTTGACTTTGAAATCTTCAAATAGTATCTGAGGTGTTCCTTCATTACAATGTTAGGATTGGGAGGAAACATGGAGAGAAGAGATGTGACTCACCCCCAACACCATTTATGTTTTGTAACAGTGATGAGAATGTAGAATGTGTTACAAATAGGTAAACTAATTGGGTAGTTTATCTAATCGTCTTTATCCAAAAAATTTGGTGGTTAATAAAGTCAACTTCAGGAGTTCTTGAATTTATATTTTCAAAATTTGTTTGTGCCTGAGGGACTTTGGCAATCTATCACGTCCTTCCCTCCAGCCTTTCTCCTCTTCTGGGGTTCTCCTCGTCCTCATTGTGTTCCTGGCCTGGTTGAAAAGAATTTTACTCTCCAAGCCAAACTGGAAAATCACTTGTGATAGTGTCAGGAGATAAAGCTTTAGGCTACCCCTCCTAGGCATATTTGCAAATTCAGAAAATGACTGAAAAGTTTTTTAAAGCAAAAGGTATGATGGGGGGTGGTATTTTAGCCTCATGACAGTCTACTGGAGGATTTTTTGGGGGGCTGGGGAGGGTGTAAATAGGGAAGAGGTTTCTACCCAACCATATAACCTATTTCTCATCCATCCTGCTCATTAGATCTACTTTCCCCCTCTACTCATTAGTCCATCGGTTATTCTTTCTGGGGGCTTATGACTTTGGATGGTCTTTAAAGTCAACTCAAGAAAGAGTCTTTCATTACTCTCTGCTGTGCTTACCATTCGCTAAGGCAGTGCTGTGCGCCTCTGGGCTCCCCCGATGTCCAGGACATCACAATGTCAGGAACAGTATATAAACATACCGGAAGGGGAGATATGATTTTTATATTGCATTGGGAAGGATGATGTATGGAATGTCTTCACCTGGTTGGACTTAGATTTGATTCTTCTCAAATCAGCGACAGATTCATATGTAGAGAAAAATTGAGGTTCTCATCTGTATGTTGTTTTTTATTACATTATTTTGCTTCGGGCTCAAACATATCAAAGTGGTTTAGACACTGTGGATGAAATCACCTGATTTTCATCAATATATGTCTACTAAATCCTTCTGATTATAGGCAGTTGGTATTATTACATAGTTATAAGCAAGCACGGTAATAACACACGGTAATTAATTGGAGTCTACGTGGCTCAGATTTATACAGCGTTTAGTTAGAGCCAGGCTGTTTCTCACGTAAGTGATATAAGTAGACTTAGGTATTGAAGTAGATACTGTTTCCTGGTTTGAAAATTTGAGTCTATTGCTTTCTATCTTTGTTCATTACTTATAGGTTAAGAAGAAGTCCTCCGTGGCTTCCCTTTTTCTTTTCTTACAAAATCTTACGTTATATTTTCTTTTCTTTTCTCCTTTTTCTTTCTTATCATTAAAGCCCTTTTTATTGCATACGGTTGAATATTATTGTTGACTGATTAATCACATAAGTTGATTAAGTTGGGGGATCATAAATCATGTATATACACCAAACATCTGACTTTTCCTTAAAATCTATAAATGCACATTTATTCACCACTACTTTGCTGTAGAGCCAAGGCCTTCTCCTCTGGAGTCTTTTGTTGTGTGTAAGCAAGCTATGTCACTAATGGAACCATTCAAAGTCTCAGTTACAGCTCTTTCAAGGGAATTGAGACTTTTCAGACAGTGACCTTAGTAGAGAGTCTGGGTAGATTTTTATGATTCCCTCCCTTATGACAGCAATTTTTTAAAGCAATTTTTCCTTTATTGGGTCTTTCCAAAGCATTTGACTAGTTTCATGGAAAGCAACCAGTCTCTTTCCATTGAAACTCACATTTTATAGATATACTCTTTAATTAAACTATGTGATTGCATGAACAGGCACAACTGGATAAATAGGGTGGGAGACAAACACAAGGGGATCTTGCTGGGTATACAGCCCAGCTCCCTGGGAGCCAAACTGCATGGATGTGGGTATATTGGAGAGGATTCTCCCAGCCCGTGTTCTACTGGCGTAGCCCGTGGGCATCACTGTTGTCCAGTCTAACTCTTTTACAGGGGGAATAGCAAGCATTAATTATTCTACTGAAACAGTGAACTGGAAAGAATATTCTGGGTTTTTTTCCTTTCTGAAATATGAAGGTCACATCAGAGTTCATCTTCGTCAAACCTATGGCTCTTACAACAGCTGTTTTTGTTTGCTTATTTTTTTGTTTTGTTAGGGTTTATATACAGACACCTCTGGTGTTGTAGGTTTGAGCTATTACTATAGTTACTTTGTGAAGCAAGTTTCTGAAAGCACTCTACCATTAGTTTCTTTTTTTAATTTAATTTTTTCAATTTAATTGTCGTTCAAGTACAGTTTTCTGTCTTTTACTCCCATCTTAGCCCCCCCCCCAGTGCTCCCCACCTCCCTCCCATTTCCACCCCCCTTAGTTGTTGTCCATGTGTCCTTTATAGTAGTTCCTGTAAATCCTTCCCTTTTTTCCCCCTGAAATTCTCCCTCCTCTCCCCTCTGGAATACTCTTCCATTAATTTCTAATTTTAAAAAAGGCAAAAACAGAAGTGAAAGTTTGTGAGAAAATGTCTTGAAAAATTGTGTTGAGAATGAGTTTAAAGTGAGAATGTGTAATAAAAGGGTGGGGAGGAGGCACGTAGAAAATCCTAAAACTTTTACTCCATGTGTTAAGTGAATGTGTATTGACGGTCCTCTCAGTGGTAACTGACCGGCACCTGTCTTCCACGCTCGGGGACACCTTGGTTCTGCGCCTCTTTCCCTCAGTGACCCCTGCCCTTTCCACCCCAGGACGCTTTTCATTCCTAGACTGAATATCTGCATCTAATAGAACAGGTCGAAGGGCCAGATTTTAGCATCAGAGAATACTACTTACAGTTTAATTCACTTGGGAAAATCTTTATTTTTGTAGCCTTTTGATTTTTGAAATGAAGTAATAACATGTTTTTCTTATATAAGTTAAAGGAATTTTCCTAAAAGTAAAGGGAGGGCTGACTGGTGATGCATTTTATATAGATTTTTTCCTTTTTTATTTTTATATGCAACTTTTCCATGAGGAAAATGTTACAAATGCTAAAATGCTTTCTATTTCTCACTAGTCAGCATATTCTTGATAAGCTGCCTGTCTCAAGGCAAAAACAGTGATTCGCTGACAGCGTCTGCCATTCCTTGGCTTAGAGATGTGTCACTCTGACCTCTGCCCTCGTCTTCATGTGGCGTCCTCCCTGTGCGTGTGTGTGTGTCTGTCCACTGTCCCTGCCTTTATAAGGACACTAGTCATATTGGATTGAGGCCCACCCCACCGACTTTGTTTTAGGTTAATTACCTTTGTGCAGATCCGATGTCAAATAAGATGGCATTCTGAAGTACTGGGGGCTAAGACTCAGTCCAACATATGTCTTTGGGAGAACACAGTTCAATGCGCAGCACAAGGCATAGTCATTGCCACTTGAATTGGAAAACCATTAAAAAAAACTAGCTTCCCCCAGTGGCGTCTCAGAGCAGATTTGTGTTTTGAAATGTCATTGCTGGGCAGTGTTCTTCATGCTTTTCTCACACTTGGTTTTCATAGTTGAAACTTCTTTTAGTGAAAGCATTTAACAAAGACAGAAACAAAACTAATTCCTTTTTGATTGCTTGATTTAAGAGTAGTGAATAAAAGCTCTGAGAGTTAATAGGCTCCTGTATTCATGTGTGTTCTCATTATGTTTATATTTGGGAGACGTGCACTTTATCAGTAGTGAATTCATCCCGAGCTTCATTGATTACTTGATGCTTCGTTTTGCTTTCATTAATTTCCTTGTGAAGTGATAAGTAGCATTATAGTCATGCTATTCTGAGTTTGCATTCGGAGACAGAGTGGTGCTGCATTATTGAACACTTTTACCCTTTCTTTTTAAAATTCATCTTTCTACATCATCTATGGAAAGCCAAGCTTAATACTACTCACTCAGAGTAGGAAAAACCCAGACTGTTAAAGGAGGATGGAATAGTGGAATATGTAGGACATGGGTTGAACAAACTGGGTTGGCAATGAAGTCATTTAAAATAATATTTTAGACTTACTTGATGCTTGTGATAAATGTTCTAGTAGATTATTTCATTATTCTCACAACAAGTCTGTCTGTTAAGGACAGTGTATTGGTCGGGGTAGGCTAGGTTACAGTGATGAAACAAATGATCCTAGAAATTTATTTCTTATTCCCATAATGTCTTCTGTTGGTTCAGATAACTCTACAAGGCAACTGTTTTCTGTGACTGGGCTCAGCATTTGATATGCTTTGATATTAACGCATGTCTTACCAACAACACCTGCTTTGCAGTCATTGAACTTGGGGCAGGAGTGGGCTGAGAGACAAGTGCAATGATTAAGGCCTCCCCCTGGAGGGGGGTATGTGCCATTTTTCTTTGATTGCCCCAAACAAGTCATGGCTATGCCTAATCTTCGGGGGCTTAGAGAAATGCAGTCTTCCTATGTTCCTAGAATAGAGAGGAATCAGCTTCGATCAATAATAATATACCTGAGACAACAATATGTCCCTGTTATAGGTGTGGAAACTAGGGATCAGAGAGGTTGGGTAACTTTCCCAGGGATATAGTGCTGGGTAATAATGGAAGAGCTAGTCAGACCAAGGTCTGTTTGATGTCAAAGACTATGTCCAAGCACTTGGTGCACTGCTTTCCACAGAAACTGGTTTAACTACTTTGCATATGGTGTGGTTCAAATGGTAAAACTAATTGCTCCCAGTTTTTTTTTTAATTCCTGTGACAAGGATTTTGAGGAGTTGGGGCAAAGCAGATGATCGGCGAGTCTTCCATTAAGTCTGGTCTCTAGGAAAATTTTCTGGACCCCTGCTCCTCTGGCCTTTTTGTCTTACTCTCAGGGTAACCTTTGGAGGGGCGTTTGAATATTCTCAGTAAGGGAGGAGCCACACAAGGAAAGGATGGATTTTGTGTGTATCTGCTTCTCTAGAGGGAAGGCAACAGGTAGAGTCTTATGATTAACAAAAAGGTAATCATGTCAAGTTAGCTTTTTATGGCAATTTATAGTCTACGAAACATGTTTCTATATAGTCCGAAGATGAGAACACACCTATGGGTACTCATTGATTGTGATGCCGTATCAGTGAGGTCTGATCATCCAAGTAGGCAGTGGGACCCGAGACTGCATCCTTCAAAGGGCACCGACCAGCGTGAAGTAGGTAGGGATCAAGAGCACAGGCCTTGGAGTTAGATGTAGGCTGACTCCTGGCCTATCACCTAGGCAAATGCCTTTGACTCTCTTGGATTCTTCATCTGTGAATCAGGAGCGTAATGGTGACCTCATAGAATGCTTGTGAATTATTAAGAAGGCAGGGTTCATGCAGCACTTAACCCAGTGGTGGGTACCCNCACACCTATGGGTACTCATTGATTGTGATGCCGTATCAGTGAGGTCTGATCATCCAAGTAGGCAGTGGGACCCGAGACTGCATCCTTCAAAGGGCACCGACCAGCGTGAAGTAGGTAGGGATCAAGAGCACAGGCCTTGGAGTTAGATGTAGGCTGACTCCTGGTCTATCACCTAGGCAAATGCCTTTGACTCTCTTGGATTCTTCATCTGTGAATCAGGAGCGTAATGGTGACCTCATAGAATGCTTGTGAATTATAAAGAAGGCAGGGTTCATGCAGCACTTAACCCAGTGGTGGGTACCCAGGGCCGTGCTCAGCCAATGCTGGCTGCTCTTATTATTATCATGGTGGTTATCACTGGGCGGGGGGTGGGGGGTGTTCAGACAAGGCATGTGATCGTTAGGCTGTGTGTGCAATGGTAGATGATAGTGGGAATATTGCAATTGCTTCTGGAATATTATAATCACTATCACTACAGATAGTGGACTATATTTTGAGAATGGCAAGCAGAATGGAGAAATTACCTGACACCGTCTTATGTAGTTTGCGGAAGGAACTAGCAAGCTATAACATGGAAAAGAGACACTGTAGCAGAGGTTTGAGGGTGTGGGCAGCTAGTGTGCTTGGATCTCTGAAAGGTCTTACAGAATAGGCTTTTGTTTATTCCTAGGAAATTAAAAAAATAGTACAGGCATGGGAGTTTCAGGGAAAAGAATGTTAGTTCATTTTGAGACAAAGCCGTCAACCAAGGAACAGAATTCTCTTGGGTGGTAGTGAATTTACCATCATTGGTGATAAGATCATTGTATGGGTACTGGAAAAATCGTGGGGATTCAAGTGTCAGTTGAGTGATTAGAGAAGACTTACACGATAAGACTGAGTTTTGTGGTTCTACTTCTTAGTGCTCAATAAAATTATCCAGAGAGGTTTTGAAACATATACCAGTGTCTTGGGCCCTGCTCTAGACCAATTAAATCAGAGTTTATAGGACGAAATCTCAGCAGCAGTATCTTTACAAAGCTTCCTAGTTGGTTTTTCTCTACCTTGTTGTGCAGTCAAGTTGGAGAACTGCTCTAACTAATCTAACTAAAAAAAAAGTAGGTGCCATGGATTATACCCAGCTGCATATCTTAAAACTATAGGTAATGAACTCAGAACCTCAGGAGAGAGCGTCATTCTGTGACAGAAACAATAATGAAGCAGGACAGAGTTTGGTTGGGTTTGGTTGGGTTGAGCACCAGATTTTGTGGAGTCCATGCAAACCGATGCCTCTGATCATTTTGGTTAATGGTGGGAAAAGGGTTGAGGGTCCATGGTCAGGTTGAGATGCCTATTGCAGAATATCCTCTGGGGGAGGGGGCAGGGGCAGGGACTATAGACGCTCAGGATTCAACTACAGGAATGAATCTAATTTCACCCAAAAGAGTAGCTATTATTCATGTTTACTGGCTGCTGAGTGACTCACACGGTGTTGGGGGAGATGTGTTCAAATGAAATGTGTGGCTTCTATGTTTAGTAGCTTGTTTCTTCCAGGATACTCCAGCCCACTGATGCAACCTTGCAGAATGATGCAAATTCTGTGTGTCTGTGTGTGTCTGTATGTGTGTGTGTGTTGGGATGAGAAGACAGAGCATACATAGCAATGCATATTTCTAGGGCAGAGAGCGGCCTTCACTTCCCTCCTCTGACCTTTACACCAGAAGCATAAAAATGACCCATTGTCCACTGACCCTGGAGCTTGGTTTTCCCTCATCTCTGGGTGCTCAGTGGCTGAGATGGCCTCCCACCTGGCCAGCTGGAAGCTGTCAGGGTAACCCCATGTGTCCCAAATTTGTTCCCACGTGGCTTCTTCCTGCCTGATCCCTCATCCTGTGGCATGGCATTTTCTCCATGACAGTCTGCCCCTGAACTGCCCTCGCTGCCGCTTTGCTAAAGGCTTGCCACGAAAGAGAGAAACAGCCACTGGCGACCCCAGTTTGTGCAAGCAGCATCAGCAATGGATGAGGCCTCCCCCAGGCTGGACGAAGACTGGAAAAAAGGACTTCAGCGAGAAGCGAGCTGGCCGGTAAGTGATGTCCTCAGCTCCAGACAGACTCGAATCTCTCAACTCCTTTAGCCCAAGTCGGGGTAATTCACATCAGTCTCTTTGCAGAATTGCATTGTCTGCAGTCACCGCCATTTGGAAAAAGTCATCATTAGCTTTTGTTTCTTTTAAGCCATGCAAATAAGACTCCAGATGAATTTACTCTGGATTCCTGAGCAAGCCAATAGGGTCTTACAAATCTATAGGTGTTACTAAATTTATACTTCTTTAATAAAGGCCCTTGAATTAACAAGTTGCAGGTGTATATCAAAGGAAACATGCAGATTTGGTTCATGTGAGTCTAAGCTCATTGCAGTATAAAAATTTAATACAACACCTGTCATCAGACTTCCTTTATGGTGTCATGGTAGCTTGGAATAAGGGGCTTGGTTTTAACCTATTTTAATGAGTTGACCATTCTTTTAATACAGCTTGCATGCCTTTCTTATTTATGCTGAACTCATAATAGGTAGAAGCTCTTTGGCATGCAGAGAGTTCATGCTAAAAGATTCATTTTGGTGTAGCAGTTTTCATTAAAATATACAAAGCAGTAATGTTTATATGTTATAATACCTATTTCAAATTAGCAAAATTATATGCTCCTGTCTCGGAAGCTGCCAACTGAAATCCCTTCCTAAATCTTGTTGAATGGCTTTGATTACTCTTCTTCACATTACACATTACACACCTCTAATGCATATTTTTACGCATCCACTCCATTGCCATTTAATTAGACAACAATATTGAAGAGCGATGCCAGAGGTTTTTTTTTCATATTTTAAATGCTGCTGCCTTTTGGAAAAAAGAACCCTTCCGCACTTGAAGAATTTCTAAACTGGAGCTGGGATCTTCCATTTCGTCTATAGCAGAAACTTTCATGTAAAAATGGTGATTTAAAATGGTTGATTTTCCACATCAGTACTGAAAAATAATCCTCCCTTTTTATGAAGGAAGAACATTTTTCATAAGATTTCTCCTTTTCTGTAGAAATTTCAGCAGATGCAGTAGTGATGTTGACAGCTGTGTTGCCTTCTAAGCAGTGTGATGGCATTCAGCAAGGAGCTTCAGAAAAGACATCCTTTAGCCAGTCGTGAAACTGAAGTCCTCCCACTTCGGGTGGGAGCATTCTTTATGAAGCAGGGAGGGCGACAAAATAAATCGCTACTTTGAGGCTGTCATGTTGGGTCCCCAGGAGGGATCTAAACAAATGTTTAGGTATTTTATGCTACATGGGTGTGACTTTTGGATTTTTGTCTTTTGTTACATGTTTTCTTTTAGAAAGTTGGCATCTCATACGTAGTCTTTACTTCTAAGAGGGATGAAGGGAGGAAGGATGTGAAGTGATGACTCAGAGAGCTCTGTGAATAAATTATTTAAATGAGAAACGAGATCCAAATGTTTCTGTGTCCTATCAGTGTGAACATCCCATGAACCTTTAGCTTGTCAGTTTCCCCCAAGGCAGATAATAAAAATGTTCTCTGGGCTACTCACCTCTGTCTCCAAAGATTCGATCCTGGACAGCTGGTCAACCCCTGTCATTTCCCTTGTGATGAGCGAAGCTCTTCCTGTAGCCCATGGAGGCAGTGGCTATCAAAGGGGCAAACTGGTCTCTCAATTGGGCTCCCTGACCCTTGGTAACCCATGGCAGTGGGTGGAAATGACGTCACAAGGTGCGAGCTCTAGCTTCACCTGCCTCTGGCCCTCCGGTGTTCCGTGGGGCCTACTTGCTGCCCCCAATCTTCCATCACCTATGTTGGTGTGCTGGGTCCCCACAGGCACAGAATCACCCCACTTCAAGCTGACACTCAATCTGTTCCTAAGGCAGGACATTTTAAGTCTGATGGCACGAGATGGGAGACCTTGGTTATGGCAATGACTTATTTTGGCCATCCATGGTAGTGATGGAGTTGGGGGAAGTTTCAAAAGCCAATTGTGATTGATGCCCATACTTGAGTTTAGCTACGCAGTAAGTTTCTTATTGATCTAATACTTTCCTACCTAACTACAATTGACCAGTCACAGTGCCAGGGGTACACACACACCCCCCAATATTCTTTCTAAGAAGCCTAGAAGAGAGATATGATTATTCCTCATTTTGCAGATGAAGAAATTAAGACTCAAGGAAGTTATATAACCTGTCCAAAGCCATTCAGTATTCTTGTCCAGGCCCCTTTGACTCCAGTGACTCTGCTCTTCCCATTTCAGTTGCTGTGCCATCTAAATTGAATTTTATCTCATTTTTTATCTTATGGAATAATAGCTTAGGAGCAGCTGTGACGTGGGCAGGCAGGAAGCAAGAGGAAGAAAGGGAAGAGCATTCCGATCTTCTAATGGAATAATCAATCTCTGAATTATTAAGACTTTAATAAAATGTTCTTTAATAGTTTATTTTTTAACCCTTAGCTCTATACCAGTCACTAAGCTACATTTCTAACCCTTTTAACTACTCTGACAGTGAGATATATTTCATCACTATTATATATATGGGGAAACTGAGGCTCAGACATATTAGGGAATGTGTCCAAGTTCACATAGCTACCAAGATGCTGAAAAGGAATGTGGACCCGCTCCAACCTGAAGCCTATGCTCTTATAGAAGGCTGCCTCTCAGAGTATACTTTCAAATTCTATTTTTATCATACATATTTTAACTCCCTCCACAATGATGTGATGAAATTTGGTCCTCAAGACATTGCACAAGACATAATAGTATTTTCTAAAGTAAATTAGGAGTTGGGCAACAATGCCTGGCTTCCTCACATCTTCAGAATGTATTTTAATTGGATCCTGTTTGCCCTAAATGAACCAGCTTACCCGTGGAGTTGGTAATGAACTAGCTATAGTCTTTAGAATCAACTGTAAGTCTGCGGATCCATTTAAGCATATAATTTGTACTGGAAAGCGAACAGTGACTGTGTCAAAGTTCATCATTCTGTCTTGTACAACCTACCTCAGCTCAGGGAGAAGCTCATAAATGGACGTGGCTGCAGCTTCTGCCATCAGGTGACCACCTGACTGCTGGCAAACTTACTGAAGGCAGTTCCTTGGCCTCTTCACTTGTAAAGGAAGGTGCTTATGCTTGGGTGAAGCCTCGGAGGGAAGGTGGGAGGAGACTTGAAGATGCTTCGTTGTTCTGGGCAGTTGTCAGTTGAAAGACATTATGGAGGGGCAAACAGCTCATTTCTAGATGATGTTTTATCTTGGGCTGGTTCTCTTTAAAATAACCGATGTAATTAAAGTGTGTACTAGTCTATTGATATCGTCTGTCTGTGCCTGCCTCCCCCACAAGAAGATGGATTCCTCAAGGACAGAGATGCACTGTGTCTTTGTGTCTCTGCACTTAGCACTGAACCTGGCACACACTCAGCCCTTGATAATGGTTGCTTTCCTGGAGGGAATGGCAAATTTTATCTGAAAGGAGGCTGACTTGGAATCTGGCCTTGACTATACTCTTGAAGAACCGAGGCTGAGGGGGGCCGAATGATTAACCTGAGTTCCACGGCTGGTTGGTGGAGAGGAGGGATGATGATCTCCCTGCTCGGCTTTCTTTCTGTTCCCTGAATTGCGTCTACATGAATTTCCTGTGCCTCAACTTTCTCATCTGTAAAGTTGAAGCTGGAGTATATTATCTGTGCCAGTTTATTTATTGTGGTACACTTGTCTGGATAGGAGCTGTGGCAGAAAGGTCAAGAATGAGATCTAGAGTCAGACTTCTGCACTCTAAGTTTGGCATCATCAAATTCTAGCTATATAGCATTTGCGAAGTGTCTAAGCACCCTGTCCTTAGTTTTCTCCCTCATGGAATGGAGATAATCATCTTAGCTTCCTTATAAAGTTGCTGTGAGTATTAAATGAGTTAATTTATGGAAAGTACTTAGCAAAACACTTCAGTAAATACTGTTTAGTGGCTATAGCATACATCGTACACATCAGCTACTACCTATCTATTATCTATTTAATGAGATCAGGCACTTAATGTTGTTTATTTTTTGACTACCTACTGTGTAAAAATCACACCCACACTTAAGTGGATGAGAAAGTGATAAAAAATGCTGTCCTTAAACTTGAGGTCATAAAGGGTAGAGCACAGCAGGTCATTACAGTTGTAGGATAGTAAACAAATGCCCCATGTCTAGGGGGTTGCGTGGAAGGGTAGTACCAGAACTAAACAAAGACAAGTTAAGCCAGACAAATAACTCTTTAGGCCTTAGTCTGTCACAGGCAAGGAGAGAGATTCTAAAACACGTGTTGAGCAGCCAGTTTCCCTTTGGTACCAGCCTTTTAGGGTGAGTAGAAGCAGTAGAGACATGTTAAAGGAGGCAGGAAGAGAAAGGAACCATGTGGTCAGACCAAACAGCTTCAAATAGCAGTGAAGAGCTATAGGTGGGTGGTAAGTAGAGATATCAAAAACGTTTTAAGGAAGATAAGGGCATTCTGGCTTCAGCATGAGGCTGAACTGAAGTATAACAACACTGGAGGCCAGAAACCCAGTTAAGAAGCTATTTCCCCAACTTTCAGGGAGGGCTGGCTGGACCATGGAAACAACATGGAGATGGAAGGGTCAATTCAAAAATATCTAGAAGACTCCAGCCTCTGGATTCAGTGAGTGATAGGTGCAAGGTATAGGGTGTGGGAAGAGTCAAATGACCCCCAGCTTTCTCTTTAGGGTGGCTAGGTGGCTGTAGATGCCACCATCTGAGACGAGATAACCAAAGAAGGAAAAGGTGACCAAGGAAGTGGTCTCTAGTCTCATGATGGGGTGGATAATGACTAACAGAATAGTGGCTTGGGGGGAGAGTTATAAGAATAATAAATAATACAGATTTTTTTTAAATACCAGGAGGATAAACAAAATCCTGTATGGACACAGGAAACCCACAGAAGGTAATAATATCAGGAAGAGTTAACAGACCAAGAGCTTACTTTGTGCCCCAAACTGTTTAACGCCTTTGATTTACATTAACTCATAGGATTGTCACCATCGTGACATTAGGGAGGTACAAAGAGTGGCCTCATTTTGTAGATGAGGAAGTTTCAAAGAGGTTAAGGTCACTTAACTAGTTCATGGGACATGGGAAGCCTGGATCCAGAGTTGTCAGTACCCTAGGATTATGTTCATCCATGTAGAGCAAGGGAACAGAAGATTTCACAGAGGAGGTGGCCTTCGAGCCAGGTTTTCAAGAAAGAGTGCATTGTGTGAGCAGTAAGGCCCTGAGTTAGACTCCAGGCTCTACTGTATGAGTGTTGGTGGATATGCTTTACTTGGGGCATAGAGAGCAGTCTCTTGTGCATGTCTCTGGGTTCAGCTGGTCTCCTAAGGTTGCAAGACTAAATGGGTTTGTCAAGGTGGTGCAGGTCAACTGCACAGCTCCCAGCAGAGGATGCACCTGGCGAAGGAGTCCTCTAGCAAGGCTGGTCCAGAGCCCTGCAGGTCTGTGCCCCACAGGCCATGGTGTGTGGGAAATGGTAGGCCTGGAACCTAGAAGGCCTGACTGGGGAAGCTCTACTAATCTTAGTTGTGTGACCTCAGGCAAGTCCTCGCTTCTCTGAGTTGTTTCCTCCACTTCAATGTGGATGTGCTTTGCACACAGTGGGTATTCACACATGTGAAACAGACTACTTATATCCTGAGTAAGAGTTCAGTGTACTGCATGTTTATAGAAATCTGCTGCCAGACACTGGTGCCATGTATCTAATGAAGAAACCAGGATGGTGGGTCAAAGTTCAGCACCTGAGGATTTAGCCTGAGCAGCTGTAACTTTATTCGAGAGACTGTTGGACCCAGCAAGAAATGGCTTGAAGTAGAAGCTCTAAGAGTTTAGGTTCATCAGAAAACAAATTCTATTTTTTCTTTTTTGTTATATTTCTGGCACAGTGGTCTGTTTGAGAAGACCCCTTTCCTTTCTGGTTGTAATTATTTGTTGCCTTTAAATTATGTGGATTCATTCATTCATTCATTCAATCTTTTGGCCAAGGAAGGTGACGTGTTTGATGCATGCCTGAGATTCAAACACCATAGGTTTATAAGGCTATAAAGGACCTTAGGGTGACGTGTCCTTGTTTTCAACCTACATGTTCCTCATTCAGAGCAGAAGCAAGTCCACAAGGCTAAAGATGGATGACCTTGTACAGCTTCTCTGTGTAGCTCATTCTTAGGTCTAACACACAATTCTTAGGCTAAGGAAATTCTTCCTTAAAATAAATAATATAGATTTTTAAAATAAATCCACCCCTGTTGCAACTTACGACCAGTTCCACTTCTTCGTCCTTCCTGGAGGTGGAGAAAAACACCTCAGTCACTGTCCTCAGGAATCAGCCTTCCCAGCCTTGAAGATCATTATGAAAGCAGCCCTCAGCTTCTGCGTCTCAAGGCTAAGCAACCTAAATCCTTAGGTGCAGTTCTTCATTTCCGTCTTTTTGAGTTTCTGTGAACCTTCTCCAACTCTGCTCATTATTCTTAACTTCTCTAGCTGAAGAGGATCTAGCTAGGGCTAACCAGAGATCAGCTGCTCATTTGTTTAATCAGCTAACACCCACGCATTGAGCTCAACATTCTAAATACTAGACCTCTGGGCAAAGCCCTGGGGGGTACAACGATAAAGAAAAATAGCATAATGTAGCATTGAAAAGACTGATTCATACCCTGGATCACTGCTTACCAGCTGTATGACCCTGCATTTTACTTAAACTCTAGTCTCAGTTCCCTCAAGGGAAAAATGAGGTAATAATAGTATCTATCTCATGGAGTTGTTGTGAGAGTCAACACATGTAATGCACTTAGAATACTAGTTGACACATATAGCCATGGAACTGTTAAATACAATAAAGATTTGAAAGATGAAGACCTTGCCTGTGAGTCGTACCTACTCTACTTGGAAGGACAAAGTAATAAATAAACAACTGACGGCATGTTCAGTGCTCCAGAAGCAGTCTGAGCCTGGGAGGTGAAAGTTCAGAGGACCAAGAGGAATTACACCTCAGGGTATCGGGAACGGCTTCATGGATCAAGGATGCTGAACTGTTTCATATACTTTTTAAATTCACATATCTGTGACTAGCCAGGCTGGGAGAGACCTTGGGATGATATCACATTTTGTTTTTACCCACATATCACTGAGTTGGGTCTTCGGAGGAGAGTTAGGGCTTCCTAGGTGGGGAGGGTGAAAAGGCATTAGAGTCAGAGGGAGCCTTAGGAATCAAGAACCAGAAGAGTAAATACTGGGCACACGTTTGAATAATGGTGAGTGTCTGGTTGTGCCATGGTGTGTGATGGGCAGTGAGGCTGGGAGGAGGGTCTGGCGTCTGGGTGGCTGTAGACTGTGAATGGAGTTGAAGGCCTTGCAGGGGCATTTGGCTAATCCTTAACTGAGTCTGTGCTCAAAGGGCTTAATTTTAAAAAGCTGTAGATCATTTAAGGGGGCTGCCAAAGCACTTGGTATTTCTCTTCTGGTCATTTTTTTTTTTTTTTTTTTACTGTCGGGGGTTAGAGTTATGTGTCAATCCCTGGAGAATAGCACCTGAATCTTATTCATTTCTTTGCTTGTCTCAGGGCCTAGCATAGCACCAGGTATAGAATAGACTTAAGCCATATGTGTTGAAGTCAAGTTTGCTATGTATAACCAGTGCCTGTTCTAGGACAACCAATGGTGCTTACGTGTGAATTGAACAATCGCAAATAAATGAATCCAGGAATTTTACAGTTTTCAAATTTGAGTCAATTTCAAGCACCTCTTGGGAAAGGACCAGTTTTGTGTAACAGTCCAAAAAAAAAAACAATCTGAGAAACAAATTCTCCCCGTGGTGTCTTTGCCTTTTGCCTTCAGCTTCCTGTTCTCCTGTGTGCTGCCTTCATGACTGGTTACTCTGACTGGGGCCTGAGGAACCTTGAGTGAGTCTGACTTACACTTTTTTCTTCTTAAACTCCTTCTGGAGCCTTAACTTCTGTAGCTTACAATTCACGCTGACGATGGCTAAAGCACATTTGAGAGGCGAGAGGCGGAGGGCAGATTTTCAAAGAAGGTTGAGGGGAAAAGGCAGCCCTTGAGTATCTAAAGAGACAAATACGTTTTACATCAAGTTCCCCTGAAAAAAATGTCAAAAGAAGTGAGAAATGCTCAAGCTGTAGCAGCTGGTTGAATGCAGCGATTCTCACTCGGGGCGCAAAAGCCACAATTTTCTATCTAATTCTCTCCTCAATCATTCCATGGCCCCTGTCTCAAGCTCAATTTAAGCCCAGTCCCCAGTACACAGAGCCACTGTACAGTGTATAAAGAAATGACTGGCTGAGGGACTAAGGGGAAGAAGGAGCCATGTGGTGGCCCAAAGCTCGAGTTACCGAGTCATCCTTGGATCACGTGACATCCCTCCCCAATGCCCCTCAGAAAGTCCATGTAAAATAGGTCATTTCTCCTTTAGCCTTTAAATTGTGATTATCTCCGCCTGATAGGATAATGTGATCAGCATAGCCTGATGCTTCTGTTCAAATGCTCACCCCATGTGTTGGGGAAACAGTCAATTAGTGGAGACTAGGGGCTGCAGTGGGGAGTGCTTGGATGGCAAGTTTGCTGCCTCCGGGGCTTTGAATTGAAATGGAAACGGGCTGGCTCTCAGCAGAACTCCATCACTGCTGATGACTGTTTGTCTTTTTCAGAGGAGTTCTGGTGAGCAATAAATATGACTGCTCTTTAGGGAGAGCGTCCTAGAAACTGTTGGATCTTTCCTTACACATGTCAAGTGTATTTCAGTTTTCAATCTCATAGAAGCCTCAGGAAGGAAAAGGCAGCAGGGTTATTATTACCAACTGTCAAGTGAAGAAGCTGGGGGCTGACAGGTTCAGAGCCCTGCCCAGCAGGACCAAGACTAGAACCGGGGTCCAAACTGAACTCGTGTGCTTGTTTTCTCAGATCGAGCTGTCTCTCTGTTCCCTGGTCAAGGATTACCTTTCCCAAAGTTTGGGAAAAAAATGGGGTCCTTAAATGACTGCTCAATGCCTCAGTCAATTGTCCCCTTCTTTGGAAAGTGTGACATTTAAAGCTAAAATTTTCTATGTCATTGGTTCTGAGGAAGAGGTTCTCCCTCCAGCCCCAGCTATGAAAATGTCTGGGGAAAACTCAGGATGTTCATGCTCCTCCGTGCTGCTATCACGCTTCAGGCCTGGGTTTCGTGCAGTCGTGGGAGGCCAGCAGGGCTATTACACAGCCAGTAATCCGGAGAGATGCTGCAGAAATACATAATTGTGTGTAACACTCCAAGAGACTTTATTTTTAGCATTGCTGGAGTACTTTTTCCACTCGGGGGAGGAGGAGGCCCACCGTCTCCTGCAACAACTCCTTGCTTGCCAAGACGTGACTTGAATAGCCCGCATCACCTCAACCCCACCTTGTGGGTGATTAAAGGTTCAGTGAGTCAGAGATGTAAACTAAGGGGGTCCAAATATTTTCTTGAGAAATTTTTGGAAACTGAAGTGGTCAAGGGTTCACATGATACAAACAGCTTTGCTATTTCTGAGGGAATAATAATAAACTCTTGGGTGCATAGGTCTTTGAAATATTCTCTGTTCTTTGGTACTTGATCTTGGTGTTCACTCAGAACTTGGGGAACTATGGGGGTGCATCTTAGGTTGTACTTTGCCTGCCTCATTCATGTATTCTTTCTTTTTTTTTAAAGATTTTATTTATTTATTTATTTGTAGAAGGGAAGGAGAGAGGGAGAGAAACATCAATGTATGGTTGCCTTTTGTGCGTCCCCTGCTGGTAGTTAGCCTGCAAGGAACCGGCCTGCAACCCAGGCATGTGCCCTGACTGGGAATCGAACCGCGATCGTCTGGTTCGCAGGCCCGCGCTCAATCCACAGAGCTACGCCAGCCAGGTCATGCATTCTTTATTTATAAATTTCATCTGCCTAGAATCAATCTAATCTTTCTCCTATCTCCTTCCTTAACAACAACAACAAAACTCAAAGAAGCAAAAAACTCTCATAGTCGTCTTTAAAAGCTCCCAGCACTAAGTCACACTTGCTTGAAATTCTTGAGTTTAGTCGTAGCTGCAGGACTCACAGGAATGAGCTCTGGAGTCAAACCAATGTGAGGTGAAACCCTGCTTTGCCATTGACTACTTGGACGTAGTTGGATACAGTTCTGCTTTAAAGACTTCCTTTTACCACCTTTGAGATGGGATTACAAGTTACTTTCTTTTGAAATGATTATGAAGATTAAAAGAAGTAGTATAAATAAATCCCTTGGCAAAGTGACTAGCATATTGAAAGCACTCAGTAAAAATGTGCAGTTACTATTCTCACTGGGAAGGTGTTTCCATTTAGGCTGAGATCATGACAATGCTGTTCATAATTTCATTCCTGCCGGCCTCCTAATACTTGGGCCAGAAGTAAGATGTAGAAAAGAGGAAAGAAAAATGATCGCATTATCAGATAAAATTATAGACTAAATAGGAAAGCATACATATTCAGAAAAACTGAACAATTATTAGAAAAAACGAGATTTGAGTTGGTTTATACAACATAAAAGAAATATATAAAAGTAAGTGACTTTCTGGTATAGTAAGTGGTAAACTGTTAGAAAATAGGAAGATAAGAATCACTGAAAATAGTACTAAAATATAAACCATCTAGGAATAAACTCATTAAGTAATAACACTCTATGCAGAAAAAGGTAAAAAATTAATAGAAGACATAAAAGGAGGGTTGAATTCCTGGCAAAAGGCATCATCTTCCTAGAAAAGAGGGATGGATACTGTCAAAACTTTAGTGCTTCTCAAATGAAACTATGTATTTAAGGTAATTCTAATCAAAATCGTGTTGCTACTTTTGTTTTCTAGACACTTGGCCAAAATTCTAAAGTTAATCTTGAATAATAGAGTTAAAGAACTAAAAAAATACTTAAAAAAACAGCAATAAGGCAGGCTTTTCTTTAGTAGGTGCTATAATGTACCATAAAGTTGTGATAATTGAAACAGGTTGTTATGGAGCCGGAATCAGTAGACAAATCGGGTTGGAAGAGACCAGAAGCGGACTCTAGCAACAAGGAGAGTTTAGGATGGGAATGGGGTCAAGGTTAGATTACATATTAGTGCAGGAACTGACAACTATGCGATAAGTATTGTTGACTCACCTGGGTTACTGACTGGGAAAAAGATACTACTAATTAACTCTCAGAGGGAAATCAGTAAAATGTAAAATTCACAAAATAGAAATGAAAAGAGAAAATGCAGATTAATATTTATCTGATCTTGGAATGGCAAGGCTTTCTAAGCGTAGAGCAAAAGAATGATACTTTTCATTATGTAAAGACTTAAAAATCCTCTGTCAGAAATATAATAAACCAACCAACCAACACACAAAAACCAACTAATAGTAAGGTGGAAAGTATTTTTGACAAATCAGGCCTGAAAGGCTTGATATCTTTAACAAATTAAGAGTTCAGACAAACAAGAAGTAACCTAAAAATGAGTTTGATTTATGAGCAACTGCCAGGAGATGTGTTATTGATGGATGGATGAAAAAAGCGGTCATATTTGTCAGCAGAGAAATACAAACTAAAACATAAGGCACAACCGGTAAAGACTTTGAGAAGCAGTGATGTTGGTGGTGATGGGATGACTCCCACACGGCTGCTGCCTCTGCCTTTTGGGGTCGTAAATTAGGACCGCCTTCCTGGAAATAGCTAGATAATATGTGTTAATAGCTTAAATTAAAAACAATAACTCATTTTTCTAGAAATAGATGTTAAGGAAGTTACCAGAGACAAAGATATGCCTTCATGTGGAAGGGTGTTTATTTTAATGTTGTTTGACTCATCTTAAATTTCCAGTTATAGGTTAATGGTTAGGTATACTATGAGATAGGAAAATAGTATTTTAAATATTTTATGTAGGGAAGAATGCTTTTGATATACTATTAAGTGCAAGTAGTGGAACATATACTTTGGATTAAATATGGACCTGAAGCTCAATAGAAGACAGTAAAATATAAAGAAGTTTTAAACCCCAAAGGACAGAGAGCATAAAAGAAGAGATGACATCGGTGAACAAATGTCAACTACATTATGAAAGATCAAAAGAGAATAAACAAATGGTAACTCACTTGGCACAGCACTCAAAATAAGAATGAAATTTCAGTTTGGACAGGGAGGAATCAATACAAAGCAGGCCATTTTGCCCTGCCAAATTCTGGAAGTGCTCAGGAATTGGACGTAGCAGGTACCTTAGAAGGTGAGGGCGAGGGGCAGAAGGGACTATAGGTGAACAGGCTGAAAGTGTACAGAAAAAGAAGAGCCCACATCCCTCTGGTCCGAGGCAGAATACGGGTAGTTCAAATCCTCATAAAGTTGCACCAGATAAGATTTGGATTTGAGGAACCTTGGAGAGACAGGTCACACTCACAAGAATGAAAATAAGGAAGTTCCACATGAAAGTCTGCATACCGAACAGTGAGACCCTAGTTCTCTCTTCTCTTATCACGTCTGGATAGCTTACCTTGTGTTCTGCCAGAGAAGAGAGTGGAGGATTCTTTACTGGGGAAACTGAGTACTTTAATAGAAAAGGCTTCCTCTGAAAGTCAACAGTTGTCCCTGGCACACCGCAGTAAAGCCCGCCACTTGCCTTTCCCGTGCTCCTGAAACTCCCTGCCAGCCTTGGATATCGTTCTCTTAAATGGAGCAGATGACCAGGTGTTACTGGAAGGCCTCTAATATGAAAGAGAGAGACCAAAACAGAAATAAAACCCAACTGGAGCTAACTAAGGTGGTGCAGGGCAGAGGAAAACATCCTGTGCCTTTCTCTACTTCTTCCCCCATTTCAAGGTGGATGACTCCATAGAAATCTCATTCTCTGTAAACTTGTATTGAATTGGTGATTGCACTATGCTGTACATCTGAAACTAATACAAAGTAATATTGAATGTAAACTGTAATTGAAAAAAATTAAAAACTTTTTTTAAAAAAAGTAACTGGTGATTTTTATTATGTATTCAATGTGAGTTTCATTTTAAGAGGCAGGAATTAATAAAAAACACTTTCGTATGGATAGGCAATTCGTAGATAAGTTGTGGTTTGAGTGGGCTGGCTTTGTTGCTACTCCAGTCTGGCGTGCTGGCTGACTCTTCCACTGATTGGCTGTCTCATCTTGGGCAAGCTGTTTTATCTCTCCATGCTTTGGCTTTTTCATCTGTAAAATGACAATAAAATTAATAGGTATCTTATAGGATCAAATCAGATAATGAATGCAAAGGGATGAACACAGTGCCTGGCTCTTACGGGAACTTAGGGCGTGTTAGCGATTGTGGGAGCAGCAGAAGCATCGTGTGGGGTAAGGAGCAAGGGAAGATATTGATCCCAGTAAACCCACTACAAATATTGTACCTCTGGTCATATCTGTAATGTTGAAGTTGTATTACATGGTTCTTGGGAACTATGACATAAAAATATGAGAAGAACATGGAGATCTGTAAGGAAACTAGTCTGAGTGATGTGGTACCCATTTGAGGTCTCATTCTTTCACCAGCCATTGTCTTGGGTGAGAAGCTGGCCTCACCCCTGGTTGTGGTATTTGACAATCAGGATAAAACTAGTATAGTAATATATTACAAAATTATTTCTTCCAGTTATCCATCAAATATGTTGAGGGACATCTCTTAATATGAAAATTGGTCTGAGAATTGTTTGAAAATTTTACGGGTGTCAGTTTCAAGAAGTTGCTAAGCAGAAGTGGGATGCTTGACCTTGACCTCTTGCCTTAGTGGGTGACTGGTGGAGACCCACACCAATCACACTTTTCACAAGGAAGCAGAATGGATCCCTACTTTGCTTAGTTTATAATGTCAAGCCAGCATGGTGATTTTCTTGTTTTTAAGAAACACACCAGTCATGGTACAGAGTATTTTCAAAACATGATATATTATTTGATGACAAGCCCTGTTCCCTGATATATCTAAACCTGAAGGTTTCTGCAGAGTGGGGAGTATGTGTCTTCCCTTCTAGGGAAACGGTGCATTTCTCTCACCCGAAACTGCTCCTTGGCTTTGGGGATTTGCAGGGAAGGGAGTGCTCACGAGGGCTCACTCAGCTCTCTCCAACGCCAAAAGCTGCACCCCCTGAGGGGTGCCAGCAGGCTCTTCCTTCCTTCTGCTTTCCGGGAAAGCCACCGCTGCCACTTCGGGAAGGCGGGGGCTTCCTTTTCATGATACTTCGTTCATACCGTGATTCAAAACACCCAGACATCTCTCTGTGCAGATTCAGGGATCAGGGAACACTTGGTCAGCAGATGCTTAAGGGCCGAAGCATCCAATTATTTGTATCCCACTGCGCTAGGCAACTAATTTCCGTCAGTGGGAGTCCCTCCAGGGAGAAGACTTTATTCAGGATTTCGAAGAATTCTGTGACGGAGTAGAAGACCAAGGCAGACTTCACAATGGGAAGCTGGGTTGGGGGGCAGGGGGAGAGGGAAAGGACCAAGTAGGAGAAATAAGTTCAATGGCGACAGATGATGTAAGGAAGGAAACAATCAGAGAAAGGGGGTGAAGGTGAAATCTGCTGGTATTGGTGCTAGTTTACATTGAATTCTCCCACCTCACCTAAGCTATAAATATGTAATTACTCCCAGTCGCAGACTGGGAAAATGATGCATGGAGAAGTTGGTTCTCTGTACGGTGCCCGAGCTCACGCAGGTGTTAGTGAATAATGTCTTCTCAGGTCGTTCTGGTTCTTTCAAAGGCCACCGTGTTTCTAGCCCCTTGAGAGAGGAAATTGGATTCCTTTCCCAGTATTTTCCAGTTACTGGAAATCCTTGCCGGGATCCTCCCTTCTTAGCGTTTGTGGATTGGGGGCCAATCCACTTTTGCTCCTGGCAACAATTTGCTTTAATGGCACCCTCTGCGAGGGTGAGGAGGAGGGTGTGGGCACCTGGGCTACATGCTGTTTCCACGTCTCTCTAGGTGTGGGCTGGACACCCACTGAGCCATCAGGGGTACTTCAGAGACACCACAGCTTCCCCTGCTCTCCCTCCTTCGTTCCATCAGGCTCACCTGCTGCACAGGGAGACACACGGCTGGTTAACAAGCCCTTGTGATTGGTTGTGGAGAGGAAAGGCCAGTTTAATGCTACTCCACGTGAATCATCCAAATTCTGGCTCTACCTCTTGGAAGCTGTGGGACCTTGACAGTTTACTGAGCCTATTTGTGCTAACCTCTGTGTTCCCCATCTGTAAAATCACGATAGTGACGGTAGCTGCCTCACAGGGCTGCCCTGAAGATTAAATAAAAGAATATCATCGTCATCGTCTCACTAAGATCTTCAAAGAATCTGCACGGGCTGTATATTCAGGGCAAGTTCTTTTCACCTGAGGCTGGTTTCAGTTACTGGGAGTTTGGATTTATAGGAATAAGAGTGAGTTAAGGAGGGAGTCAAGGTTTAAGACAAGAAAAAGCAGAAATAAGACAGTGCTTGTGAATACAAGCTCCCGATAGTGCTTGGTGTTGCTACTCTTGACTCCTATGAAGAGTTTATTCACTTCACTCCACCCATATAAATGCACATACACGTATTTATTATGGATGAAATCCACCATTCACCAAAATACTCTGGAAATGTTTCTTCAACAAATAAGAGTTTTCTGGGTCACCTTTGTGTATGGAATGAGAGACGACATCAGGGAGCTTTTTAAAAGACACTGCGACCTCCTTGCTATACTTGGAGCTTTGGAGGCATTGTTCACACTTCTCTTACATGCAGCTATAGCTGGACTTAAATTTGCAAATAAATGCAAATTGGACATTGGAAGTCTGAGTGTTTTAAGGAACTTCCACCTCTTTCCCTTTGCTTAGCCAGCAATGCCCTGTGTAGCTGCCCTGTGCCAGTGTTTTTTCCTGGTCTTGCCTCCCTGGGATTGGTGGGCTTTCTGAGGAGTCATTGAGTTTCTCTAGCATCTCTGAGCAAGGCTCAGTCACCCTCAGCCTGTTAAGATCCTGGGAGCCTTTAAGAAAATCTTGGTTCAAAATGTTGAGGCTCCTTGAGGTTGCCCAAGAAAGTTCCTATGTGCTTTTCAAGAAGCATAGTTTAGAAATCTTTGATCACTGGGTGCACAGGGCCTGCAGATTGTCCCTCATGGGAGGATGGCACGCTGGAGAAAGTGGTGAAGCCATTAAGAATCAACTTTCTCCTTTATGAGTGTGTTTGAATTCCTAATTTTCAGATTTATAAGAGCAAGTAATTATATCACCAATTAAATCAGTGAAAAAATCTACAAAAATAAGAAATGCTATTCTTGTTGAATAATATAAGCACATAAAATTAGAGCAATTCACAAATGCAGAATCCTAATGTTATATTAGATGGTTGCAAATGCGAAGCCTGCATTCCTATTTCCATTGCAGATCTGTTTTCTTTCGATTTGAAGGAATGTTTCCCTTAACAAAGAAAACCGCTAATGCTTCATTTTTAGCCTAAAGGGATAAATTTCATGCAAGATCTGTTTTAAATGATTTTTTGAGGTTTTGAAGAAATAAAATATCTTTATTTTAATCTCATTAATTTTTTTATTTTGTTCTGAGAGGACTCAAATATAAATGAACTTTGAAAGTTGAAACGTTCCACTTGCCTAGTTCCCAGGGAGGAGAGCTTGCTCGTGAACTAAGAATTGTTCAGAGGGAAATGAGTGGGAAACAGGACTGAGTACAGAACCTGGCACTGGAAGAGAGATTAGGGTCATCTCACCCTACTTGGTCTTCTCAATGACCCTTGTAAACTGTGTGTAAAATCAGTCTAATTTCTCAAAGAGGACATACGTGTGTCTAGCAGACATATGAAAAGACGCTCTATTTCACTAATCATTGGAGAAATGAAATTTAAAACCACAATGAGATTTCATCTCACACCAGTCAGAATGGCTACCATCAATAAAATAGCAAACAACAAGTGCTGGCCAGGATGCGGAGACAAGGGAACTCCTGTGCACTGTTGGTGGGGGTGCAGATTGGTGTAGCCACTGTGCAAAGCAGTATGGAAACACCTCAAAAAATAAAAAATGGAACTACCTTATGACCCAGAGATTCCACTTCCGGAAATATATGAGAAGAAACTTGAAACACTGATTTGGAAGAACATATGTACCCCTGTGTTCATTGTAACATTGTTTATAATCACCAAGATTTGGAAGCAGCAAGTGTCCATCAGTAGATGAGTGGATAAAACAGCTGTAGTGCATTTATACAAGGGAGTACTACTTGGTCATTAAAAGAAGACAATCTTACATTTTGAGACAGCATGCATGAACCTGAAGAACATTATGCTAAGTGAAATAAGCTAGTCAGAGAAAGAAGTACCATATGGTTTCACTCATATGTGGAATCTAATGAACAAAATAAACTTACAAACAACACAGAAACAGAGTCATTGAGAGAGAACAGACAGATAGCTGTCAGTGGGAAAGACAGACGTGGGGCTAGGTGAAAGAGATGAACGGATTGAGAAAAAAGCTCATGGACACAGCCAACAACATGGTGATTATCAGAGGGGGCGGGGGAAGGGGAGATGGAAGAGAGTGTAGGGGCTTAAATGATGATGGGAAGAGGTGACTTGGGGTGGTGAACACATAACACAATATGCAGCTGATGGGTTATGAAATTGTACACCTGAAACCTGTGTAACTTTATTAACCAATGTGCCCCAATACATTCAATTAAAAAATAAAATTAGTGTGCATGTCTAAAATTAAGAGTATATGGAGCTCCATCAAGACAGATATGAATTGGAAGTAATAATCTAAAGTACATTTTAAGCTTTAAATTAAAAAAATCAAAGTGTGTGCTTATATTTATTTTAAAAATTCAAGTATTTCAAAAGTACTTTCTAATGAAAAGCCTTTGTCCTATTTCCCTTCACTTTGAGCCCTGTTCCGCAGTGGCCAGTAGCATTAACCCTTCCTGCTTTTCAGCCTACATCAAAGCAAAACGAAAACTTCAATAATTCTGATTCAAACGGCCATTTAATATTTCAAATTCTTAGATGATGCTAACTAATTAGAATCAAGAGGTGAGTTATGTTCCTAGCATTAGGGAATGTGAGAATGGGCAAGCTCCTCCTGATGTAAACGAACTTGTTTGTATTGTCAATCTAAGAAGCAAGTCCAGAGAGAAGCTGTGACCTGCCCAAGGTCAAACAATTTGTTTAGACACTCTGTGAAATCTCACTTGAGTATGATGCCCTTCCCCCGCTACCTTACTGCTTCCCAGGATTTGTTTTGAAACAGTTTAGGCACATCCTGAATAGTGCCCTGATAAACTAGATATCTTTTTTAGACAGTTAGACTATTTTAAAATGCCAGTTCATGCGAATGCAATAGGAATGATGCATTTGTCATTTAGAGATGAGTGCAGAGTGTAATATACCTATAAAAATTATAATATACCTATAAAACTGGCCCAGTTTGGTAGGGAAAAAAAAACAGGCAATTTGGAACAGAAAAAATACAGCATTATTGACACAAGAAACTATGTAATATCAGAAAGTATAATTGGTAGGCGCATTCCAATATTAATAGTAAGTTCTAGTTATGTCATTCAGTTGGTCATCAGATGAGGACACAAAGTATTGACAGTTCAGGGATTATGGAAACCATGTTATAGGGAGACTGAGAACACTGAAGGGTAAAGATTTGGGAAATAGAAATTAGAATTTGCAGTGCGTGTGTGTATCTGTGTATATGTAAATGGAGGCGATGATGGTAAATTAGAGGCAAGATTGAAGAGAGAGTTGTAGAGTTCTAGAAACTAACAGAGTTGGGAACATTAGAAATCTGTGAAAGAGTTTGCTCAGGGACTGGCTAGGCCAGTTAGGTCAGTTCCACAAACTGAAAGAAATAATGATTGGCCTAGATGAGGGGTTGGCAAAATTATTCTGTAAAGAACAAGAGAGTAAATATTTTGGGCTTTGGCAGCCATGAAGTCTCTGTGGCAATCACTCGACTCTGCTGTGGCATGAAAGAGACCACAGGCAACAAGGAAGCAAATGAGCATGGCTGCGGTCCATAAAACTTTAATTTCACATGATTTTCGTATGTCACAAAATGTTATTCTTTTAATATTGTTTTCAATCATTTAAAAATATAAAAAGCATTCTTAACTGCTGATGGGTCGTACAAATACAGGCGGTCCCCTGGATTTGGCCCACTGACCATAGTTTGCTGATCCCTGGGCTAGACTAACAGAGGGGTAGGGTCTGTCCTTTAAGAAATGAATCTGCTGTCCCACAAACAAACAGATTGGAGCTGCCACCTTTTTTCTCTCCCTAATTTTGTGGTTTCCGGAATCCGAGTACTCTCTGTTTTGCTTTGTTGTTTGAAGACCAGGGGTCTCGACAGAAGACAGAGTGAGGTCTGCCTGGGATCTTTTCTCTCGAATACCCCATTTCCTGATCTACAAAACACTTCAGTGGATAAAACAAAGAGGGTTCTTTACTGCCTTGCACAGACCAATTGCTGAATGCTTTGCCATCATGACGAAGGTGTAGGTGCTTGCAAAGATTTTTGTTTCTCTGGGGAGCATTCTGCACCCTGATAGAGTTCTGTGTCCACTGGTGGCAAAACCTTTCCACGTGTCCTTTGGGCTCTAAGCTCCTTCCATGTGCCATAGGGGCCGCGCTTTGCCAACAAACCTCAGTAATGCCCTCAGTGAAGAATGCCCAGCTATACCCCTGACTGATCACTGACTTCCCTCTTTTGTAATTAACATATTTCATATTTCTAATCCCTATCATTTTGATTGATTCCTGGCCCTTTCTATGATAGTAATACCATAGACTAATAGTGTGCTTTACAGTGACAAGTTTCTTCCTTAGAGAAATTCTGGCATTGAGAGCAAACTGATACTCAGGGAAGTCACATAGGTAGAAAGTGATGAAACAACAGCCCAAGGCCAAACCTGACTCCAGAGGCATCGTGCCTTCCGCTTAGCCCCACGGCCTTGACTCTCTGTTAGAGTTTATAGGGCATGGGATCTAAAGCCACTTGTAAACTTTGATTTTATGAGGTCAATTATTCTTATAATTTATTTCCAGTAGAGAGTATTTATGCATTTTATTAATGTGTTTGCTTCCATCTAAGGGAAAGTCATTGATTTCAGCGTAGGAAGGCATCTCATGCTTTAGAGAGTGAAAAATTAACACCCACATTCAAATTTGTTGAGCAATTAGCCCCTTTTTTCCCCTCTGTTGACCTGGGAGTTTTTGCCTTTGGATAGTAAAAGAAAATAGATACTTAAGGAAAGAAGAGAATTTAAATAAAAGATCTGATAACTTGAAAGTTAAGTTTCTTGGAATCTATAGTATGGATGGAGGTATGTATAAAAACTTATGATTTTATACGTATTTAAAATTTATAAATTATTTATAATTTTTTGATTTATTTATAAATTACTTGATTTTCTCCCAACTATATTTATTCCACAGAGGATGTCTATAGTATTTATTTATTCTTTATTCTGCCAACTCACTTTGAAAACTCATGCATGCCCTTAGCAATGCCCTTGCTTCTGGGGAAGATACTAGTGAAGGCAAGTCCAAGAAACATGCAATGTTGTTGGCTTGACACCAAGCCAGGCTTGAGATAATTTAAGAACAATACAAAACAGTATGATTGGAGCCAACGTTAATGGCAGATATGCTAATCTGCAGGGGATTTCAAAGAAGGGACATGTCAATGTCTGGAAAAGTCTTCATGAAAAGCACATATTTGACTTGGGGTCTAGAACTGGGTAGTATCGTGACAGAAAATCAACACTTCTTGAGGATGTACTGCACTGGGCACTGAGATAACTCATTCATTCCTCACCAAACATCAGTATTACCATATCCACTTGGAAGCTGAGGAAACCAAGGCACTTGAGAGAAGTAGGATTTAGGACTGGTTAATGTTTTCTATGGTTGGTTCTAGGCACTGCCATTTCGCTAGTCGTGTGGTCACATGCAAGACACTGAACCTTTCTTTGCCTTAGTTTCCTTCTTTGTAAAATGGAAATTATAATAGTACTTACCTTGCAAGCCTTATTTTGAAGTTTGAATGAATTAATGCATGGCAGGTACCAGGAATAGATGCCAGGTATGGTTATTACTGCTATCAGTACCGAGCACCTTGCCCAGTTTGGAATGCAGGTCTGACCCTAACTCCAAGCTCATTTCCCTAAGCCCGGTTGTGGGAGGTGGTCCTGGTGGAGTCATCACCACCAGAAGCTGGAGTCCCGGATGAGGTACTGTGGTGGTATGATGAGTGTTGTGATGAAGTAGAAGGTTTGGAGTGGTGGGTGATATGAGGGAAAGTTGGGTGTGTAGGGGAAGTTCCAGTGTCACCGTTCAGGGCAGAATATGCTGCTCACATAAGCACTTTGGTCAGGCTGTGCCTGGGTAAACATTACTACATACCTATTCCATGGACTTTGATTCAGGTCTGGTGTGTCAGAGCCTTTTCTGATGCCACACGCCTCCCACTGTGAACACGCACATGCACACACGGTGGCACCAGCATAAAGTTCAGATCCTAAATGGCTAAGCTATGGTCCTATCCCTTGTTTTCCCAGAGTGCTCTGCGCAGTCTTAATTTGTAATCTCCTGAAGTACATTGGAAGGTGAACTCTGTGAGGGCGGGGCCGGATCTGTCACACCCCACTGGATCCCTGCCACCGAGGGTAGTGCCTAGCACGCAGTAGGTACTCAGGGAGTGACAGGTGAAAAGTGAAGGTGTGAGTAAAGGAGGTTCTTTTGCATCTCTGGGCTTTGGCGAAATACTGTTCCTTCTGTCTGGAACAGTCTTCCCATCTTCATTTAGCGTGTTGGTTTTGTCAATCACCTCTTCCAGGGGTGTGTCCTGCTTCCTTCTTCCCCATTTTAAAAATCTGACTTAGGTGTTTATAACAGTAACCCCTGGTTTTTCCTGCCTTGACATTTGCCATATTGTATACAATTCCCTCTCTATTGGTCTGTCCGCATCCTTCAATGGTGGCTCCCTGAAGGGTGAGACAGAGGTTTCCTCACTAGCACTATGTGCCCTGTGCCCGGCAGTGCGTCAGACACCCAGGAAGGCTCCAGACCCACCTGTGAGCACAGGTGAGCATGCACGCCATGCACACACACTCACACATCCTTCTGGGAGCTTCTGTTTTGGCCCCTCGGAGACAGCGAGTCACCAAGGTAAGTAACAGGTGACTCGGGACAGTGGCAGATGCCTCTCTCCTCCTTTTCTGGCAGCGGGAGAAGCATGGTGCAGCCTCCACAGTCACTCTGGCAGTTGGAATTCAGAGAAATGAGCCGCTGGCAGCAGAAGGGAAGAGAATGAGACGGGAAGTCCGTCATCAGCCTCAGGACTTTTAATGAGTGCTCTCCAAAGCAGAGTCGCTAACAAACCACCCTGGACTCCCTTGATCAGTTTAATTGGAGGACAGACGGTCTTAAACATTTTAAAAAGCTGACAGAAGGATGTAATCCCCTCCAGCTAAACCAGTGCCTGGGAAGCTCCCTTCTCTGAACATGGGCAATGCTTGCATTTTGACCTTTAGTGGATTTTAGATCACTGTGTTCCCAGTTCTGTTTATGAGCTCGATCTTAATTTTGTCCTTTTGAGCACATACAGAGTGATACCCAACTGGCCATTAATTCTGATGTCTTGCTACTGGAAATCTATTTGAGCAAGTGATTGCTTTGGGAGAATTTTGATGCCTGACTATGCCACAGATTTTGTTTATCTATTTTTATAAGGCATATTTAAAGCTAACTCTGTCCTTTTACTCCCTATTTAGGAATCACTATGGAATTTCTTATTAATTAAGATGTGGTTTTTTTGCATTAAATGTGTTTTGTTTTCTTAGCAAATTAAAATACTTGGAAAATTGAATTTTTGTATCACTAATATGTATCACAGAAGCTGATAAATGTGAGATTAATGGCCAAAAAGAAACATTTCAGATGGATAATTTAGATTTTTATCATTTATTAATCATGGAAAGTAAACCTGCTGTATAAGTAATTTTAGTTTTATCAAGAAGATAAATTGTTCTGGCTAATGAACGTATAGATATTCCATGCCAAAGGCATTTGGAGTAATCTGTTAATCATTTAACTGTGTCAGGGCATATGCTGTGTCTTCATAAAGCAATTAAAACGCAGAACTTTCTCTGCTGAAATGTGTGTTGGCCTTCGCCGCCTAAAGCAGATTAAAATGGCATTTGTCTTAGACTAGGTTTCAGTGGCACAATATCTGAAGGCAAAAAGCATGGGAGGCTGTAGATGTCACGGTGAAGAAAGGTTCGTTCAGGCTCTCACTCTCAGGGTGAGGTTGCGAATCGTTCCCGAGTGGAGCTGTGCTAACGAGGAAGGACTCTCCGACTCCCCAGCACCCATTGCAGCGGATGGGTTCTTGGTGGAAAGTCCCAGGGGACCTTTTCCCCTCGCAGTGCCTGGGGATTTACATCTGTAGCTCCCATTAGCACTAATGGGTGCTCCCTGCATACAAACTGTCCTTTCGCTGATGGAGGAACA
Organism: Sturnira hondurensis; assembly: GCF_014824575.4. Taxonomy (NCBI): domain Eukaryota; kingdom Metazoa; phylum Chordata; class Mammalia; order Chiroptera; family Phyllostomidae; genus Sturnira; species Sturnira hondurensis. Next base: position 5,452,847 of record NW_028073411.1, read on the forward strand.
GACCCCTGAATAAAATTCTTGCTCCATTTATCGGGTGTTTGGAGACAGGCAGAGCGCTGCATTAACAGGGCTTTGATAGCGTTGTGTTGCCATTATGCTAATAGAGATTTGTGTCAGCCCTGTTTTTAGAGGGTCATAATTCTACTTTTAAAACTCTCTTTTGGCTAGAACAAATGTTTGAATATTAATATTCTTCCTTTTCTTGTTTTTCTTTTTTTGCAAACGAGCAATGACCACCACTAACCACAACAACCCAAAACATAAACAGCTATTTTACTCCCTGAGCAATTGTGCAAGGTGAATTTCACTCCACTTGTTTTCCAGACGTATTTGCCCCAAGCTCAGGGCTCAGCTTCAGCTCTTCCTCCCTGTGTTTTCTGTCAGTAATGAGTCTCCGAAGCTCGGCATAAAGCTTTCGTGGCCGCCTGTGGAGGCCAAAGGCAAAGAGAGGTGAAATAGTAGCTTGAGATTCTGTGGAAACTGGAGGCTGAAGCCCACCTCCATTGGAAATCAGATTTTTGATTCCAGGCTTGGTGAGAATCCAATAGGCAGGTTTTTCCCAGAGCTTGGGAGTAGGGATAGAGGGTATTGATTTCTGATCCGGGCGTCCATTGTCTTGCAGAAGGCCCCGTACACTGTGGTTTCACAGTAAATGTGTGATGAACCAAGCAAAGCACAAATGGACATGTGAGACTGCTATTGGCTTTTGCCCTTTTTTTGTTACTGGCTTCCTAACCTTCTCAAGTCTTAGTTTCCTCACCTGTAACCCAGGGAAGGCAATTTGCTCAGACGTTATGGTGCCTTCCTAAGGAGTCAGGCAGTTAATTCACATGAAAGGTTAGCTCAAGGCGTAACCTAGCTGAAAGTGTAACCTAGCTTAAGCACTCAAACCTGTCAGTCATGTAAGCCCCTTCTGCCCTGGGGTGGAGGGAGGACAACCGTGTTCCCCCGTGGAAACAAAATAAGTGGGGAATAAACGTTCTTCCTAAACAGGTTGCAAGGTGTCCCCGAATCCATTCTTTAAGGGTTTGATGCACACCTCTTTCTTAATTATCTGCTGGGACAAAGTCTCCAAAGCCATTGTGTTATAGAATGGAGATCTTTATTTCTCCTTATTTTTAGAACCCTAACATCCACTAACCTGGGCTGTATGTGAGGCCCATGGGGGCAGTTGTGAAAGGCAAAAAGGTAGGAGGCCCAGTCATTTTATTGTTAGCAAGACATGCATGTTGGCACTTAAAAAATAAGAAAGAGCAGTGTGTTATAGAGTTGGAATCTGGGCGGAAAGAAAGGCTCGGGGGGCGTTTTGAAGTGGGGGAGTTGTTACAAAAGCACACGGGACAGTGGAGGGTCACATGGGCGATGGCAGCTGCCGTGTGTGTGTACGGGCATCCTGGGCGGGCTTTTCATCCAGTGTTTTACAGAATATCACTCCATGGTGTCTTCGGGCAACCCAGGCTGCTGCCCTCTGGCCCCTGACAAGTCAAACCAGATCTGACTGTACTGGCCGGCCAACCTGGGGCCGCCGTGACACTCCGGCTCGCATCAGGGGAACTGAGGGGGGCAGTGTCTCCCATTCCCTCCTCTTCTTGCTGCTTCCGCTCTGATCTTGGGCAGCGGAACTATTGCAGTGAGCTCCTGCACCCTCCCCTGCACCGGGTCCTGGTCCTCACCCCTCCACCAAGTCTCCAAAGTCTTTCTGCACATGTCAAGGGTGAATGGTCATTGTCTTGTTATAGCACCACGGTATTACATTGTAACAGTGCCCTCCCCTTCTCTCTTATTACTGTTGAATTATCTTCTCAAGTTCTTTTTCCTTATTGGATGCTTCTGCTAAGCTTTTGTCCTAAAATAAAATCAGCTTCTTGTCTGGTCACAGAGGTCTGTGCACAGCAGTCTTTGCTCCTTTTTGGTGCCTGGGAAGCCTTTCCTGGGAGGGGAGGAAGGCGGGGTGGGTGCTGCTTAGGCAGCTCAGATGTGGGCATCAGGCCAGCTCCAGAAGGGTGGCCCACTCCAGAGTCTCAAACACAGATTCCCTGCTGAGGAGCATGTTGATGCCAGCAGACTGCCAGGTGGGACCCCTGGTGTCTGTAATACACAGATCCATATCAGCGTTATGAAGCTCCATGTTAATATGATGCTAAATAGGGATTTCGGCGCTGGCAAGAGCGGGGTGGGAAAGCACTGAAGGAGGTCACCGGTAGAAATGAAAGCCCTGGGACCAGAAAGCAGCACACTTGCAGGTGACTGTCGAGATGCATTAGCAGTAGGGGAAGCTCTGGCAGCATCTGCCTGCATTATCCCTGGTTCCAGCCCAGTGCCCCCACTCTCCTCTTTCTCATTGAATTTGATGCTTTATGGAAGCTGCAACGTCATAAAAATAACACTCTGCTGCATCCTTCACCCCGGGATCTCAAAGCCCTCTACGGACATTAATATTTATCGCTAGGAACCCGGGATGTCGGTTGAGAAATATTATCCCAATTTTACAGATGAGGAACTTGAGATTGGGTGGTTAAGTGACTTGGCAGAAGTCACTCCCTGCCTACTGAGTGGTGGGGCCATGCCCTGGGCCAGATCCCAGAACAGTATTCCGAGCCCTTGGCAGCATGGGAGAATGTCCTTTGTTTAAATGGAAGAAAACACAGTGTGCCCTGAGTAGACTGGAGGAAGGCCGGGCACGTGGTCTCCTCCCCTCTCTCTGACTTTGATTCTCCTCTCGTCGGGCTTGAGGGAGTCGACGCATGGCCTGTTCAGTTGTTCACTTCTCTGCCAACCTTTCAATTAAATCTGCCAGGTTAGAATGGTGGCTACAACATGGCCAACAGTTTCAGGTACAGAGCTTTCAGGAAGCATAAAGGAGCCTGCTGGGGAAAAGGGGCATCAGTAATGGTTAAGAAGAATGGGAACTTGTCACAGAAAGGCCAAAGAGAAAAAAAAAAAACAGACTCTCAGTCTAGAAGGAGACCGAGAGGAGAATATCCTCCAAACCAAAGGGTGATATTGAGGGTTTTAGAGAGGTTGGACCATTAGTATTAAGGTCCAGAATTTGAGAGCAATGGATGTATTTTCTCCTTTTCCTTGACATTGTTCATGAGGATTAAAAGGTAGTTTTGCCTTTTTCTTGTACTAGTGAGAATTTCCATGTCCAGAAAGATACACAGATTTCTTACAGAAGTGGTTTAAAGACCTTTACAGATGAGTCATCTATTTGGAAGGCACCCATCTGACTAGTTGGGTTGGTACCGGGACTCAACGCAGTGGTTCGAGTTCCCCGTCCTTCGTGTCTGGCCACAGAAGAAAACTGAAACAGTGGGTGCGATGGTGTCTCACTCCACATTTGTTCACTGTGTGCAAAGGTCTGATGGTGGCCTGTGTGGCACCAGGGATGCAGAGCTGCACACAGAGGAGTTTCTGCTCAGCCATGGGGGGCCACAGCCTTGCTGGGCGAGGCAGGCATGCGAACGAATGCTTATGGCGTGAGATGAGCTGCTGTGGGGACTGCTCCGCTGTGCCACGAGGGCACGGAGGGGGAGGAGTCTGTGCCAGGGAAGTTCTGCTTGCAGATTCTATTCTTCCCAAGCTGGCCTTGAGGAGGCTGGCAATTGGATGGGGACAGCCTGGTTCGTTTTATGGGTGAACAAAAGCTGTTTTGAAACACTTGATTGAGTTGACTATTTGTCATGTCTTACAGAATTTGGGATGCATAGGGAGTTGAGAATCTGCTTCAGGCATGACCATAGTATCCTTGTGACCCGTAGCATGTTCTGAATACCATTAGGGAAAGACATCAGTGTTGCTCTCCTAGGGCCAAGTCATTCTAGTTCCTTGTTTCTCAGGTTTTTGTTAGTAATGTTGGGCTGATATCCTAGGATCTGTTTATTGCTTGGACCGTAAACAGAGGGTAGGATGTGTTTGGTGGCGTCATGTATTTGGTAGGGTCCAGGGTCCTTGGTGCCGGAGCCTCGACTGCACCTGCTGTAGCTGTGATCATTTCATCCTGTGAGGTTCTTGAAGATTATGTAGACGCCCAGGTGAAATGAGTCACACTGACATTGTAACAGAGACTCTGCTCCCCGCCCCACATTCTGTGAAAGACAGGGTCTGGCCACCTGGCTGGGCCAAGAGAAGGTAGCCGAGGACTCTACAATCCACATCCCACATTGGGGAGGCCTGACCGGCCTTCTTTCTCTTGGTTTGTATTTCAACTCTAAGCCTGTCCTCGATGTCATTTGTGAGCATCGATATAGAGCTACAGGTCCACGAGAAGGGCCACAGAGACCAGGACGCCGCAGAGCCTAGGTCCAGAGGGCCACACAAGCTGACCCAGCAGCTTGAAGTCCCTTCCTTCATCCCACCTTCCAGTAGTACCATGGCTTGGGATGTGATCCTTCTCCTCGTCCTCTCCAAAGGAGAAGCAGGTGCATCTGTTGTGTCGAGAGCAGTTCTTGGCACTAGAGGGATCTTCCTTCTCTGACGGTTGGTGTGAGCATCAGGGAAGTAGCAATGGGTGCTTGTGTGGCCCTCTGGATCCAATTTACAGCGATAAATTGTATGCAGTTTCTAAGACACTTGCCCGGCATTCCTTTTGGCCAAATGTGCCTAGTTGAGTGTGCACAGCAAAACCTCCCCCGGGTTGCCCGGACGGTTGGAATCAAGCTGTCCAACCAAACCTGGATCCCAGCCAAGGTGACTGCACTTCAGCACAGACAACTCAACTGCCTTTGCCCATTTAAGGCTGGAACAGGGAGGCTGGGTCAGCTTTCAGAGAAAGTTTATCATTCCTGTGTTTGCATGGTGGGCAAGAGTGTGGATTCTAGAAGGAGGGGGCTCTGGGTTGAATCCCTGGGTCACGTTTAACACACCCTGTTACTCTTTGGTCCTCTTTTTCTTTGTTTTTTAGAACAAAGTATGCCATGAGGAGGTTTGCGAGGATTAAAGCAATGTTGAAGGTAGACTGAGTACCCTGTAACGGGTATGTGGTGGTGGGTGCCTTCAGGTTCTCATCTGTCAAATGGGGTTAAATAGGATATAGAGCTCACAGTGTTTGTGTTAAGATTAAATGGGTTAATTCATATAAAACACCGGTGTGTAGTGCCTGGCACATTGTGGATACCCAGTAAATATTATTTTTATTGATTTTTACTCATTGCAATGGTTTTTTATACATTAATGTAAAGATTTCCAAGGAAGACCTTATGAAACCTTACTCCTTCCCTCTCACCCGGCCAAAAGGATGATTCAATTTGAGATGTCCTAGTGGCCAGAACATTGCTGTCGGCTGACCACCTGAAGGCATTTCCATAAAATTTCTTTTTGAAAAATAACATCTTTCCCCAGACTTAGAAAGGCTTAAATATTAAAATGCACTTTTCATGGTGATTTTTTGTTTTGTTTTTGTTGTTCCACAAAAGTACTTTCAAAAACAACACAACCTGGTATTAGACAAATATTTGTCTGATTATATAAGCACATCAACCAAGAGAACATAATAAGGTAGAGTTACTAGAAGTTCTAAATGTGAAAAACAGGCATATTAAAATGAATGAAAAATTATAGGTATTACTGCAGTAAGCTGCTTGTAATATTCTTCAACGGCATATATTTCCTGAAACCGTGTTCCGTAGTGATTTGCTTGCAAAATGAAAGCAATCCAGTTTCCAAGGTCTGCTTGTGTAACCAGCAAATACTCCCAACCTTTGTGTTTGTTTATTGTAACCTTTTTTGTTTGTTTGCTTTTTGACTTTCTGGCTTTAGTCAGACGAAGTTCAGTCTTTCTCTGTGTGGACCTTCAGAGCTTAAAGCCACATGCGGCTGGCGTGAGCTCGAGTCTGGGAGGAGCAGGTCTGTGATGCGCCCTTCTGGAAGGCAGGTGCCGAGAGTTCCCTGGGGGCTGGGAGCCTGAGGCCGACTCCAAGGCGCACGGCGTGTGAAATAGCTGCTGGAGGTGCCGAGAGAGGACCCCATATGCACCCCCTGTAGAGCAGGGTCGTGAGAGATGTGGGGACCCGGTGACTTTGGGGTTGCTGCGACTTTGAAGGAAATGATCATTTTAGGCCATGTTGCCCTAGATTTTGATGTCTGCTGGGAATAACATTGAAAAAAGGGATCCTTATTACAGGGGTTAAAGCAAACCGAGGACCCCGTAGGGGAAGATGGGAGGAAAGTCCGCTGCAGGGTGCCGAATCCAGCATGTAAGTGCAGTCGGGAAGCTGGCGACATTTTGCTGTGGTTGAGCCTTGGAGGCTGTCTTGAAAGTGCCCTTATACTTTTCAGGGAAGTGACCCCTGTCAAGAGTGTGTGACAGCCACAGCTGTGCCCAGGATGGGGGATTGGGGAGTGATAAGCATAGGGACGGAGTCAAACGCAGCTGGCACTTCAGAGGAGGAAAAATGATTGTGGCTATTCCTTTTCTCTCTCCCACACCAGAGAACACCTCGTGAGAGGCTCAGGGTGCTTGTCAGAAAGATGAATTGCTAAGTATGAAGCTTCAAACTGGGGGCTGTTTAGAGTAACATTTGAAAGCAACCCATTCAGGCTTGTCATGGGACAATGCATTCCGAGGTACACCTGGGTGAGCCTTGAACTTCCAACATTACAGTTCCCATAGAAATAAATGATACTTTGGGCAGATTTGTGGTGAAACATCGGATAAATTCTGAGGAAGGTCCTGTAATCCATGAGTGTGATGAGGCCAGCTGCTGCTCCCCTTGAAAAGGTCAGGATAGCATTGCATTAAAAAGCACATTTGTATTTTTGGCTCCTGGTAACTCCTTATGTGTTCTGTTCCAACATTTCCCCCTCCCTTGGGTAGCCAGAGTATTGGCGTGTTCCCTTTGGTTAAAGCCGTGGGGCTTGGTGGAAATGAACATGCAACAAGAATTCAGGAAGCGAGTTTTTGGTGGGGTTGTATTGGCAAAACACAAATAAAAAACATTTCTAACACCACTCCACTCCCACCTCCCTACACGCAGTTATTTTTTTCCCTTCTCTCTAGTTGTCTGTATTCTAGAAACTCATTGTCCCGAGCACACACTCTCGTCTGCGTTGTTATTTATGTCTCTACAGCTGTACTTTTCACGAGTTGCCCTGAACTCATCCCTTTGCTTTTCCCAATTTATTGTTGATCTCATAAACAGGAGTGGGTAGTAAAATCAATGTGTTCCTGGGGAGGTGGTGGGAAGAGGGGCCCCTCGTTGGAGTTTGTGTGTGAGGGTGCGTGCAGGCGGCAGAAGTCAATTAGCTTGCTGGTTTCAGGAGAGCCTGTCATCGGTGTCCTCTGCCAGGGATCATGCAGAGTGCCAATTACAACTGATTTCTCAATAAAATTGTGTTCAACCTTCCCCAACATGATCCGAGATAGAAATGCTAGAGAACTGTAGAGAACTGTCTCACATTAAAAATTGTATTCTTTTCAGTCAATTTTGTTCTTGGAGGTTTATTATTGTTATTATTAGCCTTGGACCCTGTGATGTGCTCAGCTCACTGACCTGCCTAGACTTCACAAAACAAGCCGAGTCAGCTGAGGGAGTGTGGGAGTGACGGTCCGGGGCTGGCCCCTCCCTCTAGGGCAGGACTCCTCGCTGGCCACCACAGGAAGTTGCCACGGGACCCTGAGATCCAAAGGTGTGGGAGTTGGTTCTCTGTGTTTCCAATCACACACTCTGAGCCCAGTAGCTCTTTTAGCAGATTGCTTCCCTTCTCACCAATCAATCAGTCTTCTCTCTCTCTCAGTCTCTCTCTCTCCTGCATGCACACCCCTCCCCACTAGCGCCCAGAGCCCAATGGCCGTGGGAACCACCAACCAACCAACCTAATTAAAACACGTTTTTCCAGTTGCTGGAGCAATTCCCCAAATGCTGTGCCTTGCTGCCATCATGCTGGGCCTGCTCAGTTCGCTACCTGTATTCGGTTCCCACAGAGGCCCCTCTTGTGCAGAAGCCCATCCGTTCAGTGCTGCTTTGCATTCTGAGATGGGAAGCGGGCGTCTCTCTCTCTCTCTCGGGAAGCCACGCTCTTGTACGGAGGGGAGATGTACACACCCTGCAATGTCACACGACTACCTCTACCACATTTCCGCTGTCTTCACCAACAGTTCAACATTCACTGAGTGGTTACAGTGGGCCAGTACCGTGCTGACTACTTCTTCTTTTTTCATTGCAAGTATTTTGAGTTGTGTCATCGCTCCCCAAAGTTGGCTGTTCCTATGGCTTTAAAAAAAAATCTATCTTAACCATTTTTAAGTGTATTTTAAGTGTGTTAAGTACAGGGTCCAGCACAAGTCACACCTCTTTTTTTTTCAAAAATCTTTTATTACAAAATCGGAAGCATGTAATTCTGTAACATAACAATATTACACTCAAGCCCACCATATGACATTTTAGGTGAAATGTTCAAATTAAAATTATAGATTATTACCCCCATGTTATCACCCTATCAAGCACACACAAGCAGGTCTTACTTCTGCCAGACCCTGTATATTCACATTGTTGTCCAAATATCACCACCATCCGTCTCCAGAACTCCTTCCGCTTGCAAAACTGAAACTAGCCATTTAAATAAAAGTTCTCCATTTTCCCCTTCCTCCAGCCTCTGGCAACTGTCATTCTACTTTCTGTCTTTTTAAATTTAATTCCTCCAGGTATTTTGTGCAACTGAAATCATACAGTAGTCATTTTTTAATGATGGCTTATCTCACATAATATAATGTCTTCAAGGTTCATTTATGTTGTAGCATGTGAAACAGATTTTCTTTCTATTCAAGGCCAAGTGGTATTCCACCGCAAATGCTTACCACTTTTGCTTATCCATTCGTCCATCGATGGAAACTCGAGTTGCTCCCAACTTTTGGCTGTTGTGAATAAGCTGCTATGAACATAAGTATAAAATATCTCTGAGGTCCTGCTTTCAGTTCTTTTGGGAGAAGTATAAACTTCATATGGTAATTTTATTTTTAATTTTTGGAGACATTGTTATACTGTTTTTCACAGTGGCACCATTTTATATTCTCAGCAGCAAAGCACAAAGGTTCCAGTTTTCCCCCATTCTGGCCAACACTTGTTATGTTGCTTTTTTTTTGTAGTAGCCATTCTTTTTTTTTTTTAGATTTTATTTATTTATTTATCTTTAGAAGGGAAGGAGAGGGAGAGAAACATCAATGTATGGTTGCCTTTCGTGCATCCCCTGCTGGGAGTTGGCCTGCAGGGAACCGGCCTGCAACCCAGGCATGTGCCCTGACTGGGAATCGAACAACGATCTTCTGGTTCGCAGGCCCGTGCTCAATCCACTGAGCTACACCAGCCAGGGCTGTAGTAGCCATTCTAATGGGTGCATGAACTAAATACTTTATGTGCCCCCCAACCACCCTATGCAGTAGGCAGTATTATTTTTTTCAGCTGAAGGATCAGAATATTGAGGCTTGGGATGTCCAATAAATTGTTCAAAGCCGCACAGCTGGTTATACTCAAATCTAGCTAGCTCTAGAGCCATTCTAGGAAAAATTAGGTCCTTGTTCTATAAGGTCCCCTCTTCTAGCTCTATTGGCAACATGTCGACAAAGAATTGGGGGCTTTTCTTTTTCCATACAATGGCTAAAATTGCCACATAGCTTGTCAGGGAAACAGAGCTTTGCAAATTGCACGAGCACAAAGAAGACATTATTCTTTTATTATTCGAAGAAAAGCAAAGGAAAAATAAACTAAACAGCAAGGGGACAATTTATTCTTTATGCCATAATAATATTCCTAATTGTGCGAGTAAGAACCAAATTAGTGACTTCTCTTTGGGGTGGAAGGAGAATGACTTTTCTGCCAACCCAAGCAGACCATGCCTCACAGAGAAGAATTGGTAGGCCAGAGGGTATTATTTTAGATCCAAGGTGAGAGGTATGCACATATAAATGTATGCATTTCCTCGCTCCCTGTGAAACTTTTGCTTCGCTATCCTATTGCTGGTGCCTCAATCTGCCACTTCCTGGCCAAGGAAGCTGAGGAAAATGTACTCATTTCTTTGAACCTCAGTTTTCTCATGTATGAAATGGCAATAAAAAATGCAGTTCATAACATCTGTCATCTTCTCCCCAAAGAAAGGGTGAGAGCAAACAAATCTCTTACATACATTAGAAAGTCAAGTTCAATACCCACCACAGCTCCCTTGGGTTCAGCGTATCAAGGGGTATTCCCGGATTGAAACTGATGACTATGTGGATAATCAATCCTGGGAATAGAAAGTTTCAGCTGAGGTGGGATCTGGTGCCAGGCACCAGTGGGGAAGCAGGGGGCGTAGCAAAGATGCCTCCCTGTGGAATTGGGTGAAAACCTGGAGACTGGGGCCAAGGAAAGTCCAGTGTACAGGTCCAGTTTTGGATTTAACATTAATTTAATGCCATTGTTGGGATGTTCCATAGAAGCTCTACATACACTGAGGTCCCTAATCTACAAAATGAGTAGCTTACTTTTCCTACAAAGTCAATCTAGTTGTCTTAATCTTTCTGTAAATTTGATGTAACTCTGTGTTTTTAAAAAAACACTTTTGTGCCTCTTTTTCTGAATTTAGTGCTCCAGTGAAATAAATTCTTATATATAAAGTGCTCATCATTTATAGTTGAGTGCTCTTGGCATTTGATAGTTGCTCAATAAAAATTTTCTTTTTCTCCTTCTTCACCTTCCTTCCTTCTTATTATGTTTCCCATGCACAGTGTGGAAAGTAGCGAGATTCTCAACTAAAGCCTATGGCACCACTTTCCTGAGATGCATTCACTTTATTTTTGGTTGCTACCCAGACCTAATTTATAGCTACCTCTTAGATGAAGATGCCTAATCACATACTTTGAACTCATGAGATGGGTCCCTCAAAACATTATTTGCCTAAAGGACAGGGAGGCCTCCTGAAAAAGAACTGAGGTCTTGTAATCAGAGGCTGCATTCTGGGATCCCACAGATGTGGGCTGGAATTCAAGTTCACCTTCCTCGTAGCCATCTAATTGAGGCATGTTTAGAGAAATATTACAAGTCTCAGGCTCTCAAGTTTTTCTGGTTTAAATTCCAGCTATGCTGCTTAATAAGTGTGTGATGGAGGCAACACTTAATCTGCTTGTTGTGCCTCAACTTCCTCATCTGTGAAAGGGGTAGCAATAGAACTTAATTCATAAGGTTGTGAAGATTGAACCTGATAACACATATAACTCCTTTAGAACAATGCCTGGTGCAATTTAGTAATATACAGCTATTATTATTACCACTGTTACTACTACATTAATACTATTACTCCTACAGTTATTGCTGCATGGGGTCATTTGCCTGCTTAAAAGCATCACTCCTTCATGACTGATGGATTTAGGTATCTCAGGAAATATACCTTAAAGCACAGTTGCCTGGTGTTATGTACTGACTTGGAGTTCTAAAGGGATTTCATTTCTTTAAGTAGGATTTTTTTGTACTATTAATAAAGTATGTTAATAGTTAGTCTTTTGCCAGTTGAGTGAGATTATGTTTTTACCATGAGAGTTAAATATGTATGTAAAATGTAAATTATGTAAAATTTTCATTCAATTGAGAAGATCTCGTCAAATGCCCACCACACTACAGTGTAACTTTTTCAGGGGTACAGATAAGATTAGACAGAGAGAAGAATATAGTATTTAAAAACACTAAATGGACATATGCAGAACATAAACTTGAAAACTCAAATGGAATAATCTCCTCCACAAAACCCTCCTTTTTCAGTATCTGGCTGTTGTCTCCAGTGGGCGACTTCCTCTAACAAACCAGTGTTCTCAGTGCGCAGCTAGTGGTTGGTTGGTTGGTTGGTTGGTTTTTAAAGAGGATATTAAGTGGGATGTGTTTCATTTTTTCCAGAGACCACCTATCCTCGGTAGCAAATAATACTGTGCATATAAAAATGAGCATTTCTTTCCCCCTCAGGCTATCTCTTCTTAGAATCACACTCAGATTCTTATAATTCCAATACCTCAAACAGCTGGTTCTATGCTCTAATACTCTTTCTGTTAAACAATTCATCGCTACTTTGAGGAACTGATGACCCAAATCTCCTTAATCCAGAGCAGCCTCAATGCTCGACTCGTGACAGTCCATTTTTCTAACTCAATCCACAGGTTCCCTGGTTCCTTTCATGTCTTCATGGTGTTCTGATGATTGAAGCAGGTTACACCCAGAGGTTTGTCCGCCGAGGCTGGTGGGAATAAGGGGTTGAAGGAACGAGGCCCAGATTTCTTTTTTCCACCTTGGTACTAAGCACAGGGTGATAGCATTCTAAATTACAGGCTGTGGTTTATTGAGCAACGTACTGTGGGCCACTCAAATGCTGAGAATTAAGCACATTATCTCTTTTAATACTCACAGATAACCAGAGGCCTTATTTCTAAATTACAGATGAGGAAACTGAGGCACAGAAGCAAAGCATCTTGCACCTTGTTGCTCAGTTAATGGCAAAAGTGGTTGAAGTTCAAACCCAGATCTGTCTAACTTTGAAACCTCATTCTTATTCACTGTAAATACAGTGTTTGGAAGGAGGGGTCCATCTAAAATGGCGTTTTTAATGGTCTCAGAGATTTAGGATTGATGAACCTTGTCTTACTTTTTATTTTCCTTTTTGCCCCTCATCTTTTATCTTTTATTTAGGCAGTGCCGTGGTGGTTGTCAAGCTGGGGCCTAGTCTTTTAGGTATTTGCCTTTTCACCAATATTCCATTTCTTTTTCTATTTCACCTCTTTTACATGTGCTTTGTGTCCAGTGCATGACACAAGAGTAACTCCTTAGATTATTTGGGTAACCCTTAGGGCCCTCTATTTGTTTTATAATCTGAAGAAGAGTTAGGAAACCTTGTGTTAACTGGGTAGAGGTATTGGTTGGGCCTTGTCATTACCAGAGAATTCAGAGAATGAGAAATTCTGCTGGACTTAAAAAGTAAAATCTGATTGGATGACAGAAAAGTTTCTTCGAAATTACTCTTGTAAATTGAATGTTTATTTACTACATTATCTAAAATAGCTCAGAGAGTTTTAAAAAATATGGAGAAAGGGAGGAGCAATTAGTATGTTGAACTTGTGATTGCTGAAATTACAAGTTTGAGTCAGGGAGCAATGGAAGCAGGACATAGGCATGTGGGCCAAGAGAGTGGCCTTGAACTTCTCTGGGGGACCAGGTCGTAGAGTGAGCACTGAAACCTGCAGAGTAGAGGAAAGGTAAGGAGGCTTTTGAGCAAGACAGAAGCTTGGTGAGTGTGTCAACTTGTACAACTATTCTCAGTAGTGATGTGCACAATGAACTGAAAACTGGAGACCTTGAGACTTGATTAGAAGAAAGTAATAATACTCTAGGGGAGGGATAATAATTAATTAAATGAAGAGCATGGGCATCACATAAAAAACAATGAGCAAGACTTGGATATTGGGGTTGTCTTCCCAGTGCTTCTTCTTACTAACAATCAGGCATCTATAGTAAGCCTACGACTAGCCAGACACACTCATTTTTAGAAATTGACTACCTCTACCACATTTCCTCTGTCTTTACCAAGGGTTCAACATTTATTGAGTGACTACATTGGGCCAGTACCATGCTGACTACTTCTTTTTTCATTTCAAGTATTTTGAGTTATGTCAAAATACTGTACACTGTACATATGAATTCTAGCTCGGCCTCTGGTGAGCTGTGTGATTTGGGTTAGTACCTTAATTTCCTTAATCCTCCATATTCTTATCTGTAAAATGGGGACAGTAGCACTTAAACCGTATGGCTGTGGTGAGTATCAAAAGAGAGAATGGACATATGACCCTTAGCATAGAGATATCCCACATAGAGTAAATACATAATAAGTAGCAGCCATTATTATTGATATCATGAATTATAGAAAATGGTCTTTTAAAACATGTGTTCCATTTTTCTTAATACAAAGGTATTTCCCTTGAAATGTTTTCCAAGAGGGTAGGAACCATATCTTTCATCATATTCCCCATTCTTAGTATACTGCCTGGTATTGAATACAATATTTGAATGGATGATAGAGTTCTATGAACAGACTAGATTCTAAATAAAATGTTTGTTAGATTTGGTGGCAATGCTGATAAAATTGCTTTTGAAGTAAGTTAGTTGTCAATGAGTATTTAAGAATCAGACTTGCCTTTGACAATTCACATTTTGCCCAGATAGTTTCCACAATACCAACCACAACCAAAACATTTCTTCTAACCAATAGGATTAGCACTTGAAGGAGAACAAGGGGCCAGAGAGCCCACCGCATGTGAAGAGGGAAACCTCATCACGAGGTTTCCCTCTTCACATGCCAGACCACTAGGAAACTGCGATGTGAGGGGATTAATAAGCACTTACTTGGCCTGCCCCTTTAACTAAATTATGGAGAGGACAAGCTTTGAGGAGTTAAAGTGGAGGAGATCTTTGGTGGAAGAGTCAGAAAGCTATAAAAGAGGCTAAATAGAAGAGTAGTCTAACCATTAAATGTACCAGATAAATCAGCAAAATGATATTATCTATTCCAAGTGTTCTCAAAGAGCTAAGAAGAGGGTAGTTCGTGAAAAAAATCTTCAGAAAAATTACAGAATAAACATTAGAAATTATAGAAATATGTAATTTTCCACACAGTCAGTCCTTGATTAGGCATATTCTTTATAGGAGAATTCAGAGAAATCAAATTTGAGGGTAATTCTCCAGCCACTGGTTTGGTTTTGAAGTGCTTCTATCTTGTCCCCTTCCCAGCAGGAGAGTGAATCTCCTGAGTGTATTGGCTAATGCAACATTGAAATGTGTGGGTGTGCAGGAGTTACAGCTGGGAGCAAGTGTGTCAGAAAAACATGCAAAGCTGGAAGTAGGTCCTTTTGGATTTGAGAAAGTAGATCCTAAGTTACATATAACTTTCATAAAGCCAAACCTCTCATGGAACAGTCTTGGCAAAGATCAAAGTCAAAAGAAAATGGTCATTAACATTTGACTTGTTTTCATTGTTTTCTCTCCAACATGTGTAATACCCATGACTTCTTTCCTTCATTTCTATCTTGTCTTTCAGACGGACAACAACCATTATCTTCAATACTTATCTCTTTTCCATTGTACCACGGAATTCCACTGTAGGAAGCTACTGACTTATCCCTTTACCCCATGCCTATACTTTTTTTTTTTTACCTTTTTCAGAATACATCTCATCTTTGGACATTCTCAGGCTCTCGTTCTTTCTCTCTCTCCAAGAATTCAGGAAATTAGATATAGAAGAATATATATATATTTTTTTCTCTCCAAGAATATACATATGTTCTCCCCAAGGATTCAGGAAAGAGGAACATACCGATAGTAGAATTTTCTTGGGGGTGGAACAGTTAAGGTAAGAGACTTGTGAAAATCAATGTGTTGTCCATGTAACAAGCATTGAATAGCAATACAAAATTTTCTCTTTTCCATAAATTATCTAGGCTCAGGTTGGATGTAGACAAGTTCTCACAGGCACCATTTGGGATGAGATGCACTTTGTCAGTATTAGAAAGATTGGCTTGAACCTTGTCTGAACCCTGGTTTTTACAAGGTGCTGCAGGGGACCATTTATAGTTGCATTGCTTATTACATTCATCACTCTTTGTAAATCTTGAGTTTTAAAAAGATCATAACAGGTCAAAGAACCATTGTGGCCATTGAAGATAATTGGGCAAAAATGAGAAAAAACAAATCTAGGAAGAGAAGGAGAGATGACTAGAGAGCTGAGCAGGAGGCCAATAACTATTTCATCTGCTGTCAGGAAAGGATTCTGGTGGGAAGACTGGTCCTGAGATGTCTGAGACTGGGGAGTGTGCATCTGTGTATGAGTGTGTTTATTAAAGGCCCATTTTCCTTTTAAAAAGAGATGAAAAGAAAATACTGCAAGCAAGGATGACGAGAATGATAAATGGATTAGAGGGCATGACTTCCTATATGAAGAGAGATTGAAGTATTATAGAAGAGATAGCCTACAGAAAAAAATAGCAAAGGAAAAGGGAAATTGTTAATACTTCTAAGCACCTGAGAGGTTGTAACATGAGTGACATTCATTTTGGAACTTGAGCACATCAAAAGATGTGCTTAGTGTGGTCTGGAAATATATATTTGCCCATTTACCACTAAGTTCAATGACAGTGAACCAGAAAAGGAAGGAAGTGAAGTGTAAAGTCTGAAGAGTTGGAAAGAAAACATTTTAAGTGTTTATGTTACCTTCAAGGAATGATATTATTAACTTTCTGCTCTGTAAGATTAAGAGTGACATTAAGCATGAGGGATTGTATAGCTTCTCTGTGTGTGTTCATGAATAGAATCTCTGGATGGTGTCTGAGCCTTTAAAGTGGTCTGGGATAGGCTTGCTGATTGTTAGATCCTGTGTACTTTTCCTGGTGGCTGAGAAGGACTTATTACAAAACACTTAATGTTTTTTAATCTAGTGGTTAAGTGCAAGGGATCTTTATCATCTGCCTGGGTTCAACTCTTGACTCAGTTACTTACTAGTGAGTGGTGCAATTTAACAAAGAGCTTAATCTCTTGAAGCCTTGGGTTTTATTATGTGTAAATGAGGACAAAGAATAGTACCACCTGAAAGGGTTCTTGTGAGGATGAAAATATAGATCTGTTAACACAGTGCAGGGCACATTGCGAACACTTGAAATTCTTAGTTGTTATTTATCCATTTGTTCAAGAAACGTATTCAAGGGTCCACTTTAGAACAGGTTAATCAAGGTCCTGGGGATATAAGAGTGCAGTAATTAAAGGTCCTCTTCAAGGGACTTAATTTCTAGTGGGAAAGAGAGAGTAAACAAATATGTACATAATATTTCAAGTAGTGATAAGTGCAATGAAGAAAAATAAATCAGGCTAAGAGGTGGGGCAGTGAAAAGCATCACTCTAATGGACCGAAAGTCAAGAGGGATGTAATGAGTTTGGGAAATCATGGTAATTTGCTGAGGCAGAATGGTGGTAGGGGATGGAAAGGGGTAATGAATGAATGATGAGATGGGAGAAGTAGGTAGGGCTCAGAAAACTAAGAGCCTCAAATTACGTATTGGTCAAACCAAGCTCAGTGCTGTCATAAACAACCATCAAACTCTACAACTTAATACAGTATAAATTAATCTCTCACTCATGTAGCAATTGGTTTTTAATATTAATCCAGAAACACATATTTCTTCTACCTTTGGCTCTCCCCATACCTAGGTCCAAGAGCCCCGTAGTGTACCATCTGCCTCTAGTGGCAGACTGGGGGATAGCATGAGCAATTTTTACGGACCAGGTTGGAAATGGCACTTGTCATTTTCTTTCATGTTCTATTGTCTAGACACTCACACGAATGGTCATACCTAACTGCAAGGAAGGCTGGGCAGTGAACTTGAACTGTGTGCCCAGGAGAAGAAGAACTGAGTTTTGATGAACACACAGCCAACAGTGCCTGCCACATATGGCACGCTAAGGATTTTGGATTTTATCCCAAGGGCAGTAGACAGTGACTGAGGTCATTTAAGCCAGTGAATGATCACATTTGCATTTTAGAGCAATGTGTCTGGTAGAAGAAAGATTCACTAAGCCAATCTGAGGCACCATGAGGCGTGGAGATGGGGAAGAGAAGGTTGATTTGAGAGATGTGGACAAATTTTAATGGACAAAGTTACAAATTAGTGAATGGGAAGTGAGGAGGAAAAGAATTGATAATGAAGGATCAAGAACTTCCGACTGTTATTCACAGATAGAAGAAATTTCTGAGAGGAAAGGAAGATTTTGAGGAACAGAACACTTCATTTCCTTTTATTCTTAGTCTTATGTTTTAGTAAGCCTGTTTTCTGAATTGATATTAGGACATCTTTTCTGACCTGTGCCAGTGAAGTTATGAGGCCAACATAGGTATAATCAGGATTATTTTGGAATATCCAGGGTGTGATCTTATTCTACATTTACTATTCTCTATAATTTATATGTTTATCCATTCATGATATATGTTCATTTGACACTCATTGAAATCTTAGTATGTGCCCAACATAGCGCTTGACATCACGAATTAAACTGTGACAACGATTGCCCTGTGAATCAGCCAAAAAACAAATAATTGAAATATTTGGTAATTGATACTAAAGAATATGGGTCTTCTGTTTGACCAGGCTATGTGATATAATATACATGTTGCTGGTAGTACTAGTTTTAGACTATGGGTTCAGAAGATGCCTAATGCTCTTGTTACAGATTGAGTTGTTTCCCAAAAAGATGTAATAGAGTGCATCTGTTAACTGCCAGAATCCGTGAATATGGCCTTATATGGAAGCAGAGACTTTGTGTATTTAATCACGTTAAGATGAGATCATACTGTATCAGGGTGGCCTCTTATCCAATTACTGGTGTCCTTATAAGAAGAAGAATACAATTTGGATACAGATGCACAAGGAAGAAGACCATGTGAAGACAGAGGCAGAAATTGGAGTGATGCATTTACAAGCCAAGCATTGCCAGGGATTGCTGATACACATCAGAAGCCGAGAGAGGCAAGAAAGGGGCGTTAGAATTTTCTAGAGAAACAGAAACAATAGGACATCTTTATATGTTGTATATAGAGATATAAAATACATCTATAAACAATAAATATCTAAATTAACTCTATGTACATGTGCACATGTGTGTGTATGTATGTGTAGGTATGTGTGTGTAGACACACACACACAGATGAGATTTATTATAAGGAGCCCACTCTTTTAAGTATGGAGGCTGAGCGGTCTCACAGTTTGCCATCTCCAAGCTGATGATTCAGGAAAGCTTGGTATAGTTTCAATATGAGTATCAAGGCCTGAGGATGGGGAGAGCCAATGGTTTGAGTTCTAGTTCGAGAGCAGGAGAAGACTGATGTCTCCACTCCAGCAGACAGAGAGAGCAAATTTGCTTTTCCTCTGTCCTGTTGTTCTATCTAGGCCCTCAACGGATTAGATGATGCCCATTCACATTTGGAAGGGCAACCTACTTTACTCAGTCTACGGATTGGAATGTTAATAGCATCCAGGAACAGCCTCACAAACACACTCCGAAATAATGTTTAATCAAATACCAGGATACCTTGTGGCCTTGGTGTTTCATAAAATTAACCATCACCGAATAATTTCTCTCCTAGAGTCTTAAGAGAGGGCATGGCCCCGCTGACACCTTGATTTTGGACTTCTAGCTTCTATAAGTTGAAGAGAATAAATTTCTTGTGTTGTAAGCCATCCAGTTTGGCACTTTGTTATGGCAAATTAATTCATAGTGTGATATCTAGTGGCACCAAACAGCAAGGGGCATTTTGACAGAGAAGGCTGGCATATCTTTGCTCAGTATATAAACTAATCATTCATTTAAGAATACTTTGTACTACCAAATGATAAAACTACTTGTATATGTATTCCCATTTTCATATAACATAACAACCCCTGTAAAGAAGAAGAAACTAAGGCTTAGTGAGTTAAGGAACTTGCCCCAGTTTGTATAGCTACTGAGTGGTATTGAGGTCCTCTGCTTCAATACTCATTCCTGGAACTAGGATGATCCCTTCTGTGCAAGAAATAGGAAATAGGTTTTTGCTGAGTCATCAGGTACCACCCAGGGAAATTAGGAAGCAGTGACCCTGAAGTCTGTGGGTAGTTCCCCCTGAGAACTTCTGTGCTCAGTAGGGCTTAAAATATTTGCCTGTGCGGAAAGGCTTGCCTTTATCCCTCCAAGAGCACCTCCTGGGAAGTGCAAAAGATAGTGCAAATAAGGAGTTTTTCTTAGTTGTCGTGTGAGATGTATGCAAGGAGTTTTGCGACTTTTGTCCACTTAATACATTTCTTTGAGTGTTGCCCAAGTGGCCTTCTAACTGCTGGAGAGGGAAGTGTGCTTTCTAGTGACCAGTCTTGCCAATTAACTGAGTGCCCTGTGCCCTGGTGGAGCTCTATGTCACCGCATGTCACTCGGAGATGCACCCAGTGCTCTCTCAGCTCAGAGGTTCTGCAAGCTGAATGTGCTCGATGCCTAAAATGTCTCAGACTCGTTGAATATGCCTCAGCCTAAATTTTCCACTCTGAGCATTTGGTAAAGAAGCAATCTTTTGAAAAAACAAGAAAACTGTTAATGCTTGGTGGCTAGTTCTGAGCTGTATATTCCTTAGTAAAACAAATAGAAAATGGGTACTCTGATTCTACTTGAGTTTTCTGTGCAGTGGCCATGATTTTGACAAATGAGGTTGTATTTCCTAATACTTTCTGCTGTTCTTGCAGGTATCAGAATGGTTCTTTTAAGAGACTCATCACCATACAACTCAGATTAGAATCTGACCCTCAAGGTCTTTTAAAAGAGAAAGGCTGTGTGAGAAACTGCAGACCAAGATGACAACCTGGCATCTCNAATGGGTACTCTGATTCTACTTGAGTTTTCCGTGCAGGGGCCATGATTTTGACAAATGAGGTTGTATTTCCTAATACTTTCTGCTGTTCTTGCAGGTATCAGAATGGTTCTTTTAAGAGACTCATCACCATACAACTCAGATTAGAATCTGACCCTCAAGGTCTTTTAAAAGAGAAAGGCTGTGTGAGAAACTGCAGACCAAGATGACAACCTGGCATCTCATTTGCTTTCTATGTGAGTGAGCGCTCAGGAGAGCCGAAAAGGAGGAGATAGGCTCTATTCAAAGACAGACTCAGGTCCTCTGGTAGAAGCGGCAGGGGTCCTTGTTCTACTCAATGCCGTCTTGTTCGGAAGAGCTTAGCCTAGTCGTTATGGTTGACGTGTCTTAGAATTCAGCCAGTGATAGTGCAGTGACCCAATTTAACACCCTTTGTTAAGTGAAAGCCCGTGTACACATATGGCATTTCCAGGCCAAATTGATCTACATAGATGACATACTCAGATTCTGAAACAGTTGGCTTTCTTTGTCCCAGAATTGAGGACGTGAAGTTTCTTTCATACGTCTCTATTCCTTCCTAAGTTATTTATATGGTGGTAGGAGTAGTAGGAGGTACAAAATAAATAAAGTCACACTCCGTTTCCAAGTTTCTTACCACATAATAACTGGTTTAAGATAAAAGCAATAGCCACAACCACCACCACAAAAATCATATCTATACTTTAACTGTCTTACATATTTAATACTCCTCATTATTACTTATCATTATCAGCTCTATTTTACAAATAGCTAAAGTACTATCTGATAAATCCCCGGGTGGGCTGGAGAGAGGTGGGTAGGAAGGTGTAGAAAAGATGTTGTAACGTGTCATGGGTGAGTAACTTTGGAACTGTGTTAGAAAAAGCATTCTGTATTGGTGGAGAGGAGAGATGAGAAAAGGCATGGCAATAAAGGTGCAGGGTACTTCCAAGGAATGTGATGTAATTCATTTGGAACCCATGGGGACACAGAGCAGAGAAGTAGAAGTCCGAGTCGAGCCAGTACCAGATTATCCAGGGCTCTGCATTCTAGGCTATAGCATTCAAAACCTTTTTTTTTCTTCAGTAGGACAGGAAGAGCCTTTGAAGGGCTTTTAACAGGATGCTTGGAGTGGGGGTACCATCAGGGCTGTGCTTTTGGGAAGATGAATTTGGCAACCATGTTGAATGGACTCGGGGGTGGAGTCCTTCGATGAGTTAGAGACAAGGAGAGAGCTCTCCTTTGGACTTCTGAATGCAGATGCATACTCATTATTTTAAGATTAAGCGGAGTTCTCATTTGATTCAGTGGGAGAGGATCAGTGTGGGGAAGGAGTGAAGGGGAGTCATCAGTTTGCTGGCTCTGGAAAGCTCCAAGACAGTAGCTTCACGGCAGCTTAGGGAGCCCTGAGGGACAAAAGAACATTTTAGAGTCTAACCCTCTCTCAGTATTGCTGGTGATTGGTGTTAAAGAGAGTTACCAAAATAGTCAAGGAAATCTTTGTTAATAAAATAAGGTAGGATTCTAGAGGCACTCTACTACTAATAAACTAGGTAAACTATGGAGTTTATATGTCCACATATTCTTTAAAATTATAGCCACCAAAGGTATCTTTTATGCTAATCTTGGTTTGAGGGCTAAAAAATTAATTTATATGCTCATAGGACACCTATGAGTTTATATATTATATATCATGGTATTTAAATGAGTTATTAAAAAGATGGCTTTTAAGTACAGGGTCATTAAAATGATTGACATTAGAAAGAAAACATCAACTAAGGTCCCTGCCCCCCCGCCACCAACATGGTCTTCGGTTGACATTTATATGGCCTGCTGAGTATTGCATTGGTTGTTTTGTTTCCCTCTGAACCACACAGAATAACTTAAGATGCCAGTAGTTCGAGGAATACAAGTAGCATAAGTAGCATGTGTTTTTAAAGTCAAGGATTATGCAGTGCACTTTAAATTTTAATAGCTGCTGATAGAGACCTTAAAAGATCCAAGCGCACTGGAGTGTGGGACTTCAGCTTTCATTTTTTTTTTTTATTGAAAAATGCTCATGCCGGACCATGGGGAAGGCAGAGAGGCAGAGATGGCGACTATTTGAAGTGGAATTTATTTTTCATCACAATCCGTACATGTTTCTTTTGGGGAAACTTGGTATATACATTTTTAATAATATGAAGCCACCAGTGTTAATATAGAAACAGCTGAATACATATCGGCCTCCTTGGGGATCAGGCGTTGGAGTGCGGTGTGGGTCTGCTGGATGGTAAAACTTTAAGAAATCTCTTTGAGAGATTTTTAAAGATATTTACTTATCAATAGTCCAGATGGCACTTGGAATGCTGGGTAAAAGACTCTACCACTAGGTAAAACATTGGTTAATGGAGAAACGTTCAGAGGGTATATGTGATAAATACATGATATGAAAATCAAGGACAAGTAAAATTAAAGATGTAGTATAGAGGAGTATCTTTATATTCATTCTTTATTCAGAAAGGTTTTTTTTTTTTGGTGTGGGGTGCTTTCTTATGACTTTATACGCCACAATCTGATTACCAGAGTAGGGCTCTTTAAAGAGCAACATGGTACACATGTAGTTCACTCCTGAAAATAAAAAACTGGTCTTTAAATCACTTCGCCATAGTAGGGGTGCATACTGTGGGATCCATGAATGTGTTTCAGTGTGTCTCTCAGCTCTTTGAAATGTATCACACAGTTCACATGCATATGACCGTGGATTTTGGCAGAGAAAGTTTTTTTTAAGTTTAGATTTTCAGAGGTGTTTGTAACCCCCAGTGGAGAGAGGACACTGGTTTACTGGAAGGTAGACATATCAGTCAGGATTCTGGCACGTAACTGATGGCACTCTTCAATGGGGTAAGAGTTTAATGAAGAGACTTTTCAAGGGTGTGAAAAGGGTTAAATGAAATCAACAAGTGATAAATCAGTGAGGCTAGCCACAGTGGAGGGGCGGGACCATCCAGAGACCTGAAGATGCCAGCTTGCTCTGGAAGCCGGAGAGCTATAGTGAGAGCTGGGGTGCAGCCTTTGAGGGAGGAATGCAGTCCCTTTCAACCTGTGCCTGGCTGGGAGGGCGCTGGAGCAAAGAATATGCACCTTGTTTTCCTCCTGGCCCTGGATTTGTTGTTAGTGGCTTCCAATATCTCAATCTAGCCAGAAGTGGAAGACAAGGAAGCCCATGGACACAGTGTTTAATGGTTAGTTTTCATGCGTCTGGGTAGGAGAGAAGGATGAAACGTGGATCTGGAGGAGCAAACAGAATGTTCAGTGCAGCAAAACTTAGCTACATTATAATATACCTCATTATAATTCCAGTGTCTATTTTCCAACTGCTAATGAGAATCGGAGCTAAATTCTTCTGCAATAACTTTCTCAATTGAGAAATATTCAGAACCTAGACCACCCTTGTTAGGCTTTTTTCAACCTTCTTCTTTTTAAGGATGGCATCTAATTGAGCCATGTGCACACTAGAGGGTCAGTAGCTTAAAATTAATTTTACGTAAAGATGAGAATCGTGGATTTTGGGAAAAATTTAGGTCAGATGGATACCATGTGAGCATATATTGCTAGACTGCTAGAGAAGCAAAGAGGACAACAGGCACTTATTCAGTCCCAGAAACAAAACTGTGACTGTGTATTTATGAGAATTTGTACTTAGTTTTTATTTCAGCGAGAGACTCAAATCTGTAAGCTCCACTATTGCATTCGCTCATTGTATGGAGTTCATTATTGTAATTAGACTGCTTTTTAAGATTATTAGTGAACTCACTAATGTCCTTTTAAAAAGCTTTATTTGGAAGGAAGTCAATATCCAAAGCCAATAGAACCGACGAGCTTGTGCCACACGCTCTGTTGCTGAAAATCATGTTATCAATTTTCATGTGACTGTTAATCAATTAGAGTGACAGAGAGATGATTTGAAGTCAATTTTCTGTTTATTGCTAAATTAGCAGTTGATCACATGTGCTTATTTTGGGTTTCAAGGAACCTATGGCTTCCTTTGTCAACAGACAGAATGGAGGTCAATGATGGGAATAATCATTTGTGATTTAAAAATATTTGCATATTAAGATGCAGTGTCTACAGCTGTTGGTTAGAGAGCTAACATGGCAGATCTGTGCATGTGTTTGAGTTGAGGTAGCTAGAGTAGGAAGACTATGATGACATGTTGTACCGGGTTCAGTCATACCTGATCAGCATACAACCCAGGACATGAATCAAGCATTGGATGTTTAGTGGTTGGTTAGCATGTTGTCCTTTAAATGAACAGGGATCCAGGTTTTCAAATGAAGTATGTTGCAATATACACTGCCTTTGGGGTAAGATGGAAAGATATTCTGGCTATTGTAGAATAGTAACGACACTATGTTGTGGCCAAATTGTTGGTTAGATATTGAGGGTATCAATAGGATTTAAATAAGAGAGTATGGAATGGTACAGTGAGTAACACTGGACATGATGATGGTGGCCTGCGGTGGCGGTGGTGGTGGGGGCAGCTAATTTTTTACTGAGTGCACTTCTGTGTTCCTGACACTATGCAAAGTCTTTGAGAAAACACACTGTGTCAGCAACTCCAGGAGTTGCTCTCTGTTTATTGCTAGTTGCTTAGGAGTTGTCATCTTAATTTAACAGAGAAAGAAACAAAAGCATCTTTATTTAACTAGATAACAGTCTCTAGATGCTCTAGAAGTTGCCATCTTTGAGAAAAAGAAACAAAGGCTTAGGAAGATTAAGTGGCTTATATATCCTTAAAGTTAAATTTTGTTCAATTCAAGAGACTGCGAATTTGACCATGGATGGTAAATTTTCTGAACTGGAGTCAGAAGGCCTCTTTTTGAGACCTCCCTTTGCATTTTATAAGCTGATTAATCTTTGAGCCTCCATTTCCTTGTACATAAAACAAAGGCTTAAGCAAGATAATCTCTAAGGGTCTTTGTAGCCCTAAGTATTCAGATTCTAGAACTATCCAGAAGGGAGCAATTCTCTCAAATGTAGAGGATTATTTCAATATTCCAATTATAAATCAAATACTAGGGAATCTGGAATGCAGACATTATATTTCTCATAAGAACCTTGACTCCTTGTAATTGCATATTTTCAATTACTCCGTGGTGTAATTGAATCACTAAAGTATGGCTCCTTAATTTATGTTGGATTGCAGGTGGACAAGTTTACTATCAAAAGTGTTGCACATTCTGACTTCTCTTCCTTTAAGATATGCTTCCAATTGGAAAGCAGAATAAATTACTGAGGATCTGTTGATGATTCACAGTTATAGAGGGAACATTAGAGCTCCGGGATGACAGGACGTATTTTGTCCATATATTTGGACAAGTGAAGTAGTGTTTAAATTGCTTATGATAATATGTAATGGTGGGCCAGTAAATGCACAGTTGTCTGTTTTGTGAGTGTAATTAAATTGTGTAAGACAAGGCCTCACAGTGGCTCTTAGCCATTAAATCGCAGTGGCCATGTGAGGTAAGGCTGTCAGTGTTCTGTGGGGAATTACCAAACCGGAGGAGTTAAGAGGAAGGATTTGCCAGCTTCTGCCATATATCACTGGCTCTATTTGGATCTTGGAATGCCCATCTCAGTGCGGTGTCTGGGGGGCACTTACAAGGTTTAAATAGAAATTAAACTGGAGATGGGTCTGTTGCCAAATGTAGCCATTTGCTTTCATAAACACAACTAGAGGGAGAAAAAGAAAAAACAGCCAAAGGGATCGACTCAAGCCAGCAGCCCATGTAGAAGGATTCTTTTAGTTTGAGGATTCCAGAAGGACTGGCACCTTGGGGTGGGCAGTTAGGATGGTGTCTGGCTCTAGACTGGGAATCCTCTTTCTCTGGCCTCACTGGAGAGAGGATTAGAATGGCAGGCTGGATCCAGATAGCCTTGGAAGGTCAGGATCAGGCAAGCAATTGCTCCGGTACGTGTTCCTTGAATTATAAATATCATTTATAGACTCAGTCTGACCTTGAGTTAATTGCATTGGCTCAGTAGGTACCCAGGTTACGGAGTGTGAGTGCTACTGATTCTCCTGTACGGGAAGGTTTGGGCCACCTCTGCTGTACCCAGGCCAACCTTCCCATTAGTTAGGCACCCTTGAGTTTCAGTGGTCTCATTTAGAAGTAGCAAAGACATTGAGATGAGAATTATAAGACAGACTGCAGATAATCTTGAGAGTGATGTGCATATATTTGTGTGTGTGTGTAGATGTATATTTGTACTTGTGTTTGAGTATATTTGTATATGTATACAATATTTCCAGTACTCCAGAAGGTTTCCTTGTGCCTTTTATAAGTCATACCCTACTCAACCCATAGGCGCTCTGTATTGTTTTGCTCTACAAGGTCATTACATTCTTTTTGTCATCCACTTATGTTTGCACAGGTTGTTTGCCGCACAAGGGGACTTGGTTGGAGAGGGTAAGAGGAGGGCTGAAATCCAGTCCATTCTCAGCTTGCTAAACTGTGTGTCCCGGTGTGGGCTGCTTGTGCTGGAGGAAAGGGGTAACTTTGATTTCTACAAAGCTGCCATTTGTGCTAGCAGCAGCCTTGGTCATTTGAGACATTTAGGTCACCCAACATTGTAGAGAATCTACTTTGTACTGGGCACCATGCTAAGTTCTGGTGGGTAGGGAATGAGCAAGCTGTGGCTTCTGCTTTTTAGTAGCTTATGATCTGTGGGAATAACAGCCAGGCACGTGGGTAAAGGTGTTATTTTGCAATATATGCAGTGATAGAAATACATACACACAGCATGTTACAGCTACAAAGAGGAGGGAGGCTTTGGTGGTTTGGCAAGGTTGAAGAAGGCACACATATGAGTGCAATACACGCTCACACGTGCAGAAACCTACACCGATTTCTTTTTGAGGTCTTTGGAGAATCTGTCAGCAACCAAGAGATGAGTGCAAACATACATTTAGGAATTCCCTGCTTTCCCTGCTGGTAGTAGAGATAATACTTAAAAATAAAATCATAATTGGTGGCCATATTGACAGGTTTCCACAGGCACGTCTATAAATAAATTGGAGTTCCTAGTCCCATGTGATCTCAAAAGGTCATTTAGCTTTTCTTAGGTGATGTCTGCGTAAACATCTGAGATGATCGCAGTGAAGCTGAACCTGGGAACATAGCTAAACTCACTAGTAATTACGGCCTCTAAAATAGAGTTTTGGCCCTGATTATTTTTCTCTGAAAGTCAAAGATTAAATCAATGTAAAAATAGTACTGGTAGCTGACTTTTTTGATATAATATTTATTGTATTTTTCATATTTAGTCCCCTTATACCTCCCTCCCCCTAGCAATCACCACATTCTTGTCTGTGCCCAGGCATCCTCTTTCCTTTTTGCTCAGTCCCCCATCCCCTGACCCCGCTCCCTTAGCTGTCATCCTGCTCTCTATCTGTGAGTCTGTCCCCATTTTCCTGGTCGGTTCAGTTTGTTCCTTAGATTCTACGTATGAGTGAAATCATGTGGTGTTTGTCTTTCTCCGACTGGCTGATTCCACTTAGCATGCTGTTCTCCAACTCCATTCATACTGTCACAAAGGGTCACATTTTCTTCTTTTTTTGTGACTAGGTAGTACTCCATTGTGTAAATGCCCTGTGTTTGTTCTATCCACACTCATCTGCTGATGAGCCCGACCTGGGCCACCTCCATATCCTGGCGATTGTAAATAACACTGCTATGAACATGCGGGTGCTTATGTTCTTTTGAATTAGTGCTTTGGGCTCCTTTAGATACACTCCCAGAAGTGGGATAGCTAGGCCCAAAGGCAGATCCATTGTTAATCTTTTGAGGTATCTCTATACTGTTCTCCACAGTGGCTGCACCAATCTGCATTTCCACCAACAGTGCAAAAATTGCACTTTCTCCACATCCTCACTAGCATTTGTTTGTTGATTTACTGATGATGTGTCTAACTTTTTACAAGCACCTTACAGCAGTCTTATGAAGCAGCTTCTATCATTACTTGTATATTAAGAACAAACCAAGACCCTGGATGTTAAGTTGCATGGCCAAAGCTGGTAAGTGGCAGAAGCAAGAATCAATGGCAGTTTTCTCAGACCTCAGAGCCTGTGTGCTGAATTGCTAGGCACGATGATGCTCCCAGGATAGTGACTGGAACTGGTTTACAGGGCTCCTTAAATGACTTTTCCACTTGTTAGGATGGGGACTGTATTCAGTGTAATACCTTTTGTACCATCATAACATAGTTAGGCTCTGAGAAATGCTGTAGATTCTTTGAAATGAATAGATAACTAGAAGGTAAGATTACACAATAATAACACACTTCCAGAGTACCTGATATTGTTCTAAGTACTTTATGTTACAGTTTACTTCTGATTCCCATGCCTAAAAATACAATGAAGTGTATAAAGTGCTTTGATCTTAAGTGTACAGCTCAGTGGATCTTTTATATGTGTATACAATAATTCTAACACTCAAGAAGGTTCCCTTGGGCGCTTTTCAAGTCAATACCCTACCTAAGAGGTTACCACTCCCAGCGATTACTTCTATTGTTATCAATTAGTTATGTCTGTTCTTGTACTTCATGCAAATGGAATCATATATTATTTAGTCTTTTGTCTACCTTATGCTCTTCAAAATGTCTGCTAGATTTACCTATGCTGTGAACCATATTGGTAATTTTTTATTCTTTTTGTTGTGCGGTATTTTATTTTATCGATTCACCACAAGGTATTTGGTCCTCCTGTTGATAGACAGTTGGCATTGTTTCCAATGTGGGGCTAATATCAGTAAAAAAAAATAGAAACGTTTTTATATGTGACTTCAGTGGGAATATATGGTTTATTCTCCTAGATATAAACCCAGGGGTAGAGCTTCCGGGCCATAGAGTAGGCATGTGTTTAACTTTACAAATACTGTCAAACAGTTTCCCAAAGTTGTTGAGCCAGTTTGCACTTTTACTAACAATATATGAGAATTCCAGCGGTCCGTATTTGTGCCATAAGTTGGTATTGTCAATGTTTTTCATTTAGCTATCCTTGTGGATATATAATAAAATACAATTTTTTCTCCTAAACGCTTTAAATGGGGTTGTCATGATAACCTTCGGAGACAGGCACTGTCATGGCCCCCGTTTCATATATGAGGAGGCTGAAGCACAGAGAGGGTGAGTGACTTGCTAAGGGTCACACAGCTAGCCAGTGTCAAAGCTGATATTTGAACACTGGCAGTCTCATTCCAGGGTCCATGTACTAAAACTCTGCTCCACGATAGTGGCACTTGCGAGAAGCAAACAGGTAACTGCTGTCTGGGATTCTGTCATTTAAGCCCACAGTTCTTTCAGACAGTGAATAGTACCTTCAAGCAATTTTGCCATAGTACCTTACCAACGGTATGAATACTTACTTAATAAAGTTATTTCAAATGTAAGGCATTGTAGCCTTCCTAAACTATTGCAACTATGTCAATGTAATTACTTTCATCTTACTAAATACTGAACATAAATATAGAACTCTTTTATACCATTATAATACTTTAAGAAATACCCATAAGCTGTGTGATGATGTGCCTGGCAAAATCACTGATTTTTCAGAAGTTATAAAAAATTGTGTTGCTCTCTATGCGAATGATGAAAAAATTATTCGCTTCAATGGGTTGGCCCCACAGAGGCACAAGCATCGCTTTGGTGGTTTCAACAAGGGTTTCTCACGCATTTAGTGCGTCCCAGATTTTAGGTAGGGCTCCTCGAGAGGCAGAGTGATAGCAAGACCCGGACTTAGGGATGGTCCATCTCATGGCGATTACAACCTACTGGAGGAGGAGCGGGGAGAGTGAGGAACGGCTACAAGGGACGGTGCCGGAAGGCAGACGGTGCCATGCGCCGTACAGCTGTTCAGAGTTCACCACGTCATTGTCTTCGGAACAGCTCTGCGCCGTCATCCAGACTTGTCCCCACGTGCCGCCGAGACAGCAGTCGACGGTTATACGGGCCGCTTTTTGACCAGAGGGAGGAAAAGCCATTCTATCTTTATCCTCAGCTGCTTTCTTTCTAAAAAGATATTTTTGCTCCTTTAAAAGTGAATCTATTTCATATTTATTAATAAACATATAAAAAGCCTGAAAATAGTATAATAGCATCGTAAACCACTATGTACTATCTACTAATTATATACCTGTTATCAGTTTCAACAATTAACAATTCAGGGGCTGATCTTGTTTCTTGATTCTTCAGTGCTGTTCACTATCTACTTCCTCCTCTCATATTACTTTGAAGACTATTCAAGACATTATTTCTTCTGTAACTATTTCATTATATTTAAAGAAAGGCAGTCACAATACCACTGCACATCAAAAAAATTAACAACGATTTTATTTTTAATTATCGAATGTAAAGTAAGTGTGAAGACTTCTAATTATTTTATAAATGGCATTTATTTTAACTAAATAAAGATCTGAATAAGGTCCATATGTTGCTATTGATGGATATGTCTTTTAAGTTTCATTCATTCTGTAGGTTACACCCCTACCATTTCTTTTGTTTTACTTTGTAATCTGTTCATTAAAGACCAATCCCTTCCAACTTCTGAGTTTAGAATGACAAAAATGGAAGAGACATTAGAGTGTCTTTTCTTTTCATCTTAAATATCTTGAAAGAAAAGGACCATAGGACTGTCTTTGGAGGTATTCCCTGGGAGGACTAATGAGGCTTCCTTCGTTGTTTGGAACTGTGTTCTCTGGCACATCCAGCAGATATCTCCATAACTATTTACTTGTGGTGCTGTGGCGCTGCTAACCTGTCTAAGACTGCTCACCCACCCGTCTCGGAAGACGAAGGCAAAATGGATTACTCAGCATCCCGAGACACGAGAGCCAGAACTTGGCCATTTCGACATGAATCGTATTTTGGAGGGAAACTTGACTTGAAAGCAGCTTAGATGTGGCATAAATGAATATGAGTCAGAGTTAAATGCCTCATTGACGGGCGCCACGCAGCCCCGTCTGTCGCGGCCTCTGAAGCCCGTTCTCAGAACTCTGCCTAGTCAGTTTCACAGGGTGGCAGCGTGGCCCGGAGTCACGGCTTTTGTGTGTCTGTGTGTGCCTGTTTCTCTCTATCATCTACTCGAAGGCATTTTGGAACAGTGTTTCTTTTTTTTTAAACAGAATATAAAGCTGAATTGAATTCAATGCTAGCCGAAAGGGTAGCTTATGTTAGAGACGAGGGTATACTCTTCCAACTTTAAATGAAATGGCCAAGACCTAAATGAGGGGCATTATTTCCTGTGGGGCCAATAAAAATCATTTCTCCTGTGATACTTCTCTGTACCATTCCTGATTTACTCTTGTAGTGTATATATGTGTGTATACATTGGTTTCTTCCTTCTCTCTCCTTTATTATGAAAATAGTAAGCACTCTCTAACTATCAGCTATTACGTGCTAGGCAGTGTTTAAAACACCTTATGTGCATTGACTCCTATGCTGCTCACAGGAACTCTTTGAGGGAGGTATTCTGACTACCTCCCTTGTACAGGTGAGGGAGCTGAGGTGAAAAGGAGGGACTGGTGCTGGGTCACCCCGACGGTGAGTCCTAGACCAGGGGTGCGTGCCCTGGACGCTGGCTCCCGAGCCTGCGTTTTAGTCCGCTGTTTTCTTCCGTCTCTTTGGAGTTGTGTATCTGTTTACTTTGGGCCGTCTTTCGTATTACTCCTGTGCTGTTGGTGGGCCAATTCTACGTACCAACCTGATGACTTTGAACAAATCCCTTAGAAATCTCTGCTCCTAGGTTTTTACTATTAAAAGGAAGGTTTGAGTGAGCTCAAAGAAGAATATTAAAGAGCACAGTGTGCCTGTCCCAGAGCACGGGTTCCATCAATTCGATCTGGTTTCGTGAGCAGCAGTTACCATGTGCTCTGTGCTGGGCACAGAGGCCACAAGAACGGCCAGACGTGTGTGATTCATGCCCTCTCAGAGCTTCCCATCTGGTGGGAGAGCTGAGCAAAATCAGCCAACCATGACCAACCTTGACAAACACTGAAAAAGAAATAGACTACTGTGAGCTTCTCTAGGCATGCCAAGACTTGAACTTGGCCCATAGGAGAAGCTCAGCAAATACTTGTTACCTTACATGGACTGTATCAGCTGCTAAAGATCGTCACCAAATGTGACCTAACAGTGCACGCATCAGACGAAAGTGTGATTGGAAAGGGCAGAGGGTGGAGCAGGCCCAAGCCAGATGAGCTACAGCCCTCGAAAGTCAGGAAGAGCAGTAGCAGTGGCCCGCTGTCCCGGGTCCCCAGCAGAGCTGGCTGTGGCCACATGGCAGAGGATGGCAGGAGGTGTCACAAGCTGGGAGCCCCTGTGTGAGTCTTATCTCTGCTTGTGCCTTGCTCTGGGACAGGAGGCAGGGGTTTGTCGTTTTTCCTTTTTTTGTTTTGCCTTTAATGTATTTTAGCCTTTAGCCTCTGGCCCTCATTTATAAAAATGAAGCTGGGATTACGTACCTTGCAGGACTTCTGTGACTGTTATGTCAAAAGTTATGAGAAAATGCAGAAAAGGTTCTTATAAAAGTGTCTGATGTATTGTAATTACTAAGCGAGTGTTAGACATTATTATTATTATTTACTATTATTGTAACTTTATTATTGTAAATCAATGTTAGTTTTTTTCTTTTTTTAATGACTCAGAAAATAATGTCATATAGAAATATTGTGTGGTACAAATAGTGTTTTCCAAGTGGCAAGAGGCCTGGGGCTTACTCTGCCATCATTGCTGGCTTAGGCTACAGGCAGCCACTTCCCCTCTCTGGGCTTCATTTTCTACACAGGCAAAATCTGAGTTGGGTTGGACAAACTCCAAGGTCATGTTCAACGCTGGGAATCTGCGATTGTCTTCCGAGGCCGCACGTCTGTCTATTGGAGATGCCACAGGCATGGGTTACCAAGGGGCTTATCATCTTTAGTGGTCCTCGGTTGAGAGTGGTTTCAACTGCCCCACCTGGGGACATTTGTCTGTGTCTGGAGACATTTTAATTGCCACACCTGGAGGTTTCTACTGGCATCTGGTAGGCAGAGGTCGGAGATACTGCTAAGGAACTAATGATGTACAGGACAGGTGTTTATTGAGAACAAAGTATCAGTAGTATCGAGGTTGAGAAATCCTTCCTAAATACATGGACGCCCCCCTCCACAGTCATTTCTCTAGGCATTGTGGTCATTGGAAGAGGTCACATGCAAATGTTATTATTCAGGAGCCTTTTCTTCCCCTTCTTTTCTGTCTCTTCATGACAGGCAATTGGAGACAAAGAGGAGGTGGCATATGACAGAAGTGGAATTAGGGACCCCTGAGAGAAGCTAGCATGAAGTACTTTCTGTGTAAGAGGGCTGTAAAGGGAATGGAAATTGGTCACCGTCTCTCTTGCTAAGGGACTGACGGGCAATGAGTGATTAGGTTCTTGTAGGAATTTCTTTGTACCAGTAATTCCTTCACTTACTGTGCATGGAATAATTGTTGCATTGCAGGCTCTGGGCTGTTGCTGGGGATAGACCAAAGAGCAAAACTAAGCAAGTCTCTGCTCTTTAATTGGAGCTTTCTTGTGCCTTCCACCTTTTCATCTGCCAGACAAGGATCCTACTAATCCTTCCAGACCTTTCTCAGAGAAGCTGCTTCTTCTGACTCTTTTTGGGTGAGCGAGGTGCCCTCCTATCTCTTCCCAGTGAGGCCATCCATCCTTCTTAGTCATCTGTTCATCTCTGTGCTTTCCTGCAGAGATGGGTCTTGTTCTTCTCTGTATCCTTAATGTCTTGCTTCATGCCTGGCGCTGAGTAGGCATTCAAAAGCTGTTTGTTGAATGAATGAGTGAGAGAGCAAATGAATTAATGAATGGATGAGGCAAGGCTTCAAAAGCTAATTTTTATGCAGTTTTTAGACTTCTCCCTTTTGCCTTTTATTCTAGTCTACTTTGTGCATCTCACATTGGAAAGAAAGAGGAGAGGGAAGGAAGACAGCTTTGTGGTTTTGCAGGGTGCATAGAGTGACTGTCATTTGGAGAAAGGGAGCCTAATGGGATCTGAGGGTAATCTGAACACAAGCCAGAACTGTGGCTAAACTGGTGTCACAGGTCAGGAGCATGAAGCTGATCAAGAAAAATAATGGAACCGGTAACTGCACTATTATGGGGAAACATAAATGATCTCCATAAAGATGGTATGTAGCTCAAAAGGCATTATTTTTAGTAGATGTCTTTGAGTTATATGAATTAGTAAGAAGCAGCTTGGGTAGTGGAACTCAACTTTGGAAATCTAACTGATTTACACTGAATGTAACCCTTTCTCAGACTGGTGGTCTGAGCCATTGTCAAGGTGTTCCCCATGTAAGCTGCACTTCCCGGTAGAGACCGTATTTTTGTCTTAGGGCGTGGGGATGGGGAGGCAGTTTTCGGATGCCATGGATACCCTTTCATAGGTGACTTTGCCTTTTGTCACCTGCCACTGTCATCAAACCAAGAGTTCTGACCCACTTCTAAAACATTTACAACCTACTAAATAGCGACTGTGTTAAATGCTATTGTGTAGCAGCAGTTAATTCAGTTGTCTTAAAATCCCTTAAGTTGGTCAATGGACAGTTGCCCTGGTCCATAGATTATTAGTGCTTATTTTAAGGGGGGGTCCCTCCCGTTCACTTCAGCAGTGAAGGGGGAGCCTCTCTCTCTGGTACTGGTTTCTTTTTGAAGCCCCCTTGCCAGACCAACATGCCACCCTCATACGAAGAGTCCTGGGCAGCTGTGCTTCCCCAGCAATTGTTTCGTACATATTGGGTGTTGCCCTCAGATCTTCAGTTGAATGGCCTTACTCAGGCTTTTTGTTTCTGGCAATGATATGGAAGTGCTGTCTTTATACGATAATTTTCCTGTGGTCTAACAAAAATTTTGGAGTCTTGGTTGTAAATAAATATTAAGAGTGAGGCGACCCTATTGGAATGATTATCAGACTTTATTTCCCTTTCCCCACCCACCCCTAATAGCAACCGCATCACCTGCTTTACAAATGAGAAGAATGGGGCAGGAGAATCGAGTCTTTGGGGGGCGGGTTATTATTGGATCCCCTTTAACCCTTCCTCCAAGGTAGGCATCGTCACTTTGTTTATTCAGGTGGGAAAATCAAGGCTCTGGGATAACAGGTAACACACCTCTAATCACAGAACCAGCAAGTGGAGAACTGGGATTTCCTACCCAGATTTATCTTTGCTCCACCTTTCTGATAAATTACATTAAATACTATCTCTAAAGGGAAGGACACAGAAAGATTAAGGCAAAGGACTTTATAACTAAAAAATATGCCGTTGGCCAGGGTATGCCAGAGAAAGTGGGGGGATTGAATTATTTTCCACCGTCTCCGCTAATGGGTATCCTTGAAGCCCTCTGATCGAATCCAACAAAATCCTCAGAACTTCCTCAGAGTTTCTCCCCATAGGTCATCAGCCAGGAGCTGGAAAGAGTCACCTTCTGGTCCATAAAGTGACCAGCACCCTATGTCTTAGGATTTATCTATCTTCTTGATGCGGCTGGAATTTTGGGCTACCTTTGTAGAAAGTGGAGGGACAGTGGAGCAAAGAATTATGTGAAGAAATGCCATGGCTGGCGTGGCTCAGTGGACTGAGTGCCAGCCTGCAAAGCAAAGCATTGTCCGTTTGAGTCCCAGGCAAGTCACGTGCCTGGGTTGCAGGCCAGGTGCCCAGTAGAGGGCGCTAGAGAGGCAACCACGCCTTGATGTTTCTCTTTCTCTAAAAACAAATAAATAAAATCTTTAAAAAAAGAAAAAAATAATTTGAAGATGGCATAGAGAGTACAAGCCCTATTGTCTTATTTTAATTCGAGTCAATGGACATCACAATTACTCTATCATACAATCAGTTTCAGTATTTACCTGACCATGGCCCGGTGACATACAGGATGCTGACTGGCGTGGGTGACACACCACACTCTGAGTAGCCCTTCTCTGAGTGACCTACACTGTGTTTGGATTAGTTTTCCCACATTAGGAGAGAAAGGGCAGAGGCGCCGGGATTAGTTCCCTGAGGCCGCAGAACCAGTGGGGCGAGGACCGGACTCATGAAGGCGGGCATCTGGTTTCAGGACCTTCTCTGTTAACTTCTCCACGTTCTGCTCTGACTCACAGGACGCAAGAGTCTGGGCCCAGAATGCGATAGACTCCAGGCAAATGCTGACTCGATCATTTAGCACCTGTGTGACATTAGGATCAAATGACATCTCGAAGGCTCCTAAGTGGCCCTTGGCATGTTGGAAGGTGCTCCACAAGTGGAAGTCATTCATTTTGACAAGGACAATATTCCCAATGGTGCCGTGATGATTCAGGGGAGATTATTTGATTTGCTGCAGTTAATATTCCGCATGCCAATGTGTCTCGACTGTCACATTTGGAAGGAAGCCCTTTGTTGGTGGATTTTTCCATGACAGAAATTAAGTTGAACTTCACCATTTTAGTATCTCTGCCCGTTTATTTCCTAAACCGTGTGGCAGAAATGGCCGACTACACAGCTTATTAGGAGAAGAGATTTGGTTTGCTCGAGGATCCGGTAGAACAACTGTTGGGTTCGATGCCTGGTTTACATTGCAGCTTTTGCAATTATTAGCTGTATGTGCTTGATTATTTCCCCCAAACCTCAGTCTCCTTATCTGTAAAATTGGGATGATAATAATAATAATAATAATAATGATATGAGCTATTTCAGAGTGTTGCTATGAAGATTCAGTCAGGTTGCAGTACATTTGACACCGTGCCTTATAGATAATAAACACTTAGCAAATATTAGTCCTTGTTATTGGTGCTGGTTTGCAGGGGAAAGGTGAGATTCCAAGACATCACTTAACCTTTAACTGAAAAGTTTGCCAAAATTAAGGAAATATTAATGGCTAATTAATATATTAGATCTATTTTTCTTCAGTACCTATATATGTCGGACCTAGTGCTGATCATTTCCATACACATTATTCATGTAATTCCAGCAGCAGTTTACTGACTGGTAATTAAATCTCATGCTGGTCAAATAACTTGCTCAGAGTCCCATAGTGAGTGCGCAGAGACCCACCCCCCTGCCCGGCCACGTAGAACCTGGGATTCACCTGGTTGCACCCTACACTGTTTTTCAGTTACTTCTACTCGGAAGCAAAACTGATAATAAATAATGAGTTAGCATGTACTCAATTCTATGTTTTGGTCCCTGCTTCTTTGCATACATCATGTCATTTTACCCTCACACAATCCCAAGAGATAATTATTACCACTATCCCCAATTTTATAGGTGAAGAAGCAGAGGTAAGGGAAATGTGGGCTCAACTGATGACAGTGGGACCAGGCAGTCCGGTCCCATAGCCCACGCCATGCCAGAAATGGGGAGGCACACACGTGCAGAAACACGCACGTCGGCCCAAGGGTAGTGGGTCTCTCCCTGCGTCTTGGGCTAGGATTTTCCCTTCTCTGTAAAAAGAGAGGGCTGCATTCCGGCCCTTTAAAAGTACTTTCTACCACTGAAAGCCTAAGACTCTGTAAGCAGGAGGACAAAAAAAAAATAGAGTTTTCCCTGTATGTCCCCACCACGTTACTGGCCCATTAGAAAATGGCCATCACATGAACGAGTGAGTTTATACTTAGGCCCTATTTATGCAATTCGAGGGAAAGAAGTCTGGATGGAGGCCCAACAGAGCAATTTCAAACACGTCCTGAGCTTCTTACTCGGCTTAGGCCTGGAGCGCCGGTCCCCTGCCCAAGCACATGCAGCAGCGTGGTGGGCCGAGAGCTTCCCATGGCTGCGTTTCTTCTCCCACGGCTTTCCTAAACACCCAGCTCCTCAGAGAAACTGCAGATGGTCGCCTGTTGTGCAAAGTGGACACTCTGAAGCCGAGAGGGGCGGACGGGCGATTATTTGGTGGAAGCGTGTCTAAAGATTAGCCAATTTTCCCCATAGAGTCTTTGAATATGCTGTTGCTATTGGCTTATTTGTTGGTCTACAGAATAAAAAAAAATGCTTTGTGAGACTCTTACCTTTCCACACTTATCTTGAGAATTTATTTTTTTAAAAAGGAGATTTTTGTCTTCCACTTAAACTCAGTGGGAGACAGGGACCTAAAAGACGATCATGTACACCCTTTATCCTATGAACAAGGAAGCCAAGACCAGAGATGTGACTTGGCCAAGTTCAAGAAGCTCCGGATAATGGGTAATCTATATGAAGGGCTCATCCACATCTGGACTTTTACAGTAAATTTTGTGCTTATAAACATTTCTTGGAAGAGAGCGTTTAGGTCAGGGATCACGAACTCGTGGGCCCACAGATCATGCAAATGAGTGACAGAGTCAGGTAAAGGGCAATTGGGACTGGTGGGGAGTGTGGCCAGCTGGGTATCAAATACCCCATTATAAGGAAAAGCTGCTACCAAGCATCAGCCAATTGTTACCACAAGGCCACGCTGGGCCAGTACTGTCTGACCTTTGAACTTTCCAAGAGAAGTCAATTTTCTGGACTTTATGCAAAATATCTCAATTTTATATCATGAACTCATTAAAAATTTTAAGATAGTGCAGGCCAAATACAACATGATATTGGGTTAGATATAAACCACAGGTCACGCATTGGCAAACGCAGATTGATAACTTGTGATTTATAACTCCAGATTTATAACCTGGACCAGATTCTCAAACGAGACTAAGATCCAGGAGTCACGGGCAAATACGCACTTCTCTCGCGATGGCTACAGCAACATGGGCTTCTCCTGCTTCTTTTCCCATGAATGATGCGATGGTTTTTTTAAATCACCATAACCTGGAGTTATATTTAAGTCAGTTGAGAGCAATTCCTTCTTTACAGAACATTTTTTTTTATTTATGACAACATCTCTTATCCATCTCCCTCCATGGGTGGCACTTGAGGGCACCACCTGTGTTAATATCTAGACCTTCTTTTCTGGTGACAAATACCCATTTGTGAGGGGGTGAGGTGTTGGATAGGGGTGACCAGCAGCTCTAAATAAATATTAGACTCACTTAAATAACTGTCAACCTCCGTTGAATAACAGGTTAGAAGAGGGGCCTGGAAGAGAGAACGAATCGGTGATTCTTGGGGAGGGAGGACAGAGTATTCCTTCAAGAAAGATGGGAGAAATGAATGTGAATTGAGAGAAACTGGAGATTTGACCACTGCAGATAAATCTCTGCTGTACTCTCCAAATCCGGGGCCTTAGCTATGACATAAAGATGATGGTGTGTAGTCAAGTGTATTGAAACTCCCACAGATGTTTATTTGAAGTTCAGTGTTAATAAAATACATAGATGCATCCCTCTCTTTCTCTTTTCCTCATGTTTTTTTACCCTCTTTCTTTATTAATTTATTCTATTTAGCAACTGAAGAATTCCCTTTTTCAGAAAAGGCAACGCATAACCCATTCCTTTGAGTGTACCATATTTAAGAGTGTCCAGGAATAATCCATTTGAAGGGACTGGAGATCATTTTCCAGCTTTAGGAAAAGACATTCTAAATTTAGGGACAGGGACATTTTATATGGCAACTTTGTATCAGTGCAGGTTTTCAGCTTACTTGTCAGAAGGATTTTATTTATCAGTCTTAAAAGTACTAAGTAACTTGTCATTACTTCTAAAACGGTGGGAGATAATTAAATCCTACTTGCTTTAAGGAATCAAGCCAGGGTCAGCACTGTTTTGCATACAGCATGCACAGATTAGGTGAAAGGAGCCTGTTTAAACTGTCACTTGATATTATATTGGCTGTTAGATTAAACAGCACAGGACTGTGGAGCGCAGCAGAGAGCTGGCCGCACCTCTCCGTCCTCACATCTGCTGCAGCACGACGTGGCTGGCTCTCCCTTATTTGGGGAGAATGTGATGCCCTTAGACAGTGGGAGAGCTTGACCACCCCCTAGTCTGCTTAAATTGCCATGAAACACCGTAATGCCTGGTGCTGTTTATTTCCAGGGAACCTTTGAAGTCGGTCTCTGAGAAGAACCTGGGCAGGATGAAGTGGATCTAAATGGCTGCCCAGCAGAATTTGGGGACGGTCACACTGGGTTGTGGGCAGCAATGTCACGAGGCTGTTGAGAAAAGGCAAAAGTCAGAAATTGGGTTAAGCAGGAGGATGCCCGTAGACAGTGAGGGCGGAAGTGTGAGTTGCTCCTTTTGAACCCAGCCCAGGAAGTGCTTGCCGCTGACGCCATGGGAAGAACCCCGTCTATGGAATCAGACATGCATGGATTTAGAATCTGGTTCCATCACTCACCTGCCGTGTGACTGGACTTCTCAGCCTCAGTTTTCTTATCTGTAAAGTGGACTCATACAAGGTGCCTGATACAGGGCTTACCACGCAGAGCATTGCTTTGGCCATGCTAGTCTACTCTGATGCTGAACTCGGTAAGGTATCCATCAGTGAGTCGGGTCTGAATGCTGCTCCAAAATGCAGAAAGAATATTTGTCACTTCTCATTGTAGTCTGCTTGCCAGGTGTACTGGCCTGTGGCCCCCAGGTGGTGATTATACCCAGGAGGGAAGGCAGAAATCAGTAAATTATCTCACTGTTTGCAAAATGGGCATCCCAGGGCAGCGTTTTAGCTGTAAAGTGCCGGTTGCGTTAGCTGCCCTTTGGGATGCACTCCTAAAAGAAGCTTAGATTCCATCCGCTTTGAAGGTTTGTAACAAAACAGCCTCCGCTGTCTACTGTCAGGGATGCTGCCTGCTCTGATCAGGCCCCACGCTTTATTTTCACTTCTCTTACATGACTTAGCATTTCCTTCCACCTTGTGTTACGGTGTTCGGAAGTTTTTGATCTCCTCCAGGCCAGATCCCTGTGTGATCCAGCTTTCATGCATCCAGAGCATCCAATTAGTCCCTGGGTAGAACAGGAACTCAACAAGTGTTTGTTGAATGAACAAGCGTTTTGCTGAAAGGTGGGAGGATAATTTTATTGACTTGTCTTAGTTTCCCTTGGGCAATGATGATATCATCTCTACAGGGCCCAGCAGAAGTAAGGCCAGTGTGGTTGGTAGGGCAATAATAGGGGTGTGATAACTTCCTGTTTTAATTTGAACATTTCACCTAAAATGTCATGGGGTGTGCTTGAGTGTGATGTTGTTAAGGTATAGTTACATGCTTATGATTTTGTAATAAAAAGGGACTTTTTGTGTGTGCTGGACCCTATACTTTAAGTGTCCAAAGGAAATACGACCAAAGTCAATGGCCCCATGAGTTTATGTTCCCTGGGACATCAAACCCCACGTCCTTGAGATCTCATGGCCAGAAAAGTCTGGGGTCCTGACACAGGAGTGCCCTGAGTATTAGACTCAGAAGCTCCTGAGTAGCTCCAAAGGGCACGGTCTCCATCCTTTCCCACTTATTGGTGAGGAATTCTTGAAAGAATAGGGAATTTCTGATCTGATAGAACAGAGAGAGAACACAGAATAAAACAACACCCAGAGTGTTCCATGGGGAGAAAATCAATGTGCTCCTTGGGGGCTTTAAAGAGAGAAGGGGTGCAAGTTTTGAGTTCCAGGGTGCAGAAGAAGGGGGAGGGGTGCTGAGGCACCGCCTCTGCCCACCTTCCATTTCCTGTCTCCACTCACAGCCCCTACCCCTACCCCCTGGACAGAGGGGCTGTGAAAGCATCAGGATGAAATCACACATCCTGATACCTTTGGAAAGATAATGAGAACCCATCTCCCTACAAGCATCCAAGTTACTTTCTCGAGTAGCCAATTGCTCTAAACCAGTGAGGTATTGTCTTGTGTGGGTAGAGAACTCTGAATGCAGGAGGAAAAAAGAAAATAAATAAGAGCTTCTAAGACAGTTCGTATTGATATTATGCTTATAAAACCTAAAAGCCCCTGCTGACTGAGGAAAATTAATGATAGGTGCAGTCGATATTAATTGTCCCTCCAAAAAGTAGTGGGGGGAGAGCGCCTCCAAAGTGAGGATCAATATAATCCCCCTGCCAGTACCGTATTGAGCCTTTCTTCCAAAAATACATTTTTTAAACCATGGACAGGGTTATTTAGGAAAGCGTTCCCTTAGTCCTGCTAATGGAAAACCATGATAATGATCTTGGAACAATAGGGTTTAGAAACGCAGGGCTTGGGTGATGACTGGCCTCCCATAGTCAGTGCTGCAGTTTTCCTTTGAAAGGCAAGCAGCAGGGACTCAGAGGTAGAAGGAGTTTGGATACCGGATCTCCCCTATAGAGTAGTGTTTTTTTCATTTCTCATGAATTATTAAATGCAAATCCAGCAATGCAAGGCGAAAACGCGGATGACGTCTCTCTGAGTTGGCTGATTAGCCAGTTGCTGGGTTCAGGCAGGACTGAACGTGTTTCTAGTTTCTATAAGCGTCCGGAGAAGTGGAGCATCGTCCTCCTCACTGCCTCTCAAGTGAATGATTTTTCAATTAGCCTGGAGTTCCTTTGCGGTATTCCCTTCGCAATCCTACGTGGTGATGTAGAGCAAAGGTTTAAGAGGTTTTGGGCAATTTATGTGATTTGGAGAGGCCGTTTGTCAAGACATGGTATCTACAACTACTTTTATGTTCAATTTGAGTCCCAGGTCTTTTGCCTGTTTTTATAGCACTGTTTTCCAAGCTGTTACAGTGAACTTAAAGGCAGAATTTAAAAGCTGGTGGGGGCACCGGTAAGGGGTTTCTGCAGGGGGCTGGTCAAGCCAGGAAAACTTGTCTCCAAATATGTGGAGATAATGGGCTTTGCTTAATTGGAGGGCTCTTTGGTGAGCCTCAATAGAGTTCTTGGAGCAATGAGTATTGTTTGATCTGAGAACTTCACCTTGAGGGTGTGGGGGGATGGGGCATCAAAGAAGAGGTTCTGGATTCCACCAGATGGGGGAGATATGGGAGTACCACTTCCTAGGACAAGTTGCGGGCATACCTTGGAGCTGTTCAGTTCCAGACCCCCACAATAAAGTGAGTTGTAGTCTTGTTGCTGATGGAGGTCCTTGTCTTCAGTTTGGAAAAAAATGTGACATCACGAAGAGCGATAAAGCAAAAAGCATTAAAATGAGGCATGCCTGCACTTATTCTCATCATATCTTAGTTTTCTCACCTATAAAACTGTGATTGGTACCACGATTGAGTAAGATCGTGCATGAAAAGTGCTTAGTCAGATGCTGGCACAAAGTCACTTGTCAGAAATGTTATCATTCCTGTTATTACTGCCGCTACTGTTAGGAATCGAGACGAAGGAATTGATGTGGCCATGTGCAAAGAGTTAGTTGGAAAGATGTCCCTGACAGAATTGCTTGTAACAGTGAGAA
Source organism: Sturnira hondurensis (assembly GCF_014824575.4). NCBI lineage: Eukaryota > Metazoa > Chordata > Mammalia > Chiroptera > Phyllostomidae > Sturnira > Sturnira hondurensis. The sequence goes on from NW_028073411.1 coordinate 5,496,563, forward strand.
ACGGGTTTATGTGTACACGTTATGACAAATAAATAGAGTGGCTACTGTGTTATTTGGCTACTAAGAGCTATGTGGTTGATGTTTATTTAGTTTATTTTTCAGCTTTCAAAATAACATTTGTCAGTATTGCTTATTGAAACAATTAACATTTATTCTGATAGAACAGCATCCACAATACCTAAGTGAAACATTACTAAGTAGTAATACCTAAGTAGTATCATCTGACTGTTTACCAGAACAGTACAGGAATAAATACGTGCTTACACACCCAGAAAGTGAAACTAGGTATTTTCCTGGGTGGTGGAATACAAGTTTTTAAAAAACGTTTTTTAAAAAATTGTTTTTAGAGAGAAGGAAAGGTAAGGAGAAAGAGAGAAAGCAAAAAATTAATATGCAAGAGAAACATCAATAGGATGCCTCTTGCACACCCCCAACCAGGGACTTGGCTCACCACCCAGGCATGGGCCCTGACCGGGGAATCAGACCTGTGACCTGAGTCTGCGGGATGATACCCAACCCACTGAGCCACACCTGTCAGGGATGGGGTACAATTTTTTATGTTCTAATAGTTTTTATGTGTTTATTTTTTACTCCTCTGAAATTTTTTATAATGTCAAATTGCTGTTTTTGATTAAAATCTATTTTTGATTGGAAAAAGAAAAACCTTCCGATGTGGCTCCCAGATGAGGGATATCATTTTTAATGGTGACGAATGTCACTGTGTCAGCATGGTTTTATCAGAGATTTTGGGATGTGAACTTGGGCGTGTTGGAGGTTGTGTCACTCCATCAGAAAACACAACGAAGCAATGAAAGATCGGGAACATTGGAAAATGAGATTATGAGGAATGAGAACTATAACAGTCGCTTGCCCCATATATTTTTTTAATAGAAGACTTACTGACATTTGAAAAATGGAGACCTGTGCCACCGACTTGAGGCTGATTGGCACTTATGGGCAGTAAGAGGCATTATTTACCGCCCCCTCCCTTCGCTCTCACCCCTCATCCCAACCCCCCGCCGGCCGCCCTCTGAAATAAATTGGATAAGCTCTGAAACTTTCTACAATGGCTATGTACAGAAAAGACGAGTTGTCGCTTTCAAAATATGGCTTAATCTGGATAGAAATTTGAAAAAGTAACTTGTGACATTTTGAACACTTTTACTGACGCTTGTTAAAGCGGAAAAAAAGAAAACTGTACCTGTTCAGAGAGAAAAAACTGAGAAGAACTGAGAATAGTTTCATATCAAGTTTTTTATTAAAACAGTTGTGTCTAAATCTCAATGGATTTTGTAAAAATTGAACTAATGTTTGCCAGGAGCACACGATTGCTATAAATATCTATTTATATTCATATATCAGCAGTGGGCTGGGTCCCTTAATTTTCTGCATAAATGGAAAATTATTTATGGGTTCCATGTGGGTTTATCATTTTAATGGTGCTACAAGTTGACCCTTAGAGTTCTGAAACGTTCAGGACTTCCAGCTAAACATATATATATATATGAAATATATATATATATATTTAAATGTATTTATTTATTTATTTATTTATTTATTCAGAGATGGGGGAAGGGAAGGAGGAAGAGAAGGAGAGAAACATTGATGTGAGGGAGAAATGTCAATCAACTGTCTCTCACACGCACCCCAGCCAGGGACCAAACACCACAACCTAGGCATGCACCCTGACAAGGAATTGAACTGGTAAACTTTTGGCTTATGGGACAATGCCCAACCCACTGAACCACACTGGTTAGGGTGCTAAATATATATTTTACACGTGGGGTGCGTGTGTTCATATATAAGATGGCACCCAAATACTTGAAAACACTTCTTTTTTCCTCCAAAGTCTGCAAGCAGATTTATGAATGTTTCATCTTCTTAACGTCAAGTTTTTTGCAAGAGAAAAATTATATTTGCCTCAAAATCATCAGACTCTCAAATATGTCCACAGCCCCCTTCTCTAGTCCAAGTATTTAATTCCAGGAATAATGAGTTTCCTTCTGGGGTTCCACATATCTTTATCACAACTCAAAACTGAGCATTGTAAAGTCTGCTGAAATCTATAAAAATCATGACATTGTCGTCAGGAGAAATTCCTAAAAGCTATTTTGCTTTCAAGACTGTCCTAAATGAAAATTTAGAGGGATTACATTTATTTTCCTGAAAATGCCCAATTCTTTCTCTCTCTCTCTCTCTCTTTTCCTTTCTTCCCCTTTCTCTCTTTCCTTCCTTCCTTCCTTCCTTCCTTCTCGCTGTCTCTCTTTCTCCCTCTCCCCCTCTCATGCTTGCTGTCTCTTTCTCTGACCAACTGCTTCCTCTTTCTTTTGTTCTCTCTGTTGTACACCATTTTTACATTTTATGTCCAAAACCCTCCCACTTTTCTCTCATACCTGCCCCTGACATGGGTATTTTAATTTTCCCAATAAGATTTGCACCCATCATTCATTTTCTTTTAGTTGTCAAAAACTATATTGTTATATTATTCTAATTTCATGCATAATGTGGGGAGGTGAAAACATCTTAGTGTTCTGTGGTCACAACTGGCTATCAGGATTTTATTTCACTCAAATGTTGGTCATTTTTTAAATTGGTTATTACAGCTTTAAGATTTTACCTAAAAATTAGGATTTTCTTTACAAAAATATGAAAATATTTAACCATCCTGGGTACCTTAGAACTCGGCAATAGTGACTGAAGTACAGAGGTAGCTTCCCGGTCTCCAATGTGTCATTGTCTCCCCCCATCCCGACCACCCCCCGCAGGGTCTTCATTCACCTATTTTATTCTCTGATCGCTATTAGGCATTTAACTTTTCCATCACCTGGGCTCCTTCCTGTTCCTACAGTTTCCTCTCCTGGAGCCCTCTCTTCCCTTACCCCAAAGAAGGGAGAACAGTGGGAATCCCACCTACGAAGGTTGGACCAGTCAGAAGGGGTACCTTTGGTTATCCCTCGAGTGACTCCTCAGCTGGGATATAAGGTTGGAGCTGACAGAGGTTGCTGACGAGACAACTGCTGTGAAAAACCTTCTGTCTTTCGAGGTCACTGAGTCAATCAACCACTTAGATTTACTGGTATAATTCATCTTCTGGTATTTTGGGGTTTGTTATTCATTTTCCAAACTTAAATATATTTTGTCACCATTTGAACAGTAGAAAAAGGTGAAAGGAGTTAAACATTTCTATTCGTGCACATCTGGCTTCCGCTAATGCCTGTGTATTGATGGCTCTTCTGGGATGTGGAAGGAGTCTTTCAAGGGGTCATGTCTGAGTCTTCTTTTTTCTGTACAAATGTTTGATAACTTTTCCCTGGTGTTGCCTCTTCTGGCCGTGCTGATCTCTCTAAATATGCCAAGAGTACATCAGTTCTTGGCCTGTGCTTAGTGTTCAATAGATATTTGTTAAATGAAGAAACATTTCTACATGCGTTTGTAAAAATGAGGCAGAGGGAGGAGAAACAACTTGCCTTTGGTCATAGGTGAAGTTACTGAGAAAACTGGAGTTAGATTTGGCTTTTCAGACATTTGTTTGGGTGTTTCTTCCCAATTCCCATCGCACTACCATGGTGACCCAGCTTTCTAGCACATAGTCAATGTTCATATACTATAAGCCCTTGAAAGGGTCATATGTGTTGGCAATTCTGGTTCTAATTCATGCTTCCAACAGAATTGCACTCAAATAATGCTTTCTGATTTATTTTCAGAACACTTACAACTGTTTCCTTGCTTAAATATCTGGTGGAATTCTGTCATTTTGGTTTGTCATTTCCTGTTCCTGTTCCTGAGACGTGTTGCAGACGTCTCAGCCTGTAGAGCCAGGCCGCTGGCCGCTGCACTACAGTTACCAACTGCAGGTGCACACGCTCTCCTCTTTACGCACGTGTATCAACCTGCAAACCTGTGCCGTTGGACTTGTCTGCAGTAGCCATGCTTCCCTCTTTTAGCAGCTGTGGCATTGAAACCAGCGCATTTACTCCAAGTTCATATACAATGTCTTGAAGTTTTTCCACCTTACTCAGTGAACGTTATAGTTGGGTTTTGCTTTGTTTGCCTGCTTTGGGCAAGGCTGTCTCTGGGCAGCTTTGTGGGAGTCACAGGCCTTGCCTGTTCCACCCGACTTAATTCATCTGTCAGAAATGACAAGTGCTTTGGAAGCATTTCCTTCTACAGTCTCCCAAGTGTGTGTACAGAGGAACACACCACACTCACGCACATGCAGACACACAAAGGCCACTGTACTGAGAATAGCTCGAGCCGCCGATGCTCTGGGCACTCGTAAAGGAAGCTTTTCTCAGAGATGAAAGCCGGGTCTAGCGTGCGCTTTCCCTCGCCACTCCCTTCCTTGGGGCCACATTGTTGCTGCACAAATGGAAATGAAGATGACAATGAGAACCCACTAAAACGGAGAGTAAATAATGCCTACTCTATCCCTCAAACTACTGAAATTTCAGCTTAAAGAACACAGTATGTGCATCAAACTAGGAAGAATATGCATGGATACCCCAGAGACACGGTGTTTTGGAAGGTTCGCTTTATGGAAAGAGACTGATTCTCTCTTCATCTCCATCTCTACCTCTGTCTCTGTCGTTATCTCTATCTGTACATCTCTGTTTCTCTCTATATTATTTATACCTCTATCTACATACGTGTCTGTATATGTATTGTTGGTAATTTCATATGGTTCAGCCCAGTAACTCTGACCACACAATTGGCCCCTGCCTCCTTCCCCCGCCCCCTCATTTCCTTCTCCTACTAGAGAAGTGACTGGCAGCTGGGAATGTTGGGTGAGAACTGCATCATTAATGTAGGTGATGCTTTACAAGGGTCCCCAAGATTTCTTCTTCCTGGTGTCTGTGCCCTGTTTAATCCACCCCCTTGCGTGTGGTGAAGACTAGTGCATGTGAGGTGACGTCACATGTGTGTGTCGGTTCTATTATAAGGCATGGGTGAGATGCACAGGTCACACATAAGATGATTTTAAGTTAATCGAGAGAGAGAGCATCCTGGGTGGGCCTGCTTAGCCAGGAGAGAGCTTTAGGAAGAGGGACTGGGTTCCTCCTGAAGAGGAGAATACTTCCCTCATGGTTGTGACAAAGAAACCAGCCAGAGATGAAGCACCTCTAGGGAGAAACGGCCTTTAGGAGCTGAGAACCCCTGTCTTACCACTTCCGGGGACTGAGTATCGCCAGTTATCTGATTGAGTTTGGAAGAAGACCTTGAGCTCCAGGTGGGGACACAGCCTGGCCAACCCCTTGATTGTGGCCTTGAAAGAACCTGAGCAGAGGCTCCAGCTAAGCAATGCCCAACTTCTGACCCACAGAAACCATGAGATAATAAATGGGTACTGTCTTAAGCCACTGAAGTTTGGGTAAATGGTGAGGCACCAATACAGAAGGAACACAGACATCAAAAGATCTGCGTGCTCAGTGATGGGTCTGATCCCACTTGGGCCTGTGACCACCCACTTCTTCAGCATCTTGCTTCATCTGCCTCCACCCACCAGTGAAGCCCGGGAAGGATTTAGGTGACAATCCGAGGAGCCGGGGAACCTCATGCCCATTCTGGGTTCTACCGGTGCTCTTCATGCATATCTGTGAACTCCACTTTCTTTTTGCATTAGCCTATTACCACAACAGAAACAAAAGAGAGAACTTCCCTTTTCAGAGAAAAAATAATATTTAGCTTGCTCTTGGTTTGGAACATGAGACACTCAACGCGGGGATGGTGTCCTGGACTGTTCCCTGAGGCTCTGCATGAGGAAGTACGCGTGTGGCTGCCATCGTAGGCTGCTTTTATTTCTCTACTCTCTTTTAAAATGTTCTTTCCTGTTCAGGCTTCTGGGCTTTTTCTTTTTTCCTTCCCTTTGTGTGGTGGCACTTGCCTTGAATATTTATGAGGGAAACTTGGTCCTTCCCCAAGAACTTATTTGGGGGTAATTAATTCTTGGCTCCGTGGCAGTGCTTCACAACTGTGACTTTCTTAGGTACGAATTGACTGAGTGCATGTCCAGGCATGGGACATGTGCTGTTATTGCATTTCCTGTTGCCAAAAATTAATCGTTCCTCGAATTTGTGTAATGGGAATGGTGCTTGTGTGTGAGGGGGTGTAAGGGTGGGATTCCCGTGAGGGCAGTGAGGGGTCCTTGAGAACACAGACTGTAGTCTCTCAAGTCATCGTCTTTGTAGTTTTATGCTCCAGAGCTCTGGGAGAGGACCTTTCGGGGAAGCTGAACTACACCTCAGGGAGATTGCAGTCTATTAGGGCAGCAAGTGTGCAAAAGGACCGCTCATGAACTTTTGGTAGATGGTGCAGTCACAAGTACAAAGAGATGAAGGGGAGAGGAGAGGGAGACAAACTGAGTGTTTTTGCTAGAATTGGATAAGGGAATTTGGCCTGAAGAAAAAGAATGTGTGGTCATGATGAATTCATTATTTTTCAACACACATTGAACTTGGATTTGAAACTGGGCATCATTTTAGGGAAATTTTTGTATGATCCAATGCATGGCAAAATAAAATGAATTAAGCAATAGCCTGCTAATTTGGGATCTGTGAGAAATTGGACTGTAAATTGCACCAGGGCAGGAGGCATCTTTGTCTTGTTCTCTGTTGCATCCTCAGTGCTGAGCGGTGTTTTGCTGTGGTGGGAGCTCAAGCACAATTGAGACCTAAGTGAATGAGTCTCACCACTGGGCCACCATTCAGAGGGTTTTCTAATAAGATTAATTGTGTGATTGCAATTGTAAAAACAAAAAAGTGGGAAGAATGAACTGTTTACACAGAAATGATTGCTTAATCACGACACATTGTTCCCCATTCATTAAAGCACGGATCCAGAGGAAGGCTGCACATGAATTCACTGGTAGCCCAGTGGAATTCACTGTGTATTTTGAATGTACAATTAAAAAAAAGTTGTATCTCTTCATTAGTTGTCCTTTCTATCTCACTTTCTGAATGAGAAAAGATTTCATGGGGTTTTGGCACATTCTCTATTGTGATATTTTACCCAGTTGAGGGACAGTAATGGGCTTTGGAGGCTAAGTAGTCAGCCAGGCCTGAGCTCAGACGAGCAGTCCAAATCTAGAAAGGGTGATGACGCAGGCCTTCGGAGCAGAAGCACAGATCAGGACCAGGTAGGCCGTGAAGGCCCTGGGGCACAAGACAGAGCCCACTGTAGATGGACTGGCAGTAGTCAGTTTCAAAGGCCGGAGTTCAGACTAGATGCCGGTAAGAGTGAAGAGCAGATAGCCTATGTCCAATCTGATTAATAGGTCAGGGGCATAATAAGTCCAGGCCAGCCAATAAAAGCCGAGCTGTACTTCTTGACAGCAGGCTTTCCTCCTATCGCCATCCTCACCTAGAAATGACCAGCTCTATGGTTGCCTGGTGAGGTTGGCTGGTCCACAATATACCTTTTCTCCTAAAAGGCTGCTTCTACATATACAGGCAATTTTAGCTTTGACCACTCTGGACACACTTCATTCACAAAGATATTTTCTGCTTTCTAACACATACTGGTCGCATGGTAGCAGCTCTATTTTGTATGGAATCATTTGATCACTGCTTTCCCACTGAATATTGCAAGTGCTCCTATGAGGGGCTGGGAGTTAGGAAAGGTATAATAGAAACCCAGATTTCTATTTTAGGGATCATGAGGTTATGTATTGGATTACACACTAGATACCTCTTTAACTGAAAAACAGAATTCGAATATAAATTATTATTATTTCCGTATTTTTCAAGTATAGTTGTCTCCATTTTTCTGCCACCATCTTACCCCACTCCACCCATCCCCACCTCCCACCCTTAATCCTGCCGCTCTTTGGCTTTGTTCACAGGTCCCTTATACGTGTTCCTTGACTTGACCCTTCCTCTTCTTCCCCCCATTCTCCCTCTACCCACCACCTCCTCTGGTTACTGTCAGTTTGTTCTTTATTTCAGAGTTTCTGGTTATATTTTGCTTCCTTGTTTGTTTTGTTGATTAGGTTCCATTTATGGATGAGATCATATAGTATTTGTCTTTTACTACTTGGCTTATTTCACATAGCATAATGCTCTCCAGTTCCATCCATGCTCCCTGCTGCTGCAAAGGGTAGGAGCTCCTTCTTTCTTCTTGCTGTATAGTATTCCACTGTGTAACTGTACTGTAGTGTTTTGATCCACTCATTTACTGCTGGGCGCTTAGCTTTCTTCCAACATTTGGCTATTGTAAATTGTGCTACTATGAACATTGGGGTGCGTATGTTCTTTTGGATTGGTGTATCAGGATTCTTAGGGTATATCCCAGCAGTGGACTTGCTGGGTATAAAGGCAGTTCCATTTTTAGTTTTTAAAGGCAATTTCATACTGTTTTCCACAGTGGCTACACCAGTATGCATTCCCACCAAAAAAACAAATATAAATTGGAACACTTGTTATTATTCATAACTGCAGTTCAGAGGATAGTAGGGCATTCTCTCATACTTTCACGAACCAGTAACCTCCAGAATAAATTACATATTGCACCCCATACCAATGGTCCTTAAGGAAGTGACACTTGCGAAGGGTACAGACTGCCATGGATTCTACCAGAAACTGCTGCCACCAGTTTGTGGTGGTTCCTCCTCTTCCTATCATCTGCCTTTAGGCTGTTAGCTGACTAAATTCAAGTCTTACTCAGGAAAGAGCTAGAGCAGTCCCATCTGGTGGTGGTGGGGGCTCAGAGAAGGTCGACCAGGGGGGAATCCAGGACTTGGTGTCCCCAGGGGAGCTGTCTCTGGGCACCTGTGGATGGCCTCAGGTGACTTTCCCCAGAGCCCATGGGTGGGAAAGCCAAGGGACTTTGGATCATCCCCTCTGGTTCCCCAACTACCTTGTTTCTTCTCCAAGCAAAGGCAGGAAGTATTCTACACACTCCTTGCATGTGTGAGTACGTGTGTGTGAGTCCATGAGTGCATCCTTAATTGGTGCACTCTTGCTTCCATCGGGACATTAAAATAAAAAGCAAATGTCCTGATGGCTGATGGTAAAGTCCCTACATCACGCGTCTGCCTATGAGCTCCAGAGAGAAGGAATAGATAGTTTTAACTTTTTAAAGAAAGATGACCCTACTTTACAGCCTATTATTCAGTTGACTTCCCGGTCGAGGGAGATTATTCAGGGTGGCCGCCTGCAGGTTTTACACGTAGCAGAGAAGATGATGGTGGTGATGGCTTCCATTTGTTCCTGAAACTGCAAGGTCCTGCTTCCGAGACAAGCTCCTCAGACATCCTGGCACGTTCCCCAGAGAAACCCACTACCCCTCATTATCATAGCGGAACAGATGCTTCAAAGCAGTTCTCTGAATCTTTGTAGGATGCCAAGTGAAAATTAGCCCTCCTGGGAACTCTCTGTTATTCTAAAACCAAGGTCTTAGTTCTGGTATTTGGAGAACCTGCCCGACCTGGATTGTGTTAGTCACGACAGTTTTCTGCATGTCTGTGCCTCTTAGGCAAACTTTTCAGGATGCAGGCTGCTCTGAGGACACTGGGTGGACAGTTTTAAATTCCTTCATTTCTTCATGTTTTAGGTAGATATTTACCAAAAATTATTATGCAGTGATCAGGGAAATGTTGTATACGCTCAGGGAATTTTAGAAAGCAGTCATAAGTGAATATACATTAAATGAACAAACAAATCATTATTGTGTACCATTACTTTCTGACATGTTACAAATTTTCTGATTTGTTTTAAAATCAGTCTTCTCCATTAGAATGGAAGTTCAGCGAGGGCAGGAGTCTTGTTTACCAGTGCATTTTCCAGCACGCAGGGACATGGTAGGCACTTAATAAATATTTGTTACAGCGGTGGCCACCCGGGGGGACTGAGTGAGCAGACAAATGGGGGCAGTAGAGTTAAATGCCTCTTTCGAGGATATTTCTGAATCGCTTCCTCCTTTAAATACTTCAGCCTGTGTACAGCTGCCTTGAAAGTTAATATTTATTGAATGGTCTACTGTGTTCCAGGGACCGGGATAGAAGCTTATTGACACATGAATGAATCTTTCATTCACAATCCTATGAGTTATGTACTGAGATTGTGCACAATTTGTAAGTGAGGAAACTTAAACGTTTAAGAGTTGAAGACTTGCCCAAGAACACAGGTCAAATAAGGCGCGTGGCCAGGTTTTGACACCAGGGCAAATTAACCCCTTACACTATAAAGGCCTTCCCGTGTCTTTCTTCAACTTGTTTGTTTACCCAACTGATCAACTACCCTCCTGTTTTGGAGGGCTCTGTGTGGGTCAGGTGGCACGCTGGGTGCCTGGCGGTCTGGTCCCTGACTTTTCTACGTGTTTGGAGGAGAGGAGTCAGGACTGGGGGAGAAGGTGTACGTGGATCTGTGTGCAACACTCGGGTCAATGGACACGTTCCAGCCAGTTTACTTCAGGAATGTTCCCGACGGAGGGAGGTGTAATGAACAGTGAAATGCCCCATAGCCAGGTTGGACGGGCAGCCTGTTTGTGGGAGACTGTGGCTGCTTCCCAAACACACTTGTGCTGCGTCCTGAAATGGAGATCTTGTCAGTTTCCCTTTAGTCGCGTTACACCCAGAGCTTCCCTGTAAGATGTTGACCCAGTCTGTGTTTTACCCACTCCACTTCTTAAAATGCAAGTTTACAGAGAGTTGTGTATAGTTATCAGAAGAAGGAGGAAGCTAGTTAATATGTTGTCACCACTGAAATGTGCAGCTTCTCACTGTTTGTCATCCTAATGGGCTGACTGACTCCTCAGAGCTGCTTATTGGTTTTCATTCAGGGCTGTATTATTTTCATGCCACTCACAAGGCTGCACGACTCCCGTGCCATCTCCAGAAGATGCCTCTGGCAGGAGCAGAAGCAGACGCCGCCGTTCTCAGAGGGAAGGCTGTGCAAGAACCTCGAGTGCCTTTCTTTCTTGCTTCTTCGCTGCAAACTCGGGTTCAAAATGTTTGTATTCACTTAATAACGCGAGGCTGTCTAGAAGAGGCTCTGTGCTTTACCATCTAGCGCTCCACTAATTATGTCAAATTCTTGTAAACTAGCAAATAGTTACCAGAAGTGTTTGGCCTTCCTTTTTTTCCCCCTTCACTGTTTTTTTTTTTTTTTTAAATATGCTGCAGGACACATGGCAGCAAATACTTCACATGGGAGTTTGTGTCACTGTAATAATTAATGCCAAAAAGTTATGTGAAGGTCTTCCTGGATTAAGTAAACCAGCCCTTGCTGAGAATGAAAGATGAATGATGGGAAAGTTGAGAAGAAAGCTGTTGTACAAATGATCTAAGATATATTTAAACTGTGGGAAAAGAACCCTCATAGTTTTATCTTTGTCTGGAAGGGTTACTGTTTTTCTAAGACAGTCACAGAATAATACCTTCAGTTAGCAAATAATTGCACAACTGTGTGATCAGATGCTTATAGATTTGCAAGGAAAAAGGAATTAACAGGGAACTGTGCTTTGCCCGGCTTTTGTTTGCTGCCCTTCTAGTGATTAGATTCTGTCAATCAAAAACTGGTTTTATATAAAAAGCCATTAGGAGTCAGGTTTTCAGTACTTCTGGTAAGCAACTAAACTTGAATGCATCTAGATACAGCAGTTACTCTGGTTAATGTTATCACGGGGGTGAGTTACAGGTATTGGCATTTAGCTTTGTAAAGTGTGCTTACCTAGGGATTTTAATAAACCATGGATTGAAGTTTTATGTCTTCCCTTCCTAAGAATGTATAGCATTTTTACACGGCGACTTTATTCGTTGTTCATGTGGCTTCATCAAATGGCAATTCATAGGGTAGGTGCACAAGGACTAGAAACAGATATATTCCAACCAGTGGAATAAGATCTGTTTGTAAGTCAATATCTGCCAAGAATAAAAAAAGTCTCCGAAGGATCCCTTGTCTTCCCTTTAAATAAAGAGGTCTTTTTCTTCAAGCTTCAAATCAACTTTTATCTTCCCCGAGTTGATGTGAGATCTTCAGTACATCTTATGAAGACCAAGCCAGAGGGACCGTAGGTTGACTCAGTGTCGTCAAGTCCAGGGAGGGTCCAGACTGTTCACATAACTTCCCAGCTCAGTGAGACCTGGCAGAGAACGTGGGCCCTGCTTCCTCCCTCTCCTTGTGCGTCACCCAGCCCCTCTGTCATGCTGTGTTCTCGGTTCTCTCTGGTCTGCAGCAGGAACCTTTGTTGAATATTCTGACCTCATTCTCTGGTTATTGCTCCCAGGATGTCACTGCAAGGTCTGTGTACGGAATAGGTGACAGAAAGGCTGCACTGCAGAGCTGAGGTCTGCGTGGCTGAGCTGGCGAAGAGAGCAGCCCTGAGTCTGCATTTCTCCATCAGTTCCTGTCTGGACCACGGGAATAGCCTCCTAACCTGCACCCTCAAATTGACCCCCACATGACATCTAATAGGCTGTTTTTGTTGTGAGCGCCTTGCCTCTCTCCCCTCTCCCCCTTCAGTGCCTTCAAATTCTTAAAGATAAAGACAGACCTCTGCCTCCTGACTCATTTCGTGCAACATCCCTTGTCCTCTGGGCCCCAGCAACATGGCCTTCTCAAAGCTTTGCTTCAGTCTATCAAAGGACCTTTTGATATGAAATTCCCTCTGCACAAAAGGCTCTTTCTTCAACCTAGACCTATAAACTTCTCAAACATGGTATCTCAGCTCATACTTCACTTCTCAAAGAAGTCTTCCCACCTACAGCATTACCCTGTTCTGTATGCCTTCAGAACAGCTTGTGCTTCTCCTTACAGATAGTTTACCTTACTTGTAGCTTTACATTGTGTGTGTATGCTATTCAGTCAGTATCTGTGTCTCCCTAGTAGATGGCAAGCTTCATAAGGTCAGGGACCACTTCTGCTGGGCTTGTCCTTTCATCCCCAGTGCTAGGCATTGTGCCTGTCACAGTGGAAACATTCGATGAATCTTAGTTAAAATAAGAGAAGGATGAGAGAATGAGAGAGAGTGCTAGTGGCAAAGCATGAGCACAGGTACAGGGGAGTAGGGAGAGAGAGAGGAGAGGGCAGGGCAGGAGAGGAAAGGAAAGAGAAGAGAAAAAAGAGAAGAGGCAAGAGGAGGAGAGAAAAGAAGAGAAGAGGGGAGAGGGGAGGAGAGAGGAGGAGAGAGGAAGAGAGGAAAGAGGCAATTCACTCTTCCATAGCATGTGGAAGCTCGTGAGGAAATGTCTCTCCATTTCTGCCTTGAATACTGAAATTCACTGAGTCTAAGATATCATAACTGTATGACACACAATTCTTTATATGTTACAAAGACAGAAAAAAACACTGCCAATTAAACTATGACATACTCTTGATTGTAAAATGCCTCCCAATTTTAGACATCAAAATTTCAGATGACAAAATGTGAAATGATGTGAATCGTAGGCTTGGTGCACATTAAAATTAGATTACATTAAATCTAGGGAAAATGAGCTAAATAAATAGTCAAATGGATGTGGGTTGAAGCATGATGGCTGTGAGTATTGGGGCTACTGCACCGATTTTTGAGTGTCTAATGCTACTGCAGCGTTTTTTTTCCTTTCTTTTTAGTAATATGACACGAATTGGTGCCCGTACAGTCACGCAGGTGTTCCTTGGTCACCTGGTGAGGAGTAGCGTTCTAGTTCAAGGTGGTTGGGATTAGGAGCCGCAGTCTACAGTGAGGCAAGAAGAAGGCATCATGGCTAACCGGAGCACTAACCGCAGGACTAGCAATTTACGGGTAGTACAGAATGTAGCCCAAAGAGTTGCCCAAACAGCCTTTGCCGTCAGCTCCTAAAGTGTAGCACCGATGTGCGTCTCTCTGGGATTGTTTCCGCACCGTGCTGCTAGTCAGAGGAATAACGGATGAACAGATGTTTGAACCAACGTTTAAGGATAAACCTGTAAGATGCAAAGCCATCACTCCTCCTTTGCGGTTGGAGAGGAGGAACACCAGCTGGTTCGTAGCTGGGAATCTTGGTTCTGATCCTAGGTCTGTGGCTGGCTGAGGGACCTTGGCAGATTGTGGCACTCCTGTGTGCCTCACTGGGATTACATGTCCCCAACATGAGTTCCATCCCCACTCTTGATATGAGCTTCTCTTCCCATAGGTTAATGAAATCATCAGATTTCCGGGATTTGCGTAGGTGTGTCCTCTCTTTGTACACAGCTCTGTTGATTTCTAGCCGTCTTTCTTGTGAACCAATCAGCACATTTTCAGGGCCAGTTGTTATGTGGCAGTGGTGAATTCTGCCCTTCTTCTCTTCTGTTGCATGTATTTCCTCACTCCTGTTATTTGTTCTTTTCATAAGTGCAATTCTACATCCTTTCCACCAGCTTAGGTGTAGTGTCCCAAATCCAGACCCTTCCAGTTGTGTCTAGAAACGATAATGTGAATAATATGACACTTAACTCTGCTCTCAGACCCTGTGATCTTAGGGCCATAGATGTATGAAAAGGCTGAATCTGACAAGATCTGTAGAGATTGTCTTAGCTAATTAGCTCTTTTAACAAATGAAAAGACTCTCCAGGGAATGGGAAATGACTCACCAAAGGTTACCAGCTGGTAGTGGTGGACTTTGGACACAACTCTCCAGGCTGCCATCTCCAGCTCCTTCTAGGGCACCAAGCTGACTTCATGCTTAACAATACCCAGGACAATAGAGTCTTGTACCCTATTGTAAGTTTCTATTTACTTTGCCTTCTGAGTTTTGCAAACCTGTTTTGAAAAATAATGATCTTTTTTTCCAAAGCTGTTCTTTTATTTCACATTTAAAACTATGAATATGGATTCCCTTAGGAGTGTAGTGCTTATAATTTTCCTTTTTTAAAAGGTTTTATTTATTTATTTTTAGACAGAGGAGAAGGAAAGGAGAAATAGAGGGAGAGAAACATCACTGTGTGATTGCCTCTTATGCACCCGCTACTGAGGACCTGGCCCACAACCCAGGTGTGTGCCCTGACTGGGAATCAAACCAGCCACCCTGTGGTTCACCAGCTGAGGCTCAGTCCACTGAGCCACATCAGCCAGGGCGGTTTTTCTTTAGGTCACCAGCTTTAAGACTCTTTGTTGCTTCTCTTTGAATTTAAATTCTCTTTCGTAGGAATAACCTAGAGACCCAGGATACTTAGTTAGTGTCCTATCTTAAGGATTCTTCTTCCATGAAGATCTAGTCTCTGTTTTTAAGCAGAACGTTTTTGTCTGTTTAGGCTGATGTAACAAAAACAGTGTAGACTGGGTGGGTTAAACAACAAACAGTTCTGGAGGCTGGGGAGTCCAAGATCATGTAGCCGGCAGGGTCAGTGTCTGTTGAGGGCCCACTTCCAGGTTCATGGATGACTGTTCTCTCCCTGTATTTTCAGATGGTGGAAGGGGCAAGGAAGCTCCCCGGAGTCTCTCTTAGAAAGACACTAATCCCATTCCTAAGGGCGCTCTCCTCATGACCTAATCACCTTAGGTCCTAGGGCCTTCCCAAGGCCCTACCTTCAAATACCATCACACAGGGATTAGCTTTCAATATATGAATTTTGGAGGAAGAAACATTCAGCTCATCCATAGGTGGAGTCTCCCTAAGTCATGAATGCTGTTAGAAAACCCTCAAGAAAGCTAAGGGCCCCTTAGTTGTTTTAAGGAAATACTACTTGGCCATAAAAAAGAAAATTTTACCCTTTGCTATGGTATGGATGGACCTGGAGAAATTATGCTAAGTGAAAGAAGCCATTCAGAGAAAGACAGATACCATATGATTTTACTCATATGTGGAATCTAATGACCAAAGGGAATTTAACAAGCAGAAGAGAGACCAACTCATAGATGGAGAGCAGGGGGCAGGTTAGGGGCTGGAGGGATTGAGCAACGAGGAAAAATGACTCATGGACAGGGACAGCAGTGTGGCGACTGCAGCGGGAAGGGGGGTCTTAGGGGACTGAATAGTAATGAAAAAATACAATAAAAATAAAATAAATTTTAAAAAGATAAGTGTGGACAAACTCATGGGATGAACATTTTTCCTGTTCATTGAAAAATCTGCCTTACAAACATGATCTCATTTTAATCCTCCCAACAATCAGTGGTCATTATGACTTTTATTTGACAGATAAAGAAACCGAGGCACAGATTGATTAGGAATAGTGGGTTGGCAAGTCACCCAAATAGCAAGGGGTCAAAGCAGAATTCAAACCTAAATCTGTCTCTTTGTGGAGACTGATAGTTTGCCTTTTCAGATACAAGAACTTGAACTTTACATAATGTGTGGCTACTGTGGTTTTGAGTTGCTAATTTAATTATTTATCTTTTGCTGAAGACAAGCAACACAATCAGCGATTTCCTTAAAGAGATTTATAAATTGTCCCTTTCATTCTCTATCTTATCTGAACATCCCTGGGAATTTATCATTAACGGGCAGTGCTTTAGAAGTGAAATCTTCCTGGGGTTAATAGTTCATTGTCCCCACCATCACTGAATGGTGATTGGTAGAATGAAATTAATTGGTTTGAATTAAGTGGCCATACAGGACTTTGCTACTTCTTCATTGCAGGAAATCACCAGTTGTTTTAACAATCCCAACAAGTGAATTGGCCTTTGGTGTCCCAGTCCTGGAGTGTAGCCTCTTCCCAGTGCAGAGGCTGCGTTTCTGTCACTCAGCTCACCTATGCCACGTGTGTTTTCTTTTTTCTTTTTTTATTTTTCTTTTTTTTTAAACATTCCTTTTTAAAAATTTTTATTTATTTATTTATCTTTAGAGGGGAAGGAGAGAGGGAGAGAAACATCAATGTATGGTTGCCTTTCATGCGTCCCCTGCTGGTAGTTGGCCTGCAAGGAACCGGCCTGCAACCCAGGCATGTGCCCTGACTGGGCACCGAACCACGATCCTCTGGTTCTCAGGCCCGCGCTCAATCCACTGAGCTACACCAGCCAGGGCTTCTTTTTTAATCCTCACCCAAGCACATGGGTAGAGGGGAAGGGATGGAGAAAGAAAGGGAGAGAAACATCAACGTGAGAAACATCAATTGTTGCCTTTCATATACGCCCCAACCTGGGACTAGACTCAAAACCAAGGCATGTTCCCTGACCAGGAATCAAGCCTACGACTTTTTGGTTTGGGGGCTGATGCCCAATCAATTGAGCCACTCCAGCCAGGGCACCCATCCTATATTTTTAGAAGCAAGAGGCTCTTTGGGCTCTTCTTTGTACAAAAATACTGTTTACCCTCTATTCAAGTTAGAAAACCTGCTCGACAGAATTCTGAATGGTCACAGCTTTGAGCACCAGAGACTTGTCTGTGTTAGAGTTTGTGTTTTCTCAATCTGCACGAACAACACAGATGGCTTGAATCTCAATGACAACTCAACCCAGTGAGGCCCAGCCTCATTTTCATCTTGCCTCTGTTTCAGACATCTATTGTGCGATGTTTCAGAACGTGGACAAACCGTGTTTCTGACTAGTGCCGAAGTTTAAGACAGTCTGTGAAAATCATCACCGCCTTATTATTTTTGAAGATCGCGATGCTGTTTACATAATGACAGCCATTTAGATTTTGCCTTAACATTTTTTTCAAAAGGACTTTCATGTTTGTTATCTCAATCCTATAATCCATTTTCCACAGCGCAGCCAAAGTCATCTTTAAAAAAAATATCAATCTGATGTTATCACATCCTTGCTTAAATTTCTCCATTCACTTCCTGTTCCCATCAAAACAAATGCCAACTTCCTTTCCATGATTTGAAAGATCCTACAGGAGCTGACTCCTGCCTACCTCTCTGCTTGGTCTCCTGCTTACTCAGTTGTTGTAGCCGCACTGGTTCTTCTCCAATTCCTGGAATTCATTGCTACTTGGGGGTTTTTTGCACTTGTTCTTCCCTATGTCTCCGTGACTTTGACACCTGAAATAGGCGCCAGCTGAATGAATCCTCGTGACCCAGGTAGTACTCATAGATGTGTTTACTAATGTCACATCTTCTTCAAGTGCACATTTTTCTATTCTAATTCTATTCTTTCATCCTGGGACATTTGTTTTATGCCTTATGTATTGTTGAAAATATTTTCAGTTAAGTTCCCAGAGGCTGAAGGAGCCTATCTTTGAATTTTTGTGTGTGATTTCTCCCTTCAGTACTCTTCGTCTGCATGGTAAGAAGATACAAGGTTTGGGCTGGGTGAAAAAATGTGAAGGGATTAAGAAGTACAAGTTGGTGGTTACAGAACACTCACAGCAATGTGAAGTACAGCATAGGGAATATAGTCAATAATGTTGTTTATAACTATATATGGTGTCACATGGGTACAAGCTATATTGGGATGATTACTTGGTAAGTTATGTAATGACTCATCACTGGGGTATACATCTGAAACTAATATAATGTATGTCAACTGTATTAAAAAATAAAACAATTTTAAAATGATGAAAGATAAAATTACAAAGAAAGAAGATGTCAGTTTTGGCAGGACAGTGGAAGAATTAGGGTATATGCGTTCGTGACTGACCCACTTGCCAACTACCTCTGTGGGGGCAGTGATGCCATCCCTCTCCGGTCTTACAGCTTCCTCTTCTGGAAGATGAGATTCTGTTCACTGCATCTCATCCTTCCTGTCCATGGCTGGAGTTTTCAAATATGACCACAATTCCTTGTGTGATCACAAAACTGGATTTCTCCCCAGTAGTCAAAAGAAGATCAGATTAAGTAAATCCAACGAAATTTGAGATAAATGTGTTTTCCATTTCTAATTGTTTCTGTTTTGCAAGATTCAAGACCCCATGAGGTGGACCCAGCCCCATGTAGTGCGGGTCCATGTCTCCCCAGTAGTTGTGTTTGGCATGTGTGATAGGAATATATTGTAATGAGAGAAGGGGGTCATTGGTTGCTGGGTTTTTGAGTGGCTGGGTTCAAACTGTGAGGCAGTCGCATATAATGAAGGACACAACGAGGTGCATTTGCTCTTCATCTTGAGGCTTCTATGGAGAGCTTGCCAGTTCATTATTATATCTAGTTTTTTGTTTGTTTGTATTTTTGTGGAAAACAAAGCTAGGAAAATATTGTCAATGTTCTCATGATTGTTTAAAAAAGCAGCATGCATTTTTGAGAGCCATAATTAGTTCTTAGATTATGCCAGGATGTTTGCTTGATTTTTGTAAAACCCCTTCCACTGTCTCAATAGCAAATTGCAAGGAAATCAGTGACTTCTGCTCTCTGGAAATGGTGAATCGGGTCACACGGAAGATCTAAAGCACAGAAGAAAGTCACATTTCCAGACACTCCTAGAAATGTTTGTCTTCATGTTCTCTTTTCTGTGTGTAGTTATCAAGTTGTGTGAAGCAGGACCATTAAACCACAATGAACAGCCAATGGTCATGGCACTTGGCTGTTTGCATGCCCCCCTCCTGCATTTCATGGTGTGTTTTGTGATAGGTATATGATTTGGCTGATTATGTCTCTCACTTCTTAAACTAATAGATTCGTTATATCTCTACAGATACTTAAAGATCGTTCCGGTGGCACACTCTAATTGAAAGCTGGTAACCAGCCGTAGGAGTTTACAGCTCTTTAACAGGTTTTCTTGTGTTGTCACATGAAGTTAGCTCTCTCTGCAGACAGGCTGAGTTTCCAGCAGTTAATGCTCCTGAAGGAGATTACCGTAATTACCAGTGATCAATGCTTAATGCCTCTCCATCCAGCCCCACCTTTGCCCTTTTACAAGACAGGATGTAGAAGAAAAAAAATAAGTCAGGGATGGTAGCTTTATAGGGAGCTTGATTTACTTTACAAGAAAACTGCTTCTGTGCGGGCTTTTGAAATATACTGAGGCTCAACAATGCACTGTTTCTGAGTGTTCTCTGAGATGTCAGTTGCTAGATTGCTACTACATTTTCACACAATGAATCAGGTTGCTTTTGAAGATGTACCATGTTCTCACTTTAAAAAAATTACTGGGAGTAAAAAAATCATTTGATTTCTTTTTTTCTGTTTCTTACCAGGGTAATCTATATAGTTCAGTAGGAGAGCGGGTAATGGGTGTGAGGACTAGCCAAGTGCTCAAAGTACCATAAGAATTCGACAGGAAAAATAAAGGTACATCTTGGACAGATGAATCATCCACCCCCCACTCACTCTAATTAATAGCATATTATAACAGGAAATCATTAAAACGTGAAGGTATATTTGTTCCAGTCACATTTATCAAACATGGTAAAGTAATTCCTGAGCTGTATTAGTTCCTGTGTATGTTTAACATGATATATGGATTTTCCTTTTTTATTGTTCGGATGTGAAAATGTTTTAAAAAAGAAACACAGACTTTTATTGCCATTTTTTAAAGTATTGAAGGGGATAAAAAGGAAAGTGTAATAAGAGCAGTATATTTTTATGTCAAAAGTAACCTTTCTCTAGTACTCTTTAGATAAAACTGATGCTGGGAAAGAAAGGGAAAGATAAGTCGTCCCTTTATTCATCTTAGTCCAAAATCTATTTTACTCACCGCTGGTTGTTGGCATTGCGTGATGATATGACATAAGACCAGAAAATCAGATTATCAGGAAAGAAGGAGAGTCCCAATTTAATAGTTACTCACCAAAATTTGGCCCTTATCTCTACATCACAGAAAAATAAGTAATTGTTAAATTTCAGATCCTGGAGGCTCCCTGATTTATCATCAAATCGTGGACGCACTTAGCTGCCTAGCATCAGGGAATCCAATAAGCCCTGTCACATACGAAGAAGAGAAGAAAGCCCATTGGATAATGGGCTACATTCTCCCCCACGGTGATTTATTTCTGTCACAAGACTTAATTTTATCATGAGGCAGATGCTCTGTCTGTACCCGTGTGTTCATTTCTGCATTTATCTGCTTCATTAGAAAAAACCCACCTGCTGCATTTGGGGGGGTCTTTGGCTTCACTGTGTGCCCCGATGACCGCGTTGTGTGTTATTGAGTCACATCTTTAATTTCTACTTTTTGATGGTTTGGAAATGCCTTCGCTGTCGTGTGAGGTGAGTCTGGCATGCAGGGGCACCCCTGCACTGTGTGGGGTAACAACCGGTGACGGCCACGGACGGGGTTAACATCCGAGCTCCCTGGTACCAAGTCTCTAAGATGCACGTGGGAGGGGATACACAGAGCTTACTGGGGTTATCAGGCGGTACCTGGGATGAAACCGTGGCAGCCTCTGTTCTGAAGTAGTGTTTTGTTGGCCTGTGTGTGGAAGACTGTTACCATTCACAAAATCTGCCAGGTGGGACTAAGATATATATATATACGGAAGGAAAGGGGAAAGAAAAGAATAAAGAAAGGAAAGAAAAGAGATAGGTAGAAAGGAAAGAAACAAGGGGAAAGGACCTTTAAAAAATCCCCTATTTGTATGTGGTCTGAGTCACCGCACCTCAGCGCGGAACATCTTAATGACGTGCTTGTGTCTCATCCACACGACCCTCCCTCCAATCTGCCACTTAATAGAGATCCTGATCCTCTGAGTAAGCGTCCTGGTTCTCGGGGCAGCGGAGGTGCACAGGTTGGAATCCTCCGCCAACTGTCACCGATGCAGTGGGCAGCCACATCTGCCTGCCGCCGCGCTCCTTCCCGCAGCCTCCCCATTGCAGAGTGCCGCTTTCCGGGCTGTGCACGGGCGTCTCAGGGAGAGATTGGCGGGTAGCTGAACTGCTGGTCCATGAGCTTAGAATACCTGCAGTTCCCATTCTGCCATTCTGTCCAAAGGGCTGTCCTGGTGACGGCTGCCAACGACAAGTGACACGACAAACTGTAACTTCCAGGGAGTTTCCCAAATCCTGTCTTGTCTTCACTTTCCTACGGTTTCTCTTCTTTGCCTTCCTGCTTTCTCATCTGATTTCCTATAAAAAACAAACAAACAAACAAACAAAAAAACAGCCCAGGCAAGCACTTTTTTTTTTTTTTTTGCATCAAAGAGGGCACAGAGGTTAAGGTAGATTGTGATGCTGAGTTTTGTGGATTTGCATTTTAGTGGGATCGCCGCAAGAAAGCTAATAGACAGGAAAGGAGACCACGTTAATGACAATTCTCTAAACAGCTGTTGTACGATTCAGCTTCGCTACTTCAGTTAATTAATCAGCACCTTGCTGGCAACTCTGGGGGAGAGACTTGTTAGATTCTGGTAGCAGACAGGCAGTGCTTTCATATCAAATATGCTCAACAACATCTAATACAGCGATAACTTCCACAGAAGAGGGGAGGGAATACCGTGGCTCATAAAGGCGCTCAGAAAGAGGCCCTGGGTGTTCTTGCAGACACACACTTGCTAGAAGTGCTGCGTATGTTGTTTTCTTTGTTGTCTGTAGCCAGCCCAAATAAAACCCGGGCAGGAGAGTCTCCAGGGGTCCCTGTTATCAAGAATGGCTTTGTTTAATCGTAATAAATAAATACGTATCCGGAGGTTGATGGCGACGTTCATGAGACATAACAAATCAAGCATCTTCATTTCTGATTTTAGTCACGGTCTCTCATTTGGAATTTTAACCATTGAAATAGTCCTCAAACTTAACAACAACTACGGGAGATCAAAACATTCAAATATAGGCCACTCACCAAGCTACCACAGCATTTAGCATGAGAGCTATTGACTCTTCAGCTTCTCCCTGACTTTTTATATTCTAAAGGGAAGCAGCCTCTTGTTCTCCCTAGGAAGTCAATAAAGGCATGCATATTTTATGAATGATAATGCACAGAAATCTTAAACAGACAAAATTATATCTATATCTGGCCAATGTACTCTGCATTTTCTTACTCTTCAAAATCATTGTCAGTAAAGTCAGTACTGAGTTTAGTGTAACAGCTGCTTTTCCTATTGTCCCGTGGCCTCCTTATTGATTAACTAAGATGCCATTTTGCATAGTTCTTACTTTACTTTCTCGTTGTTACTTTATGTCTGGGCCCTGCCATTGTACGGAGATAATGTGGAAACATTATGGCTAAAAAAAAAAAGAAAAAAGAAAAAAGATTTGTCATCAAACAATACATCTATTTTAAATTTAAAATGATTAATTAATGAGAAAGATAATATTGATCACAATGAACGATATACATAATTATTACATAAATCTTAACAACCCTCATGCATGCATTTTATATGTGTTTGATTTTTACCTATTTTATCATTTGGCAGTTTGAGGAATAAAATTGGGAAGTCGAAATTATCTTATGAGTTTAAACATTATCATGCTTTGGAAATTCCCTTTGCTGATATTCTCACAAGTGAAATACAGCTCTTGGTTCCCTGCCCACCTGCCTGCCAGAGGTCAGATGGAGAACTTCATACCAAGGACGTGAGGTTGTATTAACCAATTCATTTGGACGATTTATCCACTTGGCTCTTATGTACTGATGTAGACAATTATTGCTTCGGTTCTTTAATGAATCCTACATTATGGCAGAAGAATATCATTGTGTCTATAATACTCCAGGGAGCTATAAAGAGAAATGTCCCTTTTAAATTAGCTTTATGGCACTGAAGCTTTATGTATTTACTTGCAAGTTCAATATTAACTCGAAGTATGATTCTTGAACTGTCTCTGTTGTCCGTGACAACATTGTGTATAGAAAGGGCTCTCTTGGCAGTTACTGATGGTGAGTCCGTTTCAAAAAGGACGGTTCCCACCTGCTCCAGCTGCTCCTGTTCCAGAGAGAGCCGGATGCTTTCTTAATCCCGGGTCATCCGACCCACACGATTTAGATAAAACAAGGACTTTTGCCTAATCCAGCTTTTCAAAGTGTAGTTTACTTCTCCATCTGGTCTATAGGTAGACTTTTTGACTTTGTTCTGTTTCTCAAGTCACAGGTTCCTGATTTGGGACTAGAATAGAAAGAGGTGGAATTTCCTAGGGAGAGAGGTGAGGGCAGAGTGGTGGCATGGTGATCTCTTAGCCTTGGGGGCCTTGGGCTGTTTGAAAATGGTACAGTGTTTCACGCCCTCTTTAAAAGCTCATGTGTACCCGTAAAGCTTAACCAAAGATGGAAAATGCAGTACATGTGCCACCATGATCCTTCTGACACCTGTAGGGACGTCACTAGTCATGCACTGAGCCATCGAGAGCCCGAGAATCTTTGGGAACGCCCACCTCCAGAAAGCCAACTGCCATGAAAAGATCAAAGCTGGCACCTGAGATGAAGTTTATTTACTGCCCTTGGTCTAGACCAGGGTTGACAAACTATTGCTCAGGGGCCAAATATGGCTGGCCACCTGTTTCGGAAAACAACGTTTTATTGCAGTACAGCCACGTGCCCTTGTTTATGTGTCGTGTGTGGCAGTTTTCATGCTACAGACGCGATAGCGATCTTATGGTTGTCAAGGCCTAAATGTAATTACTCTTTGGCCCTTTATAAAAATTATATTTGTCCAGATTTTTATAGGTTTCCTGTGTCTAGGCTCTTCTTGTTTTGTGAAAACGGAACATGTTAAGAAGCTTTCTCTGGGGAAATGGGGTGGGACAGAGGAAAGGTGGAGAATGGAACAGAGAGAGGGCTACAACACAGCCGAGCTTTGTGAGCTGATCTTTTAGGTTCGGATCAGATCTGAGTGGCATTGAGAATGGGAAGCAGTGACCTTGCTTCATGGCAAATTGGACTTGGAGGTTGCAATTGGAAAAGTCTTTTTGGTTGAGATAAGTAAGACCAATGAAGAGAAGGAATTTTTTCTCCCGTGAAAGATCTTAGGTTTCCCTGTCATCATACCTGACCAGGGATCATGAGCACTACTCACTTCCTGTGTCACTTTGGGCTTTGTATAATGAATGGGGGTGGTACTATCTCTTCAGATTGTTAGGTCACGTGCACATGAAGAGGCACGAGTTCAATTGTTGTCAGCCCCCAATACCTCCACGTCATCAAACGTGGAAATGCCATCCCAGCTGCAAAAACGCTTTTAAACTTAGTTTCTTTCTTGCCGTTGAGGATCTTCTGGATTTGGCCTAAAGTCAGACTCCCTTTGGAAGGCCGACTAGCATTGACCTCACCTTTTAAAGCATTCTGTATTGCCAAAAGGCATTGTGTACTGTTTCAGTCAGTGAATCAATTAACATATAAAACTGAAGAGCACTCATTTCCTCCCCACTGTCTACCAAAGGAATAAGCAAGTAAATGATGATTAGGATGGGGGAGGGAACAGATGGACCCATGATGCTGCTTCTAGCAGGTCTGGTTCCTTCCCTGGGAAGTCACTGTCCCAGACAACAGACTCTTTAGCCAGATGTTGCGAGATCTGTAGAACCATAGAATGCAGAGGGGTGGGGTGAGAATTCCAGGCTTTTGTACAGTAAGGGGGTAAAGAGAGTGGAGGTGAAAATGATAAGAGGTACACACGTTTGGGTTCCACTGGATTGTGGTAGGAGACAGCCCTAGGTAAAAATCACAAAAATCTTTATGTGTGAAGCTAAGAGAATTTGAATTCTGCCTGCCATACCCCTGACCGCCACCGAGGGCTGTGAAGCAGGCGCGTGGCATGATTTGAGTGATGAACGAGTCCTCGAGAGCATTTGAAGAGAGACTGTACACTGAGGTACGGATGACTCTTGCAAGGAGAATACGACCTTGGCAAGACAGGAAAGCCCAGGAGTGCGTGTGTTTCTCTGTTACGAGGAGTCGATCCACACGCCTTCCCCATGTTGTTTTCTACTGTGCAGGCCATGGAGTGGGGGGGGGGGGCAACAGGACCCCCCCAGTCCTTGTTTGGGTTTCTACCACTTTGCAGACTTAGCCTTGAGACATGTTGATATGATCCATCTCACTGGTTTTTTTTTTTAAACTGGAATTTGTCACAAGAAAGAGATTGAATATAAAACAAGGATTTGGACTCATGCTTACATAGGGCCCGATCAATAAATGCGAATCTTTTTTAGCCAGCCATCCTTCCTGGAAGGAGTTGGTAAACATTTGAAGGCTGGGATGGTCTCATTTCTACTCAGTCGATTGTTGATTCTGTACGTCATCCTTTACATATGTTGCAATGACCAAATCTATTCCTTGGTCGAGTCTGGTTATTGTCATATCTAACAGGACTCATCTGCATGTATCCTTCTTGCAAAGCCTGGCCAACTTCATTTTTTGCCCTAGAGATATCTTTAGTATTATATTTTGTCCATTGTTAATACATGCTCTGCTTTAGCATGCTTTTTTCTGGAATGGTGCTGAATCCCTGGTCTTGAGGTAATGTAGATTCTGGAATCCTATGGATGTGAGGTAGAAACCTGGAAGTGTTACCTAGTATGTTTTTGACCTTGGAAAAAGTTAATTTAGGTTCTCTCCTTTTCTTTTCTCTCTTCTGTAAAGATGAAATGACTGGCACCTACTTTGCAGGTCATTGTCAGGCTTAGGTTGGCCATGAGGAATGTGTCCAGGGTCGTGCCTGGACAACCCTGGACACAATCTGTATCCTGTATCCCTGGAAAGTGGTGGCTATTAGGCTTTATTAGAGGTGGTGTTTTTCTCACTTCCCTTCTCTGCCCAGTCTGGGGGAATGTTTATTTCCATCAGGTAAGCCTATTTCATTAGTGGGCAGACTGACTTCTCTAAGGATTACTTCTCTCCCCTACCCCCTGGAAGACTTGCAAAGGAAGCAAAACAGCTCTTTTCTATAGTACTTTCTGATGGGTACACTTTAAAGTCTCTGCTGAATCTTGCAGAGGAGATCAAAAGAACCCTGGGTTCCTGGAGCTACAGAACACTTTGAATCTGCTCAGGGGCCTTTAAGTGCTGACTGCCTACACAGGGATGACATAGCCAGGGAGGGTGGAGTGGGTTCCAGGGGTGTCCAACCTTTTGGCATCCCTGGGCCACACTGGAAGAAGGAGAGTTGTCTTAGGCCACACGTTAAATACATTGTGACACATAATCACAAAAAACCCTCATAATGTTTTAAGTAAATTTACGATTTGGTCTTGGGTTGCATTTATAACCAGCCTGAGCCACATGTGGCCTGCAGGCTGCAGGTTAGACACCCCTGGAAGCTGAGACAGAGAGTGAATGGCCAGAGTGTAGTGCACAGTGTTTGCCTGGATATGTGGTGGCTAGGGTTCAAATCCTCAGCTCATTATTAGCTTGTGGGCTGGGCAGCTGGGCAGACTGGGGTATTGAACATCCAATTCACATTATCTGGAAACTTCTGCTCTCAGGAGAAATGGTCAAACACCAAAGATAATCATTTTAATTCCAAAGTTCCTTTAAGAAGGCAAAAGTATTCCATGGATTGTTTTAAGCTCCTAGGATGCCACTTAGAAAATTATCTTAAGAGTATTGAATGATATCCTGGTCATTCAAGAAATTATTTTCTTTTTGCTATCCTATTTAGGGAAAAAATTCATTTCCTTTCTTCTATCCTCTACATGTTTGCTCTTTCAACAACCCAGAGACCACATAGGTAGCGAGCAGCCATGAGTGCCCTTTAACTTGGTAGTCAAGGGCTTGGACTTAGGTTCTTGGTCCAAACCATATCTTAAGCCCTGATGAACCAGGTGTCCTTGAACAAGTTATTTTTCCTTTTCAAGCCTTAGTTTCAACATGTGTAACATGGGAATGATGATGTTAGGACCTGGATCATGGACACAGACTATGAACATCATACAGTGGTATCTAAAACAGGTAGAGCATAGTGAATCTCAGACGTGCTTCTGCAAATGGGAATTTATTTATTTTTACCCTCATGTGTGGTACATGGAGGAAGTTGGCAAACATTTTCTGACTGGGGATCTTTCCATATCGGTGTTTAATTCCTGCTCTCTTGGTCCAGAGGACTTTCTCCTACTTGTTATCTTCTGTGTACATTTCAAGTGCTGAACCTACTCATTTTGCAGTGAGTTGCCCTCTGATGTGACTCAGAGTTGAAGGACAAAGCCCTGTATGAGGCTGTGAGTTAGTGGACATATAGTCTGCTCCATTGTTACATATCTGAGCAGCTTCTATACAGCATAGCTTTTTCATAATTGTTTCTATTGCTATGTACATAGAGTCTTCCCCGTGTATTTTGTTTATTTAGTTTAGTGGCCCTTGTTTTTTTAAGGGAAGACAGAATAGGGCCAATTCCCTTCACATTCTAGGATTAGGAGATGAGGCAAATTTGTCATCAAAAATGGATACAATTAAACTTAAGCAATAATTTAGGTACCAGGAGAATCTGATTAAAAGCACCTAAGGCTCTTTGACTTTTTCAGAAAGAAAGTGCCATCTGAATTAAATATTATTTTATTGAAATAGTGGGTGTGCTTTCACTGGCTCTTTAAATGTTGAAAGATGGGCTGGAAGGAGCCCCCAGACTTGGTTCTGATGTGTGCGTGCAGAGGACAAGAATGGCGGAGGGAAGGAGAAGAGTTTAAAATGGAAGCAGAAAAGCTTCGGAGGGAGTCAAAGAGGTTTTGATACGAGTGGGTATACAATTAATGGGCTATAGCGAGTCTTTCCATCACTCTTTTAAAATGGGAACATGCAGCTTGTCAAAAGGTATGATAAATAGTCACAAAGACAGGCACCCTCCACTTAGCAGTGGTTAAGGTGGGCTATGGCGTCCAACCAACCTGAGTTCAAACCCCGATTCTGCAGTTTTCTGGGTGCAGACCTGATAGGCAAGTTATATAACCTCTGAGGCTCCCGGTCTCCTGATGTTTTAGAAAATGGAGACTTATTTTGTAGGTGTGATATGTGGATTAAATGAAATAATGCATGCCGTGCCTAGAATAATGCCTGGCACACAGTAAGAATGGAACATAGTAGTAAATCTGTTATCCGATGACAAGCGTAAGGTCCATAGTAACACTATCAGCAGCATCCCTGCCCCCTGGCAAAATGGCACACATGGAACTGCTAAGAGAGCTCTGGTTTCCGTGGGACAGACACAGGAACTACGATGGAAACTCCCCTTCCCAAGGACTTACAAGGAGGGAAAAAAATCACCAAGGGCTAGTTGATGCAAGAATCATTTATTATATTGTTCAATGCGTGTTATAAAAAGAACGCCACGGTACATTTCCTCCAAAAGGCAGCGGCTGTAAAATGTTTTGTTCTGTTGAACTGGGCTCTTGCCTCGTCGGAGACAAAACTTGTTAGCTTTGAGGAAACCCAGCACCCGTGATTTTGTGCTTCAGCGTTGTAGCATTCCTTGGCTGAGATGTCTTGCTGTTTTTCTTTATTTTTCATTTCTCTTTCTTTATGTCTTAGCTTTTGACCTTTTTCTTCCATGTTAATTTCCCAGTGTAGCTGCTGAAATGCCTGGGGTGTTGAGGAGGGAATGTGAGGCTGGATTCAGAAGCCCGTGTTCACATTTCTGCTTTGCCTTTTGTGAGTGGGAAGTTTTGAGCAGTGGATTGAGGCTGTTCCAGTCTCAGTATTCTCATTGGTCAAATGGAACTGTTAAAAATACCTGTGCAGGGTTGTTGGGGAAAGAGCCAGATGATGTAGGTTCAGCTCCCAGAGCAGGGTTTGACCCACAGTAGGCTCTTGTATGCCATCACCCCTGCCACCCCGTTTTTCCTTTCACACTCTTTGATGCTTTTCCTAGGCACGCTCCCTAGATGGGGTCAGCCTGGAGGAGCCCCCAGACCTGAGGCAAAGAAGCAGAACATGTATCTGAGTACTTTCTCAGGGTCAGATGTTTCTCTCACCTCGTTGATTTTTGTAACTTCTAGATTAATTGGTTGTTTGATTCATTCAACAAATATGTATTGAGCAGCATTGTGCTCGGATTACCAAGGTGAAGACATAGTTCCAAATTTCACAGCACTTTCATTGCAGTCTGACATCCCTACTTGTCAAAACAGCCAAGCCATCTGCCTGCCTATCTCTCTTATTTGGTCTCTGGGGGCATAGTTGTCATTTCTAGGAAGTGGAGTGCCCCTGTCACTTGTGACCAATGTTGGGGATTGGGCTTGGGAAGGGCTGTCCCTCGTGGTCAACAGTATGACTCTGGAGAGCTCTTTCTTCCCCATTTCCAATGGATATGTGAAAACTAAATTTAAACAAGTCTTCTCCTTATAAAGATGCTTTGATTGCAGCTGCCAAACTCTCCCAGGGTGAGATGTTTAGATACTTTTATTTTATTTTAGCATTTTGGGAGCAGCTTTAGCAACAGATGTAAATTTCTGTATCAGATGGCAATGCCTCTTTTTCTCTCCTACTTGATTTTTACTTTGTCAGGTGGTTGTGCTTTATTCTCCCCAATTAAAGGAATTGATTACAATTTGTGCCTAAGTCTCCAGCGCTTTTGCCTTTCTGTGACTCTGCTGTGAGTTCGTGATGCTTAGAGAAGCCTTGCATGTCAGGAAAGCTGATTTGGCCTCTGAGCTGAACCCGAACACAGTGACTCAATTCTCTAGTGGTCAGGAAATGCCGCGTGTGTATCTCAGTAAGACCTGACCCTTCAGAGAGACCAGCAGAGTTCTGACTACATGAAACAGGAGATGGATGTTATTCCTTATGTTTCTTGAAAGCCTGTGGCAGTTTCTTGTGGATCATACAGTATCCTAGTAATTACTGTAAGAAAATGATCTATCCTAGTGTGTATTAGTTCTGCTTACTACAATCTAGGATACACTACTACCAAATGCAATGTTCATATAACCTAATTTACTAGGGTGGGTTTTGTTATTCTGCACATTCAAGGTACCTGGTAAATTATTGACAAAGAGACTCAATACTTGTTTGTTATTATTACCCATGATATACATATAGGGTATGTCCAGAAAGTATCCACCCATGTACTATGAAAAATAAAGACATTTACCGAAGAAGATATAAGGTACAAGAAACACCGTACATAGGATGACGATGCCTCAGTCTCCTTCAAAGTAGGCACCTTGGGACCTCACACAGTTCTCCCAGTCACTACCCCGTTGTGTTTCCCTGAATCTCATCAACAATACGAAGTACCTTCCCTTTGAAAGGTGACTTTAGTTTTGGGAGAAGCCAGAAGTCACAGGGCACCAACTCTGGGCTGCAGGGTTTTCAGTCACCTGGGTGATTTAATGTTTTGCCAAAAAACTCTGCACGAGACGTGATGCGTGAGTCGGAACATAGTTGTGAAGAAGCTGCCCATCACCAGTTGCCCATGGCTGCATCCGAATTGCATTCCAAGGCATCTGAATAGTGTCTGCAGAAGAATGTTCCAGCTTAACCCAAAATTTAATGCAGTTGTTGCTCTACTCACTCATTTTTAATGCAGCAGCCACACAGTGTACACGCTCACTCAACGGCACCTACTGCCCCCACGGACTAGTAAAGTGAAGTCATCACTGTTCACACATGCGCATTCCAGTCCACTCTCCTTGGCTGCTAGTTTACATGGATGTTGTGCTAACCATTCTTGTTATATTAACACTGGTTGGACCTTTTCTGCCAGACCTCGTGTATGTATTTTATGTATGTATTAGAAGTGAGCGTTAATGGTAGGGACAGGTTATGTAAGGAAACTAACTCAAAACAGAGTCTTCAAGTTTTTTGCCTTTTGGGGTGGGGATAAAACATTAACTGTCTGTTTTTAATATGTCTAATTGTTTTCCTCTAAATCATCTTTAATCTCAAAAACAAATAGTCTGAAAAAAAAAGATGTTGTTTATTAGGGAATTTACTAGGGAATTCATGAGCCCGAGAGTCAGGAAATCAGAGTTTGAGTCCTATTTTTTGCAGAAAACTTTAGCATTTATTTACTTGTTCATTCACTTACCCATTCATTATTTCACTCAATTGGGCAACTGCAGTGTGAGGGGTAAAATAAGCAACAAAAATGCCAAAAAATAAGTTGACAGTGTCCTTATTCTAATGGAGTTTCTTAGGTAAGTTCTCTAACTCTTCTACATTTTGGTTTCTACAGTTCTGTAAGGCACATAGAATAGTGTCTTCCCCTTTTCTTATCTCTCCCTCTTCTTCTCACTCCCGCTTCTTTGCAGGGTTGTTGTGCCTGCCAAATGATATAATATATAAGAACACTTTAGAGTACAAGTTAAAAATGTAAAGCCCAAATGCCTCATGTCACACTTTCCTATTCCCTCACGCACCTGACTTAGTTATGAAGACAAAGCATACATTTAAGACATCTGTCAAGGAAGTGATAAAGGGTTGAACTGCTACAGAAACCATTAATTATTGATGTGACCTCTTGTTAACCGAGGATTGAAATGTGCATTATTAAAAGAAAACTCCACCCCACATTCTAAAGCTATTAATCTGAAAGTTTAGAAGGTATTAGATCCTGTAATGATGGCAACGTTAGAGGCACTTTGATAAATATACATTTGCTGGCAACCTTTCCAACCTTGCTTTGCTGTGTAACTGTGTCTGCATCAGGAAGTGTTCAAATGTGAGGTTTGTTCCCTAGGGACCAAAGAATTAGTGTGCACACACACATAAACTTGGGATGAAAATTGTTTACGTTTAAAAGTAATGTATGTGTTATATGTAATATCTATTATACAACAGTACATAGACTATATATGCCTATAAAAATCATATAGACATACTCTATATAATGTTCTGTACAAAGAGCTGTTGAACCATATATATACTATTGGGTGATTTTTACTAATATAAAATATAGTTATATTCTAAATTCTTAAGAGAGCAAGAACAGTTATTGATCATTGCTTAAAATATATTTTATTGATTATGCTGTTACAGTCATCCCGATTTTTCCTGCTTTGCCCCACTCCAGCCGGTACCCCCTTCCCTCCAGCCATCCCACCCCTTAGCTCATGTCCATGGGTTATGTATGTAAGTCCTTTGACTTCTCCATTTCCTATAGCTTTCTTAATATCCTCCTATCTATTTGTACCTACCAATTATGCTTCTTAATCCCTGCACCCTTTCCCCCATTTTTTCCCTTCTGCTTCCCAACTGATAACACTGCGAATGATCTCCATGCCTAGGATTCTGTTCCTGTTCTGGTGGTTTGCTTAGTTTGTTTGGTTTTTTTTTTTAGATTCAGTTGTTGATCGTTGTGAATTTGTTGCCATTTTAATGTCCATAGTTTTGATCTTGTTTTTCTTAAATAAGTTCCTATACCATTTCATGAACTAATGGCTTGGTGAGGATACACTTTAGCTTTACCTTGTCTGGGAAGCACTTTATCGGCCCTTCCATTCTAAATGATAGCTTTACTGGATAGAGTAATCTGTGTTGTAGGTCCTTGCTTTTTCATCCCTTTGAATATCTCTTGCCAGTCCCTCCTTACCTGCAAAGTTTCTTTTGAGAAATTATCTGACGGTCTTATGGGAACTCCTTTATAGGTAACTCTCCACTTTTCTCTTGCTGCTTTTAAGATTCACTTTTCACCTTTAACCTTGGCATTTTAATGATGAAGTGTCTTGGTGTGGTCCTTTTTGGGTCCAAGTTGTTTAGGGCTCTTTGTGCTTCCTGAACTTGTACGTCTATTTCCTTCACCAAATTAGGCAAGTTTTCTTTAATCCTTTTTTTCAAATAAGTTTTCAATTTCTTGCTCTTCCTCTTCTCCTTCATGCACCCCTATGATTTGGATGTTGGTACGTTTGGAGATATCCCAGAGGTTTCTTATATTATGCTCACTTTACTTGGAATTCCTTTTTCTTCTTGTTGTTTTGGTTGAATGTTTTGGAAGAATCCTTATGTTCCAAATTGTTGATTTGAATCCTGGCTTCGTCTCCTCCACTGTTGATTCCCTGTAGATTTTTCCTTATGTCACTCAGTGTAACCTTCATTTCTTCCTGGGTCTTTTTTATGTTGTTGCCATATTTAATGAGTTCTTTGAGCATCCTGCTCACCAGTGTCTTGAACTCTGCATCTGATAGTTGGCTATGTCCATTTTGTTTAGTTCTTTTTCTTGATTTTTCTTCTGTTCTTTCATTTGGGCTGTATTTCTTTGTTTCCTCAATTTGGCAGCCTGCCTGTGTTTGTTTGTGTATTAGGCAGAGCTGCTTTCGTTCCCTGTCCTAGTAGTGTGGCCTGTTGTAGAAAAGGCAACCATACATTGTGTCAGATGGAGGCTTAGGTAATCGTTGGGGTGGGGCAACCTGCTTCACCACTCTGCGTCTCTGTGTGGTGGGAGGGTTTGGAGAGGGGTCAATGTCTCTGCCTGTCTTCTGGAGGTTTGCCTAGCATCACCCTGTTTCCAGTCACTTCGCTTACAACCCATATGTGACTGGTGCCCTTCCAGCTGTTGCTCTGGTGCTGAATCCCAGAGAGGCTAGGTCTGCATGTGTTCTAAGTCCATGCAGGCCCTTTAAGCAGAGTCTCCTGAAAATCTGGCAGTTCTTCTGCCACCTCAACCCCACTGTTTTTACAACCAGAGGTTATGGGCGTTTATCTTCCTGGCACTGGAACCCTTGGCTGTGTGGTCTGGTCTGGGCTTGCGATTGCTTGCTCCCCATTTTTATCCACCACAAGTGGATGTGGGACCACCCATTCCACTGCCAGTGCCTCACTGCACCGGGCTGCATCTCCCTCTGCTCCCATCTCTACGTCTCCAGCTCTCCCACCCATCTGGATGAACGTGGCCTCTTTGAATCCTTGGTTGTCAGACTTCCATACAGCTTGATTTTCTGATGCTTCTAGGTACTATTTGTTTTGAGGTCTCATTGTAATTCTTTCTGTCATTGCACAAGTAGTCCGGGTGTGTTTACCTGCACCTCCATCTTGACTGGAAATCTGAAAAGATATTAATCTTTAGTGCACTTAATTTCTAACAAATTTGTCTTTCACAGATTTATCTGAGAATAGTTTTTGCATTTAGATATTTCTAACAATATTGAACACCAGAGTTACTCATTTTCATTCATTTCACAAGTATTTATAGATAACGTACAATATGCTAGTATTAACCAGGGAACCACAGATACAATGGTAAACAAAGTCAGGTTTTACTCTCGTGGTGTATAGCTGAGCTGGGAAATCACACAAGAAACAGGTGCTTATCATGTAGAGATCTAAGTGAAGGGAGTCGAGGGCCAAAGGAAGAGGAACACAGGGTGGTCTGGGCTGAGTGAACAGAAGTCTAAGGCTCAGAAGCAAGGGTAGCATGATGGGCTTAGGGAACCCGAAGTGGCTCTGGAGGGCTGCAGCGTATTGAGGGCAGGATGGTGAGGAATGAGCATTAACAGCGGAGGTTAGAAATCTGTAGTGGCAGAGACGCTGCTCCGATGAAACCCATTTCGGCAGTCTTCTGGATTTGGAGGGCATCATATGTCCGCTGTCTGTGGGTTACATGCAGACGTGACTGAAAGGGAAGGAGGTGGACGCACTTCACAGTCCTGAGAGTGCTTTCAGCAAGTGATTTTGTGATTGTGTGCCTTTGGTTTGATATTTCTGCCACACGGGCTACCACAAAGAACATTCAATTTTGTGTGATCACGTATCCACAACACGTGCCACAGAAGTGTTATGGGACTTTGGAGTTGAAAGCCACCCTAGTTGCCTTGGGGTTTACTTTTACAATAAATTTTGTGTTCTCCTTGGTAGTAGAATGACTAATGAGATACTCTTTAACAACCTAATTGCTAAGGTACATGGAAAATTCGAGATAAGAAAAAGCAATAATATTCTCCATGTCTGATATATATTTTGTGGGTTTCTTTTTGAGCCCCTCTCTGAACATGCCCTTTATTTAACGTGGAGGATCAATAATGTTTCATTGTTTACTAGTATACTCTGGAGAGGTGATGGCATGTAACAAAAAGAGCTAGCATGCCTTTTGGATGCTATCTGGACCCAAATATCTGGATGCTGTTTGGATATGGGGTGATGTGACATGAGACAAATTTGATTTTTCTTTGCTTCATTTCATCCCATGTAAAATGCAGATGCTATGACCAAGTGCTATTGTGGGATTGGAGCAATGAGATGAGATGGTGGTTATGAAATGCCTAACATAGTCCGGCTGCTCAAGGAAGAGCTGGCCCTCCCTCCTGGGGGGAGATTCGGTTGCTCAGAGCTTGTTGAGAAGCTGTGCAGAGCTGTGTTCACTTGGTGAATACTGTTCCATTCCTCTTGCAAATAGAGCCTTATTAACTATTACTTTTAACTGAATGTAACCTGGAGTCACATACAAATCATTTTAATTTGAGAACCAGAGTCAAAATGTCATTACATTTAAGTTTAATTGACGAAGAATGCCATAAACCACCAAAGTAAGGTAAAAAACCTTTCTGTTTTTTCCCTAGCTAATTTCTATTAAGTTACATAAATAATTTAGGCTTTTTTACTCTGCCTTAAGGTATTTTATTAGTACTGAGATGCATCCCTGTGAACACTTTACTTTTCAAATGTTTATTAGAAATGCTCTAATTTTCAGGCGGACATGAAGGAGACCCTCAATACATAGCTTACCGTTAATAACTCTTCAGAGATTTAAAGTCAAAGTCAGGTTGCTTTAGAACTGGGAATGTCCTTGGGCAGTGCCCAGTCGAGTCATCCCATTTTACAGACAAGGAAACTGAGATTTAGAGATGAAAGGTCACTGTCCAAGGTCACATGGCTGGGCACTTCGGTGTGTCCTCGGGATTTTCTATGAGAACTGAGGCTGGAGGAGCAGGTTTTTTGATTTCTTCATCAACATTTTAAGTCAGTTTCCCATTCTCTACCATCATGTTCCCATGAAAAAGTTTGCTGAAGTGGATATATGGCATGATTTTGGCATGAAGGGCTTTCATGAGAAATTGTTCCAATGAGAGCCATTCTATTCTGTTGTGGTTATCGAGTTGATGATAATGTAGAAACATTTACATTTCCTTCTATTTTTCTCTGTAATTCCTTCAGAACTGTGATTTGTGTGACTTTATATTTAGTTTTTTATAAAAAGTAATCCTCAAACTTGAAAACACCTTCTACTGAGATTAGTAATTGGTCAAAATCACCATACTTACTAGAAATGTATTTACCTTTCCTTCCTACATGCTTGCTTAGCCAAAATATTTTTTTTCTAAATATACTAAACATTAGTGTCTGGAGCTCAGGAATGGTCGGCAGAAAAAATGATGGGAACGTTTCCAATTTGCCTGGCTTTTCTTACTTTCTGAGCGACGGCATCTCCGAATACCGGACTGTGGGGCACAGCAGGACCCAGCAAGACTCGTCTCTCGCACTGCCTGCCCACCGAAACGGGCACTCTGTTGGGTGAGCCCACCACCCTTCCTCATCAGGGAACTAGATGTACCGGGAGTGAGTTCTGCAGGCTCACAACTGCTGGGTTCATCTAATCATGTATGTGGCAAAGGGAGAGTGTGTCCCCTGAAATTTAGAGTGCTTCCCCCTTTGTTCGGTGGTCTTTGGAGCCCAAGAGCAGCTGGCTACCTACCCACCATGTCATAAGCGCTGGTGGACTTGAAGGCTATTAGTAACTCGTCTCTCACTTTCCATCTTCCAAACTTTCATCATAGCCCTACAATTTTTCTGTTTTAATTCCCACGGCTTTAATTATTTCCACTTCTGTCTTCTGGCCACTCTGAAATGTTTGGCAGCTTTAAATGGCATTGCATATAGAGTTCTTCTCACAGATCCAATTCATTTCTTCCCAAGGGCGTCAAGAACTTCCCACTGCGGGGCTTGCCTATCCCATCCTGCCTGACAGTGGGTAGTGTGGACTGCGGGTGGGGAAGTGAGGGTTTGAGTTCTGCCATCAACCAGCTATATGGCTTCAGGAGAACCATTCTAACTCTGAGTTTTGGTTCCCTCATCTGTAAAATGGGGATAAAAATCCCTGAGCTCATGAACCTGAAGAGGTGTTGAGAGGATCCAATATGACTACAGACAAAAGAGGCTTTTTGAAAATTGAAGAGGCCCCTGAAAAATGATCTGTGATTATTTACCCAGCTGTGTCTTACCAGCTATCTTCTTAACAAAGCATTTCTCATTTTCTGAAGTTGTCCTTTCTAAGGCTTTTTAAAAAAAATAATTTCTTTTGTAGAATAGTTTTATGTGTATTTAGTAAGACCTACAATGTGTCAAAGTCACATGTTGAGGATAGCCTGGCAAGTAAAACAGGCATGATCTCTACTCTCTGGAGGGGCTGGAATAGACATGTGAATAGCTATTAGAATTGGTGATGGGGTGGAGTTGGCTGGGAGAGAGGGAGAAACACATTAATCGCGTAATTACAAATGAGCACATAGTTTACACTCTGGCAAGCACCGTGAAGGAGAAGTACAAAGAGTTATAAGATCAAAGGAGACAGAACCCTCATGGTTTGAGGGGTTCTCTGAGGACTGACCTTGGAGATGAGACCTGAAGTTCAACGAGTGCGGGCAGAGACTGTAGAGAGAAACTCAGGTGCGCAGGTCCAGAGGGTGTGGGAAAATATCAAAAATTATCTTTGTAATAACTTTTTCTCTAAGCTTTACATTTCTAGTTTTGGCACCTTTAGAGAAGAACATACATGTATGATTTGTGTATGTGTTTATAAATATTACAAATGCATATGTATACATATAAATATTATTTGTAAATGCCTAAAACTCATGTATTTAAGTGAGTGCTAGAATATTTTTGTTAATAAAAGTTTGTTTCCAAAAAAAGGTAAAAGAATACTGTTTTAGCTAGTTAGAACAGAATGCACAAACGTTCTGATAAAGGAAGAATGAATATGAACAGTTTTCAGACACTTCAAGAAGAGCAGTATGGCTGGAAAGCAGAAAATGAGAGGGACTGGCCGTGTGTGGTGAGCCAGGAAGGAGCTAGGAAAGGCCAGCTAAGAATCTTCTTTGTTGTAAGAACACTGGGAAGCCCTTAATGTCTCCTCCCTCCCTCCCTCCCTTCCTTCCTTCCTTCCTTCCTTCCTTCCTTCCTTCCATGTAACAAATATTTGTATAGACCTATCACTGTTTCACTTTCTGCCACGTTCCGTATTTCTAGAAATTCTTGGCCTAGATTTTTGTATCTTCTCATTCAGAACTTTATATATATGTATTTTTACCACATTTAGACGAGACTGCCTCTTTCACGCAGGTGTGGATGCTGTTTTTCCTCCTTGTACTTCAGATAGCCATTCTGGGCGCACACAGCCATTCCTAGCATAACTAGCATGAGGTATTGCTGCCCTGGGCGGTTGTGCCAGAATTTTAAAGGCCGTGCACCTGAGCTTAATACATGAGCACATCCAATTGAGAGGCTTGATTTTGTTCCATGATGTCTTGCACACATTTAGCAGAGTTCTTGTGCGACCAATGGTCACCATACATCAAGGAAAATAAAACAGAACTAAAAGTTATAGAGTGTTTACTATGTGCTGGGCTCTCAGCTATGTGCTTTATGTAATTTATTTCTTTGAGTTTGCACAATAACGCTGTGAAGTAGGTATCATGACTTATTTGCAACTGAGGAAACAGAGCATATATGACTCAGCAAAAAAAATTTTTTTTTTTTACCTTCTACAGCAGGGGTTGGCAAACTTGTCTTTTAAAAAGACCAGAGAGCAACTGTTTTTGGCCATGCAGGTCATATGGTCTCTGTCTCAACTCTTCATTCTGCCATT
Organism: Sturnira hondurensis; assembly: GCF_014824575.4. Classification (NCBI taxonomy): domain Eukaryota; kingdom Metazoa; phylum Chordata; class Mammalia; order Chiroptera; family Phyllostomidae; genus Sturnira; species Sturnira hondurensis. Next base: position 5,535,966 of record NW_028073411.1, read on the forward strand.
GTGTGAAAGCAGCCACAGACAAGATGTCAACACATGGACTCCAATAAAACTTTATTTACAAAAACAGGTGGTGGGTCAGATTTGCCTCAGGCTGCAGTTTGTCAACCCCTGCTGAAAATAGTAACAATAAAATATTAATAGTTGCCGTTTATCAATTGCTAGTTCTGTGGGTTGGCTACTTTATATGTATTCGCCTGGTGAGTCTTCACAACTCTTCTGTGTGGTGCACATGTTTATTCTTACTGTGTAGATGAGAAAGTAACACTTAGCCAGAATAAGTACTTCTTTAAGGTTGATCAGCTGGTCAATGACCGTGCCCGAAATTTGTCCCAGGTCTTTGTTTCTAGACTTTTTGGCAGCCACGGCTGGTTGTCCCTCGATATCTCGCATTTCTTCTTCCCTTACTAGAGCATCTCTGAGTCCAGGCTGAGCATCCCACTGGCCCACATATAGACCACGTTTCCTTGTCCTTCTTGTAGTGGGGTGTGGCCACGGGACAGTTCAGTCAGTGACTTCGGGTGGTGTGAGTCAGTGTGACGTTTTCAGCCTCAAGGCCCTGTCCATGAGAGGAAGGAGCATGCCTATCACACTGTTTTTTCCTCTTCCCACTGGCTGGAATGCTGTCTTGATGGCAGGAGCTGGACCAGCTCTCTGGGTCACGAGGCGGAAGCAGTGTGTTCAGGATGGCCGAGTATCTGAAATGGCCCTAGCACTTCGGTCTAGGGTTGTGCGTTTTCTAAACCGCCTTGGGAACATGAGAACTTCTCTTATTTTGTTTAATCCATTGTTAGTTTGGGGATCTTTGTTATAGCAGTAAATCTGTCTCCTTACTAATATAAAGACCCTCAGTGGGGGAGGGCACATTCTGAGGAAATTCTCAGGAATATCTTTTGCATATGAGTGGGAATGGGTACACTTTCAGTATTTCAGAAGAAATAAAATGAAAACGTGTTATTTCTGTGATGTGTAGAAGTCTAAACATTTTGCTCTGTGGTTAATTCTGGGCCTCTGTCTTGGACTTACATTTGTCCTATGACCACTTCAACTTTCCTTTGCTGACATTCAGGTGCGCTCTCCCCAGCCCTGAGCTTTCTCTTCCTACTAAGCCCAGCATCTCCATAACTTTCCCATTCTGTGTGACCTCAAAGAAAAGGGCCGCTGCAAAACAAAACAATACAAAACAAAGTAGCACCCAATACCAGTGGAATAGTAGTAGTACTTTTTAAAGCACTTGTGCATCTGGAGAAATTGTAAAGCTTAACCATGGTGTTCCTGCATTCTGGTCCTTGGTTTCTGGTTATTGACTTCACCTCGGAAGGGTTTGGAACTCTCCTTTCTCTTTCTGAGAAAACTCTCTCCTGCTGACCACCTCTCTTTGATAGAAGATGTTCGTTCCTTCCAGAAATGCTCCATTTCCAACCCACACCTAATTTCCTCAAGCTGCCCAGTTGGCTTCGTGGCTCTAAGAAACCTAAAGGGGAAATGTCTATTGTGATGGTATGCTGAAACATTTCCTCCCCCTCTTCCTTAGAAATAGGGTGTCTTGTGGTTGGCTTGTCCAGTAAGCTCAAAGGGAGAGAGCATGCATGCAAGGATGTTTCTGTTTTTATGGCTGTGAGGCCAGCAATTTGAGAAAACAGGCATCCAAGGAACACTTGTTCCTGACTTCTGCCCTCATGGTATATTTTCTGAGGATAATGCACCCAGCAAGTTATTCATCGTCACCAAAAGGCCATTGCTTGGTCTATAAGAGGGGACCAGTAGGGATACCCAACTGAGTGTTAGGGAGATTAAAAGAGGTGGTATGCATGGAAATGTTTTGCATGTGTTCTGTTGTTTTCAGCTAGAAATCACTGCTGAGAAAGATGGGGAGATGTGTTAAGTGGAATGAGCCAGAGGACATGTATATGCTCAGAGAAGAGTGTTAAGCAAGGAAAATGAATTCGCTCAGGCAGTGAATTCCTTGTAGTGGGAGATGGAAGTTAAGTTTGGATCACAGGGTGGGCCCTGTTGACAAAGGCCTTGAATGCCTTGCAGAAGAATGAGGATTTTAGACCAGAGAGAATGGAGCTTCTAAAGATATATGAGCAGATAAATGACATCACTGAATGTGAGTTGGGAGGAAAGTAAAGATCAAACTGATTATTTCCCCTTTTCTACTGGCTAGTAGCTTGAATTCCAGCTACAAGAAGTGAGGCTGGCTAAATTCATCAAACAGAGAAGAAAGGCTATGCTTATTAAATCAGGGGAAACCCCGAAGAACCAGGTTTCAGCAAAGTAGCATTCCTGACTCTCCAGACACTGGGAAATATAAAGATGCCTTCTGCATAGGCTGATGCCTATGTTTACCCCATGGCTAGGAGACAGCCACGCACCCTAATTAACAGTCTCAATGAAACCACTCAGAGAGAGGTGATTCTCCAGAGAGATCAGGCACTGTGAGCAGATGGAGGAGGAGATGTGCCCTACACCTGTCCTCAGCACCCGGTCTAAAGACTTTGGGCACAGGGAATGAAGCAGTGCAAAGCCCATCTGAGTCCACCTGAATAGAAGTGAAACAAGACCATCAGTACAGGTATTTTCCCTCCCCGTGTAGCAAGGACCGGTGGCAACATCCCTCAATAGGTTTGCAGCAGCTCTTGTCCCCCCTGCAGGATTGTGAATTGGGATCATTAAGTTTTAAGTTGTTCTGCTGCTTCCGTGTAAGTGATCATGTAAATATCAGGAAGTTCGATGGGGGAAGCAAGTAACGGCATGACTCTCAAGATCCTGGATTATTGCTTATTAACTTTCCTCCAGAAAAAAACCTTAAGAATAGCACTCGCCTCCCCCAAATGGTAAGCTGAGCATACTTTATGAGCACTGCGTTAGAAAGGCAAAGCTAATCATTGTAACCATGTAGATGCAGAAACCATTAATGTTTCTCATGCCCTGTGGTAGGAAGAAATATATTAAAAATTGATTTTGGGTTTCTGCCTTTGTCTGTGTAACATTTACAATGAAGGATTCAGGAGAAAGTATCCTTTAAAATTGATGTTTCAAAGCATTTTGGGCTTATTGGTGTTAAAAATAAATTTTTATTAGTGTTTCATAGTGCATGGTAAAAGGTCAGCATCTGAATACGACAATTTTATCTTGTTAAAGAAGAAGATGGTGCTAACATTTTCAATACTTACACATACACCGGAAGTTTTGCTACATGATTGGGTTAAACCATTTTTTAGACACGAAAGTATTCTTTGAATGTAACATGGGCTAAGTGTAGTAAAATGCACAGCTTCAATTTCTTGCTCCACTTTCTGTCTCTTTTTACTCTCTCCCAGTCACTCTCATAGTGCAATAAGGTGTAACTTGTTTCCACACTGTACATGTGGCCGGCGGTGGGCTGTGTGTTCACATTGCTTCTTGGTCTCTGGGATTCTATTAGCAATTTACTCGTCTATAATTGAAGAGGCTTTTGTTCATCTGCAAAAATACATTTCATTTTATTTTGTTTCTGCTTCAGCTTCTTGGACATGATGTGGTGGTGTTTTTTTTTTTTCTCCCCAGTCACTTTAAATAAAATATACTTCTAAAAAGCCTGCCCCATTTATTCTGAATGTTTTAGAACATATCTTAGCTGTAATTCCCCAGAAATGAAATGTCATGGTGTACTTTGTGGTGGGTTTTCATTAATCCGTTATAGTTTTGCTGATGATTTGAGTTTATCAAATAGGGTTATAATTTGGTAAAATCAGGCTGTCAAATGCTGGGATTTATGCTTGTGCTGTGAGTCCAGAGATGGTGTGGGCAAGACGGATCCCTGTCAGGAAATAGCCTCAGATTCAGAGAAGTTGCAAAGGCTCAATGCATTGATTGCCACACCACCTAAATAGGGTTTAAAGAATGACATTTTATGCTGCCCTGCTTATCATATTTTTAGAAAGGTTGTGGGATGGACTAATAAGACATAGCAAATCCTCTGTGCAGACCAAATGTTTGTAATAAACGGGGCACGGTCTAACAGTTGTGCTATAAAACAAATTAAAGTAGTCTCTACCCAGTAAGTTCAAACAGAATGGAGGAGGATGGTTAGGTGACCTCAAGTGGCAAGCGTTTTACTGTCAAATACATGATTTCCTTTCCAATGCCCCTCCCCTGTCGGGTTGGCATGGGCTCCAAGTAGCACTTGGAGTCTAGAGCTGGTTTGAAACTACAATTTGGTGCAAATTGGATGCTATAGGGCTGGGGGGTGGGGGGCGCTAACTATGGTAGCTCCCATCTGAATGGTGTCTTCAAAAACACCAATGGAAAAGAATGTCATTTCGATATGATTGTCTGCCTTGTTGCACAATGTAATAGTAGCTTTTTAAAACTTAGTTTGGTGTCCATTGTATGTGAAAAGAGAAGGCCAACTAATATAAATTGTGATGAGACTGTAGCAAGAGGCTTATAATATAGACACGCCTCCAAAGACCTTTTACCTCTCATTGGCAATTAGGCCCCATGTTAGCCTTCGAAGTTGGAGGGGAGATGGTAGTAGAAGTTGAATGGAAGTGGAAAAAATGCTTTACTTGTTCTTATTTGTATTCATCTTAAAACTACCCATTTCTCAGATACTTTAATTTTTCACTTATTACAGCCATATATAAGGTGGGCACCTTCTCTGAGATTATGCTTACTTTATTTTATTTTATTTTCGAAACAATGAGAAGTTTTACAGGTAGCCAAACTTCCATTCTACTCTTCTGTTTTGGGTAGAGGCGGTTTTACCTGAAGTATCATTTTGCTTTGGGCTCTATTTCAGGGAATGCAAGGGCCAGCGAGGTGCCCGGGTGGTACCCAGTGTGTGTGGGTTTAGTGTGTGGTCAGGAGGGAGGCTCTGCTGGGCATTGTGTGGGGGCTGAGCTCTACAGAGAGCAAAGCCCATCGTCAGCAGGGGGTCATGGGGAGCTTTTTCAGGAGTGATGATTTTGTATCACAGCCCCGAGTGATGCTAAGGAATATTGTTCATTCCCCCTCCTCTTGGGCCTCTTCCTCCTCCTCAACTCTTTCTCCCTTGCATCTTTCTTCTTCTACAGCAGTTAAACAGGAAATCTCCTAAGCCTGCAAGTTCTTGTAGCTACTGCACTCACTTGCTAGAGCTGTCTTAACGAGATACCACAGACCTGGTGCCGTAAATCAAAGACATCTATTTCCTCTCAGTTCTGGAGGCTGGAAGTCCAAGATTAAGGTGCCAGTAGGGTGGGTTTCTCTTGAGGCCTCTCTCCTTGGCTTGCAGGTGGCTGCCTTCTCCCTGTGTCCTCTCCTGGTCTTTTCTCTGTGCGTGCAGACATTTCTGGTATTAAGTGACATGGTCCAGAATGCACAGCCTGTACGTGACTGGGCAAGCATTTGGACTCAGGAATCCTGATCCTAGCACCTGCACGATGAACTGTCACATTGAGAGGCGTGAACGGCATAGTTTCAATCAGGAAGAGATCCCAGAAATGCTTCGTAGTTCAGCTCAGATGAAGAAACTGAGGTACCAGGTGATTCATACTTTCACATGGGCATGCAATGAACTGTCACCCAATGAAGCCTGGGCACCTGGGATTTCTATTTTTATTACAAACAGTAACAATGTTTACCTGTTTGGAACACATAAGTGCCACTTTGTCTATATAGCTGTGCATTTTCACAATTGAAAAAGATATATTTCTGTTCCTCTATGTTACAGATGAAGAAATTGAAGTAGGCAGAGAGGTTAATTAATCGCCCAGTTATAATGCACTCCAAACTCAAGACTAGGTGGCTCTTTGGGTCTAACCACACTCTTTTCTCTCCCCTGTGCCTATAGCCGTGCCTCCAAATCCTGGGGCCCTCAAACCCCTGGCCAAGGCTGCACGGAAAGGGTATGCACATTCCTTTTCCACTCTGAGCAGTATTGCCTAAGTCAAACCCAGGCGCAGACAGTCCTAGGCGTAAGCCAGCCTCTGCTACCACTACCTGTATCGTTTTCTAACCTTTCCAAGACTCACTGAGATTCAGTTTTCTCCTGAATAAGGAGGAGAGACAGTGGTAACCACATGAAAGCAATGTTTATTAATTCAACAAACATTTACTTAGCACCTTTTATGTGATTGTGACTCCAAGGGACAGGGCCCCAGACTCCAAGGTCACTGTGAGAACTAAATAATGCACACAGAGATCTCAGCGCAGTTCTCCTGGTCTATAGTAAGCACTCAAATGTCACAAGGTAGTTTTGTTACTGTGACCATCACATTATTTCCGATGCCTTGGCAGATGTCTGTTCTTGAACATGGTACTGTCACAGATGTTTCATCAGAAACACACACACACATTATTAAGCAGAGAGGCCATTTCCATGCCTTCACTATTGGGTCGTTGATAAAGAGTGGGCCTGAGACAACTTACCTGATGTCTCTATCCATCCCGTACTTGGGGCTGCTGTCTGTGGCTTTGTAGCCTCTCTTCTCCCTTTTCATCTTGCTAGGCCATTAGAAGTCTCTGTCTTTGATCTTCAGTGCCTTTCAAAAAAAGCTGGGGAAAGTTTCCCCCGCCCTGCCCCCCCCCCCCAGCCACTTCTTCCCTCCCCTGCACCCACCATATGCTGCCCTTCCTGTAACTTGGTGACGAAGCACCTCAAAGGTCCCCAACCTATCCTGGCACCAACAAATTTGTTGTGTTTTGAGTGTCCTCTACAAATCGTGTTCTGTGCTTTTCCGTGAGCTTTTGATTTTATTTCAGAAGTCGATCCCATCTATTCAATTAGGAACACTTAAAAAACTTCTTTCTACTGGTTTATAGTCCCATCTGGAGGAAGGGAGGTACTCTGCAGAATAAATTGAGTGTGAAATTTGGCTATGCAATAAGAATTCACTTCCCTGAAGGCAAAGAGAGGAGACACATCAAAATTCAAATCATGCATCGAATAAATGCTTTATCTTTAAGAAACATATAAATAGACATCAAACGCCACAGAAACATAGAGGGTTTCCTCTCTCTGTCTCTGTCTCTCTTTTTTAGAAACAAATTTGTGTGCAATTTCATGGCAAAAAATTTGCAAGGAAAGATTATGTATGTCCAATGCTGATAAGACTGCCCAAATATAAATTTTATGATGCATTTCTTTTGGAATCCCATCTTTCTGCTGGTACGATCAAAGAAAGGGAAAAAAGTTTGAAAGCCTTTGGAGAGCAAGTGCAGGCACCTGAAGAAATCAGGAAAGAATTGAGACCCTGATATTGTAGCTAATTTGTAATTTTTTTTTTTTTTTTTGCTTAGGCTGCTTTCCTTAAAAGAAGGCACTTGCTCTGAGTTTTCCTTCCTTCCTCATCTATAGGACTGCCCTTCCTGCTAACACTTGCCAATGATAAAAATGCAGGGTAAGATGTGAGGGGGTGAAACAATTTGGGAAACTTGCGAGCAAGCCAGTCTCCTGAGCCCAGCAAGACCACAGTGGAAGGGCTGATCTGGTCCTGCAGGGAGGTGCCAGTGGGTAGAACCCTGCCCTTGGACAGTAATGTGGTTAATCTTTGCTTAACCAGAAGCTGAAGGACCCTCAAATCAATATCAGCCATACACATAGGAAATCACGGGTAGAAGCCTGAGAGAGTCCCTTTGAGGACGCTTAGGGTCATTCGCCTGAAGATAGGCATGGAGAATTTGTCTTTCAAAATGCTTTCAATGGCATGCCAATAGTACCTTACAATTCTCTCTTGTAACCTTCCTCAAATAGTGACACAGAAAAATGGTTTTTTGTGCTGAGAGAAATTGGGGTCATATTGATTAAAGAAAGGAAACAAGTAGGATCATTGCACGACTTCTCAGAGCCTTTAACAGATTCACAAGAGTTGTGCATCCAAGAGAGAAGCGGCGTGAAACAGCAGTTTGAGTCGTCACTACGTATCTCACAGCTCTTTGATTCTTCCCGACGTACTAGAAGGTACACTGGTCTAGTGCTTCACAAAATACTTCCGTGCAGACTGTGTCTGAAAAGTGAGCGCATGTATGCATCCCGTCGAGCATGTGTTAGATGCACTCTCATTTGCCGGGTCTGGGGGGTGGGGTGGGGTTGCTGCCCCTCCCCTGTCCTCACTGCAAAGTCATTCACAGAAGCCCCACTGTGACCATCACCACCTACTACCCTCCGAAACTTTCCGCCTTTCACATCCGGGCGTTCTATTTTTAGGAACGGCTGTTTATTTGCAGGAAATACTGAATTCATCTTCCTAGACTGGGTTTACTCTACTGGCAAGAGACTTCAGATTTTCATTTTTATCATTATCTCTTTAAACCTGATTGTGTTTAACTTCTTACAGTTTCATTATTCCTAAGCACCTCCTCTGCCGTTTTACATTTCAAATTTTACTTTATTTCCTTAAATGTCTGTGCCTTTATTCCTGTCATTTGGGGAGGATGAATTTCCTCTTCCCCATCTTGCTTAACCTATATCAGAGACATTCGGCAGCCACAGCATGCTGTTTCTGTGCATTCACAATGGCCCAGACAACAGATTTCATGCTTGTATTTGGTGGCAAAGTGCTGTTTCCTACAAAAAATACAGATTGGAGAAAGCCCAGCCAGTGTAGTCTGATCCTGGGAAACAAGTCCGTGGTGCCACCTCCATGTCATTTGGGGAGGGGGCCTCGGTTACAGGTAGTTTCCCTGCACGGTGACTCGACCTTGAGTAAATGAGAAATTAGGTAATTCTGAGCACATTTATGCCTCAGCCATGATGAGTTATTAGTAGAACATATTCTTAAATTGATGTGGAACCTTGCTTCCAAGAATCTCTACGTATCCTTGCATGTACTATCTCATGTATAAGGGATGATTTGGAATATGTAACCATGGGTACAACAACTTGGACAATGACCAATCAGAATGGACACAGGGCCACTCTGGGGCGGATTGTGGAGCCCCCTGTTGTGCTGGGATGAGCACTGCCCTCTCAGGTACTGGATCCTAGTGAGGTCTGACAGATGGTAGGTAGGGCGAGTGCTGGTGAATTCAAGCAGCCAGCGTGGAAGCGTTTTAGTATTTTAACAACCAAATGTAGCTATTCTATGCTGGATATCAGACCAGCATATGTCATAAGACAGATACTAGGAAATAGAAGTGGGTACCATTTTTCTCATTTGAGAAAAATTTCAAAGGAAAAAAAAATCTGGGCTATCAAGATGGTTAGACCTGTAACCAAAATTATAGTCATGGACACTTTTTGGAATTGATTTCAACCTGGTATGCTTTCCAATGAGACAGAAAGAAAGGATGTAAAGTAGTGACATGAGGTCTCTGAGCTGCGGGTGACACATTTTGTAAGGATTGGCAAACACAAGAATAAATTGATCAAGGCAAAGGACATAGCGTGCAACTCCATGAGTCATATCCACCATTCTCCCAGGGTCAAATGCAAGCTTGTTAATTGTGCCAAGCCTTCATGGAGCACTTCTTCATGGTTACCTACCCTCCTCTGCTAGCCACAGGGTATAGTAGAGGCAGCCAAACATATACATCATAACTTGAAAAATTGGAGGGCCTAGCCTGGGGACATGTGGCTAACAGCTTGTTTTTTGCTAAGTTGCAAAACAGCAGGGCTGTGCTCAGAGTTAAAAGGTTCATCCAATTCCATAGCCCACTGTTAGCTCAGCTGGCCTCAGGTTCAGTAGAAAAACCCAAATAGGCTGCAGGCTGAACATCCCAACCCTTCCCAGCAGTGGGGAAAGAGTTGCACGCGTCTTTTGGTTTCTCAGTGTATCCACTGGCTTCTCCTAGGGTGAGTTGGAATTTGGGGTACTCAAGCTTTTTCTTCAGTCTGCTGCAGATGGACACAGAGATCCTTAGAGACAGAGGTAAATGATGGCTGTAAAACAAGAGATCTCTCTAAATGATAGTAAGTGCATGTTGCTTTTGGTAAATCAGAAGGTGGGTGGTCACATACCAAACCATCCTATTGAATGTTGACAGAAACTGGTGTGTATCTATCTGTACCTGTGTCACTGGCTTGCTATCTTTAGTTTGATGTAGAATGTTGAGGAATATTGTTTCTTCACCTCTGTTGGGAAAGAAAAAGGAAACAGAGAAAAGTCCTTACCTACCTTGGGAGAAAAGATTAAGGATGTAATGGGATATTTTGAACAAGCAGTACTGAAGTTGCCTCACGTCGAGAGTGTGTGATGTCCACTCAATGCCTGCTCCTGAGGCAGGCATATGTCTGGGTCTCCCAACATGGGTCGTTCCAATGGGTGACCAGGGGCAGGAAGGAATAAAACAACAGAATATCTACAGGTCTAGGGCTGGGGCTTCAGGTAAAAAGACATTAGAGAAAGTTGATATGTGAACAGCCATGGCCATTATGGGGAGTTTGCAAGAAAATTAGCAATTGGAGCTTTCCAACTTCTTAAGCCACATATACTTCTGATGGTAAGCTGTTGTAAATAAATGTTAATGGAGCCCCTCCAATATTCATTGCATCCTCCCCACACTGGAGAATTCCCAACAAGTCTGAGGGACATTCCACCGCAAAGAGAGGCAGTGTGCATAGCAGGTATGGGTGTGTGCTGGAGAGTTGGCCTAAGTGTGGGTCACAGCTACATCACTTACCAGCTTAGTGACCTCAGGTGAGCTGTTGAACATCACTGTAAGTCATCTTCCTTGTGTGTAATAAAGCACGTAATGCTAGTCCCGGCCTCCTAGGATTATTGCGAAGTCAAGGTACTTCGTGCATACGTTTTGAGGACAGCATCTGCACTAAGCACTCAATAAATGTTAGCCGTTTTATCCAGACTCCACCATGCATTTGGTGCTGTGACTGTAGGGCTTGAGTCCTGGCCTCAGATCGACCATGAAGCAGCTGTGTGGCTTCAGATAAGTCCCTTAGCTTCTCTGAGGCACAGTGCTTTCGCAGTGAAATGAGGATTTTGATACTTGCCTCACTGACTGAAGGGCTTATTTCACAGATTTCTCATACACCCCCTTTGGGCAAGCCCTTTGCAAGCTACAAAGTTCTGGGCAAATGCAAAGTTTCAGTGGTTCTTAGTTTAAGAAAGCATTTGTTAGTAAGAAGTTGTTATGATCTCGTTGCAGAAATAAGGTGCATAGAAAAGCAAGATGACTCTGTAATAAGATAGTATGAGTGCAGAATGAATGGGAAAGACCAGGAGTGCTGAAGGGACTCCAGGTGCAGACGTGTTCTCCGGAGTGATCTGGGAGGGCTGGGTGGGTGCATCCGGGCCAGTGCTGCGGCCTGAGGGAAGGGTAGTGGCTAGGTCAGCCGAAAGGAAACGAGGGCCTAGTGGCCAGTGACAGTGATGATCACAGTGATGCTAACCACAAAGTAGTCACCCCTGATATTTATGAAGCCTGTAATAGGTGCTGGGATACATGCTCTACTCAACATATTTTCTGATTCTCACAGAACTACTACCATGATTCCCGTTTACAGATGTGCAGAATGAGGCTTAGAATCGTCTGCTCAAGGACATGTGGCTAATAAGAGGTGCTTCCGGGATTTGGGTGCTGTTCTCCTTTGTGCTTAATTTCAGGGGGGAGGTTTTCAACCACTGGGGCTCCACTGCCTCCACCTGAGTCGTGGGGCTAGCACCTGCTGCCCTTGGGGACAGTGCCAAGGGCTTTCCTGCTTTGGATTCTTCTCACTGTTGTTCCCACGGCCGGAAACCTTCTCTCCCTTCATCTGCTTGGCTCTTCTCTGCTCCTCCTTTAACTTTTGTTTCCTAGGAAGGCTTCTCTGATATCGTCCTCTCCACCTCTGGGGAGAATGTGTACTTTTCCCAACATAGCCCTTGTCACACTATTGTGTCGCACAGTTTCTGTGTCCGTAGCCTTCAGCTGAACTGTGAGCTCTGTGAGGGCAGAGGTGGGGGCTGCCTTATTCATTGTTGTATCTCTAGTGAAGGAGGGGGCATGGAGGAAAGGAAGAAAGAATGAAAGAAGGGAAAGAAAGAGGCAGGCTTTACATAACAAGAGGTACATCTGATAAATAAATAGCTTTGGCCTTTCAGATTGGGGAGGGATTTTTAGAAGGCTCTTTGGTGCAAAATTCTTGCATCCCTCTCTCTTCCCATACACACGTGCGGAAAATACATGATTCTTTACCTCGAATCTCAAGCTCTCAGGAACCAATAACGAGCCCGGTTCCCAGGTAAGACAATGCACCCCATCAGAACTTAAGCCACTGTTTTCTGCAGGCATCTCCTTTCCCTGCCCAGCTGACGTGCGGGTCCCATTGCTCAGAGCCACTGCAGCCAATTTGCTTGATAATCTGCAAATTAAAAATTCAATAAGTCGTTCCTAGAATCATTTTCAAAAGCTGGTACATAGAAATTAACATGTTAATAATAGGTGCACAGTGGGGTGGGTTTTCTGCTGTGGGTTCTCATTGCTTTAATTTGGTATTACAAAAAGGCCACGGGATGCATTTCTTTAATTTTGTTGCACAGAGTGCTTTGGGGGTGTTTTGCAAGTATTGATGTGGGTAATGATATCGCACATGGATTCTGTGGCAACTTAGGTAGGAAATAAATGGGGTGAGGTTGCACTCATCAGAATCTCCTTTAATAACAAGACCTTACATATGGGCAGCACTTTTCATCTTTAGCACATTTGCAAATGGGTCTTGCATATGCTTCCAACAAGCCTGTGAGGCAACCGGGGACTGACGTTCCTTCCTGCGCATGCGCGAGAAGCATATGTCCAGGAGTGCGTGACCTCACATCAATGGCCAGCGGGCAGTGGAAGCGTGATGAGAAGCTGGCTCCCTCCATTCCTAGATGGAGAGCTTTGCTGAGCTAACTGTGGAGCCCTGCGGTGCCAACAGATTCCTACCCACGTTGCCCTAATGACTCTGGTATAATAGCGTCAAACCGGAATGCCTGGGTCTAAAAACCACTCCAAGGGCAGCAGGCCTTCGGCAGACTGAGGTTCAAGTCTCTGCTCCATCACATGTTAGTGGAGAAACTTCAGACTAAATGAGACACCTCAACTTCAGGTGCCTCATTTAAATGATGGAGATAATAACGGCCCCATGGGGCCAGATTTGGCAGGGAAGCGGAGAGGGTGTGTGAGACAGAGCTCAGTGGATACTTAGTGTAGAAACTGGGATTTGAAATTGAAGATTCGTGCAACCAGGGTCTGAAACAAAAGGCATATGAAACAAGCTTTGGTTTGTTGTCCATAGGGTACCCACCAGCCCCATGGGGCTATTTACACTAAATTGATTACCCTTAAAATGAAAACTATAGTTCCTCTGTCTCACTACCCACAGATACAGTGTCCGATAGCCACATGAGGGGCTGCCATATTGGGCAGTGTATCTGTAGGGGAGACTTGCATCAGTGCAGAAGGTCCTACTTGACATCACTGCCTTAGGAGAAATGACCTCAGAAACAGACAGGGGACATGTCATGCGATGCCGAGATGCCATGTGGCTGCGGCAGGGGGCCAGCTCGAAGACTGGGACCAGTGGGTGCCACTTCCCGTTGTTGAACAATGCTATTTACTCTGGGGCTATGCAAATCGTGAGGGAGCGGTTGAGGGAGGTGTGCTGAATAGGCCCACTCCAGGCATCCTGCTGATAATTGCGTGGAGCACTGCAAATGGTGGGTAATTTCCTCTCAGGTGCCTGTTCTACACGCTAGTTTGGCATGCTTTATTGCCGGCTGGATTTACACTCTGCATTTGCCATAAAAACTGTTTCCAAAAGAAACAAGAAGCGTGGCAAGATAAAAAGCGATATAAAAAGGGTATTTTGTGATTTATTTATGTCAAATTTATGGAAGATGACAGGAGGCATTACAGTTCCAAAATTAGTTGTCACAGTCTGGCTGTAAATCCTGCAGGACAGAAGAATGGGTTGGGAACCGGGACCCCTGGGTCTGTGAGGAGCCCAGGGGAAGTCCAGACAAGGCCAGGAATGGCGGGAACCCTTCACAGAGCTGGCTCAGACAGCCATCCGGCTAAAACTGGGACGCTGACTAGCTAATGATTATTGGATGCTTGCTATGTTTTAAGCACGTTTCGTTTATAATCTCATTTAATTCCCACTAGCTCTGTGTTACTGATTTTATAGATGTGGAAACTTAGTACTGGACTCTGCACCAAGAGATACAGTATTTAAAGGATGAAGACAGAATAAGGTGGAGGCTGACTTGAATGTACCCGTTACGTGTTCACTACAGATTAAAACTCATTTATGGCCCACGAACACTTATTTAGCACCCCTAGATTCCAGATGTAGCACCAAGCACTAGTGGTTTTCACAGGCTGAAAAATGACCCCTGCCATCGATGTATTTTTATTCTAGCAATTCAAATGATGTTTGACGAAGAAACACAAACAATTGTGATATTAAATCCCCCCCCCCCAAATGATGTAGTTTAGATATGTGTGGAGTCTACTAGGACTACAAGGGAACAGAGTTTACTTCCCACTAGAGTGCATTGGAGAGCTTCATGTAGTGAAGACTATTAGGCGGGTCCTGGGCCATCAGAGATGGAGACAAGGATGGACCAGGACGGACCCCTTAGCTCCTGATATGAGTTCCCCCATTTTCCCAGGAAATGAGCCGGTAGGACACTAGTCAATCTACACTTGTAGTTGGTTGGGGAGTGGTATCATGAAGAAGTAAGTGCAAGATGATTAAATATTTTATCCAATTAAGAACTATAGTTTTAAATGAGATAAAGACTGTTGACATCCTCTTCTCTGATGGCCTCCACCAAATACTCTTCTTCTCCAGACGCTCCTTTTTGCTTTCCTTTAAGAGTCCTTCTTTGTTCTACCCTATGTGTTGGTGTCTTCCCTTCTTCCCCACAGGCATCCTCTTTAGCTTTCTTCCTTTTTTTATTCTCTACACTGTGCATGATCTCATCTACTCATGTGACTCCAGTTCCTAAAGCATTTTCTGATGACTCCCAAATTATAACACCTGCTCTGACTTCTCTTTTGAGCTCCAGATCCATATATATACACCTGTCTATTAAACATTTATAACTGAGTAGTCTGCAAATACATTGGACTTGCTCAACATGTCCCAAACAAGCTTCTAATTCTGTATTCTCAAGCACAGTTAGAAAAACCAGGGACTATCACTGAAGTCAAAATACCCAGAACCATTCTTGGCCACTCTTTCTCTCTTCCTAAAAAAAAAAGTCCCATCGAGGATCTATTTGTTGATATTAGAGAAAGAGGAAGGGAGAAGGAAAGAGAGAAAGATAGAGAGAGAAAGGTTAACAGAAGGAGACATTGATCCGTTGCCTCCCATACGCATCCTGACTGAGGATAGAACCCAAAGCCTTTTGGTGTGTGGGACGACACTCCAACCCAGTGAGCCACCCTGCCAAGGCCGTCCTTTCTCTTGTCGTCCGCATCTTACTGGCCACCCAGTTCTGAATGTATCTTAAGTCTGTCTCCACTCCTCTTCTGTGGACTTGGTAATTGGTAGTAGTTGCTAATATTAGAGGAGCAGTAAAGAGCACAGATTCTAGAGATAGAGTGTATGGGTTTGAATCCTGGCTCCGTAACGCAAGTTTCTAATCCTCTCTGTCCCGTAGTTTCCTCATTCAGCAAATTGAAGCAAAACATAATACCTGCCTCTTGAGTTGTAGTGAAGATTTAATGCATAATAGAACAGTGCTGGGCATATAGAAATACTATTTAAGTTTTTGCCATGCCAATTGAACATTTATTGTACTGAATATTGTGCTGAGCAATTTACAGTTGTCTCACAGGACTCTACTCTAGGGATTTTTGTTCATTTCATTTTGCAGATGAGAAAACTGAGTCTCGCAGCAGAAGGGATGTGAAACATTTGCCCAGCGAGTGGGTGACAAAGCCAGTGTTCTAACTCCTAACTGACTGACACCATAACTTATGCCCTTTACCACTATGATTTTTGGATTTTCCCAGGAAAGGCCTCCTAACTGGCCTCCTGACTTCCAGCCTTGCCTCCCTCTAATTTCTCCTCCACAGGGCTGCCTGACCCTGTTATAAAGGACACTTGTTTTAAGAAGATTAAGACATCGAAAACTGTAATATTTCCTCCTTGGCTGGCCTGTCACTCCAGCCCCCCTGCAATACTTTGATTTTCTCTCTTTGGCCAACTTTCCAAGAGAACCCAGGGGTGAACGCAGGAATGCCAGGGTTTATAAATGCAAGTATGTAGTTGGTAGGGATTTAACATTATGGCCACACATTTACGGACAGTTAAGCTACCTGGAGGGTGCTTGGAAATGTGTTGATGTCCCTCTGGGGCCTGAGTCAAGATTCTGCCTCCATGCGGACCCTCCATTCTTCCAGAATTTCCCAGCTCTACCAAGGGAAGATATGTCTTATCTCAAATGAACTGTGAGGCTTAACTAATGATTATAAAGGACTTACAGGTGCTGGAAGACAAAGGCATTACTAAAATACGCATGTAATATAAATCATATGTGGATAAAAAGAGACAAGTAAATTAGATCAGCCAAAGGTCACTCATTTACTCAGCTGGGCACTCTGAAAGTTCATCCAGGGGTGTTTCTTGCCAGGAGTGAGTGGATTTGAAAGTAAAGATTTTCAATGGTATTTTGCTCACAAAAGTTTCCTGCAGTGGGAAAAGAATGATAGCGCTCACGGTAATAGCAGTGAGGGAGGCCAGTGAGGGAGAATAATTTGAAAAATGAATGTCTCTTACTATTTCCCTTTGACGAACCATCATAAAGGATCTTCAAAGTTTAACGCTAGGTCCCCGTTTCTCCAGCCTGTGTTTTAGAAACGGATTGATTGTGGTTTTTCAGTGGGTCCCCACCAAGTTTGCACCACAGAATGTGACTTTGCACTTAGAGGGCCTGCCTCTGAAAGGCCCTGGAAAGGTGCCAATTGCAATTCAAAAAATCTCAATTTTCAAATATACCTTGCAGCTTATTCCTGGCGAGAAACACTTGGCCCCCCTCTTGGGCGTACTAAGTGTTGTGCTGAGAAGAAAGGTGGAGAGTGTTTTTTTTGAATGAAAGGAAATTTGCAGCTAGGAGCTCAAGACCCGGGAGCTTAAGAGGCCTCCCTCCTTTTAGTGTTTCTGGCTGTGCGTCTTTCCCGTGGGCTCAGGTAGGAGTAGGAGACAACTGACACGGGTGCCGTAAAAGACCCACACTGATGGTGCTTGGGCCTATCACCTCCTCCACTTGAGCTTCGGTCAAGGTTATAATCTATACGTGCAGGTGCCCAGCAGGCCCTATCCCTCCAGTGAACCGAGGTCATGTAGTAAGTTCTGGGCAAACAGAAGTCTTGTGCTGATGTTTGGAATTTCTCAGAGTCAGACAAATACATTTCTGGCTCAAAAGAGCCAACCTCAACCTCCAACACCCTGTATGGATTTGGGAGTTGGGACACCCTGGTGGCTTTGAATAATCAGTTGCTTTGAACCTGGTGCTCTTACTAGAGCATTGTTTGAGGAAGTCATTCTCCTTCTCTGTGTGAGGTTTCTTCTCTTTAAAATGAAGGTGTTGTCCTGTCAGAATGGTTGTCATCAAAAAGAGAAGAAACAACGAGTGTTGACGAGGAAGGGGCCACAAGGGAACCCTTGTGCCCTGCTGGTGGGATTGTAAATTGGTGCAGCCCCTATGGAAAATAGCATGGAGTTCCACAAAAAATTAAAAATAGAACGACCGTACATTCAGCAATTTCAGTTCTGGACATTTATCTGAAGAAAATGCAAACACGAATTCAAAAAGACGCATGTGCCTATGTTCATTGCAGCTGTATTTACAGTAGCCAAGATACAGAAGCAACCTGGGTGACCATATATAGATGAATAGATAAAGGCCATGTGGTGATTAGATACACAATGTAATATTGCTTGACCATAGAAAGGAATGAAATCTTGCCATACAATAACGTGGATGGACCCAGACGGCCTTATGCTAAGTGAAATCGTTCAGAAAAAGACAAATACTGAATCATTTCACTTGTATGTGGACTCTAAAAGACTGAACAAATGAACAAAGAAAACAGACTGATAGATACAGAGAGCAGAATGGTCATACTACAGGGTTGGGTGATGAGAGGGATCGGCAAAAAGGTGAAGGGGATTAAGAAGTACCAACCTAGTTGCAACATGAATAAGTCATGGGGATGTAATGCACAGTGTAGGGAACACAGTCGATAATATCACATAACTTTGTATGGAGACAGATAGTTACTGGATGTCTGGTGGTGATCACTCTGTAAGGTATGTAAATGTCGAATCACTGTGGTGTACACCTGAAACTAATGTGATATTGTATGTCAACCATATTTTAATGAAAAAGAGCCTTACATTCCAGAATGAAAAAAATAATTAAAATGAAGGTGTTGAGCCAGGTGACTGCATGACCCTAACACAGTATGTTTAGGTGACTAATCTAGGTCCAGTCTCCTTCAGTGGCACGTTGCTTGCACCCACAATATCCAATATCCAAATGGACATTCAGACTTTCCAAGCCCACTGTATTTTATGTAAAAAAGAAATTGCCCCCTTGCTACTTTTGCTTTCTTATTGGTGTCTTAAAAAAAGGAGAGAAGAGCTTGTGAAGATGGATCCATTCGGCCTCCTCAGCAGATCTTCTGTTTGATTTTCTCCCAGCCCTGTTCTCACTGGCCAGAGGGTTTGATTTAGTTAGAAATGGCACCTAACAGTGCAAATGCTCATTATCTTTATTAGTCATGATCCTCGCACCCACTTCTTTGTGCAAAGCCCTCAAAACAGCCTATTAGTGAAAGTATTCACTTGGGCACTTTTCGGGCTGGTGCCACTGTGTAGGGAAAAGGAAGATTTGGGAAGCGTCCTGTGCAATGAGCATCTCGTCACTGCATGACAAGCACAGGGGCCTTGTGCCAGGCAGAGAAGGGGGACACCTAATGCCTGCCTGAACTGCCACAGTGAAGAAAGCCAGTTCCTGCGCCAAGTGGTTGTAAGGCAGTAACAGGTGACATGGGAGGGTGGGCGACAGTGCGTCCTGCTTGTCATGGGTTGGATTCATGCCGAAAGCAGCCACAGGTATTCTAAGCTTTCAGAGGAAGCTAATGTCAGGGTCATCAGGGAGGTGGCTGGTTTCCCCAGTAGGTTCTGAAGCTACCATTGACCACCCAGAGAACGTCCTGGTACCCTGTGACTTCTAATGGAAGAGGAAGGGTAGGTCATGCCGTGTACTTCAGCCGCAGCCCTGAAACCCTCCGCAGGTGGAACGACTGTGCCCTGGGACTCCAGTTAGGGGACTCTGACCTTCTTTCAAGTTTGGTCAGATTTCGATCAGAGGGAAATTAAATCTAAATTGCTCTCTGTCATCAGAGCTTCTGCTGTGGTGGCAGATCTTTTATGAAGACATAGTGTTGTTACGAGATGAAAATACTGAAACGGTGTAACCACCCCTCCCCTGATGTTAGCATTAGCTGCCTGTGATTATTTTCAGAGCACCGTCTAGAAAAACCACACACACACACCTTTTCAGCCATCTCTGCTTTTCCCACTCATAGGTAGACTTAGCTAAATTAAAACAGAGATACAATTAATGCGACTCTGCCTAAACGCTTTCCTGGATCCCTCTAACTGAATGAGAACACTCCCTGATCAGAGGACTTAATCTAACTGCCATTGTTTTGCCCTGTGCATATAAGCCTCACGAGTCCTTCCGGTTCTCAGATAACTTGGAAAGACTGACTTTAGTGACACTTAATTTTGTTATCAATTTGGGCAGATTAAGGGGAGCTTGGAGCCTCCGGCGCTGTTCGCAGTGTGACGGACTCTCACCTGGGCGGAGGTAATGGACCTAATTGAGCATGCTCGTTATATCTTACACACCTGCAGGACACGTCCCACAATTCAAGGTGATGAGGTTCTCTGCCAGAAATAGTGATGATTTTACTCCTTTTCACCTTGTACTCACTTTTATAGGACAAGTGCATTATGCTCAGGGGGGCCCCGCGTGGGGTTTCCTTGACCAAGGCCTCCTGCCCCTCGGAACTCAAGTAGACTTGGAGGTGTCACTCACTCCTGCCTCTCCAATTAGGAGCTGGACCTTGCCAGCTCACTCTTATTGGCCAACGTAGCTGTAATTTTCTTCCTTTTTTATGGTGTGAAGAAAGATTTCTTGCTACTACCTCAGGACTATTGACATTTTAGGCCATACACTATTTAGGAGGGAAGGGAGTTGTCTTTTGTAGGATGTTTAGCAGCACCCCTGACCCCTGTGTACTAGATGCCGGCATCATCCCTGCCCCTCCATGAAGTCACAGCTAAATGTCCCCATACTGCCAAATATCCCCGGGGGGACAGAAGCACTACTGCTCTAGAGACGTTTTTGACACAAAAGGATGAGGATTTAGGCCTTCATATCAAAAATAGAGGCTGAATCTATCAGGCCACCTTATTGGAAGATTTCACATCAGTTTTTAAAGGTTAGCCTAGATTGCTACCTGATTCAACTCAGCAGGAAAAATCATACCATGTTGTGTGCGAAGTGACTATAATTTATTAGCTCATTAGTCAGGCCTTAAAATAGCCCTTTTGAGCCCTTGCCCTGGCTGACCAAGCTTATAGACTGAGTTGCCTTTTCACAGACTCAAGGTCTCCCCTCTGCTGTTGGGCACTCCACAGAGGAGCTCGCTGGGCTTACCTCGGCCTGGTGCGCCTGCCCATAAGCAACCTTTGCCTGTGCGTCTAATGTCTAACGACTCAACATCTGCCGCCTCCATCACCATCCAGCTGACACAGAGGTTCTGGCCTGTGAGCGAGAAGGACAGAGAAGTGCTGATTGGAGAGCTAAGGAAGGCAAGGACCGACCTGTAGCACATACCCTACTTTTTCCGCCTTTGTGGGAGTGTCTGAGACCTCACAGGGCAGCAAGAGTCACTGTGCTCGCTGGTGACATCTTTCCAAACGACTGAGATGAAGGCAGGGGCAGTGATTTTCCCCAAAGCCACACCGTGCTGCTCTGTCCCCACTGAAGAGACAGGGAGGAGCCTCCACGACGAGTCTTACTCTGTCCACCATATCTCATCATTACCTTCTCTGAGTTAAAAGTCATCCCAGCCAAGTGGCCGAGGTTTTTTTCTTTCTGGGGTATGTCACACACATCCTAGCGCCATAGTAACTGCAGAAATATGCAAGAGGGACCCATTTCATTTTCCCTTGGACTTGATGCCTGCACATAATTTGGAGCCTGGGCAGCCAATTCAAATATCCTGATGGATTTTTGTCTGGCCAGGTGTTCACTCTGTGCCCTGCTTCGTTCTCTGTCAGCAGAGAGTTCATCCTCATCTTGACTCCGTTGAGAAGGGCCATATGGTGGGCAATGCCTTCCCCCGGCTGATGCAGTCACATTTGCATTCATTCTCCGATGAGTCAGTAAAGGGGAGACTCCTCTCCTACACTGATATCCTTGTGTTTGGAACAGAACTGAATACGGAGAGGCAGAGGCTTCAGTTTTTAATTTTTTAATTTGTAAACAAATCAAGGGTACTTGCTAAAGTCATTTATGTGCATGCTGAAGTTACAGGGTATGTTCGAAATTCTGCTCCTTTTGTCAATGAGAATGAACTCTTTGGGGATAGGTTCTATTAGTAAACATACTCTTTAAGAAGTGAAGACAACTAGGATTCTGTTTGGTTATATCTCTAGCAACATTTCTTTTCAGTCCTTTCTGGTAGCGAGGGCATATTAATTTGTTTTTATTCTATGTCTGAGTCAATGCTAAAGACAATTCTGTTTTGTAAATACCTTTAAGCACTTTCCAGAAGTAATTTTACTATAGACATTAGAAGGATAAAAACTCTGTTCACTGTTAGCTATTTTCCATTAGCTCCGCTTTATGTCTGTTAGCTATTTCCATTAGCAATGTTTCCTATAACAAAATGTGGGTGCTGGGCATCACATTGAAAAACAGAGGTGCGTGTCGGTATCGGTATGAGACCATTTATTTGAAAACTGCCCTGCGCTTGAGCACAATTGATATCATCAACGTTAAATAAATTGTCAGGATAGATTGCAGTCGGTGCATATAAATTTACTTAAAATAAAGTAGAATATTTAAAGGGTAAAGAAAATGCCGAGTTTTGATTTTGAAAACTTTGTTTAGGCCGCTAGGTTCATATTTGTTTTTGCTATGAATCTGTGCTTGGTCTGAAGTCAAGTTATTTGTTTTTAATCTCAACATATGAATTTACAAGTTTATCTTACTAGGATTTTTAGCAATTATAAGGATTTTAGGTTATAACTTTTCTATAGGTATGCTTATGTTTCTATTGTAACTATTAATCTATATACCGTAAAAATGACCAGTGAGTAAAATGAAAAGTAAGCAAAATGATAATTACTGTTAAAATAATCCAGTACTTGAAATTTAATGCAAGCATGAACTGAATGAAGTTAAATCATTTTCTCTTTTTGGATTCAATTAAACAAGCATTAATTTCCATTTCTCCTAAAGAAAACTGTTTCTGAAACTATAGGAAGTTCTTGTTTTGGATCTTTCTACTTTTGCTTTTTGCAGTGTCCTTATTTAAATACATACCGATGAATAGGGTGCTAGCAACTAATTATATCAATTGCAAAACTGCTATAAATTTCAGGCATCGGATGGACAGTGTAATCGACCTGAACTCAGTTATCCCTCTCTCCTTTTGTGAACACTCTGGATTCTCACTGTAGTGGTACCTCACATTCTTCAAAGATCAGCAAGCACTGATTCTACTAATAAAGTTATAAGTATCACCTATAAATAGCTCCTTATTTGTTATGTATATGCAGATATCTATATAAAGGTGTCTTCCTTTAGTTGACTTTTTCACCCTCTGTGGCATTCGTCACCGCTTCATATTGTTCTGTCTCTCCCATCAGCTTGCAAAGGGCACAAGGCAGGAGCTTTACTTTCTTTGCCATGAGGTGCTCAGGACCTAGAATTGTGCCTGGCATGCTGTGGACATTTTAAAAATGTGGTAGTGAATGAATGAATGAATAATACATAATAGATCTCAATGACCACGATTTAGAACTTCTCTGATTCCATCTCTTCTTTAGACAGATATGGAAATTAGGCTGAGGATGGTTTATTAAATTAAATTTCTATCCATTTCTTTATCACTCCGTCCTCTTGTTCATCCATCAAATATTTATTGAATACCTACCACCTACCAAACATATTAGTAGCTGATGACAGCACCAGAAAAATATAAAATAAAGACACTGTCTTAAAGGAGGCCAATTAGGAGAGGAAACAGACCCAGAAACGTAGTTACCGTGTGGACATCTTCATAGTTTGGGGAGAGGAGAGAGAAGTGGTGACGTGTGAGTGGAACAGTTAGACGGGAGGAGAAGGCAAGCGATGATGAGCGTGAAGGAGGCCGGAGGCAGAGGATGAGCACCTGCCGAGGCTTGGGGGCAGGAAGTGGCGAGGCCCGCATTAGGGACTCAGGTAATTCAGAAGGACGAGCTTGTGAAATAACTTTGGTTAGGCCGTGGGCCCTGGAGTCAGGGTGCCTGGGTTCGAATCCTGATCCTACTGATTTTGAGCTCTGTGACTTTGGGCAACTTAAACTCTCCATGTCTTCATCTCCTCATCGGTAAGACAGAAGTAATAGAGCTTATCCGATATGGTAACCTGGAGCAAAATTTAAAAGAAATATAATTGTGCATTACATACAATAGGAGCTTAACAAAAGTTTGGGGCTCTTTTTACTGCAATCAGGAAGTGGGATTGAGACAAAATCTGCGAGGTTGGCTAGGCGTTTGGATTTTATTCTGTACGCATTGGGCAACCCTGCCATGACTCTGTGTCAGGGCAGGAAATGTTTGGATTTTGTTTGGATTTAGAGAGAAAGATGTCTCAGATTGCTGAATAGAGGAAAGCCTTCCGAGAGGAAAGGCAAGAAACCTGCTTGGAGCATGGCACCGGGAAATGGCATGGGAGAGAAGTGGAGAGAAGACAGAGCCTGTGGAGAGAATTCAAAGGTGAAACAGGATGGGTGGGGGAGGGGCCCTAAGGTTTCCAGTGTGGACAACTAACTGTGTGCTTGAGTGAGGGCATTGAGCCAGGAAAGCTAGCGTCTTTAGAGATGGTTTAGGATGGCAGCTTTGCTCCTCAGAGCGTGGTCCATGGGAGGACAGTATCAGCATCCCCCGGGAGTTTGTTAGAAATTCAGAATTTCCAGACATGCCTACCCGAGACCACCTGGGTCAAAGTTTTTGTTTGAACCAGATCTCCAGGCAACATGTGCACACATTGAAGTTAGAAAAGCACTGGTCACAGCTGGCTTTGCGGATGACAGCCCCCAGACCAAACCTGTGATTTGGTTTTTAGCCTGTGTGCTAAGAAAGGTTTTCGCATTTTTAAGTGGTTGAAGCAGACATTGAAGGAAGAGTAATGTTTTGTGACACCTAAAATTATATGAATTTAAATTTCAGCGTCCTTAGTAAAGTTACACTGGAACGCAGCCACCGCATTCACTGACGACACGTTTGGCCCCTTTTGTTCTCAACAGCAGGGCTGAGTAGTTGCCACTGAGAATGTAACACCCACTAAGCTGAGGATGTTTGCGGTTTGGCTCTATACAGTTCCCTGGCCTCTGATGCAGAGAGAGAGCCTGGAAGTGAGGAAGACCTAGGTGCTAGTCTTAGCACTGGTTTTACCAGTATGTCGTTAGTTATCCCTGTCAAGACTCCATGTCTTGGTGTTGCCCACTCATAAAACGAAGCTATCCTTCGTACCCCATGGGATTGTACGAATACATAGGGATGATGGAGCCGTGGTTCTGATCCCAAAGACCAGCACTTGGGAAGTGCTCAGTACATATTGTCCGTGAGGACTCAGAAACGTTAATAAACAACCATGGCGCCCCAAGCCGCTGCTTTCCTCCTGCCTGGTTCTTGGTGATCAGATTCCTACTCAGGCAGGTCCGCTCTGCTGTCTTTCTGGACATTCGCTCCAAGTTACCTTGATTTCTGCCCTTGTGATCTACCTGATTTTAGAGGAATGCTGAGTGATAAAGAAAATTGCTCCTTTACTTAAGTAGTTAGGCCTGTCATAAATAATAATATTAATAACTAATAACCTACAATGTGGTTAGATGCTCGGGAGTCATTTATTTTGATATTTTTATGCCATTGTAATGATTTTGTTTGTTATTCATTGTAACTCTCCTTTCAAGGCATAAATCAATGTTGTTATATATTCTGGGCAGATGCCGTGTGTATTTTCAGAGGTTTCTAGGGTGAAGAATTAACAGTTATTAACAGTAACACAAGCGTGGGGTGTTTTGAACAGATTTTAAAAGCATCAATAAAGAAATCACTGCCATGGGTATTTTTTTCCCATTTCGAGAGAAAGCTGCAAATAACCACGCTGGTATTTAATACTTGAACCTTGATTTGAAATTAAACTGAATGTAGATAAACATATTGGTTATCTCTCAACTGAAGTATAACATTTTCTCAAAAGAAATATACTGTTTCAAAAACATGGAATGTTCTGCCTTTTTACCCCTGCCTTTTCTTATTAGCTACACTCCGCTATCTCTTATAGCAAATACTGATGTTCAGAGACGCTTAGTGTGGAGAGCAAGATGACAGCCTGACCGGGAGTTTCTGTGCCGCTACTTCCTGGCTGTGAATGTAATATTTGGGCTGTGGTGTGAAGTATCAGATAATCTCCTCAGATCCTTGGTTATTGTGAATATCTTCTCTTACTATACTTATCTTAAGAGGAAATATAGAAACTGACTGAGATTTCTAACAAGTTACAATTATTACAAATAAAAACCCCACAATATTGCCTCAATACAAAACAATCTATTTCTTCACAACTTTGTAAAGACAAACATATGTGTTTTCTGTTTATATTCTTATTCTCTATCTTATTTTGCAGTGTTGATCAATAAACATTGTATTTCATAATGACATCTACTGGAATTATACTAAAATTATGTTATGTAATTATTAAGAATATTTTAAGGCCCTGGCTGGTGTAGCTCAGTGGATTGAGCGTGGGCCTGTGAACCAGAGGATTGCGGTTCGATTCCCAGTCCGGGTACATGCCTGGGTTGCAGGCTGGTTCCCTGCAGGCCAACTCCCAGCAGGGGATGCACGAAAGGCAACCATACATTGATGTTTCTCTCCCTCTCCTTCCCCTCTAAAGATAAATAAATAAATAAAATCTTAAAAAAAAAGAATATTTTAAACTTTCACTTAGACTCCTTCAAATTAAGCATTATATGTAAGCTCTTTCTAGAACTTAGTTGTAAAACAGTGTCAGAGAAATCTCCAGAATTCTTTTAGGTATGAAAGTATATTACAATTGAATTACAAATAGTACAAAATTGACCAAAATGCCTTTAAACTAACCACTGCTTAAAAATATGTATATTTAATTGCTAATATATGCCAGGGGCCAGCCTATTAGTAAATGTGCAATTTCTATGAAAACTGTGGATATTCCCCCAATTTGCATTACTAAACAGCCAAAACATAAAAAGTAAGCATGCCGATTTTCTGTACCACATTTAATTTAGTGTGATGAAGTGGCTATGGAGAGCTCATTTTTCCATGCCCTTCCTTCCCCTCCTAGAAACAAAAACAAGTAAACATTTGATAATGTAAAATCAGCTTGGTTGAGAAAGGTAACCAGCATCCACGTGAAATTTAAACTCTTAGCTATGAAATTGCTATGAACAGTTAAAAAAGCCCTTAACTCAGGGAGTTGGGTGGATAAGTGATGATACAGTGGGAAAAGAAAAGCCAGATTTCAAAAGAAATTTAACTGAATATTCCGTACTGGACAGTGCGGTCTTATGAAAAGACACTGCCCTTCATAACAATGAATGTGCTGTTCTAATTGGAAGGCCTTTTATCATGTGAGGTGCCTGGAATACCATTGTATATTTCCACATGTGACAATGTAGCCTTGTATTTTCTTCTTGGCATACAGCTCTTAGAGTTTCCAAATTCGGTATGTGAAGTTGTTGGACCACTTGAATCCACTATTGAATGGTCACTGTTTCTTCTGTGACTGAGTATTCCATCTGTGCGTATTAGTAAATGGCAAGATCCTGGAAATGGAAACAACAGGTCATACAATACAATT
This sequence comes from Sturnira hondurensis, assembly GCF_014824575.4. Taxonomy (NCBI): domain Eukaryota; kingdom Metazoa; phylum Chordata; class Mammalia; order Chiroptera; family Phyllostomidae; genus Sturnira; species Sturnira hondurensis. The sequence goes on from NW_028073411.1 coordinate 5,563,055, forward strand.
GGAGCAAACTTTGAACGTTCAGGGAAATGAAATCCTGGCTTCACCACTGGGGCTATTATTCTATAATTTAATGACTTGATAACCTTTAATGCACGGTAAAGGCAAGGGGGTGGGCACTCAAAGACGTGCATCTAATACCTGCAGAGTTGTGCATTCTGTATGGTCAGAGCCAAACCAACATGGTTCCAGAACAAAGTTCTCTCTGTTTCTGTGGTATCATAATACTTTGTTTTGGGTGTCCACTAAGAGGTTTATTCAAAAGGAGCAGCAGGGAGTTATTTAGAAATGCTAGAGAGCCACATTGCAATTACAGCTGCTACAGCCCGTAGTTGACCAAACATGCCTTCGGAAAAGTACCGTCGTATTTCTTTTATGCTTTTAATGAGTGTGTACCCTATCCATTTAGCTTGTGACCTGCTTGGAAAAAGCTCATAAGAGAGTAAAGTATTTTCTTCTACTTCTGCCTAGTTTCATTTTCGTACTGCTGTTGGGAAGAAAGCTGAGATTCAGAAGTCAGGCTAAGTCACAGCAAACTTTAATGTCTCCCAGTAGGTAGACAATAGGGAAGAAAGTAAGGTTGTCTATCCAGTCCTCACGTAATATGTTGGAATCAGCTTATCAGCAGGGGTTTCTGCGTGACATGGAATCTACACAAATTGTTTTGGTGAAGGGACTTTAATGCAGGGGTTACTCACAGAGGTGTGACCATGTAAAGAGAACAAACCGGCAGGTTGGGGGACTAGGACGCTAGCCAAAACTGGAAGTCTTCAGAGAGAAGTGACTTATGATGAAGGTAGTCAAGCTTAGGCTTCCAGGTTTCTCACATCATACAGACAGCCTCTCTCTAAGGCCCTGCGAGGAACCAGAAGTAAATAAAACTCACAGACACAGAAAAAAAAAGGTCATGTATTTTTAAATAAAATTTCCAAATTTAATTATGCAAGTGGTGGAGTCCATAAAACTTGGATAGCCCAGGGCCAGAGGACCAGAAGAGGACTCAGTGGTAGCTGAGCCTGGAAAGAACCGAGGTTGTGGTGGTGAGGGAGGGACGGACGGCTGCCCAGTCGGGGGTGAAGCTGTAGACAGACAGACACCTCTAGGACAGCAGCCCAGAAGCGGGGAGGAAGTGCACCCTCAGTCACCCCACTTGCTGGTTTCCTGATGATGCTTTGCCTTGGCTGAATCCGACAGGAAGCTGGCATGCAAGGAGCCCAGGGGAGGGACACCCTAAGGTGTAGATTTGAGAAGAAGGACGGATAATGGATTGGAGGGAGGAGGCAAGAGAGGGGAGGCAGAAGAATAACAAGCAAAATAATGAAAAACAAAGTCAACACTGTTACCTGTTTTCTAATACTGATTATTTAAATGCACAGGTTTTTTTTTGTTTGTTTGTTTTGGACTCTCCTTTGGTGACCCCTGTAAATCAGGATTTTTTCCTAGTGGTGGATTCTGAGAAGAGTAAAATGCCCTATGATGATTAAAGCTGTACTGCAGACTTGGGTTTGTACAACAGCCTCGTTCAGGACAAGGAACAGAACACATAGAATGGCCGTGGGCCAGTGGGTCTCGTGTGGTAAACTGGGGTGGGAGAGTGGAAGGAAATGACCGTGAGTTGTAAACACCATTGTTCATGCTACGGACACTTTCCAGAGGAGAAACTATATTTCAGCCTGAGCTTTTGTTAATAACTGTTCAAATATTTACACATCTCACTGATGAATGAGTATGAATGTCAGACTCCTGAAGCGTTGTCTTGGAGAGAAAGGTAATGGGTTTTCTGATAGGGCAGAGGGGTGGGTTTATTTTTCCTGGATGGGTTCTAGATTGAGACATTGAAATTACTGAGATCAACAATTGAGGAGGTTAGAGTGGCATCATTAAACCCTGGGTTTTTCTCCTAAACTCTGAGGTAGTTTCTGGGTGACTTCCAGCAGGGGAGGTTGGCCTCTCAGCTCCCCCGAGTCTATCACCCCATCATTGAGGGTATCCTGCTGTTCTTTATTTGGGTTATAGATGTCTTCTTCAGACTCAATGAAAAACCTGGGATCCACAGGGAGGAATGCATTTTGTTTGTATGTTTTGACCTTTAGTGTGAGAAACACGGTGTGGTATATGGATGGTCAAGAATCCTTTGATGATGCATGGCCCCAACCCCTCCCATTCCTGGGCTACCTGTTCGTAAGACTCCGTTGCCTCATTGTGTGGCCTCACTCTTTTATGTTTGTTTGCTGGTAAAAATGCATAGCATGCAGCTCCTTGGAAAGGTTCTGTGTGCGTTTTGCTTGTGCTGTTCCCTGTGCCAGGCACACCCTTCCCACTGCCAGTCACTCCTCTAACTCCTACTGGTTTGGGATCAGACCCGGCATCTGCTATAGGAAGTCACCCCTGATTCTTTCTGCACCTTTATGTCATCGTCCCCACATCAGATATTGTATCAAATCTGTGTGATTGGGCCTGCCTCCCGGACCACAGGGCTTTTGAGGTCGGGGAAGGGGTCTCTTTCTTATTAGTATTCACAGTGTGCAAGAGCTGGCATATAGCAGGTCATCAGTAAGTATTTGTTGAACTAAACAATTGTATAATTACAAAAAATTGTTTTCTCTAAAGCAGGAAACACTGTGTAATCCTCAAAGTAGCTCTAGTGTCCTAGTTAAGACTTAGTCCAATGTGTAAAATTTAATTATCTCTCTCTGATTAATTGGCTTCTTAAATGACTTTTGGATTTTCCCTGTGCTTGGGGTAAAATTAGACCAGTGTCTGCTTTATCACACTAAAGCTACCTGAAAGAATAAGTTGTACTTTTTGTTAAGACTGAATTGCTGATGAGGTAATACCTTTTCCATGAAGCGGCAGAGAAGGGAAGGGAAGTAACCACCCTGATGATTACTCTCATGCCAAGTCCACAGGAAGGTGACAATGACAATGTCCATTATCACACTGGATCCTCATGGCCACTCTGTCATGCAACGAGCATAAGGATCTTACTGTCATCTTTAGTCAGGAGCTATCAAGTCATTTTCCCAAGATCACCACTCTGGAGAAAGCAAGATTTGAACCCTCACCTTCCTGAGTCATGTCCAGTGATTTATGTCCATTATTCTAAGATGTCTTACAGCTCTGAGAATAGACTCCATCACCATCAGGTTTTTTTTTAATAAGAAACTTTTTTTTTAATTTAACTCTTGTTCAAGTACAGTTTTCTTTCTTGTATTCCCAGCCCTGCCACCCCCCCAGTGCTCCCCACCTCCCTCCCATCTCCGCCCCCCACCTTAGTTATTGTCCATGTGTCCTCCATACTTGTTCATGCGAGTCCTTCCCCCTTTCCCCTGTGATTCCCTCCCCTCTCCCCTCTGGACCCTGTCAGCACGTTCTGTATTTCAGTGTCTTTGGTTACATTTTGCTTGCTTCTTTGTTTTGTTGTTTAGATTCCTGTTAAAGGTGATATCATATGGTATCTGTCTTTCACCGCCTGGCTTATTTCGCTCAGCATAATGCTTTCCAGTTCCATCCATGATGTTGCAAAGGGTAGGAGCTCCTTCTTCCTTTCTGCAGCATAGAATTCCATTGTGTAAATGTACCATAGTTTTTTGGTCAATGTACCATAGTCATTGACCGACCATCGGGTTTATTTTTTCATTTTGTTTTGTTTTGTTTTTGTTTTTTACTTTCATGTGACCAATGCTTGCTATCTTAGATAGCTTTGTGTCGTTCTGTGCATTCGACAAATGATGAACATTTTCATCAGCTTTAGTGAAAGTAGGCTTTGGCAGTAGTATTGGAGGAGAAGTCTATAGAAGTGGTGGAGAAAGAAATGCTAGAGATTGATGATATATTCAATATATAACTTTTCTTAGGGCAAGAAAATAGACTTTCTCTAAGATAAGTTTTTCAGGGAAGATGTATGTCAGTATTGTTAAAGGTATATGGGATATGTACCTTTCTAAGAAGTGGATTGGAAATCTGCTTTGAGTTTATACCGATGATGAGTCAATTTGCCAACGAAGTGTTTGGGGGTTGAACTATTTCCTATCTGCTTTTCTAAGTATCTGAGTGTTTTATATCTTGCTAGCCATCATCCATTTCAGAGGAGAGCACTTGTAAAACGGGGTTCTGCCTCACCTCAGTCGCATTTTTAGTGCATGGTGAAATTCATTTGAATAAGGGACCTTATTCTGTGTGCTTTCAGAAGCACTGTGAGCATGGAGAGAAAACAAGGCCGGTATTTAGGGTAGCTGAAGAGTGAAAACTATGCACTTGAGTGAGTGACGGCTGGTGGTGGTTTTTACTCCTCTGTTTCCGTGGGAACCATCCTGGGTTTCACTAATGCGGGAAGGGTGGCTCTTGTCCTTAAATCCTATCAGAACTCTGTGACACCGCACAATAAGATTCTAGGGAAAAACAAACAAACAAAACATCCAGAGATTTGCAAAGTCTAAAGAGGCCGGGGAAAATGGATTCCATTGACTTAAAATGGTAGGAAGTTTATTGACTGGATTAAGTGTGAAGTATGATGATAACAGATGGAATGAGTGATCACATGACGTATTTAAATAGTCTAAGGATAACCTCAATGTCCTGGTCAATGTTCCTTCTCTCGATTAATGCCAGTGCTAATTACCTGGCACAAGTGTTTCTAGTCATATGGGGGATGTTGCTGAAAACCGGCTGGCAGCCTACATCCAGCCACTACCTGTACGTAATTCAGTGCTCTGCTCGGTGCCCTGGGACTTCCATAACAGAGCAGCCCAGCGCAGAGAGAGCCTGCAGTTGCAAGGGCCGTGCTGTTTTCTTTTTGTCTTTTGTGCCTCTCATTCCAAACGTGGTTGAAAAATTGGAAATTGTGTTGACCTTTGGGGAATAAAGGAAGCTGTTCTTGGTCCCTATCTGTACAAGGGCACCTTGAGCTTGTGAGTGGTCTGTTAATTGATCTTTATTCTGATTTTCTAGTAACAGGCAGGGAAATCAGAAATGATTTTCGCGGAACCAGGGCTGTGCCAGTCAGCTGTTTGCCTTATGACCTGAAATATGAAGGGAAGAACTAGTTTAGGCCAATAGAGAGTAATGTGATCTGGGAGATAGGTTTTAAGTTTATATCCAACTATGATTCTGAAGGAGGTGAGTGTGCTTGGGGAAAGCGTGCTGGATTTGGGGTCTGTTAATTCGGGGAAGAATACTGCTCATGTTGGTCATCAGTCCTTTGTCCCTCGGTCCTGCCAAGGGCTGGCATGGGAATCAGAAGCTTTAGCTTCAACACTGTCTACCAGGCTTCTCCAAATCAACTCAAATCCGTCTAAAAAAATAAAATGCAATAAAAAGAGATTTGCCAAAAATGAGCAAACAAAAACAAAATGGAAATCAACATAGGATAACTACATAATTCATCATCAAAATGGAACACTTAAAAGTGAAAAGAGGCATTCGTGGTAATCACCCAGGGACCACAGACATAAAGAGGCGCTCTCCTGAGCGTGATGGTGTCCGTGAGGGAGGGCAGTCTGCACTCACTCTGCAAAGCCACTTCAAGACCAGCCCCGCAGAGTGCCCTCTTCTGCCTGGATTTCGGCCCCGCACAGAGACTCGGAAGCCCCCACCGTCTTAGGAAAGGGCATTGTTGGGCCTCTGTGAACCTCTGTTAGCTGTAAAGCAGGGATGTAGTGTACGTGCTTCTGAAAACTGTGGAAGGGATTAAAAAAGACGGGTGTGAAGCATCTATAATGGCATCTGTCACATAGGACTTGCTCCTTAGTAAACTGTCTTTGGCCCTCCTCCTTCCTTCCTCTGCCTGCCTCCCTTCCCATGCGAACAACTGTGTTATATCCAAAGCATTCATGTACATTTTTAAAGGAAGGGACCATGGTTTTAGATTCCCTACTTAATTAGCAACAGTGTTTCATCAATCACTTGTCCTGACATGTGGTGCCTGGGACAGAGTGGAACCCAGCAAACACTGGTCCGATCGATGACTGAATGGGAGAGGGAACCAACAGCCACGGTTCCGCAGCGAAGGGTTTTCCCACAGAAGAGAGTGTGGCGGTGTTCTTGGCCGATAAGGACTCAGGAAGCGGTCTTTTCCAAGTGGAAATTTAGGCTGAGTGGCAATAAAAGAAGGTTCTTCACAAAGGTTTGTCATAACCAAAGAGGAACTGGGCCCTCCTGTGCCCACATGGCTTGTCAGTTCCTGCTGCATTTCTGACACGGAGAGGAAGCGAACACGGAGTTCCCTCGTGCCCCCCCCCCCCCCCGCTGCCTCCTACACTGGCCATTGCGTAGCTCCTCTCTGCCGGGCTGAGGTACTGGGCTGCCACACACCTGGTACGCAGTGGATAGAGCTAGCACCTGAGAATGTCAGCCCTTCTGGTGGACCTGAGAGATGCTGCGTCTCTGCCTGTAATGTCAGTGAAATCTGGCGGGCCGAGCCTTGACTTAGTGGCTTTTGTTTTCCACCTTCACCAAGGAGACTGTAAGCAGGCTTTGGGGAGTGGGCAGGAGCAGACCTTCTCAGGCAGGCCATGAGAAGGATGGGATCTAAGCTCTGGAGCAGAGTGCAGGTCTAGATTTTCACTGCTCAGATTCCAGTCCCAGCTCCACTAATTAACAGTAGTGTGACCTTGGACAGGCTGATCAAATTCTGTCTTCAGTGTTCCATCTGTTAAACGGTGATGATAATTATGTCTGTTTTACAGGATTATTTTAAAGGTAAAATCAGATCATCTACAGAAAGCCTTTAGTACAGCACTTAGCACATAGTAGGCCCACAAAAAATGATTAACTGCCATTTTTCATATTAGTACCGACAGGATCGGCGACTTCATTATTAACGGCTTCTGAACGTGACCCTTCATTATACCAAATTCTCTCAAGGTGATTGTTCCCAGTTAGCTGGCAACGGGGAACCTCCGGGGGCTGGGGGGGGGAAGTAGATATTGTGAGACAGGGAATTGTCACATCAAGTATATTACATGCTTCGGTAGCCAGGGGCTGATTAGTACAAATCGAATTTCGCAGTAACCTGCCAAAGGCAGAGTGCCCCATTGGGCTCGGTGGGTTCGGTCTGATTGTTATAAGGAGAAATTTACATGAGAGGTACCATGTAGCTATGCAAAAATACTCTGTAGCGGTTAGTAATAGAGCAAAATACATACATATGTACATACATATATTTAAACATTTTTTTAAGCCTCCCCACCAGGAGAGAAATATATACACCTGGAAACTATCTCAGAGTTGAAGCTTGAAGTCCAGAATCTGCCCCAGAGGGAAAGCCAAAACATCAGAAAAAGAACCCGTTCCCCAGCCTTTGGGAGCAGGTTCTATTCTGTCCCCGTTCCCTTCTTGCCCTGTATCTTTGCGGCTCCTCCTGCTAATATTATTCTACTGTCAAGCTCTTGGCACAGCAGAGTAGGAAAGAATTTTCTGTGCCTGGAGCTTGAGCTGGGCGCTGGGAAACCCTCCTGCCCTGGATTTGTAGCCGCACGATGTCATTCTTCCACCAGGAGCCACACCGCCCCCCGAGCCCGGTATCTTGGCCATTGTTAGAGCCAGCCCGGCTTTGGCTCGAGAGGGGCTCCGTTTGATGTGGAAGAAAAGTGAGCTGCTCCTTTGTGCCTCCGTCCGCAGCTCTCTGCAGATGAAAATAGAACCTGCTTTCATCTTGCTGGGCCTGACCAAGAGATATCTCCCAGACTGCAAGTCAGCATTTACCCACACGATTGTTTGGCAAAATCTATTTTTAAAAGTCCATAAATTCTACTGGTAGACAAAATGGGTACTCTTTCTTGGGGGGAATGGGAGAGAATAGATACGCCCCGTGATGCACTGTCAAGTTGCGAGGTGAGAGGCGTTCACACCTCTCTTCACCCACTCTGTCTGGAAGCATCCTAAAGATATCCAGGCCAAGCTATGATGCGGAGGGAGTGGGTTCTGCCCCTGGAGGAGGGGGGGGGGGGTCTGGCCTGTCATTCCGTCACCGCCTCCAGCTGTTCTGGGCTGTGCCAGTTCTGCCTCTCCAGCCGTTCGTGACTCACATCTGCAGGTCACATGAGGCTGACCGTCCTGACATGTGCGTCACCGGCATTGGAAATACACACTCAGTAATCAGGTTACACTTCTTTCGGTGCGTTGTTCCTCTTTCTATGCAGTGGGAGCAGATTAGGAAGGCTTGGTGAGAGCTTTATTAGTCAGGAGTCTTAGAAAAAAACCAACTTGGGGACTTGGGGACAATTAAAGGACCCAGATTGACGTAAAGATATAAAAGGCAGGCTTCGTGTCTATCTCAGGAGTATGTCCTGAGCTTCCCTAACGCTGCTTTTGCTGACGCTGTCCTTCCTGCCAGGACCACCCTTTCCTCCACTCTGTCCCCAGCCGTTCTCTCATAGCTTCAGCCTTTTCTTTCTCTCAAAATTCTGTTGTAATGATCGCCTTTGCTGGTCACTTGCCTGCTCATCGGAGATTATTTTAAGGCATTTTTTTTTGCGTTGCTTTACTGAGTTGTTCTTTAACTTTTCTGCAGCGATTTTGTCTCTTGTGTTTGCGGCTAGATTATAAATTACTTGGAGGACCGGTAATACCCTCTCCGTCTTTGCTGTGTATCCACAGTGTATGTGCATGCCTGTTTCTTTTCCTTTTTATTAATATTTTAATAAGCACAATTCATTTTCACCATCTAAAACTATGCATAGAGGTAAACAAAAATAAATTTAACGTAATTGAAAGCTCACGTCTTAAAATGGTAATCATTGTTGACTTTAAGTGTGTAGCTTCTAATATATATATTTTTAATCATGCCATCTGGTGATGGAGAGACAGACTCTGGTGAGGGGGGACAGATCAATGTGTTTTATGCATACTAACCCTTGAATCCTAAGAATAAATCTAGGGTGTGTGTGTGCAATGATTGCATTTATTTTATGATGAAGAAACTGAGGCTCAGAGCTGTGCACTGACTTGCCCAGGTCATAGGTAATACATGATACAACATGATATACATAGTGTTTTGTAATTTACTTTTTTTTCCCACTGGACTACATAGTAATCTATTCATTTATTTAACAAGTGTGTATTAAATGCCTGGTATGTGAGGTACATAGTGTAGGAGAATGTTGCATAGAGTAGAATTAGCCTCTGCTCTCATGAATTGGGAAGAAGGCCATTGAAAAATCAAGTACATGTGGTCTGAGCGCTGTGATAGGACAAGGTCAGTGTGCTGTGGAGGCATATAGCACCCTCTAACCTACTCTGAAAGTGGTATATGTATTTATTTATCATCATTGCTCATGACTGCATTATTTCAAATAAGCCTTTGATTTTAGAGTAGTTTCACATTTATGAAAAAATTATAAAGATAGATCAGGGGATCTCCATATACCTCATACCCAGTTTCACCTAATTGAACATCTAATGTTACTGTAGCACATTGTCACAACTAATGAGCCAATATAGATATGTTACTGTTAACTAAGCTCCATACTTTAATCAGATTTTATTAGTTTCCCACCCTAATGTCCTTTTTCCATTCGAGGATCCCATCTAGGACCCCTGTTACATTTACTCGTCATGTCTCCTTGGGCTCCTCTAGGCTGTGACAGTGTCTCAGACTTCCCTCCTTTTTGATGATCTTGACAGTTTTCAGGAGTGCTTATCTGGAATTTTATAAAATATGCCCCCATTGGGATTTTTCTGATGCTTCTCTCTCCATCAGACAGGGCTATAGAATTTGGGGAGGAAGCCTGCACACAGGAGGCACTGTCCTCCCCACAGTGTGTCAGGAGCACAGGCTACCAACACGCACTGTGATGAGGTCGACCTTGACCGTCTGGCTATGGCCTGCCTGTCGGATTTCTCCCTGCTCCACATCCCATACTGTATTCTTTAGAAACAAGTCATTAGGTATAGCCCGCACTTAAGAGGTGGGCAGTTAGGGTCTACCGCCTTGAGCGGGAAGCATGACTGCATTTCCACGCTGCATGGACACCCGCAAATGATGTCCCCAAACCCCTCCTGAAGGACATGGAGGTTTTCCCATCCATATCAGCTGCTAAAGCAATACCACATGATAGCCTTTATAAATGTCCTTTAACCCCTCAAACTATTTTCTTTAGCATAAACTCCTCTATATAAATTTGGGTCAAAGGGTAGGCATTTTCAAAAGAGTTTCAATTTGTATTGGTAAATTACTTTTTAGAGAGGTAATACCTGTTTATAGTGGGGAGTGCTAGCTTCACTAAACCAGCAAAGTTATATGTTATTACTTTCAATCACTGATGAGTTGATAAGCAGAGAATTTAAGAATTAATAGAAGAATATAGAGTCAAAGTCTTTTTTTTGACTGAGAAGTTATAACCACTTCTTAATTTTATTTTTTAAAGATTTTATTTAGTTATTTTTTTAGACAGAGGGGAAGGGAGGGAAAAACAGAGGAAGAGAAACATCAATGTGTGGTTGCCCCTCACGTGCCCCCAACTGGGGACCTGGCCTGCAACCCAGGCACGTGCCCTGACTGGGAATTGAACTGGCAACCCTTTGGTTTGCAGCTTGGCACTCAATCCACTGAGCTACACCAGCCAGGGCCACTTCTTTATTTTATAAGGGGACAAACTCAGGTTGACTAAAATGTTAATTCAGTGGATATCTGCTAGACCATGATCTGGATGGAGAAATAGTTCCTCCCAAGGATAAATACTCCCAAGGATATTTCAGTTTAGGGATGAAAACAACATAAAAAAGCTCAAGTTATTCCTTCATCTCAAGTAATACCTACAATTCAAATTGTACCTACGTTTATTCCATTAAAAATTCACAAAATAACTTGTTAGACTGTGTACATGACTTTTCATGAGAAAAAAATGGTGAAGATCATTTGAAATATTTCTGTAGTGCTAAAATTTATTTAACATGAAATTCAGAGACCTACATGGATGGAGAGGTTATTGGTGCATGAAGGAACCTACACTCCAAACAGAAATTGTTTATGTAAATATTGGACTCACAACAGACCTTTACTGAGGAACCTGCCATTGTGAGTTCACAGACGCCAAGTGGGAGGTGATCATGAAAGAATTATGAATTCCAACATGTAGTGTTATGTGCACCTAAGTTTAGATCCCCAAATGGACCAATTTAGTAATACTAAGTGTATGAGAGCCAAATTGGATATTGTGAAAACAGCCACATAGATTCGGTAAGTGTGGGAGAGAATTTTAAATAAATAACAGTAATGTGGGCATTTCAAAAGACGGGGGCTTTTGTTCTCCATCCTATACTTACTTAGGAGGTTCTTAATGTGCCACATCGGGATTAGTTACCAGAGAAAAAGAAAAACAAATTTCTGAAAGCATTAACAGCAAAATCTACTGGCTCTGTTGAATCTGAACAAAGAGAGTTGATAAGAAATTGGGAATCATTTTGTTAGAATCAAAATCTAAATGTTGATATTAACTCCTTCCCCAGAGGGACATTTTTAGCTGTTCTTCAGTGAATTCAATTACTTATTCCTCTCATTGCTCATCAGTGCCGTGTTTATGCCAAGGAGAACTGAGCTGTTGTTGATGGTACTGTTTTAGAATGCACTTGGATCAGAAGGGAAAGAAATGAAATTTGAAAATCATTTTATTAAGGTAAAAAAAATCCATGAGATGATTCTTCTTCTTCCCCCTTTGCCTTTTGGAAATTCAGTTTTGGAAAACTCTATCTGCTCATATCCTATGTGGTATTCTTGGGTTGTTGATTTTAAGAGTTAAAATCTTTGCCCAGCTTATGGTAGGAAGGACAGAGAACTCTGGCCATTCTCTGAAACAATGGAAGCTGTTCAGTCGCTAGTGCCGGTCAGAATCATTCGCAGTAGTACTGGTGAGCTGGAAAGAGAGAGACAGTATAGTTACTCTCCGTAATGTGATGCAGCGGTGGTCAGTGTTATAGCTTGGGTTCATGCAATGAGTTTCTTTACTGACAATGCCTAACATGTACCCAGGGAAATAATACCTGAAAGGATGGATGAATATGAGAGCCCACTTAGTGGCGACACTGTGCCCTAGGACTGTGCATGGCCCCATAAAGCTGGAATGGTCTCGCATCAGAATTCCTGCTCCAAAAGCAGCACTAGGTGCCCTCTGACATAGAAATCTGTCACCAGAGCCATTCTCCTTTCTGAAATGAGAATGTGTGAAGTGAAGTGGAATATATATTCTATCTGTGGGCTTTATAAGCCCCTGCAGGGACAAGGTTAAGGGCGGGTCATTATTGCCATTTTAGAAGGTAATCCTGAAGTTCTTTGTTTATATCAGTGGCCTATTGACCAATTGGATGGGTACCACACTCCAGTCTGTAAATGGTATTTTCTACTTTCTCAGTATTACCCAGTGGTGTGGATGAGTTAATTCATTTTAGATGTAAGGTGTTGAAAAGTCTATTTTCCATGATTTAGAGTTCTGTTTTTACCAAGGTCTCTGTTTAACAAACAATGACTTTATGAGACATTCTAGCTAAAGCTACACTTTAGAATATAATTTGGAGACACTACATCTGGGCCTTTACAGATTTTCTATTTCATACTGAGCTAAGTTGTGTTCTAGAGTCTAGAGAGGATTAATCTGTCTCTGGGGCTTTTAAGTAGCAAGCAACCAAGAAGGACACAGGTGAATCCAAAATGGATGTTACAGGCTCACTCTCTGTGAGGCTTGTGTCTAGTTTGTTAAATAGCCCACAAAGCAAGATAATTCCATGAACTTGCTGGAAAACACAAACAAAAACAAGAGTAACAATAACACCGACACACACATACTTATGAAATGAAAATATCACATGGGTTAATTGAGTTGAATAATTTCCTCTTTGTTAAAGTCGTCTGGTTTCATGTTACTGTTAGTACTGACCATACAATTACTATTCATACGATATTATCATAAGTGTGTAGGTTAAGTGAAGATCAGGTGTTTCTGTTTTATTTGTTTTCAGCGTGAGAACAGGAGCTGTAGTATATTCTCAAATGGAAATCTAGAACATGCTTTATCCTCTTCTCCCTCCTTTGACAATTGCCTGTTGAGGTCACCTGAGAAATTTTAACTCATTTTTTTTAAAGACTTAAATGAAATGTCACCTCCTTCTGGAGGGTTCCTTGAGGCTAATGGAAGTATTGGCACTTTCTCTGCCGTGTTCCGTGTAGAACCTCCCGAGGCCTCTGTTAGAAGATGGAATTTGTTACATGGCTGCAACTTTCTTACGTGTTGCTAGCTACCCTCAAGGCAGAAATGGTGGTCTTTCGTCTCTGTGGGTAAATGGAGGGGTGCATGGCAGACGTGGGCGTTTAACACGTGTTTGTTAAATTGATTCCCCAGGGAAGAGAGACCCTCCCCCACACAATTTTTATAGGTTCTGGTAAATCGCTGATTACAATTTAGAAATTTGAACCAGGAAGGGGAAGTTTCAGAACTTGGGAGTTCTAGGAAAGATTGAGGGATGTAAAAGGATGTGATTTCAGATGCATAGAATTATGTGCAGATTGAGGCCACTTGCAAGTGTGGGAAGATGAGAGGAGATAATTTAAATTAACGAGAGCGCCTTTTTCCCCCTTGTTGTTAAGAGGTTGCTATTTTTAAAGAAAGATCAGATTTTGAAGGTTCTTACTCTGTTCTTTCCTTTACTACTTCTGTGTCTTCGAAGATCAGTGTTTTCATAGGTGTAACTAGAGTAATAGCAGCTTCTTCTAGAGCAGGGGTGAGAGTTACAATATAATGTTGTATGTAAAGCCCCCGACACTAGTGACTGTGCGTGGTTGGTTAAGGGTAGACAATTATCAGTGTGGAAGTGAGCATCTAACTGTGAGGTTTGCGGCATTGATCCAGCAGCTACCCCCTAGGTCTAGCTTTAGAATGGGTAGAACTTGGTTTCCCGGGGAGCATTCCCAGGTAGGGCAAAGACAGCAGAATCTCTGAGAGTCCCGCCACCATAGAATCCTGTGACAATGACAATTGTTAAAACGTGCTTAGAATAGATTAGGAGAGTGTATAGAAATTTTTTGAAAGTTGTTACTTTTTCAGTGTTCTTTGACCTAGAGGGCAAGAAGGGGAGGCACGCATTTCTGAGGACGCACATTGTGTTTATACATCATTTTTGCCCATCTGTCAATGAATTAGTCTTTAATTTAGGCTGAGCCATTTCAAAACAAACATATTTCGAAACAGCACAGAAGAAATGTCATTACAGATTTTAATATGTTTACTATTCTTTATTTTGAGGGATTTTGATATGCAAAATTCCTATTGAAATGCAGAGGATGTTGTCCCCATTGATTTGAGGACTAAAAATAAGATGTAGCCATGTTCTTCCCCCTCCTCCGCCCGCACCCTCCCTTATTTGAGTAATTGTATGGTACGGAGCTAAATGACAAGGAAAAGAGAATTCTGAAAAGCAACACCGAGTAAAGCTGCCCTGGCTGGGCAATCATCACCATGGACCCCATCCAGCCTGAAATAGCCCTGACGAGCTTCTGAGCAGGAGCAGCTGTGGAGGCTTCTCTCTGACTCCCAGGGGTCACCCGCAGGGGCAGCCACAGGATGCCTTCTAGCTGCCAAAGGCTGACCTTTGCTGGGCAGCAGACACACTGTCTCCGCACAGCTCTTACTTCTCCTACGTGGAAACGATGTCCTAGGAGCTGGAAGGAAGGTTCACATCCCAGACATTGTCTCTCACCACCTCTCTGGCCTTGGTTTCTAGCCCTCTTGCTCAAACCTCCTTTTTTCTATGTAATCCCGACCTAATGAAAGGGGTCGTGCACTAGTACCACTCCCCCATGTGTCCTTCTCTACTTCTTTGCCTCTTACACTGACATTTTTGTTTCATTGTTCATGCATTTTACACAGGGTTTCTTCAAGGAGGCCTTCCTTGTCATCTTTAGTCACTTTCTCTTCTCTGCGCCCTTAACATTGTACGTTTTAATCGGTCTTTTACAGTGTGTTTCTCTGACTCTACAGCAAGCTCCTTGAAGGCATGTCTTATTTGTCATTGCATTCTCCAGTGAGTACCTCGCATAACATATGACATGTGCTAAGTGTGTAATAATTTAATAAAAGAATGAATACATGAGTGACCTAGAGACTTGCTGGACCAGGTAGAGATGTGAATTTTTCTTTTTAAATGAAGACATATCAGGGGGTGCCTCTACCTTCCGAGGAGGGGCTTTTCATGGTCCCACAGACTTTCTTTAACATTCTTACTCAAGATACTCAAAGATGCTAAAATTAAGCCTCAGGTAAGAATGAGACACATTTAGCAGACATCTTTTTCTTTTCTTCTTTTTAAAAAAATTTTTGCTGTTCTTTTCTGTCTCTCTGCAGCTCTTCCACTTCCTCTTTCACTTATTTTTATAACCTCACTGGAGCCTCGACTCTGGACCTCGTAGGACCCATTTTGGCTGCTCCGAGCCTCCTGTGGGCCACAACGGTACAGGGTAGTTTCTTTTGGACCTACCTCCGAGCGCAGTGGTGCTTATGCATATTATTCTGACTTAGCAAAGTTCTACTGAAATGAATGGAATATTTGTCAAAGCACGTCCTTTTGAGACACAGTGAAAAGGGGCTGATCCCAAATAATAAGTTGTATAATCAAATGGACTATGATGATGAGGCAGAAAATGTTACTACACAAGAGCTCTTCTCTTCCTCCCAGGGAGAGAGACAGAAAGATCACTTCTGTCCCTGGTAGAGAGCTATTAACTCTTTTATGATCGGCAGGGTTTAGAGCAGGAGAGCAACGCCCACTCAGTGAAGTTATGCTCAATAATGAGGCAGTTGACAGTACCATCTTACCTTTCTGGAAGAAGTAGACCTGTTGAAAATGCAGACATTTGCCTTATTTTATTAGATGAAGGGGAGGATTAGTAGAGGTTATTTAACTTTTTATTTTTCCAGGGGAAAAAATAGGGAAGTTGTGGGCTGAGAACTGGGACTCTTGGGTATGACCCACAATTCTACCTCTGGTTTAGTGCCAAGTTTTACTTTGGGCCAAAACAGTGGAACTTTATGACCCAAATTCCTGGTTCAGAATGGGATCAGCAGCATTTTGGAGTGCATCATCATACATTGCATGAGTTCTCTATTTCAGTGGGAAATAAATGAAAGATGAATTTCACTTGTAAGACTACCATAGAGGCAGAAAAAAGGGGGCAAATTAGTAAAAGATAGGGACCTTGGGGAAATTGTAACCATATAGTTCCCCCTGTCTTCCCTTTTCCATGCAAAAAAAGATGTAATTGAAACACTTGCACCAGTTTGTGGATTAAGCTTGTGGTTTGTTGCTGTGGCAACTGTCCTTTGTGGTACCATTTCAGGTCTCTGGTCTTAGGGATTTTGCTCAGAAAGTGCCTTTTCATTCTTGGGTGTTACAAAGAAGTCTCTGCTTTAGAGTCAAGTGCATGCAGGAGTTGGTGTGTTTCCCTCTTCTGGAAGCCTGTATCTTTCTTGTTTTTGTGTGGTGATGCTGCTTGACCCCTGCTGCCGCTTCGCGTGTCCTCCTGATCACTATCCTCCAGACCTTGGAGTCGGTAGAGCAGAACCCAGAAGCAGGCTGCCTGGTTCCTATTTCGGCTGCCTGACATATCTGTGCAAATTGAACTAATTGAAGTTAGTGTACATGGTAAGGGTGTTTGTATCTGTACATGGTAAGGGTGTTTGGGGGATGAGATATGCTATGGAAATGACTTATCTACATCTATCGTGGATACTCAATATGCGCTAGCTTTTGTTATTCGCTTTTGAATTCATTTTGGTGAATCAGTTGTATCTAAAGGATTTGTGATGATATTAGCTTATTATTTAAATTAAATGAAATCAATTAATTTTTTTCCTGGATGTGGGTATGAACTATGTACTAATGCCAATACTTAATATTCACTGAATTAAACAGATACACTAAAAAGGTTTTACATGTTCAGAAAACAATTCGTTTTTCTTCTTTTCTTAAAAGAAAGAATTCAAAGTCAGCTTGTACATAGGGTTAACATTTTGATTCTAAGCTAGTTTGTCATTCTTTTTTTAAAGGTTCGTGTCTAACTCTTATACTAGGACATCAGTTTGGATAGTGAAGTAGTTAAATAACAGGAGCTTTGGACTCATAGTCCCAAGTTTGAATCCTCATTTAAACCCTCAGTACACATGGGTTTCCTAATCTGTGAAACAAAGATACTAATGTCTACAGCATGTGTTGTCATTATAATAAAATGAGATACTGAATGTAAGTCATTTTGGCAGAAGGAAAGACTTCTATAGAAGCCCTCATATTGCACACCTCGGGGGCTCAGTATTTCCACTGAATTCTATATAAATGGCACCTCTTTGAGTTATGGCCCAGAAAACAAGTGGTATCTGCCTGCATAATTATGGTATAAGTGAGGAAGGTACCAGAAATACATGATCATCCACTGTTTCTCTGCCGACTGTGTAAGCAGGAAAAAAAAAAATGACCAAAATAAGTATGTTAGACACTACTGGATATTGTTACCAGATACTGTCTCTCTTTCATTTTCTAATTAATATCTGTGATATTTCCTGAATATGTGCTGTATTTATCAATAACCATGTGTTTAACTCTTAGAAAATGTTATGGAGGAAGGAGTGGGCGTAATCATTTCTTGCTGGATAGGCAGGTTGCCAGTGCTTGATCCTGCCGAAGCCACCTGCCAGGCATGTGGGTATTTTAGACAGCTCTTTCAGGAGGTGGTACCAGGACACAAGTAGTATTTTGCAAGAAGGCTCCTTGGCTCTGCCCGTGGAGCAGAGAATGTGATCTCTAGCTGGGAGCCAAACCACAAGCATGTGAGCAGTACCTCGAGCTTGGTTTCTGCCCAAGTGCATGTAGGGGATTAAAAAAGACAGGGAACCTTTGTGAGCATGATGCAGCCTCACATGCAGAGACAACTCCACAGCGTCTGGTGGGATATTCCACCTTAGTCCCAGGGGAGAGAAATTGCTTCTTACTTCCCTAGAATCATCTTCATTGGAAAGGGAAGACCTGCTCACCCACTTCCTGGATCTGGGGTCTTAGGCAGGCTGCTTAACCTAAATGAGCCTCAGTTTCTCCACCTATTAATTGAAACTGATAATAACTTCTCTGCCTATATCCTAGTGTATGGCCTGAGAGTCATTGTTCAATCAGTATTCATTGTAAGCATAACCAATATGCTCAGCTTCACCAGCGTAGGCCACACCGTTATTATTATTATTAATCAACCGAGTGTCTCGGATGCTGTAGTTGCAGGAAGTTGAAATTACCTTCCTGATGCCTCTCTATCATCTCATGGATCTCTATCTTAATTGTCCAAGATAACTTGGGCTTCATTTAGTTTAGAGCATTAAGTCTGTTTTTTGTTTTTTTTTTTAACCACCAGGCTAGTGGGACCAGTGGATGCCCTGGTTGTTCTGGTAGCACCATTACCTCTGCTGTTGCCATATGGTGCCACCATTGGACGCTGACTCTGTATGGCACAGTGGAGGCTGGTCCGCTGCTCTGCAGGGGTCTGTGTAGCTGTGGACCACTACACAGACCCAATGGCATCTCCTGGCTTGGGCTCCAGCGTGCTACTTTCCGTCATTACAACCCACGCTAAGTTAGTGCTCCCATAACACTATGCTAAGACAGGGTAGCATGCTTCGGGTGGATTTCCAGTCTCAGCTATACCCATCCTTCCCCATGTCACCTAGTTATGCTCTCTGTCCTTCTTATGGGTCCTCTACTGGGATCTTAGCTGAGAGTCCCCATTCTAATAGAGTCCAATAACACTGAACATCAAATGGGACCTTCAAATTTTTCTTCCCAGGCGTCTTCTTATCCCGTACAACAATTTGTTCACCTCTCCTCAAGGGAGAGTTCTGCCTAGCGAGGGGTACTGGGAGACATCTATGTGAGACCACACGGGATAAAGGACACCTTTCTTGGAAGGCAGGGGTTCCCCAAGTCCCATCTTTGCAGAGCTAAAGAAAGACTTGCCTTGCCCACTCCTGGCGGATTGATGGCCAGCATCTGCTAGTACTCGGTGTCACGTGGCTGATTACATAATACATGTGAAAATGCCCCTAAACCAAATCACTCTGTATAAAAGTAAATCGTCGTGATTATTAGGATTAAATGGGCAGGAATGATTCATGCTTGTGGCATACACGACACCAGCTCTCATGATCTTGAGCGGAGAGCCAGAAAGCTGGCTGAGTGAAAGTGTTTCCTGCTGCCTCAGGCTCTGCTGGGCCAGTCGGCCATTTTCCTTAATGTTGTGTTTCTTCTTTGTTTTCCATGTTCTGTCTTCTCCTCGCACCCATTTTCATATTACTTTCTGTTGCTTACGTGTCATGAGACTTCAACCTGTCTAATCTTAACAGCCCCGGACAGCAGGGCTTGCATTCTTAGACCCCATGGTGGCTTTCCCTTCTGCAGAGCAAGGTGCAGTGGGCCTTTTTCAGGAAGTCTTAGCACACGTGGTTGCCTGAGTAATCCCGCTTGGGTACGTTCACAGGGAAGGTCTCGCTTTCCTCTTTCCCACCGGAATTCTTCCCACACAGGTTTCCTCATGAAATTCTAGCTTTCTTGATTTATCTTCAATATAATGTCTTTCTACAAAGTACAATTTTTGTTTCCCATTTTTAAGATTTTTATTGTGTCAAAATGCTATTCATATTTATTTTTTTAAAGCTACGGTTTTGCCCTGGCTGGTGTAGCTCAGTGGATTGAGCGTGGGCCTGCGAACCACACGATTGTGGTTCGATTCCCAGTCAGGGCACATGCCTGGGTTGCAGGCCAGTTCCCAGCAGGGGACTCATGAAAGGCAACCATACCTTGATATTTCTCTCCTTCTCTCCTTCCCTTCCTCTCTAAAAAAAGATAAATAAATAAAATCTTTAAAAAAATTCTCTCTTAAAACTACGGTTTTGTCTTATTTCTCCCAGTGTAGACAGGAATTTTTGTCCATTGCTATTTACTGCCTTTTATTTATTTGCTAATGTTTCTCTACTTATATTGAAGTTTTGCTGTGCTTTTTCTTACCCACTTATCTTTCCTAAAAAAAAAAATAGCAGGGCCACTACCCTAAGTTACACCCTCTAATGCTGCTTTGCTTATTAGCTGTGTAATCCTGGATAACTTGTTACAGATCTCTGAGCTTCAGTCTGTCAAATGGGAAGATTAAAATATTTTCTTCTTGGAGGCAGGAGATGGAGTAGTTAATTTCCAACTAAAAAGTGTATGATTATTCCCACTCTGAACATTCCTGATGTTCTCTGGCTTCTCATATATTTATATCCTTTTAGAAACCTTTCAATCATCATTGTTCTTTACCTCTGTTTATCAGTTATTTATTCCCTATCTTTTTGCATAAATAAATATTACTTTTACTTGTACCTTTTGTACTTTCCATCTGCTGAATCAATGAATGGGTTTGCTTTTTTCCTATCTCCCTTCCTCTACTACCACTGTTGCTATCTACCCAATACCTACTACGTGCCTGACTGTGTGCTGAGTGTTAAACATTGCCTCCGTAATCTCTTCCACCGCCTGGACAGTTGGGCATTATTGTGCCCATTTCATAGATAGGGAGACTTGAGGCTCAGCAAAGTGGAATAACTTACCAGAGGTCACAGGCTAGTAAGCAGTAGAGTCAGTATTTTGGCCTGGGTATCTCTGACTCCAAAGACATCACAGTTTGTGTGGCTTCCCGATAGCTACTATCTACCCAGCACCTCCAGTGCGTAAGCCACTTAGCAAAGATCACCTCTTTGTATTCTCACGGCAAACTCATAAACTAGGTATTATTATTCCATTTAACTGCTGAGGATAATAAAGCTTAGAGAGATGTTAGGTAAGTTCCCCGAGGCACACAGCCAATAAATGCTCTCAACGCCAATGTCAGATGACCTCCTTCTCCCTGCCTTTCTGCTCCCTGCTTTGTGAATGAATCAGTGACTGAATGGGTCACCTTCCTTCCTTCTTCTTTTCCACTATTCTTTGCTTCCTTTATTCTCCTTCTTGAAAAAAAAATGACTTTATTGTTCCAATTAAAAATCTAAAACATGCTGTAGGAAAAAAAAAGGAGAGGGGGTAATAGAAAAGCACAACTGTAACAGAACCAGTCCCTAGTAACCTTCCACGCAGAGGTAATAATTTTCCTTCTTTTTTTTTCCCTTTTTCTCCTCCCTTTCCTGCCCTTGCCTTTGCATACTCTTAGGCAAGAGTCACATTCCTTCTCTACCCTCTCCCAGCACACACCCCCTTTGGGGGTCCGAGTCTCCCTGCTGTGGCACTTGGCATAATGTGGGACACACACATTTGCAAAACTAATCAACTGTGGAAGGGACAGGGAGTCCCAGAGCCTGCGCAGGAAAGCAGTGGCTGCTCCAGCAGTGGAGGCCCTTTGCCTGGCCCGGAGGTGGGGGTGAGCCTGCCGCTCCCGGTTGGTAACTGAGCCCCAGCTGCCCCTCATGGGATTGTGAGGCAACAGAGGCTCTAACGACGGAAAATGCCACCGGACACTGCAGGTGGTGGCATGTGCAGGACAGCCTCTGGGAGTCTTTCGCTCTCAGCCAAAGTTCAGCTGAAGGGCAGTAGCCAAGCCAGAGAGTCATGTGGCTCTCATGTTGGTTAGTGTGTCACTTTGAACAGCTCTTATCTGATAGTATTATGACTAACCCAGTGCTGACAGCATGGGACAGATTATAGGGGCCATGTGACAATTATTTAAGGCATCAGTGAGAGCACTGTGTGGCTTATATTAACCCACTCTTTCCAGGACCACTTTCCTATCTGAGTTCAAACCCTTGAGAGTGTGGGTAGGGAGGGGGAGGAAAAAGAAAAAAAGTCCATTGGTTCCTATTTACATGGCCTCTTAGCAATAGTTTGTTTTTGTTCCCAAAGCTCGAATGGTACATACTCTTGGTTTAAAAAAATTGATAATGGTGGTTATTCATATTTCAAAACCTTCCTTTTCTTACACCTGGTACTGATAAAACTCTATGGCTTTCTAAGGTTAATCTTTAAGATATTAGAGTAGTGTATTGAAGTCCTAGCTAGAGCAATAGTCCATCAGCACGGACCTAAATGTCAGCAGTGAGAAGGAGCTACTCCCCACCCCGTATGACTGGCATCTAGGATGGTGCAGAGCAAGCCTCAGAAATGCTATGATTTATTATTTATATGCTGTCCTGAGTGTACACAGAATGGCACAATGGTCGTCAGCTGCACGGGGGTTGCCACACCAAAAATCAAGTTCACAGCCGCTCGTGTGGTAGAGAAGGATTTTGTCCTCCTCAGAGCTCTGTGAAGCAGTGTAAATGGTCTTTATGTTTCAGTGAAAAGGACTTTCAGACCTTATTAGGGGACTTAAAAGTAAATACGACAGTGTTTGGACCGAAATTCAGGACTCATCGTCTAAAAGGTGTCCCGGGTGCTGAAATATTAATCCTCCCAGTGGGGTACCCTGCAGTGACAGACAATGGGGTCTGCAGACCGCCATGTTTTAAACATTTACTTGGTGAGTTCAGGCCCTGTTAACTTTCAGCTGTCAAATGTGATAAAAATGGTACCTTCCTCACAGGGTCGTTAAAAAGATTTGATAA
Source organism: Sturnira hondurensis (assembly GCF_014824575.4). Taxonomy (NCBI): domain Eukaryota; kingdom Metazoa; phylum Chordata; class Mammalia; order Chiroptera; family Phyllostomidae; genus Sturnira; species Sturnira hondurensis. The sequence goes on from NW_028073411.1 coordinate 5,585,638, forward strand.
GAAGTGACTTAGAAAGCCTTAGCCTAGGGCACAGTAAGTGCTCAGTGGAAGGTGGCGGGTGTTAATGCCTGTTATTATTCTTGTTACTATTATTATTTGTATGCTCAGCAGCAAGAAGCAGAAATCTTGGAACACGAACTTGAAATGTCGACAATTCCAGGATGATTTCAATGTTGGGACCGCTACCTTTTCCCACAGAGGTGAAGCCATTCCAGACCCACCTGCCATAGGTACAACACTTCCTCCTCTCAGTGAAGGGTCTGCTGCGGCCTTTGTCACTGACATTCAGCAGTGTGCACGCTATGTCACTGCAGAGGGACCAGGATCACTTTGAGCAAAATGATGGAGCGAGCGGGAGGACCCTTGACGGCAGCACTGTCCTCACCCCTTTGTCCAAGCAATTTAGCTCTGGCCCCAGACTTGCGTATGCCACCCAACCACAGAAAAAGGCGTGAGACTAAGTGGGCCTACGACCTTCGAGGGTGATTTAAGGAACTTCTATTATGACGTGAGCATGAGTCTGGAGTTTCATTTCTCCACCTTGAACAACTTATCAGACTTCTCCTCCAACACATTCAGCACTCCCTGTCCCCTTCTGTGTACAGCAATGTTTTAGCACTCCTTATGGACGGGGCTGTGTGTTCCCCCCCCGTTGACCAAACACTTCACCCAGTTTTGGTAAGCTAGTCACTGTTTTATTTAACAATACTATTGAGTGCCTATTTGAAATATTTTTAAAAAATATTGATTTGAGAGAGAAAGAGAGAGACATCAATTTGTTGTTTCACTTATTTATGCATTCATTGGCAGCTTCTTGTCTGTGTTCTGATTGGAGATCAAACCTACAACCTTGACATATCAGGACAATGCTCTAGCCAACTGAAGCTACTTGGCCAGGGCTATTGCATGCCTATTTTTTGTGCCAAATACTCTTTTAGGGTCTGAAGACACAGGAGAAAAAGGGTCAAGAAGCCCAGAGTAATTTTGCTGCCTTTGTTCTTCTACTGGAAACTGTAGAATTTCCCTCTAAGGAAATGCTGTTCAGTGGCAGCTGCATGCAAGCACAGTAACTGGGGAAGAGCGCCACACCGGACCGTGAGGCCGGGACAGACACTTTTTACGGACACCATTATTATGATACTCAGTTGGCATTCTATTGCAGTATCGACGGTCAAAATACTGAAGTGCTGCTGCTAGAGCCCTTTAGTAGCTGTGGCTAGAGCCCTTTGAGTGCCTCAGTGCCCCGTCGCTGCGTAACCATGGCTCCTGCTCTTAGACGCCCCCTGGCTGCCTCCTAATCCAGGAACCAAAAACATATTTATAGCAGGGGCCTCCAGGACATGCTCTCATTGGTTGGGGTCCATTTCCATATGGGTTGTTATGCTTATGAATATGTTTAGTCATAGCACTGTTCTGTGCCACGGTGTCCCATGGTAAGTTGAATGTTGGCATCGAAGTTAATCATGGTGAGTTGAATTTTGACTGAGGGCAATTGAAAAGCCTGGGTTGCACCATGATTGCATTCCTTCCCATTTGTATGGCTTTGGATGAGTTATTCTTAAGGCTTTAGGGAAAATACTTTTTCCCTTTGTGTAGATGGACAGAATAGTAATACTAGACCCTACTACCTAGGGCAAACTGCAGTGATAGAGTAATGCAGGCATCTATAGCACCTAGCATAGTATTTTCAACCCAGTAACTGCTCAGCAAAGATTAGTACTTATTCTTGTTATTAGAAAGTTTGGAGAAGCTCATGATCACATTTGATTGATTTCAAGAAAAGATGAAACAGCTCCAGTTACCTGTTTCCCTAACTGAAAAACAAATAAACAAACAAAAAAGCCCCCAAAACAAACAAAAAACCCCAACAACAACCAATAAAGAAACCATACAACTTTTCTTGAAGGATACAATGAAGTAAACGTGTGAAGTTCTTATTTTATTAGCATGTAAATGTATATGTAGTTTTTATTATACTGGCATGTAATATGATAAATATCAATGCAGAGGATGTATGTGTATATGTGTCTTTGTGGCAGAGAGCGTGTATTAGTCTTCATTGTTAGGTGTACGGTGAATGTGGAGACGAACAACAGAAAGCCCCTATGGCCAATGAGCTCATTGTCTGCTGCGGGAAACTGGCATGTAAACCAGTGGTTACAGTGTGCTCGGCACAGTGGTAGGCAAGTATGCTGGGCTCTGAGCAGAAGGACCAAACGTAGCCTCAACGGGTCAGCAAGACCTCCTGGAAGAGTTGACATTTTAGCTGATTCTTAGAAGATGAAGAAATGTAAGGTAAGGAAAGAAGACCCAGAGGAGAAGCCAGATAGAGACTGAGCAAAGTCTAGAGAAAGCAGGGCATGAGCAGCAGTCAGACAGAAGAAGTGGGCAGGAGCCAGCTCAGAGAGCTTCACTGCGATGTGAAAGAGCTCCCTCTAGGTCAGCGCTGAGGCACAGCTGTGCTTCCCGTCCTGGAGTGTGGCCAGAGCTGTGTTCTAGAAAGATCACTGGGGTAATGTGGATGAAGGCCTGGACTAAAGGAGGACATTGGGAGTGGAATGGAAAAGAAGGAACAGCTACAAAAGGGAAGAAGAATTAAGTGATAACTGCATGTGGATCTTTATCATTGAGTTTGGATCTTACTGCTAACTTTCTAACGGATACAAAAAACTCAGACAGGAGCAGCTGGGGCTGGGGGAGGATATCACAGTCCATTTTGTATACTGCGAATTTCCCGGGACCGGCCTGACGCCGGTAGTCAGCAGTTGGCAGCTGGCTGACTCAGAGGCTGGGAGGGCACAGTCTGGGCTGGAGACGTGGGTATGGGAATTACCGTTGTGGTGATGGTAGTGAAAGCCCTCAGAGGCAGTGATGCCGACTGAGGAAGAGTGAGAAGAACAAGTCCAGGGGCTGGGAATAGAATTGCAGGGAGCACCAACAAGGAAGGGATGGAATACTGAGAAACAGAATTTAGAGAGACAGGAAAACCAGAAAATACCACTTGCTAAAATCATATTAAGGAAGGTCGGGTGGATATACACTCATGCACAATTAACACTATTCTCTTATCATACTTCTTTGGTAACATTTTAGTTTCAAAGTTGTATAGGAATTGCCTTGATTGGAGATTTTCTTTTAATTTTTTTTGTTTTGTATTTTTCATAAGTTTCACATTGCATAACAGGTAACTATTAAGCACTAAACTGATTTTTTTCTGTAGACTAAAACCAAAATATAAAGTGGGGCATAAAAATGATGTTCCTATACCCTCTCATGTCTCGCCTCTTTCAGTGAAAACTAGACTCATAAAACCTTTTATTTGAGTCCTGGACTGAGTTTAGGTCAATTCTTCTTTTTAACGGAACCCATTCCATTTTCTCTCATCATCCTCAAAATACGTTCCCTTCACTGCTTTTCACATCCCTTTATGAAATGTTTGTCCTAAATCTCTTTTATTTTGAGTGGCACTTATAAACTAGACTCTAGCATGGAGCAGATGTATTCATTTAATGGTTTGCTTTGATGGCTCCTTTAAGAGGCTTTATAATCTTTATATTTTACCACTGGGTTTGGAGTTTTATGCTCTTTTAACAGGTGTATTACCTTCATCAGATGTTTTCATTTTAAGCTGTTGACTTATAAACACATGGCCTGTGGGGATTGGTGTGCAGGAAATTTATTCACCTCCAGATTTATTCTCCTATTTGTTTTTGTATTTAGGGCAGGGGTAGGTAGACAATCTTAGACTGATGGATAGTGGTAGTTCATTGGTAAAAATGACTCTTTCAGTGAGTGAAATAATTGTTGTTTCTTCTAGTTGACAGTGGGTTGGTGGCAGATCGCTTGTGGTGAGAGGAACTTTAGAAAAGTTAATTAAAAGCAAAATGCATTCAGGTCCACGTTTGGTTCCCCAGTCTGCATGGCAGGAGGTTATCACGTTGGCACATCTCTGCCGAGGACACTTGAAGGTTTGTCTTTTAAACTATTTAATTGTCCAAGTAGTTTACAGTTTTCAAAACATAATGTGTTTTTGCTTGAAACTGATGTGTTCTGATCTTATGACCGCAAACCCATCCCATTTCTGAAAAAGAGAGGGGAAGGTGGGGGGTGGGAGGGACAGGCCTCCTTGTGCCTGGTGTTTGAAAGAGGATCAAACAGGAAAGTCTTTCATGAAAACCATGTGTGCAGCCGGAGGGCTGTGACAGGTGGCCACATTCCTCGTACTCTTTGGTGCTGTGGGTGAGGGGGGATGCAAGGAGCAGCTATGCGGGGAAGCTGGTCCTGCCCTGGGTGTGGTGCTGAACAGGTGTGTGTGTGTGGAAAAGGTAAACTGTCCCAAGCCTTGTGATTAGAGTCCTGTCTATAAACGCAAGTGGAATGAAAGTCTCTTCCTTTACTTTTTGCTTTAGAAACTCGGGTGTCCCCTGTGAACATTAATTGAGCAACCCTTCCTCCACACAGCACTGCCAGTCCCCGAAAATGTGGACCAGGGAATCTCAAAGGAGGGTAGGGCAAAGGCATTTGTCTACACAGAGTGGGAGGCTGAGAAAGTTAACATGAGTCCCTCCGGGGTCCAAGCTGTTTTAGACTATTATAAAATGAAGTTGATGGTGAAATCAATCTCCTGTGATTATCTCCATCATAAAATCACTGTAGTGATTCAGCAGAGTTTGGTATCGTTTCTACTTGTGCCCAGGAGAGGCCAGGACGGAGCCAGCGTGGAAAGTAAATGACCCTCGCTGCCTGGACTCAGAAATGCCACGTCCCTCCCAGTTAAAGAACGAGAGGCAGGCCGGCCCTGGAAGGAGTTTCAAAATTCCCCCTGTTCTCTCGTTTGTGCTCCTCTCGGATACAACTCTTTGGCTTCCACGAGAGCGAAAAGAATGACAATATGAAGAAGATGTTGAGAGTGGGAGGAGAGTTATGGAAAAGGAAGAGTACAAATCATTTAGAAAGGGAACTTCAGAAATACTTCATCTCAGGGGAAAGTTGTGGGGTGGACGCGATGCCTGTTTCTCTCTCCCCTCTCAGGAGGTAAAGTTAAAATCCGACTTCAGTATAATAGGAACATGTTCGGAATCTAATTCTAAAGAAAAGCATTTCAGGTAATACCCCCTTCCTTCCTTTTTATTCCGACAGCTCTTCGATGCGCGTCTTTTTCTAGTAACCATTTCTTTTATTTTCATTTGTTGCCTTAGCAGTGTTTGTTGACGTGCATTTTCCCTACGGGACTGTGAATTCCTCGAGAGGAGCATCCATCTCGTATTTACTGTTTTTTGTTTCCATCCCCAGCATCCGGCCCTTCCACAGCCATCTTTCTGGTGTAGGTACTCGTGTGTTGAATGAACGCGTGAATGAATGAATGAATGGCTGCCAAAGTGAAGACATGTGACAGATGCAGGTACTGACACAGGATTGTTTTCAAGTGGGGGGTCAAGTGCACGGCCACGTTCCTCTGTAGTCTGCGCTGACCTGCACACAGTGAGCACTCTCAACTTAAATCCGTGTCTCGGGCTGCCCATGTGCCTCGTGTCTTCAGCAGTATTCCTCTTGCACTCGAATCCTTGGTGAGGCTCAGTAGTTGGGGGAAGCTCCATTACTTTCAGAGACAATAACCTGGGGCTGTACAGCCCCNTTCAAGTGGGGGGTCAAGTGCACGGCCACGTTCCTCTGTAGTCTGCGCTGACCTGCACACAGTGAGCACTCTCAACTTAAATCCATGTCTCGGGCTGCCCATGTGCCTCGTGTCTTCAGCAGTATTCCTCTTGCACTCGAATCCTTGGTGAGGCTCAGTAGTTGGGGGAAGCTCCATTACTTTCAGAGACAATAACCTGGGGCTGTACAGCCCCAGCAGAGCTAACAGCGGCCAACAAAATACAAACCGAAGGCCCCTAGGGAAAAGTCTAGAATTAGGAAACGTAATAGTTCGTGGAGAAAATGTCTGCCTCTGCCTCACTGTTGGCCAACTTCCCTGAACCTTGCCCCACTGCAGTGGCCCCCGGTGGAAGTGTCAAAGAGGTGTCAGTGAGAAATCACGCCTCCGTGAGACGGCACCAACTTCAGTACATTACATGCGAAGCCAGAGTGGGTACCGCAATGGCGGAGCCAGCGGGCCTCCAGTGGGCCGGAATGTTTACTCCTCCCGAGCCACGGGACACCTTCTGTTCATTCATAGATGGAAAGTGACTGGGGTGTTTTCATTGAAGCATTCCATTGTCTCTGTCAGGAGTAAACCAAACAAACACAAGTGAGCTAAAATGCCAGCCCGAGCCCTCACCTCAAACCCAGAGTTAGTGCCTGACTGTGGACGATTGAAGTCAACTCCTGCTTTTTATTCTCGGTTTGTTTTCCACATTAAGAAATCAAAGGAAAGGGAACTAACTGAACTAATAAAACTAATCCTCTTAAAACATGACAGAGTTAAAAAAAAATGAAGCTTAGCTATTGTGTGAACACGTCTACTCCCTGCTGTTCCTGGGGCAGGAAAAGAGGGAACCCCCCCAGACTGCTATAGAAATTCAGACCACACGTGGGCGTGTACCTGCATATCTTGGCACCAAAGTGAAGTTGTCTTAGAGATGTTCCGTTCTCGAGGTGATGGGATGTTGAGGACTCCCTGCGTTCTGTTGGACATCAAAGCTAAGCAATATACTTTGCCCCAGCTGGAATCAGTTTCTCTCAGAGTGCCAAACATCCTGTCCATTAGAGGCCAGTTTCTAACCTGCCTAACATTTCTTCCTTGCACTGAAGTATCTTTGGTGTTTGTGTATCGATTTCCCTATCAGATGGCAAATTCCATAAGGTCAAAATCCAGCTCTGATTATCCAGGTATCCTTTCTGGCTCTGCCCACATTTTAATATGATAGGAACATTTTCTCAACATTGGGGATACTCAATGAATAAGTATCTGTGGAATGAATGAAATATTATTCCCCGTTGATGAGTCATGAGGAAGGCTCAACCACGTACAAAGCATTCTTGAACACGTCTGCTACCCTATTGGAATTTGGGGACCAGCAGAGGCATGATATTTAGGTGAATGCCAGATTTTCCTTAAAAACCACAGAATTATCAATTTTTTTTCAGAGTGAACTTCCTACTGAAAGCTGAGTTCCCATAACACTTCCTGCAAGTAGCCCAGGAAATATGCATGGGTAAAATTGCACTTGCATTCAGTAAGGCTCCACGTGCCTTTTACAACTGATTCCGGAAAAGCCAAGAGCAACGTGCACTTATTAACCCCTCCCCTGCCGCTGCCTGTGCTTGACGGGGTCTGAGCATTTGCAGGCAGTTCTATTGCTGCCAGTGAAATGTCTAACAACGTGGTGTTCCGCGGGCCCGGGGGCTTCACGCAAGCAGCCGCCTGGCACCCCGGAGGCTGTGATGGAGTGCATTTGTTAACAGAAGGGCAGCCAAATCAAATCCCACGCCTGGCCTGGCTCAGGCTGAGAACTGGAGACGCCACGGAGAGAGACGTAGTTTTAAATTACAAGGTGTTCCACTCACATGCACTTCTGTTTGTGAAGACTTTCTCAGGAGTTGGTGTCCCTTGTCATTCAGTTCAATCCCTTACACGCTCCACCCCCACCAGCGCACACACACACACTTGGTTATCTGAGGACAAGAGTTGGATTGTTTACCATTTTCCCAGAGTACAAAGTCTTGAAGAGTTTAATTGTGAATGTAATCTGAAGAATCAAAGTCAGCCCCATTCCTCAGAAGAATGTGATGAGTGGGAGGCAGGAATTGTTGCTTTGCCCGGTCCTCAAAGTAGTGTGTTCGCCTGCTTTCCCTGTGAGACAGGGTGGGTAGGAGGGAGGTGGGTGGGTGCTGTGAGGGGCCTGAATGATCCTTTTTATAGTAAAATCCCTAGCTCTCCAGGCTGTTCCTCACTGCTGGTTACTCAGTGGGTGAGCCCAGGCTGGTCATGTGTCGGGTGTCTCCTCAGCACAGTTTGAGTTCTGGCTGGGACAGGCTCCCTGTTGCTGCTTCTGGTTTGAAGAATGAGGAGAACTTGAGTATGGCCTCTCTCTGGTCATTTCAGGCAGGGATGGCAGGAAGGAAGATTCTGGAAGCTGAGTGATGACTTTGTGGGTTTCAGGAGAACACACAAAAGAATTCCAGGAAAACTTGCCCCAGTTTTCCTTTTCTGAAGTTGGGGGAGGGTTGGGATTGGGGACACGGGGGAGGGGGAAGAGTTGATCCTTGGACAGCACAGGCTGTGCAGGTCCACTGTACATGGATTTTTTTTTTCAGTGAATACCTGCACTGTTTTTGACCAGTGGCCAGGCGCCTGCAGATGTAGGAGACTGACTGTATGCATTGATATGTGCCGCTTTCTATAGGGGACTTGAACCTCCGCAGATTTGGGTTTCTGCTGGGAGTCCTGGGAGCAGTCCCCCATGGATATTGAGGATACATTTTGGAGAAAGCAGAACTTTTCAGCTGCATGGGCAGGTTGGCACCCCTAACCACCACGTTGTTCAAGGGTCAGCTGCATGTTCAGGGTTCTTTGTAGATCAGTCTAGGGTTTCAGGGAAAGTGAAGCTTTGGTTTGTCCAGGTACTACTTAAAGTGCAAGAATCTGGGGGTTTCTGCCGGAGTCAAATTGCCCTGGGGTCACAGACGCTGCTTGCCCACCCATGGTTCCCTTTCCCTCAGTGCACAGCTCACCTGCTGGCCAGGTAGTGTTTTCTGCACTTTAGCAGTTAGTGTTCAGGGATGGCAAGTTGAAGACTTGACCACAGTATAAGCAAACTGCCATTATGAGAACTAGTATAGATATTATCCTTGGTTCTACTTTTGTCTCTTTAAAATTTAGATAGATGAAGTTACAGCAGACAGAGGCTCATTTCTAGGAAAAAGACCTGGGAGATCACTGAGTTAGTTCATCACTGGCCACAGCAGAATACAGTCCCATCTGCAGAAGCTTCTCTGTACTTGATCTTAAACCATAGCGTTATAGTTATGATGCTCCTTTGAACATTTTATGTTTTATCTTTTAAAATCAATAGATAGTTTTTGACAGATTGTGATGGGATTTCTTTATGCATACTCTTCTGGCTGAGTTAAAAATTATGGTCTCTAAATGATTTCATTTACATTTGATCCTATGGAGACTTCCAGGGTCAAACAAAGCAAGTCAAGCTTTTGGATCTCTCCCCCCCCCCCCATTATCCTTACCTGAGGACATGCTTATTGATTTTCGAGAGGGGGGAGAAGGAAAGATTGATTGGTTGTCTCTCACAGGCACCTCAACCGGGAACTGGACCTGCAACCCAGGCACATGCCCTGATCTGGATTGAATCCCTGACCTTTTAGTTTACAGACGATGCTCCTACCAACTGAGCCACATTGGCCAGGGCAGATCTTGTCTCTTTTCTTAACCTCTCCCCCACCACTGCTGATTCTTACTCTTCTGTTCCCATTGTCTTGTTGAATATTGTGGCTTCTGCTATATTCTTTTAGGAAGGTCTCTTATTAGCAAGAACACCACAATGCTGACTCAATTCTTCTATCCAAGTTTAAGGTAGATTTTCTTTGTCCTCCATTTACTCTTTCTGTGTCTCTAAGCTACTTTATCAGCACATGAACAGGGAGAACATTCTGTCAATAACAATATTTTATTGAGGGCTCCTGACCAATTAGTGTAAGGGCCATCACTCAAATCCTATTTTCTAGTAGTAGGAGAGTGGGCTTTTGTTAAGGACTAAAGCAAGAGGAGAGAATCAGCATTCATTTACTGGGAACTTAGAGTAGAGAGAGAGTGAAAGCTGAGCTGCCTCTTAAGAAGATCCACAATTCATGTCTTTATCAAAGAAAAAAACTTATTTTATTAGATGAAAAGAGATATTTCAAGCTGCAGAAGTCCTCTTTGAAACACTATCTTCTAAGATACGTAGAAGCATTGAATGCTAGGTTGATTTGGGATGTTAGAGATTTTCTGTGGCCACATCTCTGTTTCAGAGATCGGGAAATTAAGACTCAAGCTAGTTCCATGAATTGATATAAAGTATGCACATGGCACATGGAGACCCTGTGCATGAAGCCACGTTGTTAGTGCCCTGTGACAGGTCCTTTCTCCCAGCAATCGTATGAAAAGTGTTTGTTGAGCACATTTGTCATAGCTAGCAGTGCGTGGCAGAGGCTAAAAAGAATGAAGGTAAAAGGTTGCTGCCCTCAAGGAGCATTGTGATTTTATTTTAAAAACTGAGACAAATCCAAAGTGAAGAAACTAGAGAAGGGTGAATTCCAGTGTTCGATGGTGAAGGGTGATTGGGCGCAGTGGTCAATATTAACCATGTTGGGTCATGGTTTAGAAAATAAATGGGTCCTCAAATGACTGATGAAGTACCAGTAAAAAAAAAGAGGGATTCAGAGACCAGCAGAAAACAAAGGAGCAGAGTCAGGATGACCCACAAGATAGAGGAATGGCAACTATTTGACACACAGAACACTCGGGCAACTCTTCGTTCATGGCAGACATCACTAGTCGATCACAGAAGTTTCTTTAGAGTTCAGGTGTAGTTGAATCCTTTTTAACAATGAATTCCTGGTAGCCGTTATAAAATAGTTGGAACAGGTAGGAGATGTTGGAATGTATTTGCTAATTTTCGTGTTGGGATAAAAAGATCTTCCTGGTTAGAGTGATTTTAATACTAGGAAATAAAAATATATGAGCCCTGCCATTGTGAGAGAACTAAAATGTTTACATATAATCTATTTGAGTTTAAATTATTATTTATTTGTCATGTTGGACTCTCCCAAATCTAATGCTTACTGATTGTGGAGTACCTATTGGCCATCCAGTGGGTATCTGTCTAATGAATGAGGTTCATGGAGTAGTTAATTGTAGCCTCGAAGAGGTGAAAGGCCAGAGTTTTATAAGCTGAACCCGTTCAGCTCATGCTGGGACCTGTGCCAGGAGGAAGTAAATCTGCAATATATCTCAATGAACAAGCCACCTCCTCCTGCAAAACTGGTATCAGCAGAGCCCTCTGCGTCCTGCCACACACACTTTCTCTAAGGCACAACATTAATTAATAGAGAAAATTTATTGTGAAAAGAAAAGACTAGCCATTCTAAATTACTTGTTTGCATGCAACTGGATGCCCTATCCAACTCCACTCTCCCACAAATGGTATCACGGGTTTTATTTTCAATGGGAGACTACATCGGCACTTTTAATTTCAGTTATTAATCAATGAGATTGTAAAATAATGAGATCAAGGTCTTCAGTTACTTCAGCTGCTCTCCACAAGTGAACAATATTAACTCTCTGCTATTCTCAGGCGGCATTCTACTAGGCACAGGTGAGGCTACAGAGAAGGCCAAAGGCGTGTTTTCAAATCTCCGGGAACCCAGAGTGTGTGTGGGACAATGGTATAAGTTAGTATAGCTGCAAAATCTGCCACTTCCAACGTGGCTACCTCACATGGTAGCTACTCAGCACATGCTTGGAGGTAATTCCTTTTTAATTATTTAGGTCTTCAGCATGGGGTTAACAAATACATTTTATCTCTCCTGCCTGCTCTGATCATTTCATAATGGTTATTGGGAATTCATTGTCAATAAAGATTCTGAAGCCACGGGTGCATTCTGAAAAGGCAGCAATCAATGCGTGACGTCAGCCTGTGAGCAAAGGAGTGTGAGTGAGGTGGCACATGCCTGGAGAAAGAACAGAGTCTTTGTGCTGAGATGGGCTCTTGGGAATAATCCCGCCACCTCCCCTTGGTCTGATTTAGGAGTTGGTGTGTTTTTTCCTGTTCACATACGGGGTCCCTAAATGCCATGCATTTCGAATGATAGTGAGATTGAATGCATACAGTTAGATTGAAGCATCATTTCTAAAGGGTTAAAGAAAAAGTGAAAGACCTTTGAGGAATTTAATGGTAATGTCTACATATTTATTTTAAACTAATGGTGATGAGAGCTAGCGTTCGTATATTACTTTGTAGTTTATGCAGCACTTTCACACATGGGAAGCGACCTGGCTGCGAATGGAGTATTGGCTGAACAAATCGAGGCCCTTCTTTCATGCAATAAAATGCTGGGCAGATGTTACATAGAAGGAAGTAGATCTTTATTTGGTGAAAAAACACCCAGGATAAGTTTTTTAAAAGAAGGTTTCTGAGCAGTGTATGATATGTGTCTAACTCTGTTGAGATTACATTGTCACAAACACATGTCTTTGTGTTGATAAAGCATGAGAAGAAACCTGGATGTTGACATAAGAAAGTGCTAATAGTAGTTGTCACTGTTTGCTGAGATATAAAGGATTTTTACTCTCTCCGTCTTTCTGAAAAACTGACAATGAACATACACTATCCTGAAATTAAAAAACAAGTCATCTATTAAAAATGTAAGCACATTAACATGTATTAAGATCACTTGATCCTTATGATTACACCACAGGTCGTTATTATCCATGTTTTATAAATGAGGGTCCCAAGTTCAACTTAACTGCCAGTACTTAGCTTTTCTATGTGCGAGGCAACATTCTGATTGATTTACATATATTAATTCATGTACTTATCCTAGTAATCCTTTGACTATATTGTCATTAACCACGTTCTACAGAAGAAGAAACTAAGGCACAGAGAAGCTAAGTAAATTGTCAAAGGTCGCACAGCTTATGGGCTTTTAGAGCGAGGATTTAAAACCAGGTTGCTAAAGTCCAGAGTCTTGTGTGCTTCACAATTATGCTGAGCTGCCCGATGGGAGGCACATAGCGTGAGGAGGTGGCCTTGGTAGTTGAACTCAGATCGTCTGGCTCCAACCTCTGTTCCCTTGTCACTACATATTTGCATGTACCTTTTATTTGATGCTTGTCATGTTCATTATCTCCCCACTTCAACGTAGCCTCATAGCCTCATGTAGTTTATTGAGGCGGCTACATGATAAATTTATTCTGAAGCTCAGGATTGAGGATAAAATTACTCTGGACTCCTGGAATAAACAAACAAACAAAATATATATATATATATATATATATATATATATATATATATATATATATATTATGTGTACCAGGCAGTACTCTAAGGAACACAAGATAAAATAACAAACAAAAACCTGAGACTTCTGGTCTCATGAACCAGGAAACAGAAAATAAGCAAAAGATATAAAATTTAGAAAATTGATGAATGCTTTGAAGGAAAACATCGAAGGAACAGGGTGACTTTGGCTGGGTCCCAGAAGTGGGAGGGCTTACAACTGGGTAGAGAGGTCAGAGACTTCCTGCTCCCTTGTGTCGGATAATGAACGTGTATTTAATTCAACTCATCTGATTTTTTTTTTTTTGTCTAAACAGCTAGGGAACACAAATTCTAAAAGCTAAATTCAAAACCCAGTTCCAAACCATAGTGCATTTCAAATATATACTAGCACTTATTTCCTTGTTCCTTTTAACTTGGTTTGATCAGGTTTTTATTTTTATTGTCTTGTTTCGTGTGTCTAACTTTGTATTTAATCAGTGATTCCATTTTTGCTCATAGATAGGCTATACATTTTAAACATTAAAAAAAAAGAGTGGAGTTAATGAAAAGAACAAAAGAAACCAGCCAGCCCATTTTCCTTTAGACCAAAGGAATCTCTACTGAGCAGTCTCATCTCGCATTCGACATGGGACTCTTCCTTTCCCCTGTTGCTTCCTCCCAGGGCACACCACTCCCCAACCCCTGTCCAGATTTTCGGTTCCATGAAGGTCTAAATTTGTCTTTTCTGGATAGAATTAGTCCTTTTCTTTTAGGATACAAAATCTTTACTCTTTCGTTGCTGTAGCCCTTTTGAGTGACAGTGTAACTTTCCAGGACCATGGTGACACTTAGCAGGGGCCGTGAGTGTTGATGGATGTTGTAGTCTTCTTGAGTCATTAGAACTTCAGTTATTTACAAGGCTTCATTTAGAAATTGTTGCAATATATAGTTGCTGTTAATAATTGACAAAGTCATGCTATTTATCAATAACATGAGATTTATATCAGCATCTTCTGCGGCTGTGCTCACACTTCAAGCAGTGAGATCTTGAGCAATGACACTTTGTAAAGCTCGCATTAGTGGCTTGGAAACACTGGTATTGACTGACATCCCAGGTATCGACCTGCAGTTAACATAGTGTACGGGACTTCATCACAAAAAAGAGAGAGTTTTGTTTTTAAATGTAATTTTGAAGATCTGTCTTTCACGCATGTTAACGCTACTTCTCTTTGGTTATTTTCCACGTGTAAGGATAGGACAAGACAATACTGAGTATTCATTCCCAGGACACAGCATGGTGCTTGGCACAGAGTTCACCTTACTAAAGTTTCACGTAAGAAATTAACACATGAAGGAATGAATTCCTTCCAGAAGAGATTAGATGTCCGTTTTCTGAGCCTCCCCAGCACCTTCTGCATCACTTTATTCCAGTCCATTCTATTAATGTAATCATACTGCTTACTCCTCTGCATACTTGCCTGCCTACAGGGCCTCGCCGGGAGGAGGGAGGACTATTGTCTTCTTATTTCTCTTCCCAGTCCTGGGGCTGCTCTCTATGCGTGTTTTGTGAATGGGTGAGTGTAGAGATGGGTGAATGAATAGGTGCCTGGTTCGTGAGGTCCTCTTAGCTCAGAAGTAAAGTAATTTGGGCTGCTACCAAGTAATAGGAAAAAAATTTCTACTTCCTTTACATAGCTATGAAATTCTAGCATTCATTTGTGTTTAGCAAATGCATTGTGTTAAGTTGTTCAGTTACTATGTTAGATTATATTCTTCTTTGATTTGCATTTACTTTTTTCTAAGAGTCCTAAATTTGCTTTTAAAATCACATTAAAAATTACATTAGTGGGCTTTTAGACATTTCATCAGTTGATCTACTACTGAAGAAGGGCCTACATTCTGTATGTTTGTATACTACTTGGGGGCAGAGAGAGAGAGGGAATATGGGAATATAAATGAATTTAAGAATTAAAGATATTAAAATGCCTGGAGTATGGGTAGCACATAGTGAGCATTCAATGCACTGAAAATGTTGTATTAGGGTTCTCCAGGGAGGCAGGGGAACAATGTATCTATGTATACTTATTTCTACATCTATATATGTATATCTATACTTGTTCCTACACCTATACTTACATATCTATATTTACACTTATTTCTATACCTATGTCTTTGTCTATATCTATATCAGGGTAGCAGTCTAGAAGTCAGACTTCTAGGTTTCAGTCTTGAGGAAGAGTTCTTTCTTTTTAGGGCAATCTCAATGTTTAGTCTTATGGCCTTCAACTGATTAGACAAGGCCCACCTACATTATGAAGAGACATTTGCCTTACTTAAAATCAACCGATTGTAGATTTTAATTACACCGACAAAAGATCTTCACAGGAGCGCATACTAGTGGGTGAACAAACCACTGGCCACCATAGCTTAGCCAAGGTTGCCCATAAACAATCAGATGCATTATATTTTATAATCTTTAGAGGATCCTCATAGGACCTTACTTAAGAAGTACGCACGATAAGCCCTATTTTACAGATAAACAAACTAAGCAGAGAGCTCCCTCACCCTTTTACTCAGGCCACATGGCTAAGCGCCAAGGTCAGTGTCAGAGTCCAGGGTGTGAGGCCCTGCTCTGCACCATGCTGCCGCTCGGCCTGGCCGAGCAAGCCAAACAATGGAGACCCTGCTTTGGAAAAGGCCATGCCTTCCTCTGTAACCCTTTCTCTCTCTCCCATTCCCCACACCTCTCCTCCTCCTGCCTTAAAACCTATTCTAAGACGTTTTCCTACATAAAATACTAGTTTCTCATACTGGGTATCTTTTCAATCTCATACTAATGACTCCTTTTTAGTTTCTTTCCATTTTCTGAAGATTCAGTCTATAATTGCTCATAGCTGGGGACATGCATCTCCTGAACTGTCTTTTAAAAGCCACCAATATACATTTTAGTGCATATTTATTGATGGAATTTGTATTCGCAAATTCTATTTTTTTCTAGTCCATGCCAGGCCCTGTCTATTTCTTGTCCATTTGGAAAGTTATTAACTGATCGCAGTTGAACACGTGGTTCTTGGTGAAATGCACGGCTACGTACCTCAGTTTATCAACAGTTAACAGCAGATTCGGTCAGACTGGGGGCCTATTAGGAAGACCACCAGCTAGCTCTCAGAACCTGTTGCACGATTGTATCAGGACTTTGGTTGTCTATCATGTGTCTCATCTCAGGATTTCAGATCATCTCCACAAAGCACGTAACCTCATTTTAGACACCAAGTTGGTGTCTCTGTCCCCATAAGACTGTGAACTCCTTGGAGGATAGATTATGTATCATTCATAGTTGTAACAGTGCAAAATATCATTATCTTATTAGTCCATACATAACAAAGGCAATTATTTTTACTGAGCGTGCCCCACGCTGTGCTAGGCACACACAGAATGGTTTCAGTCGTGAAGGGGTGGGAGGCGGGTTCTGTTCTGAGGATGCCTGCCTCTCCTTCCCCCCTCTCTTCCAGGCAGCCTGTTCTGTTTCATTCATGATGTCCTGCTGATTTCCTTGTGGCTCCAGGCTCAGAGATCCTATTCTCCTCGTCAGCCTGAAGGTTCTCCGAGACCAGGAGCCAGCTCTTCTTCAACTGTGTAGCTTTAGTGTTTTACACAACTTGAATCACAGAGACTTAAAACAGAAGCAGGGGCTAGAAAGCAGTAGTTTAGTGGTAGGGTTAAGATGTGCACCCTAGAAGCAGGCTGCCCAGGTTCAAGTGCCAACATTACCACGTGTTAGATGGGTAGCTTTGGTTAAGCAACCCTCTGTGTCTGTTTCTCCATCTGGGGAAACAGTGGGAGGTGACACCCATAGTTCCCATGTTATCAAGATAATACTATATCTAAATATAAAATATAAAATAGATAAATTAGATATAAATTATATAAATTAGATATTATATCTAATATCTAAATATAAAACATTTAGAACAGTAGTAGGTACATGGCCGACATCCTATGTTTAATTTTGTATTTAAAAACCCACTTGTCCATTCTAAACTCTTTTTGATTTATTATTTCTTGACTTGTAGGGAGTTGCTGGAATTTTGTGGGTTAAAGACAGTTAGTTCTTCAATAAGATCACGTGAGCAGCTGCATTTCACCACCTGGCTGAGAGCCAAGGCTCGGTTCTCACTACCTTTTATATTTCTTCGTATTTCCCTTAGCAGCTCACAGTGGACCTTGTATGATTCATCATCTGCCACTACGACTTTTTATTTTCTAGTGCCCTTACTATTGAGAAACACTAGCATTTAGCAAATATCTACCAGGTGCCGAGCTAGGTGTCTGATCCTTACGTTCTCCAGGAAGACAGTGGTGTCGTTTCTGTTTCACAGAAGCCCGCGTATCTTGACCCATTTCAAAGAATTAGGAAGTGTCGGAGCCTGATTCTGCCCCCACTTTGGTCTCATTTCAAAGAGAAGGCTGTCTCTCCCTCATTATCCTTTCTCCTTCTCTCTTTATGCCTTCTTGGAGCCCAGCAGGCACCCCAAAAGCTAGAGAAATCCACATGCTCTTTTCCAGCCAAGTGTGCCTCTTACAAGTCTTTATTCCAGATCACAGGACTTTTATTGAAGGGTTTATGAATGGATGGGAAGGTCCTGGCAAAACACATCTCTGTTTTCCTTTATTAGTATGTGGGCACCCCCGCAGTATTACCCAATACTAGTGAGTGGGGTGCCCAGCAAAGCAAGACACCCATGCAGAGTCACCAAAAGTTTCCCTTTGAAAGGCTATCACATGTGATCCTTTAAAGTAATCATGGAAGCCGCTATTACAACAATGCTTAGACCTCTATTGGGCTTCTCTATAATGCATCATTTAGTAAGAAGTCCAATTTCTATTTTGAATTAAAGAGGGGGCAGGGGCCTCTAAAGGTTTGTGTAGAGGCTGGCTGGCATGCTCATTCTAGGCTTATAAGGTTAATTAGACCTATTTTTTAGCCCCTAACTGATCCCCACTTCTTCTCCCTGAACAATTGCTATTATTATGTTCACATGTGGGTATGCAGATTGGTTGTGAGTCTGACCTTCTGCTCACTCTTAGACCGTAAGCCCATTCAGGACAGAAAGGCACAAAATCCCACCCAAGTTAAGTACCCAGTGCGTGCTGGGCCATCTTCGGGAGCGTAGCGGATTCTTAGTGACTGACTGGCTCAAAATGGCTGGCTGTTTCCCCTTTGAAGTTCTACACATTTGCAGGTAGGTCCATGTATTCCCACACATAGGGCAAGGGGTTCGGAGATATGTGCTGTGTGTCTGTCCTGCTGCCAGGGCATCATGGGCTAAAGTTGTTCTCCAGCCGTGGGTGTAGCCTTTTAGCAGGGTTTTTTGTTTTCTTTTTCAGTTTTAGAATAGACTTTCACTACCTTTCCAAGGTAGGAAGACAGTGAATGATTATTATTCACAGGGAGCTCATGTAGGGAAGGAAGCCCGTTTCACACCCTCTGACAAGTCTAAAGTTACTGTCTGAGGCTATAAATAACAACTGTAGACATGAATTAAGAGATGGATTCTTTGTGGATGATTTTCCAAGCAGTATGCTGTTTTCTTTGCTCTTCCCTGTTCCCCTTTCAAGTGGTGGTAACTACTGATCATATTTTTTAAAAATGATATACGGGCCCTGGCTGGTGTAGCTCAGGGGATTGAGGATGGGCCTGCGAACCAAAGGGTCATCAGTTCAATCCCCAGTCAGGGCACATGCCTGGGTTGCAGGCCAGGTCCCCAGTAGGGGGCACACCAGAGGCAACCACACATTGATATTTCTCTCCCTTTCTTTCTCCCTCCTTTCCCCTCTGTTTAAAAATAAATAACTAACATTTAAAAAAAATGACATATGGCTTCTGAGAATACATTTCTTGTCCCTAATGCCCTGAGTTTGTTTTACTTATTTTAAACTCTGGGCATTTCTACAGTAGTTTTATGATGCTAATATTCAGAGAGAGCTTTGGTGAATTTGATGCAGAAAGTGATCTTTAGTTTTTCTTTCTTTTTTTCCTGGGACTAAAATTGCTGCACTTCACCTATATTTGAGTTTTCCAAGTTTTGAATTTTTTTAATATTTAGCCCTTAATAATTTTACCTTTAAAAACCTGAAGACAAATGTAGACATGGTCTGTCACTAGTTCCTTTAAGGAAGTGATGTTTGGTGTTAATTTTCACTTTGGCTTTCCTTACAATCTGCCCATACTTGCAATATCTAAGCATTGGCTGTAAAGCCAAATATTAATTTTGTTTCATTTTAAAGTTTTCAAAATTTATTTCCACACAAACCTTTGATCTTTAATATGATTTCACTTATAGTGGAATCTGATGAACAAAATAAACAATTAAAATAGAAACAGACTGTTTGATACAGAGAACAGACTGACAGCTGTCGTGAACGAAAGAGATGGGATTAAGCGAAGTCAATAAATAAATAAAACCGTCAATGACGGACAACAGTATGGTGACTACAAGAGGGGCATGGAAGTAGAGGTAGAGTAGAGGAGGGTAAAGAGGGATAAATGGTGACAGAAAGAGACTTGATTTTGGATGGTGAACACTCAATACACTATGCAGATGATGTATTATAGAATTGTACAACTGCAGTCTATATAATTTTATTAACCAATGTCACTCCAATAAATTCAGTGATAAATAAACAAATAAACAAATCAAATGCTTCCCTTACACATTGCACTGGGTGTCACTTCATGCTCCAAGCAGAGATGTCAGTCATCCTTCCCCCTCGGTCTGTGGGCAAGGCACCCATAGAGAGGGACACGCGGGCCCTGGTTCCCATACACGTCCGTGTCTTCTTCAACCTCACTGTCCACTCCATGGGATGACAGGCACAGACAGGCACAGAAATCTTATTGCATGTATGTTTTAAAACACTCCAGGAAACGAGGGAGAGGAAAGGTTGCAAGAACAGAGAAATAGTTGAAGCTGAGGAACCTGACCGAGGAAGGCAGTAGGTATCCGCGTAGTGCCCGCCGTATACCAGGCACTCTGCCGCCCCCTCCCCTATGTCTCTGCAGCTCGTCCTGTTGAATTCCCATGATAAGCCTGTGGGGTAGGAATTGTCCTCGTTCCCTAGATGGAAAAATGAAGACTCAGAGAGATTAAGTGGCAGTGCTGGTATATTGTGGTATTGTGGTAGACTGTACTGAAGTTAGTTCACATTCATGTTCATGTCCTTGGTACTCTTTGCTGGGTGCGTAAGCTCCACAGCCAGCATATTCTGCATTCATCTGAGTTCCGATCCTACTTCGACGTGTTTGTTCCTAGTAGCGTAATTTGCATACCTAGAAAAGGATCATGAAAGTGGACTCGGTTTAATGCTCTTTGAGAAAGTAAGTTTCTTTTTAAAAAAGTCACTCCCTTCAGACCAGACCTCAGTATTACATATTCAAAAGCATGCACCTTTCATTCCTATTTAGTTATAGTGTAGCTTTGACATTTTTAAGATGTGGTGGCATTAGGGGTCATGGGATATCAGAGTTAACAGTACCTACTTTCTTGCATGGCCACAGACCATCCCAGTTTGTCTGTGTTCTTCTAGGCTCCCGAAGGTATGAGGGTATCAAAGAAGACAGTTTATTCTGACTTTTCATTCTGGGTCATTTACTTTGAAACCGGCCCCATTAAGTGGAGGCCCTCCAGTTTGCCAGGTGACCTAAGTATTTTGGACCTTCATTATAATCGTTTCTAAATGAGAGCCATAGTGTTCACTAAGCCTACATGCTTTTTAAATACATTCAATGGACTGTGTTTTATATATATTTCCTAAATCAGAGTAGATTAAAAAACCATACAATTTAGCCCCCCTTCCTAAAGCTGGCTGGTACCACAATGAGTTTTGAATGACTCTAACTCATGGAACAATTTTATATTTGACCACACTCCCAAGCAAAAGCTAAAATATATATATTGGAAGTTGATTCAATGATTGGTTTTAACAGCCAGGTTGAAATGTATTGCTGAATTGTATTCTATAGTAAGATAAACACACCGAATGGACTTTATGGCATAGACTTGCCTGGAAACACGTGTCAGGCATGGAAACCTTCTTGTAATGTGGTTTGCCATGTGGTCTTAAGATGTGTTCTCATATGGCCATTATTTGCAATTGCCATCTTCAAAGAGTCTTCATTTTGCTTAGGGAAAAGGGTGACAATGTAGTAAAGGCTCCTTCTCCTTTGGGGGTGCTCTTAGTGATCTGAATCAGATGCCCCGAGTTAACTGTAGAGGTTGATTCACAAAGAAGTACGCATCCTTTTCAATGAGACACCAGGTCACATTTATAGACACTGCCGTCCAGCTCCCTTTGACCAGAGTAGGGCCCCATGTTGGCTGTGTGCCTGTGGAGTCCTGCCTTGCCCCGACTTCCCTGGCAGTTGGAGCCGGATGTGTGTGGTACTTCTACTTTCCTTCCGGACATAAAGCTGTGGTTCCCTTCGGATTTGTGGAGCGACGCTGAAATATCAAAGTTATGTGACTTTTAGAAACAAACAAAAATGCCATTTTTTTTCCTGCTCAGCCTAATCATTAAGAGAGAAATGTCTGGAGCCGGATAACACTGACTTCAGGCCCAGGCTTCTTCCCATAGACTGGATTTTTGTCTTCAGAAAAGTTACTCAACCTCTCTAAGCTTCAGCAAGCTTATCCCCAGAATCAACATATTGGTACTTGCTCTTCCTGTCAGTGTGAGATTTCAGTGGAATCATCTAGATCAGTACTCAGCACAGTGCTTGTCACAGGGCGCCGATCCACTGAATGCTGGATATCATCTCTTTAAGGCTATTATTTTTGCTCTAGCTCAAAGAGCTATAAACTATAAACTTTAGAGTTGTCGAGGAGACCCCGTTCTTTGAAAGTTGAAGGAGCGTAGGCAAAAACAGGAATACCGTGCTTCATTTCCCAGTCTTCAGACTTGTTTATTACAGTGGTGGGTTACCATGGAAACTGTCAGGATTAAGATGGCATTATTGAGTTAAGCATTCAATGAACATCTCAAGAAAGAAAAGCTCTCACATGTGTGCGTGCCATGGGTGGCTTTCAAATGAAAGAGTTGTTTTAGGGGGTGAAGAGCGGATGGCGTTTAGTAACTCCCTTGGCTCGTGGAGTTTCCCGAATTCTCGGAGCGAGTTACGACCGGGCGTTGACTCTGTGCTCATGGCCCTGCATGGGGCCCTTCGCAGACCGTTCCATAAAGTTGTCCACGGTGACAGCCAGATTTTCAAACTGGGAAGCGGCTCTTCATGTAGCAGGGAGTGTGGCTTTCCAAAATAGATTCCGAAGTCAAAACGAACTCAGAGTGTTTTTTAGGAGCAGGGCTGACCTCCTTTCATGCCACTTACTGTGAATTAAAGCTGCAAGGGAGGACTAGTTTGGGCATGTGGTGCAGCCCTGAGAGCCGCCGCTGCCAGGGAACGAGATTTGTGTTTCTAAGGAGATACAACAAAAAGGAGAATGCTTTAAGAGCCAGGGGCTGTCAGGGTGTAAAAGTATCTATGTTCAGAAAGGGAAATGGAAGTTGAATTAAGTAATTTTATACACATGTTATGGGGTGCCCTTCTGCTAGGAATGCTTAAGAGCAAAAGCAAATAGTTGTGACCACAAAGGGCTTAGTACATCTCAGCTGATTTGAGTTCTCAGACTCAAACTGGATAGGATTGGTATTGACCTGCACTACGCATGTGATTTTAACGTGGTCTGACTCCCGTCTGTCATTTCGTTGGGTTGTATCAGTAACAGAGGACAAAGGATGACATATTCCAGCAGAGATTTGGGCAGCCACTTGGCAATCTATTCGGAGTAAATGAGAGGAGGAAAACCCCAGTTCCACCAAGTGGGGCAGCTAACAGAGTGTGCTACCAGTGTCTTTTGTGCAGTTTCAGCCAGTTTGCAAATGTTTCGTTGGTTATTAGCCTGGAAGGGTTCTCTGAAAGGGTTCATTGGATATAGTATCATCACAGGACAGAAATCACAGGGAGAGTGCACCAAGGAAAAATTACAGTACAGTTATATTTACTTACTCCCTCTGCGGTAGGGTTTTATTTTCCGCAGTTGGAAAGGGAACCACCTGTCTCAACTGCTGATGTCAGAAAGCTCCCTCGAGACACAGGGCTGTTGGAAAGCACATGATACTGTATGTATTTGCTCTTACGTCTGTATCTGGCTTAGATTGGGTTTCAGATTTGAGTCCTATGGTGGAGTTCATTGACTAGTGACTTCCAGGTGCCCTCCCACGTCACCATGCCCTAGTGAATTAAAGAGTAGCCTGTGGAAGCCCCCATCGTGAGTGTTCCCTCAACTTGCACACAAGTATTCACACTGCATTAAAATGAATGAGCTGTATCTCGGAGGTTCGCGTCCATGGATCTGGTTTGGAAAGTGAGTATTAAGAGGCATTATCTCTGTACCCGGAAGCTGGTATGTTGCTGGTATTCTGGCTTTTGTTTTACTGCTAATGATCAGGATTTTTAAAAAACACATTGCAGATTTGAAGGTTTTCTAAAAATAGTATGTGCCTATCTTTTTTTTTCCGGATAGCATTGTCAGTGTGGAGAAATTGTTACAGAGTGCTTGAAATGCCTAATGCTTAATTTGGCAAAACTGGATATTATGACCATGCATTTCAAGGGACTTAACACATTATTATTATTATTATTATTATTATTTAAGATTTTCAAATAGTTGTGTAACGCACTGCTCCAGTTCTTTGTGCCTAGTGGAGAATTAGGCCTTTGAAACAAACTTCTTTGAGGAAATGTGGGGGTCACGGCATTGCCTAAGTCTAGGGGGCACCATTTACATCATAGTTAGGGGACTGAGGCTTGAACTATCACACTGACTATATGTCCAGTCCCAGGAAATATGATACTACCAATGTTACGCAAACATTACATAAAAATAGATGGGCGAAAAAGGTGAAGGGGATTAAGAAGTGCAAACTGCCTGTTATAAAATAAGTCACGAGGATATACAATAATAGACAGCATAGGAAATATAGTCACTATTGCAGTAACTATGTATGGTGACAGATGGTTGCTAGTCTTACTACGGTGATCATTTCATTAGATATATGTGTCCAATCTGTGCACCTGAACCTAATATAATATTATGTCAACTATCATTTAAAAATAAAAATAAGAACCACTAAAAACCAAAATGAAACCAAAAGATAAAATTGTTGCCAACAACTGCAGAAAGCTTGCTAAATTAGTGAAGCTGTTCATTATTTTCATAGTGCCATGCATCTGAATTTGAATATCTTTACCAACTTGCGAATTCTGTGGTTAGACAAAACAGGTGGAAAACAGAGTCTCTGAGGATGTAAATTATATTCTTGGGCCACATCAGATCAATGAGCTATCAGGGATCAGCGCCATCGTTTTGAATTCCCAGCCATCCCATGATGCACACCGGCGATGTAGTATTTGCCGTGATGTTTGGTATCTTTTTCTCAAACCCTAAAAGAAGAGTCAGTGGAGTAGGCTAAGACCCCCCGATTCACCTAACCTTTCCCCCAGTGTAAGATTTTTCCTCTGAACCATTAAAAGTGTTGTAATATATGATTGATATTAATTAGTTTTCTGTACAGCACTGCACTCCTGAACATGAACTGAACTAGAAATAAATATATTACCATGAATTAAGATTTTATTAGTCGTGAAGAAGGATTAGATGAAGGCACCTATGTGAAATCCTAAGTCCAGGCGTCAAATTGAATTAATGCCAGCACTGCCTTGAGATTAATTTGAGTGCTGAACAAGAAATAGTACACCATAACATAACTGTGTTTACTGAATCATTTCTGGCATCAAAAACTAAAGCTACATTATAGAGGCAACAACAGGCTTTTCTCCCTTGGAAGAGAGAGGCGGGTGCACTTTGTAATTAAAGGGAATGTAAGTTACCCCCTGAAAAATGCCTCTAGTCTCCAGGCTGAGAACAGCCCTTCCAAGGACGTGGCATCCCCGTACGTATCTCAGGCTCTGCACGCTCTGTGTTACTCTGGCTTTCTTTTGCATTCCATTAGGGTTTTATAACAGGATCAGCTCTATTTTCTGCCCTCTTCATCTGGAGGACCGGGTGAACCTCACTTTATAAATTTGCATCTCATTACTATGTATATGTTTGGAAAATGTGTGGAAGGTGTTGACAAGATGTATGGGGTTGCATCAGGGATGTTCTGGAAGGGATTCCTGATTCCTGTAGAGGGAGGGTGGGTCATACAGCTTTTAATACAGGGCTGCACAAACCGAACACGGTAAAGCTTCCAAGGATCACTTTTCACGGACTGGGATGAAAGGGGTGCCCCCTGGAGTTGTGCATTGCTAAGGCCCTGCTCTAATACCCTTGTCTTTTCCCCCTGAAATTTCCTGATTCTGTAATTCGGTTTTTAATCTGCATGCACAATACCACTTAGTTGAGGGTAAGCGCCAAACTTTCAACCAGAACTATCAAATTGGATGATTATACAGATGACTCACGGAACTTAAATTTTCTAGCTGCCACATTTAGAAAAGGTAAATTTAATTTTAACAATGTACTTATTTTTCCCAACGTATCCCAAATATTATACCAACATGTAATCAATACAAATTACTTGTGCGATGACTTAATTTGATTTTTCATGCTGAGGTTTTGCAGTCCCATGTGCATTTTTCATTTATAGCACATCTCAGTGTTGACTAGATGCGTTTTGAGTGTTCAGCAGTCACAGGTGGGTAGCAGCTGCCCTATCGGACAGCACAGTTTTCAACTTATATGCCAACCAACTTGTCAGCGTGTCATTACATAGAAAAATTACTTGCAAAAAAAATTTCTTAAATAGCCAAGACAAACTATAACCTATCCTTTATGCCATTTTGTTGGTTTAAAATGTGATGGTATGATTAATCACAAATTTGTGAGAAGAGCGTGAATGCTAAGGCAATGTAGTTGCTAGGCCGCTGGTGACGAAACCAACTTCATACTGACTGTTTTGCTCCTGTTGCTTTGTTTCTCATTCTTCCCCCATAAACATCACATTCTAAAACACAATTTGACGCTCGGTGATTCTCCTCGCATTTGCAAACTCATGATCCCTTGTCAGTTTTCATGCACCGTGTGGATGTCCTGTTTCTTAACAGAGAACCTCTTGAAAGGCTTTTGGCTCCAATACCTTCTGTGGCCAGCACTGTGGAACTGAGAACTGTGTTCTGCACTTGCTGCTTCGGGTCACTTTGGAGGGAGAGCCAGGTCGGGACTAGCACAGGGTGGGTTTACGTTTCTTCCTGACGTGTGAGAAACCTAGACGCTCAGCCCACGGCAGCTCAGGTGAGGCTCCTATGTGCGCGTGCCCCTGAGCATCAGCTTCATGCAGGACCTCAGAAGAAAGTCGGTTCTGCACGGTGCCTGCATCAGTTCTTATTTTTTTATTTATTTACCCTATTATTTTAATTTCATGACATTTATTTTTCTTGCCTTATTTCAGAAAAAATAAAATTATTTATCACATACTTTATGTTCTTCTGACATGAGGAAGCCAGGCAGAAAGCAGGCTTACGCATTTACTCTACTGTTGCTTGGAGTTAAATTGAGTTTTAAGTATTTGTGTGTGAATAGCAGGTGTTGTTACTGAGTACTTAATATATACAATACCGGGCTCAGCTGTATCTCATTTAAGCCTAATGCCAACCAGGTAAAACAGGTATTTACATTGCCATTTTTGCAGAGAAGGATTTGAGCTTCAGATGCTTTAGGTGACTTGCTTTGGATCACACAGATGGGTCTCAGCAACAGCTGTGCACTGACTGTCCCCAAAGGCCACATGTCGTGGAAGAGGACTATGTTTCCAAACCAAGTCAATGACACCTATTGCTAACGAATTTTCGACAAAGGGCAAAGTACTGAAGTTTTAGAGTTGGAAGTTGCCTTCCTTTCCTTTGTATTAAAATACATTCAGAGAACTCTGAATCCTATCCCACCTTTGACAGAAGAGAAACTAGATCTAGAACATTGAAATGGCCATGTCCAAGGTCAAATCAACCAACCTGGACTGCGGGCCCTTTGATTCCTGCTCCACTTCTCTTTGTGTGGTTGCATGGTTTCTTTAAGAAGATAAGCTGAACATGAAGAATTTTTTAATAGAAAGGTAGCAGACTTTAAAATGTTGTAATATAGGGAAAACTCCTTTCTCTTTGCTATGAACTTCGGAATTTTGATCTGAGTGTACTATGAATACTGAGAAGTGCATATATGATAAGGGTGTAGCTCTCCGAATTTTCACTAACTGATCATGACCCATGTAAGAAGCACCAACAGCAAGAAATAAACCAAAACTAACTTTCTGGAATACTGTTCCCCAGACCATGCCCCTGGCTCTCAGCCACCACCAGAGCCAGCCTCTATCCTGACTTCCAGGTGCATATGTTAGATATATCTGTCTCTGTACTTATTTGTATAAAGACTAGGACAATCAGGCATGGGCTTTTGTTGGTGTGTCTGGCTTCTTTTGCTTCACATTATTTGTGGGGTTTATCTACATGTTGATATACAGTAGATGTTTATTCATTTTCATCGATGTATTTGACTGTAACTTTAAAGTATAAACTCTCTACAACCATAACATTGTAAGTGGAATTAATAGGTTTATCGAACATTAATTATTTAAATTGATTTCCCTGCCAGAACATTATTAGCCATAGTTTCATTTTGATTCACTTTGAAACAAAATAACAAATCTCAAATATGGTAATTTAGTGGTTACAATGCAAGATACATCCCAGCAAACCACTCTTGGGCTGTGTTTTTATGCAATATTCAACACAGGATAACATAATAGAAAATATTATGCACCTTCTGAAAATACCCACAGGAGAGAGCTGAGTTGGAGTTCCCGATTAGCAGCTTTGTACGGCCTCACAAAAGGTTAGGTGGGGCCTATTTTTAGGTGTCCTATGTGGAAATGGATCTACTAAGATAGCTGGTAGAAAGTTACACCTTAGGAGTTGACAGAGGTTTTTGTTTTGAAAAACGGTAGGGGAAGAATCCTTTCTGATCAGCTGCTTGGGCCAATGTACAACCTGGGGTCTTCAAAAAGGGACACAATTTGGGGCCTGTTGAAAAGGGAAGCTCGTATAAACTGTCCTCTGGGGATTGTTTCGCAGGCATAGCAATCAAGTTTTTACTATGTTAGGTTTTTTGTTTCCCTGGTGGCAGGAAAAAGTGAACTTAAATACGTCACGGTAGTGGCTGCTGCCCAAGCATCCGGTGTTGGAGTAGGTCCGGAAGTCTGTCATTTCCCTGGCGTTACTCTGCTTACATCAGGCCTCCCTCTCCAAATTGTCTGTTAGGAAATTTAGGTGCTCGTAGCTCTTCACTCGGCCCTAAAGGAAAGTCGAGAAGCTGGGTGGTATTAGATGGCTCTGGAGCACAAATCTCCCTGCGGCTAGATAGGGCTGTATGTACAAGAAAAAGAGCCGAGTAGGAAGATCCGGTAACTCCTAGTGATATGTCAACCATCTATTCTGTGATACAACCTTGGGTTAATACAGTTGCTGTGAATGCCTTGGTAACATATTTTTGGCATATGGCCTTCTTTCCTTCCTCCACATCCTACAGTAATAACTTAGATGATTCCTCTAAAATTCAAAAAGAGGTAATGTCTCATTTTACCAAATATAATGAGCTTTTTATTTAAGGGGGGGCAGATGTGGTAGGAGGCAAAACTCTTTAAGCTCTTATTTCCCTAGATGCTGTAGACCTTATTCCTATTTACAGAACCCTGAATTTGGGATCCATCCTTGTTTCTAAATCTTCTCTCTCTGGGTAACACTTCTTACCTGTTGTAAAACCAAATCACATTTTAGTATGCTAAATTGCACCCATATGCAGGCATAAGTAAATGGTTATTCTCTTATTAGTTGTGTGCTTTATGCCCTTATCGTGCAAGTAGGGCTTAGTCTTACACATCACTTGCACCACTTACTAACGTGAATGATACACAAGATAAGAGCTTACTGTTTCTCCAGGGCAGCTACTTGGGATGTGTAAGAAACCCAGGTCTGTAGAGGTTGGTCTTCTCACACCAGCCTGCATCACTGAAAGTATCATATTTTGTGAGTTCTCTTGTCATCTTGTTCTGGTATGGTGAGGCAGGGAAGTAGGCATAGTTCGTGGAGACTGATGCAGGTCGGTCCTTTTGGCAGAGTTGAGCACCCATTACCTTTCTTGAACCTCCTTCCTGATTTCCAGTGCCTTATGTGTACAATGAAACCTTTGGATTCAGCCTTCCCAAAGTGGTCTTCCCAAGTGGCCTGTCTCTGTCAGGGCTGACACAGTGTTGCATGTGAAAGTTGGCAGCAATCTTAGATATAGTTGAATCTGGCTGTTTTCTTTGACAGACAAGGAAACTGAGGCTCAGAACCATTAAGTAAGTAGCCCAAAGTGGAATTGTGGGCCCCACCCCCATGAGGACCCATATTCTTCCTACTATTCTTTTTCTTCTCTTTTGTGCTGAATCAAGATCCACAAAATTATTCTACTTATCAAAGAAGGTTGAGCCTCTGTAACCACTTTATATATCCCATGAACTTGGCCTTGGTTCCAGCCTCATTACCTGTCTTCTTACAAAAAGTCTTAATGGTCAAAAGAATGATCACCCAAGCATAGGAAGAGTGATTTGCAGGCAAAGCCCATGAAACTGTGGGATCACTAACTTGAAGAGGCTAATGGTAAAGCCTGTCTTCCTGTGGCGCTAGCCAGCCTTCCGCAGGAGAGGGGGGGGTCACCTTTCATGTGATGTTTGGAGGGCCCAGAATGAGCTTTCTGCCTGAGAACTGGGCTGCAATGTGACAGCATATATATAGGTTGCTCCACATTTAGGAACAGACTGTGTTCCAGAAGTTCACTCGCCAGTCACTGGCTTGAAACTTGGACTGCATTTTCCTTACCCAGTGAATTTCAGTCATCCCCAGCAGGGCTGACATCTCCCACAGCTCTTCCCCGAGCATTTTTGGGCTGCCCTTCCTTTTCCCCAGTCGATAAAATCCCTTCTTGGGAAATTTTCTGAAATGTTTAACCATGACATTCTTAAAGCACTTACTATTTTCTACCCCCTTGGCATACGCTTGTGAACTTTATTAGATGCTAGAAGGGAAGAAAAAAATATGACTCACAGATAGAGATGCTTTTGTGTACCTAACTGAAATGCCCCTAACTCCACCAAGGATGCTTACATTTTTTAATGGAAAGTTTACTTAACTTCATTGATAAAATTTCAAGTTGAGAACCAAAGTTTAGATGGTGGTGGCCTATGGGGGTCAGTGGCATAAGCCCATCTCAGAGGTGAGCTACAGAGGTTGATACTTCTCCTCTCCCCGTAATTCAGGGCTCAGAGGGGTTCTAAGTTCCAGGTAGGCGCTTCTTCCAGGGTTGCTCAGGAGCCTTGCATCCTGAGTGGAGTAGCTGATGGACTCACTGAGGTAGAGAAAAATGGCTTTCTTTTAAATACAGGATATGTATAAGTTTCTCAGAGAAAATTTAAGAATTACAGAAAGGTACATAAACACAAAGAAAATTAAATATTACTTATAATGTCATCAGCCACTACTAACATCTTGTTAGTCTCATCTTCTTTCCTCTTCTTTCTTTCTGAGTGTATGTTTTTATATGTAAATTTGTTATACTTTCTTCAAACAACTTGAAATCTTAATATATTTTGAAGATTTTCTCATTATACTACTATATCGTTTTACAACAGTTTTAATGATATTTTGGGGCGTACTCAATGAGTATATGTGTATGAGTAAATATACTTCTCTGTAATTTACCTAAAAAGGTCAATATTGTCGGGCATTTGCATTGCTCTCTAGTTTTCAGTAAGGGAAATAATGTAGCACCGGCAACCCCCACACCCCGAATCTCTGCACACATCCCTTTGTTATTTCTCAAAGATGAATTTTTAGAATTAGGATTTCTGGGTTCACAGGCATGCCCATTTTAAACATGTTTCATACATACTATCTGCTTTTCTTCTAGAACACTGTATACCCATTTATATAGCTCCACCAGCAGCATTTAACATTTATTGTTGATTGAGCTGTAAGTGTGGAGGTAGCCTTAAAAATGGTCCTCTGGGTAAAGGATTCTGCTTCAAAATCCCGTGTCCATTTGGGCTAGCAAACATAAAGTAAGATTTTATATGTCACCACAAGATTTAGCTAAACCTTAAGCTAATTGCTTCTTAAACTGTGAGTTTATTTTCTTTCCACATTATGTCTTTAGGATATATTCTGGCCCTGCTAGAGTGAAAGTCAAATATCAAAGCACTGGAAAAATCTATCTGCAACAGAAAGAAAAGGCAAATGACCAAAACCTTTCCAAGGCTTGTTTGGTGGGATTAGAAAACAAAAACTGAAACAAACACAAACACAAAAACAAAACTTTACTTATTTAAGTCTTCCATTTTGAGACTAGTTGAAAAAGATCATTTTCTCCCCTAAAATCAAGATCACTCAAACTCATGAAGACCCAAGCTCTAGAAATAAGTACCAGGGGGAACTATTTGACAAATAGGTATTATTTTAAATGTAATTATTTGTGTACCTCAGTGTTTTTCCGGGTGGACCTCACTAACTTCAGCCGGAGGGTAAAATATCTTTCTTAGTAAATGGACTAAGTTTTTAAGGTTTAGTAGCACTTTAAATTTTTAAATAGCACCGAATTTAATAAAATGTGATGTGCTTTATTTTCAGTTTTTGTAAGGAAACTTTGCTAAATAATCCTATTGAATGTTGCTTGTCTAAATAATCAATAACTCACTGCATTATAGATGAAATAACCTGAAATAATTAAGGTAAATGAAAATGTCTATAGATGCACAAATACAGCAGTTAAACATCAGACAAAATCAGATTTTAACCATGCTTTTTAAAAATCTCTTATCTGTGGGCCTAATAAGCATACTGCTGGCTTTATGTTTAGATTAGTCCAATTGAGTACAACTCGGATTAATTTTCACATTATTTTTATTTTAATGTGAAAAATGCCAAAAGCAGATTTTGAGATTCACATTAAAATACAGGCAGACCCATTGGCATAGAGCTGGTCTGCCGGAGGTTTTATTGGAGATGAGAGATTGTTACTGAGGTTGTCTATCACCTCTAGTTTATGAAAAATAAATAGATAGATGGATGCTGGGAGGCATTAACACTTCCCACGACTCTCTTTTTGCTTCCCCAAGGGTGCTTTTGTGTAAAGTAAGATTTGATTTTAGAATGCCCCCCGACTAGAGATTTTTGTTAATATCCTGCCTGGTCACTACTTTCTGTGCCCTGTGCAGTCTCAGCTCAAACGTGTCTCAGAGACTCAGGCCCTGTGCTCAGAAAATGATGTGGGTTATTGGGATCAATTAAGTTCTCCAGGTATTGAAAGCAAGCAAGCGAATGCCTGTTAGTAATGATTAACTTTGGAAATATTAGCAATTCTGGGAAGACCCCTTACCTTTCTGAAAGAATGCTCTAGACAGGGAGTATTCCCGGGAAGCTTGGTTTCCAGTTACATAAAGTTGCTTCGGGGTCTCTGCTATGCTTTGCATTGGGAATGAATATTATTTTTATGTTTGAAACTCTAGTTCTTCCCAGAAGGGCTTTTAGGAATCTATATGCTCTTTTCAGCTGCTGTCAACACTCTTCCTCTTAATTTTCTCATTTGCAAAGTGGGTACACAAAGGTAATCTTGATTGGAGAGTTTTGAGAACTAAACTGAGATGTGGTATATTGGGTACTAATTTTAATGTCTAGCTCATACAAGGTCTGCTGTATATGTTTCTTCTCTGCTTCTCTTCCTTGAAAAGTTTTAGCTTAAACTCATTCTTATCATTTATTGAAAGCTTATTAAAAATGGACAAAGATATGCATACTAATTACTCTTCTGTCTTCTTACCTGTGCCCAATAACAACATCAGAACCAGTGGTCTTTGCTGTTGTCTCCTTGTGTATTTGAATCCTAGCTATTTGGGTTGGATTGTGTTTATGTTCTAGAAGTGGGCAGTTGTCTGAAATATAGAAGGTAGGCAAACCTATTATTTTGGGCAGGAGTGGAGAAGAAAATACAAACGTTACATACTTGGTCAGATATTTTTGTTATAAAATTAAATTACTCTCTTGAAGGTTTATTTTCTCTCTTGTCATTAACTCTAAGGATAGAGTCTCCTGTGGTTATCAGGGTAGGAGCCTTGGGAAACGTTAACTGAACCACTGAAGGAAGAAATTCCAGCAGGAGGAATTCTAGGTTCTGTATAGATATGGAGCATTATGGGCACTCAACAGATGTTAATAAATACCTCTTTCTGCTGCTGAGACAAAATGAGATCAACGTGAGTGTGGATTGTGGTTAGTAAAAGGACCTTGTACCTGAAAAAGGGTGTGTTTTTAGAAGAGGAATCTGGACACTGAGTGAAAGATCACTTTTTGTTTTCATATCGAACTATTCTCCGTGGGTAGGGCTGTCATTCCCCCTAAAATCGTGAGCTCCCTTGTGTTCATGTCATGTGCCTTCTTGGCTGTCCTTGGAATACGTTGCTGTGGACACAGTAAGGCTCCAATAGATCTTTGTTGATTGAAACGAAATGTTTGGAAATCTTGGAGGCAGAGTTGAGGAGGGGATAAAAGAAGGGCTGCAGAGAAGAAGGAAGAGAATAGTCTAGGCAGAAACAAGGTGCGGTACAGACTGCCTGGGAAGCCAGGAGGGACCAAGGTTGGTGAGCAACTAAGAATTTATGTTCTCCTGAAGAAAGGGAAAAAAGAAACTGGACAGAAGAGAAATTTTAATCTGGAAAGCTAATGAAGCAAATTATAAGACCTTTACCATAGCCTTGTCCTTAGAGTTGTAATTTTTAGACTTTAAAAAATAGTGGAGGATTCTCTAAAATGTCCCAAGAATCTATTTATATTTTGGTTCGTACAGTAAAAGAAAATTGAGGGGAAAATACAGTATGCTATAGTTTATAAGTCACATCCATGTTTTCACTCCAACTAACCCTCTTTGTGATGGTGAGGAGAAAAAATATAAAAACACCTCTAGTTCCATTGGGTGTGCTGATTTATTTAATAAAAAAGTGGAATCAGGTGGCAAAAATACAAATAAGAAAATCCCAACAACAAACTGTGAGTGGGTTAAAATATCCAAAACAACGATACAAAATGCCTCAGTGCAGAGAACCTCTCTAAAAAGTGTGAGGAGGATTGAAAAAACAAACAAGTGTGTCACGGATGCCTAGCATTGGATGAACACAATGAAAAATATCAGAGAATATCACAACTCAGGGACCTCTTGATAATCATGAATAAACATCAACTCTTCTAGGTCAAGGGACCAATATTACTTCACAGTTGACTGTATGGAAGGTAGAGCAAGTGACCTTTTCCCTGAATTTTAATAATTTACTGTAGTTTTACATTAAATCAGAATATAATTTTGAAGAAGATGAGTGTTTCCTGGTGGGGAGTGCAGAGCAATGCCACTAATTGCAGGCATGAAAGCCTTCCCGAGGTTGTATTTTCCTGTTCTTTCTTGATTTAGAAAATTAAAACTACAGTAATTTTCCACTTTTTGTTAGAAGCAAAATGTGCCAGTAAAATGTATTCAGCTGACTTAAAATGTCAAAGCTTTAGGCTATCTTTTTACGTCCAGTAATGACAAACTGTCACTTTCATCACATTATTCAGGAATTTACTAGCAACTTGTTGCAGGTATCGGAGTACACAGATCTCTTATGATATTCGTGGTCTGAAAGAAGAAGCAGACTGTCATTTGGGGGGATCCTTTCGGTTTTTCCTTCTTTCACTTTAATACTTAAGCAACTTTTCATTTCGAATATGTATTAGAGCAAATCACCGTTTTTCCTAATGCGCAAGGAGAGGAACAGTAGAGGACACATGAAATTAACCTTAAAAGAATAGGAATTTGAGTCGGTGGTGCTTTAACAATTTTTATAGACCTGGGGGATTTTTTTCAGATAAGTTATTATCAAGGAAAATAATTGAGCTGATTTTAAAAGGATACTGGGTTTAAGATTTTATAAAAACTTCTATGTTCACAAATAGATGTACCTTTCCCCGGAACTTGGAAGGGTTAAATCAGACCACTGTAGTGTTACGAAAAGCGTTTTTCAGTAGTGTCTGGTACCTTGGGTTTGTTATGTATTCAATATGTAGTATCATCATGAAACAGTTGCACCTGCATTAGCCCTCACTGTCTCAGGGTAGATGCTGAAAAATAAAAAAAGAAAATTAAAAAGTTCAAGAAACGAGTATTTCTGCTAGTAGCATGTTGGTATTTTCTCCCTCATTCCACGGACATTCTTGATCTCGAACGCAAACTGCACAACCCAGGGCACTGGGGCTAGAGTCCAGTGTTTGTTCAAAAAGGCACCCTTGGGCAGGGTAAGAGGAAATGCTACATGTATGAAAGAGAAAGCAGCCCAGAAACTAGGCTGATCTGGGCACAGCAGCAGGGGCTGCATTGCTAACACTTGTTTTCTGGGAGACCAGGACAGGAGTGGAAATACTTAGAAGGGACCCGAGAGGGTGGTATTTTGTTGCCTGTTCTTCTTACATGGAGCAAAACCGTCTGCCGTGACGCTTTAGGGGCTAGTATTCCCTACTTACCACCGGGAGAGCCAGTTTCTGGGTGGAGGGGTTTGTTTGTATCTTAACAAATACAGGCTGTTTTGTTGATTAAACAAACCAAAAAAAAAAAAAAAAGCACGCCCTATTCTTTGCTTTCAGACACTTCTCCAGTTAGAAAATGTCTCATAAAAAATGCATCATGTGATAAGCTCTTGCTTTAGTCCCAAACGGAGCTAAAGAGTCAGTCCACTTGGAGGTCTCAGAATTTCTAGTCCTCAGGGAGTACCCACTGGAGCTAAGAATATAGNAAACAAACCAAAAAAAAAAAAAAAAAGCACGCCCTATTCTTTGCTTTCAGACACTTCTCCAGTTAGAAAATGTCTCATAAAAAATGCATCATGTGATAAGCTCTTGCTTTAGTCCCAAACGGAGCTAAAGAGTCAGTCCACTTGGAGGTCTCAGAATTTCTAGTCCTCAGGGAGTACCCACTGGAGCTAAGAATATAGTTACTCTGTCTCAAAATAGGGAGCTTTGCCACTTGCTTGTTTCAGAAGGAAAATAAATTAAAAAAAGATTGCAGGGGATTTTAGTTATTATATGGCCAGAGCTCCGTTTAGAGTCTGTGGCATTCAAAGCTGGCTTTCATCGCAGCGTGATGCTCAAAGCCTCCCAAAGTCCAAGTGTTTCCTTTCTTTCTTTCTTTCTTCTTTCCGTTTTTTTTTTTTTTTTTTTTTAAGCGTTGCTTCACTGAGGCAGAGGGCTGCCTTTGAGTGACGTCACGAGTTTGAGCAGAAAGCTGCACAGGCGAAGGGAGGCTGGGTGAGTGACAGCCCAGCCTACTTTTTAATAGCTTTGTCATGTGACTGGGGACTGTAGTAAGACAGGTGCCTTCAGTTCACTCTCAGTAAGGGGCTGGTTGCCTGCATGAGTGTGTGCTCAGTGTCACTGTGGATTGGAGTTGAAAAAGCTTGACTGGCGTCATTCAGGAGCTGGATGGCGTGGGACATGTGCAACCAGGACTCTGTATGGAGTGACATCGAGGTGAGCTGGGGCTGGGCTCGGCACTGCAGCCAGGACTGGAGCTTTCCTCGCGATGCAATTATTCCTGTCAGGGGGGAAGGGCTTGGGCGAGGAGAGGAGGTAGAAAAGTAGCCCAGGCAGGAGCTTTTGGAAAGGAATCTTAATCTTATCTTAACTCCAATAAGTTTGCTATTTTAAGGTGGCTCTGAGGTGCCACGAGCAAAGCAAAGCTGAGCTGCTGTCCATCCGTATCTGTTGCAGTTGGAAACTCTTTCCATGTGCCTTTGGCTCTGCTTCTACTCATATACGATATTTATGCTCTAAGATATTGATATGAATCAGAAGCTGAAGTCTTTCCAGTGGTATTTAGTGGCCTGGTTGGAAAAATGCCACTTCTATTTATAATAAGATGAAGATAAAAATATTAAAATGGATGTTCTCAAATAGAGTCAGTTATGACTCCAGTCTGGATTTTTTTTTTCCCCCGCGTCTCTGTGTTCATCAGACAGAGAACTCAAAAATCCTAAATAATCCTGCTGGGCTCTTTTAGATGGCTTTTCTCACAAAACAATGAAGCTGATTCCTTTAAAACTCCTCCATGTGGTTGAAAGATTTGGCCGGCAAATAGAAAAAAAAAAAAAAAAAAGTAAGGTGCCAGGTTTTCCAGTTGCGTCGGCGGCAGGGAAGCCAATGGTTAAATCTCGCTGTACCACGGAGAGCTGCCTGAAGCCGGAGAGAGAATAGAGTTTATGCAGGACTGTGTGTGAAGCTGCTCGCTGCTCGTGTAAAAATAGACGGCAATACATCAATTCCACAGTCTCTGCTGGCTACAATTCATACCAGGGCAAAGAAAGCAAGCCGTTTCCGCGTAATCTCTGGAGTCTAGAGTGACAAGCGGGGGGGTGGGGAGGTGAGGGCCTGGCATGTTTGCATTCCACACAATGCAGTGTTCTCGGAAAGTTTGGGCAAGTTGGGAAACAAGTGAAACTTTCTCTGGACTCTGGTGAGATGGAACCGAATTGAAGTGCATGGAGGATCTGAGCTGCTAACAATGAACCAGGCAAAGGACTCCAAGTGCTTCCTCTGGGTGGCTGGGGGCACGTAGGGTAAGGGGGAGGGTCGAGTGTCACACGTGATTTGATTAAATAAGATGTCCATGTGGTGCAGCGATACACATCTAAAGTGAAAATAATTTGGCCCAGGCTGTCTGCGGGTGCATTTTTCCTATCTAGCCAGGCATGCCCTGGATTCTTAACTCTTTGCTGGGTTTGCAAATGGGGCTTGGTGTGCCCTCCTTGCCTTGGCAGATCGGATTTGCGGATTGCAACAGTTCTTATGTTGTGATTTCTCTGGAAGGTGGGATAGAAATGGCTAATTCGTGTGTCCTGTGGCTATTTTGAGTCCGAGTTATAAGTGGCTTCAAAGTCCCAGTTTTCTTCGAGGAGCTGGCATGTCGTCCGGGTGATTGTCTGGCTGGCACTGTGGGTCTCAGCAGCCGTAGTTCCATTTCCCCCTCAAGTATTATTCCTGATGCTGCTACGAGTTGATTGAGAAACTAGATTATATGGAAATACAGCAGATTCACTGTAATCCTGGGAATTCCTGGAGTCATTTTAAATAAGCGTCAGAACCATTTAGGACAGGGGCCCTTTTATTTTTGTCTTAAGGAGGTGAGGTCTCGGGCTAATTGTCCATCTGGGGATTGAGTTGTCGGTTGGCTGAGACTGGCCCGCCGCTCCTCTGTCGAGCGGGAGACAGTGAGCTGCTGGAAGCCTTGCTTTGGCGGCGGCAGCAGCTCTGGGAGTCACCTCCGCCAGTCTGAAATGTTACGAGCAGCAGGTAGTGTAGGCAGCTTTCATTTTTTGAATCATTAATGTTTGCTGTCATCCTAAAACGTATGATACCCTTTTGCACATAAGGACTGGACAGCGCGTGGGTTAATAAAGGCCTGTATCACTCCAGCTACGGAGTCCCTAGTGTCTCACNCTGCGGGAAGCCTCGCTTTGGCGGCGGCAGCAGCTCTGGGAGTCACCTCCGCCAGTCTGAAATGTTACGAGCAGCAGGTAGTGTAGGCAGCTTTCATTTTTTGAATCATTAATGTTTGCTGTCATCCTAAAACGTATGATACCCTTTTGCACATAAGGACTGGACAGCGCGTGGGTTAATAAAGGCCTGTATCACTCCAGCTACGGAGTCCCTGGTGTCTCACAGTTTAATGAAGGCGACGTACAATAAGGTTACTAAGATGGACAGAGACGAGACAGGACCTACACTCCACTAAGACTGTTGTTCTTAACTGCCCCCCGCCCTAGCCCCTTCCCTGTCTTGGCTAATTTTTTTAAAGAAGTATGATTCTTTTTTCATTAATATAATTAATGTGGCCAAGTCCACTGTTTCTTCTCTCTCTCTTTAAAATTTACCATCAATGGCACAAAAACCTCCAAAAGGTTAATGGAGAATTATACTTAATTATAATGATTCATTATCATCAGTGCAGTTAAGCTAATTTATTGTCTGCTCCTTCGCTAAGAGAAAAGTCTGTTGGGGTGAAATAGCATACAATAATTAGCCTTTTGTGTTTAGTAACCGCTTTATCCTCTTAAATCTTATTATAAAATTAAGGTGATGGTAGTGCGGTAGCTGGCAGAGTTGCACAGGGCCAGGCGACTGTGGGTCTGTAACTGTAAGAAAGCACACCTGTTACAGGTGTGTGGGGAAGCGGTGAGGGTCAGCATGGCAGACGAGGACAGCTGCAGGGCTCGGACTGGTAAGTCTGGCATCATCCAAAGGCCAAATAGAAATGAATAACAGGAACGCTTGCTACCACTAATGTGTTTCAGATGATCAGGAGAATGCCACATGCAGAAGCCCTGATTTTATTAGCATGTCAACATGGGCAAGAGCATGTGCTCATTTTTCAACCCTAACTTTAAAGTGATGATGAGAAAGAGAGAGAGAGGAAAGGGAAGGGAAGACATAGGTGAATAACAGCACTGTAAACTACAAAAAAAAAAAAACAAAACAGTCAATCAGATCTTTTTGGCGGTTTTCAAAAGTTACTCAATACATTCTTATGAAAGGTTAAAGGGTTTTGAACTAGCCATGCCTAGAGAGGGCAGTCAGAAAGAGAGAGGGGCCGCAAGAAGTTGCCCAGCAGTTAGTTGCTGGGACGCTCAGCATTTCAGAGCCGGTTTCTCAGTTATGCTCTACACAGCAGGAACCTAAGCCAGATATCGAGATCTGACGTTTCCTCACTTTGATATTTTTATTGCTGTTTTTGTTGTTTCTGTGTTTATTTTTTAAGGACTATCCCTCAGTGAAATCCAAGTGGTTTTTGCACCACTGAAAAAGTTATCCCCTCGTCTCCTACCTGGTCATGTTGTGGAAGAGTTAAAACAGTGTGTCTGTGCTTAGTGGTAAGCAGTGTGGACGAGTCTGAAGACTGGGAAGTGTTGTACCCAAACAAACCACGGACATTGCGCCGGTGTGACACCTCTTCAGCCCAGCCTCTGCTTGCTTGTGAATCTAGTCAGGATACTGATCTGTAACTTCGGCCTAACTCAGATAATAAGAAAGGAAAGACCAATAAAATGATAAGGAAAGTGTTGATGGGGAGGTTGGCCCTTTCTTTGCATGGCCTCTGTGCCTGTGATTTGGGGTCTCGCTGGGGCCTGGTTGTCTTCAGGAACAATGCAGCAACATCCAGGCCCCTGCAAACCCCCTTCTCCACTGCTGACTCCGTCACCCAGTAGCCGTATTTCAGCATGGGACTCTTGGATCATGCTGCTGTGTATGACCCGTGTAATGTCGCCTGCCAGGGATGACAGGGGTGCTTGAGAACAATATCTGCATAAAACTTGTTTTCTTGAAAATCTAAATGTCAGGCAGGATCTTCAGCTTTATGCCCAACTGCTGCCTGGGTGTGAACGATTCCACGGCATCTCTCCTGACCCCTGAAGGCAGGGCCGTGAGGGTTCCACTTCGGAGTGGGCGCCTGCTGATGGAGACACTTTGGCCTGTGGGTGGATAAGGTCCCATGTCTCTGGTGTCACGAGATCCCTGCTGTAGGAAGTTTCTGTGGGTTCTTCACAGGGTGCAGTGAGGAATCAGCGGCCAGGTAGCCAGCTTGAGATTAGAAGACCACTTTTTTGGTAAGGGTGTCCACCTTCCTCCAAAGCCACAGTGTGGGACAGTTAAAAGACCACCTATTCCAGGCAAGGAGGTGAAAGACAATGCCAGTCTAGGATAGCCTTGGTGACGAGCAGCCCAGCCACAGCAAAGCATATTATAAACCTATCAGTGTATCAAAATCATTTTGAAAATGCCAAAGAAAAGTCCCTTTCAATTCACTTCTAGTTTAGGAATTACATAAACGGTAAAAATGTGCTCCCGTGATTTTTCTTTTCAAATGTCAGCCACACACACACATACACACACACACACACACACACATACACACACACAATTTGCATGTTAAACATAGTGAAACATAGAAAAACTATTTTAAAAAACATGATTTTTGTCTTTCATCACAAGGCATTTGATTTTGACCTATTTGAGATGCAGTTCAGAAGTTCATGAAAAGTCAAGTGAGACTAAAAGATTTAAATCACAATTCAAGAGAACCATGAACGAGTTAGATGACTTTGCATCATTAGTTGCTAAATGAATTATATGGATTACGATGGTTAAAAGGAGCGTACATGGAGAAAGTTTTCCTAGGAGAGTTCTCATGTTCTATTTTTCAGTTAGCAGTTGTTTATTTTGTGTCTGTTTTGTGTGATGTCAACGCCAAAGTCAAATCAAATTTGTATCCCTCCCTCAATGGGATTATAGTCTAAGGGTAGGGTGAAATTTCGCATATAGTTAACCAGAAAACAATTTGAAACTTAGTAAGTGCTGACTACCGAAGAGGCACAGACATGCCTTGGCTGGTGTGGCTCAGTGGATTGGGTGCCAGCCTGCAAGCCGAAGGGTTGCCAGTTCAATTCCCAGTCAGGGCACATACCTGGGTTGCAGGCCAGGTCCCCAGTGGGGGGCATGCAAGAGGCAACCACACATTTATATTCCCCCCCCCTTTCTCCTTCTCTCCCACTCTCTCTAGAAATAAACAAGTAAAATGTGTAAGAAAAGAGGCACAGACAAATCTAGTTGACTTCTAACAGGAAGAATCAAAGACAGCTTCATGGAAGCATGGATTTGGAGGTAGAATTTTGGATCAAATGGATCAGGCAAAGTATCTTTCAGGAGCAAAGTGCGTTAAAGAATTCAGGATGTTTTTTCTAGCTACTGAAACCCTGGAAACCAGCTTTGGTGGTGTTGTTGAATTAACCAGGCTTAATTCGTATCACATGCTGTTGCAGTTTAATAAATTCCTGAAGTTAATGAAAGCTTTTTTTTCCCTCCTGCCTCCTGCAGTGTGCTGCTCTGGTTGGTGAAGACCAGCCTCTTTGCCCAGATCTTCCTGAACTTGACCTTTCTGAACTAGACGTGAACGACTTGGATACAGACAGCTTTCTGGGTGGACTCAAGTGGTGCAGTGACCAATCAGAAATAATATCCAATCAGTACAACAATGAGCCTTCAAACATATTTGAGGTAAGGACACCCCTTGGTGAAAATTAATTTCTCATTGAACTTGGCTGGGTCCAGACTAACATGATTATTGGCCTGAAAGTATAATGGCTTCTTACTTTGCTTTCCTCAGAAGACTTTGTGTAACAATTAGGCACTTGGCACTTCATATTTTGTGAAAAACAGGGTTTGGAAAACACGTGAATTTTTTTTTTTAGAAAGAAGGGGCTAAGGACTCACAACAGAGTGCATTAAACTATGTTGAAATACTAAGGGATTGTGAAAGAATTAGTGACAAAGAAGAGCAAATGTCTAAACCTGTTTATCCCTAATTCCCACAGAAAATGGTGCCTAATGTAAATTAACATACAAAAAGGCATTTCTTATTAACCAAGTGGTTAGATATCTACCTTGATTTGTTTTGCAAAGTGGGTGAGCAACTTATTATTGTATTTTTAATCTATACCTCTGATTTCTATATATCTTGAAACTTCAAGCCCAACACTTCTAATATTTACTTACAAATTAGTCAAAATTTATTCACCTTTCAATTGTGAAAATTACCTCCCAAGTTCTATACTCTTATGCCTTATTATAAGCTTACCCTTTAGCTTTCCTTTGAGGAAAGGAAGTTCTTTCTCACATAATCAGTACTCAGTTACTCAAGAGTAAATGGTGTCTTGTAGGGACAAACACTGAGGACTCTGGCAAGTGAACTGAATAAAAGTTGCCAAACCGACCACTTTTCAGTATCCCTACCACCAGCGCCATCTTCATCATCTACCAGTTTCTATCTACCAGTTGCCAGGCTCTATACAAAGCACTTTAAATGTATTTTTCTTGTCCGCCAATAGAGACATTTCTTATACTTCAATGTTATTTGGTTCAAATCTCGAGTCATTAAGAAGGCCAATTTTACAATATTTATTGAGTTTTTCCAGCATCCAGCACATAAAAGACACTGGATAAATGCTTATTGAGTCATTAAGAAGACCAATTTTACAATATTTACTGAGTGGTCCCAGCCATCAGCACATACAAGCGCTGGCCGAGTAGTGAGTGGGATGACGCTGGAGTCGTGTTAACAGCAATAATCGTGCTAAGGGAGCGGCCAGAATTTTGGAACATGTGTGGCCTGTGTGTGTCACCTCTCTCACCCCTCAAAACAGCCTACCGTTCCCATTTCACACGTGCAGACACTGAGTCTCCGACAGGTGCCTCAGTGGCTTTTCTCCAATCACACAGTTGACAATTATAAGCCCAGGGGTTGAACCCCAAATTTATTTGACTTCAATGCCGATATCATTGATTAAAAATAGAGTAACAGTGAGCTGGGGTGACAGCCATCCTTGACAAAGACATATCAAGCTGCTTCTTTGCTCAATATATTTAAAAATAGAACAGAATCTGTCCTTCCAGTGTTGGTTGACATGAGCGGGGATAGCTGGTCAGCAGGGGCGGCTGTGGGTTCTGCCGGTGGCTGTGACTTTAGAAAACATTCGGAGCATTACATGGGCATTAGAAGAGGCCTCTGGGTGGTGGAGGTGGGGCTGGGGAGAAGGAAGATGTGGAGGAAATGCTGAAGGTTTGTGGTTATTGACACTTTCCCAGGCTTCTCAGCCGGGTCTCAGAAAGTTCATGTGAGGACTTGGCTGGTTAGAACTGGTGAATTGAACATTCCTCATTCAGTACACTTGTCAGGTTACAGGTCCATTTTAAGTCATGCTGCATTAAATAAACAGTACTTTTGAAAATGTCTATCTCTATAGACCTCTTATCTAAAAATCAGCTGTTTCATATTGGGTGAATGCCAAGCATTTCGGACGATGGTTAGGGAATAAACAAAAGGCAGTGTGGTGGGGGTGGGTGGGTCCAGACATGGTGAGGTAGTCAATACTGCCTGGTGGGCTGCCTTAGGGAAAGACCACTTTTTCCATGACCTTGTGTCCCCATATGTCACGTTGCAGCACCTGCACCAGGTGTCCCTCATTGACAGCTTTGGGTGACTTGGTTCAGTGACTGGTGAGCTCTCTATAGATGCTTAATGTACACAAAGATGCCCTTGTGTGTTTTTCTGTATAGCTTTCTGCCACTGACTGAATTGTTTTCGATGCTGTAAGACAGAAGGTTCATTTACTTTAATCTATCCTCAGGTCATTTTAAACCAGGGGTTCTCAACTAAGGACAGTTTTGCTCCTGAGGGGACATTTGTCAGTGTGTAAAGACATGTTTCATCATTGGGACGGGGGCCAGGGAGTGCTGCTGGCATGGATGGGGGAGAGACCAGGGATGCTGCTAAATGTCCTGCAATGCACAGGACAGCTGCCACAGTGCGGAAATATTTGGCCACATGACAATGAAGCTAAAGTCGAGAAGCCCTGCATTAAAAAAAAAAAAAGCTGTTGAAATCCCCTTCATAAAACAATGAAGGTGAATTGGTCAGATTTCTGAGAGCAAATATAGTTGAAGATATAGGGTGAGAAGAATCATAAGCCATAAAAAATAAGTGAGACACCCAGGACTTTGAGATTGATACGTCAGAATTCTCTTAGTGACAGACAGCAGAAGTGACTGTTTAGGTAGGTCCCCCTAA
This sequence comes from Sturnira hondurensis, assembly GCF_014824575.4. Classification (NCBI taxonomy): domain Eukaryota; kingdom Metazoa; phylum Chordata; class Mammalia; order Chiroptera; family Phyllostomidae; genus Sturnira; species Sturnira hondurensis. The sequence goes on from NW_028073411.1 coordinate 5,630,450, forward strand.
CAGTTGGCTCTGAAGTCACAGAAGCGATTCTTCTCTGTCCGTGCAAAGGGTAAGGCCTGCGTGGTGACACCATGACAAACAGCTGTGGCTTCCCCAGCATTTGCATACAGCCAGGACGCCTCCACTCTTTGCCCTCTTGGGCTAAACTCAGGCATCTTTTTCTCTAATGGGGGGGGGGGAAGCATATGTTGAGCTTAGGTGAAATTCTAAAATTGTGTCTTTCCCTGCGAGGAAGGTCCGCAGGCAGCAGAATAACCCTTGAACGGCCACAGCTTTGTGCTGCTGCTTCCAAAGCTGCGTGTTCCATGGAGTCATTTCCCAGGGCCTGTGCCTTTAAACCTCCCTCAGCGGACTTCAACCTGTGCTTACTTCCTTCCAGTTCTCAAAACCCTGCCTCATCACATTTGTGAAGGCTTCATACTTGAGCAAGCCAAAACCAGTCACGGTCTCTGCCACTCTGATCTGCCAATAACAAGCATTACCTACCTCGGAGTCTCAGAGTAAAATGAGGCACAAGAGGTAACCCCTCTTCTCAACTCACTGAAGACGACCCAGGAAAAAGGGACACGGGATTTCTGAGCTCAAAAATCAACGCCGGGAGAAAGGGCTATTCACAGCTGCAAAGAGTCCAGCAGGGAGTAACTAGGAATTTCTTCTTTTGGCTTCTTCCAAATTTTTGGAATCTAGGTTTAATTTTTGTGTAATTTTACAAGAAAGGGAAAAGGATGGCTCTGAATGTCACAATTTGGGGAAGAGTAAATTCCTGAGGGGGAGCAAGGTGTGCCGACAGGCAGTTGTACACGCTAGTTGAGTACGTGGACACACAAACAGCAATCTCTGCCTGCACAACCTGTGTTTGGGTGTGTAAATGCAGGTAGCCAGGTATGATTCAGAAGCCGCTTAGAAAAACAGGACACACGGCCTATCGATGCGGCCGCCGGTGAATCTGATCCACGGACCAGGAAAACAGGATACTGTCCCTGGACTGGCTGCATCTGAAAAGATTTATGTTTCAGAATATTGCAACATAACTTCCTTCCCTGTGTTGCCTTTGTGCTTTGTTTGAAGGTGGAGAATAAGGGACTGTTTTTCAGCATGGCACTGTGTGGAGACAGGCGGCATGGGGTTAAACAGCACATTGCCCCTTCTGGGCCACTACGGGCCGCCTCGTCCCTGCTTTATTCTAACATCTGCTTTAATGGGCATCTTTCATTCACTCGTCGGTTACTTAAGAATGCAGCTCCTTGGGGTTCTTTAGAACACGGCAAATGAGAATGTAGTTATCTCTAGCTCCTTACTCAGAGAATATTCTGAAGCCTGCCTTTGCCAATGGGAGGAGAAGAGCTCACAGCTGTAGCCAGTGTTCACGTTAGATAATTACTCGAACTTTCTGTAAGGTCAGCTACAGTGAACTTTTGTAGGGTAAAAAGTGGGGGGCAGTGACCTGTTAGTTGTCCGTGAGGTCTCCTCTATATGCCCCCAAGGGAGTGGAGGGGGAAGGCTTTTAAGAATGCCCAATCATTTGGTGGAGACACAGATCTTCCACATCTTCTGTAGACTTTCAGTTGTACTGTATTTTTTTTTTCCTGAAATGGGCACACAGTCTGTACTTATCAAAAAGTTAGAGAGCAATCTTGGCTAGTCCATGGACTGTGAGCATTTTGCAAGCTGGGAACCTCATTCAGTGACATTTTCCTCGGCACTTTCTTAGAAAACAGTGGAAAGCAAAGCACTCAGTAAATATTTGCAGTGTAATGCATGAGTTGACAGTCACGTGTTTACGACTGGTATGGATTGCGGGAGATGATGTGAAGATTACCTGTAAAGCACAAAAGCTCTGTTTCCTAAAGAAAAAAGTTTTGGGGGGACCAAGCCAAGACATGCAAAACAATTAGCAAACAATATGAGGCTGTGTGTATATATGCATACATACATGTGCATGCATGTGTTCAGATCTTTTAGCCAATTGTAAAACAATGTTCATGTCTGTACACACAGGGTTATTTACATATTCTATATTGATTAATCACTGGCAAACATTGCAAGACTGTGTGTGTGCATGGGTGTCTGTGTGTGCGTCCTAGCTGAGGGGGAACTGGCAAGAATAATGTCACTAAGGTTGATAAGAGAATGAATGTGAAGTGTTTTCATAGAAGGTATAGGGAGACGAGGAGCTCAGTTTACTTAAATGAAAATAAATATTAATGGGAACACAGGAGTGGTAATACATTTGAATTGAGGTGGGTACAAAATATAAACTGGCTAGGAGAACCCAGCCTACATGGCAGGTAGGAATTAGGGTGTCTTTAGAGATTCTTTTGAACACAGCAGAACAATGTAATGGAGATAGTAATGAAGAGTGGTCATTCTGAGAGCTGTAAGAACTGTGGACAAGCAGAAAGGAGGGGAATTGGAGAGCAGGCCCAGCCACAGTCCCAACCCAATGCGATGCAGGTGCAGAGAAAGGACAAGGTGACAGCCAAAGGGATGCTGTCCAGGGAACAAAGACTTGAAACACCTTGAAGGAAAATTCCATCAGCCCCAATGAGTATGGCTTAGGTTAGGCAGGGAGGTGAAAAGAATGTTAACTCACAAACGTTCTGAAGAGAACCGGAGCAGCATGGCTGCCTCCCTGGTTAAGTTTCTGCCCACCTCCAGGAGCTGCGGGACTTTCTCAGACTTGTGAGTTGTTTTACAAAGGGGCTCTCCATCTCCCTGCTGCCTCAGGGCAGAACACAGTTAACCCAATCCACCGATTTACGTGGTGTCTGCTTTTTCTCACTTGTCTCCTTGGAAAAAATTCTGCAGCCTTCCATGGTAATGAATCCCTGCTTCTGACTGCATGCGTGGCCAGACAGACTTCTCTATGAATGGCAGACCTCTTGGAATTTTAACAAAACAAACAGAGGGTGGGGGGAAACTGCACACAAACCATCTCACCTTGATTAAATCATCAGGGAATAAACTCTCCTTTGTTGTGTGGAGAGACTGAGTTGATTTGCAATAATCGCTTTTTCAAGACTTCTGGAATTTCCCATTTGCAATCAATAAATGTTTGTCATTTAAATTAAATTTATGGCCCACAACCAGACTTTTGCCACACTTGGTAATGACACTTACGAAGAACATAGACTTCAAGTAAGAGAATAATAGCCATTTAAGTGGGGAAATAATTGGCTATAACGTAAGAACATTGAAGAATGTTGAAACTCATGGAGACTTATGGAGTATTTTAAAAATTTATGTTGTACTTATCTTTGCATTTGTAGCCTACCACAAAATTCCAAATTCTGGGTATAAATCAGCTAGATGTTCATCCCGGAGAGTCACAAACCTGGAAGCCACAATGTGACCCAGCCCGAGCACCGCCTTAGCTGCACGTTCTACTGTCCGCTCGTTCTGCAGGGAGTCTGAGCAGTTGTGTGTGTGTGTGTGTGTGTGTGTGTGTGTGTGTGCGTGTTTATCCCACCTCCAGTAACAACTGTTTTAGACTTCTTGGTTTGATAACATCTGCCTCACCTTGGGAACATCTGGTTTATCACCCTGTTTCTTCTCCACTGTCACGATGACCACTGGAGAGAGAGATGGGGCTCGGGAGCCCGGACCCACCACAGTGTGGGTGGGTTGGCGTCGGCCCCTACGGACGAACAGCGGGTCGCGGGATGCTCATTCCATGACCATCTTGCACCATGACTGCCTAACTTCCTTGGTGGCTGCTTTTGTGAATGCGAGTGTCGTGACAAGAGATGAGGTGGGCTGCTGTTTTGTAAGGAAGTCGATCCAGTTCTTAGCCATTTGCAACTTGAAAAGTGAGAATCTATATGTTTAATTAGGCACAGTGATTGTAGGACATGCTATTTTGTGTTTTTCTGGGCAAAGACCAACCACTTTGTATCAGATGCACTGGGCACTAACTCCGACAGGTAGGCAAGCCATTTTAGGAGCCTACTTTAGGCTTCTGCCACCTCCTGGACTCTCCAATAGGTCTTCTAAATAAAAATTACTCCAGCTGGATGTCTTGGAAGGCAGAAACATGGAGACCCACATTCACAAGGGGAAAAACGTGGAGAGGATTCAGGAAAAGAGTGACTCACTGCCTCTTGATTTGCTTTCAAAAATATTAGTCTACATTACAGTAATCAGGATTCAGGATGCCGCATGGGACATCCTATTTGCACAGCACCTGTGTGTGCTTGTGTGGTAACCTTGTGCATATGCTGCGTCTGTTTGCCCCTGGCCCGTATCTGTGTGCAGATGTGGAGACTCGGCCCCACAGATGGCTCACCTCCGAATGAGATGCGCACATAAAGCAGATAAAAAGATGAACGTTAAAGACTGCCTGGTTAAGCTACATCTTTCCTTCTCTGCTTCCTACCCAAGACTTTACATTTTTAATGAGGTTAATTTGTCCCTATAATTATGTGCCTATTCATTTAGCAGTGAAAACATTTATTGTGGGCTTTATAAAATGAATTGCCTGTGGTGTAAAACTGTTTTGGAAGGGCCATCCCCCCCGCCCCCATTTTTCTTCAACCTCTCAGGTTACTTCCAAGACAGTGCACACACAGGTCTACAGTTTGAAAGCAAAGCTGGATATACTCTGTTTTACTGGAGCCTGCCAAAGATGCTGAATTATAAGCAGCGAGAATGAGAGCGAGGGAAAGGGAAGAGAGATACACAATGAAATACACATTCACATTCTTGGCAAGGGCGACATTTTACGAAGATAAATGACTTCTTATCCATTACACCATTCGTCCCTAAACAATGATAGGCGATACCTTTGTGCCTTTTCTGTTCCAAAATAATGTAACAATTGCATACTTTCAGATTCTAAACACTAATACTTTGTAGACCTGCCCATCTCCATTACTACTGCAAGTTATTCATTCAAGGTTTGTGGCAGGATAGATTAATGAATTACCAGATCTTGTGTAAAATGACTTGGCCTGACCTGACTTTTAAACAACTACCTTCTTTTTATTTCTGGGACAGTCTTGTGCTTGGTGTTAATGGGCTCGAGAGACCAATCCCCCAAAGAGCTGGGGGTTTCCTCCCCCAGAAATAACTTTCTTAAGTGTTTCTCCCACTTTTTCATTCTCTCCCAAACTTCTGCTCAATGGCAGTCAGTTCAAGGAAGTCCAAGCAGGCTGGTAGGGCAGGGAGGAAGGAGCAGGCCCAGTCACCAAATCTTTGGTGGCCGATGCCATTCCCCAAGCCAAATCCACATGAGTTATCAGAGCACTATCTTTAGCACAACAGAGTCAAGAGTGAGTTCCTTGGTGTTCCTCACTCAGTAGGCATAGCTGGAGCTCTGAACTTTGAGGGAAAGCCTCAGAGCTATTTGCAAAGTGCTGGTGCTTAGTGAATACTAAATTACATTTAGGAAATAGTCTACTGCTAGCAGTTATACTTCATTTTTATTCTTGACACAGACACCTAAATCAGAGAACAGTAACATTTCAGAGATTATGGAAGCAGTTTGGGTATGTTCCAACACTATAATAGGATCAGAATTTTAAGGCCTTTTGTATTATTACCAATAGTCACTTAGTTTCTGCTGCAGTGTACTTTGTAGGGAATTACAGCTTTTACTAAAAAGATTAAAATGCTATTATGCAAATGATTGCAGTATGTTATTATGTTTACAAATTAACATCCATGGCTCAACACACAAATTAACTAACTATTTTATCTATGTTATTAAGGATTTAATAAATAACTGTTAATAAAAATGGGTAGCTGGGAACACTTACTAGGAAACAATTGTGATTTAACACAGAACTGGAGCATTGTGTTTAATGTTCTAGGTGATACAGTGGTAAAATAAAGTTGAGCAAAGCACAAAGAAGAACCAGGGCCGTGTGACCTGCTGAGAGGCTTGTCTGAGACGCTGATGACCATGAACTCGGTAGATTTAGGCTCTCATGTACAGTGGGCAGCATATCAATAAATCTAAGCAATGCATACCCACCATCTCCTATTAATAATTAGTTTATTGAAATGATAATTGTCCTTTGTGGCACATTTGATATGTTCCATGCACGCAGAGAATACTTTGTTCTAAAATGCAGCTCAGAGCAAATTTTGCTGCGGCGAGTAGAATGTAGCTGCGGAATATCGCCGTGTGATAAAAGAGGAGAAGGCGAGGTTCGGGCTGAGATGGCTTTACTAACAGGCTGCAGCTTGCTATTCCTGGCTGTTTGTAAGAGATCATAAAAGCAAGGAGATAAGAACTGCCAAGGTCCCCGAGAAATGAATGTATGTGATTATGTTATCGTGGGGGTTGGATTTACCAGATAGACCGGCAACACCTTGACTTCAGTCCAACAGGAAAAGTAGAAATAAATGCAGATTTGGGGTAGCAAATGTTGTTGAAATGGGGAAGTTTCTAAACACTGTAATTAAAATGTTTCAAAAGAGATCCAGGATTCTGGTTACCGAGTCCTTGGCTACATCTCCAAATGAGAGTGATAGGTGTCAGCTAATATTAGGCAAACAAAAAGCAAGAAGGAGACAAAAGAATTCCTAGAAAATCCTGGAACAACCTCATGTATATTTCAAATGTTTTGGATGGATGTATCTGAATAGCCAAATAAAGATGTTGAAGATTCCTGTGTAAACAATAGCTTTTTTTTAGGTCTACCTACACATAAATAATTAAATTAAGTAATAAATAAAGAAACCATTCCATTTTTAGTTCTACCTGCAGAGGGCCATGAACCTGAGCTTCTCAGCAGGACTGTCTAGGTGTACTTAAGAAACAGAGGCGCAGGGAAGCAATCACACACTTGGTCAGGGTTTGGACCCTTGCACACAATACAAGCAATTTATTTTGTTCCAAATAGCACCTCTGTTGTTGGAAAACTACTTATGCAAATTCTGATATCTAGCTTGAGCAAGGTGCCTGGTTCCTTCATTTCATTCCACATTTGGGTAAATTGTGTTGTTCTTCGCTCTTCCAAATGTGTCCTTGTGGAAGCAAACACTTTCAAATTGGTTGAAGCTTGCTAAGAGAAAGAAAGCAGGGTGGGGAGAGAAAAGGAGGAAAAAAAAAAAAAACACCTGAGCCAGAAGAGTTGCGGGGACAGCTTATGATTTGATGGCCTGTGGCCTTGTCTTTTTCCCAGGCACCTGATCAAGAAAGTGGTACAATCCTGTTAGGCGGGCATTCTAGAGCGTTTGCCAACACTCACCTGACGTGCCCAAGGTTTAAAGTACTTGCTGTAAGTTTACACAGCACAGTGGGAATGTGTGCCTGTGTGTGTGCCTACATATTCACGCTCTTTTTTCTAAAAAAAAAAAAAAAAGAATAGGGATACTTTCCATAGAAGGGTGGTAAAATAATTAGTCCAGGAGACAAATGTCTTGGCCTGTGTTTAAACAGAGCTTTAAGGACACAGTGTTCCCAGCAGTCACATATCTAAATACAAACCGGTGTCAGCTGCCACGCAGACCAAAATGTAATAGCTTGCTTTCACATAGGTCATCGTCAACCCATTTTGGTCACAGTCACACTGCACATCTGTTTCCGCACGCTGCAGCTTCTTAAGGTGGCATTTGGACCTCCTAAGAACACAAACAACCAAGCTATAAATTGCCACTGCTGGAGTTATTTTGAATAAGTGTATACTGTTTCATATTTATAATGGTGAAGCTTCATAATATTCACAGTGAATATATAACACCGATCAGTTCAACAAGCATGAAATTGTATGTTGTCAACTTGTCACATAAATAGAGCCATATTCTGGCTTGCGATAATGTTGAACTAACATTTTTTCCCCCCAGAATTGTCGAGAGGGTCACAAAAATGTGGGGAGGGAGCACTTGCTTTGGACAGATAAACTGCCAGGGCTATTGTAAAGTTGATATTACTGTTGATGGGTTCTTTTCTCCCCCCTCCCTCCAAAGCATTCGCTTTTCTTGGGTGAATGCTAATTGGCTAATCTGGTGTGTTTCTTCTGTCATCCAATGGTATCACTTTCAGGCACTGTTGGAAGCCTTTTTTCGGGTTGTGTATGTGTGAGGAGCTTTTTTGGTTCTCCTTTAAAACAATTTTTCAGTGTTCTTTTTTTTTTTTCCCTTTCTCGTCTTCAGTGCAAATCTGTGCTAATTGTCATGACATTCTCTAACTACACTCTGGAAAGCCTTCTTGGTGCATGTGCAGTTAATTCTTAATTCATTGCCAGAGCACTATCAAGTGAGAACTGAATGTTTTGGTCAAACTTTCCCATGATGAAAATTTAGAGAGCTGCAGAAAAGAAATTGCTGAACCAAATGTGCAACTGACAGAAAGGGAGAGAGGAGGGAACATGAAAGGGACTCCCCAGTAGCCAGGGAGCAACTGCAGAGAGAGCTTCCACAGCGGCTGATATTTCTGTGCCAGGGGCAGGAGTAGAAATGGATGCCAAGTACTTTTTCGCTTTTGAGAAATTCTTAGGGTGTCCAAATCCTGTCCATCTTCCTTCAAATGGCCTGAAGACAGAACGGGTTGCCGTCTGCCTCCGCGATCATGTTGCTTGACCTGGTTAAGCGGCACACTGTAAAACCTCAGGACAGTGCTGTCGAATGCAAATGCTGCTGGGGCACTTACTAACACTGTCTTTTCACCCCATAGCACTTGTCCTAGGGGTGGTCACGTTTTCTCCCAGGAGCTACGACTTCTGGGCCAAAGCCCTAGGTCTCCAATTTCTGCAGAGCTTCACATATCTTCCTATTATGGACTTAAAAAGCCAATACTAGTTTATTTACCCTTTCATTAAAAAAATGATTGTCAGCCATCGGCGTGCTCGTCTTACCAGCATCTGGGGACACAGTGGTTAGAAGGGGACATGGCCCACAGCTCCACGAAGCACACGGTGTCTGATGAAGACAGGCCTTTAGAATCCAGGGAGCTAAGTGCTTGGGCCGAGGCAGTGAGGCAGGGACTTCTGCACCTGCCTGTTACCCTAGTCATCACTAACAGAAAAATTCTGCCCTTCTCTGGGCTGGCACACTTATCATCTTCAACAGTGCATTAACCTTGAAGCAGAATTTGCTGGAGAGCATCTCTCCAGACTCTCGGGACCTTCTATTCCAAACTGGAGCACAGGCAGGGCCCAAAAGACACTGGGTTGTGGGATGGAACGTTTGACATGGAGACACCTGGGATTTATGGTGTCTTACACACAGGGTATTGATGAAAACAGCAGTTTGCTCCTTGCACTTGCTGAGGGAAGACAAGAGGAAGGCAACCTCAGGGAGGAGCACAAGGCTGTCAGCAGAAACTTCTATAACCAGCCTGTAGCGCTGGCGTGATTAGAATGTGGCACCCCTGGCGACGTGTGTGGGGATCCCTTTGGAGAAAAAGTGTTTTGTACCATTATAGGCCTGTTGACCTTTCTTTCTAATAATGATATTTCAGTCCAGCTGGAAGGGCTGGTGTGCTTTTTCGCCTATATGCCACATGCCGGAACGTGTGGCTTTTCTGTCTCTGGGAGCCTTCTTCTTGGCTCATGGGACAGTCCTGCACAGGGACAGTCCTGTTCCCTTCAGGGGAGCATGCTACCTCTCCCCTTCCTCTCATTACACCTCCGTGGAGCTTTATTCACAGATTGCTTTGGCTTTCCAGTATTGCTCCAGCGTTACTCTCTTCTCCCCAGTCCTTTCTGAGAAGTTTATTTCTGCTTTTGAATGGTGCTTACATAGGGAAAACGCTCCTCTATTATAGGAATGCCCTTGGTTTTCCATGGGCTCTTGGCCTAAGGACATCAGCTTCTCTGGGTGCCATGTCATTTGTTCAGATGAGAAGTTGGAGCCTCTGTATTCCAGACATAGTTGTCCTGGGTGTCCAGGGATCCCTGCCAGCTCAGATTCTGTCCAGAAATGTTCTCATGTCAGGATCCTCTCGTATCTTGCCAGCACATGCTTTGCGGAGACACCCTGCTCTCTTCTGAGCTGCACACACACCAGCCTGGCTTTTTCTTTCAGGCAGTGCTGCCCAGTGGGCAGGCTCACCTTCCGTTCCCCGCTGGAGAGAGAGGGGTCTGGGCATGCGCCGGAGCATTTGAACGCAGCCGCAATGTTGTGATGCCGCCCGGGATATGTGACTTCTTTCCCCTGCTGGTCCCCAATTCCAGGCTCTGCGTGCAACAGCTTGGAGAGTTACATTAGGTCACAGTGCCGCTTTCTAGCTGCTTTAATCCTATCACCTGCCAATCCCAGCGATGTAGCTGAGGTGGCTGCTCCTGTCCCGAAGGAATTTGTGTCAATTTCTCCTGGGACAAATCCACTCTGGGCTGCTTTACAATATTTGTTCCAACTTAAAAACTTGACATAGCCATTCCGTCCACACAGAAGCAAAGCATTTTCTGTGTTTAGGGGCATTGGAGATTGCTGGCAGTTGCCTGGTCTTGGCAGATAACCGGGGCAGGCAATCCACATAGCATGATCCGTGCCCGGTTTGATGTGTCTTTGAACGGCAAATGCGCCTTTTCTCTGAGTCAGCAAAAGGTACCATACCCTCTGACAGTCCTGTGTCACCTCCCTGCTGCATCTGTGACACAGGAAAATGAAACACGGATCCCACCTTTTCCCTTTAGTTGCTGGTTTATTTTTATCTCCGGCTGTTTTAAAGCAGGAAGAAAAGGTGTATGTCCCATAGATCGGGCGCATCTTTATTTCATCACAGTGGTGATTTTTGTAGTTCATGTTAGTAGACCTCATTTCTCTGCCCGTTATGAGCTTAGTATTATTAATTATCTGGAATGGAGCCAACAAAAGTGCCGCTTGTGAAGTGGTCTCTGTGGAGACCACACCAGATGAGGAAAAATGAGACCCTCAAACTCACTGCACTTTATTCCCAGATAAGGTCTTCCAGCCCTCACTCACACTTGCTCCCTTTTGCCTTGCTTACAGTTTAAACCCATCTAGTTGTCCGTTTCCCAAGCACAGGAGAGATAAGAAGAAATCATTTGGAAAGTTAAGGAGCTGGTAGAGCCCAGGAGATCGTAGCAGGAAGTCAGCCTTGGCCAAAAGAGACAAGACTAAAAACTACCCCAGGCAGGCAAACACTCAGAATATGACTGTCTGGGGCCGTTTTGTTCGAGAGCAAACAGCCCTGTGTTCCTTGGGGCTGCGTGTTTCAGCAGCTCTCGACAGTCATTTTGCAGTATCACGCAAAGCTGCAGCAATCAGTTTTTACAAATTTTCAGATGGGGGAAATATGTAAATGATTTTGAAATCTTTTCATTAAATGCCTTAGTAAAAAAGTTCGGCACTTAAGCATATCAACTTCTTGATTCATCTGCACAAGTACCTCTGGGGATTGAGGTCCAATGGTGAGAGGTCAGTGAGGCACATATACAAACACATCTGCATCCTTTGCGCTCAGAGGTGTTCATGGAGTCTTGTGGTTATCCTGTAAGTCTTTCCCAAATAGCGGTAGTAGATAAGAAAATGCTCCGGGAAAGACGGAACTTCATTTTATGCTGTCACGTTACTTCCTCCCTGAAAATGTAACAATCCTTCAGATCCCCTCTGATAAAAAGACCGTTGATTTTTTCTTCTTGTTAGTAGTCAATTCAGATCACTTATTGGTCAAGAGAAATATGTCTCAGCAGAGTTATCCTTAAAAGTAACTTCCCATATTACTTTAGGATGAAATTACTTTCCACCTTTGCTGCTTTCCTGTCTTGTCCCCGAATTAGCCACCTCCTCGACAATGCACAAGTCACACAGGTATGTCCATCTGGAGCACACGAAATTGTAATATGGGTACTAGGAGTAATTCCTCCCCCTCCATTTTCTTTGGCGATTCTTATTAACAAATCACCAACCTTAGCAACTGCAAAATAATCACTAACGTGTGCTGCTTGGTTTTGGATAAAGGATTTCCGAAAATGGACAGGATTGAGTTCCTTGAATCTGATTTTTGTCTGGAAACCTAAGGAGTGTTGTAACTGAGTCTGCTTTATCCCACTCTCTCAGCCAGTTCCATCACCTTTCACCTGGAGGGAGAGAACCAACAGCTTGGGTTTTCCTCTATGGACGCTGAGCCTTGGTGGATGGTGACCCCTTACTGATATTCAAACTTTGGCAATTTCAAAGAATGCTGTCCACGCTGACTGCTGTGAGCAGCCGGGCTCCCCTGGTCCTTTCTCACGCTTATCTTTTGTGTGAAGGCATTTGTGTCTCTCTTCATGTCCCTTTCAGGAGCAATTCTTCCCTTGTTCAATTTTTCTCTTTCTTTTTATGGCTGTCATAATAGCCCCTGATGTAGTCAGCCGGCAATGACCCTGTCCATCACTCACCTGTAAGCTATTCTTGAGCCAGTGGATACTCCCTAAGTGACCAGATTAATTGTGCCAGTGGTGGGTCTTTCCACCCGACCTTTCATCCAGTAGCGTAAAAGCCGGCTCCAGGCTGTGTGCTAGGCTGGCGGCCTTGCCATCTCACGGACCTCCAAGGAGCCAAGGGTGGGAAGGAGAGTGCCAATGCAAATTAAGTGCAGAGGCAGGGATAAAGAAAGGTGTGCCACTGGGGGTTATCAGAAATTAAACCTGTCTTCCTTTGAGTGCCAGTGGAAATAAGTCTTGAGTGGTGAGAGTCCAAAGAAAATTTTCCGCAGACACCATTTCCATAAACTTGATTCTCACAACGAGGTATTCTGAAGGCTGATTGTTTGGGTCACTGTTCATTTGGAGCCTTCACCAGGCAAAGGATAAACTTTGAGGTCCCTACATTTAGGATACTATTTGTGGCCCTCTTGGGCATATAATGTTTATTGTCACGTGAGCAAAAGAGCATCTCTCACCTTTGCGGAGGCTTCTGCGTTGTGGTTATAGCTGTCTGGGTGCTAGTGCTCTGGCTGTGTTCCTCAGAAGTTATTTAATGAATTTTATGAGGAAAAGCATATTCTTTTGGCTCCTCATTGGCCAATGCAAGTTCATGCACATTTTAACTCTACCTTGGTATCTGTTAATGGATGGATTTACAGCATTTCTACCAGGGAGAGAGAGAATGACCTTTCCAGCCATTCAGACCAACCATGCTAAAAATAAGACATATCAAAGATCTGAGAGCATGTTCTCTAAGAGATGGTTTGTAAACAGAGCCAATGGTGACAGCAGTATGTTGTATGCCTGCCAGAGTGGCTGCGAACTCACCTTCTAAGTCACTGAGGAGACGCGCTGCCCAGATTGATACCTGGGTCTTTCTGACGGCAGCTCTGAGACACGTGGCTGTGTTCAGCCAATGTGCACTGGCACGGGAGAGCACCACCGTGCTTCCATAGCAGCCATTGAGCATTCACCCCTCTCCGCTACAGCAGAGGAAACTCTTATCACTCTCAATGAAGAGCTAAAGAATAGGTCCTTCACGGGATTTCAAAGCTTCAGAGTGCTCTGCCTCCGTACAAGGAACCAGCGGTTGTGCCCACAGTTCCTAACCTGTTTTGACTCTCTCAGGGCATGCTGACTTCACATGTTTGCAAACGTTTTGTTGTTGTCATTGAAGTTTCCTTGTGAAAAATCATAATAAAAAGAATCGACCTCTTGTGCGAAGTGACTGCGTGACTGAACAAGTGCACTGTGCCATCATTGTCTGGTAGTTACCTGATACCTTGCAAAAGCTAAGCACAGGCAGAAATGGCGGAATGATGAAAGATGGCTAAGTTCTCATGGCCTTTGGGGTTTTTATAAGTTGTAAATGTTTTGGACCTTCCCTTATATTATAGGCTGTGACTGTAGAAACCAGGGTACCCAAACAGCAAAGAGCAGGGATCCCATTAACCCAGCTTTCTTTCTGGTTTCCATAGAGCAGTTGAACGCATGGTCATCTTTGCTATTTTAGCAAAGGCCCTGACGAGGTGACTTTGTGGGGAGGGAATGGTCTCCTATAAGCTGGCTCATGTGTTAGCATTCAGTGTGCTACTGAACAGGATGCTCCAGTACAGGAGCTCGCTTTGTTCATTCTTCAGTTGACCCACTGATCAATTATTTGAAGAGCAGCTACTATGTGCCAGGCACCAACTCAGGTGCTCGTAACACGAAGATGTATTATGTATGTAATTCTTAAGGCAGAGGGGTTGGTTGTCTGGTGAAAAAGAGACTTCCACGACTAACTTTACGATAACGGAATGAACTCAGTGGTAAAGCTACAAATAACGTGCCAGGAAGACACAAACAGTAGAAGCACCTACTGAAAGGGTGACAAGAGAGGACAATGGATCACTGTTGGTAGATTATGTACTCATGAGACTCTGTCACATCAGAAGTTAAACATATGCTTATTTATTTATGAAATGTAGTGCCTCGTTTCTCACCTCTTGGGGGGAGGACGGAAAGATCAAGGAAAAGGGTGTCCATAGTAGGCTCTTAATGACGTCCTCTAATGAATCTGCCTTCTAAGAAGGCCCATCTGCATTGTCCCCAGCAGTCTCACACCTCATTAGGTTATAACAAAAGCAGCAGAGGGAAATAAGAATTTGTCCGTCAAGCACCCGGGGCTGTATCTCTGAGAGCAAATGTGACAAACTGAGTCAGAAATGAATTAAATAGTCAGCTGCAGCCAGCCCACTTTAAAAAAAAAAAAAGCCCTGAAATGACCAAAAATGGAAACATACTCCAGTTATCTGCATTCACAGTACAGAACAAATTTGGTCGTATTGAAGATAATTCTCTAGTGCCCACTATTTTTAGCTCAGGGGTAAGCTCCTCTAAGAGCCTTTCGGCCCTGCATCCTTTAACCTGGCCTAACGAACTAAGCCAATAAGCGGTCTGATTTCCCTCGTCCGTTCAGGAGGAAGAGAGATAGCTGAAACAAACCATTTGCAGGGAAAATGTTCGGCCTATCTCATATTAAGAGCTTTTTTCATATAGATTTTTAAAACATCCCAATATTAAGTGTTGCCTGTCAGAGACCAAAATGTCAAGCTTTGCTGTTTTGAAATTGTAGGCTCATGGTTATAAAAAGAGGATTTTATAGGCCCAGTCTAATGGAAATAAACATTACTCCATTACCTTCAGTAAAACCAAATCTTTACAGTTCAAGCTATCATTATTAATGTCTATGAGAAGAGAGAAACGTTTCCAGGGGGTTTATTTATTTTTTTTAGGCAAAGACAGACGGGCGAGCTGCACCATAGCAAATGAAAGTTTTCTTAGAGCTTTCTCCTCGGTGACTTTGCAGTGTGTAATTTAAAAGCAGAAAGCAAAGAAAATGCAGTTTTAAAACACTTGGCTGGCTATTCCTGGTATGTTTCTTTCTTACATTATTAACAACTCTTTGTGAGACTATTGTTCTGTCAATTCTTGTCTGTCTGTCTCTATCTGGTGCACACAAACAACTTTATCAGCCCTTTATTGTTCACAACTTTCTTTGTGTGTGGGTGGTGGCTTAGGTGTGAGCTATTTCAGTTTAAATCCTATAACTGCGGGTGTGGATTACAACGCTTAATGCATTGCCATCTACTCTGTTCCTCAGAAACAGTGCTGCTAATCAGCAAAGTTTAGTTGACCAGTTGACTGAAATTCAGAAGAGTGGATCTGCCAGTTCAGAATGGGATGAATTTGACCCACGGATGCTACCTGTCAAGCAATCAATGGCCTGATATTTACTGAACTCATATTATATGCGAGGAGTTATGCCAGATGTGGTGGGGGGGTGGGGGTGGAAAGGTATTTAAAGCAGGACTTCAATCAAGGAGCCTCGGCCCCGAATTGCCCAAATTAGATACGCATGCCTGCAGAGTGGTGGTCAGGAGGTTGAGGGCATTTAGAGAGATCCTACTATGCCCCAGATACCATGGCTAGGTCTTCTCTCTTACAGAGTGAATCTACCAGCCTACCAGCCTTCTTGCAAACATGGTATTGGGCCACTGCTAAGTACCAGTCACTTCCACGGGTTATGCATGGTTTCTGTCCTCCCGTACATTAGGAATGTGGGCGTTAGTATTTAACCAGGTCTCAAATTTCCTGGTTCCCACTGCTTGTTTTCAATGTTAGGCAGATGCACTTGGTGTTTTCTACCAGGAAACCTCAGAGCAACCAGCCAGTTGCATAGCCATCTTTGTGGATATTGTCATTTGGTTGAGATGCTTTCTAGACTGTTAAATGATTAAACGGTGCCTATTTTGCAGAGAACGGGTGGGCTGTGGGTATTCGTTGCTCGGCAGTTGCTCCCTGCTGTCAATGAGGTGTTTGTCGGCAAGCTGGCTCCTGATCTTTTGTCCCCTTTAAGATGGGCTGTTAATCTTTAGCACGGGCTGTCTATGAGACTCAGTGCACACCAGTTGCCTAACTTCTTGTTTGTGTGCTCTCAGGGATCAGAAACCAGTTTGCCTCCCCCGCCCCAACAAACCGCACAATTTAGGGTCACTGCCTCTGTCTCTCTGTCCTTTTTTCTCCACATTTGGTCTGTCCCTTAGGACTCCCTTCTTATTCTTAGGTCCACGTTTACCCTCTTCCCTGGTCATTTCTTTTCAGCCCTCACTAACTTGAACTTAGTGGTCATGGTCTCTTCAATGCTTCCCACTGCCCCCTGTGAGTGTTCCAGCTACTCCCAAAGGTGTCTTATCCTGCAAATGCCCTGCTTGGTTATGAAACGATCATTGTTTTTCAGTTCTATGAGCCTAGAACTTGACCAGAAACAATGGTGCACATGAAGAAGTACATGTACCTTGGGGATGATCTTCCTCTAGGGACACATCCCATTATGAGAAGACAAGACTCCTCTATGGGACATGATGGGTGAAATGTGGATGGTCACTCAACGAAGCCCCGTTTCAGGCACCACGTACAATAGAAGAGTCAGTGACCTAGCTCCTGCTGTTAGTTTCCATTACAAAGTAATCGTTCCCCAAGAAAACATGTGATCATTGGCATGATATTTGCAAACTGAGAGTTTGGAGGTGAGAAGAGATCCGTAAGTCCTGTGGGGGAAACCAGGCTGTGGAGGCAACCTCGGAGCTCGATCTTCCAGATGGAGAGCGATTTCCACTGGAAGAGAGGAGAGGAAAGTATTTTTAACATCAGCTCTCATCCCACTATTTACTTAACACACACTTATTCATCACCTCCTTTGTGCCAGGGTTTACGCTGAGTGTTGGCGTAACAAACTGGATTGGATGGAGACAATGGTATGAACAGAGTCAGTGGTGAGGGAAGCCAATGGGATGGTTGGGAAAAGAAGACTAATCTAACTGATCAAAAGAAAAACTATTAGACACAGGTGAACAGAATATTACAATTGTACCATAGTCGGCCCTTGAACAATGTGGGCCACTTAAGTCAATAATTTGAGAATAACTTTTGACCCCCTGAAAACTTCACAGTTGTATTAACAGCCTACTGTTGACTGGAAGCCTTACTGATTAACACATGTTTTGTATGTTATATGTATTATATACTCTATTCTTATAATAAACTACACTAGAGAGAAGAAAATGTTAAGAAATTCACAAGGCAGAGAAACTACATGTACAGTATTTATTGAAAAAACATTGTGTGTAAGTGGACCCATGCAGTTCAGACCCTTGTTGTTCAGGGTTCATCTGTGAATAATTGGAGAGAGTTAGTCTGTGCATGGGGAGACCAAGGCCCAGGCAAGTTAAGTGACCTTCTTAAAAGGTATCAATGTTAAGCCAGGATGAGCAGGGAGAAGAGGGTTTCTAGGGTATGTTATTGTGGTGGAAGGGTTATCCCAGACAGAGAGTGCAGGCAGGGGCCCACTCTTGTGGTTTTCAAGCTTGGGGTAATAGGGCTTGAAGTGGGGGGGATGCTGACAATGAAAGGAAGAGATAGGTGTGGGAGACTTTGTGCAGAAAAAAATCGATAAAGATCTTGATCACATAAAGTGATAGGTTCCCTGTTGCAGTGAGAGAAAAGGGAGTAAAGATGGCCGTGATTTCAAGCCCTGGTGAACTGAGAATTTGGGGCCAGTTAAGGAAAATAAGAGAATGGGGGAGGATCCAAGAGAAATGATGGAGAAGGCAGTGTGTGTAGATTTCAGAGCTCATGGGGCGGCTGCTATTGAAGGTCTGTGAACAAATTGCAATAATAATTGAACTGGGGAGCCCTTACGGAAGTTGTTATGAGGAGAGCGTCTTAAAGCTGCAGACACGGTGAAGGAGGGCTGTCAGGGGCCCCCTTTGTCTGAAATACTAAAGATTTCTCTTTTGCTTTGAGGTTGATAATTATCAACCAGATTTCTTCTTGCCAATAGTAATATTGCCAGATTTCTTCTTGCCAATAGTAATAGTAACATTGGGTATTTTTATGTGCCCGATGCCAGGGCTAAATATTTCGAAACAGTATTTTAATGTAAAAATATTTTTAAAAGTTTAATTTAATGAATTCAAAAGAGCACAATGTAATATACAGATGATGTATTATAGAACTGTACGCTTAAAACCTATATAATTTTAGTAACTAAAGTCACCCCAATAAATTTAATTAAAAAATGATCTCATCTGATCCTCACAGTCACCATAATGGGTTGGAGGTATTACTTCATTTTACAGTTCCGAAAGTGAAGCTTAGACGAGTCGCTTGCCCAAGGCCAAGTCACAGAAGGTAACCAGAGGCACAGAGGTTGCCTACCTCCCCAACCTACATGTTTAGGTTGCACCACCTTTCATCACTTCATACCTCTATTGCCAGGCTCTGAGCTCCTCATCTGCTCCTGCTCCCAGCCTTTTCCACATTTTCTGAATGCTTAGAATTATCTCCATCGTCTTGTTTTCAATTCTCCTGAATTTTAAAATCACAAGAACCTCTCAAATTCAGAAAGTGTTTTCTGATTAATTCCACATCTACCCAAACAGCTAGGGGACCTCATTGGAGGAGGTTTCACGTTTTTTAGTGGGGAGATCAGCATGGATCCATCCTGCCACCGGCTGGTCTGGAGGTTTGTGTTTGCAGAGGACTGCGCTCGAAAGTATACGTGAAAATTCTAAGGCCAGGAACTGTTTGTGATATTCTTGGCCCCCAGTGTATATATTCTTGATACTTGTTGACTTATTGACCAAGGTTTTGTGGGCATTTGGTTGACAAGGAAGACAATTACAAATTATTGATAATACATGCTACACTTGGCTTTAAATTCCTTAATTGAACTCTTGGGCGTGTCTTATAAACTAGAGATTTGGTAGACTATGTCTATAAGGTAAGTCTCCTGAAAGACAAATTTAGTGTCAAATATATAACCCATGTAAAATGCAATTGAAAATAGATATATTTGCCCTGGCTGATACGGCTCAGTTGTTTGAAGCATTGTTCCATGGAATGAGAGGTTGTAGGTTTGACTCCTGGTCAGGGCACATACCCAGCTTGGGTTGGGTATGGATCCCTGGTTGAGGCATATGAAAGACAACCAATTCATGTTTCTCTCTCACATCAACATTTCTCTCTCTCTGCCTCTCTCTTTCTACCTTCCTCTATCTCTAAAAGCAATGGAAAATTAAGAAAAAATAGATATATTCCCCCAAATAAACCATTTCTTACAAATTGTACATTCTCCTCTCTCAGTAGGCACCAACTCATTTTGCATTTGTGGCTGTGCACACTTTTTCTTAATGTTTTGGGTTGAGGAATGAAACTGTGTTTTAAAAAAACTTGTTTCAGCCCTGGCTGGTGTAGCTCAGTGGATTGAGCGCGGGCCTGTGAACCAAACAACCTCGGTTCGATTCCCAGTCAGGGCACATGCCTGCGTTGCAGGCCAGTTCCTGGCAGGGAACGCACAAGAGGCAACCATACATTGATATTTCTCTCCCTCTCTCCTTCCCTTCACCTCTAAAGATAAATAAATAAAATATTTTTTAAAAAAAAAAGTTGAAAAAATTTGTTTCATATATACAATGCCTTGCACATAGAAGAAGCCCAATAAACACATGTGATAAAACTACATGTTATTCCCTGAACTAATTCGTAAGTAGGGATGATGATTTTTATTTCTTTTGGTTCCTGTGTTCTACTAGGGGTTCTTCAGTGCCTAGTTCAAAATTCTGTGCACAGAATATATTCAGTGCTGTCTAATGAATAAATGAATTAATGGCATTTAACTTGTGATCTACTAAACCATCCTGGAAATATTTTTAGGGGACTGGGAAAATTACTTGAGCAACAAGATCAGTTGAGTAGCTGCCAGGCTGGGTCTGGTGACTGTATCTAAATCTTTGGTTAGGCCAGTGCCTCTATCTCAGCTTGTTCATTCTTTGTTTTGAATAATACAGGTTTTTGTGCATTGATGTTTAAGATAAAGTGGTGCCCATTTTTCATTTCTGGTTACGTTTACAAAACAGTGTTTTACTGCTGCCTAAACATCAGGAGCGCTCACAGTCACTGGTCCTGCAGCACACTGAGCAAGGACTGTCGTGTGTACTTGCCCTTCATTTGAAATATGTTGTATTTAAAGGTCATAGTGTTCCGGTTTGGGTAGCAAATTATTGATCTGGGTATTATGGTAACAGCTTTACTGCTGATTGGATAAAGATAAATATCTAAGAATGCAACTGGTATTACCTGGCATTATTGTTTTTCCCAGGAGTCCGTTCATCCCAGAAAGGCTAAGAGTGGTCAGTAGGTGACGATTATCGGGCAGAGTGCAAGCCAGGGTTACCCAAAGCCTTCTAAGCTCTGCTATTTGTATTCTGGGCCTTATTTCCTCTTGCATATCTATCTTTTTTACTCTTTGTTTAGAATTCCTGGACCTTTTGTAATTTTTCTGTTGTTCCCCACCCCTTTTTCACTTTTATGCATTACTGTTCCTCTTCCTATCTATTTTTTAAAGGATGAGGAGGAGAAACTATCATTGCAGAATTCTTAATTGTCTAATATAAAGCCTTTTATCAGGTCCCCATTCTTCTGGAATTATTTGTGCTATTTTAATATTCTTTTTTTTTCTTTATTGACCAGGATGTAGTAAAACTCTTTGCTACCTTGGTATTTTATTTTAAATGTTTTAGTTTTTGATAATGTGTCTCTTTGCAGTCTCCTAATTTTCTTCCTACTTCTTTGAACACGTCTTTTCTCTTTCCTTTGGTACGAGATAGTAAGGGTACCTCTCCCTGAAGCTTTCAGTATGCAGGCAGGTGAGAACTAATTGGACAACCAAAGATCACATCTCCAATGGCTCCTCAGTGTCTCTGTGTTGACTGTGTTGTCATCATCTCTGAGTTGGGCCATGCCTTGGTCTGACTTTAAGACTGGCATTTTAAGCAATATCACTCTTCCCTACTTCACAAAGGTAACCCAAGAAGAAGAATTTATGAAATGGTGCTTGAGAAGTCTCCTAGTATAACTTTATTTCCTGGGCGATCCATGGAGTGGGTAATGTACCGGAGTGGGCTGGTACTAAAAGTTTTTTTAATAATACCTTAATTCATATTTATAACACCATATTTATATTAATTAATCTAAATGTATATATTGTCTTAATTTATGTAATAAAATATAAACATAAATTTATACTTCAAATTTATATAATTTATGTTGATGTAATGAAGCATATATTTAATATCTTAACTTATATTTACATTTCAACCTATAGAGTCAGTCCATACATTTGCTAAGTTCTTTCTGCCTTTCTAAAAGGACTAGAAGGCAAATGTTTTGCAGTGTGGAATACATTCTCAGCATTAAGAGGTTTGCCAGTCCATAAGCTAGTGATGGCAAAGGTGAGATTTGAGTCTATCTTTCCTCCCAATTTTAACATATTATCTCTACATGGCATTTTTCATATGTATGAAGGGACTATTGATAACTTATAAAACCAAATAATGGCTTCCTCTGTACTTCACAATGAAGAAGCCAGGAATCAGAGGAGTTTCACCGAGTTCCGGGACATGGGCAGCTCTCTTTCTCCTTTGTACCCCAAGCGTCTGCAGGCAGCAAGCACAGCAGGGCAGTTGGGAGGTGGGGCCCCAGAGTCTGCCGGGACTGGGTTATAAATTCTAGTTCCACCACGTCCTGGTGATGGGTCCGTGGATAAGTTTCCCTAACCTCTCCAAGTCTGTTTCTTTTTTGGTATAATAGTGCCTGCTTGATAGGATTGTTCTTTCATTCAGCAAACATTACTGATCACTTATTCCGTGTGAAAAATCTGGTAGACATTGGGGGTTCACTGGTGAACGAGAGAATGAGCAGCCCTGTCCTGCTGGAGCCCATGTTCTAATGGGTGGTTTTTAGGGTGAAATGAGACCATGCATCGAAGGTGCTCACTCCATAGTTGGACTATAGTGTGTACGCGAGAAATGTTTTTTGACAAAATGAACAAAAAGTCTATAAATCACTAAAGGTGATAATATTTGCCTTTCAACTGTAAGTATATTTATAAAGATACTCACTGGACTAGTAAGAAAGCCTTTGCTTTGGGAAGAAGGAGTCTATTCTATGAAAACATTCAGAATTTAACTATAATCATTGGGATTTATAATTTAGACTTCTCTGGTTGTAAATAACAGAATACAAAAAAAAATTAGAATCAGCTCTAACTTCTCCAAGAAGAATAGCAGGAAGCTATCAGTGGCTCATGGAATTGATGAGAGGGTGTTGAAGTGGGCTTAGAAGTCTTGCAACAAAACCGCAAGAGAATTCCGATCACAGCTCAAATTTTAATAGGCTTCCCCTGGGTTCTGGGCCAGCCTCTGTGCAATGAGCGGAGCGTGGGGCTTTTGCTTTCTGACTCCCACTGTGGATCTGGTGGAGAAGGCATAATTGTAGAAAAGGAAACTGTGGTGCTGTGACAAATGTAAAGGAAACTGTGGTGCTGTGACAAACATACGGGGTAGTCGAGAGACAGCACATGAAATCTCTAGGGTCCTAAAGGAGGCTGGAGGATCGCGTGAGTATAGAGTGCTTGACACTAAGGGATAGGGTTCTTGCTCTCAAGTGAATAGTAGGAATTCTACCACCCAGTGGCTATTGTCTGCAATTCCACGAATTCCACAGTGCTGTTGTTTCTATTACTCCTGCCTTATAAATATAAATACAAATACAAATATAAATATATATATATTTGCATACACATGCACACATATATACACACACACACTGAATACATTTTATGACACCTTGCCTCTGATGCTGTTTGTCAAATGGGAGCTCTCCATCTCACTGTGCACGCGTCTCATTGGCGCTCAACAGTATGCACTCATTACCTTAGTTGTGATCCAACAATTCCAGAAACGTGGATGGAGCATCAGCAATGTGCATCTTCTGTGAGCCCAGGGGTATGCTGGCTCTGGGAATGTGGAGGGATGTGTTAAAGTACATTCTGCAATAGCATATATTTGCTCTCCTGAGGAATTGTTCATGTGTCTCTGCCAAGAAACATTAGCCTTTTCATTTTTAAAAAATTTCCAAGTAATATATGTAGAAATAATGTAAGGGAAGTGCATAGTTCAATGCTTGTACATAATTGGTAGTCAATAAATGGCAATTTGTAGGAACATTCGGTACCTCAAACTTCCTGGATAGCTCTGTAAAACCAACAGTGTCCTTGGTAACAAAACTGCAAGAGAATTCTGGGCAAGATTCAAATTCCGGGGAGGGAGTGTCCAACAGCCTGCCCCTAGGCTTGGTGCCAGCCCCTCTGTGATGAGGGGAAAGAGGGACTTCTGTTTACTGGCTTTCTTTAGCCCAAGGTAAGTTCCACAAGGGAGGGGCTGTGCCTTTTTCATCCACTACTGCACCCAGCACTTTGCATGGTTCCCAGCACATGGTATGCACCTAAGAAATGTTTGTTGAAGAAATGACCAGATTGGGAAGCTCTAGATAGAGGCCAAAGGGAAATGACTAAGCTACTTGCCTGAGTGGCTATCATTAATGCATAATTTTCAAAAGCAATCTTAGGACAAGCAAGATGTTTAATCTCTGTCATGAAATGTAACCTTTGGAGAGAACACGAGCAACCACAGTGTCACTTCTCAGTGCCCTGCAGCTCTGAGCACGCCTGCCCCTCCCTGATGTGGCTGGCGATAACCAATGAGCAAAGGCATTTTGTATGTTAAAGTGAACCGCGTTTTAGTCAATGATGTTTGCAATGACGAATGAGTCCTGGGTAAGTGGAAACCAGGAAGCAGTGGCTTGCACTACAGAAAATATTGACGCCGAGCATCTTTGCTCAGAATGCAGGTTGCAAAACTCCAGCATTTGGTGTTTTCAACAACTACCTGATTTTCTTTATGGTTGCAGGGCCACATTCTGGAAAGGCGGTAAGCTCTAATAGGTATTGTGTGAGCAGTTTGGAGTGGGGTTAGGGGATATAAGTGGTTTTGGTTTGGTATTATAACTGTGGCAACAGATGTCTAAATACCATACTTTATTTTGGTTCAGGGTGAGATAATTTGGTGGTAGTTAAATGTTAGGTTCCTATAACATAAGGTGCATATCATCATTCACTCATTCAATGACTATTTATTGATCATCTGCTATATGACCTTGGGTTTTTATATGTCTAAGTTATATTGTTTCATTTATTTTATATATTTCATATATATGTACTATTACAGTTGTCCCGATTTTCCCCTTTGCCCCCCTCCACTGAGCACCCCCTACTCCCTCAGGCAATCCCCACACCATTGTTCATGGCCATGGGTCATGTATATAAGTTCTTTGGCTACTCTATTTCCTATACTGTACTTTATATTCCCATGGCTGTTCTGTAACTACCTATTTGTATTTCTTAATCCCTTCACCTCTTCACCTATTTCCCCACAGGACCCTCCCATGTGGCAACCATCAAAATGTTGTATGTATGATTCTCTCTCTGTTCTTCTTGTTTGCTTTGTTTGCTTTTTTAGATTCAATTGTTGATAGATTTTTATGTGGCATCTCTCTTTATCTGTCTTGCTTGCCTAATTCTTTAGTATCATCAGACTCCCCCTTTGACATGGCTTCCCCTGGAGTACCATCGTTTGGTGTCCTGAGACATTTAGGTGCCTCTGCTGCTAGCTGCACTGTTCCCCACGATTTCTCAACTTGTTCCTCGTCTGTGCTGGCTCCTTCCCTGGATAGGAAGCTACTTGAGGGTCTGAACTGTGATTTTCACTAATACAGCCCATTACCTAACTCAGTGTCTGAAATATAGTAAGTTCCTCTTACGTCTGTGTTGAATGAATAGGAATTAAACAAATCTGAAATTATTTTTGGAGTGCATTAGGCAAATGCACAATGTTGGTTCTTGGAGAACCATCAAGCATTAACAGGTACTCACTTGTCCTAAAGAAGTTTCCAGTTAACCCAGCCACTCTCATGTGTCTGATGTGTTTTAAATGCCTACTATGTTTCTGGTCACCATCTCTTTGGAAGTAAAGATGGTCCTTTTAAAAGATAACTAATATTAAGTGTCATTTGTCTTGGGTGCTACATTTTAGGTCCAAATAAAACAATGAAAAGAGAAGAGTAGTGTGGATGGGAACATTGTGTGAAGAGGCAGATAAAATATCAGAACCTATTTTATTTTTAAATAAGGCCGTATTTTTCCCTTCCTTCTCCTTTTTTATTTATATGCATTAATTTATCCATCTGGGATTTATTCAGAATCTGCTGTATTATATACTCAGAATATAAAAATAAATGTCATGACCCTCTTAGGAATACACACAGTTCAACGTTTATTTAAGGGGAGTCCTAACACTGAGCCAAACACTTCACTCCAGTGCATATTATCAGTATGAAAACACATCTTTAATACTGACATTTTGATAATGAACTAAAGGATGTAAATGGTCGCAAAAATATGTGTTGTCATTTTTTTGTTGTTGTTGCTAAATCCCAACATGTGAAGCTTTTAAATGGAACTGATAGGCTTCTATTATATACTTAATGTCCAAAAACACATATATTTCCAGTTGTGGCTTTCCATTTTAATTTTAGATCATTCCCAACTTGTATAAATGCTTCTGAAATTATCAGGTGTATAAGAGCAAAATATGTCGATAAAATAAAATTCTATTCTTCTTTTGAATAAAAGGTAATTAGGTTGTTTTTAAAAAGTCAAACAAAAATAATACTCACTTTTCTGGGACAAGGGTATCTTGATTTATAGACTTTTAAATTTCTTCTCTCAACCTATGTTTCTTTGCTCAGCCTGTGGAATTATTTGACTGTATGGCCTCTCCGTTAGGCCAGACAAGTTGGAAGGCCATCAGAAATTTCTCCATGTTTATGGTAGTTGAATTGGTTCATAATCCAGTTTTGCGTGAAGCCTGGATGTGATTACGATGTGCCTTCGTTCTCTAGGGCAGAGGCAAAACCTAGATGTCTTAACATATCCAAACGTTAGGAGAGGTCTGTTCTGTAATAGCTGTCACAGGGATTATCATCACCAAAATAATGTAACTATGCAAAACATTTCATGACTTGATAAGAAACCCCTGCCTGGATTTCTGCAACATGAAGACTGAAAATGACTCTCTTTTTTCAGACCTAACTTTCAGTATCTGAATGACTTAGCTGGTACTTGTCACATATACATGGAATTATATTTTTATTGTTCCCATTTCACTTCCTTGACTAGATTACGAACTCATTGAGGATAAGAAAAATAATGTGTAACAGTAGATAATTCTATTGAAGGCCTGTATGTGCCAGACAGTATTCTAAGCACCGTGTATGTTTAATTAATTTCATCTTTACAGCAACCTTGAGGCAGATATTTAATCATTGTCTTCACTATAGATGGGTGATTGAACACAGAAGAGTTCAGAAGCGTGGCCGAGGTCCCCAGCCCTAGTCCAGGACAGAGCTAGCGCGCAAGCCCCCACAGTCCGACTCCGGATCCTGTGCCTTTAGCTGCTTCATTGTATGACCTCTTCAGGTGGCTCGTACTTCCTGTGTGATGCTTCACACAGCGAAGGGACCCCCCAAATATTAAATGATTGATTTATCAAATAATTTCTCAAATGTTGTCGGCCTTGATCAAGTTCATTTATTTTATTATTTACGTTATTTCAGTTTTTCATTACAGTTTACCATCTATTATTTTGTATTAGTTTCAGCTGTACAGCATTATGGTTAGACAATCATATACTTTACAAAATGAGATGTATATCTATATATATGTACATATATATAGATATACATATGTCTATGTAAGATATATGTATAGGAGCTATGAGACAGATATTATTACGTTAATACTCTTGATGAGGGTTAAATAGGAGCAGGGATTATTTCAGGTACAATGTAAGAACGCTCTGCAGAAATCCCTCCTCATTATCATCGCTGAAAATGCGTGGTAGCTAAAACGCTCATCAGGTTCAGACATGGAAACATTTCTGGCTCCCAGATTTGAGGTTATCTACAAGCTTCCCATCAAAATGTATTTAACTTTTTTCTACAGCAACATAGTAGCTATAGCTTAAAAATATTTTTTCACCTGTTTAATAAATAGTAATTCTCTGGCCCATTGTCATAGAGCATATAAAGTATTGTGACCCCAAAGTCAATATTGCTTTGATGCTGAGTTTTCCATACCAGCCTTCTTTTTTATGTACTTTTCACTTTCCCTGATCTAAGAGATGTTTTAGCAAATGCCTTCCACTAAAAATGATCCCTTCTTTCTGTACTTAACCTTTAATCAAGCTATGAAGTTTTAAATAGTTAAAAGTTTTGGCTGTGTCTTTGCTTTCTGTAACCAAAAGCCTCTAGTAAAGAAAATCAATATTCTAAGTGCTAAATGCTTAGTAGAAAAGAAATATATTCTTTACAAATCCCTTATACAAAATGAGAAACCTATGAAAGGTGAACTATCACAGTTTCAGAAGAAAATCAGCAAATGATTTTGCTTGTAATAACTTCATGCAAATCATCCCGTTAACCCGCAAATGCCATGGCTCATCATACAGGCTCCAATGATTGACAGTCTAATTGAAAGGTGAGGTAATTGATGTACGGATGCACACACAGACATACACATGTGAATCTGAGACATGCATCTTGTACATGTCTATTTTACTACATGGATAAAGGCTGATGAAAATCTGCTTATGAATAGATAAAGAACTAGGTTTTATACAGTAGCGTAAAACATGGTGTGAAGCACAAAGACATGTTAAAAGAGCTAAGCTGGTGTGCTTAAGTAATATTTAATGGGGCAGAAAAATCAAACAGGATCTTC
Source organism: Sturnira hondurensis (assembly GCF_014824575.4). Taxonomy (NCBI): domain Eukaryota; kingdom Metazoa; phylum Chordata; class Mammalia; order Chiroptera; family Phyllostomidae; genus Sturnira; species Sturnira hondurensis. The sequence goes on from NW_028073411.1 coordinate 5,658,551, forward strand.
AGCTATACTTAGAATTTTCATGAGGAAAAAATATGGGAAAAGCATTTTATATTGGAGATACCATAATGAGGAGGTAGAAAAAATGGTGGGGGAGGAGAGAAAGAAAAAAGGAAGATCAGCATAGAGAGTGACTCCAAGTTGACAGGGAACACAACGAAGATGGCCACAGAAAGTCAATGTCTAGCAAGGCGATATGGAGTGGAGGAGAGAGTAAGTGGAGAGGACATCTCCTGTGTGGAATGATCGGCTGCTCCTCAAATCTTCTGATCTGATTTGTTTGGGATAAATAAAAATTCAGATGAAATCTTCAGTTTAGTAAATATCATTAACTATTCTAATAATGTTTAAAACCTTTTTGAGGCAAACACCATATTATCCAAACAAAACATATGTCTCGGCTAGTTCTGGCCTGGAGACCTCAAGTTTGCAACCTGAGCTAAAATGAGTGACGTGATGTAAAAATTGAAGTCTTTATTCAAAACATATGGCATGCCTTTTTAGTGACAATTGGGTATAATTAAACAGAATTTTTCTGTCTTGCATGATGGGGACAAGTACCAGAAAAAATGTGCTGAGTTTGATGAAAAAGTAAGAAAACTGGAGTCTTCCTACTTTATGGACCAGCAGCTTAGCATCAGTGGGGAGGTTGTTAGAGATTCAGAATCTCAGACCCCATTCCAAACTCCCTGAATCAGAATCTGCATATTACCAACATCCTCAAGTGATTTGTATGTACATTATTCTTTGAGAATCACCAGATTTAGTATACTTAGTATGTTTGTTTTGAAACGGCCCCTGTAAGACAAACTATACAGCAAAAGTTTGGGCAGATAGCAAAATTTCTGAAAACTTTAAAAGTGTTACTAGTGGAGCATGGAACCACGCAAGCTCACTCTTACTGAAGCTCGGACAGGGTTGTTAACACGGTAATGTTGACATATTGCTAATGCTTTCACAGTGTTAACTTCTGCATAAAAACTTAGTGAGCCAAATACAAGGGTCAACAGAGGAAAAGCACTATTTGGTCATCAGTAAATTACCTTCTGTCATCAGTAATTGTTGAATCCTGGACAACCGATAAGGCTGTTTGCTCTCATATGTTTCTTTCAATGTTGTGCTCAGTTTCAAGTACACATTGAATAGAGTGACCTTCTGATAGTCTATGCAATTGACTACATTTCCTAAGATTCTGTGGTTTCCATTACCATGCATGTTTTATCTTGGGTGCATCACCACTGCACTGGCCCCAGCACAACAGTATCTTATCATTGGTTCTGGTAGGGCTATTGGTTGCATGACCACATGTTGTTACCAACATGTATGTGGGCATGTGGAGATGTGTGTTCCCAATCAGAACTTTGTCTCAAGTGCAGGAACAATATGCAGTTTACCCAAAGCAAATCTAATCACTGAGGGGATTAAAAAATTTGAATAATTTTTGGTCCCACAATGGAAATTGTGTTCTAGGGTGCTAGCTAGATCTTGAATTTGTGAGAGGGATAAGTCAATTAGTGGTTCCTCAGCTTATTAGCAACTTAATTGTCAGGATGTAATGGAAATGTCTGAGCTGCAGCAACTCATTAGAAGCAACAAAACACGTGACTGTTTTTTTTTTTTTCACTAGAAGAGTATTCAGTGAGCTGTGTATATGCGCCTAAGAGATCTTGCAAATACGATTAACAATTACATTTAAATGAACACCAATGGAGATATGAGGTTTGAATTTCGCCACTGGGAAAATGCTTTGGAAAAGTTAGGGGCACTGAAGAGAGAGGAGAACCTGGGTTCGAATTTCTACTGTGGCATGTTATGTGAACTTCAGTCAGTTTCTTAACCTCTGTAACCCTCAGTCTCTTTATCTGTGAAATGGTGATATAATACCTATTTCAAAACATTGTTACGATAAAGGAAATAGCACTGAAAAGTGCTAAAAATCAGCCCTAGCAAGAAGCGAGAGTTCAAAGATTATTACTCCTTTGTATTTTTCAATCTAGATTTTTTCACCTGGCCTTTATCTTGAAATAAGCTCAATTTTAGAGCAACTTTACTTTTTCAAGATTGAATATTAAATCATTAAAAAGCATGTAGCCGTAGTATTTCTGCTGGAAAGAGTCTGTGTCTTCTTGTCATGTTTGTACTTTACAGAAATTGACACTTCCTGTCAAAACAGGAGTTTACTTTCCAGCTCCCTGGTAGCTTGTGGTTTGATTTTATTTAGCCTTTATAGCAATAATTCTATCATTGAAACTCAAAGAAAACTATTTCTCCTCTAATGCTTTCTTACTGCTGTAGTTCCCAAAGAAGATCCTGGCAATGCTTAAGAATAGGGAGCAATGGACAAGTTGTGAGAGGTGGTTAAACTTTACTTCATATTTCAAAGAGGATATTTTCTGACGCCTACAGCTCAAATGACAAGTCTGATATGAAAAGAGTATTTCATTTCCAACTAAAACTAATGATTAAATTATGGATTATTCTATTCTTCTAATTCCCTTTCCTGATTTTCACTTTTTCCACCCAATTTTTATTTTTTAAGCCTATTTTTCTTCACTTATTTTACCGTGTATAATGCACAGCCACATTTTTGACCCAAACTTTCAGGAAAAAAAATCTTTTCTTTTATTTTTTTATCTCAATTTTTTTATATTTAGAAACAAATTTGATTATCATGTTCCAGGGTATTATTTTGCATGTGGGTATCATTATTGCTTTCTGGAGTTATACTTTTAGCACATAAACGTAAATAAAAGAATTAAAAACATGTACATAGATATGGAGTTAGTACTACCCATGTATAATGTGCATCCTTATTTTTCCCTCAAAGATTTGGGAAAAAAAGTGCACACTGTACACAGCAAAATACAGTAGTTATACCACAATGACTACAGGGTAGCAAGGCTGCAAACATTGAGAGGGTGAGGGTTGGGTCCATCAGAAACACTGCTGTGTGACTCAGACACCTGCCGTCCAAAAGAGATTTTCTAAATGTTCAAATGAATAAAAAAAATAAAGAGGGAATAAATGAATAAAGCCAAATAAAACATGGTCATGGACTTCAAACAGTTTACATATATACTGAGGACATCTTCCCTCTTTTTAAAAAGTGTATTAGAAAGGGTTTAGCTCAAATGTCTTTTGTGTTTACTGAACTATCTATTTGATCTAGTCTTATTTTTAAGTAAAATGAATTAATTTCTCACCTATCATCTTCAAACTTTTCTTCTCTTATATATTCCCTGTTTATGTTTCCTATGACCTAGTGCGAACTGATATTTTTTGCCCTAGTTCAGTTACTCCAAATTGAAGGCAATATCTGGAAGGTATTACCAATTACTAAACCCAATTGACTATATAAGTGCAAAGGCTATTTAACCAGGGTAAAGATTGTGAAATGGCACATCTTAGGTAATAGATTAAGTCCTAATTATGTAGGGTTTCTTAGGATTTCCTCTTTCGTTTTGCTATTTTATTGACAATAACATTTTTAAAATAATTTTTAAACTATGTTATCATTTGAGAAATAGTAGGAAATACTTACATGGTATTTTATGGTGCCCTTAATGACCACTACTTAAGTTAATTCTTGTCACAATGTTGTGATGCAAACATCTCCATTTTACAGTTGATGGAAGTGAAGTCACAGGATCCAAATGCCTTTCCCAAGTACACACAATTAGAACTTGAACTGCATTCTTGTAAGGCCAAACCCTGCAAGATTTTTAATCTGCTACTTTGGAAATATTCACACTGGGCATGACATCAGTGAGAGCAGAAGGAAAATAAGAGAGCTTGGTTAATGTTTCAGGAATATTGAATGACTCGATGCGCTTCCAGGGACACGTTGAGCACTGTAATGACCCAGAACTATTTTTCTACCAATTGCTAAAGACTAGTGTTTTCCCATTGTGCCTGGAAGTGAAAAGGTCTCCCCCAGAACCACCCTTAGCTGACAGCATCAGGTGTTTCATCCCTGAACAGATTACAGCTGGCTGACACTATCATAGAAAACACACCTAAAAAGTTTGTCTACAACCAGTGGTATCACCAGGGCAACAGGACTCTGGGGAGAAGGCACAAATGGTTTCTTGTCTCCGTTCAGGGCTTTGCTGTAGAGTTTCAGACATGCTGTGTCATTGTTCCTAAAAAGGTTTGTTATACACTGGCTGATGTGGCTCAGTGGACTGAACACCAGCTTGTGAATCAAAGGGTCTCCAGTTTGAATCTCCGTCGAGGCACATGCCTGGGTTGCAAGCCAGGTCCCCAGTTGGGGGCATATGAAAGGTATCCAACTGATGTTTCTTTCCCATGTTGATGTTATACCTCTCTTTCTCCTGTCTTTCTTTTATCTCTAAGAATAAATAAATAAAATGTTTTTTTTCAATGCTGTTATACTCTGCTTGGATTGTGAGGTGTGAAGAAGAAATAAATTTAAGTATTCAACTACTTTAATATAAATTTAGTAAATATTTTTGAATGATTGGTATCTGGGATGCATATATCTTTAGCACTACATTGTTACATAATGCTTCTTACTCTTCCTCAAAGCATATAGGTATTTTGCTATTTTTCCTTCTAGAAACCTTAAGGGATAGACATGGCAGATTCCATGGCTGCTTTTTACGGACGAGAGTGCGAAGGCCCAAGGAAGACAGATTCCGTGCCAGGCCCCAGAGTTGAGTGGACCTGCATTGACCTTGATCAATCATTTAATCACACTTAAGCACACATATTTCTCTTGTCCTTGTATCACAGCCTACACATGATTTTTATTTTTATACTTTTATATAATAAGTACAAACTGCTCATCATAGGAAGGTTAGAAAAAAGGCAAACTAAAGTCATATGAAATTTCACTTCTTGTAATATTTTGGTGTTATTCTTTCAGATATTTTCCAGTATACGTGCATAGATCACGGGGTGAGCAAGTCCAGTTTCCTAAATTTCTTGGGTTTATTTAATGGGTGTGTTTTATTTCAGTGGTATACATCTTATATCATCATTTTTTATGGATGTGGCATGTTGCTGTGTGAGTTCTTCTGTGGGACCTTTATTTCCAGACTTCAGCTTTTCATAGCCTGCTCAGTCTATGGTCAGAGACCACCCTAATGTAATCTGTGATGGTGGGGTTTTTTGTTTTGTTTTTGAAAGGGATCCAATCTGATGGCAGCTGTAATAGTAATAGGCTCTTGTCTGATGGGTGTCCTGACCGTAGAAAGAGATCTAGTTGATGGACTTATGGGTACCAAAGAGGAGTCTAGCACTGATAAGAACTCTCCTAGGTGTTCAAAGTTCAAAGCTCCTAGCCGATAGTCCAAGTGGGTAATTGAGGTGAGAACTGGGACCCCCAAAAGATAGCCCCCTAGCAAAGGAACAAGACTTGATGTGCACTCGATGAAGATGAAGCATTGACCATCTGTGGAAAAAGTGAGGGGTTCTGGGTACCTTGATGTGGGACGCTGGTCTGCACTGATGGCAAAGTCTTGTCTGCATCAGCCCTTGCAACAGGTTATAGCAAATACTGAACTTTGGCCATGCAAAAGTCACACCCCTGTTTTTAGCCCAAACCTTCGGGGGAAAATCTTTTGTTTCAGTGTTTTAATTCTGTTTATTTGTTTACATTTAGATACTTGGTTTTTAAAATATAAAGGAATTTTAGCATTTATTTTTGAACATATGGTACAAGAAATTTTTTGTGACAAATAATGACAAAACACAAGAAGAGATATAAGGTACGACAAATGTTATGGACCAGTACCATCTAAATATAATATGTGCCCTATTTTTCCTTAAGAAATTTGGGCAAAAAGGTGAGCATTATATGGCAAAATATGGTATTTCATCTTTTCTTAGAGGCTCTATTTCATCTTTTGAAGGAATAATTCTCAATCCTGGTTCTTGTTAGATTCCCATCATGGTAGCTTTTAAAAATAACAACCCCACCTCCCCAAATACTGATTTAATTGCTCTGGGGGGAGTAGGGGGCAAGCAAAAATATTTTTAAATGCTCACATGATTCAAATATATGGCCAAAGTTGAGACATACAGCTTTATAGGCATCTTTCACTTTGTGTAAAAGGCCATCAGCAGGAAACTTTACTTTTTGCCCAGTCTTCGTACTAACAATCATATTTTCAACAGTTTTACAGACTCAACTGTTTCTAAGTTATCCCAGTATGAAACCTTCTCTAGGAAAAATAACCCTGCCCTGCTTTTATAAATGTGACTTTTTAATAAAAATTAAGCTTTCCTTAAATAAAAGCAGGGCAGGGTTATATACTTATTTATTCCTTATTTATATACTTATATACTTATTTATTCCTCAGAGTAGTTTATTTTGTTTATAGTAATTTAATTTGTTAATCATCTGTCTTCTGCTGGTAGAATAAACTTATCGAGGGTACAGGTTTTTAACTATTTTGTTTATTGCTATATCCCCAGTGTCAAGAATGCCTGGTATACAGTAGGTACTCATTACATACTTGTTAACATTTTTTTGACACCCAGTTTGACATACAAATCATGACTCATAATCCCAGGAAGCTTATGTCCAACGTTTCTATTCAGGTCTGCACTGGCAACTTCCCATGCACAGTATTTCAAGCAGCATTCAGGCCTCAAGAAGGAAAATAGCAAGCGAATGAGAAAGCATCTTTGCTATTTTTTACTTCTATTCTCCTGGGAAGCAATGTGCTGCCGTAGAGAAAGTCAGGAGCCCGTAGAATCCAAACAAATACATGTTTTGATCAGTTAGTTATTGGCGTGAAGAAAGTTTAACTCGTTGGCCATCAGTCTCCTCATCTCCAAAGTCACGTCGTTGGATGAGCTGACTCTCCTCTCACTCTCACTTTGGGTATTTCTGGTACTACATCCCATTGTTCTGCAATCCTATCAGTAAGTGATTCGTTTTCTCCTCTTGTCATTCTGCGTGGCTTGAATTGTTATTCACTTTGCTTTGTACTTCTTTTGTCATTTGCCGTGTTGTTATAGGCATGTGTGATTTTTAAATGCAGTTATCAGTGACTTTAAAAAATTTCTGTGTCAGTGTTAGTGTCCACTTTGGCCAACCGAATGTCCAATGGTACCCGACTGTGCATGCTCACCACATATGTGTATAAACCACTGATAATTATAAGTGATGCTGCAGTATAAAGTATTTAAAGAGCCTTCACAAGGGGTACTCTCAGTTTAGCATTACAAGAATCTTAGTGTCTGAACCCTAGGAGATTGTGGACTTACTCAGATGCTTTGGAAACCTAACCCATGTGGAATACTTAGATATAAACTCATTGGGAGAAAAAAATTTTTGTATTGTTCTTATTTGGCAAGTATTGACAACCCACTACTGTGTGCAGAACACTTAGTGGGAAATGAAATATGCTCAAGGAGGCTGAGGCCCAATCCCAGGCTCTAAATGGCTCCGATTCTCTTGGGGAAAGGGCCAGGAGCAGCAAAGAGGATTATCACGAAGCACACTTTGATTTCCTGCACCCCAGATAGCCCCACAGACAGGACAGCCTTGCCTCTGAATAGCCTGTAACCGTCTTGAGACAGTTTTTGCTCCCTTTAGTGCTATTGCCAGAATATTGCAGGAATCAGATCATTTGACATCATCTGTATCTTGGCATCTACACCATGTAGATCGGATCTGGGTGCCAGGGATCTGCAGCTGCACAGTGGGCACATGTAGCTCATGGTGCTCAGTCTTTACCAACAAATAGCATTTGCTTCTGTGATGGTGCCCTGCTAAGCACTTCTTTGGGGCAGGAAATTTACGATCTTATAGAGAATTTATTGATTGAAATGGGAAATTCTTATAAAATATTTCTTATAGAGTCATTCTAAAAAATATTGCTTATGTCCAGTGTTAATATCTTCTAATTTGCAACCATAAAACTTTATGAGTCATTTACAGTGTGTCTCCTTTCTGAAGTCTTGATGCCATAGTGCTCATTGATCAATGCCCATGTGAAATGCTCATTAAGTATTCTCAAAAGCTGTCTCTCGTTCCCTGGGTATATATGTGTGTACACACACACACACACACACTATTTCTCTTTCACATAGGTGTGTGTGTGTATATATATATATACACACACACACAAACATATATTCTAAATATACCCTCTCTCTATCTAAACTGTACAATCTCTTTGCATATATATTGTCTTTATGTGTACATATGCATATGTACTCTGTAAATCTATATTTTATCTCTATATGTGGATATATTATACATTCTGTCCACTTCTCTCTATATATATCTACCATATTTTTTCATGTATAATGTGCACCTTTTTGCCCAAATTTTTGAGGGAAAAATAAGGATGTGCATTATACATGTAATAATTATATACCATGGGCATAATAATCCCATATATCATGCACACAGAAATGTGGGTACACATTATACATGACAAAATATGGTATACATGTATGTGCATTTATAGGAAGGGGCTCTTTTGTTTATTTTCTGCTATTCTTTCTCCCCCAAACTAAAATTAATTCCCTAGAAGACAAACTATAGCACCTAGTAGGCACTCAATCAATATGTGTAAGTAATAATATAACTATGTCTGTAAATGTGCAATAAATATGGTAGAGGTCTGCAAGTGCGTGCAGGAGTAAAGGGTGTGTCAAGTGCTGAATTCATAGTTCATCTTGGTGTGGATTTCAGGGAATTGCACCATGCCATAAGCCTGCGAGCAGCTAGTGATTATGTCAAGCCACGCCTTTAGTTTTTACACATCAACCCTAACAAGTAACAGGTACGCGATGGCCTTTATACAAATTGGAAGAATTTCTGAGCATTCATGTATTTAATAATTTTAATATGATACTTAAAATCTCTATATTGTGTAGGCTTCCTTTAAAAGGGAAAGCATGTTTTTCCATTTCCCTTTCATTTATTCAGATCTTGTCCCGATCTTGAAGTCTACTTTAACTTTTTCCTCCACTATGGGGTTATTTTCAACGAACCCGTATTATATTTCACTTATTTTTAATAAAATCTAGTGCATGAAAACAATTAATAGTATGATCATGGTGATAGTAATAATAGCAAACATACTCCTCACTCTACACCAGGCACTGATCTGCACTATTTACATGAATTAGTTCAGTTGACTTTTGAAATAACCTTACAGTGTAAATCTTATTATTATTGTAACACACTTCTCAGACATGCAATTGTAGACACAGGTAGGTTAGGTAAATTGCTGGAGGTCACACACCTTGTAGGAGATGAACTCTGTATCCAAACTTCAGGCATTCTAATTTCACAGTCTATATTGTGCCTCACTGCCACTTTCATAACAACATAGACATCTTATAAGGCTTTTACGACCTTTCTGAGTTGTGAAAAAATCTGAAGAAGTCTAGAGATGTTTAAGAATTCTGTGAAAGCATATAGAAGAGAAGTCTTGAGAATCTTTAAACATGGTCTGTGTAATCAAGTTGACCGCAAAACCAAAATGATCTTTATGATAATGATGGTGGTCAGAAAATGTTGAAGAAAGAAGAGAGTGATTGGCAATTGAAAGAATGAAATATCATACAATTAATCAAAAAGAAATTTACAAAGGTGATAAACAATGACCTGTAATCAATGAGGAAGCATTGACTGTGAAATATCTAAGCACATTCATATAAAATATAGCGGATAAGAATTCACACAGAAGAAATCAAAATGTTATTAATAACTATTAAAAGTTGTTAGAATTGCATGTGTTAGAAGGGATAAATCTAGCATACAGGAAATTATAAATTCCAATGTGATTTACACACTATTCAATAGCCAAAAAACAGCAACATTCCCAGACTTACATGATTATTAGAACCAGTTGGCTGTTTATCAAAACTTCAGAATCCTGGACTATTCCTCTAAAAATCAATTCTCAACTGGGGGCAGTTCTGCTTTCCGGCAATTATTTGGCAATATGTGTAGACATTTTTTGTCATCGTAATTGGGGAGGCGCTACTGGCATTTAATGGATAGAAGCCAGGGATGCTATAAAACATCTCCCAATGCACAGGACAACCCCCTACTGCAAAGAATTTTGTAGTCCAAAATGTCAATATTGCTGAAGTTGTAAAACTCTGATCTCGAGATTTTGATTTTGTATTCTGCAGGAGGGCCCAGAAATTTGTATTTCTGTCCAGGGATCCAGGTTGTTCTTACAAACCCTTTAAGAGCTTGACAATACAGTGTGAGTTGGATTTGTTTAAAAACATCCCATTGAAAAGGGCATGCTTAAAGTAGGCTTTCAGGTAGGGGTATAATCTAAACAAATGAAGGGGAAAGGGAGGAATATTCTAACAGAAGAACAAATCACTAACAGTAGGGCTAAAGTTAAGCTACACAGTAGCATTGGGTCAGTGATAAACAGTGAGAAACAATCTAAAAGCAACCTTCTCTTTGTATATGGAAGACCAATTCTGCTTCATGGGATGGGATTGAATGCCCCCCCTTAGTTTTTTATCTGATGATAATTAACTGATAAGAATATAGATTAGAGTAGTTGGTGTGTATGCCCATTTTACTATAATAATTTCTTTCATGAAATTCTAGAATATAAAGGGGGTGAGAATAAGATTTTAATTAGATCAATCTGATTTGATATCCAACTCTGCCTGCCTCTTGCTAGCCACATGAGTTTGAAGCTAATAATAGGGTTAATGGGTGGTTTAAATTAAATAGTACATGAAAAGAAATTAAGTCAGCAGTGCATAAGAAACATTCAATAGAGGTCAGCTGCTATTGACTATTTTGTAAGTTAAAATAACATTTATCTCTTATAATAGTTATTGACACTATTTAAATGAACAGAAAAAAAATGAAGTGGGGGTTTAAGGTGTTAATCATTATCTTTGTACTTTGTTTCTGCTAAAAAGGATTGAAAAATTCTGCTTCATCGAAATAAGTATTTGTGCCCTGGCTGGTATAGCTCAGTGGTTTAAGTGTGGACCTGCGAACTGAAGGGTCACTGGTTTGATTCCCAGTCAAGGCACATGCCTGGGTTGTGGACCAGGTCCCCAGTAGGGGGCATTCAAGAGGAAACCACACATTGATGTTTCTCTCCCTCTCTTTCTCCTTTTCTTCCCCTCTCTAAAAATAAATAAATAACATCTTTAAAAAAGGAATGAGTATTTGTAAGTGACTCTAGGTTTTTTGTTCTTTTTATTATTTTTATTTTAATTGTTGTTCAAGTACAGTTTTCTGTCCTTTATCCCCATCCCGGCCCACACCCCCCAGCCTTCCCTCCCTCCCTTCCATTTCCCTCTCCACCTTGTTATTGTCCATGTGTCCTTTATACTAGTTCCTGCAAACCCTTCCCCACTTCCCCTGAAATTCCCTCTCCTCTCCCCTCTGGTCACTCTCAGCCTGTTCTCAATTTCAGTGTCTTTGGTTATATTTTGCTTGCTTGCTTGTTTTGTTGATTAGATTCCTGTTAAAGGTGAGATCATATGGTATTTTTCACTGCCTGGCTTATTTCACTCAGCATAATGCTCTCCAGTTCCATCCATGCTGTCGCAAAGGGTAGGAGCTGCTTCTTTCTTTCTTTCTTTCTTTCTTTCTTTCTTTCTTTCTTTCTTTCTTTCTTTCTTTCTTCTTTCTTTCTTTTCTTTCTTTCTTTTTCTTTCTTTCTTTCTTTCTTTCTTCTGCATAGAATTCCATTGTGTAAATGTACCATAGTTTACTGATCAACAAACTATAGTGATTCTAGGTTTTAAACTGTTTCCCCTTTGTTCTCAATGTAGTGGTGGTCTGTAATGTGTTTGTAACATAATATATTTGAGCTTGTACATTGCTTTCTAAATAGAAACTCATTTCATTGGTGTATGAGTTCACTTATGTAAGTAGAGAATATATATTATATTCTATAATAATTATAGTCAATCCTTACTGTAACCGGGTGGCTGTTTTGGGTTCCATGGAACACAGTTTGAAAAAACTTCTGGTTAAAACTGTTATATATTTGCAGCGTGTAGATGAGTGTGTTACGCAGTGTGTAATGAAGAAGCTCACCCGAGTCCAGATAAATTACACCAATTGTTTTCTCTTGATTAGGGAGCCTGATGCATGGACAGAGATAGTAAGTTAGTCTGGCATGATTTTCTCTTCATAAATCGTCTTGGCTCTTTTGAGATATTAGCAAATTAAGTGCTTGATGATGCATTCTAGTGCTCTCCCAGACACCAGAGTTGGTGTGAGTAAATCTCCACATTTACAATATGCATCACAACCCCTCCCTTTATAAAAGGTGGACATTTTATTGACTTACAGATTTAGTGCCCTGGGACTAATTTCAGAATTAGCTCCACTGTAGTTGTTGCTGTTCATATTTACTTATTTCCTACTAAAAGTATATTGGCTGCTTGCCTGACCTATCAGCTGCTGTATGATAATGAATGCAAGCTAATTTTAAGTCGTAGCTTAAGGTTAACATCATTCAAGAAATAAATCTTCTGGAGGTGGAAAGACATGGGATGTACAAGGCAAACAGCAATGACAACAACAAAAGGAAAACAAAGTCACGTTAGATTCTTAGGACTGATTAGACTTTTTAGTTATTATCCTTCTTTGTTTTTATTAAGCAACTACCATATTCCAAGTGTCTTAATAGTGGTCAGACAGTTGTTACAGGACTTCTGTTTTAGATAGATCAGGCACAAATGTATACTGAGTAACAGAAATAAGTGTCAAAGGGAAAAATAAACCAGAATGGCAGATAGAATGTGCCTGGAATCGTTGGGAAGGTCCCACTGAGACCATTGCATTTGAGTAAATGAGGGGGTATAGGGGCAGGCCATGTGGCCATCTGGCAGAAGAACCTTCTAGTAAGGGGAAACAACAGGTGCAAAGACCTTGGGGTAGGAGAATGTAGAAGAACGCCTGACATTTTTGTCAGGAGAATGCCTGACATTTTTGTGCACTCGTGAAGAGGTCAGAGTGATTGGAAAGGATTCAGATGGATGAATGAAGGTGTTGACAGGGTGAGATGATATGGGTCTTAGTATAGGATAACCAACCATACATCTCAGTTAGCCTGTTATAGCCTGGATTAACCCCTGAGTGGTGGATTATCTGTAGTACACCCTGCCCCCACTCTCAGAGGTGTTCTGGCTTGGATGAGATTTTATATGGTGATCCTAGTCTAGTAGATCATTCTTAGAATTTTGGCTTTTACTCTTAGACATGTGGGAAGCTAAGTTTGGTCAAAAGAAGACCGAGATATGGCACAGGTTTGATCAGAATCATAAAGTGTTCTATGTTGAGATGGGGTAGCAAATGATAAAGGTGAAATCAGGAAATCTAGGTAGAAACATACAGGAGTGTCATTCTGGTCTGCACAGTGCAGCCAGAGTTGAGCTATTTCATTTGAGGCCGTGCAGCTCGCTACTGGTGCGCATGGAACCAGCAGCAATTCTGACTTCTGGTCTGGAGTTCTTTACATAGTGCCTGGTATCTCTCTTAGTTTAAACTTGAGGGAGTGTTTTGAGAAACAGACACGAGACATCTCTCTCTCCCTTGTTTTCCCTCCCTGCAATGGATCTTTTTGAGTGTATTAACCCTGATTTTCTTAGGTCTTTCACTTAAACCTCTGGTTTTACACTTCTAGCTCATATAACTTCAGAGTACTCAACCTTACATGTTCAGTACATGCTTTTTTTCTCATCAGTGTGCAACATAAGCTAATAATTTAGAATGGAACCTAAGTACAGATGGGAGCATACATTTCTGCATACTTAAAAAAGAGCATGATTTTTAACAGGAATCATATGGGCTTCCATAGGTCTAAATATATCTACGGAGAGAATTTCTCAGTCTTGCTTATATTTATTTCCACTTGATTCTTACTTTTTTATTTTTGTGGGAATTATGTTGTGTGTGTCATCATTGGTCTCCTCAGAGTAGATAAATTGAAGGAAGAACCCATGTGCTTATTTTACACTTATGCAGTCAACTACAGTTGACTATGTGAGACTACACTTAAAAAATTGAAATATATTTGCATAGATTCTAACTGTGCACTTGAGGTGCAAACTTGTGTGTGTCAGAAGGACACAGTATGTTCTGTATAGATACATTTATGTATATGATATTTTAAGTAGCCTATATGTCCATGGGGAGTTACCCAGATAGTGAAATTAAGTTCTGTATTCTTTCTACTAGACACTAAATCTGTAAAACTGTAAAATTCCAATGAATTTGGTATCCCCCAGGCAAATACTTGTCACATAAAGTGCTTAACTTAACTCTCCTGAGAGTAAAATAGGGGAATAAGCTAACTCTTTAGGCATTTGTTAGAAATAAGTAGATATAAAAGTATTTTTATAAGACATGTATGATGGAATGTGAGGTGGGCTTTATTATCTTGATTGTGTTTCTGTTGCACATATGTGCTTCAGATTTCTTGAGTCATTTTTAACCTAACTTCAGGTGTCTACCCCCCATTCAAAACCCTTTACTCCATATGCTAAACAAAGAGCTTGTGGGTTACTTTAGGGGCTTTTCCTATTGAATGAGCACAAATAGCAACTTAATGGCAGTGTTCTGTGGGGATTCTGTCCATTTTCTTTTGGAGTGTGAGGCGGTGGGCAGACGCCCTAGGAGACCATGCCCAGGTATAAGAAAAGCAAGAGAAACCACAGTGGATTACAGAGCATTCAAGGAGAAAAAGAAAAAAAAGAGGAACAGGAGAGGGACAGTTGTTTGAAAGTGGATATTCAAAATATTTAACAGCCTTTTCTGCAAAGGCCCAGACCACTGAGTGGACATGGGCAATAGACAATCAGTGACATGGTATCTGTTCTGCTTAAAATATTTTTTAAGCTGAAAACCTCAAATTCCATTTCAGTAGTCTAGTCTAAATTTTTATTCTTTATTTCATTTCAGGAAAATTTCTTTATTATGAATTCAGCTTCTTGCAAATCTTGAATCACACTATGTATATCCAAACCAAAATTTATACATCCAAATTTTTTTTGGCTTTTTGTGCATGAAACTGAGTACAGAATTTTATGTATGGACGTTCAGGAAAGGGACTCCTATAATCAATTGTATTCCTTATTTGAACCCCTGAATCTATCATAAAAGTTGCTTTCTCATTTATTTATTTCAACTCCTGGTGGGGTCTAGTGGAACAAATAATCCAAAACAGTGGACAATCCAAAAATGTCACTTGTATTTGGCATCAGAATACATTACCAGATGTTACTGTAGCAGATTTCCCTTCTTAATTAGGCCTCACTTAAAGTAGGAGTTAATTTTGTCTTCATTAGCTGCTTCCAAATCAGCTGGACGGGGCAAGGAGGAAGCCCAAGGCATGCTGGGTATTTGGGAGGAAGCTGGCCCAGTGCTAAAAGTTGGCGTTAGATTGTGCTCAAAGAATGAAATTTGAACATTGGTAATCAAGAGGATGGGCCTGTGCACTGGAAATGTTTATGGAGCACCTTCTTCAAGAATGCGTAGACCTTTATCCACTCTTTTTATCTGCCTATTAATCCTCAATGCAGAAAAATTCGGTAGTAGGAATTAGGCAGATAATAACCTGAAATTTTATATAGAAAAAAATAGAGGCACAGAGGTTAGGTGACCTCTCACACAGATTGATCCCTGAGTAAACAGTACCTAAGATACTGAAACTGATTAATGAGTGGTAAGAAGACCCCACTCTTTCCTTCTTATTGATGATTTGAATAATGAGGAAGCAAGAATTCTCCTGGCCTAATTCGCATTAAGAGAGCTAAGATAATGAAGCTGTGATTAAATGGCTATTAAACTATTTTTATCAAACAGAGATCAAGCAAGTGTGAGAATCTAGGGACACAGAGTGTAATTGCAATTCCTTAAGAGGTGGAAAAAATTACTATCATGAGCAGGGCATGGTCCTTACATAATGGCCTGCATTTAGAAATCTTGGGGACACCACATGTCGTTTTCACTCTGGGCTTCTCCCTCGGGTGTTGGTTAGCATTTCAAAGCCCCTCACCTCCTTCTTCACTTAGTGGATTTATTCGCTCTTTGTGTGCAGTTGGATGAGTCAAACGCACTGTTTGCCACAGGATGTGTAACCAGTTGGAAGATCCTTTTGCCAATTGCTCACAAAGGAAGAGAGCCTGGGTGTTTTATACTGTGTCCAAAATTTCAATTTTGAGGTGACTCTGGGCACCGGAAGGGGCAGGATGTACCTTCTGTTAATCGTGCCTTTTGGATTATAGCTCACGCTGCACAGGCCACGTGGGGACCCAGCAGTCCCAAAGAGCACTCATGAACCTTTGGATTGTGTTGACTGTTCTGAACTCTCATTTACTAAGGATATGACGTTGCTTTGGAGTTACTGCACATTGTAAATCTGGGTCGTTCATGTTCATGTATGCATATCATTGGTCTCTGGGAATTCTTTATACCTTGAGTAAGTCTTCGTTGACGTGCTGTCTTTATTCTTGGACAGCCCTTCGAGAATGAACAGTTACAGTCACACAGACCTCTCTTTGGGCTGGAAGAACAACAGCTTACTAGCATTGTGTAAGGAGAGCCCGAGGCTGGCCCCCACCGTGGGATATGCTGCTGGATGCCCCCGAGCTCAATGGCGGAGATGCCTGTTGGCCGGTTGGTGCCTTACTGCACCCTTCTGCTCCCCGCTGCGGAACTGAGCTCAGTCTGTGTAGCTGCATATCCCTCCCAGCCGGTGACCTGCTCTCTCCTTCTCACCTTGCTACTTTTCTCTTTAAAAACTTATTGGAGGCCAATAAGTTTATTTTTGTTAGAACAGCCATGTTCAGTATCTAGAAAGCAATAGCGGAGCTGAGGCTTTCTTGAAAGGTTATCTTGCAATGTCATTTTACTGACTAACGTGTTTCCATGACCTGTCGCTTGTGAATGGACATATATATATTCCTACACCAGTGGGCTTCATCTGCAATGATTTTGATTTATTTGCTTTGTAAAGTGGGACCAAAGCAATCATGGAAAGTGACATTAATTGTTTAACAGAGTTCTTTTTGTCACATCCATTGCCTTCTCGGGGGTGTTTGATTGTTGAAACTCATGTGAGCTAATCAAAATTGCCATGATTAGAAGCCATGTCCACTCAAGTTTGCATGTAGGAATATCTGTTGGGCTTCCACGGAAAAGTATGCTTGATATAGATCAGACTTTCCACCGCCACCCCGGCCCCGTTTTTCTATGGTTAAAGAAAACAGAGAATTTGAAATAATAACATTCTTTACTTCTTTGGTTCAAGAACAACTGTCCTAAAATATTAGGCCTTGGAGCACCTCTCAAAGTCATCTGTATATAGGGGTGATAACGAGAAGGTTTAAACCACTTCTGATGGACGCTGACTGTGAACAGTGATCAAAGCCCTACTGACCCACACTATTCCAACACCAGCCGCTCTACGGACGTACCCCGAGATGCACACAGTTCTAATCCTCCGTCCACAGCACTCTCCTCCTCCTTGTGGTTCCAGGAGAGAGGAGAATTAAAATAGGTGGTGGTTTAATCAGATCTTATAAATTAATTATAACATTATCAAGCTCCAGTGTTTCTGCCATTGTATTTGGTGTACATTCACCCTGGCTTATTAATGAAATTGGAAAAAACTAGTTAATAGAAGTGTTCTTTGTCATTTTGACTTGACTGGAATTATTGTAGTTTGTTTACACCAGGGATAAAACTAAGGCACTATTGTATTATGTGATTGAAAGCAAATAGAGACTTGTAATACTGCAGAAAAACCAAACACAACATTTAAATTAGGGTAAACAAAATTGCTCCTTTACTAGTAAATATTCTTGACTGTTTTTTTCTTGAGCAATTTTAAATTTGAAATAAGCTGTTGCAAAATTGGGGTACTTAGGAAAAAAATGTCCAATTGACTGAAAGTGTGCGTGTTTATGTGTGTGTCTGAGACATTTTCAAGATTCTCTTAATTAGATAGTATGGAGATATTTACATTGATGTAAATTTCATGACTTAGGGATATTTAAAATATTATATATTTCATTTAATTGTAATTTTTATTCAGATCAGTTTAATAACCTGGTTTGGTATTGTTGGTATGAGGTGAAATCTAAAAACAAAAAGAAGATTGGAATCTTCGGTTACCAAATCAGAATTCTGACTAGAAAATAAGGAAGTATCATTTCAGTGTCTTTATTATTAAAATTACATTGTCCAAAAGAACTGAGGGGGAAAGAAGGGTGTTCAGTGAGGTTTTATTATTGAATTAAGCAATTTGGATTTCAAGGAATTGGTCAGTTTATGGAAGGAAGCGGAACCATTTCGAAGTGAACATTCTATCCCTTCTGACTGGGCTTCACCTTGTGCATTAAAGTCCTAAAACTCTAGAGTCGTCACTCCACTCAGAACATCAAGTCCAGTCCAGTGGCGTGAGGGAGAAGCCATATGCAAAAAAATGCTGAGTGAAGTCTTCCGTGAATAGCAAAAAGCGCTTATTAGCCTCTTGAATCCAAAAAGAAAAAAAAAAAGAAGTCTGGATACTGATCAGTAATGAGGAAAAACAATTTTTTAATGTGAAAATAGAATGTACACATGATAAAGGCCTGCCTAATTTCTCTAGTAATACATTTTGATTTTCCGATTAGCTGTCTTATTCTGTGATTCTTGTAATTTTGTCAGGTCAATTAACTGGAGTTCGGTGCTGGAGAGAAAGGCAGTTTGGGCCCCACTGGCTTCTTTAGATGTCAGCAGCTTTGCTGCATTTTGTAATGGAACCTATCTGAGATAATTTAGCTATTGTTAGGGTCATAGCATACCGAACTTTTTAAAAACGTTCAAATTGGACAACGTGAAGTGCTGAAAGAAGGGGAAAAGTAATAAACACAACATATATTCTATGCCGTAAATGCAGACCAATGAATTATTCAGCAAGCAATCAATAACTACACCCATACCCTGTGCCCAGCATTGGTTGCTTAGGTACATGAATATGACACATTGCCCTATAAAAATGGTACATACGCTACGGTTTGGGAGATCTTGAAAGTACTGAACTCAATATTATTTTTTATAACACACTGTTTGCAGGTTCTTCCCTTCCACTGTAGTGGAAGGTCTGAGTTTTATCTTGTTTCTTTTTGTACCTTCAACACCTAACATGGTCTTGACATAGATGAAATGTTCGAAAATATTTGTGCAGTGAATAAGTGAACATTACCTTTCCAAGAGTGTGTTGGTGGGAATGAATGTGGGAAGATGAGTTAGAGTCTGTTTGGAGGAGCCCCCATTAGAAATAAGTTTGCACAAGAATTGTACCCCTGGCCTCAAGAAATGAACACCTTTAAAAGATGTTACAAAGTAAGACTGTACTTAGTGATGGGACAGAGAGAGAGGACTCAGGGTAGTTCCAGAGTTTAGGTCTGAAGAACTGTTCCCCAAACGTGAGAAGTCAAGAGAAACAGTAACTTTGTCATGAATGGTCCTAAGTTGGGGTTTTGGAGATGAGGGAGCTATTCTCAGGTAGAAATGTCCAGGATACAGTGACAGATTTACAACCAAAGTTGGGAGAGATGTTAGGGGAAAAATATGTAAAATATGAAGGGTTCAGTGATGACATTATGATTGAAATCATCAAAGTGTAGGGCTTCTCCTGGTATACTTTTGGTTTCTGGTGCTGTTTATAGTGTTCCACGCATGTCGGCAGGTAGGTTGTGGAGATTGAAATGTGTATGTGAACGTGACGTGGATGACGGTTAAAATTCTCTCAGGCCCTGCAACTCTCTAACTCGCCTCTTAATTAGGGAAACAAGACACAGACATGTGGAAATGACTGTGGACAAGACACAATTGTATACAGCCATATTACGCACTGACATAATACCTTGCTAAGTTGGACAGCTGGACAATCAGAAGTTGGTACAGTAGAGGTACTAATTAATTGTGTGCTTCAGACCGAAACTGAATTCAGAGTTTGAGGAAGACACGATCTTTGTGTGCTGGCATGGACATTCAAATTTCAGGTCCCATTCCCTCATTTGGCTAAACGTGTTCAGTCTACGCTCTTAATAGTGTGACCCGTCTCCCAACGTCCACTCACATCTTCTTCTGTTTTTCTGTTTTTGCAGAAGATAGATGAAGAAAATGAGGCGAACTTGCTAGCAGTCCTCACAGAGACACTGGACAGCCTCCCTGTGGATGAAGACGGATTGCCCTCATTTGATGCGCTGACAGATGGAGATGTGACCACTGAGAATGAGGCTAGTCCTTCCTCCATGCCTGACGGCACCCCTCCGCCTCAGGAGGCCGAAGAGCCGTCTCTAGTAAGAACCCTTCCTACTGTTTAACAGCAATTGGAGTTGCCTCTGGCTACCCGCTGCATGGGTATGATGCAGTAACAATAAGGTCTGGATTTTTAATTGAGACTGATGCAGAAAGAATCCCCCAGCACCCTCGAAACTGCATGTTCTGTGATTCTGTGTTTACTACTATTGATAATAGAGCCTTCATGTCATCTTACTGCATTTTTAGAACTGTTGTGCCTATGAGTGTGTGTTTACTTCCTAGCATTATTTATGTTCATAGTAGAAATTTAGAAAATGTGGACAACCAAAAAATTAGACTAAAAATTCACCTATAATTTCTAATAACTTGTAATATGCAAATGATTGCAATCTCTTTTGTTAAGATATATCATCGCCAAGTTTGTGAGTTTTAAATGTGCTCATTATTTTTAATGGTTGTATAGTATTTAATTATTTGAAGGTGTCCTGATGTATTAAGCAATCCCTACGGTTTGGATATTTAGTCTTTCCCCCCAACTTTTTACTATCATAAATTGTATTATAATTGACATATTTGTAGTTCTATTCTTATGCATAAAATTCTAGAAATAGAAGGTATATCAAGGGTTTGTGATATTTTAAGGATTTGCATCCATAATTCTTAAGATGATTGAAAAACAATAGTACATTTGTAACCAAAGTTACACAAATTTATGGTAAGGAACGAAGAGTGAATTTGTTGGGAATGAAGGGTGAATTTTCTTTTCAGTGCAGTGCTTGACCAGAATTTTATTAGTTCTGAGACAAGGGTTTACCTTCTCATCTGTGGTAACCATTTGTCATTTGCTGTAAATCTGATATGAGAACATACTATGTAAGTTACAGAATACCATCCTCCAAACTTTACTAATGTGCTTTGACATGCCATTTAGAGGTTGTTTCTACTCATTTCTAAATTTTTAAATGTTAAAAGCACTGCATGTAAACAGATGGAGACCCTATTTGAATGTCTTGCCTTCTGAGAATTCTAGTCCAGGAGAAAATATCTCATAAATGATTGTTATTTATTCCCCAATTTCTCCAATTTTCAGTATAGTTGACTTTGCTGTCTAGGACTCCACTTTTGTAGCATTGATACCAGATGATTTTCATTCACACAACTGGTTCAGCTGGGAGGTGTTGTTGACCTAGAGTCATACTATGAAGCCCAAGCAGGGACGTCCTGGAAGGCCCTCAACTCAACCAAAGGAGCAGAGGCCAAGAGGCAGTCAATGCTTTGCCTGGACCAGAATCCACATCTCCGGACTCTGGCTACTCACACATCTTCTTCAGTGATAGCCACTCTTTTATCCAAACGTCCTTTGAATCAGTGAAGTGGTGCACTTGACTGTGCAACTTGCTTCTAAACATCACAGGATCTTTCCTTCATTGCCACTTGGTTAATTTGGGTCATTGAGGGGAAAATGTCTATATATTCCATCCCCACTCCCCAAGTCCTCATTGAGCAAGGCGGTTTTTCTCACCTAGTAGTGATTCAGAAATCCTTTTAGGAAGACCCTTTTGCCTTCTTTTTTTTTTAAATCTTTTTTTTTTTTAAGATTTTGTTTATTTATCTTTAGAGGGGAAGGGAAGGAGAGAGGGAGAGAAACATCAATGTATGGTTGCCTTTCGCGCGTCCCCTGCTGGGAGTTGGCCTGCAGGGAACTGGCTTGCAATCCAGGCATGTGCCCTGACTGAGAATCGAACCGCGATCGTCTGAGTCGCAGGCCCGCGCTCAATCCACTGAGCTACACCAGCCAGGGCCTTGCCTTCTTTTGTGTAAAAGAAAAATTTAGGTAGTAATACTAAGTTTCAACTATAGAAAAAGGAAATCCTTTCACAGTTGGTGGTGTGATGCCAAACTTTTTCTTTCTTATTAAAAATGCATTTTTGTTAGTGCTTTTGTGGTAAGGTGTGATGCAATGAAAGAGTGATAGAATTACTTTTTATAGTTAAAATTAATTAATTTTAAGGTTAAAATATTAGTAACATTCGAATTCTTAGATGACTTATAATTTTCTTGCCTTTCCCCTTCTCTGATATTTTTCTAGCTCAAGAAGCTCTTACTGGCACCAGCCAACACTCAGCTAAGTTATAATGAATGCAGTGGTCTCAGTGCCCAGAACCATGCAAACCATAATCACAGGATCAGAACAAACCCTGCAGTTGTTAAGGTACAAAAGTAAACTTCTTAATACAGGAGGGGAAGTAACAAAGGGTTTTTGCTTGAAGCTATCAAACAAATCGGAGTTTTACTTATACGCGTTCACTCTGCTGGGATCCTGCAGCTGCTTCAGGATGGTAACACTGATTTTGAAATGAGTTTTCAAACGCAGCACGCTCACTCATTTAAACCAGGAAGAGTTCATTTGTCTTTGGACAATGGGAATGGAGGGTCCTCCGTCTGTTACTCCTTGCCCACTTTGTTAATAACGCGCAGCAATGCAGGACTACACTTTAACTGGCTGATAGGCTGGTATTATCTGTAAGTGACTTTAAGATGCAGGATTGCCATTTTGCCAGCTGTCTAACCTGAGAAAGATTGCTCCAGAATCACCGTGAAAGATCTATTTCTGCCATTAATTGGGTGGAATGCTGGCAATGACATAATTCGGTTAGCGGGCTGTATTCAACAATGTTTGTCTTGCCATTCACTGTGAGTGAAAAGGGAGCGTTCAGGGGTACTTAAGAGAATTGTGAATACTGGGCTCTAGCAATCAGTAGCAAATTAAGGTTTAAACCAGCTTATTTTTTTTTTATTCACAGTAAAGGCGCTATAGGGTCTTGTTAGTTACATGTTGCTGAGTAAGAACATTGAAATGTAGGAGAAATGAAATAAAAAGCTGCATAAATGTCATTTAGGAGTTTTAAATGTAATTTTCTTCCCTTGTTCTGCAAACAATTATTCACAGCTCATAGATCCAGTACACTTAGACTGAACACTTCACTGAAAATCTCATCTCTTCAGAAAACCTATATCCATTCTGCTAAGGTTCGGTTCACTAATTTCAGCCTTCTTTACGCCTTGTTTTTAAGACCGAGAATTCATGGAGCAATAAAGCAAAGAGCATTTGTCAACAACAGAAGCCACAGAGACGTCCCTGCTCCGAGCTTCTCAAGTATCTGACCACAAACGATGACCCTCCTCACACCAAACCCGCAGAGACCAGGAATAGCAGCAGAGACAAATGCACCTCCAAAAAGAAGTCCCACACACAACCGCAGTCGCAGCATTTACAAGGTAGGCTGGGGACTGAAGCACACACTGTGAGTGAGGGCTCAGAAGGCAAAGGCTACAGGTACCGGGCTGATGATGCCCAGGTTTGGGGCTTCCGTTCCCATGGTGTCTCTCTGGATAGACAATTCAGCACTCCAGTATAGATGGGGGGAAAAAATCCTTCCTTGGACACAGGTTGAACATATCCTATTTAGCTGATATGCAGCCCGACTCACAGTCACCAAATGGCACCTGAAATGTCAGCTGGATGGAGAGGGGGTGACAAAGTAGGGAGCATTGTAGCCTCAGAGAGCATTTCCCATGAACTCCGAAATGCTGAGAAAACTGAAGTTCTCAGCAAGCTGGGCTAGGCAATTCATTACAGAGCTTTCATTTTTCCCCCCTTTCAATAATAGAACAAATAAGGTGTTGTTGTGTGCTGTGTATATACATTAAGGAACTGTAAATAACAAGTATGCAGCATCTTGTGATTAAGTGCATTTCTCCCCCGCCCCCTTTTTTTAAAAGAGTACCTGTTGGGCTCATAGATTTTATTTTGTAAATAAGGATTTGGGAATTCCTAGAATGTTTCAAATTTGTGGTCTCTCTTAAAAAACCCTGACTGGATTAAAGGAAACATCTAAGTTGATCTTTTATTATCCATCCCTCTATGTTACTAGAAGGCTGACACCTCTGAGGCAGATCGGGTGGTTTGGGGAAAACCTCTCTTGGCAGAGATCATTTTCTTTCATTTTGGCTCCTTCTCTCGAGATAGTCTAGTTTTAGAGGCCTAAAAAGAACTTATTGAAAGTTACTGTTGCTTTAAAATATTCCAGTTTCCAAGTGCACTTGACCTTTACCCCTGTAATGGAAGTAGGCATATTCTAGTAGAGCATGTGTAAACACCCACCTTCTTCTCCTTTTGTTTCCCCAACTTCCCCGTCCAGCTGCGGAGCGGTAGCCCCTCAGCCATGTTTTCAGCCATGATTATTTTGCAAAGGTATGCTGTCGCTGCTGCTTTTCAAAAATGTTTTCTCTCCCAGTGTTGTGACTCTTCCCGTCTCATCCCCACCTCACCATAAACCCAGCATTTTCAGGAGCTTTCCTTTCATGTTTTAAATTGGCTCCCAGTTAGGTTACCTGTTCCTTTCTGTCAGTTCAGGGAAATAGAAACGTATTTATCGAAAGGAGCCAAATTCTCTCAGCTTGTTTGGCCCCGATCAGCTTCTCACTCAGTCTCTGGGAGAGTTTTCCCCAGAGCAGAATCAGCGGTGCTGGGGGCAGGGGTGGGGGAGTGAGGAGGGCGGGTGGCAAGGTGGGGGTGGGACTCCTGGCTGTTGAAGGCCTCAGGTGAAGGGAAGCCCGAGGGGCTCACTCTCCACCCCCTGCTAGTCACGGGCCATTTTCTGGAGCTGAATGTGAAGTCCGAGCCCCACGAAGCCTTGTAGTCAGTGAACCCAGCCTAGCGGCCTTTATAAAGATCTTTAAAAAAATTTTAATTGGTCCTTTTGGATTTTGAGGTTCTTTTTTTTATTTTTAAATTTGCTTACCACTAAATATTAATGTAAAGTGTTACAAATGATGGCCATGAGGAATCCAATTGGAAGGAATATTCTTTAGAACAGGAGACATGCTCTTTCTTTTAAAGGTATATGTCGTATGTGTGGTGCAGCATAAAAGCCCCGGAATAATCCCTTTTGACAAATATATATATATCTTGTAGTTATTAAAGGCCTAAACGAAAATAAACATGACTGGCTGTTAACAGCCAACAGGAAATAAATGCTCAGCTTCAGGGATTATTTAAATTATTATTGAAGATTTGAAAATAAAAACCGTGTCAACTATTGGAGGTGATAACTGAGGTCACCTTTCTTAACGTGTTATCATTTTTTCCTTGTGAACCTCCTGCATGCTTTTTGTAACATTATGGGGTCAGGTTCTTTTAAGTCCCTTGGATAATGGTCTGGTCCTTGGCATAGCTTGTTGTCCCACTTACTCACTTATTCATTCATTTGCTAATATATTCATTCATCAAAAATATCATGATCTACCAAAAAAAGATGACTTCCCGCCCTCGAGGATCGTAGAGTCTCTGGTTTGCCAGTCATTGTCACAGTGTGGGTTAAACTTGGAGTGGCCCAAACCAATGTTCCTTTAGTGATGGCTTTTGTGAGCCTGGGCAGGTTGGAGGGTTAGAATCTGTGTATGGTTTGAGTTTTGCCCTTCTTATGGCCCTCATTTCCTGTTTACCTTTGGTCCCGTTAAATATGGCTACTGCCAATCCCTCTTTTTCCATGGCGTTTGGCCTTACCTGTACCCAAATATCAGAATTTTGGGGGTCTTCCTTTGAGCACTCCAGACAGCCTACTGGACACCTTGAAAACTGGAATTCTAGTGACTGATATTCAGTGTACATTTATGTTGTGAGATAGTACATGGTTCATATCTGGTGACATTTCTATAGAACCTGTATACATTATCTTAATTATTAGTTGAGTACTATAAAATTGGGTAACATTTTTCATAAGGTGCTCTTTTTGAAAGGCTCATTATAACAGACATAGTAAAAAATTAATGTAAAATGAGTTTATTTATCTGTATATATGAAAAAGCCAATCAGTCAATGTTTCTAATTTGTAGAAGACAGCATGAGCTCCGGATTTCTGAATGCACATTGGAGAGATGATAAACCATTCCATTGTTTAAAAACTAAATCTAAATCTACAAACTAAATATGTAAACACTATTTATCCAAGTAAAGTACCTAATTTCAGCTTAATTTGGATGTAAATAATATTTTTACATTTCAAAAGACCTTAATTACTGGGGTTGATTCATTTACTTTAGTATCTATTGGTTGCTGTTCCTTTTGATAATTAGGAGAAAGAAAACGTTCTGGACCAACTCTGCCAGTAACTAGTTTTATGGTTCTGGCAATATCATTTAGCATTTCTTTTTTTTTTTTTAAGATTTTATTTATTTATATTAGAGGGTAGGGAAGGAGAGAGAGAGAGAGAGAGAGAAATATCAATGTATGGTTGCCTCTCATTTGCCCCCTGCTGGGAACCGGGAACTGGCCTGCAACCCAGGAATGTGCCCTGACTGGGAATCGAACCTCGATCATGTGGTTCATAGGCCCGAGCTCAATCCACTGAGCTACACCAGCCAGGGTCATTTAGCATTTCAAAAGATTTTTTTCAGGGTTTTCACCCATAAAATAAGGAAGTTTATTTTAAAGACTTTTTTGATTTCAGTTCCATGGTTTTCATTGCATAAAGGCCTATCTCTTGACCTTTTGAAAGCAGTTATTTTACTAAGAAAAAAATTGACATATGTATAAATATATCTTTGTAGATAAGCATATGTACATAATATGTAGATATATACCCCAAGGGCACTTTTCATCATGTTTTCCCCTCCTTCTGATGAAAATACAACACTGCTGAAGAGAAGCAATAGAATTTTTTGAGTTAGAAGAAGAGTCTCATTTCACCCTTCATAGTTGGGAAGTGCCTTCCGCAGGAGGTAAAATTTAGGAAGCAAAAAAGGAAGTAGATGATCTCTCTTTGAAAATCCATGGGCCTCTCAGCTGATAAACATACTTTACTTGTCTGTTCAAATTTGGGGGTCTGAACCCTTTTCCAACTGCCTGGGTCAATGTACACAACTTGCCATACCTCACAATTAATTTTTAGTGAGTGGAATGATTATTGTGTGAGCTTTGGCCTTATACAGATACCTAGTCTCAGGCTAGACATAAAATTATGCATTTTAGGGGGAAAATCAACTGAATATTCATAACGTTCTGTTGTCTTATAGTTACTCTGCTCTTTTCTTATCTAAACAAACCATGTACTGTATTCCAAATTAAAGTAGAAAACATTATTTCTCTCTGATGGTATGATGCAAATGTTGTATCCTTAACAGGGAAGGCAACATTTTTTTTTAATTTCTATTTTTGTATGCTTTTTGAATGATAGTTTCCTGATGCAAATGTTGTGTGGAATTTTTCTTTAGCATAATGGACTGTTGTCTGACTTTGAGCCAATATTTAGAGATTTCCTTACTTTTGTTTTCCATTTTTCAGTTTCCAACATGACTGTTGTAGAAAGAAAACAAATATAAAAACAAAACCCCACTCAATATTTCATAATTAGTTTTCTTTTTTTTTCCTTTAGCCAAACCAACAACTTTATCGCTTCCTCTGACCCCAGAGTCACCAAAGTAAGTATTAAGAAACGTAACCGTTTTCAGAAAGGGAAGGGGGTTCTAATACATTTGGCTACAGCAACTCCATTTCAGTTTGTTTTTATAAATGTGCCATATCTTCCAGTGACCCCAAGGGTTCCCCATTTGAGAACAAGACTATTGAACGAACCTTAAGTGTGGAACTCTCTGGAACTGCAGGTGAGTCTTATATTTCACTGGGAATTGTGTGGATGTGTGTGTATGAAATATATATTACATAGGAGAGTGTTCCCCTTATGTGATTCATGAAATTAGTAGAGAACAAGCAACATTTGGATATGAAGTTATCTACTTGTATTTCTAGTTGTTTATTTTTTTTCAATGAGAAGGGATTTATTATGGGTCGGACTTGAGGCAGAGTCTCTGACATGTACGAGGTAGAGCAAAAGTAGGTTTACAGCTGCGAGAATGTGAAACAGAGTCTATTCTCGTATTATCTATTTATTATTGTATTATTTTCCAGACAAACAACTGTAAACCTCCTTTTGCCCCACCGTGTATATATGTTACTGTTATAGATCCTCAAGTAACCCTATTTTAGATGAAGACACCAAAACTTGAGGAGGGGGAGAAACAAACATTTATTGATCTCCCACTCAGTAAGTGTGCCAGGCATGTGCATGGGCTTTTGGCTAATTTCACAAAACCTCATAAGGATGGTGGTAATTTTCTCATTCTTAAGATGAGGAAATATGTTTCAGAGATTTAAGTAACTTGCCCAAGATCAAGAGCTAGAAAGCCAGGAGCAATGGTTTGCAGCCGGGTTTACTCCTCCCGATGCTTCTCTTGGAATGTTTTCTCACTGTCCGGTGCACCTAACAGTGTAATGCTCTTCTCTGTATGTTACCATTTTAATATCTTTTCAGCCAAGGAGAAAAATGAAAATATGCCCCCTCACCAATACAAAACGTTCTTATATATATTTTAAAGAAGAGCTATTTTCTCCACCATTTGGACTTCTGAACTCATTTAGCCAGTCTTGACTTCACACACTGAAGAGGAAGGAGCACTAAAAACTTGGACTGACCTCTGAGAAACGTCCCAAAGCAGAGTTCCAAAGCCGGTTTCTGAGTTGGTTGTAAATGGTGTCTTTGCACAAGTCCTTTAAGCTTAGGTCCTTGAACCCCAGCAGAAAGTGAATCTCAGGATGTCTGAACAAGAAGTTCCTTGGCTTTGGCCATTGCTGATAAGGGTAAAGGAACAGTAAGTTAAACAAGATGCTTTCAGCCAGAACCGTGGTGCCTGCACACACTGTGGCCATTGTCGCTAAGTTTAATTTCACACTTTGAGTTTGCTAAATTACCTTCTTATGAAAGGTCTATTGCATGATTGCATGATTTGGTAAAGCAGTAGAGTAGTTAATTTCATGGTATTTATATATGTTTTATATGTGTATATATGTAGACTCATATACACACATATATACCCATATATCTTTATATGCATATATGCATATACACACATATATTTGCTTATAAGCATATACATAGTTTAAATAATCATTTACATATATGATCATAAGTTACTTGTGGGTGTATATATTATATGCAGTAGAGACCTTTACATCTGACCAATGAGAATGAGTATTTGGTGGGTTTATCTAAAAAGTTGATTAAAGTATACACTGTTTGTCATTTTCCTTTTGCTTAAAACATAAATATACACTAAATATACACTAAATATACACTAAAATATAACATTTTTGGTAAAAGACAGATCTTTACTTTGAGCTTAAGTGTGCTGACTGGGATTTATTCATCTTTTTTGGCACAAACCTCACTGACTGCATTACAGATGAGCGCACTTTTTGTTTCTCACTCTTTGAAAGAAACATTTTAAACATTTGTGTGGTAGTGTGAGTAAAGGATCATTCTAGAGTTTGATGCTTTTTGTGGAAACTGTACCGTAATTCCCATGTTTCCTCAACATTTCCCATTAGCACTCATCTGCAACTAAATTGGTGGCCCTTCTTTGAGTCTTTATTCGGTCCTTTTATTGAAACAACATTTTTTCTTACTGATATTTTTATTAATTTACATAATATTTTATTCTCTTACATAATTGTAGTCACCAATATAGTGGACATTGACCGGTTTGGAAAAATGCCCTACTGTGACTTACAGAAACAAGTTAACTGAAAGGAATGTGTTAACTAGGAATGTTCAGAATGTTGTGTTTGTCAGTCACTTGTTCTATCAGTCAGTTTAGAGAAGACTAAGAAAGCCTCCATGGTTATGGTAAAACTAAGCTTTGTTTTAAAAAAACACTTTTTACTGCTCTATGATTATAAGTAATGAAGTTTACTGTGAAAATGTCAGTACTATCAGCTGGTAGAGAAATTATTCAGAGTTCTAAGATGCAAAGATATTTATACCATTGTTTTCTATAGATATTTTAATATATCTGTGATCATTTTGTACATATATATATATGCATATATATATATAATTTTGCATCTAGATTTTTTTCCATTAACATTTTAAAAAGGAATTTTGTATTATCATGACCCTTTATTATTAGGCTTTTAGAATACTGTGTAACCTTTGTTTGAGTAGGTATGTCTAAATTTACTTATTCGTACTCCTACTGTTACAGGTTTAGGTTGTTACCAATTTGAAATAGCGTTGCAGGGGAAATCTTCATTCATAAACTTTTTATTGTTTTTCTCAAAATAAATTTCTAGAAGTTATTCATACTGAATACAAGGCCATGACTATCTCGGGGGCTTTGTGATGTATCTTGCCACACTGCTTTCCAAAAGGGGTGTTTCCATTTGTAGCTCTAGCAGTACTCTGTGGGGATACTTGCTTTATTGCAGCCTTGCTACCATTGGGGTCTTCATTTTCAGAGTGTTTTGTTAGTTTATATGTATGAACACATCATTTAAATTGCATGTCTTTTATTAACGAGATTATGTTGTTATAAAAAACTGACTTTGGTATGTTTTTGCTAAGAGTTTTAATAATTCTCTTACTGATAGTACATAATTGTAAATAATTTAGTTGTAATTTTGATAAGTAGTAATCTACACGATTGAAAGACAAGTAGGGATTTATAGAAAATACTTTTTTAAAAGACTTTATTTATTTATCTTTAGAGGGGGAGGGAAGGAGAGAAGGAAAGAAGTATCAATGTATAGTTGCCTCTCGTGAGTCCCCTGCTGGGAACTGGCCTGCAACCCAGGCATGTGCCCTGACTGGGAATCGAACCGCGATCATGTGGTTCACAGGCCCACGCTCAATCCACTGAGCTATGACAGCCAGGGCAGAAAATACTTTTAAAAATACTTATAATCTTTAAAAATATGTACAGTGGATTTATTTCTGTCAGAGAAGCAGAATTCACCTTACTAGTTTAAATCCTTTTTTCTTGGTGCTTTAAAAGATTATTTGGTACAATGGAAAACAGTTTAACAACATATTTTTCATATTACCTGTTCTTGCAAAATGCTAGGTCTTGCTGGATAAAGTGCAGCAAGAATCAGACATAGAGATGAATTCATGGAGCATAGTACTTGGTCCATAGTAGCTGCTAAGTAAATGATACCATGTTTAATATGTGATCTTGTAGGCTGTTAGGAGACAAGAATGCATTGTATAAGAAGTACGAAGGGAAAATATTATTTATTGTGTGTAACATTTGATTACCTCACATGAAAGTTGGCACAGAGGCTGGTTTTGAGTTTGTTGGTTGTAAGTGTGAAGGTGCAAATTAGAGAAGCTGAGGCAGGGCCCAACTGCGTGGAAGAAGAGAAGGAATCTGAAGCTATTGGAAAGCAGGGGAAGAAGAGAAACTTGGAGGATGCTCCGGAAAGCTGGGAGAAGTTTGGAACCTGCCTAGAGGGTGGTACCTGGAGGAGGAGCAGGCTGGAAGAGAGTTTTATTTTGCTTTTTTCGTAGATATATTACAAGGGTTTGAAATGTGTGATGTTTATGATCTCCATTTCCTCTGGAAATCTTGAGTAAAATTTGTTGCATAGTAGACACTAATTATGCCTCAGAGAATCACCAAAGGGAGGAAAGAAGTTATCAAAGGGAACCCTATCACAAGGCTTCAAGTTCTATACAATGACTGCAGAAGATTGAAAAAAAATCACATGTTCAAGAGTAAAAAGAAGACAGTTTAGGACGGACAGAAGCAGTAAGACAAATACCATTATGCAGTGAGTGAGTGAGTGAGGTGATCCATGGGAAAGCGTTGAGAAGAGATTGGGTTCTCCACAGGGTAAGCTGGAGAGCCTTAGGGGAGAAAAACATGTGTATCAGATTTTAAAGTGTACGGGTGGGAAGGGGAGAGGATATTGCCAGAGCGGAAACAAGGAAGCAGGAAATCAAAGACAAGTTTAGGCAAGAAGGAATTTGGTGTGGGCGGTGAAATCAGTAGAGAACTATGCAAGATCACACAAATACTTTCCCTCCTTCATCTTTATTTCTAGGACTCTGTCTCAATATCCTTAATCTTATCTGGGTCTCAGATGCCTCACTTTTAAAACCCTATTTACAATTCCCAAAGGAAATGACTGTTTGACCCAAAAGACTACATTGTAGGTTGAAACATAAAATCATCAGTATTCAGCCACTTTTCACACACAAAAATGGCAATTCCTTGCGGTTTAACCTGAACCAATACACTTTATAGGCAGTGACACTCCAAATAGAAGTAATTTATTATGAAATTTGAAAACCACATAGCTTAGTGAAGTTATGAGGAACCTTGGCTGGGATACTAGACTAATCTAAGTTCAAGTTCTGATCTAACCCTACCTAGCTTCTGGCTTTTGGTCAACTTAATAAACTTCCATAAGACTCAGGATGAAGGTAATAACCATATCTGCATTTTATCGAGTCACCATGAGAATGAAATGAGGTAAAACATGAAAAAGTTTTAGCCCAGTATCAGCATACATGTGTTTAATAATATTAGCTATTTAACTACTAATTCTATGGTAACTTTATCTACTAAGGTCATTGCACCTTGATGTTCATCTTCTCAGCTTTTGACGATCTGTTCTCTTTCATTAAATTGATGTTATCTCCTCTTTGGCACTCTCACACATGAAATTAAGGTGTTTTTTCCTTTTTTTTTTTTTTTGTGACTAAGTCTCCCGAATTCTCCATGAATTGAGCATACCCTCTTTTTGGTGTGGGTGTAAGATTTACCAAATAAGGGTAGAAAAACCTCCTCTTTGATATTCTCTCAACAACAGCTACATCTGCCATTACTACAAATTCTGGAGGCTAGGCACTCCCTAAGAGCACCTCACCTTTTTGACTCCCTGCCCATTCAATTGTTGAGGGAAACGTTGTATGTTGATTTTAGCTTTGTGGTGAACCCTGGGTTCAAGGCAGGTCTGTCTGGCTAGACAGTTTGTTTCTTTCCTGAAGCCTGAATTTTAAAGATAGTAGTAGACATCTGTTATGTTAAACAGGTTTCATCCCACTTGCGAAGTGTCATTGACTGGTATCGGCGGCCAGGAGCATTGTGTTGAGAAGAATTCTGAAGGCCAGGTCTGTGTTCAGTAGGAATGTCACGATCGATTAGTGATGTCTGCCACACATGCAGCAGGGCGGTGGTGGATAGAGTAGGAACAGTGTTCACGTTGTTGATTTGTTGGTCCTTGATCTATACACACACTTAATCTGTTTGGTTGTGGCAGAAGAATTGTATCAAGCTGTTGCCCAAGCCTTTCCGGGGTCTTGTTTTTCTTTACTCTCACATGTTTGTGACATTTTCCAAACATCTAAGTGGAAATATAAAGAGTCAACAAAATTCTAAGACCTGAATAATCCCTGTGTCCCATCTGCAGCGTCTTTGGGAGACAGGAGGGATGAGATAGGCAGTTTGCTTTATTAGGTCTTGCCAGCTGCTCTGACTTTGTGATTGTCCCCAACTAGTTCATTCTGGCTGGTAAAAAAACACTTCTTTTTACAGGTGTAAAAACTAATTCGATTTCAAAATAGCTGTTAGTAAAGCAACATGAGAGGAAAGAGAATGCTCTTTTGGCAGAAGGCGTTCAAATCTATTGCATATGGAGGTTTTCAGAGCGCTCGACTTTTTGTCTCTCAAATGGGAATGGCAAAACAATGTCAGCTGAACAAGATGATGGCTTTAACCATAAGACATGAAGACATTTGGTTAGGGACCAGTGACTGATCCAAAATTTCATGGCTACGTATATGCATGTATATATGGCTATGGATATGTAAATTGTTTATATTGTTAGTAATCCAAAAGTGATAAAAAGCAATATAGCTAATTTTAGGGAAATGAGAAAAGCAGAATAATCAACAATCTCATCACTGTGACACGCTAGGTCTCAGCAATATAGCACTGATATATTGCCCTCCCTGTCTGGGCTGTGATGATAGTGGACATGTGATTTTCTGTCATTTATTTGTCCCTCAAAATTTTCCCTTGATTTACATGGGCAGTCGTCCCAAGTGCACATTGATGAATGTGTATTTTTTTTTTTAAAAAAAAACACTCATTAACCAACCAATTTGTAACTTTTCAATCTTCTTTATGTAGAGTTTTATGTTTTCTTTCTTGGACTTCCCATTTAAAAGTTCATTGTGCTCGATGGAATATTGACAAACAGGATGCATTTGCCCTACCCTTTTGGTATATACTTCTTTTGCATGTGCCTTCTCTTCGGGGGAAATAGAACAAAGCAAAATATGAGCGGTAGTCAGTAGTTTTCAAAGGAAAACCCCAGCGGCAGAGAACTGGAAAGTGATTTTGACAGGTCATAAAACCCATTCTTGTGCCTGAAGAATCTGAGGAGACACCCAGCAAATGCTCTTTACAGTGCTGCACAGCGTCTTGCACCCCTCCCTGCGGGGATTTCTCCCGCGCTTCAAACACATCCTTCATTTTCCTGTTGGTAGTCTCGTTCTTCTTGACCCAACATGGGGAAAGATAATTCCTTTGTTCCTCAGTTTTCTTCTCTGGAGATGGTACTATTCAGTGTTGTTTTTTTTTTCAAGCCAAGAATAACAATGCAATTTCCTCTCCCATATGAGCTTGGGAGGCTTTGGTGGTAGCCGCCTAGAAAGCCGGGTCCCGCTCGCCCTCAGCCTGCTCCCCCGGAGAGAGTGCACGAGGGTCAGTTGATAAGATCTTCATCTTCCTGGAGTGAGAGTTGGGGAATTAGTCACATGTCCCAGGAATGTTCTGAAGCTTTTCTGCAAGGCCAGTTTGTTCCTTGTAATCAAGGGTGACATAGAAATACTTAAAAAGTAATAGAGGCAGAAGCTCTCTCGGCCACAGCTGGGTGTGGGAGGCCCCTCTGTGACAACTATTAACACTTTGGTTGCTGGCTCTGTGGGGCCACTATGAGTCCTGGGGAAGCTGGGGGTGGCCCAAGGACACCGGGGGAGCTTTGGTCCACGAAATATTCTAGTAACTGTTGTAGTAGCTCATGCTGAGTATCAGCCCTTTCTAGACCCTCTTGACACCTCCCCCAAGTTCTTGAGGCCAAAAATCTGTGAATAGGACAAGTCACACCCTTCTCTTGGCCCAGTCTTCCTTTGCTGGTGAGTTTTTAAACACATTATAAACTCATCTTCTCGTTGTTTTTCCTTAAGCAACATCCGAATTGGCATGCGACAGAAGAAAAATCTCACTGTCGAGTAAACTCCAGAGCAAGTCACAGATTTAGCAGGAGGTTCTGTAAAATGTTATAAACTATTAGAGCAGAGATCCTCCTGAAGTCATTGGGTGGATAGTGGAGCACAGACAACAGAGCCGAGGACTCACCATTTACCAGAGCCACCCAATTAAACAAAGAAACCCGAAAGAGAACTCCTCCAAGAAAATCGCTTTAGAGCACACACATAATGAAAAACAAAACAAAACAAAACTTGTCTCTGACTTTTTTTTTTAAATAAAAGGGCTGTTTAAAAAGATGACTGTAGAGTGTGTACCACTTCTCCCAGATTTGCTGTGCAGAAGTGCGTAAGTGTGAGTGATGTAGAGGTGCTTGTTTATTATAGAGCACATTTCAATGCAGTAATCATAAATATTGCTAAGGTTGTGCTCTGTTGAAATATGACCTACATACTCTTGATTGTTTGTGTTACGTGATTTGTCTGACACCCATTACATTCTGGGTAATAGCAGCCATTTGTTGCTCTGCACAGCAGGCTCTTTTGACAAAAGAAAATAGGCAGCAATAAAAAAGCTATAGTCTGAATTACATTCTGCACAGAGCTGCACTGCTGAGAGTTTGTGCAAGTGTGTTAACAATGCTCTGAACTGCCTCTTGTCAGCCTTCAGCCTGTAATGGCCATCTGTCCTCCCATAAATCTGTCAAAACCTGCTAAGTTCAAGAGAGAGCATGGAATATACCTTGTACTGTCAACACCAAAATGTACACATTCCCCAGAAAATCAACACACAGGAAATAATCCGGAGGTGATGGGCGGCATTAGCACTGTTGGTTCAGGCTTGTGGGATGGAATTGAGGGCCTGGCGATTAGTGGGAGGATGAGCAAAGGTAGCAGCATTAAGGAATTGGTATTGACTGTTCTCCAACCGCAGGGGGAAGAAATCTGGGTGGGAGAGACAGGGTTAGAGAAATCCAA
This sequence comes from Sturnira hondurensis, assembly GCF_014824575.4. Classification (NCBI taxonomy): domain Eukaryota; kingdom Metazoa; phylum Chordata; class Mammalia; order Chiroptera; family Phyllostomidae; genus Sturnira; species Sturnira hondurensis. The sequence continues at coordinate 5,694,890 of NW_028073411.1, forward strand.
TTAGTTTGGGTGCAGCAAGGGGTCCCCGTCCCGTCGGCAGCTCTTAAAAGTTTGACAGTGTTAAAAGAAAAAACATGCTTCTTACATTGTTGTTTTGCTTTGGGTCTCAACTATCTCTGGAAAAAGATTTTCAATTAGGCACTGGTGGTTCAAGGGCTTGCAATTCTTGAGATTTCTCAGTCTTGCTTGAAGGCACTGTCTGATTAAAGACGTTTCAGTAAACAGAAAAAAAGTTTAGGGAATTATCTGAATTATTTCCCCAGACCCACCTACTCAGTAATCCTAAAGTAACTTCCATCGGCTAAGCAAGAATTCTTGATTTGTTTTAACCAGTAGTGCCAACAGAAATTTATTGCCTTGATAATTTCACTCCCAGGGTGTATTTGGTTATCTCTGAGAGCATCTGTACATCTTAAGCATATGTGTAAGAACATATACTTCCTTCAAATGTTAAAGGCTTATCTCTTCATTTAAAAAGAACTGTGAATTCCCTGGGGCTGAATCCCTGAAACACCAGCTGCTGGCGTGGGTGGCACCGGGCACATAGTAGGAGTGCAGTGACTGTCTCTTCAGTTGCCACAGTCTGCCCAATATGTGCAGGAGGTGAAAGGCTCTGTTTTGAAGTCAAAGAAGCTACAATCGAGGTGCTGTCAGTCCCAAGAGCAATTTGAGAATCAGTTATTTAAGTGATAATGAGCTTAGGTACTGGAACAAGGGTTTCACATGTTCAAGACTAAAAAGATTTTCTATATTTAAAATCCCTAGATAGCTAAGTTATTTATAGAACTAGTCTCTCTTTAATAGTGGCCTAATTTGGTGTTTCTGAAGTTTAGGGTTTCTTTTCATAAGTCTAGAATGTCTGTCAAAATACATACCCCTGAGTAAAAGGGAGTGTGCCACATGGGTCTGTAGGACATTGGCTCTTCACATGAGCTCTGTGAATCACTTTATTAAAGATGTTTAACCAGCCCTGACTGGTGTGGCTCAGTTGGTTGGAGTGAGGTCCATCAAAGTGAAAGGTTGCTGGTTCCATTCGTGGTTGGGGCACATACCTGGGTTGTAGGTCCTGTCCCCAGTCAGGGCTTGGATGAGAGGCAACAGATTGATGTTCTGTTTCTCTCCCTTTCTTTCTCCCTCTCTCCCCCTCTCTAAAAATAAATAAATAAATAGACAGATAGATCAATAAATAAATCATTTAAAAAATGTTTAACCAGCTTCCTAAGGGAAGCTGAAATGGCCACTGAAATGTGATATCAACTAACGAAGGAGGATCTTGAAAAATAAAAATGAGTTTAAATTTTTGCGAAAATAATACCAAACAATATCCCACTAAGAGTTTATGATCTACTTGAAGAGACAAGATATAATTCACATTCAAAAAAAGATAAGCAAGACCATATAACCTATATCTAATTTTAATTTAATCTTTATTGTATTTTTTCCATTAGCATTTTGTCCCCTTGTACTTTCTCCCCCCCACATCAATCACCGCCCTGTTGTCCATGTCCACGAGTCCTTTGTCCTTTTTGCTCTACGTACATTTAAACAATGGAATACTACCCAGCTATAAAAAAGAAGAAAACTTTACGTGTCATGACAGCGTGGATGGACCTGGCGAACATTATGCTGAGTGACATAAGCCAGTCAGAGAAAGACAAATACCCTATGATCTCACGCATACATGGAGCTAATGAACAAATGGAGCCATACAACTGCATGTAATAAGTATCAAATGATTGAGCCTGGCAGTAACTTATTGGAAAAGTAAAAATTACCTTATTTTGGGCTGTCATGAAAAGATTTATGGAGCTTGGTTTGGGGGATGTTGATGTCATTCCCCCCAATGCAAGGGCTCTGTTATTGGGAATATCTGGCCGTTCCTTACTCGGCAAAGAGATTATTCCTCATCATTTCTCTGAGCATCTTAACTTCCTATGAGAAATATTTGAGATATTTCTTGTCATTTCTTTGCTGGGCATTAGTTTAAATTTGTTGTAATGGTAATAGAAAGTCATGGTCAAAATCAGTATGTATATATTGGCAGTGCAGAAGGTAATAAAACAAGAAAAAAGAGAGAGAAGAAAACCCTGACCACATGTTGAGTAAAAGACACATTTGTCCACGAAAGAGAGAAAAACGAAGAGTCTGCCTCAGTGACACAGATGATTCATTCAACACTGTGTCACCTCCTTATTATCTATGAGCAAAGAAGGGTAGGCACACAGTCAGCTGCCACTGAAGAGAGGCTTTTTTGAGACTCGGTGTCTCTTTTCTCTTTGTGTTTGCATTTCCCCCTCTGTATGAACTTTTCTGGGATGGATTTCCAAAGGCAGACCACTTTGCATCTTTGTTTCTTTTCTTTCCTCATTAAGGGAAAATTAGTTGTGCATAATAAAAGTGGCCAGAGTGGCGTAACATATTTCATTTCAGGGGAAAATACCATTTTTTCCATCTCGTTATTGTAAAGTAGGAGAGAGAAGCAGCGTCTTCCTGTTCATACCAAAATTTCATGTGGCTTTCTGTGACCTACTTGGTTTTCTCTCTACAAATATATATATTTCTAACAAGGTAGGATTTCTCTGCCTTTCCTTGAAACGTGCAGTTGCCTTAAGTCTAACCCCAGGCTTGTTAGCAGACTTGAAGTTCTTTTTTGCTGAATAGCATTCACCCATCCTCCTAAATAGAAAGTGTATTATAAACTAAAATGTTCACTTGTAAGCACAAAGTCATTTGAACCCCAGCCTTCCCTTCTTCAAAGCTTCTTGGTCTCAGAAGCCATGTCACTGTTACTTTTCCTCGGCCCAGAGGAAGGAGCAGGACCTACGCAGGGCTGACCCTTCACAGAGGCACCTTCACAGATTGTCCTTCACACAGTGACTTCTGGTGGCATTTCCTGCCCTTCTGTAGAAATCCACAGAAGGCGACAACTGATGGGCTTTCCCCTTTTTTCCTCTGTCTTTTTTAAAAATTTAAATTAATTGTGGAAGCTTGGATTCCTTTCAATCCTTCGGCCTCATAACCTGTGCGAATGTTGGGCTCTAATGAAATGATCCCGTCACTGCAATAATTCCTGTTACTGTTCACTTTGGTTTCTTTCGCAGAACCATATTTTAGACAGAATGTATTAGTTATGCTTACAAGAATGTATTATACCTACATTAGCCACGGTTTACTAAGTTAATGAACTGTGGCGACAAAATCGTAGCCATCACGTTGTAGAGTTGTCTAGTTCCCTGCATTCGAATGTTGTATTTTGCCGAACTCATATCAATGGCTCCTATGTCATCCCTGCATTTGCCATCATCCCACCAATTTTTTTTTTTGAAGTTCCTAATTCTTTGGCTCCATGGGTAGATTTTCTTGATTGGACCAAAAAACCCTGGACCACTTGCATTCTCAACAGCGTCCTTTCTAGACAAAAGCTACTGAAGCCATTTTGTGGTGCCCCTGAGTCTCACCACATTCATTTTCCATAATGCAGATGATATGCAAGGTGCCCTTGCAAATCTGACCATTGGTGATGCCTGGTGTCATGGAGGCCAGGGGGGACACGTTAATGTTTTCTCAGAGGTAGGTCTGTTAGCATTGGTGTTCAAAATACAAAATATCACGTGCAGCTGCCTGGCATGGCTGATCCGTCTTCTCTTGGTGACAGAGACTTGGGCTAGAGAGTCACTTTATCAGGTGTTGTCATGATTTAGTTTCCTTCTTTTTCACTCAGTTTCAGCCATTGTCTGAAATCTCGGAACTATTAGAAAAATGTATCCTGGCATTTAAGAACGTTGTCTCTTCTCTCTTTCTCTTCCTATCTCCTTTCTTTTTTTTGCCTTAGGCCTAACTCCACCCACGACTCCTCCTCATAAAGCCAACCAAGACAACCCTTTCAGGGCTTCTCCAAAGCTGAAGTCCTCTTGCAAGACTGTGGTACCTCCGCCATCAAAGAAGCCCCGGTACAGCGAGTGTCCTGGTACCCAAGGCAACAACTCCACCAAGAAGGGGCCTGAGCAGTCTGAGCTGTATGCACAGCTCAGCAAGACCTCAGTGCTCCCCAGTGGACACGAGGAAAGGAAGGCCAGACGGCCCAGTCTGCGGCTGTTTGGTGACCATGACTATTGTCAGTCAGTCAATTCCAAAACAGAAATACTCATTAATCTATCACAGGAGCTCCAAGACTCTAGACAACTAGAATATAAAGATGCTCCCTCCAGTTGGCAGGGGCAGATTTGTTCCTCCACAGATTCAGACAAGTGCTACGTGAGAGAGACTCCAGAGGTGAGCAAGCAGGTCTCTCCCTGTAGCACCAGGAAACAGCTCCAAGACCAGGAAATCCGAGCCGAGCTGAACAAGCACTTCGGTCATCCCAGTCAAGCTGTTTTTGACGACGAAGCAGACAAGACCAGTGAACTGAGGGACAGCAATTTCAGTAACGAACAATTCTCCAAACTACCTATGTTTATCAATTCAGGATTAGCCATGGATGGCCTGTTTGATGACAGCGAAGACGAAAGTGATAAACTGAACTACCCTTGGGACGGCACACAGTCCTATTCATTGTTTGATGTGTCCCCTTCCTGCTCTTCTTTTAACTCTCCGTGTAGAGATTCTGTGTCACCACCCAAATCCTTATTTTCTCAAAGACCCCAAAGGATGCGCTCTCGTTCAAGGTCCTTTTCTCGACACAGGTCGTGTTCCCGATCACCATATTCCAGGTCAAGATCAAGGTCCCCAGGCAGTAGATCCTCCTCAAGGTAAAGCTTGTCACAACCCACCCAGAGCATAAGGCATTTACAGGAAATTAAAAAAGAAAAAGAAAAAAAAATAAAGAAAGACAAAAAACCCAAAACATTCAAACCCACAGGCAGCCCAGCCCCTCACAATTGCATTCTGGGTGCCAGGGAGCTAATGAGATTGTTGTCACACATACATCGCTCCTCATCTTTTCTTAAATCTGTCAGCCTTGAGCAGAGTGCCTTGAGCCAGTCAGATCAGAGAGAGAGCAATTTGTAAGAAACTTGCTCATCTAACTTTTTCCATTACCTGGAGAGCTGCCCTGTGCCAGGATAGTTGAGATCCATGCAAGATAAAGCTGACAGTGTACCAGACTGGCGCTTGGCGTTAACATCAATAAGAGACGCTGGAGAGAACACATCCCTCCCAGACCTCTAAGCTGACTAAATGATCAGAAATTGTCACTGGGAAAATCTCACTAGTTTCCAGGAAGGAAAAGCCAGTTTATGTAACACAGTGTTCCAGGGGTGTTCAGTTGTGCCAGTCCACGGGGGTTAAGTGGAAGTCGCAAATGCCCTTCTGTTTTTCTCCTCTCCCCTAGATCTTGCTACTACTACGAGTCAAGCCACTGCAGACACCGTGCACACCGAAATTCTCCCCTGTGCTCAAGATCACGTTCAAGATCACCCTACAGCCGTAGGCCCAGGTAATGATGCGTGTCATTTCCCCTGGGCTCTTCTCATCCTGGCCCTCACATGACAAGATGTTATCTAAAACCCTGCCCCTCCCCAGTTTGTTTATGTTGCTCGTGTCATTTGAGGTGGTTGACTTAATGATAAAGTTATGTTTCTCAGGTATGACAGCTACGAGGAATATCAGCACGAAAGGCTGAAGAGGGAAGAATACCGCAGAGAGTATGAGAAGCGGGAATCTGAAAGGGCCAAACAGAGGGAGAGACAGAGGCAGAAGGCAATTGTAAGCAGCCTGGAGTTAACTTTCATTTCAAAGGAGGGTTTCTTTTTTGTTTTCCTTCCTCCCTCCTTCCCTCCCTCCCTCCCCCCTCCCTCCCACCCTCCCTCCCTCTTTCTTTTTTGTAGATCCGAAAATAAACTAAATCTAGACTTTGTTAGAATGTGCAATATTCACCCTTTTGACATTAAAGCATCAGTGTGTCCCCAATCTCTCTTCACACAAATTATTAGAAAACTAAATGTGAAATCAGTATATTTCTCATTCATCTTGAAGCTCATTACTGTTTTTAAAAATGGAAGGAGTGGAGAGTTACTTGGTCAGTCACTGGTTCCATCTGGTCAAAGGATAAGTTCTTCTTATTGTTCTCAGCTGCCTTTTTCTCTGAGTGGAAAATGAGCAGATATTACTGTTCCATCATTTTGGCAGATGTGAGGATTGGACTGCCCATGAAGAGACGGGGTCCAAATTAGATTTAAAGGAGTTAGGAGAGGAAGATTTGCTAAGGAAGTCATCATTTCTTACTTATGCTGGGTCAACACCTAACCAGGCAGTGGATGCATCACATTTCTTAGGAACTACTTGTCAATAACCCATTACGTATTTTGGCACCGCTTATAGCAGCGTATTACATTGACTTGACATATAGACAGTACTGACCCTTTGATGGAAAGATTCAGATTATATTAGAACTATTTTTTTTCTTTGTAGGTCAGTACTTTTTCAGCAGCGGCTTACTAATGGGTAGACTTTACCTGGCTCCCACCCAATGCTTGTCAACCTAGACCTTGGAAGGCAAATATGAGACACTCCAGTTGTTGGCATCTAGTACTTGTCCATGGCGACATTCCTAATTGCTTACGGCATACCACCTCCGAGCCCCCAGAGTCTCCCGGTGTTTCCCAACAGGGTGCTCCACGGAGCCACGACTCATTGGTTAAAAATGGTACTGCTTTTGGTGGTTGCAGCCACTACTTGATTATTCAAGCTTCTGAGACTCTTCATTTCCCTGAAGATCAGCTTTTGACATATCTTGAATATAAGTATACTAAGACTTAGGGAAAGGGATTTTTAAAAGTTAGATGTATATGGTTCCTTTAAGAAAACCTACTACCATCAACCAAATCTTGAAAAACCTACAGCAAAGAGCTGATTAATGAAGTCCAAATCAAGCATTGGCCAACAGTGATCAGCTGGAGGAAAAAGGTTACCTGAGATGTCTGTTAGTTGTAGGCGCTGAAGGAGAAAGAAGGGAGAAGTAATTGAATACTTGGGCTAAAGGTCTAGGGTGTTTGTTGTCACTCAGTTAACTTTGAATGAACCTAAGACTAAATCATGGGCCTTTTGCAAATTACAACACTTTTCCTCATTTTTTTTCTCAACTTTCAAATGAGCTGTGATATTAAGCTTTGATAGAGTGTCATTAGTTAACACTTAAGAAGACTAATGAAAATTAAAAATTCAATATTTCTAATTTTACTATTTTTAATTAATAGCCTATTCAATAATTATAATAACTCACATTTATATAGTGCCATGTAGCTTATAAAGACTTTTAATATGGCACATTACAGTTAATCTTTACAAAAGAGAATCATGTTGCATAAGCATGTAGGAAAAATGAGTTATTTCAGTGTTTGCAAATTTACATTTTATAAAATCTCCCATGTTTCGTCCCAGAAGTATGCCATTAAAGAGAGAGATTATTTCATAATATATTTGTTCATTTAGGAAAAATAAAATACAACTATAACTAAAGCTGTGTAAATAAATATAGATAAAGACATGCTTATTTTATTCCTTCCAAAGGTAATTTAGGGTCAGACACTTAACTAGGGTCAAGACAGAGAGGGAGGTGCCTGTTTGCTAGTTTGGCTCTTTCCAAATAGATCACTTGCTGATGCCCATCCCCAAGATGCCCTTGAGGTCACTAATCTCTTTGGAAGCAGATCTCATCCTGCCTTCTCCTTGTGTCTCAAATGTTAACCATTCCTTAGTTAATTTTTTGATTAGGACAATGTTGTATCAGTTCTCTTTGCAAGACGGCTTACATAGTCCAAGTGTCAATTTGGCTTATACTAAATTATTATAAAATAAGTAGGCATTTGTGAGAATTCTGAAGTTGAGTTTTTCTGTTTTTGAAAAGCAGATTTTAAAAAAAGAACTATGACCTAGAGGTTGTTTACTAACACAGTGACAGTAGTAAGAACTTAATATAAAGATTTGGAATTTATTGTTAAACCAGTGCCCACTTCTACAATTATATGCTATTTCTCCTTGACGTAGGTGAAAACTCATGCCTCTTTATGTGCCAAACATTTGCTAGGTCCTTGGGATATAAAAGTAGGTGAGACCTGGTCCACTGTAGTCAGGGAGCTTCATGTCTACTGGGAGGTAAAGCTAGGTGGGCAATGGGGTGTGTTAGGTGCTGTTGTAGAAGACACATCTAAGGCTTTGTGGTGGGCAATCAGATCTGGAAATGAAGAAAGTCATTCCCAAAGAGAGTGAGATTGATCTGACACCAAAAGGGGTGGAAGGCAAACGTTTTCTAAACCTCTGCTGTCCAACGTGGTAGCCGTTAGCCAAGTGGCTAATTCAGCTAGTTCCAAATTCAGATGCATTGCAAGTGTGATTGGATTTTGAAGACCGTACCAAAAAAGAGGGTACAATACTTTATTAGCTTATTTTAGATCAATGACAGGTTGAAATGATAGTTTAGATGTATTAAGCTAAATAAATATGTGATTAGAATTTATTTTCTGGCTCTTTTTCCCTTTTAAAATGTAGCTCCTGTAGTTTTTTAAATTACATAAACTGAATTATATTTTTCTTGGACATTGCTGTTGTAGGCAGAAGTGATAGCTCATAATAAGTCTCGGGGGTGGGGGCGGGGAAGCAAGGTAGATTGGAAAACTGCTAGTCTTTTAACTGGAATACCAAAGTAAGGGAGCTGCAAGAAATAAGTCTGGAGGGCTGCATGAAACCAGATCTTTGAAGGGTCCCGTAAGTCATGCTATAGATTTTGAAGTCTGTCTTGGAGGCTTAGTGGAACTATTTAGTGAGTTTACCCACAGGAAGGTTTTCTGATTGATTTCCTCCTTCGAAATGATCTGCTTTCTTATGCCAAAATGCATTTTGAAAGGTTTATTTTTACGAACTTGGGCACAGAGATACAGGCGATGATTTTTGATTCATTTGACTAGATTAGCTTGGAAAGTCATTCACGAAATGACTAAAGAAACTAGAAGAGTCTTCCCAGGTTGGTTGGGTAGGTGATTTCCATTCAGATTTTTGTGACACCCTTAGAGTAATGAATAAGTGGAAAATTATATTTGGGATACTTTGGGTGCAGTGTTGGATTTTGCATTAATTCAGATCAGTTATATAATTAGGAGACCAACAAAGGAGAGGTTCCATAAGGAAATAAAAGTAATATTAAAATTATATAATAATTGATATTCTACCAAATGAAAGTCATTTTGTGGTCAATATTGCTGTTCTTTTGAGCTCCATAAGGAGATGACTTGGAAGGTCTATAAAGTTTTCATAGCTAGTGGCTCTGAAAGTCCCTATCCAAATCAGCTTGAGTGCACCAAATAAGAGAGTTCAGAGAAGAGTAGTGATTAGTAATTACTAACCCAGAATCATTCATTGTGGTTGGATATTGCTGTTGTTTTGCTACTTTCCTCCAATTTCCATCTAAACTCTTTCTCAAAAACCAATTCACCCTCTGCCTTCCTTGGTCTCGTAGGCTTGAAGTAATTCAGGTGCTGTTGGAACAGTGCAAGCCAGGGTTAGTACTTAATGTCTAAGCTGCCGCTGCTCTAATTTCCTGTGGACTTCTAAGTCCAACTCCATTTGCAATCTGTACAGTTTCCTGCCAGAAAACATGATAATGGGATGTTAATGAAAAGGGAAAATCTAGACATTATGATATGGCTCAGTGCTCAAAACCCAAACCAGATGTGCTTGGGCAATGACGGTGGCATTTCATTTCTCTCCGCACCACCCCACCCCCATTGGTTAGTATTCAGCCTGGGAGCCAAGAACAGTGCGTCATCACTGATAATGATCGGCTTCTTCCGAATGACACCAAAAATTGTGTAATTTCTCATGGTTATCCTTTTTGGAAAAAATTAAATAGTTTTTTATTCATGCCCTTTTAAAGAGCTATTTCATGGGGGTGAATATATCTTAGGTTAAGCTCAGAGTGCACTGTTTAGCAACTGGCAGTTTTATTGGAAGTAGTTATATATACCCTCAGTCTATGGTTCTGATGTTTGCTGACTTATCACTGGGTTTACTTGCATCTTACCTCCTACTTGCATATCATCTATTAAGACGACTGACCTGGATTTATTCAAGTTTATCCAGCCTTATTAGATACTAAGGAGGAACGTGTCTGAGTGTTCCTGGGATGGGGGTAACTCTGGAAAATTGAATGCTGTAGTTTTGGTTCCTCCCTAAGAGGAACTACTACTTCCCCCAGTAGTAGGAACTTACTGAATGACTACTGGATTGAATGAGTGTAATCAATATTAAAGGTGAGAGAAAAATATCCTTTTATTTTTGGATCTTGTCAGAGTTCCAGCATTTCTTTCTGCCCATTGACATCTTTTAATGGACCCCCCCCCTCCCCCAGTTTATTCTTTGGATGGGGGACCTAACTATGCCATTCACTCTGGAAACTGCATAGGATTTATTCATTCGTCTCATCGATAGTATTTGTAGTGTACTGGGAACTTCTGAAGAAGTCAGGCTGCAGCTGACCTGATGTTGTGCACAAATCTTTTATTGCCAAAGTTGACATGCAGTTTCCTTAGCATAGGAGTAGGCTTTTGAAAACTATTCTAATTTGGGAATGTTGACTAGAAGTTCTAAGAATCCAAATTCTATTAGCCTATTCCTTGTTGTTAACTAAAATTGCAGAGCATTTTGTTGCGATAATGTGTAAAAAGTATTTACCATAGTACTTGGTATATTTTAGACAATAAATGATAACTTCCTTATTAATTTTGTTTTTTCTTAGTCGAACACCTTTCACCAGGATTATTATTATTTGACGAGAAACGTGACATGTTCTTTAGCTAACTCAGGAGGCTCTGTACACTTTCTGATAAATATTTTGATAATGCAAAGTCAGTTAATTCAGTAAGGCCTTTTTTTTCTTTATTTATCCCCTGTGTTTTGATATAATGAGGATTTACCATACCTGTTAATGCAGCATAAATCTCCAATTTTATTATCTACCCCATCAGCAAACTAGCTTTTGTGAAACTTGAAGCTAAAAGATATTTGATAAATGCTCCATCTTCCTCAATAGTAAAAACAGGTCGGAAAATAATTTTTCAAAAGCTTTTGCCAAAGGTTTAGAGTTCTTCCAAGCCTTTAAGAAGTTGGAAATGTTATTAAGCATTTTGATTTCTTTTCCTTTCATCTCCTGTTTAGAAATTAATGTCTTGAAAAATTGGCTGCAAATGGTAAGGCTTTTTAAAGATATGGAATCTATTCATCTGTCTAATAAAACGGCAACATGTTAAAAATAATCGGTTCTCTGTTAAACATTTTGGCCAATCTTAGAAAGATTTTTTGTCTTTGCTTCTTTAGACCTTCAGATGCCTTTTAGTTTCAGTTTTAGCATCGGGAAAACTGAGCACTCTAATCATTTTCTCAAATGATAATTTTAACATGTCTTCAATCTCTAGTCTTCGCAAGGTACCAAGATGTGGCCCCAGTCCTGTGTTTTATAAAAGGAGAGGAGAGGCAACAGGTGGTTGAGGTGACTATGCACAGCCCTTTGGATTTCTGTTCCTCTCATCTAGGCTGTGTCTTCTTTTTTACTGCAGAATGTATCAGTATCTGATGTAAAAGGTCCTCTGGTTTATCTCCTTTGTGGGATCGTTGATGTATTCAGCTTCGTATAAAGAAGCAATTCAGGGACTGTCCCAATATGTTTGCATATGGACATGCATATGGTAGATTTTAGCTTTAACTTCAAAGTTACTTGAATACATAGGCTGTGTGTATTCCCATAATGGTAGTTGAACAATTTCCCTGTGATGGTTCAATTTCTTTCTCTCTCTTCTGCATTGCCCCCTACTTTTCCTCTATATAGTAGTAACCTTCCTAAAAAAGGCTCATTAAAAAAAGAAAATCAATGCAAGCAGGCACCAGGAAGTTTAGATAAGGGTCCCATCACATTCGGCTGTTTGGCTAGAGTCGGCTGCATAAATAGAATGGAATGTGACGTTATGATTCCGTTGCCCAAGTGTAAAGAATTGCCCCAGGATGAGCCTCACCATCCATTTATATTCATTGACCTCCTGAATGTTCTGGGTGCTCTGGAGCAACACAATTACAGCCTTCAAGTGAGACATACAATCTCCATGGAAGTGAACCAGGCAGCCTGCTCTGTTTGTTGTACGTCATCTGGTCCGTTCTTTAGACTCAGTAGCTGATGTCAGAGAAATTGTGTTTTACCAACAGTTGCTGGGAAGCCCTACCTCTGGTTCTCAGAGGTAATTTTTAAAAATGAGAGTCCTGCAAACTTGTAACTACTCCACAATTATTGCACTTAAACCTGTAGAAACAAATTGTGAAAACCTTTGTTAATTCTCTTAGTGAGCTACCTAGGCAAGTTTTTTCCTATGATAGACCACTAAACCTGGCTTTCTTTCTCCCTTATCTTAGGATACACTTAGGCATCTATGAGGTAATGAGTGGTATGAAGGAAGTGTTAAAAATAATTCATTGATTAGTGATTGATTGATTTTTCAACAAATATTTATTGAGACTTTATCTTTCAGGTATCCTTAGAACATGGTAGTCAATAGGACAGATATGGTCTGTGCTTTCATGGAACTTTCATTGTAGGGGGAGATGGACATTAAACAATTAGTGAACTATTAATTATTTAATTACAATTGGGCACAAAACTACAAAGGATAAATAGAATATTCTTTGAGAGCAACCAATAGGAATTGTGACCTCATTTCAAGTCTCTGAAAGGAAATAATTATGGAATTTGATGTAATTCTAGACAGTCTATGTATGTTGGTGCAGGGGAGGGAGAGGCACTGTAGGAAGGATGTTCCAAGTAGCAGGGGAACAGCTTGCTCAAAGGCCCTGGGAAAGGAAGGAACACCATATACACTAAGGTCGGATAGACGTTCAACGTGGCTGGAAAACAGAGTAAAGGAAAGAATGCAGTGTGTGGTGATAAAGCCCGTGATGATGACAGGTCCAGACCATGACAGGCTCAGTAGGTCCTGTTACTGATTTAGGGCTTGCCTTACAAGTCAGGAGAAGCCATAGGATGTGTTAGACAGTAAGTGGCATGGTCAGATACCTGTTCCTTTAACAAAGACCACTCTTGCCTGAGAAAGAATCGAGTCGAGGAGGAGAAGCACAGACACATGGCCCAAGTTATACTGGTCTGGAAGGAGATGCTGGCAGGTTGGTTTAGGGGGGATAGAATAAAGGAGCTGGACTAGAGAGAGATTTAGGGCACCAATCAACAGGGCGCAATGGGTGATAAGATGTGGGGGAAGGAACTCAGGTTTTTGTCTTGAATAACTGGCTAGATGATGTTCATTTCAATGATACAAGCACACTGGAGAAAGACCCGCTGGGGAGAGGGCAGAACTGGGGAGTTTCGTTTGGGAAATGTTGGTCTAGTTTGAGATGCCGGGGGAACAACTAACCTCAGATGCCAAATAGATGGTTATTTGAGTGTGAAGCTCAGAGGCACTTCCCTGATGAAAATAGGAAGAGGAAGGTTGCATAAAGGTAAAAGGAGGTGAAACATGAATGATTAGATAACCTAGGATAGTATCTGTTATGGAGTCTGTGAATTGTTCAGTCATATTTCACAAGTGCTTATTGAGTGCCCAGGCTGTGCCAGGTACTTTGCTAAATACTGGGCACCTGAAACGGAAGGCCATTCAGTAAATAACACATCTCTTTGCCTTAGGCCCAAATTACTTTTCACATTATCCAGGACAGGATACTCTCAGTACATCCAGAGAAAACTCTTAGGCAAGCGAAATTTATACCTTAGTCCTGTGCTTCCTGGGCTTTACTCCCATCTAACTTAAATCTCAGCATCCTGAAGTTCATTCCACTCTTGTTAATCTTTGATAGACATGTAGCCTAGTTGGTAAGCACTTTCTTTATATCAACTCCTTCCGTTCTTGCCTTTTCTCACTTTTGAGAGACATCGTCTCCTTTGTCCTGTCTTTTCAGAACAAGATTTATAGGATTGCTTCTTGTATTTTGAAGGTTGTAAATTGCTGATTATGATGATATCGATGCCACTGGTGAAACTTAGGCCACACCCTTCCAATCTGTTTCTAAAATAAGGTTCATTGACAAAGTGAAGTTTATAACATTCTTTTGTAGCTCTTAGTCTTTGGAGACCTGGGGCTTAAAATAGTCTATATTTTAAGACTGTGTTTTTCAAATTATTTGTTTTTGGACCATCTGCATCACAATCACTTGGATGCACTTGTTAAAAATGAAGATCGTTGAACCCTACCTTCCAAATATTTTTAGTACATCTGAGATAAATCCCAATAACTTGCATTTTTAATAAGCATCTCAGGTAATATTTACTTACATTAGAGTTCAAGAATCTCTCTTTTGAGCTACGTCAAAAGTTCTGCCTCAGATCATCAGGCCGTGTATCTTAAACTTGTACAGTGATTTACATCATTTATTTCTTAATAAAACTGGAGAAGGTATACATCTCCTTATTAGAATGCTGAGTTAATGAGATATTAAACAGCTTTCTAAGCCAGGCCAGTCACTTACCAATTTTGAGGGTTAATAATAAAATATTTAATAGGTATTTTGGGTCAGTTATTCCATGATAAGGTGATCACATTGCACACCTTTCTTTTCTAACATGTGAAAGCTCATGTGACTCGGGTACAGAGATGACAAAAAATGTAGACGTGAACAAGATGCCAAAGAGAGAGAGCATGTAAGGGCTGGAAGTGAAATCGAAATGAAAAGTAAAACTCGCTTCCAGTGTAGCCTTTCGTTGGGTTTCACTGTATGTTTTGCTTTAACCGGCGTGCTTTGTGGGGTCTTCCTACGCACGACTGTGCCTTTATGAATGTTCGTGGAGGTTCAACTTCTTTCCTGTCTCCAGAACTAGCAAGTCTCTCTTTCCTCTCCCCACCTCCAGGAAGAACGGCGTGTGATTTATGTTGGCAAAATCAGACCTGACACAACACGGACAGAACTGAGGGACCGTTTTGAAGTTTTTGGTGAAATTGAGGAGTGCACAGTACATCTGCGGGATGATGGGTGAGAATCTTCAAGATTATTTCTTGTTTAGAAGCTGACATATGTAAAAAATTATGGCCATAAGATTACTAGGATGGGGATGCTTTGACAGATGACATGTTGAGTTCAGAACCTTATTTATTTTCTTTCATCCCTATTTATTAATCTTTCTAGTTGAGATTTTCCGTCCCAGAAATAAGTATTTAGCTGCTTGACAGGACAATCACACTGATAAATGGATACAGTGGTTCAGACATTGGCACCAGTGAAGTCTCCTGCAGTAGAAAGGGTTCTAGTCATATATGCTAATGCCTCCTTGCTAGCTTTGAACTTCTCTTTGTCCATTGCAGAGACAGCTATGGTTTCATTACCTACCGTTATACCTGTGATGCTTTTGCTGCTCTTGAAAATGGATACACTTTGCGCAGGTCGAATGAAACTGACTTCGAGCTGTACTTTTGTGGACGCAAGCAATTTTTCAAGTCTAACTATGCAGACCTAGGTATGGATTTTATTGTATGTGGAATGAGGAATCCATAATGCAGAGCTCAAAATGGAAGTAAATGCAAACTGTAGGCACATTGGGTTGAACCATTATTTTACTAGAGGGAGTATTTGAATACAGAATTTATCTTATTATTTAATTTTTAATGCACAAGACTGTTTCTGAAGTAAGGGGTGTGGGTTTGGGCGGCAAAAGGCAAGAATAAATTTGCTGGAGTCTCTTCTCTGATACTGAAATTCTGCACTGTTTATGGATGTATATGTGGTACATTGTGTTTCGTGTGTGTCTATACTGGGTGCTTGTGTGGGGTGTAATGTGTGTCTGCGTGTGTTCATGCTGAGTGTGTTTGTCTATTTGTGTCATCTGCCGTTGCCTTCTGTTTCCAACCCCGAATCCTATTGCCCAGTATTGCCCTCGCTGTTTTACGGAACAGAATATGCAAAAGTTGTGTTCTTTTTCCTTAGCATATCACAAAGCCTTAGAAATGGTAATGTTTTCTGCAAATTGTACCTTAAGAGGAGAAAATAAAATTGTATATGCTAAATTGCACTATACTTTCTTTAAAATGAATAAGAATTTCTGTTACTATTTGAGTAGTTCTATGTGCTAACCACCATGCCAGGGGCTTTGTGAGCATTTCCTCGTTTAATCACCAGAACAATTATATAAGATAGATATTGTTGATATCCCCAATTTATAGGTAAGGAAACTGGAGCATATGTAAGTATTGAATTTTTTTTCCTGTTACAAGAGTTGTACAGACTCAAGGCATAAAAAATAAAGAAAATATTTTTTAAATATTAAGAAAAATAGGAAATCACCCATCAGCCTATCACCTAGAGTTGACACAATGCCCCAGTGTGTGATTTGCATTCCAGCATTTTGTCTCAGAATGTCTCATTTCTTATAGTTAAGGTCTTATATTCAAATATACACTTTAAATTCTACTTATCTGAATTAATATTATATAAGTTCACTTTCCACTTATTCACAGGCTTAAAAATAATTTATCAACACATTTTAATGGCTACACAGTATTCTGTTCAGCGAATAATGTCATATTTAATCATTTTAATTATAGCTAAACATTTGTTCAAGTTTTAAGTTTTTAATATAAATAATACCACAATGGACATCTTAATTTCCTTTCCAATTTTAATTTTGTTCCTTTGCGTGTGATTTCCTGTCTAATATGTGTAAGACTTTACATTTTTGGATGAAGGAAGGAAAGTGGCAAATGCCTCATGCATATGACATAATTATTTAAAATCAATTATACTACTAATCATAAAATTAACATATAAATCTATTCCTATGCTTTTTATTCTATTACATAAAAATTAGCATATTTCTGTCTGCACTTGCTTTGGCTTGGTATAAAGAAAGAAATGAATAGCAAATACAGGGATTTTTTTTTTCTTCCTTCCACCGGAGCAATGTCTCCCTGGAGTAATTGATATAGGTAGTGTGCATTGTTCAGGGGGAATATGCTATAATTCACTTCAAGAGCTAAATAGATAGGATGAAGCAGGGGAGAGTGAGCTTACTGTTAGAGAGATAGAGGTCCAGGGATGAAAATATAAACGGTGGCAAGTCATTTATTTGTTCAAATGTTGGCTGATAAAAGCAGTCAAGACAGATTGAAGTCTTGAGTTGATTTGACTTATTTTCTTCTGTGATGAAGGCCAGGGTGTTTCTAGTCTCTCAAAACATCTAGAGTTTAAAATAAGCTACCTAGAGGGGCCTTCAGATCACGATTCATCACTGGGAGAGGGAGGATTGAATGGTGTTTCCAAATTGAACTAGAGCCTCCCTGAAATATTTCTAAGAGGAATGCTTCCCCTCTCGTTATCTCACCGCCTTGCCAGCAGCAATGAAACTTTGCCGTTGCTCAGCTAGCTCTGTATTTTCTGAAAAGTGCGTTTGATGTGCATTGTAGTAGCATGGGTTTTTCCAATTCCCTCAAGCCCTACAATTGCATGAAGCGTGGTCGATCTGAGCGTAAGTGCGGTGTAGTTGAGGAGCCTACGGATTTTTGAAATCCTGCAGACCTGGGTTTGAAACTGGACTTGGCTTCTGACCTTAAGCAAGCAATTAAACTCCCTCTGCCCCTGCTTCTTTATTACGAGGAGAAATAGCTCGTCATGCTGTCATGGAGATTAGGTTAATGTTTGTGAGGCTGTTAACTGTGTCTGGCATAAAGCAGTTGCTCAATAAAGAGTAGCTATGATCATAATTAAACATGAAGGTGATGAGAAGTTAGAGGTGTGGAAAGTTATTTTAAAATGGCAGCATCAACATCAGTGTCCAGCTTTCGAAGTGAAGAGCATTCCTGTGCATCTTGTCTTTGTCTCCTGAAGAGTTCAACCCTAATGCATCAGGGCACAGCCACTGAATATAGTGAACAGAAGTGTATACTGGACAATTAGAGAGATGTGAGGGCAACTTTTCCTGCATATTCTCCCTGACTGCCAAGGATGAAAGTAAACAAGACAGAGATATGATGTGATCTGCTTGGGGAGGAGAGGTGACCAGTTTCTCAGGGGAAACAAAGGCCAGCAGCAGCCAGTTTCTCTGAGGGAAAAAAGGCCTTGAGCCCCTTCCTCCAGGGGCTTTTATTGGGTTGTAATACACAGGAATACAGGGCAGCAAGGATCAAAGAGTAGATAGTCTGAGTCAGAGTCTGTCAGGAACAGAGTTTTAGGGTTTCCTGCTCAAACCCTTAACATATGAATGAAAGCACTCTTAGCAGAGCAGGTTTCACAGGTTTATCAGGAAGTCTTTGTGATGCCAGATTTTTCCCCAGGACATGCTCTAGCGAGGCAAGGAGCTGCACCCCTCCCCATCAGATTTAAGGGGATTAGGGCCAGGAAACGCTTCTCCCAGAGAACATGGGGAATTGGGCTTTGTCAAAGCCGGGGGATGAGAGTCTATTGCTCTTTGTTGCAGCCCCCAAGTCCTTCCATGGTGGCCTCCCACGTGATTGAGTCCGGCTTAGGTTACCCCCCCGCCATGAGGGGTCTTACCCATCCTTGACTTCCGACCAAGCTTTGGGGGCAGGGAGAGGAAACTGAGGCAGTGTTTGCTACCAGAGACAAGCTTTGTCTCCTGCAGCTCGCATTCCAGACGTAGTCGCTCACTCATCCTTAAGCCACAGCAGGTAGAGAGTCACAATTCCTGAAACCAGGCAGAGCGGTCCAGGACAGAGGGACTGTGAGTCCAGTGTAAAGTGAAAATGGTGTGATGCAGACACGTTTCACCAAGAGAAAAGTGACCAATCAGCCTAGGTAGATTTCACCAATTTTTTTTCTGTTGTGTTTTTTTGTCCCCCCAAATTAAGTTAGTTTGCACATCCTATTTCAATACTATTGAGGACACTTTTGGCCACTACAACAACATTAGTGCAAAACAGAATGATTCTAATTATAATTTATGAGCCAGTTTTGAGAGACTCAGAATTTAAAGAGACAATCAAGGTTACTATGGTGATGCCAGGATTTAAGTCTAGTTTCTATGAATCTGTAATCTGTATGTCTTTCTATTTACTGTCTTATAGAAAAATGGATCATTCTGCAAGATCTCAGTGAAAAATGTTAGAAAGGAAGGATGAAAATTAAATTAGGACTATCTGACCAGAGAAAGATGGGCTAGTATGAATAATAAAATAATTTTAATCCAAATTAATTATGGTATAGAAGTTAAACATGTAAGAAAAAATGAAATAAAGATAATATTCATCACAAGTTTTTATTGACTCAAAGAAATATAATACATTATCAGCATCTTGAATATATGCATAATTTTTATTTTTTTAAAAGACTTTATTTGTTTTTAGAGAGAGCGGAAGCGGGGACAAAGAGAGGAAGAGAAACATCAGTGTGTGGTTGCCTCACATACACCCCCTACTGGGGACCTGGCCCACAACCCAGGCATATGCTCCAACTGGGAATCGAACTGGCAACCCTTTCATTTGCAGGCTGGCACTCAATCCACTGAGCCACACCGGCCAGGGCTATATACATAACTTTTCATAAAACCTTGCCATTAATTGGTAAATCATTCCCAGATCCCAACACAAATATTTTCAACCATCATTTTAGTAATATGCTGGTGGTTAAGATGAATATATTCACTTAACAAAAATTAATTTTAGTATCTACTCTGTGCCAACAGTTTTCTATGTGCCAGGAATACCGTTGTAATATGATTTGTTTCCATTTATACAATGTCGTTTGTAACAATTTATTTTAAAAAGAAATTAAAGTGGCTTTTAGATTATTCTTATTGAACTTTTAATTATATTTTACTTGAGTTGCAGTATCTTTCCTTCAGTATAGAAAAAGGGGGCAGAATAGCTGTTTTTGCTTTGAAAAGTACATGTGACCATAAGAGATTTGGGGGTACCTATGTGTGTTATAGTATGCTCATTAGTGGATATATCTGTAAATACCAGTTTTCATACTTCACAGTAAAAAACCTTGAGAACTACTGTTTTAAAACACTTTTAGTATTTGCTAATAAAAATACAGAAACACTGAAATTTTGGGCCTCATGCAGAATAATCCCAAGTTCAAATATTTTAGTCATTCTCAAAATTTCCTCCAAGGAAAGGTATGCACGTGTGTTTCTGATGGGTCTGTGCCAACCTCGATGTCATGCCGACTCCCAACATCAAGAGACTCTGCCCCCTTCCTCTATTTTATCCTACTCTGGGCAACTCTGATTTTAGGCTCATCTCTGGCAATGAGCAAGACTTTCTTTCTTTCTTTTTCTTCTCCTCCTCCTTCTTCCTCTTTTGTGTTTCTACAAAAAAAAAAAAAAAAAAGATATTGATTTGAGCAATGGCTGCCCTGAGGTTCTAGTGATACAAACAAACCATTAGGTTCTGAAGAGAAGGGTGGAGAATCATTATAACTTAAGAATTAACCATTTAAGATGTTAGTAGGAAAGATTGGCCGTTTTTGTCCTTGCTTTTATGTCTGGGGCTGACTTTAATCATTGTTGCTTTGTTGTTGTTCTTACCTGGAAAGTGTTGCCTGACAAAAATCCAGTAAAGACAAAGAATGGTGAGAATGAAAGAGAAAAAAAGGTGCCTTGAATTCTTTGTTTTGAAAACTAAGGTGGTTAAAGTAGATGGAAGCAAGGGGTTAAAAAAAACAGTCTGGGGCTGCAGAGCTTGAGGGGTTACGACCTTTTCAGCAAAACACCTTGTGAGGTCGATGGTCAGGCCTCCACATGATCTTACACTCTTCTGTCCTTTTGAGCATTTCATTTTTGGAACTTCGTCTGAAAATGGGAGTGTTCATATTTTAGTGTGATTGTTAATGTTTTCCAGAAAACTTTTTACCTTCAAAACAAGTGCTTTCAAAGACTGGGTGTATTCGTAAGAGGCTTTTTTTGTTATATTTCCAAGATATTCTTTCTCACTTGCAAGACTGGCAAGAATGTCTGACTTTTTTAGAGATGTCAATGAAGAAAATCAGAAACAATGAACAGGTTTTTACTTTACATCTAGCATTGCTGAAACACATCAATTTTGTTGAGGGTTCACTCTTTAAAGTAGCATGTGATACTTTGCACAAAAGTTGAGGGCTAGTTTAAGGATCCAAGGAAGACCATGGCTTTATGCACACCTGCATGTCTTCTGTCTCCTATGAATAAGTAAAGAGACTGAATTTACCCTCTCTGGACATGAAACATTTCCCTAAACCTTCTAATTTGGGGGAGTTTTTGCCACTATCACTGGGGTACCCACAGGTATGGAGTAAATGCCTGGATCATATATCTCTCTTGCCTCAAAGGAGAACAGCAGGATGGGGAGTGGGTGAAATTCTGATTCTCATTTTCCCACTCAAGTGGATTTTGTGCTCAATAAAATCAGTCCTGTTGAATGGGAAAATTAGTTCCAGCTTCTACTCTTGTCTCTCATTCTAAGTTGTTGAGGAACCTTGGGTAAGAAAAGCAAGGGCTTATTTTTAAAGTATATCAACTGGATAAGTCGTTATTGGATAGAAATTTTTAAAGCCTGTTCTGATTACCTTCCAGGTGTGTATAAGTCTGGAATGCATCAATAGTGAGGCTGTGAATGCTCACCATTCCTTACCACATATATACACACATACACACATATATATGTTTTATACACATATATGTATATGTATATCTATATCTGTCTATCTATGCCAACAGAAGTTGGCATGGTTTTTTTAAGATTTTATTTATTTATTTTTAGAGAGAGGGAAAAGGAAGGAGAAAGAGAGTTAGAGAAACATCATTGTGTGGTTGCTTCTCACATGGCCCCCACTGGGAACCTGGCCTGCAACCCAGGCATGTGCCCTGACTGGGAATCGAACTGACGACTCTTTGGTTTGCAGCCCGTGCTCAATCCACTGAGCTACACCAGCCAGGGCGAGAAGTTGGGCATGTTTTTGAAAGTATATTGATTCGATAAGTTGCTGTTAAATTGGAAATTGGGTCACCATGAATGAGAAGACTGAGTTAATAATGATTATCGGCAAGGGTGCATCTAACCAGGCTTGGGTTTCTTTCAGATTCCAACTCAGATGACTTTGACCCTGCTTCCACCAAGAGCAAGTATGACTCTCTGGATTTTGATAGTTTACTGAAAGAGGCTCAGAGAAGCTTGCGCAGGTAACATGTCCCCTGGCTGAGGACGACAGAGGGCCGGTGAATACCTCACGGGACAGCGCGTCCTTCCCTAACAGACTATTGCAAGTCGTACTTAGGAATTTCTCCTACTTTACACTCTGTACAAAAATAAAACAAAACAACAATACAACAACAACAACAACAACAACAATGGTTTACATGAACACAGCTGCTGAAGAGGCAAGAGACAGAATGGATATCCAGTAAGCACATGTTTATTCATGGGTGTCAGCTTTGCTTTCCCTGGAGTCTCTCGGTGATGGTGTGTGTGTGTGCGCATGTATGTGTGTTTGTGTGTGCACGCACATGCGTGCCTGGTTTGGGGGAAGTATGTATGTACAGGTGGGGACTAGGGGCTCCTGACCAGAGTGTGCCAGGGCAAACCACTTCAAATGGCAGCAGTTCCAAGAAGACACACGTAAAACCTAGGACTTCAAAATGTTCATATTCTATTCAAAAGGAAAAAAAATGAATAAATTCAAAAGGAAAGAAAACTAACCAACCAACCACAAACCATCCTAAAATGACAGCCGCTGATGTCTGGCCATCAGCCTCCGTACTCTTGTTTTTTTAAGAAAGTACGAAATCAACTTGAAGCAAGCATTCTCTCATAATGTAGTGATTATATGACAATCCCGAAGAAACCACAGGTTCCGTAGAACTAATATCCTTTCTCTCTCTCTCTCTCTCTCTTTTTTCTTTTTTCCTTTTGCCGTGGAATCTGGGTGGGAGAGGATACTGCGGGCACCGGAATGCTATACTTTCCTAACATTTTGAAGTTGCTGTCGTTCGTCCTTTATCCTGACACCCATGTAAATGTCCAAAATGTTGATCTTCCATTGCAAATTTCAAAAGCCTTGTCCATGGTCAAGCGTGCGGCTTGGTCAATGGTTCTTTCTGAGGAGTGAGCACGGTGTTACATTATGAATGAGAGTTGGGTAGAACTCTCTGGGATGTGTTCAGATAGTGTAATTGCTACATTCTCCAATGTAGTGAAGTATTTACAGATGTTAAATGGAGTATTTTTATTTTGTGTACATACTATAAAAGAATGTTCTTTTTTTGTTACAGCTATGCACTGTAAATGCAGCCTTCTTTTCAAAACTGCTAAATTTTTCTTAATCAAGAATATTCAAATGTAATTATGAGGTAAAACAATTATTGTACACTAACCTATTTAGAAGCTGAACTTACTGCTTATATATATTTGATTGTACAAAAAAAAAAGTGTGTGTGTCCGTTGAGTGCAGCAACAAAACGATGCTTTACGCACATCCATCCCTTCTTAGGTGAGCTTTGATCTAAGCATCTTGTCAAAAAATATCCTAGCCCCCTAAAGGTATTAACCACTTCCGCGATATTTTTCCACATTTTCCTGTTGCTTGTTTTTCTTTGAAGTTTTATACACTGGATTTGTTAGGGAAATGAAATTTTCTCATCTAAAATTTTTCTAGACGATATCATGATTTTATGTAAAGTCTCAATGGGTAACCATTAAGAAATGTTTTTATTTTCTCTATCAATAGTAGTTTTGAAACTAGAGGTCAAAAATCTTTTTAAAATGCTGTTTCGTTTTAATTTTGTGATTTTAATTTGATACAAAATGCTGAGGTAATAATTACAGTATGATTTTTACAATAATTAATGTGTGTCTGAAGACTATCTTTGAAGCCAGTATCTCTTTTCCCTTGGCAGAGTATGATGACGGTATTTATCTGTATTTTTTACAGTTATGCATCCTGTATGAATACTGATATCTCATTCCTTTGTTTACTAAAGAGACATATTTATCAGTTTCAGATAGCCTATTTATTATAAATTATGAGATGATGAAAATAATAAAGCCAGTGGAAATTTTCTACCTAGGGTGCATGGCAGTTGTCAGGGTGGAGTTTCCGTGTTTCATTTGGGTAACTCAGCTTCTGCAGAAGCAATGTTTCTGCTTGCACTAGCATGGCCTCTGGCGTGACCATGATCTTGTTCTTGATGACATTGCTTCTGCTAAATTCAATAAAAAAAACTTCCGAAAAACCTCCATTTTGAGCATCAGGATTTCATCTGAGTGTGGAGCCCCCGGAACGGAAAAAAAAAATGTTTGGAGTGTTTATTCACATTTCTAAATTGAGATCCGGTCACGGTTTGGCTGACGTGACTTTTCTGGAAGACATGATAGTCCTACTTCGTAATCCTTCTTCTCCCTCCTCTCGCCCAACACGGTCTCATACGATGGATCTCACCCCCAGGCCAATGCAGCTCGCTTTAACAGCTGCATTCATTGATCACCAGCATATTGTGTTCCGAGTGAATCCACTGTCTGTCCTGTCAGATGCTTGCTTGATTTTTGGGCTTCTTCTTTCTAAGTAGATAGAAAGCAATAAAAATACTATGAAGCAAACTTGTTCACAGGTTCTGCGTTACAGGAGTAACACATCTTCAATCCGCCTAATTCTTGTTGTTCTGTAGGTTAAATGCAGGTATTTTAACTCTGTGTGAACGCCAAACTAAAGTTTACAGTCTTTCTTTCTGAATTTTGAGTATCTTCTGTTGTAGAGTAATAATGATAAAAGAGACTATTAAGAGCAATAAATTATTTTTAAGAAATCAATATTTAGTAAATCATATTATGTGTTCAAGGACCAGATGTGTTCTCTATTTTGCCTTTAAATTTTTGTGATCCAATTTTGAATATCTTCTCCTTTTTGCCCTGGATTGTCGACATGAGTAAAAATACTTGGTTTCTTTTCTTACTTATCAAAAGACAGCACTACAGATTTCATGTTGAGAATTAATTTATTCCCCCTCTGGCCTGACAAATATTGTTACCATAAAGATCATTTTTCCCCCCATGGACTTCCAATTGCATCTAAAATTAGTGCAAAGAGAGAATCACTAAACCATCTGAATAGAGCTTTTATATCTTATGCAGACACTGTGGGTAGCCCATCAAAATGTAAACTGTATTCCTTTTATTTTTATTTTCTAAATTTTTTGGAGAGAATATTTCAAATGAACACATGCACCCCATCATGACGGGAAGCAAATTTCAGCATAGATCTCTGGGGTTTTTAGATGACCGCGGGCCATTGCCTTCATGCTGTGGTAAGTACCACATCTACAATTTTGGTAACCGAACTGGTGCTTTAGAAATGTGGGGTTTTTTTTTTTAAAGAAATGTAGCAGAATAATTCTTCCAGTGCAACAAAATCAATTTTTGCTAAACGACTCCAAGAGAGCAACGGCTGGGCTGTCACCGTTCAAAACGGCAGAGAGGGAACTCTGCGCTACCGGGGTGTGATGGTTGGGTCAGTGGGAAAAAGGAAACCTTTTCATGCCTTTAGATGTGAGCTTACAGTAGGTAATGATTATGTGTCCTTTTCTGATGGCTGTAACGAGAACTTCAATCACTGTAGTCTAAGACCTGATCTATAGATGACCTAGAATAGCCATGTAATATAATGTGATGATTCTAAATTTGTACCTATGTGACAGACATTTTCAATAATGTGAACTGCTGATTTGATGGAGCTACTTTAAGATTTGTAGGTGAAAGTGTAATACTGTTGGTTGAACTATGCTGAAGAGGGAAAGTGAGCGATGAGTTGAGCCCTTACCGGGCTTTCCCCACCCCCACCCCCACCTGCCAATTCTACATGTATTGTTGTGGTTTTATTCATTGTATGAAAATTCCTGTGATTTTTTTTAAAATGTGCAGTACACATCAGCCTCACTGAGCTAATAAAGGGAAACGAATGTTTCAAATCTACTTCTGCTTTTTCTTATTTATCGTAACCAAACTCCTGACATGTTTCTCAGGTCAGTACACATTGTTCGCTCATTATAATTCTCTTCACCCCTGGGTCTCCCTCCCTTTTCCCTACTTTTCCATATTCATGGGTGCATTTCAGCTTCAGGATGACATGTGCCTTCTATACTTTACGCTGTCTCTTTGCTAACGGCAAAGGAAGAAGTGGTGATCTTTGTAGAGACTTTAGCCCATAGACAAGCTCTGTTTTTCTGTGTATCCGTGGAAAGTTTTTAAGTACAAGCCATCACGTCTAGTGACTAACCCACTAAACATTTAGCTTAGGAAACTGTTCTACTGTAGATGGAATGAATACTGTTTAAAGACTTGTAGGGGAAGGAAGTCCCTATAAAATGTAAGTCATCATTAGATTAAATACAGGACATACTGACAGCTGCCAACACAGTATGCTTCAGCATGTCCCCTGTGCCATGTAGGTGGTTGCTGGTCCTAATGACAGAGATGACAGAGAATGCACTGGTAACATTCTGGCATCCCTGTGGTCATCCCCACTCCCAGCAACTTGTACAACAAGACCCAACAGAGGCATAGTATTGGGAAAGGGCGGCTAAATATATCCCAGTCCCTGCCCCCCATTTCCTACAGAAAAAAAAAGCATGCTTTTAATTATTAGAAATGTAATAGAGCTAACCGTCATGTGTTGAAATCTGCAAAACAACACAAGAAACATTTCCCATGGTTCTAGTTCTGTTTTTTTTTTTTAGAGTTTATTTATTTGTTTTTGAGAGAGGGAAAGGGAGGGAGAGAAATATCAACATGTGGTTGCCTCTCACGTGGCCTCCACTGGGGACCTGGCCTGAAACCTAGGCACGTGCCCTGACTGGGAATCAAATATGTGACCCTTCAGTTCACAGCCCATGCTCAATCCACTGAGCTTCAGCAGCCAGGGCTTATTTCTGTTTTATACCATTTAATATTTTCCATTTGTTTTATGAAAATAGAAAATTTAAAATATGCCATTATCTGACCTAAATAATGCATTTACCTAAAACCAGAGTACTAAGCACTCTGAGATTCATCAGGTCAGCCTCAGGTCTGGGCTTGTCTCCACCAACCCTTAAATTGTGTAGGGTATTTTTAATCCTTTGGCTGGAACCAGCAAGGATGTCAGGATAATGCAAGTTTTTTTTTCTTTTTAAAGGGTTAACTTTTGAGCTTTAAAAGCCTTTGGAGAGTAAAGAGGGATTTTTAAGACGTAGCAGCAGCAGTTGCTGCCCTGGTCCAGGGACGTTCCAATTAGATAAAAGAATCATTTGATGTTCTTCAAACATGAAATCACTTCCATCCTTGATGATACTGGTGGCAAAATAATTATTTAACCCAAAATTAGGCTGACAAAAATAAATGAGCATTGGATATGATGCATTTATTTAAAAGGACTCTGTTTCAATTCAAAAGTCCTCCAAACAGTCTGTCTAACCTGTTCAGTATATTGGTTCAAAATTCTTTTCCAGGGTAGAGAATTTTCTGTTCACCGTAGCATCCTTTAGCTAGTCGTTGGATAGAATTTACAGCCCTAACCACAACATTAGTATACTCATTTGCCACTAGTGTTAGCTGCTACACGTAACTCGGTAATAACTGTAGAATATTTGAACTAAAGCAGAGTATTTGTGATACTTAACTTTACATTAGTCTTATGTTTTGTGATTCCTGTTGCTGTTTCTTGTTTCCAAATGCCTTATACACCATTATAAATCAGCCTCCATACTTTATTAAACAGCAGAGAGTAATAAAGAAGGTTACAACTTATAGAGGAGTTCCTTGGAGGTTTGTTACATTGTGATTTAAATCTCAGAAAGATTTAATCAAAAGCTGAATTAATCCCTGGGGGGAAGATGCTCTATAGATGCTATTGATGGGCACGAAGCAGCCTGTTTCTTTTCACTGGTCTCTGTTAACATGAAGAAGAGGAACCTATTCTAGAAAGACAGTAGGGCTTCCTTGGTGGGGGATAGATAATAAGCCATGGCTTTTGTGTCGAGTTTCTAGCCTTTCATCCAGGATGGCCTGTTTTATTCTCACGGTGGCATTATTGGTTCTTCCAGTGCTTAGTTAAGTTACATGTCCTCCACCTTCTTGCTCACCTAAATATATTCCATGTGATTCCATTCTGCAAGGCCCCTAAAGCTCCACTCCACTTGAGCATGTGGAATGTGTGGGTCACATGAGCTGGTTTCCAGGGCTTCTGTGATAATCAGGTGACTGCCCCAGGCACATTCTCAGGGGCTCTGGGCACGGGCAGGCGGAAGTGATCAGAAAGTACAGATATTTCTGGGCCAAGGTTCTACCGAAAAGCCTAACATTTTCCGTGACAGGGAGGTAGGACAAGAGGCCGTCACCTTCCCCCGTGCCTCTTTTTTGTTCTTAGTCCTTGGAAATGCCACCTTGTCCCTTTTAGCTCAAAAACTATCACTGAACATCATCTGACTTAGAGAAGGGGCAAAGTGGAATTAATTAATTGAAAAAAGTGAGGGAACTTTTAGAGGAGAAAACCAAATGATACTATAATATTTTCATGATTAAATTAAATGAGCATAATTATGCATGCACATATGCACACCAAGGCATTATTATAATCAAGAACCTTAAAATATTGCATTGTTTCAAATTTATGCACATAGCACTTACAGAAGGCAAGTAGCTAGTGTGATATTTGAATTTGCATATTGACCATTTTCATATATTAATTTCTGGTAGGAAGAAGCTGAATTATTAGGAAAAGCCCTGGGGTGATTTAGAAAAAATATTGTGCTTCTGCTCATTTTGGAACATCAGGGGCACTTAGCAACATTATCTTTTTTTTTTCCACATAGTTTTCTGTGATGGATTTTCAACAAGATGACATCCAAGTGAAAACCGAAATTAAATGGGAAGGAAAGAATGTTAAGTGGTAAAATCCTAAATAGCTTATTAGACTACTTAATTGGAGGGAATTTATTTTTGCTGCTGTTAGGCGCTATAGTCAAGCTTCTCTTTAACAATACTAATTGATGAAAAAAGTGGCTTTTGTCTTACAGTTACTGCGCATTCCCCTCCAGGAAGTCATTTCAGGGGATTCACAGGCACTTTCCTTTGTTCAACTTCAGTGTTGCTGGGAACGAAGTCCTGTCCTCGTTCATATCATGGCTTTCTCGTTTTGTTTCCAACCAGGTCTATTTTTCTCCACCTGGAGCTTCTCAGTGCGCCTGAAAGACTTAAAAGAAAATAAGGCTGTGCTTATTCTCGTTTAACCATTTAAGCAGGTTTTCAGCTTGATGGCTCTACACTTCAATCGAATGACTAATGTTTCATAGGCTTGGAGGTAGTGCCCTCTGTAAGCGTTTCGCTATTCAGATGGCGGGAATATTGTACGCCCTCACAGAATAATGATTAATTGCTCTGCTTCTCAGAGAAGGAGAAGTTAGTAAGCTGGTCACACAGTCTGTGGTATGGCCATGTTCCTTTCATGTCAGGTAACTTCATGATCAAGTGCAATGCATGGCCTAATCAAGAACTTTCATTTTCCTCCAATTACCTGGCTACACAAAATAAGCATTCTGGTGCCTGTTCCACGAGCTGCCTGTCCTAGGGTCTACAATCTGACTTGCATTTCAGAGGGTCCAACAGGAAAACAGGAGGAGGAAAAGCAAAAATCAGAGTTTACCACCCAATGTTTGGAGTTGGCATCGGAGGGTGGCAGGGCCTGAGTGTTGGTCCTGGCGTTTTCCATTTTCATGACAGACACAGCGGCACCCAAAGGGAGTGCCACCGCATGGACCTGATGAATGGAACATTCATCAAATGCTCTCAGGAGTCTGTCTGTCACGTGGTGCCAGGGTCTCGTGGAGGCACCTTTTGCATGGCGCGCTGTGGCAAGGACTAACTCTGAAAAGGTCAGCTGTGGGAAAGGGAAGGGGTAAATAGAAGGTTAACCAAACACATTTGAACTTCAGGTACCAAAGCAAGGTTTGGGCAAAGATTTTCCGAAGTTTCTTATTTGCCTTTCATGCCCACTCGCTCTACGGGATTATAAAAACAAAAGGGGCAATTATACAGGAGAGCAGCAGAGATGTGAAGCAGAGAATGGCCCTTACAGAGCAGCGGGGAGTGTGTCTGTGTGTGTAGTTCTGTGTCAGCTAGACAACCATTGGCTCTTACCAAACTGGTGTTTGCTGAGAGGAGTTGATTAAAACCCATAAATGGGGCCTAAGAGTGAGTGTCTAGAGCTCTGTGTCTGTGGTCATCCTAAGACCTGCAGAAAGACTGGCAGATACATCTGAGAAACTAAGCACTAGACACTCACAGCCCCAGCGCATGGCTGGCCTGTAGGGGTAGTGTCCTTGTTGGATTTGGCATCAATAGAAAAAAGAGGGTGTAGTTCCTGACAGGGAAATATCTGGGCTCTATTCCCGCTCCAGTGGGCAAGCTGAACGAGGTCAGTTAAAATTATGAAGTGGGAAAGAGGGGAAGTTGGTCATGGACTTTGGTCTTTGGAATTCTATGAACCTGAAATAAATAGCATAGGGCTTGTGGGCCACACGGTGAGAGAAAAATGCCCCAGAAATAACAGGTTTAACAATGTCTGCAAAACGAGCATTGTCACAGACTGCTTTAAATATGTTTACAAATTGTAATCAGAGGGCATTTAAAATAAACACATGAGTGCATAAAATAGTAGAATAGAACCCTATATATACACTTCCTAGATTTATGAGATCTTAACATTTACCCTGTATGCCTGAGATCACCCCTACAACAAATACATACATAGCCCTCTCTTTTTTTTCTCCTTTCTTTCTCAGTCATGACTGGTCTTTTGTGGCTGACATGTGTTATTGCCATCCATTTATTTTTCTCTTCACTACATAGCCATACACCCAAAAGTAAGATGCAATATTATTGTGTGTCTGTTACAAATTTACATAATGTTTTCTTACTGTATGTATCCTTGCAATTTGCCAGTGGTGCCTTTTAATGCAAATGCAATTAGAACAATTCAGCCTTGGTGTAAGCCAGAAGGAACTCCTTTCCAGGTGTTTGTAAGTTGCCTTAGCAGCTGCTTACACTGTCCTGGCTAATCATTCTTCACAGCGATCCTGACATGCATTTTGGTTTCCGATTTATCACTTTAGCTCATGGTTAAGTGCATTTACCCAATGTCTTTAAATGTGTTCGACTTTTGACCCACCCTCATCTTGCTTATTGAGTGGTTATAAAGATGTTCCGAGGGAACAGTAGGCCATAAAATCATAGCATAAAATGGAAACCCATACCTAGGAAGTTATTTTCCTCTTATAAAAGAGTGAATTCTTTTATTTTTCTTCTTTGTGAAATCAGAGATTTCCGCCAGACTTCTAACCTTCTCGTTCCCACAGACCGGAGAATGGCTGTGCCCTCTCCGGAGAGGGCACTGGGGAGTCCCAGCACTGAAGAAATTATTTCTTGTAATAGTAACCGATTAAACTAGTTACCAGCTGGGGAGCATGTTTCAGCACTTAAGTTAATTGGACTGTTGCAAACTAAATATGATTCTAAATTGTTTCAGTATTCCAAAGCACTTCATGCGTGCAGATAAAAATGAAAAAAAAAAACCCAAATCGGTTTGAAATGTGCAAATCAGGCCCACAGTGCTGACATTTAGATCTGTGGCACGATAACTCGGCAGTAGGCACTTTGAAAAACTTTGTGGGTTTTTTCTTCTTCTTTTGCTGAGCTCTCCTTTGAACCCCCTGAACCACTGCTTCATGCGAGATTCAGTACGTTGAAGTCAGGCTGCAACCAGAAGGAGAACACTCTGCGTCAGAGTGTTCCTACCCATTTGCCCAGAAAATCATCTCTTTGACTCCTTTCACTGGCCAAGTAAGAAAGGAATTGCTGAAAGGAGGTTGAGCTTAATAGAGGAAACACAGTATTTTACTCAGAAAATCTGGCTGGAACTCGACATGTGAGCCTGTGCAGAGGGCGTGGCTCTCCTTGAGGCGGTCATCTTCCTGCATTTGGACCTCTGCACACAGTGCAAGTTCGAGTTCAAGGAGGGTGGAGCACATCTGGATGGTGGGAAACACTTCTCCCTGGTCTGATATGTCCCTTCTTCTCCCTATCTCTTATATTACCCAACGACTCTACAGATGGCATTCTATATCCAGAACTTTCTGTTGCTATGAATTTTCCAACCCTCTACATAAATAGGGCCACAGGCTGGGGTTGAATGGGTTGTCTGAGAGGCTTGAATGGGCTCTGCACCTCTTGGCAACTTAACGAACCATCAGAACAACAAGTTATACAAGATGGTAGAAGTTCCTATATTCCTCTCAGGTCCCCTTACCCCCCCCAAAGTAAATCTAAGAATAAAATAAAGTGAAATACCATATCTGTCCTCTTCATGAATGCTATTTGAGAGAGGCTAACTAAAACTCAAAGAATTGTAGAATTAATGTCAGGATGAGAGACTTGAGGACACAAACAGGGATTCTCAGGGTCACCTAGAGCTTCAGGTCATACAGCGATAGTGTCTGAGTTGGAACGCAGGCCAGCATTGCTGTTGCTGTGACAGCACGAGAGGCCAGGCACCTGACACTGTCAGAACACAAAGGAGCAACACAGTCAGGGAGACAAACTTAGGAGAACAAACTGAGTCCATAAGAACAACATGCATACTGATGGAGAAGTCAGGTGGGGCCCAAAAGGAAGGCAGACTCAATCTGGTTACAGATTAGTATGAGCTGAGAGGCTCAAGGCAGAGCCCTTTCTCCAAAACGTCGCTGTCATGGTGATTTATATGTACTTATAGTTAAGCTGAAAATACCCCAGAGAAAGGTAATAAACTAGAGTCACTACCAGCTCTGACCCACTGGTGCTAAGGTAATTTCAAGAGGTAAGCTAGTTGTGTTCGGGCAGGCGTGAGAGCAACCTGGATGTCCTCGACGCCTGGAGGAAGGCAGGAAAGACTATGACACTGGGTGACAGGAGAAGGATATGGAGTGAATGAAGGACATTGAGTGAACGTGTCATCAACTTCACTCTGATGTTGAAGTTGGAGTTGGCTCCTAGAAGATGTAAGACTCACTTATATTCTCATAACCTAAGAACTTTCTTTCTTATTCATTTATACATTTTTAAACATGCTAGACATAGAGGGAAAAATTATGCAGTTCCTACCTTTAAAGAAACTTCTAATCCAATTTGGAGCCGTAGATATATATATATATATATATATATATATATATATATATATATCTCCCTCTCTCTATATATATATGAGAGAGAGAGAGAGAGGGACGAGATGCAATAAACACTGTACATAGGACAATGACGCCTCAGTCCCCTTCAAAGTAGGCATCTTGGGACCTCACACAGTTCTCCCAATCAGCATCATATTTTCCTGAATCTCACTGATGGATCTGGAATTGCTTCTCTTTCAAGGGTGCTTTTAGTTTGGGAAAAAGCCAGAAGTCGAAGGGTGCCAAATCTGGGCTGTAGGGAGGATGAGTCACTTGGGCGATTTGATGTTGCGCTGAAAAACTCCATGAGACGTGGTGCATGAACGGGTATGTTGTTGTTACGAAGCTGCCAATCACCAGTTGCCCATGGCTGAGAATTCTGAATTAACTAAATAGTTTCCATGGAGGAATGTTCAAGCTTAATGCAAAATCTGATGCAGATTCATTGCACACTCACTCAGTCATTATGAATGTGACAGGCACACAGTACACATGCTTGCTCAATGGTGTCTACCGCCCCCACTGACTAGTACAGTGAAGTTGTCATTGTTCATGCATGTGTCATTGCCCTTGGCTGTCAAGTTACATCAATGTTGTGCAAACCATTCTTGTTATATTAACAATACATAATTAACAATGGCTTTATCTGGACAGACCTCAGAGTGTAAGACAAACTTTAAAAAAAACTTCTGTGTCACAGACATTGTTTTAGTTACAAAGTGAATTGAGAGACCCTGTTCTCAAGCAGTTTGCGATCTAGTGTATGCATACAATGTGATGAACGTGTAACTAAGAAATATTCCGAGATCGATGGGAACAAATCCACTGTTCAGAAAGGACGATGACTCAGAAGGCTCTGGGGGATCTTTATTGCCTGAACTGATCCTTGATATATAGAACTGGGCAGTGGGAGACGCTAAAATGGTAAAAATCTCATTTTCCCCAGATCTCTTTTGGAATTGGGAGCATTCAAGTTTTCCCTAATGTCTGCTGTTTTCCCCTGACTTAATTCAAGTGCTAGTTTCTCTACAAAAATTCCCCTGACCTACCTCTCTTCACTTTCTGCCCCAAATTTGTAGAACTGACACCTTCATTTTTGTGTCTTCTGCACATTCATCTATCATAAAAATGATAATGTATTCTGATTTATTAATTTACCTTTGTTTTGCCCTTTGAGTGTTCTAGGATGTTGGCTGACTGACTGGATGGATGGATGGATGAAAATTGACAGAATTTTTATTTTCGGTTCAACTAATCCCCAAATGCCCTGGCTCTGAATTGTTTCTGGAATATCATTCTTCTCAAGATCACATGCAAGTGGAAAGTTATGATTCATGAGTTGGGAAAGTGGTTCCTCAAGCCTTCTCTGAGAAACTGGGTGTAAGAATACTCATGTGGTAGCATTTCTCCCCTCATGGCTCATTAAAAGAACTACCCCTGACACACAGTTTTACTGTGGCAGTAATGTGATTTCTTCATTTGTGAGTAGCTTTCACAAGCTCTCTCCACCTGGTCCATGCAGACACGGGCTGTCTGTCTTGAACGCCAACAGTTTCTCTCTCAACAGGCTACACCGGGGGAAGCTTTCTACTGCTTTTTGCTTCTAAACATCTTTTGCTTTTCTGTCCTAGCTACATACATGGTTTTGATTTGGGATTCTTGGATTACACATCACCCAGAACAACTCTTTGGTTCTTTACCCAGTTAGGAACCTGGGCCAGGCAAGGGGGTGCTGATGACTGGGTCATAAAGCTGTCCTGCATGGAAGGTGCCCATTACTCTAACAATCTGGTTATAGTTTTAGAAGAACTTCTCTGGAGGAAGAGGATTTCCGAGGTCCCTAAGGACTTAGGGAAGCTTGATTCTTAGGATAAAATTCTTACCTGAGCTGCAATGGATGAAGCTGGGGGAGATTTGCTCACGCGTTCCAAATATCTGTCCAAAAAGGCTCATTTTTGCTATTCCTTTGGCCAAATGAATTGTCACATCATGTGCATTTCTTACCCTGAAATCTATTTCTCAAGAAAGAGAGGCCTGTTGTCTCCCAATTTCTGCTTTCCAGGTGACTGATATTAATTAGCTTGCAGCCAGAACAATTTATCTCTAGCTGAAACCAAAGCAGATGAGAATGTTGCTGTTCAGTGAGATTTCTTTTCTTGAAAGGATGAATGGGAGGAAGATACTTATCTGGGAGAACAGGTTTCAGGTGGGGTTTCCATCAGCAGTTACTTTGAAATGCATTCTTAGACTTTGCTTAATCTGGGTAAAGAATAAAAATAGCATGTCATATTTTGACTAGATTAACTCATTTCCAACAGAAGAGTCTGAGTCCCCTGCACTGTGATAGACTTGCTTTGAGAGTAGAAAGCGCTGACTTCTTTAATAACTCTGGAGCTAGCTCTCAATTATTGGAATCTCTTGAAAGATAACACTGCTTTCCCCAAAGCAATGGCTCAACTTTGAATTCATCTCAGTTCCCCTATACAGAGAACAAATATTTCAAATCAATACCTACTGCCCTTTTTATTAATGATCACTCCCCTAAAACTGTCCCTCCTGAGTAGTATGCATACTGAGTCAGCAATGAAACCCCAGGTTGACAAAGTGAGAAAGAATGAAGACAACCTGACAATGAAATAGCTGTTTACCTGCGTGGCCCTAGGAATTTTACTTCTTTGCATCTCCTGGTCCTATTTTCTTCAATACAAAATAGAAAAATAAAGCCCATTTTGTTCAAGGGGTATGGTGTTTCCTGGTCTTTTCTCGGTAAAAGAACTCGACAAACATTGAGCATACTCCCTTCCCTTCTCAGTGGCTCAGATGGTCAATTAAAATGGCTTTCCAAAAAAAAAAATGAAAAGCTATGATGAAGTCTGTGGTTGGAAGATACATTTTTTAAATTATATGTGTTTTTTTAGTTCCCATACACTATTGTAGACAGTAAACCTGAAGGAAACAAAAACAAACAAATAAGCACAATAATCTCACAAAAACTCTGACCTAGGCTGGAATTAGAAGTTCTGAGTTTTAATTCTGACTTTAATATGGGCCAGTTGTAAGTATGGGGTTGACCAAAAAGTTAGTTTAGTTTTTGCCATAAAATAAAAGGAATTTTTTCCATTTTCACCAACAATTTTATTGATTTGGATATTTTCAGTAGGTCAGCTATACCACGTGGTATAACATTGATTATTTTCAATGTCTCAATTTGATTGCTATCAACTTCAACTGGTCTACTTGACTGTGGAACATCGTCCAGCGAGAAAGCTCCAGCATGAAACTTTGCCAACCACTTTTGACGCATTTAATCAGTCACAGCACCTTCTCCATAACACTGCACAAATCTCGTTTTGCATTTCAGTTGCATTTTTACCAATTTTGATAAGTTTTTCCAAATGCATGCTGCTATGACAGCTGACAAATTTGTGTCAAATGAAGTGAGAGACAAATAAGCAAGACTAGAACCATCGTACAGGAAACCTGAGTGAACCTGCTGTCCAGCCTAACACTTTGCCAATGTGCTTTACCAGGCACCACCATTCAGTCACATCCCCAAAGTGAAGGGGGAAGGTAGCTTCCAATTCTATCTAACACACTGTGGAAATAGAAAAATATACTTAGTGCATTAACTTCTTACATTTTTCTTTATACTTTAGCTGCATCTACAGAGTTTCTTTCATTAGTTTCTTTTCCTTTCATGTTGTTTGCTTTAACCATCTCTTGTGTATGCATGCTCTCCTTGAGAAGTATCATTAACTACAATAACATTGCTTTCCCCAAGACCATGGAAGATGACTTCTAAATCAATTTCTCCAACCCAAATTACACTCTCATGTTTCAGACTCATAGACCTAATATCTGGACATTGTCACTTGTGTTTCCCTGGGAAATTTAAAAACAATATGTCCAAAACTGAACACATAATCTAACTTCCTACAATCCTACTTACTCCCTAAAATCACTCTTCAGAGATTGTCATCAACTCCAGCTGCCCTAGGCAACAACTTTGGAATTATCCTAAATCTTCCTTCCTTTTTATCACCATATCTAATTCACCAAATCTAAGATTACCAAGTCTTATTTATTCTACTTCTTTCAAAACCCTCAAATTGATCCATTTTCATCCTCATTATTCCAATTACAATGAATTCTACTTTATCTTTGATTCAATGGTCAAAATATTGCTTCTAAAAACCTCATTTCATCCTACCTGCTCTCACTTAGATGCTCCCAAGGATGATTTCACTGGGCTCTCTGGAACTAAAGGCAAAGTTGTTAGCATTGAGTATGAGTTCATCTAAGAATGGTCCCTACCCTTCCCTGAAACATTATTTTTCACTGTGCTCCCAACCTTGTTGCTACCCTATCCTATAGCTCTACTCTTAATTCAACCTCAGGATATAGGCTACTCTATCATATTTTTGAAACTTTGTGAAGGTTATTCCCTCTGAATGGAACGCCCTCCCTCTCTTCCATCAGAAAGGCCCTGGTCTTTTTACTTGAACCCATGCTTTGGGGAAAGACACACTTAAGATAAAATCCCAGACCTAGTACTTATAAGCACTGTAATGGTAAGCAGGTTACTTACAGTCTCTAAATTCCAGTTATATCACCATTAAAATGGAAATAACAGTACCCACTACAAAATGTTTTTCTAAAGATTAAATGTGATGTATTTAGCATGGTATCTGCTACATAAGAGCACTCAATAATTGTTTATAATATTTGTCCTTATGACTGGACTCTAAGCTCCTGCTTCTGTCCCTCAACCATGCTTCTCTAGGTTCTGAGCTGGAATGTAAGCTCTATGATGTCTATTTTGTTCTCATTTATGTCGCATTTGTCACTAGGTCTGGCACACAGCAGGACCTCCATAAAACTATTTTTATTTCTATCAACATTTAACTCAGACACTAGTTCTTCTAAGAAGCTTTTATTAAACTTCTCTAATCTTCCCTCAGCATTGGTTAAATATTTTTCTCAAATAATAGACTCTGCTTCTACACTATTGGAATAATTTCTCTTTCTTCTCTAGATGCATGAGTTTCTGGAGGAGAAAAACTCTGTCATTTATGTCTTTGAATCCCCAACACCTTTCTCAGATCTCTATAGTAGTGCTCAATGAAAGCTTTTGGAATGAATGAATGAATGAATGAATCAATCAATCAATCAATCAATTCTCTCAGGTCTTTCTCCCTTTGCTTTCCTCTTGCCATTTGCATTCAGTTTATAAAAATCAGACCGAGAACGTGGGAACCAATGGATGTCAACCAGATGAGACCACTCCTTTATTGCAGAGTAGGCCTCGAAGATAGCCCCCTAGTGGTCTGCTAAAATAATCACATTAATAGTGGCACCTGGACAGAAAAGTTTCTTCGATCTCTTCTGTCACTGGAGCTTTGGATAAGCTCTCCTAGGAGCAAGGTCATGAGAATAGCTCAGGCAAGGTGTTAGGAGCTGAATAGACATCCCTGAAGGAAGTTGGGACAGCTGGTATGTTAAGAGGCCACCCTTTGACCCTGCCCAGAGGTTTACGTAAGAGTCAGGGAGGCTGTGAGTTTCTAAGTGCCCAGGCAATAATGGCTAGAGTTGGCCTGAAGGGAAGAAGAAGACTTCTCTTCTCTATTCTCTGGGCCATGGCCTCCAAACCACCTTGTAGGCAAAAAGGCGAAAAGCAGAGCTGACCCTGATAGGCATGGAAATGGAAATCAGGGAAGGATTCTTTCAGCACCTGCAGGACCGGTGCCAGGGAGTTAACATTTGGAAACCTCAGCTCAGTGCCAGGTCGTTGTTTGAAAAGCAGCAGATCTTGAAGCGAATGCCAGTGAGGTACAGAGGGGGGAAAAGTGAGGACAAGGACTCCAGGAATTAGCTATTCAAGAATGTTCAAGAAACCTGATAGCTCTTTTCCTTGTCAAAAGGAAAAAAAGAGAGAGAAAGGACATTCAAAGGGGCATTCATGGAAGCAGGTTGCTCAGGGTTTTCAGGGAATTGGGAGGGCAGATGCTGCAAGGTTACTGGAGTCAGTGTCAAATGCCAGAACAAAGTGGCGGGGACATGAGCTAAGAAATGACTAAGCACTCGAGGGCTGGGAGAGCTAGTAGATGGATCCAAATGCCAAGTGAGGCAGTTGTCACCACTCATTTGAATATTTCTGAAGAGGTGATGAAAAATCACAGGAGAAATAGGACCTCTTGACTTCTGGAATATTCCAAGATGAGAAGATAATACTGCCTCACTCTGTTAAGCTCTGCTTGTGATTATCCACCTCCCTCTTTAGTCACTTTCTCTGGAGTTTGAGATGGAAGTTTTAGAAGCGCTGCACACCAAGGTTCCATCTGATATGAGGCCTTTAGTCTGAAGGGATCTCTTATTTGCAGCATGGGACTTCCTCTCTCCCAGGAACTTGCTCCAAGTTTCCAGTTCAAGGGCATGGTTTGACACTCATGCAATTAAGCTTTTGTTTTATGCAGAACTTTCTCCTTCCTCCCATTTCCATTTTGCCTTTTTTCATCAGTGTTTCTGTCTTTTGGAAAGCCTGAAGAATTAAGGCCTGAGGGATATGGAAAAGTGAAGAGAGAAAAGTTAGAGAAAGCGACATTCGTGTTAGGGATTTTATTCTCTCCCAGGAACGTTTGCATGTAGAGCTGTTGAGTAAATGTTTGGCATGGAGTAGATTCTTCATAAATACTTCAGGCCTTCCCTCCCCCTCTCCTGTTTCAGTTTTCTCCCTCCTTAGCTTTTCTTCAATTTGCTTTATTAGGAAGGATACATATTTCTTTGAAAAGAATTACTGATAATGCCGAAAGCTCATTTACGAAATGCCTCTTCAATAGAGATTCTGTATTAGGCACTTTTGTGATCTCAGCTATGCCTCACAACCAGCCACACAGAATGGAGAGACAACTGTACCCACTCTACAGATCAGGACACCAAGCAAACGCAAAATGAGTCGTCGGCTCTAGAGCTAAAAAGGGATGAAATGAAAAACTCAGGTTTTCCACCCTCCAAACCCATTATTATTTTTGAATCTGCACCCAAGGACATCTTTTCATTACTTTTAAAGAGAAAGGCGGGGAGGGAAGAAATAAGAGAGAGGAAACATCAGTACGAGAAAGAGACCTCAACTGTTTCCCTCCCACATGTGCCTGGACCAGACCAAGGACTGTACGCACATGGATCAAACCCACCACCCAGGTAAACCACGGTTTTCTTTACATGCTGTGCTTCTCTCCTGGGCCATGCAAACGTGGCTTTCTTGGCGAGAGCCCATGTTACTGATATGGCCCTGGGGGCAGGGCTGGTTAAGTGGGAGGGCTGGTTTGAGTGGCCCTCCCCGAGGCATGCTGCATTTCCCTCCCTCTGCTCAAACAGCGTCTAATCATGCCACCCATTGGGTCAAGCACTTTTGATTATCTCCCGTAACAGGAACTCCCCTACCCCCGATATCTTTGTCCTTTAGGAGCCCAGGGCCTCGTCTCAATGAACTAATTAAAAAATAAACTTATCTGGGCTAATAGTTCTTATCCAAATCAGTGCCCCCCCCCACCTTTTTTTAGGTCCTGAAAGCAGAATCAAACTTGGGAATGTCAGTCGGTAAAAGGTTATTGGCAGAAATAAATTTTTGAAGTAGATGAAACTTCATTGCCTCTCAGATCTCACTGAGCAGCAGTCACTCACATTCTGCCCATACCCGGCCATTCCTTGCTACAAAAGTCCCCATGAAAAACCGCCACCGCCATCTTTTGAGATCTGAGCCTCCAACTTCCTGAACTATCAGCTCCACTTAAGAATAACTTTCCCTGATTTCTAAAAAGATTTATTAAGCACCTACTATGCGCAGAGCTCTGTTCTAGGTAGGAGATCCAGGGGAGAACAACACAAAGCCCTGGAGCCAGTCTATGCTACTGCACATTTTCTCTCTGTCTTCCTCTCTCAGGGACATTTTTATAGCCTGTTGAACACTTAGTATCAAATAGGTAAAGGGAAAAAGAATAAGAGAAAAAAGGGATATTAGTTTTAAACTGCTCATTTAGAATTACTAGTTTCAATCAATGACAATTTTAAGATATTAAACCCATTCTGGAGTAACTTGTCAAAAAAAAAAGAAAAAGAAAAGGTGCTATTACTGATATTCTCCAAGGTTTTTCTAATAAGATCAGGGTCAGTGATGGGAAATAAGCTTGAAGATGAATAAGTTGTCAGAAGGCAATTGAGTTCCAAGGAGTCACCGCAACTTCTGAGGAAATGCAGCACGAGCAACTTTTTGTCTGAGCCGATGACAGGGCGGCTTTCATGAAAGGGGTCCAGGAAACCGCCGCTGATTTCTCATCAGATAAAACCATGCGGGACCCTCCTGGTACCTAATGTATTGGAAAGCGTTTATTGGCATTCTCCTCTGAGCTCAGGGAAAGAGGCAGCCACATGAACCCTGTCCACTCCTCTGGTTCTGCATTCATTTCTGTTTTTTTGTCAAAAAGCCTTGATAGACTCTCCACCTACCCTCCCTGGAACCAGATCCGGCTCCATTGGTTACTTCCTAGCTGTGTGACTCTCAGCAGGCATGTAACTCCTCTGAGCTTCAGCTTCTTCATCTTGAAAATTGGGATCATGGGCCTGGCTGGTGTGGCTCAGTGGACTGAGCACTGGTTTGCGAGCTGAAAGACTGCAGGTTTAATTCTGGTTCTGGGCCCAGGCCTGGGTTGTGGGCCAGGTCCCCAGTTGGCGTGTAAGAGGAAACGGATCGATTTCACATGTTTCTCTAACTTTCTTTCTCCTTCCCTTCCTTTTTCTCTAAAAATAAATAAATAAAATCTTTTTAAAAAAAGAAAATGGAAATCATACTACTAGTGGCTAATAATAACCACTACCACTGACTAGGTGATTATTTTTTTTGTCCGAGGACTGCAGGGTCGGAGATTCAGCCCCTCCTTTGGTGCTCACAGTCCCCATAAGTTAAGTGTGACAACACCCATCCATAGCTATTATTATCCAGAATCACGGTCACAGTTCAGAAAGCACGAGAGGTGACATTTTTCAAAAATCATGGTTATCTTTTTATTTTAATTGCAAATGACTGTGCAACTTCTGTGATAACCATCTCTGCCGGGAGGAGCTTTTCTTCCTGTGAGAAATGGCACACTTGGGGAAGGCTTCTGCTCGCCGGGAGGCAGTGCCGCCTCGGACTCCCACCAGGCCTCTGAGGACAGCCGGAGAGTGAGTCGTGTAAACGACTGAAAATACGCACCAGCTAGAGTGTGTAGACTCCTTGGGTGGAACAGCGGTTTCTTGCTGGGCGTAGAGAGAAGGATAGAAGAGCTACGAAATGATCGAATGGGATTTCACATGCCTCATTCAGCACCCTTGAACGTGAAGCAGGAAATCCATGTCCCCAGGTGCGACCCAGATTTCTGTGGCCTGCTCTATACTCGACCTTCAAATTCCCAGCCTTGCAGAACCAAGGGGACGCATGGGTTTTGTTTTCTGTAGATTCTGGTGGGCTGCCCTTACCACAGGGCTCTGTTCTCCCAAGAACACATTCTTCTTGTGGAAGGAAGGAGCGTCTCTTTTGTTCTGCCATATCTTCTCTTCATTCCCGCTGGCCCCCAGTCCTTTCTCTGTTTCACTCTTGCTATGGGATCTGTGAGAAAAGGAAAATCAATTCTCTGGTTCGGGTCAGCCAGTAAAATTTGCTGGTAGGTCCCCTAACCACGACCTGATGAATCCAGCCACATTTCTCCCGGTTACAATTCACCAAAGCCTCCTAATAGTTCTTCTCGTTCCTTCCCTGCAACAAGCCCCTCAGCAGCTGCCTTTCCTGATCGCTTTTCAACCTCCTTGGAGGGAGCTAATTCTGCCTCTTTGTTGCCCGGGTCATTCGGGAAGGTGAATTGATTTCAGAGGGGTCGGGGAGGGCTCAGAAAACAAAGCTCTAAGTTCTAAGCCACCCTTAGGTATTCCATGCCCTGTTTTCAGCAAATTAGGAGAGTGGGAAGGGGCAACCTCACATGGCAATGACTGGCAAAGGCTTGGGATAGCTACCTCTTGGGCTTCACCTGGTCCCTGAATCATCGAGCAGCGTCTTTGAAATCATCCATTCATTTCCTGAAGGCCATGGGTGAGAAACATTTTATGAGCCTGCAGGCCATGCAAAGCGATGTGGCTGCGTAGAAGAAACAGTGCCAGCTTGTTGCTCATGGGCTAAGAGGGGAGAGACAAGCAAACTAGTGAGGTCTCTGGGATAAAGACAACGAGTCAAGGAGTGCTCACTGGCATTCTGAAGGCAAGTGGAGCCCCTGTTCTACCCATGGGGCAGGGGCATCAGAGGAAACCCTTGTAGACTTGGTTTGAAAGTCACAGATGAGTTAATCAGGGAAAGATGCAGAGGAAGATAATGTTCTTGGACATCAAACATCTGTACTGAAATGCCACGTCCACCATGCATTCGCAGTGTTACCTTATACAAATTATACATCCTCTCAAAATGCAGCTTCCTGAGCTCTCAGATAGATGTTGCCCGCGTTGCAGGGGTTTTGTGACAATTAGCAAAACATATGTAAGCTCAAGACTCATGTTTACCACTGACTAGACACTCCATATACCGAG
Organism: Sturnira hondurensis; assembly: GCF_014824575.4. Taxonomy (NCBI): domain Eukaryota; kingdom Metazoa; phylum Chordata; class Mammalia; order Chiroptera; family Phyllostomidae; genus Sturnira; species Sturnira hondurensis. The sequence continues at coordinate 5,738,682 of NW_028073411.1, forward strand.
ATTGTTTTTGTTATTTCTGTGTATGATAATTATTTGGTTTACATTATGAACTTACCAAGGATCAACTCAATGATAATTAGACATAGAGCCTGATCCATGGAGACAATAGGTGTAAGGGAGAGAAGTAGGAACCCTGGCAGGAGCCAGGCTTTGTAGCTTACATTAAGGTGTAGCAATGAACTTCTTGAACAGGGCGGGAGTCACTAAAGGTTGGCCACTTTTTAGGAAAGGATGTATGGAAGCAACCAGACCTCCTAATGATGGTAATGATGTGGCCCTTCCTGTTGTCGGCTGTCTGATCCCTGATCCCGGCCCACAGAGCCTTGGGTTGTTTGCCACCTAACCTTGGAAAATAAAAACGCAGGCACCGCTTTGCCTGTGAAGACGTCTCAGCAATTTTTCTGAGAGTAAAACATTCTCTGTGAAATTTTGGAAGATTTCTCCCTGTCACTCTGAAATGCCCTGAATTTCAAGCAGCTATAATGTTGCTGACTCACTTCTGGTTTCATAAGGATCTGGGTTAAGTTGTCATATGTTATAAATCTCTAGTTCACAGAATCTCTCTCCCGTTGTAAGGCAGACCTGGAGGTGTGTCGAAGGAATTCAAGGTGGGCTAAACAAAAGTGGAGCTTAACAAGTGTCCTTTAATTTTGTTCTTTTTTTTTTCCAGTAAAAGGAGACCTGTAATGTTTTTATTTCATTTAACTTTTATCTTAAGGAGGAAGTGTCAAGGAGTGGAATGCTAAGATGTATGTCTATGTTAGTCTGATTGTATTTGATATAAATTTCTTGAGCTTCTTTTAATTCTTTATGAAATCTCTTTACATCATTCATGACAAATGTATATCAGATCTCTAACGGGAGGCAAATTTCTCTTTTTAGGATTTGGTCCTGACTTTGTATATCACTGACAGAAACAGCTAGGGACTTTGGGCAACTGGAAAGCCATACCTATGTGTTAAACAAGAAATGCAAAAGTTGTCAATAAACAGGAAGAGAAATAGGCTGGGTTGAAGATATATATGGCTTATGTCATAGTTCCCCCTCCCTTCCCCACAAGGAACCAGCCTACAGAACAAACTCCGTGGGAGCTGAATATGATTTGCAAGCCAACTTATATCAGGGCTCCTTTTTCCTAGCGAAAATAAACTAGCCAATGTCTTTGCATAAGCTCCTCACTTCTACTGGAATACGTGGAGGATGGATGGATGGATGGATGGCCCAGAACAGCAGCCGTTACCTGAAAACATCACTCCTTAACCCAGTGTTATACTTACTTTTTTACCTTCAAAAAAGATGTTTTCTCTGAAAGCTTTGGCCTCGATTATTATCACTAATTTCTTTGAGACTTTTACCACCTTTTCTTTGTGGGTTTAACCCTCCTTGGCCTAAAGCCAATGTCAAGAAGAGCAACATGCAATAGCTACTTCAACTTGTACCTCCTGAACAGGACATTGAACCTCTGCTTTTCACCAAGCCACAGTTTTTCTACAGGAAGGGACGCTGACTCAGGAAACAGGCAAGGCTGTATATGTATGCAAATATGTAATTTACCTCTTGCACTGATTTCATTAGACAACAGGCCTGTGGTGTCTGAGAAGTTGTCAAATACTCAGGCTTAATTTTACATAATTATACAGTATAGTATGACATTATCTCCGTTTCCTTATTGCTGGACTAGTTCTCTTTCCTTCACTAGAAGTGTAAGCTCCACAGGGCAAAGGTTTTGAAGTTTTGTTAACTGGCATACGCTCATCACCTAGAACAGTGCTTAGTAGAGACTTATTAAATATTTGAATAAATGAATGGATAACTCTGAAGTTAAAACTTCCTTTTTCATCTGTTTCCTGTCTTTGCCTCACAGGTGCTTCTGTTCTTTCCTTTGGGGAGGGCTCGGTGTCACCTGCAATGAAAGAACTCACAGTTCTTTTTCAAGATCATGCTATTTTATCATGAGCGCTACAATTTTCATGCCCATTCTTTCTCACTGACTGTGACTGATTTCATGTCAACCTTTTTATATTTTTCACACACCTTGTAACATGCTGGTGTTGCTTTCAGCACATACCTATTTTTCTTAAATTATTTTGTTCCTGTGCATATACTTATGTCTAAAATTTTACTTAACCCGATTTTATGTTTTGTTTTGTGCTCCACAAATTATATTTTATTTTCTTTGCGCTTTCTCGTTTGCTCTTCTCATACGTAATTGTTTCCTTTCAGGGCACCAAATAGAAATTGCCAGTGTCTCTCGTTAACATCCCTCTTTATTTTGGCATATTTTAGTACTCTTTCACTGTAGCCCAGATCAAATAAGTACATTCCACGTACTTGGCAGGAAAGTGTTAAGCATCAGCTCCCAATAGCCCTCTTCCTTTTTATCTGTCCTTTAAGTTAAGTTGCCAAGTAGATTTGAAGAAGGAAATGGAAGGTCATTCAAGCAAGGGTTTATTTTCCTGTAGAGGAGAGAAACAGTCTTCTGAAAGGCATATCTAGAGACAAATTCCTTCTATTTAAAGCTGTGGTTTGTTTTGTCCAAAAGTGCATATTAATAATCTCTTGTTATGGAATAGTGCAGGAATCTTTTTTATACATAGCAAGAATTGTTTTGACCAAGTTTCAAATGTTCAGATGTAAAGATAAAGGGACAGAGATAAAAGGAATGAACTGTCAATACAAAGTGCATGGATTGTTTACGAGCTATAATGATGAGTACAATGTCATAATAAAGTACAATGACATTTGAGTGAATTCAGTGAATTCTGTGTGTCTTCTTGACTAGATGGTCATGAAGATGACAAGGTCAATTAGGATTTAAGGGATATAAGAGGATAAAAGACAAAGTTGAAATACTCAGTTGGTCCCCTGTACTCCCTCCCTACTCCCTGCTAAGAGATATCAATTCCTGATGAGTATGGATTTGTGTTAGTGTCAGGAACTATACCTACAATTTGCATGTACGCAACTATTAATAAATCCAGGTGACTTTCACAATTGGTGCCAGCTCCAATGACTTAGTAGACTTCGCCTAGAACTTTTCATCATGAAGGATCCTCAGGTATCAAGTAGAATCTGTGAGAAAATGTGCTGTAATCATTAATAATATCTATCATGGCCATGGTTCTTGAAAGTGCTAGCTTAAGCACTAGAAAATTTTCATTGTTGATTCCAGTCTGTTCAATTATCTTTAGTTTTCTTCTGATAATTTTTGGGAAGTTCTGAATTTGTTATTATAAAATGTGATTCTGGGAAGATTCACATATCATAATATCCATCTGGCTCTTGTATTGCTTGCCCAGTTTGGATTATTATAAAGTTGTACACTGACAGATTTCATGGCGAAAAGCAGATACCCTACATGGACTGTGAGGAAATAGAGATGTTGGCCTAAGAAAGGATAAAAATGTAAAGTGCAAAATTCACCATTGTTTTCACCAAAGTAATGATGTTAGAGACTTCAAGTACATTACAAAGGACTCTGCTAGTAAGGATGTTTTCAACTGCAAACAACAGCCAAGCCAGTCAACAGTGTTATAAACTATTATTAGTACCTGTTTTTCACACAAGAATCAGAATGTTGACTATTGCCCACTTGTGTTCCATAGTTAATAGTGTCATTGTTTGTACCTCTTTAACTCTCTTGGGTTTTTCAGGGTTCTCAGAGGGGTGCCACATCACCAAGTCTCACGTCTACCCTAAGGCTAGGAAAAATGAGGTAAGGTAAAGTACCAGTGATGTCTGCTCATACTTTCAATAAAGTAAAAGCATTTACACATCACCTCTGATCTTTACATCTTTTGTTTAGAAATGTGACATATGGTTCACCTTGGTTAGAAGAGAAGCTGAGAAGCTTATATTCAGTTTTTATGTTTTTGGTTTTTGCCTTTAGGGTGGACAGGGCAAGAAAAAGAAGCATGCACGTGTCCAATTCACCAATCAATAAGCACTGACACAATCTACCCCTTAAACTAGTGGGTATCCATGCACATTCTTCTTCATATATACACATTTCAATGCAGTCTATTCATCCCTCTTCCAGAGAAGTAATGCCAAATACCTTCATATAGAATCTAGCTTGAAGTACATCATCACTGAGTGATGTCCGTGCCTCACTATCGAATCCAGATATGGATTTTTTGGCCTGGTGATTATTTGCCAAAAGATAAGTTATCTATTCCCTTCATCTAGTAGACAACAGTGGTAAAGAACCAGGGTAACTGCAATAAATTCTCCATCTTGGGAAGAGAAAGAATGGAAATTGCACACAAATCTCTGGTCTATTGCACACACCAGATAGCAAAGACTTTGCCCTTGCAGTGGAGTTGACTTTTTTATTGGACAATCTTCCTATTCTTTTTTAGGAGGCTCTCTGGTATCTATCATGATTGTATAACATGGTTGAAGTAAACTTTGGAGCTGTTCTTCCTGAGGAATATATGACCTTCTTAGTTCATTTCTTCCCTGTAAAGTTTCAAGGGCTGATAAGCTTAAACAGCCACATGTTTGAGTTTTTTTGAGCAACACTATCCCATATAAAACATAGTAAACTTGGGTTCGATTTTGCCCCTAGAGCTTCCATGTTGGACAACTAAAGCCAAATATAAGTGTAAATGTAGTATTTGTGGGAAGTCCTGGGTCCTGGACCTTAAATTTTGGGATCAGTCTAATGGGAAATGCCTTGTAAAGACATGGAAAACATAGGCTTCTGTTGGAATACGACATCCTAGATAAAATCTTTGCTGAGATATAGATGTAGCCATTGTTAAATTTTGGCTTGCTTTCATACCGCTGGGTAAGTAGCTGCTTTCCCATTTCCACATTCTGCACCCTGAAATCTACTAAAGAACTACTGCTTAACATAGTATGAGACCTTCCAAGATACTTCTCCAATCCTGTTGCCAACATTCATTTTGGTTCCTCGTTGCCTCTGCCTTATCTTGAATTAAATATTTCACACATTACTACCTAGTCAGGGCAGCACAGAACTATCATCATTAGTGTGGCAGGTCCCAGGACCAAAGCAAACATTTTCCAAGGAAATTTCACATTAGGAGAAGGCTAATCAAAGCCTTAAAAAGAACAACATCAAGCTGAAAAGGCCACTTGGAAAGAAGTAACAAAAATAAGGAGAAGGTTCAAAATCAGTTGGTTTGAGACAAAGTATGAATTGGTTGAAAACAGATTCAGGAGACGATTATGCTCATGTAGACCAACCTCTGCGGCATTCTTCTACTGTGTGTCTTGGCACAGTGCACTGCCCAGAGGTGTGTCCTTAAAGCCACTGACCCATCCTGGATACAAACCAAGCAATGAAGGGTCGGGAGCAGAAACCCAGTTAATCGGGTACCACCAGTTAGGTAGGCAAGAGACTGAGAGTCAGAAGATCCCCTAATACAGTGGGTAGCAAGAAGATCCATAGATCACAAAACAGAAGCACGCTCCAGAGTTTAACAGGTTAAGAATTTGCAGAAACAACTCCAGTAATAAGGGTTGAACTTGGATCCTAGGGCAAAAAGTGTTCCATTGTATTTTATTACTAAATACTGCTGAACGTGGATGAATTGGGACCAGGTGCTAGGCATTTTCAGGAAGTATCAAAGGTATGGTGGAGATGTCAACAAGAACTTATCTAGATTTTACTGCTGGGTTATCTTTTATCTTTTTTTAACATTAAAAAAAGATTTTATCTATTTATTTTTAGAGAGAGGCAAAGGGAAAGAGAAAGAGACAGAGAGAAACATCCATGTGTGGTTGCCTCTCCTACACCCCCCACTGGGGACTTGGCCCCCAACCCAGGCACGTGCCCTGACTGGGAATCAAACGGACAACCCTTTTACTCACAGGCCCATGCTCAATCCACTGAGCCACACCAGCCAGGGCTGTTTTGGGAAGTTTTTCTTTTATGTTTCATCCATTCATTTATTTGTCATGTTCCTTGAGAACATATAATTATTGCCATTAATAATGGCTGACATTTTTGGAAGAGTGCTTATAACCTGTCAGATGCAATTCTAAATGCTTTACATAGGATAAATATCAAATTAAACCTTTACAGATTTAATTTGAAGATATGAAGTTAGTATTTTTATCATCTCATTGTTGTAGAGGAGACACTATTCTTTATTCACTTTCTTCACGAGTGCTCTACCAGGCTTACATTCATCCATCCATCCATCCACCCATTTTTTTTCATTCAGCTGATGGATAGAGAAGCCGTGCTAGGTGCTGGTGATAAAATGGTCCCCAGGATCAAAAAGTTTGCTTCTTTGATAGTTTATAGTTTCGTGAGAATCTGGCAGCTACATTATCACTTGTGACAAAGTATGCTGGGTGGAGCAATGACATGCAGGGTACAATGTGAACTCATAGAGGGGGCTCTTGGTATTGTCGATCAAAGGACAGGAAAGCTCTGATGAATGATATTTAAAGTGAAAAACAAGTGGTCAGTAGGAGTTCGGTAAATAGGAGTAAAACTCTGACCAAGAACTAGAAAAGTACACATTTCCTAATTTGAACATAAAGTGGGAAATACAAGAGGGTGAGGGATTAGGCCCAAAAGGAAGGCAGGATGTCAACCTACGAAGGACATTCTGAAGGGTGTGGACTTTATTTTAATGGCACTGGGAAGCTTTTGATGAGTATTAAGTAGAGGAGTGACATGAATCATTCATTTTGCATTCTAGAAATGTCACTCTGGCTGTAGAGTGGAGGATGGATTGGATGAGGCAAGAATGTCAGCAGAATCCTTTGGGATGGTATTAGTCACAGTCTCCAGGTGAGACATAGTAGTGGCCTGAACTATGGCTATGGCCATTGAAATAGAGAAAAATGAATGGGATGGAAAGATACCTAAAAAGTTGAGATAGGCAGAACTTGCCTAGGCCTTTTACATGGAATATGGAATATGATGTATGCACTACTATTCATTTGGAGTAAATATGACAAGATTTCATGCCATATTTTTAACATCTAATTGAGTGACTAAGTGTTAATGGGAAAACTATGCTACTAAAATGCATATTTTTGTACTTCGTAATACAAGAGGAGAAAAACTCCCACTTTCATAAACTAGGTCCAGTATTCATGGCAAAGAATGAGTGGTAGTGCTTAGTATACACTTGAATTCTTTTCCTGCCTTTATAAAGCCAGGTGGAAGCTCCACTGTGAGATGTTGAAATATGGCGCTCAGTGCAAAGGTAGTTGAGTAGTTGTTAACTTTGAAAGAAGAGTCTAGGAGTAAACATTGTCTTGCCACATTAGGATTCTACCCTACTTTTCAAGTTACTTTTTCTTTTTAAAATATTTTATTTATTTATTTTTAGAGAGAAGGGAAGGGGGAAAGAAAGAGAGGAAGAGAAACATTAATGTGTGGTTGCCTTTCATGCGTCTCCTACTGGGGGCCTGGCCTGCAACCCAGGCATGTACCCTGACTGGGAATTGAACTGGTGACCCTTTGGTTCACAGGCCCATGCTCAATCTGCTGAGCTACACCAGCCAGGGCTGAAGTTACTTTTTCTTTAAATGAAGGACTTAAAGATGGTGGATTCTAAGAAAAATTGACAACAGCAGCTTAGAAGAATCCGAACTCAGCCTGGATGCCCATGCTGTGTCATAAACTAGAGAAGCCACATTTTTTATCCATTTTATAATTAGAAAATGCATAAATAGAAACCCCCTTTTGGTTTTATATTGCCTCTCTATTGTATTTAACTTCTGGAGTGTTTTACCGCCAGTCCTCTCAGCAGCTATTCAGCAACCTGCTGAGAACAGGGTCTTTTTTTGTTTGTTTTTGCCTATGGAACACACTTTTATTATTATTTTTAATGCTATCTTCTGTAACCTACTATTATTTTTATGTGTGGCTATCCAAGGCCTAATGATCAACATGCCATCATTTGTGAGAATTAGCCCCTTACACTGTGTCTTGTATAGGTTTATGTCACACGTTTAAAACAGCATTCAGATGAAGCCAGATACAAGAGTTCCTTCTTGCCCTTAATCTATAGTTTCCTTGTCATTTCCCAGGGAAGGAGGGAGGTAGTTTTCATACAACTTTCAAAGTGACCCCAAATCAAAATTGTAAGATTAAATTTTGGAGGAGAAGTATAATAGTTGTGAATAAATGGTCCTTAAAAGGTGAAGAAAGAAGAAGAATATGATTCTTTTGAGTTACATTTTTAGAACAATGATTTAAAAAGTGCTAATAGCCACAATATATAAACAACTTTCAAAACTTAATAACAAGAAAACACAAAATCCAATTTAAAAAAATCGGCAAAACATTTGAATGACAGTTGACTAGAGAAGATAACATGGATGACAAAATAAAACATGAAAAGATATTCAACCGCATTAGCCATAAAGAAATGCAAATTAGAAGCGTGAAGAAATACCAGTACATAGTTATTAAAACAGCTCATTTAAAAAAATCCTCACCCAAGGATATGTTTTATTGATTTTATAGAAAGAGAGAGAGAAAAGGAAAAAGAGAGAGAAACAGACATTTGTGTGAGAGAAACATCTGTGGATTGCCTCCCGTACACACCTCAATTGGGGATTGCACCCTCAATCTAGGTATGTGCCTTCACTAGGAATTGAACCCACAAGATTTGATATACAGAATGACACTCCAACTGAGCCACCTGGTCAGGGAAAACAGCTAGTTTTTTTTAACAGCAATGACAAATGTCAGTTGTGAAGTAACCAAAATTCTAATATATTGGTGGTCCAAATTCAAAATGTTCCAGCCTTATATAAAACAGCTTAGTAGTTTCCTGTAAAGTTAAACATACACTTAGCATACAACCCATCAAGCCATTCCTTGGTGTTTATGAAAGGAAAATGAAGATACATGTCTACACAAAAAGTTATATGGAAATGTTACAGTGGTTTAGAGTTGTATTAATAATAGATTCCAATGCCTTATAGCATTATCCTCAAATGAAAACTTGTGCCCCAGGGATAAGTAATCAAGTTAATTCTTACCATTCCTACTGCACCTTAGAGAACAATAGTGGGGATGAATTTATTAGATATTTGTGCACCAATTAAAGCCTGCCTTTCTTAGAATGTGTGCAAAGGGATGTAAGGATGTAGGGATGTTTTCTTGAAATTAATGTTAGAAAAGCTTTTTCCCCTCCTGATATCTAAGCATAGATGAAGCACAGAACTATATGAGACCCATTGAGGTCATAGCATAAAAGAGTTAGACATGGGAGAGGAATAAATGTATGTGATGAGAAAGAGGAAGTGAAATTGAGAATGGAAAAGTGCTGTGAATGTGGATTTTCATCCTTGAATCTCCCAAGTACCAAGCACACAGAGTGTTCTATCTATCTAATCTATCTATCTATCTAATCTATCTATCTATCTAATCTATCTATCTATCTACCTATCTATCTATCATGTTCATGTTTGCATTAAAATGAATTGAATTGAGTAGAATTGAATGGTCTCAGCTCAAGAGGAGGGAGAAGGTTCTGAGTCACAGCCAGTGGAGAAGTAGGTTTTAGTTTCCAGTGGCCCAAACACTAGAGACCCACAAAGTTGCTGCAGTATTGTTGTGGGAGGTCATGTTGTTGCTTTATTCTTCTACCAGAAACTTAAAATACTAGCTGATGGCCATCACATATAAGTAGTAGAAAAAAAGAAAGTTAAAGATCAAAACATTTAGCTGCTTCAGTCCCACGTTAGTAGATGGTCCTGGGCTTCACTTGGCAGTCCGCATTGTCATCTTCTACTAAACATGACGGGTTCCTCATACCTTCTGGCAGCACTGTGGTTAGATGTGTGATGACCTGAACCTTCATTGTCATAGTTTTTCATCCTCAGGGATGGATTTTATGTTTGGGGGAAAATGTGGGGAGGAGGTTGATTCAGTTTTCCATTTATTCATACCAGTGGGTCAGGAGGTAGTGAGAAGGGACTCAGGGGACAGCCTGTGCTTCACACATGGAGCTCATTTTTGCACTCGCCGAGAACGACACTCATATGACTCAGGAGCGATCATTCCTGCAGGTACAGTGACCTTTCTCTGCCTGCTGGTGCAGCTACGTAAAGAACATGAAATGGTCAAGGGGAAAAAATGGCCGAGGGGAAGAATCAGCTTTTGTTTTAAGAGAATCAGAATTAGTACATTATTTCATTTGTTTACGCTTTGGCAGCAGGATCTCCAAGTCCAATAAACTTTCATAGGTCTTGCCAGTGAGTAGTATGGCTATCACCCCATTGCTGGGTTGCTCTTGCCTTAAAAAGTGTCATCTGGTTGGGGGCTGTATTGTGGAGGGCACTGCACTTGTGTGCTAGAGCTGACATAACAAAGTACAGCAACTGAGTTGTTTCAAACAATGGAAACGTATTGTCTCATAGTGCTCGGGGCCAGACCTTTAAGGTCAAGGTGTGAACAGTGCCACATTCCCTCGGAAGACTCTAGAATGGGATCTTTCTAGGCATCTCTTCTGGGTTCTCGTGGTTCATTGGCTTGTGGCTGCATAACTCGAGTTTTCACATGGAATTTTTCCTGTGTGTTTGTCTGTGTGTATGTCTAAGTTTCCCTTTTTTATAATAAGGACACTGGTCATATGGCATTAAAGGATCTCCCCACTCCAGGATGACCTCATTTAACTTATGTAATTAAATATGCAACAACCCTATGTTCAAGTAAGGTCATATTTTAAGGCATCGAGGGTGGAGACTTCCACACACGAATCCTTAGCGGGGGACACAATTCAATCCATAACAGGAACCATGAAAGTTGATATGCCTATTTCTCCTCGTAGACAAGAGAGGGTAGCACCAGAAGTTGTGTCCCTTGGGAAAACCACTGTCTTCCTGGAAAATGGAAGGTACACCATGAGGTTAGGGCATTTTAAATGGTCACCTTTACTATCTTTATATGGCCTTGAAATACAGAATCCTGCCAGGTTCACATTCTATATGAACACCACAAATGAGTTGGATACCAGATCAGGTAAGCTGCTTCCTACAGAATATCACTTTATAAAGTCCTCTTTCTATGTGTTCTCTGTGCTGCACGTGTTCCCACTGAAAGACACACATTTTGCTGAAATACTTCTGCCTGGACAAAGAAAGGTTCAAATAAAAGGACAACTGTGCTTTTGATTAGAATCAGTCTTTCCACATTAGCCCTAGTATTTTTTCCTCATTGGCAGATAATGACAGAAATAGGTCTTCCAAACCTTTATTTTGATTCTCTTGGTCTTATAATCATGTTTGACTTTAAAGACTTTTTATAAGACCAATGTATGGCCATATGTACACACCCACCCATTGCAAACAGTCATTCACATGCTGTCTAAGTGGAGTGGCAATGGCAAAGACCTTTTTTTTGCCCCTTGGTCAATCTAATTTTAACCCACTTCCAGTTCCAGAACTGTCCTCATGGACCAAGCAGAAACCCTTCCTGCTGCACTACTTTGTTTGAATGTCCTTTGCTCTAATAATTTTTTTCTTTAAATTAAGATGTCTGGTACAGTGAAAAAAATGACAGGCTTGGAGATAGGGAGACATAGATAGTACCTAAAGTCCTACCCCTAATTGTTCATGTAGACAAGATGAGCTGTATCTATTTGGTTTTCTAAAACCTCAGATGAAAGATAAAAATGGTGGATGTAATCGGAGTTTCTAAAAGACGACCGATCACATGGCATGCTTATTAAATGACAGTTTTTCAGACCTGTCTCTAGTTTAATCACACTGAATTCTCTGGGAGAGGGCTGCCCTTGAATTTTTTAATGTTCTCTTTAATTTAATGCTCCACCCCAGTTTCTTATGACTCACACTTTGGGAAATACCATTTCAGGTTGTTTCTGAAGTTCACTTCTCCAATGGTCTGTAAAAACCAAGAAAAGCCACTACACCAATAAATCCATTAGCTCGTATACCTCAGTTTTCTATCAATTAGAATAGGGTCTTAAAGAATAAGGCTTAGTGTGGGTAACTTCTGATGAACAGAGAGCTTGGGGAAGCAGGGGGCCCAGATGTCAGGTACAAGTGAAGAAACTTGGATAACTTGAGGATAGAATAAGGGACTCAGAGATAAATTTGGGGATAAGAAAAATAAACTGTGAATATCTTGATATATATATCAAGAAGAAACAGACTAAGTGTGCAAATCATGAATACATTTATAGAGACAGCTAAAAATGGTAGTGTAGATCTATATTTATTGAAATGGAAAGATGTACAAGATGGATTTCTAAGTGAAAAATAAATGTCTCATATAGGTTTCATTTTGGAAAAAAAGAAAGTCTTTTTGAATTTGAAGTATGGTGAATTTTTCTCAGCAGTGAGAGTACGGTTAATTTCTATGCCCTCTTACTTCCTTTACATATAAGCTGAGTTTTTTTTTAACAAAGAGAATGAAATATTTTGCAATCACAAACAGCAGTAAAGCTTTTTCTATCCTGACCATAACAAAGGGCACAGGTGAGGGAAGGTGAGAATGGCGGATGTTGCTGGACACAGGAAGGACAACGGGGAGCAGGTGTGAGGAGGAGCTGGGTGGAATGTGAGGAATCAGCCCAGGGCTTTAGGGGGAAGCAAAATGAAAGAGGACAGGCAAGAATGTCTAAGCCAGGTGAAGTCTGCATTCTCCTAGGTCTTTATCGTGACTCTTGGCACCTTGGCCCAGTTTGCCTCCTTGCACTTTGTTCCTTGCTGGGGCTAGTGAGGAACCAATGGGTTAATGCAGCAGGGATGATTGTGGGCTCAGGTCCTGTTGGGCTGTTTCAGGTTTAACTCCTCTGCTGCCAGGTACCAGCCTGTGAGCTTGCCTGGGGCCATTTGCTCCAAAGACCTATGTATTTGCTGCTAACGTGCGACTCAGGATGGCAGGGTTGACTAGCAGCGTGGAGGGAAAGCAGGGGAATGGAGGCTATTTATAGCAGAAGGCAACAAAGGTTTCCTTTCTTTTCTTTACCACGAGTTGTATTTCTCTGAAACTCTGCCCATGTTGTGCAGAAATCAAAAGGGCAAGAGAACAAGCTCTTCAGAGCTGGTTGGAAAGTTCCAGGGCTCTGTTTTTAGAGCAAATCTGCCAGCTTCAGAGGAGGTTGCAACCACCCTTGGTTTCTAAATCAGCTTGATGACGGTGCAAATAGATGCAAATGAGGGTCAAATCAATTTCCATAATGAACAGCGCAAGCAGAGCGGACTCCTCTCCACCTGGCTCAAAATTGCTAGAAAATCAAATGGGGGTGGAGGGGAGGAAACAAAGAAGGAGAATGCAAACATCTCCGTGACCTGAAGACTGCCACGCTTCAGATCTTGGGAATGAAAACTGTGATGTCCAAGAATGATTCTGGACCTTATTCTGGAAGTTTATCCAGGGATGATGGGTCAAGTATAGCTCTTTGGAGAATTTTGATTGTAATCAAGCCCCCCATCCTTTCTTTGCGGTGGTTCCTCTTGTCTTATTTGTAGGCTGTACTTTATACCATAACCTGTATTTTTCTTTTATAACAGCTTTATTGAGATCTAATTCACCTACCTAAAAATTTACCTTTACAAAGTGTACAATTCAGTGGTTTTAGTATCTTCCCAATTTGCAGAGTGGTACAATAACCACTGCTATCTAATTTTGCAACATCTTTATCACTCCAAAGAGAAACCTGTCACCCATTAGCATCACTTCCCATTCCCCACCCTCTGGACCCTGACAACCACTAATCTTGTTTCTGTCTATGGATTTGCCTCTTTTAGAGATTTCATGTAAATAGAATCATATAATATGTGGCTTTTTGTGAAGGGTTTCTTTGGCTCGGCATAATGTCTCAAGGTTCACCTAGAGTGTAGCATGTGCTACACTTCGTTCCTTTTGTGGTGGGTTGGCTTCTTAAGCAGAACTGACATGAGGATTATAAACCTGTGTCTCAGAGGACTGCAGTGAACTCCACCTGTTTCACAGAAAATCACATGAATTTTGAGACTGTAGTGACATGACCCAACCTTATTACATTTCTACTAAGTCTTTACCCACTGTGTTTAGTTCTCAGTCTCCCCGAATTTCAGAAATTAGCTTCATGCCATTCAACTAATACTGGCTGATTTGACTCACATTTATAACAAACAGGTACGTGTATAAGCCACAATGCAGTCACATTCATTTCCAAAGGCTGTTTGGTACTCCTGGCACAGCCCATGTCACTGCATATGGTTGACTTGCATCTATGAAAGAGATGAGAATTGCTAGAACTGTATAGGCCATGGACTGAACCATCTGAGAAATTTCATTGGTGTGGATATTGAATGCAATAATCTATAAGGATCCATTACTTTCATATACTTAAGTACATGGCAGGAACTAATCAAATGGGTTTTATTTTCTGGAAGGCCTTGAATGTCTTTGAATAACCCAAAATTTATTTGTAAAAAATTTATACATCCATGCAAATCCTTCTCTCTAAGACAGATGTACCAACAGCTTCCCTTGTGAATGCCCATACTTTGTTTTTTTAAATATATATTTTATTGATTATACCATTACAGTTGTTCTATTCCCTCCCTTCATTCCCCTCTACCGGCACACTCCCTCCCCCACCATTCTCCCCCCCTTAGTTTATAACCATGTGTCTCAAGTTCCTTAGATTCTATATTTCCCCCACTATTCTCGCCCTCCCCCCTATCTATTTTCTACCTACCATCTATGCTATTTTTGTGCCTTCTCCCTCTCCCACCCCCCTGTTTCTAACCCTCCATGTGTTCTTCATTTCTATGGTTCCACTCCTGATCTAGCTGTCCTCTTGGTTTGCTTTTGTTTTAGGTGTGGTTGTTAATAACTGTGAGTTTGCTGTCCTTTCACTGTTCATATTTTTCATCTTCTTTTTCTTATATAAGTCCCTTTAGCATTTCATATAATAAGGGCTTGGTGATGATGAACTCCTTGAACTTGACCTTATCTGAGAAGCACTTTATCTGTCCTTCCATTCTAAATGAAAGTTTTGCTGGATAAAGCAATCTTGGCTGTAGGTCTTTGGATTTCATGACTTGGAATACTTCTTTCCAGCCCCTTCTTGCCTGTAAGGTCTCTTTTGAGAAATCCGCTGACAGTCTGATGGGTACTCCTTTGTAGGTGACCGTCCCCTTATCTCTTGCTGCTTCTAGGATTCTCTCCTTCATTTTAATCTTGGCTAATGTAATTATGATGTGCCTTGGTGTGTTCCTTCTTGGGTCCAACTTCTTTGGAACTCTCTGAGCTTCCTGGATTTCCTGGAAGTCTATTTCCTTTGCCAGCCTGGGGAAGTTCTCCTTTATTATTTGGTCAAATAAGTTTTCCACTCGTGGCTGTTTCTTTCCCCCTTCTGGTACCCCTATAATCTGAATGTTGGAACGTTTAAAGATGTCCTGGAGGTTCCTAAGCCTCTCCTCATTTTTTTTGAATTCTCATTTCTTCATTCTTTTCTGGTTGGATGTTTCGTTCTTCTTTCTAGTCCGTTCCATTGATTTGAGTCCGAGTTTCCTTTTCATCACTATTGGTTTCCTGTGCATCTCCCTTCATTTCAATTATTTGAGCCTTCATATGTTCCTCTCATTTGTGACTATAATCAACCAGTTCTGTGAGCATCCTCATAAACAGTGTCTTGAACTGTGCATCTGAGAGGCTGGCAACCTTTCGGTCACTTAGAGTTATCGGCTCTGGGACTTTGAGTTCTTCTTGCGCCATCTTTTGGGCTGTCCATGCCTGTTACGTAGCAGGATCGGAGTCCTAGGTGTTCACCAGAGCAGGGCAACTCAGTCTCTGGGTTGTGACCATGTATGTGGGGGCGAGATCAAAGAGGAGCAATGGCGTCCCATCTGCCACCTCCCGCCACCACAGCCGCAGGTGCCACAGCTGCCACTGTCACCAGGGCTCGCGAGTTTCGTCCCACTGCATGCGAGTGTGCCACTGCCGTCAGCCCTCCACCACTGGGCTCGCCCTCTGGGGCCCACGTGGTCTGTCTCACTGTGAGCAGATGTGCGACTGCGGTCAGTCTGCCCCACACCCTGACTGGGTCCGGGCCACCTGCACGCCCAGGTCGGGGGATCCTTCCTGCCCGACCGTGCTCTGCTGCTGGCTCTGCCCCTCTTACCATCCCGGTTGAACGGTTCGTTGTTGTCGGACTTCCGTAAAATTCAATTTTCTGTTCTTTGGCTGTGTCTTGTTCTCCAAACCTTTGTTGTATTCAAACTTGGTTGTGGGAGAAGGCACAGTGTTTCCACCTATGCCTCCATCTTGGCGGAAGTCTGAATGCCCATACTTTGAAGAAATGTGGTGTCTATCACTAATCATGCAGAGCAAACCTTCTGCTTTTGTCTGCTCAGCCAGTACATCCTCACATCTAACTAGCAAATGCACGGGCCCATAGTAGTATAAAGAGTGAGGTTCTTGATGATGTTTCTGATGCAGTGCTTAAATCTGTTGCTGGTCACAGGTGTCAAGTTTAACCTTAAGTTGTGTTTGCTGCTGGAGCTTCAGGATATGTTTGACAAATGGGTAGAAAGGACATGCCAGAAATCTATTTCCCACCAGGTACTAACAAAGGAGAAGTCTCCTGAGAGAGAACTTACTTGTTCCAAGGCTGATCTGGGGTCCTGATGTAACACGTGAGTCTGGCAGTTGGTGTGGTATTCCAAAGGGTCCCCAAAGCTGTGAAGTGGAGTAAAAGATTTGGAGGAAGAATGCCATTACATTTTTTAACATAATACAATAAAAAGGATGCCAAAATCATACAATTTTTTGCTAAGATAGACATCAAATAAATCTTGGTCTCATGTCAGGCCATTCTGGGCTCTGTTCCCATAGATATAAGGGTTCAGGTTCACTGTGCACAGAAGTTGGGTGGAAAAGTTTGAGAACTTCTCACTAGAGTGACTTTCTCTTCTAAAAGAACAGAAAGCAAACAAATTCACTGTGTCCAGTCATCTGACTCTGGCATATGAAAGGAACTGACTGATTATAATTGAAGAATGCTTGCCATTAGTGTGGGGCTAATGCTTAGCCCCTAATTCACACACACTAAAACCCTATAAAACATTGGGCCAAAATGCAAAATCATTTTTGTGCTTATGTCACAAGTATATTATAACAGATGGTGGCAAAGCACTCTCTCCACTTTGGCACAGAACTCAGGGTTGCTTTGGCACATCAAGAGCAGTTACACCCTGGAAACACCCAGGACTCAGGTGTCAGGGGAATAGGAGGTGGCAGTGCCTAGAGGTGGCTGTGTCCGTGGTGAAAGTGCTCAGAGGATACGAGGGCAGTGGAGGGCTGGAAGGGGAAATGACTGCATTTGTAGCCCCAGTGGGATGAGTAAAGAAGTCACACAGCTGCCTGAATGGATCCACTGTAGTCACACCATTTCTATACCAAGAGCCTCTGCTTCTCCTTCTTCTGCTCCCTGTGTGTGAAGGGCAAGACGCCATGTTCACAGGCACATTGGGGACACCCTCTGGGGAAGCTCAGAATAGGTGTCAGATTATCGGGAGCCTGGAAGTCCATAAGAGCAGGTCTGGGTGAAAGCCAGAGAAATAATAATGATGATTGAAACCATAAAATTAACAGCTATTGAGCATACCATGTGCTAGGCTCTCTGCCAGGTGCTTTGCATTCAGTTCTCCTTTCAGTCCTCACAATAACTTTTTGATTTAAATATACTTATTATGTCCATAGTACAGTTTAAGAAACTGAAGCATCATAACTTAAATTTTCTGGTAAAGAATATTGTCAGAATTCAAGTTCAGGTTTGCTCCTGACTCCTAGCCCAAGCTCTTAACCTCCATGTTATATTATCTCTCAGGTTTTCACTGTATTTTATCTGTATGGGTATTTAGCAGTGATAATATATTTCTTTGGTATGTCATTTAAAAACTTGGTTTATATGTATATATTTTATGTATTTTATATACATAAAATACAACTATACATATGCACCCTAATATGCTATGTTCAGATGGATAAGTAACTACAAATGAAAATGTGTGAGCTTTATAAAAGAGTAGATTACAATGTGAATAAAAACTGTTCTAGTAAAAGAAGCATTTTTATTAGTGTTTTAAGGAGTTTCACGAGAGAAAAGCAGAGAGGTAGAGGTGTTTACTAAACATCCTGCTATTTGCTATTTGACAAGTATTGTAGCACTGAATCCTCACATCTCCCTTGTACGGTGGGAATCATTACATTTATTCTATAGGTGTGGGAAACAAGGCTCCAAGATACTAAGTAACTCACCTAAAATCTAAAGTCACAACTGACGTTCAAAATTGTATGTGATGTTTACTTCATCCATTGCACCACTGAGGCCAGCTTCTAGCAGAAAGTTACAGAATGGAATGGGTCATCATTTTCTTAGTTCTCAAACATGACTAAACACTGAAGATCTACTCATTCAACTCTTTCAACAAACACCTGTCGAGTGTCTATTGTGTTCCAGGTACTATGCTACAGTCTAGGTTAAATTTTAGCATTGACCTTGGAGGGGATTCTGTTGTACAATGGAAGAAACAAAACTTGTGTAGATGATTAGTTAATATGCCAGCAGTACAAGGTTCTATGGGAGGAAAGGGAGGAAGATAAATTTGGTACAAATTTTGCAGAGGAAGTGACATTTCAGTAGGATCTTGAGGAAGGCAAGGTAAAGAGCAAAGACCATCCATCAGTTATAAAAGAGAGCACTTTGGGAAGAGATGGGTAATTCTTTTGTGTGGCTGGAATGTCTGATTTTGAGATAAACAGAAGAGAGAGCGAGAACTCTGATGGCTTCATCTCTGAGCCTGGTTTTGAAGAATTTTGTATGCCCATGTAATGAATGTGGACTTTTTCTTATGCTGGAGAAGAAACAAAGATTTTACACAAAATGTGGCCAAATTTTTGTAGTATGAAGATAACTATGTAAGATTTGAGATGATATGTTGAAGTATAGAGAAAGAAACATTAGGAAAATTCTTAAAAGGCTAATTATCTTGAAGGCGTTCTTGACTTTTCCTATAACACTCCACATAGCTAGTCTCCAGTTCCTAAAAAAATTTCTTTTAAATTAGGTGACTGTCCTTTGTTCAACTGACATTTTCATGGCCCTTCATCTTGTTCTCTCTTATTTGGGATGTTGCCCTAATTCCCAGCTTCTTCTCCCATACCCCTGGTCTCCTACGACTCCATTCACTAGCAATTCCAGACCTTGAGGACTCTTGACATAGACGAAATCTCAATTCTTCAGGTTCTTCCATACATTCTGAGGTAGAGGGAGTTTGGTCTTTGCATGCAGTTGAATTTTATGCGCGTTGAATGCTTGCATATTGGTTCTACCTAAATAGATGACTATTTACCTAAATAGATGACTATTTACCTAAATCGTTGGCAGAAATTCTGATGCCTTCCCTCTTCAGGTTAGCCCGGCAGGATGAGGCGGCTAGGGCTCAGAGCTGGTTACCTGGGACCACAGACATCATCATCCATTTACCCTCATGAGTCATATAAGCAGTGTCATTTTCTGATATAACATGATGAGAAAACATAATTGAGAAGAATTGGGTGGAATTGCCTGAGATAATAGAGAAAACCATGCAGAGTTAGAGAAATAATACTCATTTAACATTTCCCACAGTAGGCTGGAAAATTTTCCAGAGATCTGAATTCTGTGCTTGGCTCTCTTTACAACTTGTCATAGGACCTTGGCCAATACAGTTAACCTTTGCATTCCTCTGGGTGACCTGAGTAAACTTAGGATAAAATATCCTTGCCTGCTTGGCTCCCAGGCATGTGAAGTTGAAAGAGTTAATGGGAGAAAGTTTAGAAAGTATCCAAACCACTGTTTATCAAAAAGCCTATAAGTCTGCTTGTGATAGGTGATCTATGAGGGACTGTGCTAGATAGTAGAGGTTTGGTAAGAAAGATTATTGGGCAGTTATCTCTTTTCCTTGAAAGCCCTCAACTTACAGGGTAATGAGCACCTTTGTACTGCATGATATTCAAGGTTAGAGGAAACGCATGCCTTACCACTGTATTGCAACAAATCAGTTAATTCCAGGGCAACCTGTTCTTAACAGCCCCTGAAGGCACTGACTGACCTTGTACCATGGCTGTGAAAAGATACTTTCCTGACAAGGAAGTAGCTGAACTTGTGAAGGCTCCCAGTGTATGCAGGTATTTACAAAGGTAGATAAATGCAGCAGTTACTGTTTGCTTTGAAAGCCACCATAGTACCCCCTATCTGTGATTTCCCAACTTTGCCCAAAGAGGACAGTACCAAGTGGGACTTGCTACTAGACCTGGGTGGCCAGTGATGGAATAAGCAAGCACCATGTTAACACTGGTTTTTAAGCCAGTGTGAATCCCCGTACAACTTGAGAACAGACTAGGGCAACGGGAGAGAGCCTGTTTCCAATGTCACATTGAAATCACATTGGCAACACATTTTAAAGAGCGGAGTAAAGAAACACCAATTGGCACCGGCTGATCAGTACACAAGGTTTAGAGACTTACTTGTCAGTATCTGTTAAGATTAAACTTTTGTGTACTCTTTGACTCAGCAATTTTACTCTATCACCCTACAGAAACTATCACACATGTGTAAAGAACTATGAATATAGACAAATATTCTAACACTCTCAGTAATTTTTTTTAAAAAAGAGGGATGCCTTATATATGAGGATGATGAAATAAACAATGAAATATTCATATTGTGGAACAGAATGGGACAATTTAAAAGAATGTGGGAGACCTACATCAAATCCACCAGCACATCATGTTAGTGATTTCCTCAAAAATAGACTGTAAATCCGAGCAGTCCGCACCATCACTGCAGGCATCCTTGTCCAAGACACCATCTACCATGGTTCCCACGAACTAGGACCTGGCAAGGCCTCCATACCGTCCTTTCAGCTTCCTCTCTTGCTTCCTACAGTTTATTTTTCATTCTGCTACCAGTGTGCTCCATTTAAAATGCAAATGCGGTCATATCACTTCTATGGCTTCTCATCACACTTAGAACAGCACCTAAGGTTGTCTTGAACAACACCTGCTAGGCCATATGTGATCTGAGCCTTGACTACCTCTCCAAATTAATTCCTCACCATTATCTTTTCCCAGACCTCCACCATACCCCATAGTGGGTGCTTGACAAAACATCGCTGAATCAGTGAAAGATGAGGTCCATATGCGCTGAAATAAATGGAAAGATCAGCAAGACACCCAGGCTGTACTGTGGAAAAACACATTGGCAATGAATTAAAATCCATGGATTTAAACACTAGCATCCTCACACAGTTTTCAGCCGGTAATATATTCCATGTGTCTTAAATTTCTTCTGTAAAGAATAGGATTAATAATATCATCTATCTCACAGAACTGTTGTGAGGATTAAATCATTTATTTGTGTGAAGTTCTCAGAGCCACCTCTTACTTATAGTAAGTCACAATTAGCAGTACATCGTAACTAGGTAGAGCCCCTATGACTTTGATTTTTGCCTCTTTGTATCTTCACAACATCATGTGTCTTAGGTGCTATCATAAACCGTCTGATCAGGAGGAACTTATGGTTGAGATAAATTTAGTAGATTTGAAGGCAGTGAGGCTAAAGAGCACATAGCTTTCTGGAGGAAGGAATATTTAGACAGAGGGAATAGTTGGAGGAAATGTCCTGAGGGGGAGACATTTGGAATATTCCTAAATCTCTCGATAAAACAGTATCCATAACATATGATGTGATTCAAAAAAAAGAAAAAGAAAGGAGAAAAAAAACATACAGGCTCCAAATAGTAGTGATAACATAGTAATTAAACTAACTATGAGTACAATGAAGCTATAATTGATATATATGATATAATATAATACACAAGTTCTATAAAGTGGAGCATTCCTGAATGTTCCAGGTAGATCAAGAAGGGAAGAGACAAAGGAATGGGAAGAAAAAAAAAGATCAAGAGGAGTCAGAGATGTGACAAGGTAGGGTGGTGGGCTGTAAGAGAAGGCAGGCCTTCGGGGGTCACGGTAAAAATTTTAGTTATGGGATAAGTGCACTGAGAAACTCCTGCAGGGCTTGCGTTTAGAAGATGAACGTGTTAGAAGGATCACTGTGTAGAAGCGGGGTTGTGTCACACAGGAGGATAGCGTAGGGGTTTGGGTAGGAGATGTTGGCAGCTTGCACGTGATTAGGGGACATATTGTGATGATAGAACTCACAGGCTTTGTTGAAGAATTGGAAGTGGTGAGAGAAAGAGAAAAGTCAAGATGGTACCAAGACTTCTAGTTGAGCAATGACAGGCTTGGGCTGCTCTCTTTTGCATTACTAAGTGATTGTGGGAGGAGGTTCAATCAAGAACTTGGTTCTGACGTCCGATTGAAAATGTAAAACAGGCAGCTGGATATAACGGTCTGAAGTTATGGGGAAAAGGTTGGGGCTACTGAAAAGTAAACATTTGAATCCCTAGGACTCAACCTTGTTCACAACCTGTAAAGAGTTGTCACCAATATGTATATGTTGGAGTGTGTTTGGGTTTTTTTTTCATTTCTTATTCTTTTCTAAGTTTCTGTTTCAAGATTCATCTGTTTGCTATGATTTTTCCCACCCATTCAGAATCTGAAGCAAAGAAGAGATAAAACTTTTTTTGTTGTTGTTCCCTTTAGTGTCTAGTCAAAACGGTGCTGTTTTGGGAAGAAAATGATACAGGAGTTGGGTGACCACAGATGGAGAGATTTTCTAAACTGAGAACCGACGGTGGTTGTAATTATGAGGAGGGGAAAAGGAATGGTTTGTGCTGTTTTATAAGGTGAGACCTCAGAGACATGTGCTAAAAACACTCTTGAATAGAAGACATGGATGCAAAAATATATTCGCTAAAATAATCCAAAGAGTATTAGTTCTAATATTTCAAAGTTACGTTAGTTATAATAGTGACATTATTCTTAGCTACCATTGTTCTCAATAGCTCTTCTTGTTCATTTCCATTGTTCCTGAATACCATATTGCACGCTGGGTGCTTTTCTCAATGCTTAACATACTTTACCTTATTTGACCCTGGCACTTTGCTGTGGTGTTATTGCTATCTGTTATTCAAAAGAAGAAATTACAAACATGTCCTTGCTTTCATATTGGCAGCCCTGGGCTAGAACTTCCCAGTTATTTCACACAGTATTCAGTACTATGAGAAAACGGTAACTCTAGAAGATTGGGAAATGTTAGATTAAATAAATATAAGCATGCTTTTTAAAAGAACTTCTCATGTCATTAACATGTTAATATATTATAAATCTGTAAAAGGGGCTATAGCCTATGACATTTTCAGTTCCATGAGTATAGGACTTTTTTCTTCTCTCTTTTTTTCATGGTTTAATACTAGGAAAAGTATATTTGGAACAAGTCTTTTTAGGACAACTTAACCCTGAGAAATGGTATATGTTTAGAACTCATCTTTTTGTGGCATTTTTTTTTTCTCAAAATCTTCTTTCTTGGGCCTTCAATGCCATGTTGCTATAGGCATTTGTGTCTGCCTTATATTTCTGACTTCTCACTGCACCCTGGACTTGAGTGTGCATTGTGATTGATGCACCATGGCTGATCACGCAACATACGTTCAATTTGAACAGGATTTCAATTTGATGGATGTCCAGAGTGTTTGTCCGATGAGTGGGGCCTGGTCGGACAGGGGTTGCCTTTGTCCAGTGGCACCTATAAACCACCACCTTGATAGCATGGGCATCCCTTGGGCACTGAATGCTTTGTGTCAGTTGTGATCTCTGTTGACCTGACGCTGGTCTCCTCAGATCCTCACGGTTTGGTCCACAGCTGTCCCCGTTCACAGATGTAGCCATACCCCAACTAACTTCACAGCAACTCAGACAGAGGGGGCTTACTTACTACGCCAAATACATCCCGTATCTACCCCGGAGCTTAGTAAGAACTCACTGCCCTGAAAACGGGAGCTTGGGGCTCCTTGATGAGAGTGAGGACTCCACCTGGCTGTGTAGTCACAAGCCTTTGTTCCTACTGGGTCCAGTCTTAATGTGGGCAGATAACATTTTTCCCTGGTCCAGTTGCTGAGTTCCCACATCACCATCCATTCAAAAGCCTAAGTTCTGCTTACAGGACCTCACTGGCTCTTGTGAATATCCCTAAAGATTAAATATCTAGCTGTTAACTTTAATCTCTGGTCAGGAAGTCAGCTATCCATAGACGCCTCAGTGTTTTGCTTAGACTTCTAGGCATTTCTTAGTCAAGAGCCTCTTGCCTGCTATTGTTATAACGACACTGTATTGATGCCAACAGCAAGAACTTCTATTTTATGAATGCTGACTATGTACAGGCTCATGCTAAAGTTTTTACAAGTATTACGTTATTTAGCAGCCTAATGAAATAAGTATAATATCCCCATTTTTAAACAAGAATACATAATTGCCAAAGGTGAAGTTTCTGCCACCAGACAGGGACAACATTTAAATGCAGAGTTTCGTCCTTACGCCTGTGCCCCAAGACAGTGCTACCATCGCATCTATATTTAGCGTGTTCAATCACCCTGCTTTACCTGAATTTGCTTATGTTGTCTTACTCTAAATTGAAACAGCACGTACTATAGAAAACAAAAGTTACTTTGTATCAGACTTGATTAATTAATTTATGCATTCACTTATTAATTAATCAACCATTTACTGAGGTCTAACTGAGAGTCCGACACAATTGAATCAGGGCAATGAAAAGATTTTAAAAGATAGAATCTTGGATTTCAAAGGGCTCTTGCTTTAAGGAGACAGAATCAAACAAGCATATAGAGAATATACTGACAGCTATTACAGCCCGTTGTGTATTTAATACTTTATAGTCCTTTGTGCTGTGTCATGATCAGGAGGACACTGCAAGCACCATTGCCTAGTGTCTTTAAACCCAATATATTAAAAAAATTAGTGCTTATTATAAGTATGTTCCAGTAAATGTACAACTAGGCGGGTTAGAGAAATATCACTTCTTGAGGTATACAAGTGATGGTGTTCCCTTTAGTTGGTCATTTAGAATTCTCTAGATGCGTGAAGAATTGATGATAGGCCAGGAAGAAAAACATCACTTTGCCCAAGGGATCAAGGCAGGACATTTTCCTGCAAATTACCTATACACCAGGTTAGACCCTCTACCGGGAAACAGGAGTTGAGTGGGAAGGCCTTAGGTGTCTGCAAGGTTTAAACTAGCAAATGTTGTCATTAAATGCATTGACATTTTTCCTTGGAAGGATATAATAAATAAGTAGTTCTACATTTCGGTGCTGGAGAGGCAAGACGGTGTCCTCGGGCAACGTGGCTGACAGCCAGTCTGGGAAGAGAGGACCATCGTGACAGCTGTGCCAAACACTTTCAAGAATGTAACTATCTTAAGAATAAAAAATTGGGGGTGTAAATACTCTTTACTGAACTTCCTAGTATGGATAGAATCAGAAAAACATACTTGATAAGATTAACTATGTAATGAACTCTATCACCTGCATTGGATCTGATTATTTTTCCATAAAGCGTCTTTTCAAAATGTCAGCCTATTTCAGTTATTCTAAGGAGAAATAGGAGAGGAAATTGTATCCAGGGTTTGGAGCAAAGAGAAAGAAAAGAGCCGGTCTACTGGGATAGAAATGTAAGAGAGGGAAAAAAAGTCAATGGGAGAAATAAAAATTTACGGTGTAGGAGGAAAGTAGGAGAACAGAGAATACTTTCAATGATTTCAGAACATCATCTACTCAAAAATCAAGGATTCCGTTAACAGGTAGTTCTCCAGGAGGCAAAGAATAGGGAAACCGTGCCTATTTTCACTCTACTATCTCAGTCAATCCTACCAGTGAGTCTAGGATCCAAAGGTCCTGGGAGAAGAGACATTGGAAGCCTGGGCAGTGGTTACGGTTGATAATTTGTTTGCCATCTGCCTCATCAAGCAAGATTATACCAGCCTTTAAGAAATTTCAGAATTCTACTCTCTCTGTCAGTTCTACCCTAGGCCCTGCAATCTGACAATCTTATTACTGACATCCCAAGAAGGCATCTTTTCTCATGGGATGTGATAGGATTGCCAGGGAGAACAAACTAAATTTTAGGTAGGAGATAAGTTTATATTTACATCAGTTTATCAAATGTTCTTGTATCATTACTACTACTTGCTAAAATAAAAAGGTAAATGTGTTTGCTTATTTATTCATTCAAGCTCTTTTTTGAGAACAGACTATAGACAAGCAAGAGATGCAAGAAAATATCTTTAATTTAAGTCTTATTTTTTATAAGTTTATGTCCAGGAAGCTCTAGAAGTGCAGAGAAGAGAAAACTTACCCAATACTGGTGGTCAACGGTGGCTTTTTTAGCAAAGGTGAAATTAACACGGAGGCTTAGAGAATGAATCAACATGGATACCAGCCACAGACCCAGGGCTGGCACTGAATTTGCAAGATTTGGAGAAAACAAAGATGAGTCTCTAATCTAAAGTGTCTCCCCTCTCTTTAAAGATATAAGAAATTAGCATAACCATAAGACAGTAAATTATTTTTAGTGGTGAGGTGTGATAGAGATGTTTATAGGAGGTCAAAAGAAGAAAAAGATCTTCACTATTATCAGTATGGCCAATTTATAAATGACTCAGTTTGGACACCCCCTCTGATACCTTGCCATCTGCTCTAAAAGAATTTTCTTCCGTTAAGTAAAAACACCTGATGATGGGGCAGTGCCTGTTGTAATGAATGCTTTTTTTCTTTTAGGAAAGCCAAACGTGTTCCATCTCAAGTTCAGCAACAAAGTCAACTAACATTAGATGCACATGCTTTTGGCCACTTGGCAATTCTAATCAATCAACAGCTGTTGGGTAGAGCATTTTATGCATAGGGCCTTTGGAAGAAGTTCGAGCTTAGGAAATTCACCGGCTCCTTTAGAGACAAAAACTCACAAGGCATATACCTGCTGGTCTAATCTTTATGGCTGAGCAGGAAACCCACAGTAAGCTTTCAGACTTTTTCTTGGCCTGTGGAATCTGTTACTCCCAAAACGTCAAAATGTGCATATTTCCCCCAAATTTAATTGAGTTACTTATCATACAATTATAGCAATGGAAGAGAAAACCCTAATCAAACGTGAACACCGTGTCTAACTATTAACCAGGCCACGGTGAACCCCTACTGAGCTCTGGTTTGCATGATCCATCATGTATTTTTGGCTCCCATGAACAAATGCTTAAACAAGCCCATGGTCATTTCAAACTGAGAGGCCTGGATGCCTGTGATTGTGTGATTATCTTCAAACGGTTTAGTCATTACATTTCACTAGCATAAAGTTGTGGTGGCCTTCCTCCTTTCCGCCATCCTCTCCTTGTGGTGGGAAGGGGTGGGCAGCACATGGGGGGAAGGTATAGCTTCCTAGCACTCTGACCTACAAAAGTGTTGATGTGTTTAAAAACATTTCCACTTGTATTCTCTTCAGCTACTAAAGTATTCGAAGTTAAATGACTCTAGGTAAGTTTTCTTTCCAGGGAGATCCAGACTCCATAGCATCAGATGCATGGAGTCATTTAATATTAATCCAAATTGATCTATCTTTAGCCCGAATCAAGCCACTGACAATATTTCAGTAGTCAAATACAAAAATACGTGTGGCATAAAAAAGTTTTGGTTTCTTAGTCTTAAATATGAGAGGTCAGTTTCTATTGATACTGGAGTATGTAAGTAGGGTTTGACCTGGTTGAAAGAATAAGGTTGTTAGGGCTAGGAAAGAAAAACTGGCAGAATAAAGCTAGTCCGGACTGACAGACTGATACCACCTTCAGGGGTAGGTAATGAGATTGTGGTTTCAGCAGTTCAGTTTATCCCCAGGCACAGTAGAAACTAGGCATAGTACCCAGTGACAGCCAACTATTTGTTCATCCTGACCTTTGTCACACTAGGCTTGTCTTGGTAGCAGTCACAGGGGTGTCCAAACCATCTGGAAAGGCGGCAACTGGCATTTCCTATGGGACTCCATGGTGTCAGGTACACTGTTGACATAAAGGCTGATTGAATGAGGAGAAGATTCATCTGTCTTGAGCTTTGACAGTGTGGGGTATTTAGAAATGGAGGCAAATATCCAACTTTAATTCTGCAAACAGAAGCTTAATTATAGCAAAGGAGATCTAATAACAAAGATATATACAAGACATTCTGGTTTTCTGTTGTTCCCTGGTAACTAGGGTCTGAACAAAGGAGGCGGTGCAGGGGAAGACAGGGTGGAGGTGAATCCCTGCTGATGGTGTTGTTGAAGCTTCCATAGCAACCACCAATGGTAACCACCCCAAGGGTTCTATGTGTAAACAAACAAGCTATTCCCTTGAAAACATCAGTCTCCTAAGACCAAGATCAACAATCATATCATGTCTTTCTCTTCTTCACTCAAGCCTTTTACTAACAAGAAAAGAAAACATCTTGGGAATAAGAACCCAGTTAGAGTGAATATTCTAGAATGCCTTGAATATTAAGGTTTGTCTTCCAAACTTACCTTGCCTCCTGGAAGAGTTTTGAAAAACTGAAAATTAACCTTAGAAGAACTTCCAGGTAGGGGTTTGCATGCAGAGACGATGATGGTGTGGATGAAGCGTATAAAAAACGGCCCAGGGCAAGGCTGGGAAGAAGTCAAAGTAATAACAAGGTACAAAATAGGAAATGTATTAGCAAATTGCAGAGGCGTGTGATACCTGAGGGGAAAAAAGACAGAGAGAGAGATGGAAGAGAAGGAGAAGAAAAGCAAAAAAATCCAGAAGAGGCTGAGAAACTTCTGGCTCAAGGGAACAGTCTCAGCCTGGGGGGAAGGAGTAAGAGGACTCCAGGGTGTGGTCAAGGACATTCCACAGAAGCTCTTTGGCAACAGAGCTCAGGCTGACCCCTGTCATCTCTGTCGGAGCTGGAATCTACTGAAGATGATGAACCTGTTTCCTACAGGTAGCTCATAGACCTTTTCCCAAAGGAAGACTGAGGGTAGAGATTTCTTCATAGAGAAATAGATCAGCTTGATTGAGGTCCATATAGTTGCTTTCTGCTCAGGAAACAAAATGACAAAATTGTATGGGGTGTAAATGGCCAAAAGGGCCATGTGAGTATTTCACCTTTAACATGACGTAGGACAAGGATGGGTGCAGGATTGGTCAGGGAAACTTCTCAGTGTTCTGGAGGTGCATCACTGCCTAGTTTCCACAGCCGTGACCCTGAAGTATCTTGCTCTGAATAACAAAGGGCCAAATTCCACTTATCTAGATTATGCATCCAGAAGATGTGAGGTGGCAGGTATTACAGGAACTTCTAAGCCTTTTTGGGGGGCGGGGGGCGGGGAGCTGGGGAGGGTGGTGCTTAGTTGTAATTTTTTCCCCAACAAAGTCATTGATCAGAATTGAGAGAATTATTCTGGATAAACTGCTTCTTTGAAAAGGGAATGAAACCCCTATGTGAGTAGCTAAACAAAGATTTTTGTAAAGTAGGAGAACCATACTCTGAAAGAGACAATATAATTGTTGGAACCCACACTTCCAAAGTGGTTTTTGGATGTCTGCTGCCCACTACATTTCCCCAATGCTAACTGTCACATATTTTGGTAAAGATTTTGCCTTTTGATATTTTGAAGAAATAGTAACAGAAAATTCTGTCTGACACAGGCAGGTGGGAGCCTTCCCCCTCATCGTCGGTTGCCTGTATGACTCTCAGCAGCACCACCGGGCAGTCCATCTAAAATTTCTGTTTTTGAGAATGTCTTCCATAACTCTGGATGAGGTCTGATAATTGGATTCAAACATTTTCCTTGTCCTGAATAAGCAATGTTTGTTCACCCTTATTCTTTTCTCCTCTAACAATAAATTAATACCATCACTGAACAAGTCAAATGCTTCATTGAGATTATGTTAATTTCTAAGACAGTTTTGTATCGAAAGAGTAATAACAACAAACACCATGTGTTGTGTACCCTGCCAGACAATGTACTTTTTGCTTTTATATGCCATCTTGTTTAATCTTCATGGAAACTGTTCAAGGTAATTATTTTTTATCCATTTTTGAGATGAGGAAACCTGGGAGTTAAACACAATTCTCTGAGTTTACACAGCTGGGAAGTGGCAGAGCAGAAATTCAAATATAGAGAGAATTTGCCTCTAGAACCCTCAGGCATAAAAGTCTGTGATAGCAGCCACTAAAAGATTCTAAAACATCTGAATTGAATTTAAAATTGAATTGAAAAATCATCCCTCTCTAGTCCTCGTCCTCACGGTAATATGGTTCTGACAATTTATGTGTCTATATTTAGTCTTTTCAAAGCCAACCTGAGGAGTGGATTATAAACTTGGACAGATCTATGTTCCTGTCCCAGTTCCTCCACCTCTCGCTGGGTGCCTTTCAATGGGTTGTTTAACTCTACTGGACTTCAATTTACTCATTTTAAAATTGAGGTAATGCCTTTTTTAGAGTCGTAGTAAAGATTATGTGACATAAACAATGCTCAGCAGGCTGGCATAAACTAGAGCTATGAAATACCCTCTCCTCTGTAATACTCATATGGCACTATCTTTTAACTAACCAGTCTGAAAACTTCCTTTCCTGCAGAGTGATATCAAATGCTTCACTTCTTTGTCGTTAAAACCAATTATTTCCATTTAAGAACACAGAATTACATCTGTTTTTATAATATCCCTACCTTCTTATATGATAGTAAAGTCCCCTAATTTTCTCCTTTTTATATCTTGATTCATGGCTACTGTCAACATCTCAATAAATAACCCCCATCTTCTGCAAGCGACAGAAGCTTTTTCAGAAGTGAACACTCTGTATTGATTGCTGATGCCTCCTTTCCATCAACAGCCTCTTGCTGGTGACCAAGGGCGGTAGTGCCAACTGTGGGGCCCTTCCAGATGAGTTCCAATTTCATTGAACCCTGAAAGCAGGCCTAATGGGATATATTGTCATTCTGTAGAGAGCTGCTGTGGTTTACTTAATTTGAAGGGACATTTCATAATTCTGGCTAAATTGGAATCACAAGTCAGATAAAATTTAGGAGCAAATTACAGTGATCTTGCCCTCTAGAGGCTTTGAAAGAATAAGTTACTGAGCCGTCTCATCTGTAAGAGTTGCTTGAGGAAGTTTCTTTGGCACAAGAAGGAAACTACTATTTCAGCAGTGGAGAGTTTCTGGAGTCCAGTGACAGTAATGATCAATTCTCCACAAACTAAAATGGCTTCTGATTTAAAAGGGTGAGAAATATTAGTGTTTAATGAAGCAGTGTGAAATTAAAGTATTTTTAGAAACATTTTAGGAGGGTATAATGGGTAGGCAGGAAAATGGCTGCACCCAGTGTTTGGGTTCCAATACCAAGTTTAGAGGAGAAAAATTAAAATAAGGAATTGGGTGATTATTCTGCGACAGGAGCTGTGTTAAACACATTATAAATTTTGTTATGTAATTCTTACAACAACCTTGCAGATAATACCTAAAATTAACATTTGTGGTTTAGAAAGATCAAATAATTTGCCTTAGTGCATATAGCTAATACACTGCATGACTAGGCCTGCAATTGAGGATTTGTCATGAAAGTGCGCTCTCTCCCTACACTGAATTTTGTTGCTGGCCTCATGGCTTATAACCCTTCAGTACTACTCAACTGCCTGTCACCCTCATGCTGGTGAGACTGGACCTCTCATTCATTGGTCTGGGATAAACATTAGGTTTCCTTTATTATTATATCAGGGATCAATATTACTCAAGAAATGGTTAAAAGTGGAATCTGAAATCAGTAGAACATTAGTGGAAGAGGTATTTGAGGAACATACTTGAGTTGGAGACAACCCGTTGGCCTATTTCTGGGTTCACATGAGAATTGTGTTTTGCATCTTTGTCCAGGTCCTTTTTGGTATAGAGCAGGGAGCTAGCCATGCCGAGTATGAACTAGGCCTGCTGTTGACAACAATCATAAGGCAACAACCATTTATTGAGCAGCTGCTCTGTTAGGCTCTGTACTAGATGTTTTTTTAGCTCTGGTGAATGTAATGCTTGTGATTTTTTTGAAGATAAAATGAAGAATGTTTCGAAAAGCAGCAGCACTTAAAGAGGTCAAGCAAGTTGTACA
Source organism: Sturnira hondurensis (assembly GCF_014824575.4). Taxonomy (NCBI): domain Eukaryota; kingdom Metazoa; phylum Chordata; class Mammalia; order Chiroptera; family Phyllostomidae; genus Sturnira; species Sturnira hondurensis. The sequence continues at coordinate 5,770,750 of NW_028073411.1, forward strand.
GAACCATAGATCTAGAAAGTGACAGATTCGAGATCTAGGTCTTTCCAATTCTGTTCTACTTTAACCTACTCATTAGTTAATAACCAGCATTTACCTACTTTGTGCTAGGCCTAATGCTAGGTACAGGGGATCACAGACAAATAAAGAATAAGTCCTACCCTCAGGATTTTATGTATTTCATGTTGTAGTCAATCCTCTTCTAGTAGAAAGAAAGCTTCATAGCTCCTTGAACAGGACTCTTATTTTCTCTTCCTCTGTTTTACCTTGTACAATGTTTGGTAAGCAGTAGGCATTCAACAATACCACATAATTGGCTTATTCATCTCAAGACCTTGCTCATCCTACCATCTCCCACTTAAAGAGGTGAATCAGGGCCATTCTACCTTGAATCATGATCCTTCAGTGCTCTGGAGAATTCCAATTTTGTCATTCCCTTGCATTACCATAATAAACAGAATTCTCTTTTATTAAACAGAAGTGGAAATGAGAGTGGTTAAGAATACAATGCCAACTGGGCATGAAAAGAAACTGGAAAGATCAGCAGGAACAAATGTGTCATAATCTCATAGGTCTTTTCCCCTTGGATTTCAGTACTTTTGCTCTTACAGCCAGTTTTGTCTGTGCTTTTGCCCAGACCAAAAGAGGAAAGCAAAAGAAAAAAAACTGAGAATGGAAGTTGGAGATGATGTCATCTCATTTGGCTTCTTCCCTTCTCTGGGACAGGGGATGCAGTGGGAATTCATGTGCTAACGGTTTCCTAGCCAGGGTGACCAAAAATCTCAACCTCATCTCTTTCCTTCTTCTCTTTCTTCCTTCCTTCCTTCCTTCCTTCCTTCCTTCCTTGAATTTATTGGGGTGACATTTGCTAACAAAATTTATAGGTTTCACATGCACAACTCTATAATCCATTATCTGTATATTGTATCCTGTGTTCACCACCCCAAGTCAAGCCTTTTCCCATCACCATTTGTCTCTTTATTACCCTCTTCTACCTCCCTCTACCCCTCTGTCCCTTTGGCAATCACCATATTATTGTCTTTTGGTTTTTCCTTTTGCCTAACCCCTTCACCTTTTCCACCCAGCCCTTACATCCCCTGCCCTCTGATGGTTGTCAGTCTGTTTACCATAGTTATGAGTCTGTTTCTACTTTGTTTGTTAGTTAATTTCATCTTAAAGCTATTCATCACAAGGCATTTAGAGATCTTGAGAGATGCCACATGCTTAGAATAATATGATTCATAGAAAAAGGTGAAATTTCTCCAAATCTTGCTTTTCTTCTGGGTATTGGAAAAGCACACAGTATGTATTCTCTCTCTCTCTCTTTCATTGCATGGATATTAACATTAATTTTAATGAGTGATGAGTGAAGTTGAGGGAGAAGGAAGCTTTGTTCACTGACAACCAGTAGTCTACAAGACCATAGTTTTTACTAAATTGAAAAATTATTTTGATATATGGATGGAAATAAACTAATAATACCAGTTCATTTGTTACCCGTTCAGTAAGTAATAATTTACTGAGTTATTTTCATGTGAAAGGCATGAGCGTAGGCCAAGAAAACAGTGGTGGATTAATAGACACAGTGTCAGCCCTAAAAGACTTGACAATCTAGTGAAAGAAATAGACCTAAATGGAAGAATGATCAAATATGTATGCCATATTATTTTATATTAAATGACAAAAGAAAATGTCTAAGATTCTGATCTCAAAGTAGTAAAAAATAATTCTGTCTCCACAAAAGTCTTTATGTTGTTCGATCTTCTCTTTCTTCTCTTCATCTATTTAAATAGTCTCCACTTTCTTTCATTTCACTCACAAAACTCCTACCACATTATCTGATACTTTGTAGGTGTAATAAGTATATACTACCAAAAACTCCGAATATTGATTGAGCATTTCTATGTGTCAGTCTTTGTAAAGGTACTCCATCCGGGTGTCACGTTGTGCTATGAACTTAGTAGATTAAGAGCCAACATTTATTGGGTATTTTTTAAGGGTCGGTCATTGTCATGTAATACTTATTCACTTGATCTTCCCAACATCCTGAGTTAGTCAGGGTTCTTCAGAGAAACCGAAACAATAGCATAGAGACTGACATAAAGATAGATAGATAGATAGAAGTAGAGGTAGATACAGTGGTAGAGTTAAAAATGAGATAGAGATGGAGACAGAGATATGGAAGAGGAGATCTAGTATAGGAATTAGTTCCCACAACTATCAAGGCTAAAAAGCCCAACACCTGCTTTCTGCAAGCTGGAGACCAGGAATGCCGGTGGGGTAAATCAATCTGAGTCAAGGCCTGAGAATTTGTCGTGGTGGTGGTGGGGTGGTGATGGCTGGTCTTGTGAGTCCAAAGACTTGAGAACCAGGAATGGCAATGTTCAAGGGCAGGAGAAAAAATGGATTTTTTTTCAGAGAGAACAAATTTGTTCTTCTTTACTCAGTGTACAGATTCAAATGCTGAACTCTTCTGGAGGAACTTTCATAGACACACCCAGACATAATGTTTTACCAGCAATATGAGCATCTTTCAGCCCAGTAAAGATTACATATAACCTCACAATTCCTATGAGGAATTACTATTGTAAATTAAGTAATTTTTCCCAAGTTCGTTCAACTGGCAAGTATCTGGACTCAGATATGACCCCAGCTGTTCTTACTCCATGGTGTGAACTTGACACCACTGTTCTGGTGGGTTAACAGCAGCATAGTCTAAAAATACAGTAGAACATATCAGAATGCATTGCATATGCAAAAGATAATATTATTTAGGGAAGATTTTTCTGTTATAAACATGTATCTATAGATACATAGTAAGAGTATATATGCAGAGTCACAATGTAAGTTATTTCTTATGTTCATCAGGCTCAGAAAAGCTTCGGAAGCACAGCTGCTAAACCGTGGACAACCCTAACACATCAGTGTACAGGAATCCACTTGTCATCCCAGAGGTATCCGCTGTTTGAAATGGGTTTTCGAGAGCAGACAATACTGGGAACTGCAGTGCAGATCACAGAGCCAGCCAGGCTGTGGGCTCCACCCTGAGCCTGGAACCTGGCTGCGCAGATGCCTCCCGGAGAAGAGGGACTACCGAGAACCATGCTTTGTTTGGTTTGAATTATTCTGTATGAATAACTTCTGCTTTTGTATCTGTAAATTTCCTCCTACTTTCTTTGGTTCTATTTGGAATTCATATTCTAGTCTCTAACACTAAATGTTTTGTTCCTATACTTTTGATATGTTTCAATTTGCAATAAAAATCACTAAAACTAAAATAGTAAACAACTATAAAAATGAATGCATTGGAGCTGGGAAGTGAGGGAAATGGAGAAGGGATGGTAAAGGGGCATCAGCCTTAAGTTATAAGAGGAAAAAGGTCTGAGATGATAATGTATAACATTCACTATGGCTGATAACACTGCACTGTACAATTGAAATTTCCTGGAAGAGCAAAACTTAACTTTTTTCTCTCACACACAAAAGGATAAATATTGGAAGTGGTAGATGTGTTAATTAACTCAATGGGAGGAATCCTTCCACAATGTGTGTGTATAGCAAATCACGTTGTACACCTTAAGTAGCATACAGTTTTATTAATCAATTATACGTCAATAAAACTGGGAAGGAAAGTAGATGCATTTTCTGTCATTTATGAGCTTTTGGAGTAAAAAAAAAACCGCTGAGTCTACCTCTCTAAGCTGCAGCCAAAAATGTTGCACATTCTTGACAAGTCCTATGTTTTCCCATTGAAAATGGAGTAATCAGATTTCCCTTGCAGGGATTTTGTGAAGATTACATGAGATATCAAATTTCAATTGCTCAACATACTGCTGATGTTGAAGAAATATCCTGACTGCCTTCTCTTTCTTTAATTTAGGAATTTCTTTGAACAGGTCTTAGACCTTGTTCCAGAAAAATCTTAAAGATTCCATGAATAGGTTGTGTGACCCTAAGCTATTTGGCACACTTATCATTTCCAACCATTTGCTCAGGCTATGAAACCCAAGAAGAAGCAGGTCATCTATTTCTCGAGGGAACATGTACTCCAGCAACCACTCAAGGTAGCCATAAGCCAGAATCTGCAAATACACCCACCGAGGTCTTACGGAAGGAATAAGGCAATGAATAGGAAATGTCTCGGTAAAAGTGGAGCCAGACTTCTCCAGGTCTCTTCACAACAGTAATGCTTTAGCAGGTGAAGCTGCTATGCCAGGTCCTATGTTGGAAGGATTCAAGGAGATTCATTGAGTGTAAGGCTCTAAAATTGGAAGGTTATAGAAACTCCCTCTTAAGTTACGCCCCCCTGAGATCTCTGGAACCTGTGTTTTTCCAGTTCTGGGAGGACTCTTGCACTGAAATGAAAACAAACAGATGCTCCTTGCAGCTGGTTTCACCTATTAGCTCTTTAATCTATCCTAGAAGAGAGCTCTGCTTTGTAATAGCAATGTGTTCAATCTGGGTAGATGAACAAGATGCCGGCCTGACAGCGTTTTGTGCAGAGGAAATACCAGTTACCAATTCTTTTTCTTTACTTCAATGAATTGCTTTACTTCCTGCCCCTGCTCCAAGCTCCTACCACTCTTGCTCTCACCCCCACTACCAACCATCATCACCTCTGTAGTTGAAGACGGGGATGGAGATGTGTTTCCGATTATTTAGTTTCAATCAATCCCCAGCTTTCTTTAGGTATTGAAAGACTCTTTTTATGTTGTTTCTTTTAGCAACATTTGCTTTTATTTGACTCATGGTTCCAATAATTGGGAAATGGAATCTTTGCTGAGAAGATGGAAGTGAATAGAAGCTAATAGTTCCGATTCAGCTGGAGCTACAGAAAATGTATGAGGGTTACAACCCTTGTCAGCACGAGACACTTGCTTTCATGAAGAGCCTATATTTGAAAAATTGCAACTAAATACAGTTGTCCTAACCCCTGTACCCACAAACAACTACTGTAAATAGTAACCTTTAAAAGAAAAAAAAAGGGAAAAATCCTTAGATGTGGGGTTGACTAGGTTGAATTGTATGTTTGCACCAGGTTTTTCAGCCTTGTGTGTGTAAAATTTTATATATATATATATATATATACAATTTTTATATAATCCATTTTTTAACCTTTCTTCTTAGTTTACTCAAAAAAATTTACCACGGGTAACCTTCCATCTTAACTCATTTATTTTGCTTCACATCTGTTTCCTGATGCCCCAGTTAAGAAAACAAACATTCACCTTCAGCCATAGGCATCTACAGAAGCGAATACCAATGAAAACATGACCAAAAGTCAATTGAAGGAGAAACAGAACAGTTTGGAATTCCTTGTGGCCCCCCTCCTGGTTTCTTTCAGGCCCTGGGCAAGTGAGCATGTGTTCATTTGCATGGTTGACTAAATGGAATGCTTAGCCCCCAAATTTGCATCTCTGCTTGGGTTCAAAAGTGGTCCCTGAGCCAGTTTCCCTTAGCCCCTCTGCTCCTTCCTACTTGCAAGTTCAACCCCTTTGGGAATCCTACTCACCAGGGTACAACTTAATGCAGAGAGCGCTAATTGGCTGGGTCCCATTCTTCCTTTAATGTGGGGGAGAGCCAGCTGGTACTGATGTGACGGCAGAAGGAAGGGGAGTGGAAGGGATGGGGGAGAAAAGGGGATAATTTCCAAGGCGAATATACAAGAGGCATGGAGTGACTTGCTCTGCTGCTTCCCTTCCAAGGGATGAAGCTCACCGTACTTAAAGCCTACTTAGTTTTCCACCTTCCAGCCCCCAGTCCTGACTGGGGCAGTGGAGTTAAGAGCAAGCTGAAGTTTTCTGTAGACAGTGTGTTTCTGCATGCTTCAATCCCTTGCCTGTGAAACAAGAATCAAATAATTGCCTGGCCTAATGCAGTGGAGTCTAAGAAAAGTTATAGTAGTACTTTGAGATTGTTTAAGGTTCTGGAATGGAAGTCAATTTTATTTTGTACACTACGCTGAGAATGCTGAGGTAGAAGGTCCTGGGAAAGGATGCCAGGGATGGTGGCATGGGCGCCTCCCTCATCTAGTTTGCCCCCTGACATTTAGTTGGTAAGAAAATTAAAACGCTGAGAGTTGAAACAACGTCAAACAACGTTAAGTCAAAATGTTGTAGTGAAGTGTTCTGCAAAAGTAAGGCTTCTCTGTACATGTAGGCAAGTAATGCAGATTTTATCAGGGTGCTGTTTCAGACTTTGCTTAGGAAAAAAAAATTGAGCTGAGTGAATACTACTTTGGTGTGTGTTGGTTTGGTTGCGAGTGCCAGAAACCTAATCCTAGCAAAATATTGGCTAGAGAATAGTTAATCACCTTACACTATCATAGCAGACTTGAATAAAACGAGGGCATGGGGATGGATCTACCTGAGCCTTAGGGGTGATTGGAACCAGGGCTGTGGGTTCTGTAAGTCTTCCCTCCAAGTTTCACAGCTTTATCTGTCTGCATCTTACCTTCATTGTTAGTATTATTATTTCTTTTCACCTCATATTCTGTTTCTGGGGAGGCATATTAAAAAATGAATAAATAAACAAATTCACTTTTTTTTTTTTTACTTTGGCCACAAGAGGGAGACTATATCACCTTGTCTGTACTCTGAAATTTAAAATATCTGAGGAAAGCGCTGGGATTGGTCCAGACTGGGGAAGTGGGTGAGGCTACGAACAAACATGGCTGCTCTCCATCAGGAGCAGGATGGAGAACAACAGGAGTTGGTCCCAGAAGAAAATCGATTGTGAGGAGGTCAATTGAAATGCCTATCTAATCTCATGAGTACAGCCACAGGTCCACACGCTGCCACAGAACTCTCTCCTTCACTGTGAATTAAGAGTGATGGACCTGATATTGCCACCATCTACGTCAGCTTCCACACTGTCCTGAGATGTGTATTTTCCATGTGATACATCTTAGTTGAAGCAAACTCCTTATTCTAGTGTCCAACTGAAGAGCAAAGAAAAAGCTAGAGCAGAAATGGCCTGCTTCAGACCTTCTAGAGGGTCTGAGTCTTCCATGTCCTGCCTGTCTTTGCATCCTGTTTTTTGTTTTGGGGGTTTTTGTTTTGGGTCGTTTGAGTTGATGTGTCATCACTTAGTGCTCTGGCTCAAGTCTCCACACACGATGGTACTGCCCCTCCTTGCCCAGCACAGCAGACTACAAAGCTGGGTTGTGAGTTTCGGGGAGACATTTTCATCTCCTCTCTTATTTCTGGGGTGTCGTCATATAGAGTGCCGTGGTTTGTCCTGGGCTTGACAAGCTAATAAGTCACTTGAATGCTTCAGTACTCCCAGCAACTAAACCAACCAACCAACCAAATGCTAACCAGAAAGACTGTAACCCACCCAAGACTCCTGGAGGGGTTACAGGGCAACGGAGGTGACACAGCTCAAAAGGTTCAGAGCTTCTCTGAAGGCGGTTTCGATGTTCTAGTGCGGTGTCACCAGAGTCGAAACACAAGGTATCATAGTTATAGGGAAAGCTTTCTGACTGCCTGTAAAGCACAGCACTTTATAAGTCAGTAAGTTGTTATGGTCCTGGAGAAAGGAGTTTTTCCAAGTCAAATAAAATATTTCAGAACTTAATTGTATTTTTCTACTAATAAATAACCTTTTTGGCCTACAGATATGGCTTCATACAAATGAAGGCGATGTTTTTATATTCATAGTGGGTTTCAGGTTTAACTATAACATAGATTTAACCAGGCCAAAGACTAAGGAAGGGGAATAATATTTATTAGGTGCTTTTGCCAGGGGCCTTGTTTTATTCTCTATCTGAAATAGAGCTCTGTACCCATAACATGGAAAGGAAACAAAATGTTCCCATTGTGCAAAACAAAGGTTCTCTCCTGGGAGGAGATTAAAAGGACCAATCCATTGTACACATCACTCTGGGAGGTGCTGACAGTTAGATGCCACCGTGCATGTACTATGTAAGGTATTTATAGGTATTTTAAAAATCCTCACGCCAATCCTCTGAGCCAGATTTCATCTACATGTTAGAAATAAGAAAACCGCCATTCTGAAACATTATTTGACACACTCAAGGTCACAAGGCTATTAATTGGGGTGGCTCCAGTTTTTCTGATCCTTGTAACCTATGTATTCCTCACTGTATCACTCTGCCCCTATTTTGTGTGGGCGATGCCGATTCAGGAATGAACGAAATATGCTCTAGTTCATTTACATCATGTCTTCAAGCTTCCCAGAGAGATGACTATAGTTGGTTTTTTTAAAATTCCCTTTCAACTCCACATATTTATGAATGTGTCAACGGACCCTTTAAGAATGTATCTATCAATATCAAATGTGGTTTTTAGCAGAAACCTTGAAAAAATGCAGAATTATCCTCTGAAATATTGCTTCTATTATTTTTAAAATTGCAAGAAAATGTTCTGCCATTTCAGACCATTTATCTCTGTTAATAAGACACTTTTTTAGTTGGATAGATAATATACACCCATCTGGTCTGCAGTTTCTTCATTTACTCTGGTGATAATAACAAAAGGTGTTTCTCCAATGCTTTGGTGCTGTCTGGGCCAGTCTTGGGCCTTTCCTGATATTGGTGTGGGACGAAGAAAACAGGAAGAAATTGGGACCTAGTTACAATTCACAGACATGCCATTTACAATGTCATTTCACTGTTGCAGAGGGAACAGTGCCTAAGCATTAGCGACAGCAGAACCTTATTTTAAACATCCCTGGACATTCGGGAAAGAGATGGGAAAATGCCACAAAATATTTTTGTGCTTCGACTAGACATCACCCCACTCTTTTGTTTTCTAATTCACAAAGTTCTCCAGTACCCGGTCTACCCACTTGCAAATATGTGTGTAAATCAGATTTTTTTTGCCTGAGTTATGCAGACAGATAAAGGGAATCACAAAGGATGAGACCAACTTTTCGCTTGGATTTAGTTCTGTTTACCACAAAAATGAGAAGTGAAGCATTGAGACAATTATCTGAAAAATTCAAGGTAAGGGAAAATGGGCTTTAATCTTGAGGTTTGGTAAAGACAGTGCTTTATTGCTCCATTTTCTCTTCTGTATTCAGAGTTGGCACACATTTTACCTGGGAATTTTGGAAGAGATTTTTTTTCTAATGCAGTATAGAAAAAAACACATGGATTTTGATCCTGAAACTACACTCTGCAACTTCCTCCATTCTATTCTGTTTCCACCTCTTGTGTTCTCTTTCCATCCCTTAGTTTTCCTTTCTTTCATTATTTCTAAAGCTGCCTGACGCCCTGTTAGCTGGTTTTATTGAATTCAGTCTATCAAAATTCAGTTAAATTCAGATACATTTATGTTTTGTTTCAGTTTGAGTGAATTGTTTTACCTTTTAATAGTTGCTTTTAGTTGAATTTACTGGGGTAACATTGGTTAATAAAATTATATAGGTTTTGGGTGCACAATTTTATAGTACGTCATCTGCATATTGTATGGTGCGTTCACCACCCCAGGTGACGTCTCCTTCTAACACCATTCAATGCCCCCTGTGTCCTCTTCTACCTCCTACCAACTCCTTTAGCCTCTGGTCATCACCATTCTGTGGTTTGTGTCTCTGAGGGTTTTCTCGTTTTGTTGGTGTTTTGTTTTGCTTTTTGCTTAAACCCTCCCCTGAATTCCTTTAACAAGTTGTTTTGTTTTGTCATATTACAGCCAAGGAGTGTGCTTATTCCAGGTCTTTCTTGGCAGGTAAACAGACCTACCTTCTTCCGCTCACCTGCAAAGTCTCTGAACCCCAGCGGCTATCCAGGCTAGGGAGGGGGTAGGGAGGTGAAGGCAAAACAACTAGGTATTTTGAGAACAAAGCATAACTACTGGCTCAATTCAAGAAGTAGTTAAAAAATCAAACAGGTCAAGGATATTCAGCTAGTAGGGGCTTTGCCTTAAAGCCATTTATTTGTATAGGCAAGGCGTCTTAGTGTTGTGCAATAGACGTAGTTGTTAGAAGGTACAGTTTTGTTTTACTTTGTCTGAGCAGTAGTTTAAAAGAATAGCTATGTGAAAATATGCCATTCTTATTTCTTCTTCTAAAATAGTGTTTATATAATTATTTTAGGTAATGAGCTAAAGAGGCATTTTTTCCTGATCAGAGGTTTATTAAGATCAGGTAGACATACAATGGCAACATACATTTAAGGTGTGCAATTTGATAGGTTTTGACATATCTTTATAGTGTAGGTCCTGAAATTCTGAAAAAAAATTGGGTTCATGGTTACTTAAAATGGACTATGCTTATTATAATGAGATAAGACTATATTTATTGGTACAAACTTTACAGTAGAACCTGGAATTGGAAGTAAGAAGATTAAAAATGTTGTTATACAGATGCTTTTATTTTACAGGTAAGGGAACTGGGGATCAAAGAAGTAAAGTCTCTTTTTCAAGGTCAAAGAGTTTTTGTGGTTCAGCTCTGGCAGGTTTCCTGAATTTCAGCTCTGTGACAGTTATACGTCTCCATTCCATCGTCCCTACCTGTCCCTTTCATGCTTGATGGGAGGAAACTATATATACATGCTTTATATTTATAGTTTTATATTCACTATAGATATGTAAAACACACAAGAAAAATCTTTTTTCAATTTTATGTGAAAGCCTGATTGCATTGCAAATTTTCTTCCAAATTTATGAGGAAGGAAATAAGAGAGAAGACCTGAAATTCCCCATTAATTTCTGTGTGTGTGTAAGGATACATTCAAGAAATAATGTCATAAGACACCCATCCAGATATTGGCAAGAGCATATAAAAAAGGACTTACTGGGTAGGACTTCATTTGTTTTTGCTATTCAACAAACTGATGCTGACTGAGTTAAAAATACAAAGTCCTCCGTGAAGCGAACCAACACGTGACCACACTCTGCAGACCCAGCATCCCTACTTCGCTTTTCCGTTCTTGTTCTGAGATGTTATGGATTCTCTGCCAGGTTCTTCTGTTCATCCTTCCTCTGGGGAGAGGAACCCAGGGCTCCGGAGGTCCCTTAAAGTTTCACAAATCAACACTGGGGCCTGGCCACATGTAAATTGTGAAATAAGCTCTTAAAAACAACCGCAAAAGGCAGAAGTAGAGGTAGACATTATAACCATCCCCTTTCTGGCTGAAAACGAGCCGTTATGTCTGAATGTCAGAAATCTGAGCCAAGGAAAACACATCATGTCTTTAGGCAGATATTTTCTGTCTCTGACATCAAACCAATAGGCATGAAGTCAGAGGATCAATATGTTTGAGTGTTGTGAATGAACTCATTTCTATATTGCGTTTTATAGCACATAAAATAATTTTTCTATTTTAATTTTTAGCCTAAATCTTTATAATAATTCCTCATAGCTAATATTGATATGGTATCAAAGCCCTACCTATTCAAGGAAGCACTGTGATATATTAAAGCTAGAAAATACCAACTTAAAGTAGTTTAAGAAAATAGTTGAGGTAAGAAAAAAATAAGAAGGAACTCTGTTTCAAAATGGTAACATGAAACATCCTGCCTGAGATTCTAGTCTGCCGGCTTGCCCTACAGATAGCAGAGTTGCCAGCCTCCATAATTCATTAATTGTATGAGGCAATTTCTTAAAATAAATCATGTATGCCTGAATGTCTATGTCTATCTATATCTATCTAGCTAGCTATTTATCAATGATCTTCTATTTGTTCTGTTTGTCCTTTTCTCTGGAGAACCCTGGCTTATACAATGCTTTTAGATTCTGAGAAGATTACAGTTGCTAAGACTTTTTGGAATGAGATCCTACTGTTTGGTTTTTAGTTTCCAAGCTTTAAGCTTCATTATCAAATGCAACACAGACTCGGGCTATACATTTTAAAAGTCGTTGGTACTGAATTTAGAAAGAAGCCAAGAATTGGGAGGGTGGCAACCCTAAGATTTTTCTCAAGTGTTACCTGCCATTTGCCTTTGTAAAAGCCCTCCAGTTTATAAATAGAAGGCACAATTGTTCAGCAAATGGATCCACTCTATACCCAAGTCTTGATTTGCATGTTTCCTCCCTTGGCCTTGTAAATAACCCAAACAAAACCTCCAAGTATAGTTTATGGGAGTTCCTGCTCTCAATTAGTAATAGAATGCCATAAAGTGGCTGTATCTGTCACGGAGAGAACTCTTCTCTCCTCATTAACTCATCGCTTCAGAAAACTCAGTGCCTAGGGGAACCCTCCTCTCGTATCAGGGTTTCAGGCCGTGTGATTTTTTTCTCTAAGAATTGAATGATTGTGCTGTTGGGGAAATAGCATCATCTGTGACAGATAACTTCTTTATTGGGGAGATGAGTAACAGTGACTGCAGCCCTGATATCACACTTAAGAACCTAAGGGGAGAGAAAGGTGATCGTGGGTATCACCCAACACCTGTCCATAAAGCTGATGATTCATCACCCCCAGACGATTTTGTGGGAATAATACATTCATTGTGTCATGGCTGCTGAGTCTTCCCAAGTTTAATAGCTGCTGCAGACCCATGGTGCAGCAGAAGCCTCGGAATGAAGATGATTCAGTAGGTTCCAATTCATCCTAAATAAGTGGCTGTCTAGATAAATGAAGTTCATCAAATTGCAATGAATACCATATAACAACCTTGCTGGGACTGCATGCCCCTGGGACACGGACCGTGTCTAACTGTGTGCTCTGCCGCATCTCCTGTGCTGGCGTTTTGCAGTCTGTGTTCAATGATAACAATGTGACCGCGTGTTTGCCCTGAGTCATTTTATTATTTAACAGCAAAGTTAATGCTTTAACTACATCAATTAAGTCACTTAAATTCAACCGGTTAATGAAATGCCCTTACGGAGTGCAGCTTTGGAATCCTTTGTGAAAGCAGGGGAAAAAAAAAACAAAACCTGAAAACAAATCAGTATAAATTACATCTCATTTAATTTACTTTAAAAACAGACAATTCATATTTAGCTTTTATTTTAATTAATGAACTGTGTCGATCAGGTTGCCTCAGTGATTCCAGGTACTCTTTACCTAGCAGCTTTTTTTCTCTCCCATGCTCTGTGGGACACCAGACCAGTGACGCAGCGTGGTGAGCGGAGCTGAATTTGTGGAAAGTGACCCTGGGTACTTACTTACTCTGAAATGCTTGGATGTTGAGCTAATGGGGCCGGCTCCTTTTCCACCGGGTGAGGGCTTGTGCTCAAGTTCATCTTTCGTTGGACAGGACCTCCTTGCTTCTGGTAGGGGAACTGCTGATTCTCATGGCGCTAGAGACTCCGGAGGCACACTATCCTTCTGAACAGCTCCTACTCATGTCTAGTCCATCTGATGACAAGAAGCCCGCACGTCCTCCACCGATAGAACTGCTTTCCCATACTTGCCCAGTGAGGAGCACTGCCTGGTCCCTTCCCTGGACTGCAGACCCACACAGCATGCACAGCCATGTCCTGGTCCCAGCCTGACTCTCTGGGGGCTGATGGAAGGATCGGGCAGACCCTTGTCTTTCTCAGCCTAGCAGACTCTTGGCTGATGTAATATTTCCTCATTCTCCAGAAATGCGTATTCCTTAACGTCTATGTTTGACATTGTAGAATCCATCGTGAACCTCATTGGCAAGTTGTGGCTGAATCATGTGGACTCACCTTGAACAACACGTAGCTTAAACTGGCCTTTGGAGACCTCATTTCTAGGAATTGCTTGTGTCCCCAGAGCTCAGCAGTTTTGTTTCTTTGAGATGAAGTGTGCCCTTGGCACCAGCGGAGACCATCTCTTCGGCCTAATGGATTTCCACTGGGCACTGTGCTCTTTGTCATTGGGCTGATGATAAAAAATGGCCACCCAAGACATTCCTTCTAAAACTCTCCCTCACTGTGCTCCACCACCTGTGTGGAGCAAATCCCTGCGGGGGTTTCTTCCTCAGTGGGTTTCCCTGGTGTGATGGGCTCTGCAGGCATTTTGTCTTGCTATGGTAGGGATGCCCATGGGCCCATGACCAGGACTGTGAATTTTTTTTTATTGAGGTAACATTGGTGAATTCGTTATGTAGATTTCAGGGGCGCAACATTATAATCCGACACCTATACACTGCATTGTGTGTTCACCACCCGCAGTCTGCTCTCCTTCTGTCACCATATATTTAACCCCCTTTACTCATTTCAGCATCCCCAACCCCTTCCTCTCTATGAGTGTTTTTGTTTTATTTGGCTAAGTTGTTCTTTTTTGTTTTATATCCCACAAATGAGTGAGATCCTTCCGTTTTTGTCCTTTTCCATGCGACTTATTTCATTTAGCATGGCACCCCCAAGATCCATCCAGGTTGTCACGAATGGCAATATTTCATCTTTTTATGGGTGTGTGGCATTCCATTGCACGGTTGCATCATGCCTTCGTTACCTGTTCATCCATCAGGGGACACTGCGGTTGTTTCCATACCTTACCAAGCTGGTGTTTCCTGTCTTGACATATCCAACAGAAAATAGAGCTTGGGAAACGGAATCCTTTTCAGACTCAGATTGCTATGCCAAAATACATTCACATTTTAGAAATGCTTTTGTGGTGTGAAGGAAAAAGAACAGATTTAGAATTTGAATATGAGATGTGAATCCCCTTTTACTATTTGGCAAAACGCTTTCCCTTTCAGCCTCTCAGTTTGCAGATCCATGTAGTACCGGCTGGGAAGTTGAGAGGGTCAGGGTTTACTGATCACCGAAAATTCCTGGAGGGTTTGTGTAAGAAGGAAGTAAGTTGCATTAAGAGAACATTGTAAAATTGAGAAGGGTTGCAGGTGTGTTTGTTAGTGGAGGGTCTCTTGGGTAGGTTGGAGAAAAGGTGTTGTTCCCATTGCAGCTACAGCAACTGAGGAAGAGAAAGGTGAAGTGACCCTACCAAAGTCATATTGCTAGTGAGTGACAGCTGGGACCAGAACCCCAAATTTCCAGCTTCAGTTTCAACTCTTCTCTCCAATCCTTTTTTTTATTTTTTATTTTTATTTTACTCACTAAGACTTAGGATATGGTATGACTCACAGAAGAAAAAACAAAATCCTGGAAGTACTGAAATCCTTGAGTTCGGAGAATTTCTCACTGACTGATCACTTCCTTCACGGCAGGTAGCAACCAGACAGGTTCCATTGTCTGCACCTAATCACTTGATTTTGATGTTAATAGAATCTTCTATCTGATGTATCTAGGGAATTGTGAGTAGAGAGAATAGGGACTCTTTCGATTCATTTGTTGCGTAAGACATAACGTATTATTTATTAACATTTTATACCTGTCTGAGCCTTGGATTTTTAAAAATATTATCTCCTCTTTCTGTCTTTTTACATATTTTAAAGACCCTGTCTTTAGTTGCAGCGGTACAAAAAAAAATTGCAGTAATTGCAGCAGTACAAGAAATTTAGAATCTGGTGTTCGACTCCATAAAGGGCACTGCTATACAAATCACTACGTGAAAGAGATGGTTTTTAATCTCCGTAGTTTTTAATCTCCATTCCATCGTCCTGAGTTAGCTATCTTCTGTGCTTTTTAAATACCCATTTATATCAGGTTTTTGGTGGCCAATTTTCTCTTCTGCCTGAGACAAGCCTGGGCCTCATATTGCTGATCCACATGGGTGATTCTTTCTGGTTTGTTTTTCCCTAGGGCTTATACCTCTTAGTGTATTCTGGGTAAGGTCATGAGGTCAAGTCACAGAGCAGAAAAGTCTGAGCAAGGACTTTCTGTGAGAGGCAAGAGCAGGAAAGACTTAGTTCTGGCTTGTTTCTGTCTAGTAAAGGGATCAGGCTCAGCTTGTATCTCACCTGTCCCATCATACCATATTCACGAGGGCAGAAAATCACGTGCATTATCTGAAAAGGAAGAACAGGAAAAGTGCATTCTTACCTATCTAATTGCTATTCTCAAGAAATCAAGACCCCTTTCTTCTTTAGGCATAGCTAATATTATGATTTTAAGCTCTTTCTTGTGTTAGACAAATCAGTTATGGATTTCTTACTTTCTTCTTCCATGAATTTATCCAAGACAGGATATGAAGTAGACGGTGGTTATCAGCGTTGATGTTCAAATACCATTGATTCTTTCTCTATTCTCCCACTCCAGGGAGCAGCGATGCGAGGTCGGTTGCCTCAGCTAATCATGTGGTCCTTTGTTACACACAGTCAACAGAATGTGAGGAGACATGAGACGACTGTGCTAATATAAATCTCCAGGCAGTGGTTGAGTGTGTATGAAAGAATTGTGCCCAGGACCAGGTAGGAAAAGGCAAAAAGTTTGACCATTCAATGGCCTCTAAGTAACAGGCAGGATATAGTTATGATGGAAAGAGTGTGTGAACAGTGAGCACATCTTCTGGAGATTATTTGGCACAGATGTGATTCTTAAACCAAAGAGAACAAAACCCTCACTTACTAGTGGAGCAAGGAAGCATCCAAGATACTCAGGAACAACTACAAGTTACTCACAAGATACTCTTGCCTTATGTACTCTTTGGTTTATTTGGCTTTGTGAACTGAGACTTCAGGGCAGAAACAGAGAAGGAAGCAGAGAAAGAAAGAAAATTTTGCCTGCTCATCTACATGAGTTAACGATGGGACTTCAAGATATTGCTGTCCAAGAGGTTGAGAATATTTGTACCATGTATATTAACACTGAAACCAGGAAATAGATTTCTTGTAGAGACCAGCGAGGAACAAAGAAACACGGGAGGAAACCATATAGACCAAGAGTAATGACTTAAAATAAGGTTGTGCTCAAAAAACAAACAAACAAAAAGGCACAGACACCATTGAAGATGTTTCTAGCTAAGAGACACTCTTATGCTCCTGGAAGTGTCAGAGACTGAGATGCACCAACACTTTGCCCTGACTTTGTATTCATTCAGTGCTATCCTACAGACCTAGCAGGGAAGATTACATAGCAAAGTAATTAAGAGACTGGTTTACGAGTCAAATTGCCTGTATTTGTGTCCTGGTTGCATGGCTTACTAGTTACATCGGTCAGCTATTGCAATAATAATGCTGGGTAACGGATCACTCTCAAACTCAGAAGCATACAAAAACTAAAATCTTTTACTCATTCAGGCATGTGTGAGACAGTTGGACTTTAGCTGTCATAGATTGCATTATGGTTTTGCCTCTAAATTAGGAATTATGGAAAGTTTATAAAAGGAAACTGTCACTGCCTTGTGAGTAATGGGTGACCTCCATGTGAAATTTCCTTCCATTTGTTTTGTAGCTTCATTTTCCTCTCTTTATACTCATGCTAATTGTGGGTGCTTTTTACTTGCCCCCATTTTTTATCAGGTGGGTTATCTTACTGGGTTTGAACAAATAATTTGGTATCCAGCTTCTGAGTTTCAATTTTAAACTTTTAACTTTACTTA
The DNA here is from genome assembly GCF_014824575.4 of Sturnira hondurensis. Taxonomy (NCBI): domain Eukaryota; kingdom Metazoa; phylum Chordata; class Mammalia; order Chiroptera; family Phyllostomidae; genus Sturnira; species Sturnira hondurensis. The sequence goes on from NW_028073411.1 coordinate 5,788,067, forward strand.
GTGTGTATCAAGGCATACATACGTATGTTAGTAGGACTCAGTAACACTCAGTAGGACTCAATGTAACACATTGTCACCATGTGAAACCTGTCAGGCTTTAACAAAGGGAGGGGCCTCCACTGATAGGTGTCAAACTGATATTGTCCATGTAATTCTCACCTGGCCACATAATAGTTATTTTATGGGTCCAGTTCCTTGAGTTATAGGTCAGCTTGAATCACCCAGACAAGCATCCCTCTCATGGGAGAGTGGAAAATGCATAACCTCAGACTGAATCTCAGTAGTTTAATTTATTAGCTGTGTGTCCTAGAGAAAACTCACTTTTCTGAGCTTTAGTTTTTTGTTTCCCAGGAATATACAAATCTTACCTTGAAAGGGTCTTACAAGCATTAGAGAAAATATATATTAGCATTGGGCCACTTTTTTTCTTACCCATTCTGCTCCAACAAGACACGTCCTTTCTTATCTCAGGGTCTTTCTTATGTTCGTTGTGCCTTATGCTTGCCATCTCGTGCCACTAACAGCATTCATTCATTCATGTATGTAAAGGGTGCTTATTGAGAACCTTCTCTACGCCAAACATTGTTCTAAGTGCTAGGGACCCATCAGTGTACACGATGCGTATTGATGTTTTCCTCCTTAAAGCTTACATGCTAGTTAAGAGATAGTCTTACATTAAGTCATTGTAATGGCCAAATAAAAAGCAAACCCATGAAAGGGATAGGGAAGATTAGGGTTGGAGCTACAGTTTAAATGAGAATGTCTGGTACAAATGACTAGTTCTCTGTGCTCACTGGTATCTGAGAAGACTTTTCAGCCCCTTGCTGTCAAAAGGGGCCATGCCACTGGTTTGGACCAATAGATTAATAGTAGAAGTGGGGTGGTCACTTGCGTCCAGGGCATTTAAGAGAGGCTGAGCATCCTCTATGGCCATTCTTTCTCTGCTAGTGGGTCAATGAAAGCCGCGTGTTCCAGAAAGTGCTCATAAAGATGCAGTCTCCATCAACCTGGCTGCCTCAGTCTTTCCTGGACCATTACACCTCTAGACAATCTACCAGAAATGGCGAGATGCTCAGCAGAAAGGTTTTTGGTCTCAGACTTCTGTTTGGCCATCATAAAACTCAGCTATATTTAGTACATTTCTTTCTCTCTGGGCCTATCTGCTTCTCTCACATAAACACTTGTTCTTTCTATAGATCTTTCTGGACTTTGTGACTTTGCCTACACTCTTTTTTCTTATAACCTCAATGACCCTTCATAACTTGGCCCTATGTCATGGCTTCTCTCTGTAAATCTGTCCAGTTTCAATTCTTGTTACTGACTCACTGATATTTTCTAAACTCAAGGGAGAGTCCTTTAGGTTCTTGGAAGCAGTTCACATTTAGTTGCCAGGACACGTCATAATTTCCTGGTTACCTCACAGGTCGCCTGTGTTGGGCCTGGCTATCAGTGGTGTAATCATCTGTGGCCACCGGAGCTAAGCCTTATGGTTAAAACAATATCATTGAAGGATTCTCAGAGCTCCATGCTCGAATGTAGCTGCTTACTTAGAAAAGGTTATGGGCATGGCAGGAATCCCAATTAACATAGGTACCATGATTGTTTGTGATGAGCCAGGAATCACACTAGACACTTAGACACACTGGATAATGAAGTTACCAGGTTTCAAAGAGGGTGTTATTATCATTCCATTCTACGGTGGCAGATACCGAGCCTCAAAACTCACTCAATGGTCTATGGCTAGAAAATAGCCGATCAGGTATTGACGCCCTCAGCATTTTTACTGCATTGAACTAGAAGTTTCCTTTGCACATGTTTATTTTATTTGAAAATCTCGGCTTCCTTTCTACCTAGAATAAATAGAACACTTGAAAGTCACCACTACTGTCAATATTAGAGACATATCAAATGCTGTCACTTAGCCAGAAAGCTGCTTTGGAGTAAATGTGTAATGTTATATAACATGACAAGCTCTCATCCACAGTGGCAACGTTAAAGCCAGGGGCATGCGGCTTGTGCAAAACTCCAAAGCCATTAGCTGAAATCCCAGGACCAGAAGCTGAAGAATTCGCCACAAAACCCAATCTGTTCTCAGCCCTGGAGAGCAGAGGCCACTCTAGATGAGCAAGTTATTTTCACTCAAGGCTGAAATGTGTGCCCACATTCAGCTTTCTGTTCTGGAGATAGCTGGGCATGTTATCTTCTCAGTGTGGATTGGATGAGTGAAGTGAGAAGCAAACAACAAATTCTTGGCAGCCAAAGGCAGGCAGGCAACAGAGAGGAAGGGAGAAAAGCTGTCAGGGGCTGTTGAGGAGTCATTTGACTCTTGCGATGCTTTTGCCATTTTTCTTCAGTCATCAGAGTGCTGTCTGCAGGCTTGATATTTTCTTAATAAACAAAGGGTGGGAGGAAATAGTACGAATGAAGAGACTAGAAGTCACCTAATTTTCTACTTTTATCCATGGTCACTGCCACCGCTGTATTTTTAGTAGTTAAGATACTTTCAGAAACAGGAATGTCCAAGTTGCAGAAAAGCCTATCTAAATAGCACAAATTATTTAAAAATAATTCCTTATTCTCTAAAACTCTAAGACCCCCCAAGTTAGAGTAGACTTAAGTGAGGTTTCTGATATTTGTTTCTTTATATTTGTTTTCTGTAGCATTGGCTTAATCCAAGGTGGGTTTCCTTCCTGTTTACAATATGGCAGCCAATAGCGTGGAGGCTGCATGCTTCCTGGTTCTGGAAGAGGGGATACTACTCTCAGTAGGTCTCCCCGAAGAGCAAAGGAGATTCTCTTCCAAAAGCCCCAGATCGATATTCTCTGGCCTCATTTGCTCCACGTGAGTCACATGTTTAGTCCCAATTCAATTACTATGGCCAACTAAGTGGGCTTTGCTAATTAGCTTAAGTTAATTAAGAATTATTCTTGGAGCTGAGGATGAAGTCATCTCACTCAAACTGCAGGCTAATGGTGGGGGAAAGGGTAGTTTTCCATAAATCCTATGAGCCACCAGGAAAGGAATATATTCATGGTGGCAACAACAGATCCCATGAGGCTCTTGTCAAGCCTCAGCTGGACTATTGCAAGTCTGCACCCTAAGCATCTTACCTCTAGTCTTGTCCTCTCTGGTCCATCTTTAATACTGCTCCTGATGGCAACCAAATAAAACTAAAGCACTCACATAGCATGTAAAATCCTTTATAAGCTGTTTCCTATCTACTTTGTAGTTTCTTTCTGTCTCCCCTTCACAGTGAACTTGGTAAAGACTCCTATACTCCACCTAGCTAACTGCTGTTTGTCATTCATCAAGGTTCAGTTCAACCACTGCCCTATGAATGCTTTCATGATCTTACTATCTTCAACTAGTTTACCCGCTCTGTTCTTTCGTAGCAATGTGACTTTAACCTTTATCATAGAAACATCCTGCTTGTTTAATTTAACTGCTTGTCTTTTCTTTCTTGCTCAAGAATATGAGCTCCCTAAAGGGCAGGCCCTCAGATTTGTGTCCTTAGATCCTGCAACTCCATGTAATGTAAGTATTCAGTCACTTAATGCAAGTTTACTGAGTGATTATAATTCACTAGTAAACTTTGCTATTTGCTGTGGGCTCTAGGTAAGCTGCAAACAAATGGAAGCCTTGGTCCATACTACCTTACAGCCTACTCATTAAAAAAATGAATAAATAACAAAACATCAGAAGAAGAATGAGGCAACTTCCAGCATCCAAGGAGGTAAATTGAAAAGAGGATGACACTAGTTACTGCTCTCTCTTTCTCTCTCTCTCCATCTCTCTCTGAGTGGCATGTTCATCACCTATAAAATAAGTTTTCCAATGCTTAACATTTAAAAAAGTTCATTATATTTTTACTACATTCTACCCAATCTAACTTACTTTGTTCTTCTATTAATGAAAACTGGAGAGGAGGACATTGTTTTCCCCCGGACATATTTGTGAGAACACTTGGAGAAGCACGTTCACGAGCACGCCAACTCCTGGAGAACGTCCAGTCTCCCTTCCTTCATGTAGGTAAGTGTTCGACAGTGAATAGCCCTTCCCTGGAGTACTGGTCGATTTTCTTGGGTGAGAATCAAAAAGTATATTTAATACCAACTACCGATGCCAAGGCTGGAAAAAAAAAGAATAGTCTATTAAGTTGAAATTTAGTGAATTTAGTACCAATTTAAATCTCACTTCGCTCTTCCGCCAATGCTTTATTTCAACTCATTGGCAAATAAACTTGCATCCAATTTTTAACTAATATTTAATGTTGGAAAGATCTTTGGACATAATTTATACTACTATCAATGATACATTAACTTAATGAATTAAAAACTAGCTTGTAATTAAGAAAACAAATGAACAAAGGATATATCTGTTATGCAATGGCCTCAATTTATTGTCATTCTTCCTTTTTTTCTTGCTTGTTATTTCTCAAAATTCAATAATCTTCATTCGATATCCCAGTCATCAGCATGAGTTAGAAAGACTTCACTGCAATTCATGGTAATTCACCAGAGCTCAAATTGTGATAAACGGAGGAAAGGTTTTAACAGAGCTCAGTGTGGTGAAGCCAAATTATAGGAAAGACTAGCTGCCTCTCGTACACGGACTTTGCTTAGGTTTCCCTATCCTGCGCTCCCTGGTTTCTTATAAAATGAAAAGATGAAATAAATTAAATCCTTGAAAAAAAAAACCCCTACTAAATCTGAACTTAGATTTAATAAACTTAACATTCATAAAGACTTTGCATGATTAGGGTAAGGACTTCTAATCAGTCCAAACAGATAAGATCCCAGTCATAATTGCATTGGCTGTTATTATTTCCTTTTCATTTACTTATACCAATGCAAAATAAAGTCTTGAGATGTCTACACATGGAAATGAAAATAATGGTTTTCAGTGATAATTTGATAGGAAGTAATTGGCCGCCTGAAGAGAAAAACTCTCATCGTGTAAATAATTACAAATAATTGGTTACTATAAGATGGGACTGCATTTGATACACTCAGTACAATGAATACTCTTAACTAAAGATGCTGACACGGAGGTGGGGGCGTTAGCAACCATGTGCACTGGTGACAGGAAAGCAGTTTATTGTCTGAATGGTCACTGTCCAGCCTTGACCCACAGATTTACTTTTTTTGGCCAAAAATTTATGTTGAAATCTGTTTTAATCGGCTGTTATTACTTAAAGTTGGGGATTTTTCATAAAAATTGGTTTTATACTTTCTCTTTAAAACAATAAAGAAAAGAAATATCAGCCCTGACCAGTGTGGCTCAGGTGGTTGGGGGTCATCCTGCAAAGCAAAGGTCGCAGGTTTGATTCCTGGTCAGGGCACACGCAGGTTGGGGGTTCGGTCTCCAGTCAAGATGCATACGAGAGGCAATTGATCGATGTTTCTCTCAAACGTGGATGTTTCTCTCCCTCCTTCTCCCTTCCTTTCCAGCTCTCTGAAAATAAATAAATCATATCTTGAAAAAAAAAGAAATATCAGGTGACACCGGGCAACAATCTTGTGAAACCAGAACAGATATTGGAGCCACCCAAAGGATGATTCTCCTCATACAATGAGAAGCCATCCTGGCCCTGGAACAAGTTTGAGTTTGTGACTCTGGCTCCTGTAACATCTGGTGTTTATATAAATCATAGAGATTTATAGAAAGTTTTAATTGCTTAACTAGATCATTATAATGTTATAGAATAAATACAGTTTATACAAAAGTAAATTGAGACTTTGTTTGACTAGCTTACCCAAGGAGGTAAGTTAGGAGCTGCAGAATCTGGGACCTGAATCCTAGTCTTCTTGCTCATAACCTCCTGACATTTCTACTGAGCCTTGCTTGCTGTTGTCCAAGATCAATTATGAAACTCTTCACTGAAGTAATCCCTGCACTGGGGTGAAGTAAGCATCCTTTGACTGGACCCTGAAGTACTAGCACTGGTATCTTGGAACAATCTGTCTTATGTGAGAAATAATAAATGGCCAAGTAACCAGATATGGTGCCATATTCTGACCCATACGAAAATTTCTTGGGGTCATTGGTTTAATTAGAAAAATAACCGGTTTCAAATTTCCACCTGGTAGGATGTACATTTTTTTCCTCACTAGGACTTTCTCCAATTTAGGACGTTTGAGCTATTTTCAGGGAGATTAGAACCTTGAACAAGTTGAGTAGATAATGTTATAAGTGGAGCCTCCTGCAACTAAAGGGGTGCCATAATCTTAGTATGGCAACTAAGAGTGAAATAGGACGTAAGTGGTAATTTGGAACCCTTAGAAACTTCAGATAATATTCTCAGCAAACATTATTGAATGGAAGGAAACATTGTGTTGACCCATGTCCTGGTAGGCGGGTCTCTTGGAATCCTTAGCACCTGATGTTACCGCATTTTCAGGAATTACACAGGTATGGGCTGTACCATGACTTAATAGAACTTCTTTCCTGATTCAACTTTGTGATTCAGCAAATTAAAAAACCCTCTCTCAACAGTCCTTTCTCCATCCTTTCATTCATGTTATGACCAGGCTGAATGAGCATCTCCACAGCGAAGTGGATATGAATGGGCAATTTTAAGAGAATATAGGCCAATAAGCATATTGGCCAATATGCTTATGAAAAAATGGCCAATGAGCATATGAAAAAACATTTAACCTTACTAGACAGAAAGAACTACAAATTTAAAACATGTATTTTAGACAAAAATAACAATGATATATTGTTAATTAGCTACTAAATAGGCAAAGAACTTTAAAATTATTAGAGCCATTGTGTCTGAAAGTTCCGAGAAACTGGTATTCTTATGCCTCACCAGTATGAATGTAGTGTGTTGGTTTAACCTGGTGCAGGAAAAATAGTACTTATTATCAAAATTAAAAACATGGAAATAATTTAAACTGGTGATACAGTTACATTATTTGGAATTTATCATTTTAAATAATTAAGGGTGAACATAAATATTTATAAGAATGGTAATCATCACACTGTACTTTATCAATAAAATATAATGATAATAATAAATTGGAAGCAAATTAATTTCCTAAGTATAGTATATCAGATCAATTCTCACATACTGATTATTAAATACACTTGGACTTGCCATTCAGTCAGTGATATTATGGGATAATATTTAATGATGTAAAAATATGTCCCCCGTGTAAGCGAAATAAGGTTACTGAAACTGTATACCATGTGATCCTATTTCTGTGTGCACATACACATGTAGATGTTAGAAATGTATGGAAGAATGCATTCTGAGATATCCACCATGCTCATCTGGGTGGTAGAAATATGGGTGAATTTTTATGGGCCTATTTACATGCATATATTCACAATTTATTTAAAAAGGTATGGAACTTTTGTAATTAATAAAAAAAGAATTGAACATTTTAAAAACTAGCTGAATACAATTGTTTCTGGCACATTCATTAAGTCCCATCTAAATGATACAATCCTAGATTATGTTGATTCAAAAATATCATAGATTATTTAAATCTAAGCTTCTACCTCATCTTGGTTGGGCCACTGCAGTAGATTTCTAATTGATGATGTCATCCAACAGTTTAAAGCTCTCCCATGGCTTTCTAGTGCATTCAGAATAAAATCCAAATTGCATACACAGTCCTGTTAGACCTGGTCCCTTGTCTGACTCTTTCATCTTATCTCACACACCACCCTCCTTCCCTCCAACCACAATCACACAGTTTGTCCGACAGACTAAAATCTTTCTGCCTTAGGGACATTGCACCTGCTGCTCCTCCTGCCTGGAATGTTCTCCCCTTTCTCTCCCTGCTGCAGGCTCTTCACGTGATTGGCTGGTCCTTTCTCTCTGGGTCTCAGCTCAACTGTCACTTCCTGGACAAGGAGCAGTCATCTCCTGACAAATCCTCTGTGTCATCAACTACAGCCTGTAGAGACCGTCTCACTACATCCGCTCTTCCTGCTCAGTTATTGTTTCACAGTTATTAAATACTGCTTACTTTTATAATATTGGTTTCTTTCCCCCAGAGTGCAAGCAGAGACCTGTTTGTTTGTCTTATTGCATCCCCAAGTGAAGGAAAGGTGCTTTGTATGTTGAAGGTGCCTAATAAAGACAGGAGGAATTTGCCTCCCGAACAGAAGGTTTTCCATGAAGGTCCGTGTGCAGAGCCTCAGAAAGATCAGGAATGGAGTATGGCTCCAGATTCGAGGTTAGGACCTTTGGGGCTGGGGATGCTGAGGATGTCTGCCCTTTGCTTGGGAGGCAATATGGTCAGTCATTCCTCTTCTTAGTTTATCTCTCTGGTCATAAATTCTTTATGCAGATGGGGTTCCTGACCCTCTGCTTGTTCGATATCTTTTCCTTCTGAGCTTCTGCTGACTCATGTCTCATGGTTTTGATTTGCATATAATACCTCCCAGTAAGAACTTACCTAAAGCAAAATGACCAAAACAGCATTCAGGTAAATATTTCATAAAATTTTAAAATGCTTATATTGAAAGTAGTATCAATTCCAATTTTTAATAAAAAATGAAATATGATTGCTATCAACTTCTGTACCAGTTCATCCCAACATAAATATACTGCAAGCCACACATATAATTATTAATTTTATTTACCACATTAAAAAAGTTAAAAATATATAAAATTAAGCAGTACTATATTTTATTTAAACAAATATTCCAAAATATTTTTGAGCAGTCAATTGATATAGAGACATTAAGGTTTTAAAAAGTCTGCTTATATGCACTAAGTTATTGAAAGACAGTGTGTACTTTACACTTCTGGCGTGCCTCAATTTGGACTGGCCACGTCTTAAAGGTTCAATAGCCTCTAAGGGTTGCAGGTTTGTGCATTGAGCAATAATAGTTCTATACTTTGTTTCAGATTCTGTTCCACCTGAGAGAAGACTAAGTTTATTCTGGCCTTTTGGTGAGAGTACCCCCAGGAGAGATGATTGGGTAATATGGCCCCTGTTAAGATATGTATTAGCTTTCATAGTGCTGGAGGGTTCCTAGGAAACGGATGTGTTCTTGTGAGGATAAAAGTGCAGGAAAAAAAGGGAAACTGCGCATTAGGAGAAAGGAGTTGTTTCAACTCTAGGGAAACAGCTAGAAATTGGGCCCGGAAGGCCTCCCCACCTTTTCCCTTTCTATCCCAGTCTCCTTAACTCGCTCTCCTTCTGATTTATTTAAGGCACCTGCTGCCACTTTAAACCACCCCTACCAGGGTGTCCAGGAGTAACTATGAACTAAATGAGCCCTGGTGTGTATGAAAATATCCATGAACATACCATATAGGAAATATCCATATAAACAAAAGTTTATATAGGAAAGGACTGAAGACATCAACAAAATACCTGGGAAGGATTTTAGACAAGGAAGGAACATGAGTGCATTTCTGAGTACTGCTTGGTTCCATCGATGAGTTGGTTCACTTCTGAAGCTTAAACAATTCCGGTTTCAGATCCTCTAAAAATGATGAAATAAGAATGCCATAGAAGACAAGACCAGAGTTTGGATATATAAAAGTGTTGTGGTACACTTCATGTGGGTTACTAAAGCTGATATTGTTATTATGATCTCAACCATCCTGGCCTTTCTGGTCTCAACCCTTATTCCCACTGTTTAAGGACACATTATCTCTGTATTTCTTCATTCATCTGCCTTAATGAGAAAATCTTATTGTCCCACCTTTTGTTTGTTTTGTTTCTGTTTTTGCATTTGCCCAAATTGTGAATCTCTGGCCTGTTTCTAGATTGTCAGCTTAAGCCAGATCATCTAGTAATTCAAGCAACTGTGGCCGGGAAAGGCAGTATGACCTCCATCAAGCTGAGGGCAGGTGGCCAGGAGAAGGCTATCTTTTAGCATACTGTGCGCTGGGCAGGTGGGCAGCCAGCCAGCAGGCTGCTTGGTTTCCTTTAAGGAACTGCAGAGTAGTAGGTATCAGCATGGGCTGTGGCATCAGACTTCTTGGGACCAAATATTGATTCCCGGCAGCTCACTTTCCCTCTCTGCAAATTTCTTATCTATAATCATGGGAATACTAAGAGTGTCTACCCCTTGGTTGTTTCGGGGGTTCACTGAGATAATCTTGACAAGTTATTGGATGAGAACCTGGCATGTAGTTAGTGCTATATTGTACTATTTTTTTCTTTTCTCATTTATGCAGAGTTAATCATACCCTTGGCATGCTATACCTTGTCTTGTTAATCTTCACAACAGCTATGAATCATGGGTATTGCGATCCCTGTACCACTATGAGGCAATCAGAGCTACGAGAAGGTTAAGCAACCTGTTTAAAACTACACAACTAGTAAATGGCAGGGATGAGACCCGAAATACAGGCTGACTGATTTCAGGGGCTGATTTCCCTGTTTTACTGCAGTCCAGAGAGACAACGGATAGTAAAAGAGAAGAGTGTTGAGTGCCAACAACTTTGGCCAATTTTTTTCAACGATATGTGCTTGATTATTCCAGAAAATCATCAGGATGTTACTTGGTTTCCACGAGGCCCCAACTCTAGCTCATGTTCTGTTCGCTTGCAGCTGCCTAGGCTGTCCAAACACAGGACCTACCACTGAGCCTGCCTGCTCTGTACAGTTGGGTCTCCCTGCAGTCAGGTCATCATGATGTGTTGAAAGGTGTGTTCCGGTCTGCTTCACAGAGAATGAGCCGATGCCTCTTTGGGCCAAGCTCAGGCGCACTGTTCAGATTAACATGGCTGTAGAACCCAATCAGAAGGACCAGGTTCTTGCCCCAGGGACTACTGTGATGAACTGGCTGGCGGAAACCCAGTCATTCGCTGTTTGCATTGTAGTCTTGAAACAGTTTGTATGACTGGGCATGCAGCTTGACCAGAAGAAGTCTCTTGGATTTGCAAAACATTTTCTGCCATGATTTGGATTTTTAAAAAGACGTCCAAGATTTGAACTGTTCCCCAAAGATAAACTTCACCTTTGGAGCTTTGGGAAAACACACACACACCTGCGTAGAAAAGTGTGAATGTATCACATTTAAGGGAAGAGCCTTTATAAACGGTGCTGTTAAATTCTGAAAAATCAGGACTTGGAAGGGAATGCCTCCTTTGCTGATTGCACTGTAACTGGTGCAGCTATAATAGGCTCCAGACACTACTAGAATAGCAGATATCTGTGTGTGACTACAGAGGAATATATAAGAAAGAAAAAGACAGATGGTGTACTTAGGTGCACTTAAGTCTGATTGCGTGAGTTGGTAATGAATGTTTAAATATGGCACTCCCATAAAATCAGATACCTGTAGACAATACTGGAATAACTACAGACTTGGCAGAGGGAAAAAATGAAGTTGTGGATTCTAATTTTTGTTTTTGTCATTATTATGATTGTCTATTTACTTGTATGGGAAATTTTGCAACTTGCTTGGAGCCTAATCATAAAACAAAAAACACAATCAGTAGCATTGAAAACAGATTCTCAGAAATGGGAGGAAGCATAAAGATTATTTCAGAGCTATAGAAGCTCAGGGCTGGGTAGGTGGCAAAGGTCAGGCAATTATTAGTGACACACTGAGGATTAAAAGCCATGTCACAGATCTCCTGGCCTAGTCATTATCCCACCACAAAGTACCATGCTTTCTGTCTAAGATCGTATTACAATCTTATAAACTAAGCAAGAATCTTAAACAAAACACAACCGGCATTGTTCAAAAGTGGGATGATTTTCTACCTCCATAAACATCTTAAGTTCACATATTTTATTGGCCCTAAACCAGATTAAGTGAGATTTTAAAAAACCTTAATAAAAGTTGGATTTTACAGTGGCCAATACACATTTAGTTTTCCTAAGGGGCTTCCATTTTAACATCTTTTCTGCATCTGCCATCCAAACTGATCTCTAGTTAGATGATTGCAATTCCCAAAAGTAGAAGCTCAAAGATTTTGCTTAGACCAGCTATGGCTATCAAAGTGACCATGGCCCCAGGGGAACCTAGAGAAGGGCGTACGACTCACATGTGCATACAGGTGGGGGGGCTGGGGGAGCAATCGAGCTGTAGTGCATGCTCCAGGCGGAAAGTGGACATCAATCAGAAGCTGTAAATAGATAGGACCTGGCACCTTAAGTGCCTTAAGTGTTTGAAGTTAAGCCTTAAATTGCACCCTTATTCTTAAAGGAAGCAGTGAGCCTCCCATCAAAGAGACTGGTGGCATAATCAAGATGAGCAATGCTGCCAGATTCTGAAAGGACTTCACAATCTGAGTAGAGAAGACAGTCCCTAGTGCAGGGAGCACAAAAAGTCCACATGTCACTTATCATGAGCGGGGATCTGGGTGGTGAAAGATGCACATGCTTTAAAATTAGGCAGTGCTGACATATATTGGACATTCTCTGCACAGTGGTGGTGGAACTGCTTTCCAAACACCATCTCAACATGGGGCTGTCAGAGAGTTTTCTAGAACACAGATTTTGAAAATAAGTCTTCAAAAAGCAAGGAAAAGAACCACTTCACATGCAACATAAGATTACTTTAGATTTTGTTCATTTTTAGAGAGAAGGGATGGGAAGGAGAAAGGGAGGGAGAGAAACCTTAGTCTGCAAGAGAAACATTGATTAGTTGCCCCCAGTCTGGGGACCCAACCTGAAGCCCAGGCATGTGCCCGGACTGGGAATTGAACCAACAGGCTTAGGGGATGATGCCCAACCAACTGAGCCACAAGTAGTCAGAGCTAAAATTACTTTTACGATTCTTAGGTTATTCATTAGGTAATTGTATAACTATAAGATGACTTATAATTCCTACATGAACAGATCCATCTAGTAAACAAACATGATATAATTGTCACCTCTCTAGCTTCCACAAATCCTTTTTTTTCAACCTACCAAAGTTACAAGGTTACCATTAATTCTAATTTGCAAGAGTGAAGTGAATACCGTAAAACATTGTAGCATACTGCAACAGAGGAAGGAATGCCATCAGCATAATACCATAATCCTTATACCAACTCTGGACATGAGAATTTAAAAAAGATAAAACTGTACAATCAGCCCTGGCTGGCGTAGCTCAGTGGATTGAGCGCGGGCCTGTGAACCAGACGATAGCGGTTCGATTCCCAGTCAGGGCACATGCCTGGGTTGCAAACCGGTTCCTTGCAGGCTAACTACCAGCAGGGGATGCACAAAAGGCAACCATACATTGATGTTTCTCTCCCTCTCTCCTTCCCCTCTAAAAATAAATAAATAAATAAAATCTTTTAAAAAATTTAAAAAAAAACTGTACAATCATAGATAAATATACTAACAAAAATTCTAAATTAAAATTTAGCAAATTGAATCCAACAGCTTATTAAAATAATATTTTATGTATTATGTTACTAAAGAGTTATTGTTTTAAAAATAAATGTTCATTATATTTTAAGTTACAACTAGTCTATTCTGGTGAGCTCTAGATGCTTGGAATCAACCAATGAACAAAACCAACAAAATATAGGTGACATGCATGCATTCATTTATTCATTCATTCAATTTGCCCTGGCTGGTGCGGCTCAGTGGACTGAGCGCCAGTCCATGAACCAAAAGGTCAGTGGTTTGATTCCCCATCAGGACACAAGCCGAGGTTTTGGGCCAGGTCCCCCAGGGCATGTGAGAGGCAAAGATTTTTCTCTCACACATTGATGTTTCTCTCCCAGTATTTCTCCCTCTCTTCCCCTCTCCCTAATAAATACATACAATTACAAAATAATTAAATTGTGATTATTTAATAGTTTATTAATCCATCAAACAAATTGATTACTTAAACTATTTCAGATACTCTGTTAGAAGATTCAATATTGAATCTTATAAAAATAGAATTCTCTTAATTATATTTTCCCATATGTACATGAGGGAAAATCACAGAAATCAGCCAGAAAGTGAGTATTCATACTCATTGTTCTTCATTCATAATTGGGCAGAATGGGAAATGGATCACGGAACATTGATTTAATATCAGATTGACCTGATTCTCGATGCTATAATGCATGAGTATGGCTCTGGAGTGCAGGATTTTACACCCTGACAAGGACACAGGATGCTGAGCTAGCATGCTGCTAGGAAAGGTTTAGAAATTTGAAGAAAGTTACGATGCACATTAGGTGAACTAGAAATCTCACGGCACTCCATGGGAGAAGAGCTCAAACGCTACAAGAATGGGCATGGTGAAGTGGGTTAGGCCTGAAAAACCTTTTGGTGATTGTGTTTCATGGGCGAACCCAGAGAACATTTTATTTACCAAATTGATAAAGAGTTCACTGGTGGAAAGTTTATCGGCATCACTGAAAAGCTCAGTGATAGTTTTCTGCCTAGACTTGTTATTGGGCAATACTGTTACACAATTGACTCATAGCCCTGGGAATGACAGGGTGTCCAATAAAAGAGGCCAGGTGGCAGTTGCTTAATTCTCAGAACCCAGGGGGCTATAATTAACATAACGAACAGCAGGGTTGCAGTGGCAGCCAGGATAGCCTGACCTATAAAAAGCCATAAAGATTGTACATAGAACAATAGCCAAAGGCACACTGCATGATCTTTACTAACAAAAGAAATGAAGATTGGACAATCAGAAGACTGAGAGTAGCCACCCAGTAAAAGTCATGATCCCTTGCCCGGCTTTTAGATAGAAGCTGGTTTTTATATCTGGAATCCATTGACTAAAAAAGAAGCCAAATCTTGGGGAGAGAAAAAACCTAGAACACTACATCAAGTATAGAGTAATGTTTCCCCAATAATTCCCAAAGTGGTCTTCAACCATTTACAACAGGGAAAGGGGACTATCCAAGTCTTTCGAGAACAGAGGATCTGAGTTCACATTGAAACTCAGAGAGGCTCCCCTGGTGAAGCTGAAGCATACGGCAGCCAAGGAATACACGGTGATCTGGCCCAGGTCTGGCTCACAGTGTGTCCAGTGGCTCCAAGGCCCCACCCAGTGGTCCTCTTTCTGTCCCTAAATGTATAACTGAAATAGTTATGTTCCATAAACATAACTCAGTAATCTCCCATACCAGTTCCTTTGCTTGTGGAATTAGAGCTACTGTAGTCAGAAAGGCCAAGTGAAGACTCTGAAACCCAACTTCTCTCTCTTGCTGAGACAGGTACAAAAAACCAAACAAACAAACAAACAAAACCCCAAACAGGAAAATGGCAGCAGTTAGTGCCACCTAAAGGCCTGAGGAATACAGAGTAGTGCATTTGATCAAATCTCCATTGAATTCACTAGTCTGCACCTTGGGAAAGTCAGGTGAGTTTGAAAGATAGTAGTAGGTTAGTGCCAACAACTGACTACTCTTACAACTGCAGATCTGGTATATTTGCAAAAACAGATAAAAATGGCCTCAAGTACATGGTATTCACTCAGCCATTGATATGGTGAATGATTTTTTCCCTCTTTATCTAAAGGGTGGAACAAAAACAGTTTACGTTCACATAAAAGAAATAACAATATGAATTTATAATTTTGCCAAGAGCTATGCGAAAACTCTCCTATGTTCTGTCAAAAGATAGAATGAAGAACGCTGAACTATCCAGGCAGGGTTCACTCACGTCCGTTGTATAATGATATCATGCTAACTGGTATGAATAAGCCAGAAGTGGTAAGTATATCAGAGGCCTCAGTGTGCCCTCAAGAAAATAGGAGGTGACATGATGAAGACTCCGGGGACTGATATACCCTTGGGAATTCTAGGATTCCAGTGGTCTGGGACATGCTGTGATATATCTTCCAATCTAAAAGAGAGATGATTATACTGCCTACCTGTGATGGAGGAAGAACAGTATCTCACGGGAATCTTCAAGTTCTGGAGACAGCCAATAAGTCCACACATGGGAATTTTGCTCCAATCATATGTTGGGTGACCCCAAAAGGCAGACTTATCTAAGTGAAACTCAGCAGAAAAGGTCTCTGTAGTGCGTTCTGGTTCCATGTGGTGGGTTCGGCTCCTGCCATTTGGATCCTATGACCTGGCTAATTCTAGGGCATAAATGGGTTAGTATTGGTAAAAGACATATGTAGAGTTTATGGCGATGTTCAAGGATGAGGATTTGGCTTATTTCACCCAGTTAAACCACCCAACCATCTAGAAGTGCAGCCACAATAAAGAAACATTAGAACTGGTAATAGAGGGGAAAAATAATAATGTACTTTAGGTTAACTTACTAGCTTTTGTAAAAAAAATATTTTGAGTAAGTTAGAATATTTCCAAATTTTAGTTTTCTTACTTGGAAAATAATACTGATTTTGAAAGACAGGTTTAATGAAAAGAACACTGTTCAGAGTCATACAATTCAGACGGAATCCTGTATCCATGAGGATTCCAGTTGACTTCTGCACCTCTACATCGTGGTGTGCACTCTGTGTACATCACAGCCTGTCACATTATTTCCCTTAAGCCTCCACAAGGGCCTGGGCAGTGATATGACGATTAGGAGCAAGTGTGAAATCCCAAGTTTCAGGAAGGTAAATAACTAGACAAGTTAACAGAGTTCATACCATTGGAATGGCTGGGGTTTTTGTTGTTGTTGTTGTTGTTGTTCATATAGTTGTTCAACTTCTTTTCCTGCTGAGAATCCATTCTTGATGTCTGGAGAAAAAATTAGAGTCATCAACTCCCCATGTATATATTAGGCTTTGTATATTTCAAGCTCCACTAGTGCTTTCAAAATCACAGAAAAATAATTGCCTTGTATTCGTTTTTTTTATTAGCCAGAACACATAGATTCAGCTCCCTGGTTTATTTGGTTCTCAGTGATTATGTTGTAGGGGGTTACTTTCAACAACAATAACAGTAGCAACAACAAATAACAATAAAACTAAATGTATTAAGTATATTTTGTACACAAGGAACTGTTTTAAAGAATTTTAAAGTATAATGCATTTAATCCCCCAAAATGATCAGAATTAGGTAAAAATACCACACATATTTAGTATATGGAAAATTGAAAACAAATACCTTAAAAAATCTTATTCAAATGTATACAACTAGAAAGTGGTTGAAATGGGTTTTGAACTCGTACTATCCAGCTGCTTTGACTGTAGTCACAAATGACCATGCCATACTGCAGAAATGACTGACAGAGTATCAAACCTAAATCTATGGAGATCTCAGTAAACTCTCAGCTCTCTTCCAGTAGTTGTATAAGAGTTGGCAACTACTGAAAGACAAGGATTTGGAAAGCTGTACATAGTGATTGCAAAAGAGCTTTCTATTTGACAATAAAGCTAGAATTTATTTGCTATGGTTATCAAATAGTATTGCTAATTTAGAGTGGTGGGATTAGTAATTATCTAGAAAAAAGGTCAAGAAATTTGTACTTTAATCTCAGTTTTTTCCATCAATGTTTGTGGAACCACAGGCTTGGCATTTAACCTTATGTGACCAAGTTGAACTAGCTGGCGATATTACTACCTCATAGGACTGTTTAAATGATTAAATGGACTAATGTTTATAAAGCATTGAGTACAGTATGCCCATCTCTGACAACAAACAAAGAGCAAACAAACAAAAAACACAAGGGATTTCTAGGGTTGTTGAGTAACTGAACCTACATCTGTCGGGTGATGTAAAACTCACCTTAACCCATTTCCCAGCTGCCCTGAGGATACTTGAAAACAGTGCTCGCGGCTGCAGCGTTTACTGTGAGATAACTTGAGGATTCCAGTCCTAACCTCACCACGGTATCTCACTTTTATTGTTATTTTCATCTCGCTCTAGTACATCAATGGTCTTTGGAAACAAATGACATCATTCTATTTATAGCATTCTGTTTTTAGTAGTGGCAGCAGCTGCACTTTTTTTCCCCCTAAACAGGAAATGGGTTAAATGAGCAAAGACATCTTCCAGTATTTCTGTACTCAACACTTTAGACATCTCTGGGGCGGTTGTGATATTCAGAAGTACGCATAAGGATTTAAACATGGCGAGGAATTTCACTGTCTACTTTTTATAGTCCTATGGAGTTTTCCTCCAGAGTTGCTCTTTCCCTTTAATTTTATGGTGAATTAAACACCAGACTTTAAAAAACACATATTTCTTCTTCAGATTTCTGCAGCATGATTTTCCTTTGGAGAAATACCACTCAGCCCCTCTTAGCGATACCATTTTGGGGGAGGAGGGCTAATCTTGTTCTTAGTTCCCAGGAAGAAAATTTGTGTCGGGCATTAAAGGAGACCCATGTCGGCCAGTCAGACAATTATATTTTCCTAGTCATGGTGACAGATCCAGGGACGCACATGTGACCATGTCAGGCCAATCTGAGTCAATGAAGCTCATTTTGGACTTCTTTTAAAACTGTTGGGGAGGAAACACACTCTTTCTACTGAGGTCGCTGGAAGAATGAATTATAAATTAACCTGGAGCTGCTGGGAGCTGTTTTGCCATTATGAGTGAAGACTGCAGGACAGTGGAACCAATACAGAAGTAAGCATTGTTAAGAGATGGGCAAAGATCGGGTCCTAAGATGATTTCCCTTGGAACCATCTGTGTCTGATCCCGAATATGACCAAAATTTTCAGTCACTGTGGCTAACAAATTATCACTTTCCCCTAGACTAGTAAAATCGGTGCTATGGCACTTGCCTCTAAACAATACAAATACAATTATTCTCTTGACTGCCAAGTGCAGGAGAATAAACACAACTGCCAAATGCGTTTTAAATGATCAGTACCGTTGGTATCAAATAGTCCAAGCCTTTCAGCTGCTCAGCTCTGCTCTCCATGCCTGTCCCAGTTGAGTTCTTACTCTCAAGCTCTAACCATTGACCTGCTTTGCCCAGCGTCTGGTCTTGGCACTTTGTCTTTGCCTTAAGAGTCTGAATATAGGATGTGAGCTCTTTATTATAGAACGGCAAGATTGTTTTGTGTGAACACACACGGCTTCTTCCAACTCATTCCCAAATGAGTCTCCTCCATCAGTGCGCAGAGATGCCCATGGCATATGGCTCCAACTACACTATTACAGTCACTCCCTACAGAGATTCTCTGGGTCAGCTCCGGGAGACAGTAATTACTCCTTGCATGGAAGTAGCTGTTCATCACTCAGGGGCTTTTGTAATTGATGTGTCTTATGCCAGTATTTCTTTCCGTTTAGAGAAGCCTCAGAGAACTGCAGACAACCTTCTTTAGATAGCATTTGCTTCCGTGTTTAATTTTTCAAGCAAAGATCATCTCATGGTGAATTTGGTCCTTTATGACAAAATACCCAGTCTTCACATCAGACCCATTGCTTTGATAGTGATAGATAACCTCTTGGGAAAAGTTGCTGGGCATTTTGGGGAAAAGAACTGTATTTAATTATTTATAATCATGACATTATCTCTTGAAATTGCAAAGTAGCTCTTTGATATGAATAGCAAAAATTGTATATTGCAGGCAACACACTTACTTGCCTGGAATTTGAAGACTCACCTTTTCTTTTTTATTAGTCAAAGTACCATGTTGCCTCAAAATATTAACACAAGGACATGTCATTTGTTCTCACCTCATTAGAATACTGCATTTAACATTCCACAGATTTGAGGCTCCTAATAACTGTGCAAGCTGAAATCATTAGGACAGCTTCTTAGTTGGGCTAATATGAGTGTAGAAGAAGAAGTTTTAAGCATGTGCCCATCTGATAGGGGACCTTATTTGAAGAACATTATAGCTAAATTGGAGAGAGCATAGGGCAACAGAAATGATAAATGGAATGGAAGGGATTACTGAACATATGAGAAGAGATTAAGAAAAATGGGGTTGTTTAGTCTTGAAAGAAGATGAGTCTGAGGTGAATTGATTGAGGAATTTGAGCCAGCTAAGGGCCACGATGCAATTAAGTTTGATCCATTTGAAGGTGTACCTTTAAGCAGAAATGTGTGAAAGGCAAATTAAAGGGCTCTTATTTTACAAAAAGTGTGGTGATAAGCAAAGAAAGGATTTGTAAGTACTAAGCTAAAATAAAAGTGTATTATCATACTTAAGAAAATATTTGTACTGGTTAATTGAAGATACATAAGAAAAGGAGAAAGACAATGTGAATAAATAACCAAGGACTTTGTGTGCATTTTAGAGGCAAAACATTTCTGTTTATTATTTTCTTTTTATTTTGTGTTGGAATCAAAATATTTGAACTGAATTCTAACTTGTTCACATGCTATCTAATTGATTTTGGACCTTGATTTACTTAATTATTTATGAGGTGGCAGAATTAATATTTACAATATTCACTAGATATTAAATAAGTAAATAAAATCTGTAAACCAGCTTAAAGTATAAAATATGTATTATATATTCATATGTTATATTTACCGAAGTCTTCTTCCCAGTGTAAGTGTGGCCAAGCAGAGTTTTGTGAAAGAATATATGTTACAGAAAACACTTTGCAAAAAATTCAAATAATTTACCTGTCCTCTCTATCTTACTCCAAAATAACCACCTGAGGTAGCAATGAAAAACACATAAAATAAACTAAAATATTTGAAGTTTGTACAGTATGAAAAAAACTCACTAACGTAAAATGTAGTGAGGGATAAGGCTAAATTATATAGCATGTGGATTTACAAGATAGACCACAAATTTTCCTCCAAGTCTTCTCTCAACCAAATAGAGAAAAAATACAAACCAAACCTTGAGAGTTACATAACATAGTATAGTCAGAATAAAATAAAATATATCAATATGGCGAATAACAACTATTCTTGGCACTGTGGCCAAAGGAGTGTGTTTTCTTAGTGCTATCCTAAACATAAAAATACTATCATAACAAACAAGTGTTTCAATAATATGTTGAAAAATATGCACTATAATACTTATTTTAGTGCTCCATGGTATGAACAATTGGTAAAAAAAAAAATCCAACCATAATCTAGTAAATGCAGTTCAAAGGAATATTGTGGAAATTGCTGAAAATATCCACTTCTTTTTTGAACTCAGAAATAATAAACTCTATCAATTAATTAATTTAGTCATCCTATCGGTTCACATGGAGTACCTACAAGTTGAGAGCATTAAGTTAAATCTTTAGAACGTATAGAAATAAAGCATATTCCATTCATCAGTTCTGCTTCTTGGATTCAATGGAATAGTTGCTATTAGGCTGAAACTCTCCTTAGAACCACAAAATAGAAAGAAAAGAAGCCCGTTATTTAAGCATATAGAGAACAACCAAAGCGATAAGGATTTGTAAGACAAGATTTCGGAAAGATACTCCTAAAAGACTGAGAGGCTGAATAGCACATCGAGCAGTTTTGTAGTGCGTGGTAGACAAAAATGAAACTCAGGGCATGGAAATGGAGAGAAGCCTCGGGAAACAGTCTGAGTTTTCTCAGAGCCTGGAACAGCTGTGCCCTGGGAATAGAGGCAAATGGTAATAAAGTGACCTTGACTGATCAAAGTAATATGATCATATTTTAGTTACTTGCCAGGAGACAAATAAATTCTTTGAAAGATAATATTATCAGAATTTTAATGTTGTTTATGTGCAATATCTAGCAAGGAATTAAATAAATTCCATGAAACAACCAAATCACCAAAAGCAGGAGAAGACACACAGAAAATAGACAAAAAGACCTTGGGTGAAACAGTTATTAGAGTTTTGCAACAAAAACTTTAAGGTCACTAAAATTACTATTCTAAAACTAGAAAAAAAGGTATTGAAGGTAATCATAAATACATGACCAAAAATTAAATGGAAATCTTAGTAATAAAAAATGGCAGATATTAAGATATGAGTAGATTTTTTAAATAGATGATTAAATACAATAGAAGATATGATTAGAGAATGGGAAGATAGAATAGTAGGAAATACCCAGTTTGTGGCAAGGAGAAAAATAAAATTAAAAAAAAACAAAGAAAAGAGCTTATTAGACATCTAGAATATAATAACAGTGTCTAACATAGTTGGAATTTAGAGTAGGGAAGAGAAAAAGATAGAATAACACAAAATTATTTTGAATAGATACTGACATTTTCAAAATCAATATTAGATATAAAGCCACAGATTTAAAGAGCTTGAAAAAACAAAACACAATAAATGTAAAAATATATGTATCTAGTTATGTCATAGAAAAATTATTTAAAAAATAAAAAACAAGAACAAACAGAAAAAAAAACTATAAGCCAGAGAACAAAAGACACATTATTTTCAAAGGAAGAACTATAGAGGTTAAAAATATATACAGCTAACATTTAAACAGAAATGATAAAACCAGAAAATAATGAAATGACTTTAAACTGCTGAAATAAGGTAACCAAACTAGAATCGAATTGACACCAAAAGCCGGCCTTGAAAATGAAGGTGAAGTAAAGGTATTTCAAATTGTATCAGTATTTTGTTGCTGCCAGTACAAATTATCGCAAATCTGGTGGCATAGACAATATAAATTTATAATCATCTTATAGTTCTGTGTATCAGAAGTCAAACACCAGCCAGCCTCACTGAACTAGAAAGTGCGGGCAGGGCCGGATTTCTCTCTGGAGACTTTATGGGAGAATTCATTTCCTGTACTTTTCAAGCCGCTAGGGGCCACCTACATTTCTTGTTCTGTGGCACTTTTGCTCCTCCTTTAAAATCAGCAATGACAGGTGGGCCAAGTCTTTCTCACACTGCCACCCATTTGGTTCCCTGAAGTTGGGAAATGTTCTTTAGTTCTAAAGATGTCAGTGATCAGATTGGATACTCTAGGTATCTGCAATAATCCTCTCATCTCAGGGTGCCCTACTGTAAGGTGCCCTAGTCACATTCGCAAAGTCCCTTTAGTCATGAAAGGTGCCCTACTGTGATGCATTTACAGGTTCCGAGCATTCCCATTAAAGCCTACCTAGGGGCCATTATTTTACCTACCGTGTAAACAAGCAAAACCTTTGACAATTGGTTTCTAGCAGATCTTACTAAAATAAATACTAAAGGGGGCTACTTCAGGAAGACGGGGGTGATAGGTAATTCTAATAATACCCATGAAATGCAGGAAGAAACAAAAATGATCAAAAGAGTAAACATTTGGAACACATAACTGTGGAAAATGATAATACTATCTTGAGGAATTAAAATACAGAGTCCAGTTACGTGTTGGAGCTAGCTAGCACTGGCCTGTAAGAACTTGCTGAAAATTTTTCAGTAATTCTGAAAGCTCATTGTTAAACACACTATTTTAACCACCATTAAAAAGTGAATTATAGGATATTGCAATAAAATAAATTATAGCAAAAACAAATGCAATGAATACTTAAAATTCATTACTTTCTAATTATTTTGTACAGTTTATTTTGCCTACGCTCCTGAGCTTATGTCTATTATATATGCAAGAAGAAATACTACATAATGGTATACTAATGCACATTTCCTCCAACACTCATTCCATGATGGCATATTGTCATTTGGATTTGGTTGTCATGGTAGTATTTACACTATAAAAACTGGCAAATACTACAACTCAAGGCTTGATTTATTGTTGTAGTTGATTGTCTAAAAAGCAACAAAAATGTTAATTATGCAGATTAACTGTTATCCAATTTAGCAAAGAAGTTGCTCATGCCAATGTGTCAAGCTCTGACATTTATCTTTGTTATCTTTATTTCATTTTTGTCATGCATGTTAATATAACTGAGATATGAGCCCATTCATGTCATAACTATACTTATTCATCAAATTCAGCCATAGTTGTACTAAGGATACAAGAGTTTGAAAAAATTCAATGTAAGCATGCTGTGAGAATCAATTCACTATATGGAATTTATAACAGAATTGTATATTCTATTTTCATTTGTAAATATACTATTATGCATTCTCAATCAGGAAAAATTATAATAAACTTATATACATATATATATATGCATATATTTTCTGTACTGTACACTGAAGTAAGCCCAAATAGCAAAGCAGTACAGGAAGTGGCATTAAAGTGTTATTACCTACATTGCCTAAGAGACAGCAAACGTTACTAATTTAAGGTCAAGAACACAAGTTGTAATTTCTAGGGGGGTCACTTAAAGAATGGTACATAAGAAGTTAATATAATAGAAGATAACTACAATAGCTACTCTTATCCAGAAAGAATAAAATATTTCATCTATTTCCATTTAATATAATTACTGATATATTTGGATTTAAAAAATAATCTCATTATTTTTATTTAGTCCATCTAATTTTGTCTATTTTTTCTTTTTATTTTCTCTGTGTATGGTTAGACTTTTAAAAAAATTGGTACCATTTCTATATACAGATTTGTAGCCTAACTTTTCACTACATGTTATATTACAAATCGTTAAATATTCTTTGAAAACATCATTTTTATGGCAACATAAAAATCTCATTATATGTACTATTATTTATCCTCCTCCTTATTGGTTGATATTTGCTTTTTTATGAACTACTATGAGTAATTTAATGAAGAGCATCCTTTATCCTACATTTCGTTGGCAAATCTCTGATTAGTTCCATAAGGTAGATTCCTAGGTATAGAATAAAAAGTTATGATTTGTTTTAAGCACGTCGTACATATTGCTAATTGACTTTCAGAAAGGTTGAGCTAATTTTCACTCCCTCTAGCAATAAAAGAATTTTCCCCTTTTTCCTATTGTTTTTTCAACATTCAATATTATTACCTGAAAATATATTTTCAGCTTTTAAAATTGAAAATACATATTTCATTTCCATTTAATTTGCATTTCTGATTACTATTAAAGCTAAATAGTTTTGTAAATTTTATTGGCTTTTTATATATCTTTTGGGAATTGTTGGTTCACGTGTTTTGCCATCGTTTTCCAAGTGCTTCTTTCTTTTTAAAAATGTTCTTATACTTTCAATGAGAGATTGATCCATGGAATTACATAAAACAATATTAATCAATTTATTAAATATTTACTGATAATTCCTAGCATGCAGATTTGTGAAAGATACAAAAAATATATAACCCCCACAGAACTCATAAGGTTAGTGGCTAGTTGTCAATCCATTTGATAACACAATTCACAGTGATTGTGTCACTAAGGAACAAATAAACACTATAGAAAGTAAGCACACATGACAGAAAATACTAGTAAATGACAAAGTTTTTCGATGGAGTTGGGGCATGGTTTGAACCTCGAAGAAATAATAATAAATAGGTTAGGGAAGGAAGCTAGAAAAAAACAAAGTGAAGGCAGGAAATGTGTATGTGAGTGACATAGAAAGAGTGGGGGTCTGTGGGCTAGTGTTTTTAGCAGATGACTTGATGCCGTCATTAATTGAGGTAATTGGTGGCATTCGACACTTGACTTGATCTAGCATCTAGTAGCCTGTCCCTTTCCAATAAAAATGTATTTCAAAATACCCCGTTGAGATGAAACGAAATAATGGTAATAAGGTGGACAGTGGTGAACCCAACAAGAGAAGAAAGAAAGCAATGTGTCCACCGAAGGCGGTGCCACCTGCAAATCATGTCAGTGTCAGCCCTAAAGAAGGAAAGTAGAGGGAAGTGTTCCTAGAACAGACATCACTCATAATAAGACTGTCTAGAAATGTCTAAGTACAATAGGTGACTGCATGTACCTCTTCACGTTACAGAGCGGTAGGACAAATAAGTCCTTAATTTTGGATTATTACAAACTTCTCTTGGGATTATAGTGTTTTGGACTACTTGAGCAATTCAAACATTTTATTTCCAGCACTTCTTGTTCTTTTTAAAAACAGACAGCAAAATATTTATAAGCATTCAAATTGTAAAGCGATTTTCAAAAACAAATTGTTTGGGGGCTTTTTCTTCATTGATATTAGACCTGACCTCCTCCTGCTTAAATAATGAGAAAACTGGTCAAAGTGTATGAAGCATTGGGAAATAGACCAGATGGGGAAACACATGATGTGAGCTCTACTGTGGCATGAACTTTCTATGTGGAAATGTTCTCTGGACTGTAGTCCAGGGAGGACACACCTAGCACCCAGCTAGCAGTGCCCTGCAGTCTCGTGGAGTGAGAAGAAAACATCAGTGACTCTGTTAAAACACTCGGTCAAAAGGTGTCACTTCTTCTCTCCAAACATGCACTAGTGGCTTCCCACTTCCAGAAAAAAATCATCTCTTAGGCACTAAATGCTTCGCTCTTCACCATGACCTTTGAGCTATAGCCCTCTACCTGGTTCACTCCTCTTGAAGTACCCAGAGCTTCTGAATCTCCAGGCTTTCCCTCAACAAGCCAGGCCCTTTTCCAAACTTTTCCTTTCCCTGAAACTCTTTCCCTAAGACCATCCTCCCACCCCTACCCCCCACTTCCCTGGGTTTTTTCCCTCTTACTTCATTCAGGTCTTCATTCAATTCTTAACCTGTACAGATGGGCTCTCATGGCCACCATACATGACATACTTCCTCCAACTCATCATCCTCTGCTATGCCCTGTATCTCACATTGCTGCTAGATGCTAGATCAAGTCAAGTATTTAATGCTGAGCCTTCAACAATGCCGGGATTAGGGGCGATCCACCACCCACGCAGTAGAAAATCTGCATATAACTTACATTGGCCCTCTGCATACTTGGATTTTCAACTGTGGATATGAAAGCAGCAGTTATCTTCATAGTATTTATCCATTTCAGGACACACTATTCTTTTGTTTACTGAGTATTTTTTAGCAATATTTAAAATTCATGAGTTTAGAAATTTGTTTTTCTGTATTTCTCCTGTGCCCAAGCCCTGGTATATGATAGTGCTCAATAAACATGTATTCAATGAATGAATGACTAAGGAGAGTTCAGCCAAGGAGAGCAGTGAATGTCAGCTTTCTAGAGGTCACGAGAGAAAGGGTTTTATTAAGCTAAAAATGAAATGGCCAGAAACATCAGCATACACAACACTGTGAAATGAAGCATGAGGAAACCACTTCAGATCACTGTGGCTACAAGCGGAGGGAGCCTCAGAGGTAAGCCAGGTCAAGTGGAGGAGAGAGTCTTGAGTGCCAGCTGAGGTTGGTTGTTGGCTTGATTTTTTAAATGTACCTGGAAATCCGTAAGCGTAACTGGCTCTGAGGGCCTTTAAGTGGGGGACTGATTGTTTAAAGAAGCAGGTTGAGAGGATAAATTAGGCCTCGGAGAGAAGGAAGCTACCTGAAAGTTAGGTAGCTCTTGAGCATGGTCAGGGGCCAGCCTGTTAACAGGGTGTTACAAACACTGGCCCACAGTCACATATTAAGCTTCAGTGATCAAAAAATCACTAAAATAGGACACTTTTCATGTTGACTGTTGCTTGCCAAGCGTTCTCTGTGGATTGTCAAAGGACTACGTAAAAAGAAGGTTGAAATATATTATTACCCTTGCAGGACATCTATTATTGTGAATGATTGATTTCTCTTCCCCAGTCCCCAGGGACATTGTGAGGGCAACGCTGAGATCTAATAGAAACTTTTACAAAAGCACTCCAAGTCCATTTGGCTGAATCTCTCAAAGGAGAAAGATGTAAATTAGTGACGTTTGTACTTTATTAGAATTAATAGCCCTGAACATGTAGATTGTCCCTCATTTCCAACTTCATTCTCAACAATTAGTGATTGCCATCATCATTAGTTATTTTACAAAGACCTAAGAGGCAGGGCCCATTTTATAGATGACGGAACTGAGGCCCACAGATGGTAAGCAGTTGCCCCAGATCTCCACGTGAAGTTTGGGTTAGGCAGACAGTTGGCCACAGAAGATTTTTTAACTCTTTTTAGTCCATGAAGTCATGCTGGCTCCATTTTCTTATTAACCTAGAAAATCCATGTATGTACTAGTACTAGAATATTGTACACATGATTTTCAAAAGGGACACCAACATTTGGTGACTTCGAATTATCAATACTTATAATTTGCATCATCTAGGATAATGAAGTAATCAAAAAGATAACCATTACACAACAGTAAAAGTCAATGGTTTGATGCTTTTTACTTTCATGTAAACAGACTTTCATGTCAGTTTCTTTCATGTAATACTTATTATATCCTTATGAGTTTAGAAAAGGTAATCATTCTTACCCCTATTTTATAAGTGGGTTAGACACAGCTTGTTTGACCGCCTTTCTCATGTTCAGAAGCCAGTACACTATGCTTCCTTCATTTAATAAGACATTCATTTTTTTTTTGCTTTGCACCTAGCAAATATTTGTGAGTTTCAACTATAGGCCAAACATTACGATGGGTTCTAGATATGCTCTGATAAATAAACTAGACAGTCTTGTAGATCTCACAGTTGGTGAGATCCTCGGTCTTGTAGATCTCACATTTCTATAGAGCAGATAGGAAATAATTAAACAAATGTGTATTTGCACATTGAATGAGGAGATAAGAGGAGACTGGATGCAGTATATTAAAAAAATGACAGCAAGGGCCCCTCTTTGTTAAGATAATCAGAAAAAGCTTCTCTGAGAAGATTATGTTTAAGGTTAGACCACCACAGAGAAGGACACAGGCATGCAAAGCACAGGTGAAGCTATTTTCCTGCAGAGGTAGCAATGTGTATGAACATCTAGAAGAAGGAAATGCAGAAGAGATGCAGAAGAACCTGAAAAGTGGCCGGGGTCTTCGGAGCATAACAACGGGAGACACAAGGGGAGACAGAAGGAGTAGACAGGGGTCATATCAATCAGGCTCAGGTTCCCTTAAGGTGTTTGACTTCATTCTAAATAGCATAGGAAGCCATTGTAGCTTCTAACAGAAGAGCAATATAGTCATAATTATCAGTTTAAAAAAGGGGGCATGTTGGCTATAGTATTGGGTATAGATTGAAGGCAGAGTGGGTTAGAGAGAAAAGACTGTGAGTATAGAAACACCAAGAAAGAAGTTTTTCCTGTGGTGTGGGGTCAAGGGTAATGGCAGTGGTGATAGTACAGGTAAGACAGATTTTTAGGTGTGTATTTTGGGGTGTGAGACCAAAAAGACTTGAAATGGATTTGATGTTGGCTAAGAAAGAAGCAATCATGGATGACTTCCAGTTGCTAGCATCAACAACGGACAGAAACAGAGCCCTTTATGGGAGCAAATGGGGAAAATCCAAGTGATTAGGTTTGAGCAGACAAATGTGGGGTGCCTGTGAGTCATCCAAATAGAGAAAACAAGTATGTCGTTGGGTGTACAGGTCTGGGACTTAGAGGGGCGTGACTAGTGATAATGCCAATTTGAAAGTCATCCACAGAATGACAGCATCCACCGCCCAGGGAGTGGAGGAGGGCACTTCCTGAGTGTGTATTCAAATGGAAAAAGAGAGTTGAGGACTGAGCCCTGGAAAAATGTCAGAATTAGTTTCTTAGCAAAATCCTGCTAAGAAACATCGTAAGTACATACAAGCAAAGAAGCAGAGGGAGTCCTGCAGCACCTGTTTTCAGGAAAGACGGGAAGACCATATCTCATTCACTCATCCTTCACAGCCCTGTGGGCCTGCATCTGACACTCAGCCCCTAGTGTGGGTAGCTTCTATTCTGGAAAGAGTTTCCTCATCATCCTTTTGACTCCCAAGGTATGCCACACTCATTGAGTAAAAGGGGATTACTTTTTCTTCTCTCAAATTCCATTGTAGTCTATAAGAAGATCTACTCTGGGGCTATGTTCAGAAAAGAGAAACAAGAAGTCACATGCTTGGCATGATCCACTATGTACAAAGAACACAAACAGTAACCAGAGGAGAGGTGGGAGGAGATAATGGGGGAAGTGGGGGAGGGGTTTCCAGGAACATGTATAAAAGACCCATGGACAAAACCAAGGGGGTGGGTAGGATCAAGGGTGGGGAGTGGGGATGGCTGGGGTGG
Source organism: Sturnira hondurensis (assembly GCF_014824575.4). NCBI lineage: Eukaryota > Metazoa > Chordata > Mammalia > Chiroptera > Phyllostomidae > Sturnira > Sturnira hondurensis. Next base: position 5,817,772 of record NW_028073411.1, read on the forward strand.
GGGGAGTGATGGGGGAAATGGAGACAACTGTACTTAAACGACAATAAGAAATGTGAAAAAAATCAACAGTAGGCTATTATTATTATTTCTTTTACTAAAATGCTAATGCAGCACAATTTATAAATTTACTTTTGGCAACTTACAACTATACATTTACAACTACAGAATTCACAATGTATACATTTATCTCCCTCATAGCCTGTGAGTTCTTTAAGACAAGTATTGGTTTTTATTTATCTTGAATTCCCAATACCATGGACATTGCTGGGTATGTTTTATGTGCATAGAGAGTTTTATGAAAGTGTTAGCGCCGATTTTATATCGCAAAGGTAGAGAATTCAAATTCTAGATGCGTGTGTTAGGTGGAAATGGGTCACATCATTATTTTTAAAGCATTTTTAAAATTCAGCACTAATATTACTATAATTTAAAACTGGATAACCTAGTTTTAATGGCATATTTATTATACTATTTTGGAGAGGTATGTAATATGTAAGCAGACATGGTAGATGTGTGAAAGATTACATTAAAGAAGACAGCAGGGGCATAATTTTCCCCTCCTGGGTGTAGCTGATTCTGGGAAGCTGAGAGACCGCAGTATCCGTTGCAGCCATGACTGTGATGGCTGCAATGATGGCAGTTCCGTGGTCCAACCATCCAAGGAGACAATTTCCCGCAGGAGAGATGCTTGGCTTGGCAGCTGCCTTGAGCTCATTGGAACTCACTTGGATACTTTGCGCACTAAAGGAGAAAACTGGCAATGTCAACTGAAAATTTTAAGTTTATAATATTCAGCTTTGTCAGATATGCACCATTGAACTCATCCATTTGTGTGGAGGTCAGGGATGCTTTGGGACCCTTGACCGGGCTACGCCTTGGAGTGAGACTTGGGTGGGATGTATGATGGGCAGGAGGAGAGCTCAGGGGTGAGGTGAGGCTGCCTGTTGTTCTTGGTAATAATAATTGTGATAAAGCCTTAGGTTTAATAACTGAAGCCGACAGAGTAGCCGTAAAATGTCTTTCTCTGTACACCCCTAGAATAATTTAGTGAATATATATACATGCTTGGATACTTTCCAGTTGGTGGCTGAACTTTTTCATCAGATATTTAAATACTTTCACAAATGTGATTTCCTGCATAGTGGAAATCTTAACCTTTTAAAATAAAACTGTTAGATTATGTTTTAAATTTTTTCAATAAAGTGTAAATATCATAATAACAAATTCTTGCTACTATTCATTCATAGTACTTTAATAATTTTAAAACAGCATTCTTTTTACTCTTCAAACTAATATTGTTATTCTATTTTCTCTAAAAATTTGTGTCTTGATTTCATGTATTTATGCTTAGAAGGACTCTATTATCACCTTAACACACTTTTGTACAATGAACCATGTACATAAATTAAGATTTAACTTTTAAAATGTTTCCTGTAACCATAAAACTAAGTGTTACAATGGCCTTCTACATTGTTATTATAATTGTCATTAAGTATATCATTGATTAAAACAATGTATTATATTTCAAATTTGAGTAATAATTATGAAGTATAAAGTAATATTTTATTGGACATTCATCTCTTCATGAGATAAATGTCTTCTTATTATTGAATTGGCTCACATGTTTATGGGTAAAGATTATTTATTGCTAGAATCATATAGTTACTGTATGAGTTCTGCTCCTATTTTTGGTGTTTATAGATGTAAGCACTGAGAAATCTTGTCCCTATAAATAAGTGGACAGGAATGGAAGAAGTACTGTTACTCAATTTTTTTATCTTCTCCAGAGATATATGTCAGAACTCACATGGTCATCTGGCATCATAAATTAGTTTTAATCTATAGCTGACAACTTTATTAGGTCTTCTTCAATTCTGCTGAAAGTGAAGAACTGGAAACCACCAGACTTCCAGAAAAGATTGTCACCTCATCATTAGAGACATTCAGTTTTTCAGCATCTCCACCGACAGGTGTCCCTTTATTTGGTGTCATAGAAGTTCATACACCCTGGGGCATTTCATCATAGGTAGATTCTAGGATTAGTGAGAGATCTGACTTTCTTAAAGTAGAAGGAAAGAGGTTTATGTTAGAGGGGGTGGAAACAAAAAATCTGCATGATGTCTTTAGTGCCCTTAAGGAGACTAGTTTTATGAAAGAGCATCTAAAGAGCTTGAGAACTCAGAAATCCTTAGACTTTATTTACCAGCAACAGTGCATGAAGCAGCAGTACCACAGGATGAAGCCCCTAGCTTAGCCGCTTACCATTGGACTCATGTCATGACATCCTAGTTAGTACCTCTTCCATAGATTACTACCCACTTTCTATGTTCACATATTGGGATATTAATGACCTATGAAATATAAATATGTACAGGACATTGGAAAAGATAAAAGTAGTAAATATGTCAAAATACAAGAACATGCTAAAATATAGAAAGAGATTATATTAGACAGTGGGGAATACGGTAAAGAAAGTGTAAAAAGATGGTGACGTACATTTGATACAGTTACACATCTGGGAATTTACTTTAATAAAAATGTGTAAAATAAAAATAATTGTTTGTGAACCAAACATACTGCAAAGTTATTTACAATGATGGCAAATTGAATTCAACCTTGGTGCTGGCTTATGATATATTGGTTTAATAAATACGGTACAAATCTTCAAGAAATATTTTCCAGACACTATAGTTATGGTTATAGAGATTGAGAAGTAATTGCTATAAATGTTTGTTATAATAATTTATACAAATTAGTCTCTATAAAATCTTATGTCAAACACAATATAAACTTTGTGAAAAGTATGCATGCAAGGGAAAAAATGCAAGAAAGTAACAAAAATTATCTTGTTTTGATTGATGCCTGGGCCCTTATATTACTTTTTTTAAAAGATTTTATTTATTTATCTTTAGAGAGGAAGGAAAGGAGAGAGGGAGAAAAGTATCAATGTATGGTTGCCTCTTGTGCGTCCCCTGCTGGGAACTGGCCTGCAGCCCAGGCATGTGCCCTGACTGGGAATTGAACTGCCATCCTTTGGTTCTCAGGCCAGTGCTCAATCCAGTGAGCTACACCAGTCAGGGCCTTATATCACTTTTAAAAATGGGAAAGTACCTACCTAGTCAATTGTCAAACCGAAAATAAGAATTGTTTTGAGACCTAGAGAATAGGTGGAATTTGTCATCAAGTATGAGGCCTAAAATTTTAAATGCAAGAATTGCCATTGTAGATACAAAAATCACATAGGGCGTGTTTCAGGAGAAAGAATGGCTGTTTGGTCGGAGTAAGTATTTCATAGACCAGCAGGAGATGAGGCCTGAAAGATGGGTTGCAAGATCACTGAGGGTATAGAATATGACATTTACTTTTATTCTATGGGAAACTGGGAGCTACTGAATGTCTCCGAGCAGAGAATAAAACAATCATAGCTCTCCTTCAGACAAATTAATTTAGATGTGGTATAACAGGTAAATGATAGTTGTACACAGGGAGTTTAATTAGGGTTACTATAATAGTCTCTGTATTAGTTTTCTGTTTTTGTAAAACAATTACACACAAAATAGTCATTTCAACCGGTTTCAGTGGGTCAGGAGTCAGAGCACTGCTTAGCCTGCCCCTGGGGTCCTATGAGGCTGCGGTCAAGATGTCAGCTGGGGCTGCGGTCTCGTCTGAGGTGTGGGCTTTTCTTACAAGCTCACTCAGCTCACTTTCCTGTGGCTGTAAAACTCCTGGCAACTTGCTCCTCGAAGCCAGTAGGGTAGTCTTAACCTCAGGGGAAGCCTACGCTGCCTTTTAAAGGGCTTTCTACTGAATACATCTGGGCTATCTAGGATAATCTCCCTTTTGATTAAATTCAACTGATTTGGGGCCTGTGACATCCTGTGACATCCACAAAATTCCTCTACATTTGCCTCATCCTTGTAACCTACTCGAGGGGGTGTGATACTAACTTTCCCGTATAACATTACTTAGTCATGGGCATAGCACCGGGAGCGGGGGTGGAGATCACTGGGCCATCTATGGGTTCTGCTTACCATGGTCGGTATGAGAGGTGTGGGGCACAATAAGCATAGTGTCTTCACAGGGACACGGGAAAGGAATCCACAGTGTTCTAACACAGCTGATGTAGGAATAAATAAACACATAGGCACACAGTAAAATATAGGTGGTAAGTCCAAATATAGAAGCCTGCATAAGGTCCCATAGTAGTTCAGAAGAAGGAGCCCCCGATTCTTTCTGGAAAGGGAAAAATCACAGAGAGCCTCCTAGGAGGATTTTCTGGAAGGGTGAGCAAGATCTGTAAGACGAACAAACACAGAGCAGACAGGCAAAGGGAGAAGACTATCAGCAGATAAATATTTTTGACATGTATAGCACTACTATATTTTAATAGTTTGATACTTTATTTATAATGGACTTTTGCATTTATGTTGATTATTTAAAGTCTTGCATTAAAACATTACTTATCTTGATTACTGGTTTTGGGGGGAGGGATCAGGCATCCTCTTGAGTTTTGCACCGAAGGCAAATGCCTCCCCCTTCACACCCTGGTCCTGGCCCTGAGCGACCCACGGACTTGTAATTATGTAGGTATCGCTGAAATATAAGGCGAGAGTGAATAAAATGGCAGAGAGGGAAACTAAAAGCTAGAAAATCTGGCTGGGGTAAGATTATGAAAAGTCACACTGTCCTCTGAAGATTTCCAAAGACCTTACCCTGCAAATGACAATGAAAAGTCATGATTTTAAAAACTGGAGAGTGACCAGATGAGACTCTTAGTTAGAAAGATTACACTGGCAACAGTGTAGAGGGTACTTTGGAAGGATTTGCTATTCTCTGTTCAAGGAACAATTAGGAGCCTATTGTAGTGGTCACACGAGGTGAGTAATTATACTTATGTTACCCATAGTATTTGGCTCACTGAAAAGTATTTTAATTTGGGGATGCCCAGGCAGAAACTGAGACATTTCTTTTTGGAGAGCATGTTAGATGGCTTTTTTGACTCACTAAATGGTGGACCTTTTGCTTAATGTGATTTTTTATGGCAATCCCATTTGTGGCTGAAGCATTGCTGTAACTATATGCAGCTTATTTCACCTGAGAAATGTGTTTGATAAGATACAATGTTCTGATATGTGATGCCAGGATGGAGGCTGAGCCTATAGTTTTATTGCATTTATATGCAGCGATGTTAGGTTAGGAATAAGGCAAATGAATTCTCACCATACCAAATTGAACAACGTAGCTGTATAATTGCTTCAGGACAGTCGAGTATCTATTTTGTCTCTGTTCAAAGTACCCTAAGGAAATCTTCCTAGGGCCATTGAAAATATCAGCATCTGCAGATGGAGATCATTACAATATACTATTGGCTGTATATTTAATATATAACTAGTGAAAACTGATTCAAGGGAGGGAGCCAGGATTACAATTGGATGCTTGATTGGAAGGACTGATATAACCAAGAGGCCAATTCATAAAAGACTATTTTACATAGTACAGAGGTGGCATGCTAAAAAAGTATTTTTGGCCTTGAAAACTTCTAAATATTCACAACATAAATGCTGATAGAGTCCTACATTTCTTTATATGTCAACATTATTTAACGTCTCTGATACCAGTCTCCTTTTCACACCTCTATTTTTTGATGTTTTTTTTCCCAGACACCTAACTACATCTGTCCCAGATTGTTTTCTTTTTTATTGATAAAAGTTGAAGGTGTCCTGAGGATTTAGTTATTTAATGGGGGATATATATTTTCAATTAGAACAGTGTTTATATATTTTAGAGCTTATTGTATAGAATGGATATCAGTTAACTGGAAAACATCTTGAGTGGCTCTTAAAAGTAAAGATAGATTTCCTTAGGGCAGTCACGTGAACTGTAAGCTGTTTAGTAGCCTCTCTCGCCTGTACCTACTACCTGGCAGTAACACCTGCCCAGGAAGGACACTGAAGGCATCTTCGGAAATCGGCGGATTCCCATTGCATGCAATATTACCCTTGGTGGAGAAATGCTGCTTTAGAGTATCCTATGGTATACATATGGATTTCCTTTTGATAAATATTTAGGTTGTTTTGCTTTATGAAATCACACATGCACACAGCCACACTGAGCATGTCAAGTCCGTCCGCCTCTGAATAAATGCATAAGCCTATAAATTACCTGCAGGGTAAATTCCTAGATAAACTCTCAGGTCAAAGAGGATGGGTGGTTCACATGTGTATAGATTTTGCCAAATTGCCCTTCTTTTACACCTGTTTTGCCTTAGAACCACTCTGGCAGAATCTTGCTGATCTCTGGGCAGGAAAGAGGACACTCAATAAATGTTTACATCATACACGCAGAAGCTGTCAGTGGCATTGACCGAGGCTCTCTGGAGGAGATGACATGTCACGTGTTCAGATTTCAAGGCAGAGAGACAGTGGGAGAAGAGGAAAGTCAGCAGAGTAGGAGGAGAGGAGAAAGCAAACGTTTATTGCCTGTGTCCTATGTCCGGGTGCTGTCATATGCACATTACATATGTTACCGACAGTGTATTAGGAATGATCATGGTGGCCCCTGCAGAACTGGCTTGGGTCTCTGGACATGAACCTAAGCCAGGCGGGCACAGACTGAAGGACTAAATATCACCATCAGGGAAGGAGCTGCTTCTCTTGCGCAGAGGCAGGAGCCACTTCCTCAGCAGCCTAGAGACTCAGTTTCATAGCAGGTATATTTCACCAAAATAGCCCATTTCTACAGCCTCTCCAAGGGTTTTGTGGTAGGTGCTTGATTCGTATTTTAATATCAAAGTCACAAACCAGTGGCTAGAAGGTTGGATTTGGCCACAGATATCGGTTTTTAGGACCCTACAATATTATACAAAATTGAGCCAACATTTAAAAATCAAGCAATGTTCTTCAAAATCTTGAGTTCTGTTTTTTTTTTTTAAGGATAAAGATCTCCAACAGTGGGCAGGCTTTTCAACAGGCAAGAACTGGCATAGCTGAGTGAGAAGCAGATTCCATTTAAGACAGGGTACAGGCTCTCCAATTTATTCCAGTCCTTGCCACACCCTCTGTCCTCCTTGATATAAAAATATAGGATCAGTTTCTATTGAAAAATAGCCCTGAAATGTGTATTTCCATTGAGAAGCTTCTTGCTGTAAATATTCTTCAAATCACAAGGAAAGGACAATTAAAAGGGAGACACACACAAATAGGAAAATAAGAGGGAGGAGAAGTCTAGCTCAGTAGTTCTCAAATCTGTGTGCATATTAGAGACACCTGAAAAGTCTTCCAAAAATGATGAATCTTACTTCCTCATCTTCATTGATTTGAGTGCAATATCTGGCATCAGTTTTTAAACTGATAAGAACAGATACTACACTTGATCTTAGCCAAAAGGCCGAGAAGCGATGGCATCAGTTTTTAAATGTCCCAAATGATGCAAATATAGAGAAAAAACTGACACACCTAAGTCCTAATCTAGGAGACTATTTGTATAATTGGGCACCTATAAGAATTTCAGCTCTGCATTTCCTGCTCCAAACCAACCACTCTGACCACACTGCTTATACAATTATCACTGAAGGCTAGCTTACCCCCCTTAGGGTATATATTCAAAACAAAAGAAACTGCAGGACACAGTAGACACTAAATAAACTTTAGTAGCATCTTATATCCAGTCCAGGTCTTTGTTTCTTTTTTCTCCCACTTTATCTGACTAACCCAGTCTATCTTATTTTCAATTTACCATATCTATTCCTCCTGACTGTTTATTTCTTCCTCTCATTAGGGAATCCCATTTTCAAATGAAGTAACTGGATCTCAACAGTGAAGATCATTCTCCTGGTGAGGGGCAGATGCAATTCTTTCTGATTGCAAAAACTCATACTCCTTCCTACTGTACTAAACTATTCCACTGTATTGTTACCTCTCCTCTTATATTTGAAAGTCCATCGGCTAGAGATGAAACCTTTTATCTCACAAGGTGGAAGAGAGCTTGGGAGAGAATGTGTCTGGAGGGATAAGTTAATGAAGAAAACCACAGTGATGTATAAATAAGTAATTGCAGATCTTTTTATGAGAATGAATCAGGCTTAAATATGACATTATGTTTGGCAGGTTATGAGAGTTTTACCTGCTCATTGGCAAAAAATTTAGAAAATAGATAAAAATGAAAGGAGGACATTTGCTAGAGAATTACCACTCTTGAAAATCACTCAATATTTCGATATGTTTTCTTCTATTTTTCTTGTTTTTATCCTAAAGTTCAGATCATAAGATAGATATAATTTTCTCTCCTAATCCATTACCTAGGGTTTACTATTTCACCAATTCATTGAAAATTCCTTGAAAAATTTCCAATGACTGCAAAATACCTTGCTGTGAAGAACCATTATAATTTCTCTAACCAGTTTTAATGGAGGTTGCTAGAGAGGGATTTTGAAAGATGTGGTGGTATTTTACAAATAGACAAGGGCTTGTGTGCCAGCTCTACGTCAATATTCACTGCCCTGGTCTGCTTCCCAAGAACCACAGGTGTATCTGCTCTATGTTCATGGTTGACTATTTGATTTGGATTTGAACTGAATCCTTGGAGAGTTTAGATGATGCCAATTTTTCAAGGGAGGAAGATCAAACTTGGAATAGAGGGATAAAGAGGAAACAGAGTTAAAGAGGATTATGTTAAATGATAAATGCTTAGGTGTTTTTAACTTTGAAAATAACTACAAGAGGGCAGTCAGCACTCTTTACGGGACACACACACACACACACACACACACACATAGAGAGAGAGAGAGAGAGAAAGAGATGAGGTGATAAATCTGGCATTGGAACATCTTGCTTCTTGAACTGGCACCATCACTAATTAACTATGAGATTTTAAACTATTACATTTAAGCATTACTTACTGGACATACTGTACCAAATAAGACTTAAAAGATATAATGATGGGAAAAGATACATGATTCACTTGTGACTTATTTAGAAGACAAAATAATATTTTATAACTCTATTTCTTTATTTATAAAATAAGGGAATCTCTATTGCTCCTTTTAGCAAAAAGTATTATTTTCACATGCCATTTACTATTTAAGAAACACTTATTATGTAACTACTATCTTGCATGCAATTTGCTAGTTGTTCCTAAACTCACTGTGCAGTGAGAGCGGGTAATACAAACATAATTTACCAGGAAATACAATGGCCTGCCATTATGGAAGTGCACTCTGGGTGATTAGAGTCACAGTGAGGAAGCATCTGCTTTTCTGAGGGTGAATGGGAGTCTGGGACAGTGGAGAAGAGAAGACAGTGAGTTGTTACAAGCTTCCCATGCAGAGAATCTGGGAAGTGGCGCGTAGCACAACCAGCAAACAGCACAAGAACATGAGAAAATGTTATATATTCAGGGAATGATTGGGAAATAAGACATTCATTAGTTTATCCGTTACACAAACATTCGCTGCACACCAAAGGTGCTAAGCAGTGCACTAAACCCTGGGAATGAAATGGAGAAATTCGGGCCCTGACTTCACAGCTGTTTTCCCATGTCCCTCACCTTGAGGTGGGTGATTTGTAATTAGTTCATTTTGAAAACGAATCTTTGGGAACTCTACAGACCCTTACGACAACACCAAATCAAGAATACATTCGAACTCTTCCTTGGCTTTCTGTCCTTTGTAGATCACATTCCAGTCAGGACAAGCTTTATCCTGTGTTTCAGAGACTTGAGGTGTTAGTAGGATAAAACGTACTTGAATCTCCAACAAAAAGCCTGTTGTGAACACTTTTCTGATTGTGTATTCAAATCCCTGGCCTCTTGATAGTTACAAGCTTCCTGACTCAATGGGCACATAGTGCTAGGAGACGAAGGTGCCGTTAGTGGTAACCGGTCCGGGATATTTGGTTTGTACATCTGTTTCTCATGACGTTGCTAATTGTATGGCATTATAACTGTCAGGGTAATTCACCCTTAGCTCTGAGGAAGGTGGTGGGAAAGGTTTAGGAGGAGTCTTCTTAAGAGAACCCTTAATTCATAGTAGGCTGGAAGAGATATAATGAGTTGAGGTTAGGATTTCTCTTCATTCTTTTGCAATACTCTTACAGTTTTGATATTGGTAAAATCCAGAGAAGTAGATGAGATTCTGTTAAACGAGCAAGTTTCAACTGGTGTGCTGCAAGAATTTGTAAAACATGCAATACCTGACTATTTAGTCAGGGGCACTGACCTCTTTTCCATTCGATTATCAAATGGAAGAATGACAACAGCCAATACAACAAGAGCTGTCCAGTGTGAATGAATCAAAATTAGACCTGTCAACATTTTTTGACAGGTCAGCAAAAAATAAAACGTATGTTTGGGGTGCTGCAGAAACTAATTACTAATTTTAGTAATTAGTGTACGGGTGTCATGAGATGAAAAGGGTTGAAAATCTGTGTTAAACTATAAGGCAAAGTTAATTCACCACTCCATTACCAGGTGAGGAATGAGGGGCTAATTTCAGCCAGACACGCTCTGATTTTGCAGATCTGGCATCCACAAACACCACAGACTCCTGTGCTTTGTGTTGGGACGCTGAACTTATGTGAAAGGAGGTATGCACTTATAGGAGCTTTTTCTGGACACCTCTCATCCAAAATTGCAGCATATATTGGCATCTAAGAAACCCTTTTGATTTAGAGATGATAGCTTTACATTTTACAGAGCAATTTTATGCATGATGACTTCATTTAATCTTCACAAAACTCTAGGATGGTTGTTATTATTTCTCTGTTTTGTGAGTAAAGTAAGAAGCTTAGGAAGGTTAAATGACTTCCCTGAGCCACACAGTGCATAGGTGAACAAGTTAGACTTCAGAATTAGATCCCTGTCTTTAGCTTATCTTCCATGAACCCTCCAAAGCTGACCAACATTCACAGATGTTCAGAACAAAACATTATAACTTAAACTAATAAAGATTTTGTTTTTACTATTAAACTGTCACTTTTTAAATTATAATATTCAAGTCTGAAAATATGATTTGTTATTCTTACATTTGCCTAATGGTTTGAAAATTAAATAAAGTTTGCTTGTATCAGTTTGATTTCAGATTTTTTATCTAATAATTCTACCCTAAGTAATCCACCTTTAAGTTAAAGTGGAAAAATAAGTTTATGAACCCAGATATGTGCTGATATTTAATTTTAGTAATGATAAAAGGTAAAAATTTCCCCCCCAAATAGAGTGTCTTGATGATAAACAGCATAATAAATTATTATGCAACTATTAAAATAATATTTAAAAGAAGCTTTTAATAATATAGAAAGTTCCTGTTACGAAGATAGGAAAAGCAAAATGCACAAGTATATACATTTAGGAAATATGCATACAAAGGAAATAGAAGAAACTAAATGGAACTTAACAGTAATTAGAGTGGTGAAATTCTGGGTAATAATATGTACTTTTTTCTGCTTATATGCATATTGAAGGTTTTCTAAAATGACAACTTTATTCTTTACAATTTAAAATCCAAATTTTAAGAGGTTAAAAATGCATTTAAATACAAGGTTAAAACATTTGTTGCCCTAATGTGATACTCTGGCTAATGCTTTTTCTTAAAAAAAGGAAAACTAGCTGTGTCCAATTTGTGTGTTGTGCTACCTGGTTGATGTCCAAAGATCTTTGTACCCATTTCCTATGACTATTGAACCAGCATGGCAATTTGCCATTTTTTTTGCCTCATCACATTCATTTGTAAGAGCACCCAACTGTCTGCTTGGGGCAATTCCTCGTTGTGTCTAGTCTGGGTGTGACATAGGGCTGCTGTTCCTGTCCTCCTCCTCATTATTATCTAGTAGCGGAGGCTTTCAGTCTTGACTGAGTAGGCTCTAGAATGCAGTCTCGGGTGGCTATCACTTGATTTCCAGGGGGCCAGATATTTCCTGTTAGAAAGGGGTTGCCTTTTTTCTCCTGATACTTGAGTTTTTTTTCAAGCCAGTTCAGTAGTAAACCTACCTCTCAAGCCTTCCATCAGCTCTGTGACTTCCTTATCTTTCTGGTAAATTCCTTTCCATGGAATTGCCTTGGAATTCCATCGCCTTCAGTCCAGAACGCTGGCTAACACACACGGACAACCATTCTACGTCGTGAGCATTGGCAAGTACTTTCCTTCAGCTCCATAAAAGTTAGCAACGGGTTAGTATCTGTGTAAAATCAAAAGTAAAGGCTACCTGCTGAAACATTACCTTCACCCAGAAGGACCTACTAAAAACAGCAATGGCTACGATATAGCAATTCAAAGCTGAAACGGTTTTAAAGTCATAAACACATTTTAGGCTCCAGTCTGACCTGAGAATTGACTCCCATAGTGACCACAACTGCTTGAACTCAGATCAAACGTCACTTTCCAACGTGAAGCAGAAGACTGCAGTGCCTTACAGGATGCTTAATTATGTTATGCTCTTGAATTTTCACAGCGTCTTAAACATAGACTTTTTTTTTTAGTTATTGCCCTGGCTGTTCTTGAAGACCTTTTGTTGGAAAGGACATAGTCTTCGGTCAGGTTAAGCTACTCTCTGTGTTCTGAAGATAACCTGCAAGTGCCCCGGTTCCTGCGTAATTAATATCTGTCGAAGCAGTGCGTTGGATTTGTAATAACTCTCTCTTGACAGTGAAGTGAAGCAGGAGACCCAAGTCGCCAGCCTGGTTTCTCCATTCTTTTACCCAGTAACATTGTCCAGGACAGACACCTGGATCTCAAAGCAGCTTTAACAACAGGCTGGCCTCAATGAGGCCAGAAACCAAAGCAGCTTTTACAACAGGAAGCTGATGTAATTGGCTTTAAGATCTATCCTAAAGACTTATTTTGCCAGCTTTGGCTCTATTTACTTAGCTAGAGGGTTAGGAAGGATAACATGTTTGACTCACAAATAAATTTTTTCCAAAGAATACAAAAAAAGCTACCGTCCCTTCAGAAAAACAGTGGTGGAGCAAGAGGCTTCTGGTTGTGTGAGGGGCAGGGGCAGCCTGTGTTTGCTTTTCCTTTTTCCATCTCCCCCCATCCCAGTTTACCCCGGGGTGAGAATGGCTGCAGCTGCCGCCAGGTCCTCGGGAGAGGTCACAAGAGGAGGATGACACAGCTGTTTCAGGAATCTAGGCAACAAAGAGCCTCTGCTTCCTTTTGGGAGCACAGGTAATGTCCCTTCTGTTCCCACTTACAATCTTTCCTGGTCCCAGGATAGGATCTCTCTTCTTTGGGTCTCCTTCCCTGCCAGCCATGTTAGTTCTCTCTTCTGCGTTCCGGACAGGGCCTTCTCATGCCCTTATAGCTGGTAAAGATGCTGTCACTGAACTTCAGTGGTTACAGCATGAGCCCAAACTGCCTTTCTCCACCTTCCTTTGCCCTCAGGTGATGGGGACTGCTTTGAGAAGACAATTCTCTTTCTGCCATGGTTCCCGGCATTCTACCTCAAAGACACCGCTTTGTCTGGGAATTCCTTCTGGTCACTGCTGGAGTCATACCTCCACCATGTCCTCTTTTTTTTATAGTTATAATTTTGCATAAATCCTTTGATGTTTTTTCTATTCTTACTATGAGTCAACCATGATAAGCATTGAAATGCAACAGTGCTGGAGTCACACATGGTCCCTGTCCTCAGAGCTCACCATCTAGTAGAGACACAGAAAATTAGTTACAGTGCATGTGATGTGGGACAGGGGTGACCAGAGGTGATATGGGGCTGATGACAGTGACCCTTAAACCTACATTGCAGGCATCAGGTATGTCCTCAAGGAACTAAGAGCTAAAGGAGCAGCAAGACTAAGTCACAAGTAGCTAGCTGAAACTATCTTAAACCCTATCATCCAAATATCATTAACCATGAACATGATCACACTCTTCCTGTCATTTTAAAGGTGGGGAGTGGGATGAGGAGTGAAGAAATAAGCAAGATTTTGTATGTTTCAAATTATTTACCGTGTATAGTTTTATTGCCTTTTCTACTTCAAATTGTACTATAAGCTTTGTTTTACTTCATTAGTACTTCTAAAAACATCATTTTAATGGCTGATTTAGTCTTTCTACATGAGTGCTTCCTGGATTCTCCATCTCTTCTGGTTACCCAGTAATCTCTCTTGTTCCTGCCTCCAAGTCAGACTTGCCTTCTTAGCATTCCCTTCAAACTGATAATATTGGTCCCATGGGCATGTCCCATCATTTGTGTGGATTTGCAGGGCCCCGTGCCCCCAGATGGTTAGCTAGACCTTGCCGCAGCACATGGCACTCCAGGCTTTGTTTTTCATCGCCTTTGTGACTCCCTCCCACATGTGGTCAGTACGTGTTACTGACTAATCTATCAACCGATGTTCTTTTAAAATATAAACAAGAAGCAAAAGCTAACACCCATTGGTTGAATCTACTCTGAACCTTATTTGACTCCTTTCACTGGGCAACATTTCAGTACCTCACACTGAGTCACTGATTTTGCCAGTCCTCCTATGTCCTGGAATGTTCCTTTTAACTAGGGTTGGGGTGAGACATCACGTGCCAGTTATTGATAGGCTTTCCTTGCTGAAATGCATGCGTGGGAGTTACCATTATCACACCTGCATTTTTCTCGTATTATTATTATTACCCCCATTGTCAACACTGTTGTTATTGTTGATACCACGCCAGTGCTTGAGGTTAGTGTGTTACGCATATTATTTCATTGAAATTTCAAACTAACTACTTAAGGTAAATGTTATTTGCTTCCCTACTTCTGAGAATCCAATTAAAAAAAAAACAAAAACAAAGAAGAAGCTAGTAAATGAGTAGGTTAATGATTAAAACAGACTTATCTGATTCCAAATGAGTAAGTTAGAAGAGATAAAATATGAGAAGTGTGTGTATATGTGAGAGAAAAAGAGAGAGAAGGAACTTGGGAGAAACAGAGAGAGAAAGACTAGAGAATATCTCCACTTAGGATGATTTGAGAAAACTCCTTAGACTATACCTTTCTTATTTCAAAAAAGGATATGGGACAAAACTGACCAATTCCTGTGCTGGCACTGAGAACCCAAAGATTTCTGTGGAAAACAGGAAGGTGTGGCTCATTTGTAGTCATGAGTTCTGTTTCCCCATGAATGTTACATTAAACTGGTTGTTCTCCTTTTGGACCAAATGCAGGCTTTCTAAATCGAGATATGCATGAATGAGACTGAAGGGGAGAACAATCAGATAAAGACTAATGCAAGCAGTCACACGCTCTGAATCCACAGTCATGTTCCCATGTACCACAGCTTGCTGCTTGAACTCTGCGCCTCTGAACTGAGCACCTGCATGAAATTTGTAAGAAAAGTGAGTGGTGCCAGGTGTGAATGGGGTGAAGCTAGGCATAGCCAAGATCCCTTCATGGTTGGTCATTGAAACAAGTCAAAACCTAGATTTGTCCTTTCCCTTTATCTTTAAAGCAGGTTGAATGTACAGATAATTAGGTGCCTTGGTTGTTTTCCTTTGATATTTTTGTAGCTGGTGGAAGACAGTGTTCCACAAATAAAGAAAGCCAGGAAGGGTGATATTGCATCCTGCCTTTCTTTGCCCCAACTCCCGTGCTGCTCTTCCTCTCCTCCCCCCAGTCCTGAAACGCAGTAAAGGCTCAGACTCTGGACACTTTGGAGCTAAATCCTAGAGTCAGCTCTGGAATGAAAATTCCACCCAAGGAGTTTTGAAAAAGGAAGGACCACACCTTCCAGGCCACCATTCATAAGATAAAAACTGTATCACGAGATAATGTAGAAAACTGAACAAAGGCAGTAAAATGAAGCTTAAACAGACATCATTTCTGAAATGTTTTAAAACTTAGGCTTCATGGTAATCTGTGTTTGTGGAAAAATGCTACATGCATTTGATTTAGGCTGATGTTTTTGGTATGGACAGCTGTATTGAAGGATAGCAGATGGGGTCGATGAAGGCAGATATTCAAAAGCAGTCAGGTGTGTGTGTGGCCCTGTCCAAGGGCTTTAAAGGGAGAAGTGAAAGGTAAAAGTAGATACACAGATAGATGCCAATGGTGACCAAGGTAACCTCATCATTAAACAGGGAAAATTCACTTACCCTTGGAGTATTAAACCACACAATCCACAAGCCTTGGATAAAAGAGAACTGACAAACACACTTAAAGATACTACTTCTTGAGACTCACAATATCAGAGTATTGCCAAAACAGTGACACTAACCATTGCCTATTAGTGTTTTTCTTGTAACACCTGAGAGTCCTCTCTGCACCTCTCAATTCATATTAGTTGTCATTTTTTGATTCCTTTGTTAAGGGCAACTTATTTTAATAAATAACATTTTATAACTATTTACAAAATTAGAAATTTAATTTCAAACGTAACACCCCTCTCTTCTGATACTGAAACAGAAAACATTACAACTACCAAAGAAATTGTGTGGACCATGTTTTCATTCTAGTTTGTGTCCTTGTTCACTCTTTGCTGGAGTGAGGCTCTGATAAACTTTTTACAACCATATGTAATGCAGGGAGGAAGAGGAGATGTGATTTGGACATACAAGCGCATGCCTGGGTCATGTTCAATGTCTCTCATCACCTCCAAACCCCACTCCTCATGCTGGAAATTGGAAGGAAGGGTCAGCATAGAAGGCTGACCATGTAGAGCCACAGAAAACCAGAAATTACACTTCACCAAACAATTACATAACACTTCACAAACTAAAACCCACGAAGCCCACATCTTGCTCCGCCGCTTCTTCTCCAGTGATGACGACCAGGGCATGGGCTGCCCTGGCTTGCGACCCAGGAGATGCTGAAAGGAGTTACTCTTTAACTTAAGGAAATGGCTGACAGAAAGATAATTTTCTTTCTTACACAAGGTGATATAAAAGTACATATGAATAAAGATGCGTTTTATTTGAATTGAACATTGCGATTCATCAGCATACAGTATGTGTGTGCTGTTGTACTGGTAGCAGCATTGCCCAATAAAAATACAAAGTTTGCGTTATCATTCTGGCTTTTGCAATTCTGTGAAGTGAAAAGTTCCAGAATAGAGTAATTCAGCCCTCAGAAGTGGTATGTGGGAGTTTAGCAAGGGGGATAGAGAACAGAGATTCGTTATCTTCGTCTTAGAAGAATCTGTGGGGCTATTTACAAGTATCCATATGGCAAGGATAGAGTGCGCCCCCAGAGACCCTCCGGGATGGGGCTCCACAATCAGCTTCTCCTCCAAGTTCCCCAGGTGATTCTAAGGAGCACCCTGGTGGTCTAGACCCTGGTAAAGAGGAACCAAGGCGGTAGAGATGCAAGGGTTACCTAGTATTGCCTCAGGAAGTCGTTTCCTGGGGCAAAATGGACAGGGTATCTGAGTGTAAATCCACTCATTATTTCAATCAGGCAACTTATGCTTCCTTGCTCTGGTTCAGTGTTAACTGAACATAGATTTGATTATAACATGGCTTCTCATTGTCTGTCTGATAATGAAGATGCTCAGGCTGCTCAGGCTTATGAGACATGTATATGTGTCTCACTAGCAATGGATGAATAAAACAGCTTCCTAAAGTAGATTATAGTCTCCTCTAAGACCAGTCAGTGCAACTAGTTTTCCGGACACTGCTTAGTTCTGAAACTCTAAAAACTTTGGGTGTTAAGGCTCTGGGCCATGTCAAACCATAATAGTTCAAGTGGAGCACTTCTCCGTGCACCTGCGACATTGGGCCTTTCTTCTGGAGATATCTGCTGGGAACACTTACAAATTCTGTGGGCTCAATGCTATCTCAGCAGACCCAGCAATTGTGGACAACTCTTTTTAGAGCCTAATTTTTGTTAACGTTTTGAAAAGAATTGCTGGATGAGAAATAATTTCAAACATTTTCAAAAGAAACTTTTGGATGCAAGTTACTTTGAGTTAGTATCCTAGCTTGTATCGCCATTCAGAGTCGTGTGAAATGGTCATGATTTGGAGTAAGTTTTGACGCCGTGTGATCTCACACGTATTATTTATTCTCTTTGGGCACCTGCTTTCCTTAGTACAAAATTAGAGGGTATAGTCATATATACATATCACTAGATTTCTGCCAGCTCTAAATTAATTTACCCTGTGCAACTACAGCCTTTAAAAAAACTTTTCATTTTATACCAGTTTGAGTTTTACAGGAAAACAGTGACATAGCATAAAGAGCTCATATGTTGTTAAAGTATTAGTGTAATACCCTTGCTTTCGTTAATGAACAAATATTGGTACAGTATTATTAACTAAAATCAGTACTTTTATTCAGATTTCTTTAGTTTTTACCTGATGTTCTTTTTCTGTTCCAGGATCTCATTCAAGACACCACATTACCTTTGTAGTCATGATGGTTTTTTTAGGCTTCTCTTGACTGTGACCCTTTCTCCGATTTTGCTTGTTTTTGATGCCCTTGAAAAGTTTATTTATTTATTTTTCTTTTTTCTAACTACACTTTTTGGAGTGACATTGGTTGATAAGATCATATAGGTGTCAAGTGTCCATTTCTATGCTCCGTGATCTGCCTATTGCACTGTGTGCCCACCACCCAAAGTCAGACTGTCTCCTGTCACCATATATTTGGCCCCCTTGCTGGTTTAGAGGAGTACTAGTTAGGTATTTTGTAGATTGTTCCTAAATTTTGTCTGCTGTTTTTTTCTCAGGATGGGCTAATGAGTATGGGCTGAGGATCACAGGATCAAAGACACATTTCCAATGCATCATATCAAGAGAACGTCTACCAACATGGTTTGTCATGATCGATTTTGACCTTGATCACCTTGGTAATGCTTGTCAAGTTTCCCCATTATAAAGTTACTCTTCCCTGCCTCTTTCCATCTGTCTGCCCCTTTAAAGGGAAGTCAGAACGCACAACCCACATTTAAGAAGTGGGGAGTTATGCTTCCCGTCCTGGAGGGAGGAGTAAGCACATGAAGTATTTGGAATTTTTCTGCAAGGGAGATTTGCCTCTTCTCCATTCATTTATCATTTGTTTATATCAGCTTGGACACATGGGCATTTACTTTATACTTTAAGTTATAATCCAGTATTATTTTATTTTGTCGTTTGAAGTGCTTCGCCTTTGTCTGCTGGGATCTCCTGGACCCCTTCCACGTGTCTTCACTGTGGATACTGTTGTGTTTGCGTTTAGCATCTGTCACTACCACGTGCTCCAGACCCATCTCGTATGTTTCCTATCCCAGTTTTAAAATCAACATTTCTTTAGGAAACCCTGGTTCTATTCTTCGGAGTATGGCATTAAAAACCAAAATCTTGGTTCTAGATACGCCCCTTGCAACTGTTGCTTCTGGGCACACTCAGCTGACAGACTGAGAAAATGCACGTTTGTGTGTATTAACTTGTGTATTTACATATATCCATAAATATTTCCATGCCTAATGATCTGTATTTATATTAAGTTAAGTGTGAGGTCACACTGATGTCTTCAGCTCTAATTCCTTACAGAGTAAATCCTTCTGTTCCTTTTTACTTGCTTAGCTGCAACCTCCCGATCTCACAGTGAGAAAACGGGCTCACATCCTTGTTTTCGGCACAGCAAAAGTACCCCATCCTCGACTTGTAAGCAGTCTTCCTTCCTTTTAGGGAGCCACTGGTGTCTTTTCATTGGATAGGGCTGTAAAATAAATATTTTTGAAAGAAAAATCTAATGATTATAGACTACCGATTCCAATTCAGGTTTATTATTATAGGATTTTTACTTCTTTGCACATATTTACTCATTTTTCCCTCTTACTCTGGAAAGCTATATTTCTAGTAATCTTCATAAATTATATATTCTCATTTTTATAACATAGTAAAATAATTTCACAATTACAGTGGAACATTACCACAATTAGATTACTAAATGTGCTTTAAAACTAACTTTCAGTTTTTATTGTCCTTCACACATTGAGTACTGAGGATGACCCGGCAAAATATTGTGCTTCAGTATCATTTGAATTCACATGTCTGTGATTGTGTGATCAACTTGGTACATAGACACATTCATTTCATTTTGTTTGCAAATATTGGGAATTACTTTTTTTAAATGATTTTGTTTTGCAGTATGTAACATTTAATATAGGAAATGGAGAACATATTCACAAAATCTAATTTACCTTCCTGTTTTTCATCTTTCCTATGATAATCATTTTATTAATTTGTAGTTTATCTTTATTATCTTTCTTTGCCAAAAACAGAAAATGCATACTTTTTCTCCTGTATCACACAATAGCATTACAATGTCCATTGTATACTATACCTTATTTATTTCACTGAGTAAATATTATGGAGTTCACTTCATATCAGTGTATGAAGATCTTCACCATTTATTTTCATGGTTGTTATTGCTCCTTTGTGTGAATATATCATGGTTTGTTTTACACTGTCTCATTGATAGACATTTACCATTACCACATCTCAGCGAATAACATTATACTTAAGTCATTTTGTGCATAAGTCATTTTGTACATTTGGGTTACACTTGAAAATAGTTTTTCTTGGTTGAAGGGTAAGTGTGTATATAATGTACTAATTATTGCCAAATTATTCCCATAGATGTGGAATCATCACCTTTCCACAAGCAATGTAAGAAAATGCCTCTTTTCTCTCAGTATAGCCAACAAATTATGTTGTTAGACTTTTGAAAATTTTGCTGGTCTGGTAACGAAGAAATAGTATTTCAGCATAGTTTAAATATTCATTTACATAATTATGAGTCAGGTTGACCTTCTTTTCCTATGTTTAAAATACAGTTTCTACATCTTGCTTACTTTTATATGTTTTAGTCTCTTATTTTAAATGTTAAGACTTTATTTCCTTTTGGAGATACTATTCTTTTATGATAGAATTTGAACATATATTTTGCCATTTGTCCTTTGTCTTATGACTTTCATTTGAGTGAGAAATTTTTTACTCAGTCACAATGTTCTTAAAAATATTTTTCTATAATGTGTCAATATTGTCTTTTATTATTTTGGATTTTTGGTTTAGCCAGGAAAGTGTTTATCACTCTCAGTTATTAAAAGTTTTTTTATATATCTCATTTTAAGATATTATGAGTTTAATTTTTACATTTCATTCTCTGATTTATTTAGATTTTATCTTGGTGTGCAATGTGAAATATAGGTATGATTTAATCATTTTCTTAATGATCAGCTATGATTCAACCATTTTCTTAATGATCAGCTATGTTCCAAAAGTTGAATTGTGTCCCCTAGTAAGAGACATTGAATTCATAACCACCAATACTTCCGAATGTGACCTTACTTGAAAATGTGGGCTTTATAGCAATAATCAAGTTTAAGCGAGGTCATTGAGGTGGGCCCTAAGCCAATACAACTGGTGTCTTTATAAAAAGGAAATTAGAACACGCAGACATAGGCAGCGGGAAGACAATATGAAGAGATGCAGGGGAAGAAAGCCACCTAAAACTCAAGAAACACCCGAGGCTGTCAGAAAACAGGAGTGAAGCCTGGAACAGATCCTTCCTGCCAGCCTTCGAAGGAACCGTGTCCTTGCCTACACCTTGATTTTGAACTTTTGGCTTTCAGATCTGTGAGATAAGACAGTTCTCTTATTCTAAGCCACTCAGTTTGTGGCAGCCCTAGGAAATGAGTACATCCACTGATTGGAGGTATCATCTTTATCATGTTTTCACCTGCAACTTGGGTATACTTCTGAACTTTCTATTCTGTTGCATGCGGATTATCTGTCCATGCATATGCCCACACCACACATTTTAATTAAAGATGGTCTATACTCTGTTTCAAAATTTGCTATAGATCCCCTTCCTCACTTGTTCCCTTTGTTGTATTTTTCTTCATGCTCTTATATTATTTTTCCACATGAAAGTTATTAAAACAAGCAATCAAACAAATAAAAATATTGTTCCTCCAAAAAAGTTGGTATTTTTATTAGGATTGCAAGGTTTTCTATTTTAATACCCATTCACATTTGGACTCTTCAACTAGCTGCTCAGTCCCTATCTACAAGACCTGTATCTCCCTTCTCTGGTCTCTATAGTTGTCTACATTTCCAAAATGGTTTCAGTTGCTATAGAAACATTTTCTCCACTAAGATGGTAAATCCTCTGGATAAAAAGCTTTCTGAAAAGTTTTTCTTTTTTTTCTTTTTTTTTTTTTCCTGAAAAGCTTTTCTTACCCTCAGTAGAACTCTTCTGGAGATGTAGATAGTTTCGATAATTATATATTGAATGGATACAAATTGTACAAATACCAGCTTTAAAGTTATAGAGGAAGACTTGTTATAAATAATCTGCTATTGAGACTTCTGAACAACTCAGGATGGAATTCAGGTAATATAGTACAAGGAAGTGAATACTGGATATGCAATCTTAAAACCTCATTCTAATAATCTATATCTCATATAATTATATAATATCTATCACTTATATAGTAGATACTTATATATTCTATTATATCTAATATAATTATATATTGCCTAATTATATATTATGGTACATGTAATTATATTATAAATAATTACATGCAATATAGTTGTATTAATTATAAATATATGTACTATAATATGTACTATAATACTATATTATGTATTATATACCTGTGTACTGTTTCTGTTCAAAGTCATTTGCACTAAGATAGATGACAACTCTGAGACCAACTTCTCAGTCTCCTGCCTTTTAGGATCCAGGATCGGCCAGCTTCCCTCATCTGACTGTTGTGCACATGAGAGGATCCTTGGTTCCTGCTGTGACCTCCAACCTCGACCGTGGTCCCTGCCTCTTTCTTACCACTTCTCCCTCACTCATTCAGCTCCAACCACTGACACTCTTTGCTCTTCCTTCAATAGGTCAAGATCATTCCCGCCTTATGTCCTGGGCTCTTGGTCTTCCAGCCACTTTCATGGCTGGAAGTGTCCTTGTATATTTACTCAACTTGCTATGTGATTTCCTTAAGCTGAGGTTCCAACGCATTTTGTCATTTGGCCTTCCCTGATCACCCTGTATGTGATAGCCTCCCTTCCCAATCACGCTCAGCCTGCTTTGTGTTTCTTCATAGTGCTTGTTTACACCTGAAATTCTAGTGCACACTATTATTTCACTTGTTTTCTTTTTCACTGAGATCTAAGCTCCCTAAGGAGAAAGATGCTGCCTTCTTCACTCCAATATCTTCTTGGCTTATAACAACATATTAAGTGCTTAGTAGATATTTGTTGAGTGAATAAACAAATAAACTGATACAACATTCTCCGTGTAAAATCCTTGGCACATAATAGTTGTTTAATAGATGGTACCTTCCTTCTTCATTTTTACTAAAAAAGTGATTTATTGCTGTGGTAACACTGAAGGCGCATGTAAAATAAGCCTTTTTGCTGTTCTACAGCCTATCTCCCTGACCCCTGGGTGATAAAGACCTAAATAAACTGATTTTGCTCACTGAACTGCATGTTCTCTGGGTTATTTTTCTTTGGCCCAGGCCCTTCTGCACTTGACCAGAAGCCACAGCATTTTTAAATGTCCCTTCTCTGTCATTAATCATGCTGATTTCTTGGGTCCTGGGTATGCGCGTGTGTCCAGTTATATCCGGGATGTTGGCTTTTCCCCATGCCAGCAGAAAGGACATCTCTGTGTTTGCTCTCACAGTTGGATCTCCAGTCCACAACAGTGTCTCTCCTGGTAGTTATCGTTTTGCCAGTCAGGCCTTAATGGTGCTCTCAACGGAAATCAAAGATATTCAGGCCAGTCTGACTTCCCTATTCTTCAAATAGAAAGGTCCCGGCATCACCGATTTTCTTTCCGATTTGGCAGAGCGATAGTCTCAGATTGAGGCAGGGAATTGCCTGCCCTACTGGAACTTCAGAAAAGTGGGCAATTTGGGAAAGTTTCTGCCCAAGCTCGTCATTTCTCTGCCTTGTCAAGGCCCTGGGACTCAGGAGGTGGGAGACATGGGATTCAGCCTCTGTGGTCCCGGCCCTGTGACCGACATGATTACAGAGTCTAACATTGAAAGTACGGAGGAAGAAGGCAAGCGCCAAACGACTGAGAGGAGCCAACATTCACTGGGTGTGTATAGGGTACGTGGCCCAATGCTGAGACAGGTCAGAAGCACCTACGTAACACTGAGAGCAATAGAGAGTAATAATGCCTAGCAGCTTAAACGCAATGCTGGCTCAGAAATACCCTAACTCTATACCTCTTAAGGTCTGCTGTGGACTGAATGTTTGTGTTCCTCTGCGTCCTCCGCCCCCATGCAAAAAAAAAATCCTATGTTCAAACATATGTCTGAAAATGATGGTATTAGGATGTGGGGCCTTTGGGTGGTGATTAGGTCATGAGGGCCAAGCCCTCAGGGTTGGAAACAGTGCCTTATGGAAGCAGACCATCCCTCCACAGGATGTTAGAGGGAGCAGAAAGCCGTCTGTGGGCCAGGAAGCCTTTCCCACCAGACAGTGAATCTCCCAGAGCCTTGAGCTTGGGCATGCCAACCTCCAAAATAGAGGGAAATACATGTGGTTTGTTTATAAGCCCCCCAGTTTGTGGTGTTTTTGGTCTAGTAGCCCGAATGAACTAAGACAGGCCCTTCCTTTTTCTTGACTTTGCCTGGAACAGTGGTGCCCAAACTCTAAACATTCTGGTATACTATCCTTACTGCTCTGGTCATAGCTGGGTACCACCTTACTCTTATTTACTTATTTATTTCTAAAATCGGTTTTTTAAAAAATTGTCAATTTGTTGTAAAAGAAAATGGTATGATTATAAAGCCATTTTCTCCAGTTATGGAAAGTAGCTATTAATTAAAAATGATTGTTTGTCACCTAAAATTGCCTCCTATGTCACCAGTGGCCTGAGAGCCTACCTTACTTTGGGAAAGACTGAAGTCAAATCTTCGACTTTAAACCCAGGCCATTTGATGACAGATTTGGGCTCCTACTTTTTGTCTGACTTTATTATGATCCCGGATCACCTGGTGGGTCTGAGCCCCAAATCGTCTTTGTCCCCTTGTATTTGCCTTCTATCTCTGCCACTGCAAAAGCTACCTCCCCGCTCTCCAGGGTTGCATTTTACTCTCTTCTTTCTTGAAGATTATTTTTCAGTCAAAACTAGGCATCTCTAGGTCTTCCCACTTGGCATATGGAAGCTACAAAGGGGTGGGGTGGGGGAAGAAATACTATAATTAAAAGGTGTGAACCATGAACCAAATGTAGTTCTAGATACTTTGTAAAGCTGAATCCATGAAATATTTTCAAACCAATTATTGTAATCCCCATTTCATAGGTAAGTATAATGCACCAAAGAGAACGTAGAAATTTTGCAAAGACAATGCATGGGTAAAGCTGAGAGGCCAATCAACTTATATCTGACAGTAAAGTATGTGCTTCTTCCAGTAAAAATCCTAAAGAACAAAGTCCATTGGCACTTAAAGATATGATGTACAGGGTTGATAATCCCTTTTAAACTGAAAAAAAGCTCAGTCATTTTTGTGATTCAAATAGCTACAAAATATATATGTTTCTGATTCAAGTTGCACTCAAAGTATGAAAAGACTTTTTTCAAAGAGCCATTTAATGTTCAAGAGCCTTATAAATAGGATCAGGAGACTCAAGGTGGCTAACTGAGAAGATCTATTTCTTGTTTCAGTCTTAAGTGTGCTGGAGTGATACCCAATTCATAATGCTACCATTGATATGCCCAGAGGGTAGAATCCTGTGACTACTTAATCTCAGGTCCCCTCGGAGCAGAGGGCTGCATAATCTTTCACTGTGTGAGGGCGTCATCATTCATGAGAGCATCTCTCTCTCTTCGAATATTTAAGTTGATTTCATTTCTTTGCTTATATGAACAATTGTATTATTGTTAGTTTTAAAGCCCAGTTTGATATGTAAGAAGAATATTTCATTTTTAAATTGACTTCTGCTGTAGTTTCTGAGCTTAAAAGTGAGTACGCATGTGTAATAGATATTAAATTCTTAACTTTTTTTTAGTTTGTGTGTATTCGCCATGTGTCTGTTTGTATGGCTGCCTTTTCCTCACTGACTTGCAAGTTCCATGAAGAGAGAACTTGAGAGAGACAAGTTTAAGGTTCTGAGTCCCTCATTTGCATGACTCCATTTCAAAACCTTATATATGTTTATGCTTATATTTAAAGTTTACTTCCACAGAGACCTTGTCTGTGCTGTGCAACTCCATATTCTCAGAGGCCAGAATAGTACCAGCCACAAAAAATAGGCAAGATTAAACAGGAAAGCTCCCGAATGCATCTGTAGGAATCACGTCAATGATGTTAATAAGAATTTTCCTTCAATGAAAACTTTACACAAGCTCCCGCAAAATTTCCATTTCAAGTCCAGTTCTCCTGGTCAGGCACATCTTCCTGAACCCGCCTTACATGACCTCTCGGTGTCACATATGTCTTACACAGCAGATGTGGTCAGCACGTCCACTCTCTCACTGGAAACTTTCACTGAACTGTAGAGAAACACAGATGTTCAGTACTCCTCCTTGCGGCCTTTACCTTTTAGATGACCAAGTTCTGTATGGAAATAAGGAATGGGCAAGCAAATAAAAGTATTTGTTTAAAAACAAGAAAAGTCCAAATTGCAGAAATAAGTTATGAGTATGAAGGAGAGACAACTTAATAACAAGAAATTGTTATATAGGTCAACCTTTTACCAAAAAAAGGAAAGAAAGAATGTATGTTTGCATTGTGGTAGAATTGCTAAAATTTTCAAGTTTGAAAGGTTTACTCAAAACCCAATTTAAATTCTTAAACACAAATGAATGCACTCCTCTCTGTACACACAATAAATTCAATAAAACTTGCTTTACCCTCAGAGACAATCTGCTTAGTTGTAAGGTGGCTTTCTTCTAGCTCTTACTATAGGTCGTCTGTTCAACACTTACTTAACTCAGTTAATTCTTCAAAGTAATTATCATTGTTATCCCATTTGACAGATGTGAAGAATGAGACAGAAAGTTTAAATAACATGTTCCAAGACAGAAAGCTCGTAGGTAGAAGCAGGAGCAGAATTTCAAGTGAGGTAGATGAGCTCAGAGCATGCATCCTTAACCAGCAAACATAATTCTACAAACCAAGGGTTCTAATCTTTTGACATATGCATGTCTGGTTTCCCCACTTTGAATAACAGTTTATAATTGTTTTGTGTTAAATATGTCCTGGGCACTGATCTAAGGGATTTGTTACACATACTAAATCATTTAAACTTTAAAACAACATTGTATGGAACACACTTATTACGATCATTTCTGTTTTGCAAGTGAAGAACCATGACAAACTGAGGTTAAGTAAATAGATTTAAGTTATATGTTTATAAAAGGTAAATCTAGACTTTGAGCAAGGCACAGAGGGGCTGAAGCTTACTCTTAACCCCTCCCAATTCTTACTCTTTGACACTAGGTCTTCTCCTCCTTCTCCAGTTCATTGCCCCTCCTCCTTTCCATATCTCCCTCCCTCCCTCTTCAATCAAAACACTAGACCCACATATTGTCTCCCAACCTTTTGATTTTGCCAACAAATATGAAGACATGCTATATCTGAGCAGTATACCTTAATATTGTAGAGAGGTCATTTTTTTCTAAATTAATTTGTGAATCTAAGCAGTCCCAGTTGAAATCTTAATAGATCATTAAAACAAAATTGAGAATCCAGATATCAACTTGAATATATATTGAATTTCAATGTATACTATAGATGGCATTTTGTATCACTGGGGAAAATAAAGATAATTAAAAATTTCAGAGGGAAAACTAGCTAAGCCTCTAAAACATTGAATTTATAAGCAATTTCTTAAAATAAAATGGATTCTGGAGTGATCAAACATTTAAATAAAATGCGTTAGCCTAACTCGTTGAGATGAAAACATGGGTTTCATGATTTATTGTGTTGAAGCATAAAAGACATTTCTAAACATGACATGAAACCTGAAAAGCATTTTTTTAAAAGCCAAATTCAGATCCATAGTATCTTTAAAATTTCAGTGTATCAAAACAAAGCCGAATACAACAAAATACTCAGTGTATATTTAAGTGTGTGAGGCAATAAACATCCATATGCATTTTGGAGAGGAACATAAATTGACACAAATTTTAGGAGGCAAATTTGCCAATGACACCAAGATTTTAAAAGTTTATGCTCTTGGATCCAATAATTCTACTTAGTTTATGCAAATAATGTTTATTAAAGATCTAGTATGTATCTGGCATTGTGATAGGTTTTGTCAAAAATAAATGAATACAAGAAATATGGTCACTGCCTTCTTGGATTCAAAATATTTTCTTAAGGGATGAGGCACACTTTTTCATCATGGCAACAAAGTTTAAGGTTCTGAGTCCCTCATTTGCATGACTCCATTTCAAAACCTTATATATGTTTATGCTTATATTTAAAGTTTACTTCTTAAAGATGGCATATTAGGCACCCCAAAACCTGTTTCTCACCCTGCTAAGAACAAAATCAAACTAATTTATAAAATGTGCTCTTACAGATTTTTCTTCATCATAGTTATGCTTATGGTGGAAAAAAGAATCTATAATCTAAATAAAATATTAATAAAATATCAAATACGTATATAGTTCCTCATCAATAGGCAATGCATTAATGAAATCATTACATAGCTATACAAAATAATTTTACAGAATCAACATGGCAAAATCTCTATTAATTGACATGGAAATATGTCCATTATATTGTTAAATGAAATAGTGGGTATCAATATAGCATTGGCTGTATGATTTATTTATGAAGAAAATTCTCTATATTTGCTTATATTTCTATCTATGTCTATGGATCTGGTTAGATCCATGTCTAATCTACATTTATAGACTTCATTTGCATAGTTACCTGGAAGAATGTTCTTCAAAATGATAGCATTGTTTATTTCTGGGTCAATAAAATTTGGGGTGATTTAAATTTTTTCTTATTTATAATTTTATGCATTGCATGGGTTTTTACCAGTGAAAATGTTTTGCTCATTGACAAAAATTATGCTGCTTCTGAAGAGAATATAGCAGAGATATGAATAAAAATTTTTCAAATCACTATGTGTGATCTAATTAATGCTTATTCATAGTCTGAAATAATATATATCACAGAGTTACTATCTATGCAATAGGGTCAAAGTCAACTTTTAAAATATTTTCTTATTTACCTGCAGTTTTCAATTTTTTCTCAATGTGCATGTTATACTCATGTATGAAACAGAAATATTGACCTATCAAACAAAAATGTCAGTCATGTATATACCATGCATTATGTAATCATTTTTGATCTGCAAACATTAAATATATATTTATGTTTCTTCAAACATAGCTTTATATTACTTCTGTTGTTATACGTACATCTCAAAAACCACCTATCCCCATACCTGACCTCTCTCTTCTTTATCCTTACCACCAATGTCTGCATCTTTGAATTTTTCTCCATTCTGCATTTCTCTTACAGATTCTAGGGTGTAAACTCATTGTAACTAATTCTATAGTGTTAATTCTGCTCTTTATTGCTTTTAATGCCGATTTCTATTCTATTATTGCATTTTTAATCTCCTTATAATCTTTGTCATGTCAAATTCCTGTTTTTATTTCTACCTGCCTCTCAGCCAACTCCCTTCTTATCTCAACTTATTTTCATATAATCTCATCTTTCATCTCTTTATTCAGAGTCTGTAGTTTTCACTTCTATTTAGATTACAAAGCAGACAATTTCTGCAATTTCTGTTTCCTTTAGTGACTTTTAAACTTTTCTTTCTCTGCAGTTTGATTGCTTTTTCCTCTTTTTAATGTGCAAAATATTTTCACTGGAGCCATTTATTTTTCTGTTCTCAGTGTTTTCATTTTTACAGAGGGGTGTCTATTGATGGTTGATGGAGGATTATATTGTTCCCCTCC
Organism: Sturnira hondurensis; assembly: GCF_014824575.4. NCBI lineage: Eukaryota > Metazoa > Chordata > Mammalia > Chiroptera > Phyllostomidae > Sturnira > Sturnira hondurensis. The sequence goes on from NW_028073411.1 coordinate 5,847,620, forward strand.
ACTCAGTCCTAGATTACTGTTAAAGTCCTCTGCTCAGATCTTCAGCAAAAGGATTGGTTGATATTCATGGCTCAATGCCAAATTTATGGTGTCTAGCAGTGATTTATTCAATGGTGTTATTGGTCTTAGAAAGGACTTCCCATTCTTGAGGTATTGTAGACTTGTTGTAAGGAGGCAGTATATTGTAGTGATTAGTGTATTAGTTATGTACATTAATTGTGCTTTCAAATTCTGTATTTACCAATATTTTATGGCTGTCTTTTTTTATTTATTGATTCTTTTTAGAGAGAAACATTGATTTGTTGTTCTACTTATTTATGCATTCATTGGTTGATTCTTGTGTGTACCCTGACCAGAGATTGAACCCGCAACCTTGGCATACCGGGATGACACTCTGAAGCAACTTAGTTCCAGATGGGGCTTGGATTTATCAATTACTAAAAGAGTCATTTAACCTCTTCATGACACATTTTATCTGTGAAATGAACACTATAATACACATTCCTCACTGCATCTTATGAGGATTTTTCCTGACATCAGGCCTACATTGGACTGAAGTACTTCAGACATATCAACTCACAGAATCCTCCCATCTATTTTCATTCTCATGATACGGGTGATGAAATTGAGACAAACATATCTTAAGTAACTTGTCCAAGGTCTCGTAGCTTTTAGTATTCAGAACTAATATCAGAATCTAGGTAGTAGAATGGTTTCCAGTGAGTGCTTTGTATTTAGCATCTGATAAATGTTTGCTATTATTACTACCAGGAGGACAATTTATTTATGGATAACTTAGAGTAGCGAGCAATTCTTCCATTTCCTGAAACAGTAAAGGCAAAGCTCTGCATGCTACTTACACGCTTTTTTCTTCTTTTTCCATTGTATTCTAAGATGAAAATTGGCCATAGCTTAATGGCCAATTAAGCTCCTTTGCCTCAGGGTGTATAGAATTCCTAAAAATTGTAATCCTTGAAAATACTTAGAAAAAGCCTAAACTGGGGAATCTGAGGTGGCATGTGCATATGTATTTGTGCATGCATGTAATCTCTTCATCTGCGTATGTGCATACAGACGCAGCTACTTTGCACTCTGCTCCCCGCCCTGTGTGATAGAACTTTGGCTCTACAGCCTTTCTGTGGTTGGCCATTGTCACAGACTTTGCTTTCCGAAACAAGGCATAGAAAGTGTGCTGACGTGCCTCCGCATTGTCCTTCACGTTGGCAGTTCTGAGCTCCTGCAACTGACAAGGTATGTGTTAATATCACCTGACAATTGTGTTTATCTTTTCCACTCCATGAATATTATAATTAGAGGAAATTCCTCTAAGATTCTGCTAGTAGATTAGTTGTCAATCTTAGTTTCTTGGCTTCTTGCACACTCTCATCTCCTTCTGCATTTTCCTAGATATTTGGTGATACAAACTCACAAAATCTATGATGTGGAATGCTCTTCAATCACTTTGTTAATCTGTTCTCTCCTTCGTTCTGCCCTTACTTCCCAACGGTGTGTGGGTGTGCATGTGTGAGCACATATACGAATGGAGAACTTAAACATATATTAATGACAATGATACTATAACAACAAAGAAAGTAATGTCAACATTATACGAGAGAAAGAATGGAGTAGTTTTCTTCTTGTTCAGTGCCCCTTACTCTGTAATGGCAGGAAGTACTAAGTCAAAACTGATATAGATGCAGATAGATTAGCGGGAAAGGCAGTTAAAGAATTTCAGCAAATTTCCCTTCAGTATCAAAATTGTCAGCAAAAACGTAAGATATGAGGCTATTTGCATAGAGCAAGAGAGGTGAGACTGGGCTTGAGCTATGAGAGACCTGGCAAAAAAAAAGTTATAAAAGCTACAGTTCCCAAAGGAGATGAGCTATTGTTTTATTCAAATAAGGATGTATGCAGTGGAACAGACAAAAATAGTGGTGGCTTAAACAAGAAAGAAATGTTTATACCCTTCATGGAATAATCTCAGCCTAAGCAACATAGACTTATTTAGTGGCTCCCTAGTCTTGGGAAACTAAGCTCTCCAGTTTACTGCTCTGTGTTTTGTCCTGACCTACATCATCCAAGATTACTTCCCACCATGTTCACACTCCAGGCAAGAGAAGGGAGGATGAAGGGCAGAAGGAAAGCTCATCTGCTGCCTTTAAAGCAACTCGGAGGAAATTGAACACATCACTTCCTTTACATTTCATTACTGAAAGCTCAGCATGGTCACACTCAGCTGCAAAGGATGCTGGAACTATTGAATTTAGCTGGGCAGCCCTATGCACGATTAAATCTAGGGGTTCTTTTATTAAAGTAGAAAGGCAAGCTTACACATTGGAGGTGAAAACAACATTTTATTCCATAGTCAATAGGAGCCATATGTTTAGTGGGTTAAGTGGTCCAAGTTTGCTTTTGGAAGTCTTTGTCTTCCTTCCCATTTGCCTTTGCTCCAGTGTTTTCATGATTTTCCTCAAATGTTTAGGAACTTTTACTGCTATATAGGGCAAGGAAGTTATATTTATTCCACATTCCCCTCTATGCTACACTTTCAGTGGTGGACCACTGACCTCTGCTTGGACATTTCCAGAGCAAAAACTCAGGACTTCATTGGACTGTTGGATAATTCTAATGTTTAGAAATTTTTTAAATTTACTGATGTTGTTATAAAAATATGGCAGATAAAGTCCATTGCATGTTCGGTAGTCACTCCCCCATTCTTCGCTACTAACAAACTCCAATTTGTTCAGGTAGTACCTGGGGTCCTCTGATTGCTTAGGATTTAGCCTCTACCCCAGAGTTCATCATGACTGATGTAGTTTAGTCACCATAACATTCCTGTTGGCCAGTCATGTTGCCCAGGACAGTGAGGCAGTGGAAGAAATCAAGGACTGATGACTAGAGATTTTCCCCCACAATAATAAAATACACACACACACACACACACACACACACACACTATACTGGCAGTCTAAATTTAAAAATATAGAAGGTCTTTAAATCTGTGGATAAAGAAGGCAGAATCAGCTCCTGGCTTAGGCAGGTTGCATACCACCTACACTGATGCGCTATAGTCAGCAATTTCAATTGACTGTGGTAATTTGAACTCAGCTAGAAACAGAGAAATTGAAAAGTCAGTACCTGGAGACAGGACACACACTGAGTTAGCTGTGCTGAAGAGACACTTTCTGGACCTAGGAGCACAGTGGTTCTGAAGGAAGTCAGGGTTAGGAGGACCAGGCAGTTANACACATTATACTGGCAGTCTAAATTTAAAAATATAGAATGTCTTTAAATCTGTGGATAAAGAAGGCAGAATCAGCTCCTGGCTTAGGCAGGTTGCATACCACCTACACTGATGCGCTATAGTTAGCAATTTCAATTGACTGTGGTAATTTGAACTCAGCTAGAAACAGAGAAATTGAAAAGTCAGTACCTGGAGACAGGACACACACTGAGTTAGCTGTGCTGAAGAGACACTTTCTGGACCTAGGAGCACAGTGGTTCTGAAGGAAGTCAGGGTTAGGAGGACCAGGCAGTTAATGCAGAGAAGACACGGCACAGATAGGTTGGGAAATAAGAGCCCATCTAGAAGAGAGGCCTGGGCAGTAGACAGATAATTCTTGCTAGGTGACTCACAAAGTGACTGAAAGAGTTTAGCCATTGGGTTTGTGAAATTCAAAAGTGAGATCATAGCCTTTAAGAGACCTTTTTTTGATGAACGAACGAATGAATGAATGAATGAATGAATGAATCAAGAGCAACCAGTAAATCTGAGGGGACAAGCATAATAGATAGAACCTATAGAAGAATGTAGGTTACAAAGAACTATTCTGGGGTATAATTTGGGGAATTGAAGTGCCAAGAAAGGACATGATGAATTTAAACTAGACTATCAAGGCAGGGCATTTGAAAGCTCACATTTACGTATTGGGAAATACTGACATGGAAACGTCCCCTCACTATTCACCTCTACTCATTGATTCCAGTGCCCCTGTCTCTTGATCCATGATTTTATTTGCCTTTGCTGCTGCCTCCTAGGTTAGGGCTTTCACTGGATTGTCAGCACTACCTAAGCATGTTACCTCTTTATGGTATAAAGACTTTTAAAGATTTTAAAAGTCTTTAACTTTTTGTTTTGGGTTTTTGTTTGTTTGTTTGTTTGTTTCCTTCTTTCTTTCTCTTGCACCCTGCAATTTAATCCTCAGCCTGGACATAGTTCTGGGTAGGTGGCACCTTGCCTTAGTTTGCCTGGATCCCAGTCTGGTTGGGACTTGATAAAGGGTCAGGCAGACTGTGGTTATCCAGTGTGGTTGTCCTGACTGCCACTTTCCCCAAATTGAGGATGGTCTATAACAGTCAGTTTCACAGGTAGAGAGGTAGGGAAGACTCTTCCACGTGGAAAGTGATGTTCCTTGCTTGAATGGTGGGAAATAATCAGGTACAGGCTGTTTGCTAAGCAGGGTTAGAACAAGTGGCCTCCTATAGCTGAGGGGTAGTGGTAGCTTGGTTGAGATCCCACCTTGGTTGCCCATTTTTAGCAAGAGAGAGAGTGAAATGTTTTCTTTTCCTTATTGTATTAGTTGGGACAATACCAGGGGCCTGCTACCACACTTGGCAGCTAGTCGTATCATCCTGTCTTGTTCTACATGTCAAACAAGTTTGAAACTGTCACCAGCATCCTGACCAATTCACCCTGCCTTGTATTTCTTGGCCTCAGACATCTGGAGAGTTGAGGCCCTGCCATCAGATCTTAAATCTTCATTCCCTCTAAGTTCCAGCAACGTAAGTCTCTGGTTCAAAGGAAAAGATATTGGGTATGTGGTCATCCCATCTCTGAACTCCCAATTCTCAGTCACATTTCATTTTCTCCTTCAAAAATGATTAGGTGCTCAGCTGGAGATGGCCCTCGTGGTCTGACCTGGCCTTTTTACTAGGTTATCAGGCTTCATTCCCTCCCCCTCCCTCCATGTCCCCCTTGACATCAATAAGCCAGCTCTTCCCGTTGTTTTCCCCAGTATTCTCGATTCTGGTTTCATTCTTTCTGTCTCTCATCTCCTATCCCTCCTATGTATCCCTTCCATTCTCTTAAACTTCTTATATATCCTGTATGGCATTTCCCCCCGGATGGTGGCAGGAAAGAGACAGATAAGCTATCTCAGGCTTTCTTTCCAAGATTCATAATTACATCTGAATGAAAAAATTATTAATTGCTAAGGTCATAGTGATAAAGTGATCAAAAAGACAGTTTCTGTCCCCAGAAATGCTCACAATCCTATGCAATAAAAGCAGAGATGCATAAACAAATAATCACAATACAGTAGGGTAAAATACTATAGGAGAGGTGTGCCTAAAGCTGGAAGAATATTCATGATGGGGCAATATATTTTGCCCGTAAAGTAAAAAAGAGCTATATACAATGCCAAAACCAACGATGAAATGTTTTTCCCTCCTTATATACTCGAGAAACTTAATTAAATTTGTAGAATGCTAGAGGTAAGAGTAGTCATTGTTTTCTGCGAGAAAACAGACATTGAAAGGCTGAGTGACTTGCCCCAAATCACTGAGCATGTTAAACAATGCTGATCCTCTGTATCAGTCAGGAAAATTAACACTAGCTGCTATAATAGACAAAACCTCATAATCTCACTGGCCGAATAAAACAAAAGGGGCACCCTCCTCCTTCGTTCAAAACTGATGGGTATGCCATTTGCAACACACAGCCTGCAGAATCTTTGGAACAGGGAAAGAAAGGGGTAGAGAAGACATATAAGCCCTCACTGTTTTTCCCTAAAATATCACCTGACAAAATAAACAAATATCATTTTCTCTCAAGATTCATCGGCATACACAAGCCTTACTGCTTTAATTAAAAAAAATGCATAGGAGTACACGAGATGATGTGGTCCAAACTATCTTTGCTACACTTGATCTCCCGTGGGACTCCTAGGTTTACTACGAATGGGTATTCTTCAATGCCTGCTGGTGGTCAGAGAGCACAAAGTCTAAGTTTGATTTGGGTGGGTGGATGCATAGACGGCTGGGACATACTTTATACCTCATCACCCTCATTATTTTAGTTGATCTTCTTAGCTAGGCTCGTGCTTACATTTACACTCTACTTTCTAACTTAGTTGACCCTAATGCTCTTCAGGTGAAGGGCATGAATATCTTTTCATCCAACAGAATCCAAGAGAATTTTGATAATGCGGCGTAGAACATCATGGTGCTCATCATTTTGTGACCAGTACGGCAGAATAAAATGCCTGACATAGTAAATAATAGCATTAGAACTGTCATTGAAAGAAAAGGTCAATATTATACCTGCTTGCTGATAGGCGAGATTAATATATTCTTGCTATTAATAATAGTAATTAGACTCTATTGCTTTAGCTGATCCTTAGGTCCCATTTATAGGAACAGTTTAATGTTCTTCCTGAGCATGACTTGGCATATTTTAGTACATCGTTGCAAGAATTGAAAATCGGTGCCAGGATCTTCTTATCATTTTATTAGCTTTTTGGCACTTTGATTTTGTATTTGTATCGGGCTTCCTTTTCTACTGCTGAAACAGTTAGCAGGGATTTTTATATGAAAAGCAAAAGACCATTCTTAATAGCATTTTCTATTGGGGGCGTAACTATAGATCTTTGTATATTTTGCACCATTTAGCACAGCCACTGTTGCAAATGAAGAGGCCAGGCATCCTTGTCAAGACAATTAACACTTGCAGTAGAAAGCTCTTCTCAGCCTTGGGGGGAGTAGAAACTTAAATTGGGGTTGTCATTCTCAGAAACCTTTTTGGTATTGGGAGCAGGGATGGGGAGGGAGGAATGGAGCGCTGCGTGTTTGGTAAGCAGATGATCAACTTCCCTTCTATTATAATTTCTCTTCTGTCATAATCAACATCACCTCTGTGTACTGTGTAAAAGGTTTATAGAGAGTAAAGAGAATGAAGGAGCTGGACAGACAACCCTTGTTTAAAGGCTTAACAGGGAGGATACTTCCAGGAGTTCCCTCATTCAAATGAATCCTTCTCTGCCTTGAATTTTCACTAATATTTCCAGTTTTAGATTAAGGCGTGAAAGGCCTCTATTAAAAGGAACCATTGTTACCTAGCAGGGGTAAAGCATTTACTCTTTATCATTAATGTCTTACTGTGAATAATTAAAAGGAGGTTTCTTTCCTTAGCTAAGCCTTAAGAAATACTAGTGGTAATGTTTAAAAATGGAAAATGTATGGCATGCTAGAGTTTACAATGCCAACAGTTATCCACTCGTGTGTTTCATTTAATGATCTTGTGAGATAAGATAGGCAGAGGGGAGGGTTATTTCCATTTAACTGATGGAGGCTCTGAGGTTCTGATTGGTGAATCAATTGTCTGTTCAAGGACATACTACAGGACTGGATTACATGATAGATTGAGTATGAAGTGAGGAGAGGGAAGGAAGAAATGAAGATAGCATGTAGGAGGGTGTATTCTTATTGGACCAGGAGGGATCATACTGAAGAGCCCAGATAGATGTGAGGATTTGGGTTAAATAACAAAACCCCAAGTCTTGTAAGGGTTCATTCACATTAGAGAGATAAGCTATTAACGATTGTGCTTTTACCTTTCCTTGAGGGTCTGTTACCTGCTAAGCACCTGACTAGACTCTTCTAAATATCGTTTTATCTCATACACTTTATAATCCTGCAAGGTGGATTATATTGAGAAAACAAGTTGAGAAAAATTAAGAATCCTGCTCAAGGTTTTTTAGCAGCAAGTGGCAAACTATATTCTTATTTCTGAGCCCCACGTTTTTTCACAGTCATATGCTACTGTGCAAGAGAGCAAACAAAGGAAAGGTCAGGGCAGGGCCTTGGAAACAAATTTTCCTTTCTTCACATCTGTCTCAGGCTTGGCTTCTCTGCCCTTCACCTTTCCATTAACTCCGTAATCCTGCAAAGAACAGAAATTGGATTGCACCCCTGACCAAAGAGAGGGTTTCAAACTTTCTACCTGGGTACTCTTTTTCGGCTTTCAAAGTTCCTCATTCTCCCTTCAGATCCATTATGTGGAACATTTCACATGTTTATTCCAGGAACATTTCTGTTACTGTTAAAGTAAAACAATGATTTTTTTTTAACAAGGCTGTTTTCCCTCCCCTATTGAGCAATCTGGTTGCCATGCACTTTTCTCCTATGTCAAAAATTACCCCCAATTACCTTCGGGTGCCAGATTTTTTTCTTACTGGATATTTTTTTTCCCAAACAAGAAGTCATGAAGGGCAAAGAATGAGTGATACAATGGAAAGAAGGAAGGCAGTTTAACTTCCCCTTAGCAGTCGTAACCACAATTGCTATAAACCAGAATTACTCTCTCCTTGGCTGAAAGGTGGCCACCTCTTGGATGAAATGCAGCAGCTGCTTAACCATGTACATTAATAAAACATGGTCATCTAATAAGCAGCAAGTAATGACGGACGAGTTGATATACTTCATTGACAAGGCAGACAGTGGCTCAGTGGCTCAGAGGCATTTTTTAATGTTCCTCTCCCTGTTGAGTGACCTTGAGCAGGCCGCTTAATTTCTCCATTACTCGGTCTCCTCATCTGTAAAATGGGGATAATAACATTTACTTGGAGCACAGAGGCATTGTCCAAATTAATTAACTCAGGCAAAGTCCTCGGAGATGCCTGGATAAATGGTGCCATGTGATTGCAAATGATTAGTATCCTTATTATTCTGACACTCGCCCCTAAGGCCCATCGATCAAGTCTGGTTCCAGCTGAACTGGGCAGAGGGGTGGATTTTGCCACCACATTTGATGGCAGCTTGCCCTGAAGATAAAGTCTGTCACGCACAATGCCTCCCCAGAGAAAGCTTAAGCTGGTGGCAGTATTGATGTAGGTGATCTGCCTGCCAGGACGCACGGCAGCAGTTTAACTAGAGCTAATTACAGCCAGCAGCTGTGCCAAAGCCAAGATCTCACCTCTGATGGTGACGGGCTATTCAAAGAAACTCTTTCTGAACTAGACGATCAAGCTGAATTTTCTGTCTCATCGGTATGGGTGGCATCCTGAAGGATGTCAGTACCCCTCCAATTTTAGGGGAAGAAAACTCGCAATACTGTCCCAGAGGGGAGGAGGACCAGAGAGAATTGTAATTGTTGCAAATTGTCCTTTGTGACATTCATCATTTACTTATTTTGGCCATTTTTGTGGTTGTTGAACAAATGTTAGGATGGAAATGAAGGGATGGAGAGAGTTGGCAACCAAGACAGGCAAGATGGAGTCCCTGCTCTCACCGGAGCTTCTGATCTGAGATGGAGCAACGTGGATGTGTACAAAGCAAATATATACAGTAGAGGAAGTGGAGCTTTCAAAAGCAGCATGGCAATGACGAGTGTAGGCCTTTGGTATAGTGAGGTTGATGTTTTTAGTCATAACACCTTAAGCTACAAATGTGTGTGACACATTAAGGGAAACGTCCTCATTACCACCTCAGTGCAAATGACTATCATTTCTCCACTGGGTTACTTTGACAGCCTCCCGGATGGTGGTCCCCTGTTTCAACCCTTGTCGTTCTGTAGTCTATGCAACACACACCAGATCACCCTGAGCAAGTTCCTCTGTGTAAGTCTTTCAAGACTTCCTTCCCCATTGCGCTTGGAACCAAATTCAAACTCTCACCATTGCTTTCGGTTTTTTATTGCCCGTCTCTAAACTAATCTAATTCTAAAATCCAGCTGTTCTCTAAGCTTTATCCATGGTAGTTTCCTTTCAGTACCCTGAAAGACAAGCCTTTTCCCACCCCAGGGCCTTTGCATCTGTCCTTCCCGCCTGGTATGTTTTTCCCCAGGGGACTTTCTCTGGCTAGATCTCAGTCTTTAAAGTGCCTCAATTTAAATGTCACGTATTCAGAAGGCTTTGTCTGATTAACATCTCACCCTACCTTGCCAATATCCTGGGCATTCTTGCTCTCCTTTGTAGTATGTTTTTATTGCCTGTAATTCAATATTTACTCATTCATTCATTCATTTTCTTGCTAACTTGTTCAGTCTCCTACAGAAGGCTCCTTCCTCTCAGGGGAAAAGAACTTGCCCTCACCCCTCAATGGTACTCAACACAGTTCCTGGCACAAACAAATGTTATATTTCTGAATGGTGTTGACTAACAGCTACCCTCTTTAAGCACCTTTTGTATTCTGTTCACTGTTCTCTATACTTTCTTTACAAATCTGAGTTTTCCATGTAACAACTTTGAGAGGTTGGTGTCACTTAGCTGAAGTTTTCAAATAATTAAATTGATGTTTAGGGACATGGAAACTTGTGAAAGATCACAGCTTGAATTTAGGGGAAAATTATTTCAATTACAAGACTCCCTTCCTAGCTCCAAAGTCAGGTCTGACTCCATTGTTCTTTGATTTGGAGAACTGGATGAGCAATCCAAATGCAAGGATCAATCATAAATCCAATCTCAATGGCATTGAACATGGATTAGCTTGAAAGGAATTTTTAGGAAATTGAATCTAAGGGAAAGGCCCAAATTGTAAGTACTTTGTGAAGTACTGAGATCCTGGTGATGGATTTATAGAAATGAATTATTAAAAACGTTAAAAGGGATGAGGCAAAACAATCTTCCTCTGCCCGTCTTAGGAAATTTTCCCATTTAATTTTCAACTGCTCTTGCCTGGGGATATCTTAATCTTTGGCTTCTGATTACTGCTTCCAGGTGTAAAGTTTCAAGGGTGAGAAAACCTTTCACTTTAGAGTCACTTTGATGCATTTAAGAATCTACACATTTGAGGATCTACATAGACAAACAGAGAGAGAAAAATGGATACTGCGTTTGTGGCTTTTCTTTTCTCAAACTTTGACATTTTGTGTGTGATATTTTGTTTGTGCGCTGAAGCATTGTCATAATTAATACAAACAGTAGTTTTTAAAAATGAGATATTCAAAAGGAAGTATGATTCTTTCATTGCCATTTTTTTAAAAAGGCATTCTTAGATGGGCAGGTTTTTAAATCATGATATGAATATTTTCCCAGAAAGAGAGTTTCTTTTTTTTTTTTCAGGATTACTTTGCTGAAAGATTTTCCAGTCACCTATGGGTATAGTAAAAAAAAAAAAGATGTTAAAATAAAACCATGTATGTATTTAAGTCATCAAATCTCAACCAGAACAATTTAAACAACCATCAAGAAACACAGAGTTAAAATTTCAAATATTGAGGCACAGCTGTAGACTGTTGGGCAACGAAGAACTAAACAAAAATCACAAGTACTAGCTAAAATCAGACTATTTGCTTGTCTCCCAGAGACTGGGTTGTGTTCAGCCCCAAGAGAAGTCCTGGGTATTAAAAGATAAAGCAAGTCTCTCTTGACTCTAAGGAACTGGAGGTGATGACAGGTCGGGCAATTGCTGAATCAGTCTAAAGTGATCACTGTCAGGGTACAGGTAGCCCCAGGGTTGTGTGGGAAGACAGAAGATAGAGCCTTAAATCCAGCTTGGTAAATCATGGCAGGCTTCTTAGAGGAGGTGACCCATGGACTGCATCTTAAAGGAATGCCTTACTTGTCAGAAACATGACTGTGGGCTGTACCTGGAACTTCCTTTTGTTTATCAGCTCATTCCTTTCTATTGCAACTGGTTTTCTCTTCAGCCAGAGACCATTATGCCCCACCCATTTCTTTAAACAGGAAAGAACTCACTTTCCAGCAACCCTTTGAAAAATCCTAGTGAAAGATTTTGGTTTTCCTTGGATGAATTTGCTTTCAAATCCTTAGTCCAGTCATTTTGGCTGAAGAAGTAGTATTCTCCAATTGGCCTGGCTTTGACCCATCCAGTGCACCTAGATGGCAGTTTCTGTTTAAAACCCATGCCTTAACATGTTGAGTAGAAAAGCCTAAAAAAAGAAGGAGAGAAAAAGCATTTACCAGAGATAGCATACAGGATTGTTGACCAGATGAAATAGTTGGTATTTCTAGGGACTATCTTTCAACCTACCAATAGTTTTATTGGTATTTAAGATTTTTATTTAAGATTTTTTCCTTTTCATTGAATTTTGTAAGGTGACACTGGTTAACAAAATCATACAGGTTTCAGGTGCACAGTTCGACAATACGTCATCTGAACACCGTGTGGTGCATTCATCACCCTTCAGGTTGCATTTGCTGACTGAGAGACTGTCAGACAAGAACGAACAAACACATGCTCAGTTAATTTCTCTGCTGATCCCTTTTCTAGGTGTTTTACTTTCACCAGCTCATAAAAATTCTTACTACAACCTTTGAAGAGGGGTATTAAGTATGAGAAACTGAGCAGTTAAATAACTATTAGATTCATGGATGAAGAAGTCACAGAGACTTAATTTGTTTTTAATTAGCAATTCCATGTTCCCTCCACTCTCCCCCGTGGGATCTTTGGAAAACAGTATCATAGCATGATGCCTAATCTTCCAAATGGCCAGAGGTGTGCAAATAGAAGCATTCTTTTGTTTGCTTTTTTGCTGACTTTATGATAAGATGGTCTTCTTTCTTCAGATTTTAATGTGCTATGTCAGGAGAAAACACATAATAAGTGCTCTGGATTTTCTATCTTTTGAGCTGATTCTGTAAGATGTATCATATGTCTCTTCCTTAGAGAGCGTAATTAATGGAGTATATTGTTATTTCCATATGACATCATCTCTGGAAGGATTTCTCTTCAGGCACATGGTGTGGGGGTGTGGAGAGGGGACATAGGTAATTGTAAATTTCTGCATTCATTTTAAACATTCTCCCAGTAGGATGGCACGAGAAAGCAGCAATAATTAATTGGAAAATCCCCATTCATCTTTATAGAGAGAGCTTCCTATTACACTTGGTGACAATTCTTTTGGAAGGGTTACAATCACTGGTTCTCCAGCTGTGGACTGGTGAATACGGGGGGGATGGGCGATGCCACACACACAAGGCTTGGGTCATTCAGCGGGAAATCGCTAGCTGCTCCTTTGGTTGGTTCCCGTTCATTTCTTCAGCCCTGCAGAGTTCTCTCGGGTAAACATGAGGTTTAGTTACAGCAACAAAAGAGATGTATAAATAGAGGGAGAAAAAAATGGCGTACCTCATTTTATTACTCTTCTGTGTAATAGCAGTAAAAGTTTTGTGGAGAGTGTTGTATACAGTAAAACAATCATTTGTCAAAGGGCAAACTTACTGAACACCAACGCTCTGTTTTTAAAAGATCCCTTGTGTGTCGTGAACAACACAGTGTTCATAAAAAGCTGTCCTCCAGGGTTATATTCTTGCTTCCTCAATTACTAGAGTTTTCTGAAGTCTCTCAAGGAAGGCAGATTAACATTCATTGTTGGGAGGCACCAGGTTGTACTTCGTCCTGTGCTTTGACACATTCGTTAGCACAGACTCTAAGTTTTCAATTACTGAATCCATGGAGTAGCACACACACGCGCGCACACACATACACACACAAGTTAGAAGTAGTGAGGGAGAAGGGAAAAAGCACTGACGTGAGCCATAAGCACTGCAGTTTTGACAACTCGCTCTCTCCTGTTCTGTCTATGTGTAGCCTGTAGGCAGCACGTTTTCTTAATGACACCTGGAGGTGCATTTTAGTCATCAGCCACTATCACTACTTATATCAGATATCAGAGGAATATGAAAAGTATGCAATCTTGGAATCTTTAGTCTTTAGTGGAGAGTTGATATGACTCATGGAGCAGGTGAGGAACCTGCAAAAATTCCTCCCTGTGAATTGACAGGTACGAAACATTTTTTAGATAATGAGATGCCCACAGGAAGAAGCATAAGGCAATTTGTATGACGCGGTCATTCAGAATTTCTAATTTCAAAGACCAGCATAAATTATATGAACAAAATTAAATTAGATTTCTGACATGTAAAGTGATTGAAAGTTGTCACTTCTGACCTTACAACAAGAAAAACCTGGACAGCCTTGGAGCAACCAGAGACACGAGGTCTCAGGGTAAATCACTACCCTGGGACCTCTAGAGGCAGGTGCATCTAGAGATACAGCCTGGTCTGCTCACTGGGAACGGAGTCCTGGATCCATGAACTGGCAGTAACACTTAAGTGGCAGTTTGATTAATTGCTTGAGGCTGAGTGTGGACTACATGAGACTGAGAAACATCTGGCGGCCACAATCTGTGGGGTGGGAGGTACAAATCTCTGGATTTTACCTCCAGGACCTCGACCAGCTTCTTGTGGTAAAGCTCCAGGAAAGATACCTTCAAATCCAGGGCACAAGGTAGGAGAGAGTAATCACTGTGAAAAGTACCCAGAGCCTTCTCCATCCCTGAGGCCTACTCTTTGGGGGAAAAGCTTTGCCAGAGCCTCATGATTCCTCTGCTTGACAACTGGACTTCTACCCACTTCAGCCCCCTTCAGCTTTCTGGTCTCGCTGGAAGGAGAAAGTATAGTCTGCTGGGTTCACGCCTCATGAAAACAGGGTAGGAATGTGGCAGCCGTATAAGGGAATGAACGGCTGGTGATAGAGATTGTCTAGCTCGTCTCGGGGAGAAGTCCATTACGAGGACTGAAATTTAATCAGCAGATATTATAGCAGAAATAGTTTACTTAGGTAAAAAAAAAAACTAAGAAAATCTGTAAGAGAAAAAAAATGTGTCATTATTAATGCAGTAATTCTGGCAAATGCATCATACTAATGTCAAATACCAATAAAAGGAGAAATTACTTGTGGGCTATATGGAACCTTCTGGACTATCTTCACAACTTTCTCTGTAAATCTGAATTTATTGTAAAATAAAAAGTTTATTAGAGATGTATATACACTAAGGGAGAATAATACTTTGAGTAAATAATGTAACTATTGTACTATGGCAAAATGGCAATAGCTTCTTTCTTTTGAGGAAAAATACTGAACAGAAATGTCAGTAAAGGCAAAATCTCCCAGGTATGGGACCTACATCTTTAGGATACAAGAGTACTGATTGTCTCTCTTGGCAACTAATATTGACTTATGAAATTCAGACTTAAAATAATTACATGATTTTTGCTGTACTTTCCAGATATAAAGACTAATAAAAGAATTTGATCGCCATTTCTTAAAATGCACACTGAATATACCCATTAGTACACTTTCCATGCTTGGTGTTGATGGAAAATCCATCTTTAACCATAAAGCAATTGATTTTCATAAGCGTACTTTTCATATATTACTGATTTTTATTCTGTGAAGCTCACGATTACAAGACATTTGTTTGAGTGTAATCTACTCTCTGCCTTTGCTTGGGATCTCTGGTTTATTCAAGTTACCAAAGACAGAAATAGCTCCAGTTTTGGCAATTCCCATTCTCTTTTCCCATAGGGGATATTCACTATTTAGCAAAGAGCATTTTCAAATGCAAATGACCCTCAGATTAGGGCAGCCCTCCTTCTTTCAACCACTGCTAAACCACCACCTGCCCCTGCTCCTATTCGAGCCTGGGCTACTCAGCCCATGTGCGTCTCCTCCAGTATTTTATTGGACAATCTGTTTCAGCTTCGCAAGGGAGCCAGCAAATTATGTATTGCTCGTTTTGTCAAAGTCATCATGGATGACAATTCCGGCATCAAGAGGCTCATTTTATTCTGCAGATGTTTTTATCAAAATAGAAGATAAATCATGGCTTCCCTTCTTTGTTTTGTTTTATACTTCTGGGGATAATGGAGGGCACAAAGAAAAACTCTTCATTAATAAAGAAAGAAAGAAATAGACTCAAGTGGATCACCATGCGTGCTTTTCAGATATGCAGAGCACACGCTGATAAGAGATTATATTTAGCACCCATGTAATAGGCTTGGGGTAGGGGTGGTGATGTTGGAGGAAGTAATCTTAATTTTAAGAGATTCACTTTGTCTCATTCCTTTCAGAGTAGTGGGCTCAATTTCACTTAGAATTCCCACACAGAGTAATGTTCCCCATAGCATCTTCCTAGAAGATGCAGCATAAAATGTTTCTGAAAAAAATAAATGGTTAATATCACTGGTGAATCTCTCTGAGAGACTGTCTCCATGTTCTCCCGAAATGCAGCTAGGCTCTCTGATTTTTTGACAGAGTATCAGTGGATCTCTTGTTTTGGCCTGCTGAAAGCTATGCTCCAATTTAGGACTGAGGATGAGGTCAAAAAAATGGGTGCGTGGATATGTCTTCACCTTCAACTACAAGGTGTGATAGTTGATAAAAGGAAAGCAAAACTCTTAAATAAATAGAAATATTGAATAGAGACAAAGAAATGGTGTTCTATTAGAATTCCAGGAGTGTGATTAATGTAGCTGAACAGGCCTCACAGTAATTTCTATAGCGTCTAGTGCGACACAGAATTTGATGGGATTAAAGTCGGGGGCAGGTTTGACAGTTATAAGAGGAGAATGAAGAATGTTAGGTGGCGCATGACTCTCCGTGATGCAGAGGAAAACATGGTGAAAGGCAGCCAAGGATGAATATAAGTTTGGAAATTCTCTAGAAGGGAAAGAAAATGCTAGAGAAGTAGCTGACTATGGAAAGGAGAACAGTTGATACAACAGGACTGTTACTTGTAGCATCATCTTTGCCAGTGAGTTCACCGTGTGCCAGACACAGTACCACATGCATTTTGTACGTAGTATTGCTCATTATCTTCACAACCACACCTTGAGCTATCTCCTTTTATTTTAGTATGAGGAACGGTGGCTCACAGAAGTTATGCCGCTTGTCCAAGACTTCTTAGCAAGTGCTTTCTGAATCATTTCGGACAGTGGCTAAGAGCGTGAGTTGCCCTCCAATGGTCTTTGGTATGAGTCGGGGCAATCCAACATTTTTAATGGTATTACTTTTCATGAGTGTGTACTCATGGGGCATCATCAATTTACTTCATAGACTCCTTTCCCACCTATTCATTGAAGATCTGTCTGACAAACACTACACTAGGTTCTGGACAACAGGGATACAGTACCTAAACACTGTTACCAAACAATTCTCGGAGGAAGGAATTAGCGTATCAACCTCTCACTCCTCTTAGAATATCCATGGAAAGTTATTTCTTTTCTACATCATTGTTTCTTTTAGACTTGAACTGATGTCTCCAGGAAACCCTTAGATGTTTTGGATCAGCACTGCAATTTTATACTTAAGGGAGAGACTCCTTCTTATTTCTCAATTGTTCTACCATCAAGTCTGAATAAAACATGAGCTGATCAATATATAAAGTAACCATAAGACTAGGCCACTGCAGTGACTGTTTGTGGTGATTTTTTTCTCTCTTTTCCCTTACTTCTGCATGATTTTACATTAAAATTAAGGCAAGAACAACAATAGAACAGGGAAAGCAAATAAGGTTTTAACAAGCTTTCAATAGACTGACAAAAGGAGATGGGAAACTAGAAACGTGAAAATAATAAGCAGTAACTCTGTCAAGAAATACAGCTTCCAAATGGATCTTGAATGGGAAATTTACTTATTTATTTGCATCTTCCAGTTCAGTTTTGCGTTAACTATTTTTCCCCTCTTGTTTTGAAAACCATTTGGATTTATTGCATCTCCCATTGTTCTTTTGCATTTCTTGTTTGTTTCTCAACATCCAATCTTCTTATTTTAACATCTCTTTATGTTCAGATTTTTCAGACACCATTTACTTGTGTTTTCTACAAATAGTAGAAATCATGGAATGAACAGTTAGAGTTATTGTTAGTGCACAAATAGCTTAAGACAGACCGTAAAGTCCCCAGTGATCAAGGAGCTATCTAATGCTGACTAGTTCCAGCAGTGACAGCAAACATTTTCATAAGCCAGATGCTTAGCTTTCAGCTCAACCCCATCAACTCACCCCCACCATGTGAGGATCTCCCATTACTTTTCCAAAAAGCCTATTGTCTTTCTGACACTCAGAGAAATTCCACAGTTTCTAAGGTGTTTCCCCAGCTTCATTCTTTCTACAATTGCATATAACTCAAAATGATGGAGTCACACGGCAAAAGACGAGCATGCATTATTTTTTTATCAGCCATAGAAAATTCAGATGCAGAATTTTAAGTGGATGCTAAAGGCCTCTTGCCTAAGATGCTGCCATGCATAGGAAAAGGAGGTGAGTAAAGCTGTTTCATTTCCTAAAGAGCAAGATTAGGCTGTTTTATAAACTAATATTTTAGATACATCATAACTCAAATTACCATGACTTAGGGTACCAGAGCATGACAAAATGTTAACTGTTTTTAAAACTTATTGATTTCTTTAACTTATAAAAAATTCACTTTGGAATCAGTGGTCATAGCATTAGTCAAGTTGTTAAATTTTCTTTAAAAAAAAAAACTTGTCCATATTGCTCTAAAATTCATTATATGGAAGCATTGCATTTCTCAGACTTTTTCTCTCATAGACATGAGGACAGTAAATATCAGAAATATTTTGTGTTGAGCAAGATTGAGAATGAACTCACCAGCTAGGAAGGTAACACTCTCAGTGACCTTCCAACTTATGGTTTTAGATATTAGCTCAATATAGGTCAGCTCTATGGGGAAGAGTCCTGTCCTCTGGAGTAGGTGTGATGTGTGGCTGAAGGCAGAGGGTTTGAGAATCTAGACTACAGGAGGTTTATGGTTCTGAACTACTGAGAGTCAGTCCAGCCACAACAAACACAGGTGGGTGTGTTGGGCTTCTAGGCCGTTATAACAATCTACTATGAACTAGGTGGCTTTTAGCAACAGGAAAGTATTCTCTCACAGGTGTAGAGGTGAGAAATCTCAAATCAAGGGCCATGTTCTCTCTGAAGTCCAGGGGAGAATCCTTCCTTCCCTCTTCCAGGTTCTGCTGCCTGCTGGCAACCGCCGGCATTCCCGGGTCTTTAGATGCGACACGGCAGTCTCTGCCTCCGTCTTACCTGATCTTCTCTCCTACATGTTTGCATCTGTGTCTGTGTCCAGGGTTCCTTCTTCTTCTGAGGATGACAGTCGTATTGCATTTAGGGCCCACTCTAATACTGTGTGACCTCACCTTAGTGTGATTGCATCTGCAAAGACTCTTTCCAAGTAAGGTCACATTCAAAGGTTCCAGGTGGACATGAATTTTGGAGGGAACACTATCCAACCCAGCACACTAAGATTGCAAGTTCCATTTCAGGTGACATATATCTAAGAGACATCTCAAATTTAGCACGTCCAAATCTGAACGCCCGATTTTCTATCCTAAGATACATGTTCTACCCATTGTCTTTTCCATTTTGGTTCAACAATAACTGAATGCTTCTAGGTGCTCAGACCTAGAACCTAAGGATTATTTCTTTTCACTTCTTCCTTTCACAGCCTATATCCAACACATCCAAAAATTCTATTCTCTTTCTTGGTTGTAAATTCTATTTAGAATCTGGCCACTCTTCACACCTCCTACTGCAAATGCTATTGCATGGGCAGCCATAGTCTCTCACTTGGACCGTTTCAATAGCCTTTCAACTGGCCTTCCACTTCCATCTTTTTTCACCAATAGTCTAACTTTAAGAAAGCAGAGGAAGTGATCCTTCTCAAATATAGGTCAGATTACATCACTACTCTGCTAAAATCTCTCCAGTGGCTCTTCATTTCACTCAGAGTGAAAGCCACCAGGGGTGTCCAACCTGCAGCCTGCAGGCTGCATGTGGCTTAGGATGGCTATGAATATAGCACAACACGAAATCATAAATTTACTCAAAACATTATGGGATTTTTGTGATTACGTGTTGCAATGTATTTAATGGATAGCCCAAGACAATTCTTCTTCTAGTGTGGTCCAGAGATGCCAAAGGTTTGGATGCTACTGGACCTTACAATATCCAATGGAAGACAACCCATCTGACCTCATCATCCCATCTCCCTTGCTCAGCTCCATTCACACTGCCCCCTCGCAATTTGTCAATCATACCAATTATGCTTCCACTTTAGGGCCCTTGAATGGCTATTTTCTCTGTCCAAGGAAAACTTTGAAGTTACTAAAGTCTCTACCTTGCTGGAGAAGTCAGGGTAAGTTGCACAAAATCTTGTTCAAAATAATGTAAAATGAACTCATGTGTCATTCCTAGTTCTCTCATCTAAAACAAAGCAAACCCCTATAAACCACAAAAAATACTTCCTCTGAATCATTTGAATCCCTATAATAATAAGAACATGGTACTTTCTACATACTTTTATACATATACTGCACACCATATCGAATTGACTTTTTACACTGTAATGTAATCTATAGACTTTTAGTGAGCTTTAGATCCATTACAATATTTAAAAGATGATCTTTAATGTATGTTAAGTGAGAAAACTGTGTAATTATGTGATGGATAGAAAGACTTTCTTGTCCTTCTCCAGTACCAGAATGTTAAGTCTGAGTGTCTAATCTTGGTGTCACAGGTCCACCTGTACCTTATCTAGAGAGAGTGGATTTATAAGAAATTCCAAGGCTTCTCCCAGCTTTTTCCAATAACACCCTTGGACCCATCATCTGGATTTATTTCCCTACAAAAGGAAATTTAGTAAGAAAAGATTTTCACAGACTAACAGAATTATCCAAGGAAAGACAACTTCAGACAACTACTTAGCCTTAGACTCAAAAGGAAAACAGATATTGTTTATCTATGAAAACAAAGAAACAAACAGGTGTCCAACAAAAGACACAAGCATTTAAAGAGAAACTTGTAAAACAGAAGTTGGAAATAAAAACCAAGTGTGCAGAGCTCAGGAAGGAGATGGAAGAGAACCAATAAAACGGAGTAGAGAAGACAGAAAGGCACACAAGAAACAACAATGAGACATAAGCAACAATAAGACATAGCTTCAATGGAAAGTTCTGGCAAGAACACTGTGAATGCATATGACAAAATTGCCACAGATGAAACAATAGTAAAGTGCCATTTAAGACTGATTACAGAAAACATACTCAGTGTAGAAGACAGAAGAAGAAAACTAAATACATATAAAAAGTGAAGTCCCTGAACATGAGAATAGAACATATGGAACATAAAAATATAAAAATAAAACAACACTGAAATTTCAGAAAAAGCTTGTATTTGCAAATAAAGACACACACACCTCTCCTTGTCCCTAAATTATTGATTTGAAAACATACTGGTGATATAATTGACCTTCAAAAATAAAGAAAAAATAGGACTTCTATTTTTATAATAGGAATTCTATTTTTTTGGACCAATACTTTTGGCTAAAAATGACAAAATTCACTAGATATTATATAAACAATTCTTCCAAGTCTCGAGGAGCTGTGAAGACAACAACAATGTGTGGGAATGTGGAAATATAAGAGGCGTCCTGCACTGGCGGGTTTGATCGTAGGGCGCTCGTGACTGCTGGCAAACGCGGGCCTCTGGTTTGGCAAGCAGGGTCCTCTCTGCTCTGAACAGGTAACATCTCCACCTTAACCTGGGAACATAAAAGTGAACAGGCCGAAACTCTGTCCACAGAGGACACAGGGAAGTTGCCTTCATGCTGAACAGACAAAGGGTGCAAAATGAAAAACAACCATGAGGAGTTGTGGTTCTTGCTTTGCTGTTGCTTAGATTCATTGTTCGGGTTCACGTGCACCATATATTGTTTACACTTTCCTAATTTGTAAAATTCAACTCAGCATTGTTGTGGGAATTGCACGACGGGTGTTTGTACATGGCACTTAGCACAGTGACTGGCACTGAACACGGACTCAAAGGTAAGGGAGGACAACAAGGCATACACTCTGGGGGGCACCCACTTCTCCTGACAGGCTAGGTGAAAACTCATGAAAACCATCCAAGTTGGGTACCCCCCAAACACATTTTGGCATAAAAATACCAACACAATAAAAATAATGGAGAGGCTTTTGAATTTTATTATAAGGAGTTATGACCTATGAAATAATCCTTTACAATTAAGCTATCTCTCTTAAAGCCCACAAATACTTACTAAAAGTTAGATTTTCCTTGAATTACAATACTATGCTTCTATCCTCCCTTCATTCCAGAGTTGTTCCAGTGACATTTCTCAGGCCCATAGGACATAGAATGAGAGAATGTTTAGGTTGGTGGCAGAACCTTGCGTTAGAGTTAGTGGACTGTATTTTCAGATGGAGCCGTGCTCCCCGAGAGCTGTGAAGCTTGTGGAAAGTATCCCTTTCTGGGCCTTACAATGCTGATGTAGCAAGTGCAGTTAATGAATCCTGGTTTCCACTCCACTCTCAAATGCGCTCACTGAGCTTTTACAGTATGAGGAAGGAAATGTGCAAAATGCATCATGTATCGTGTCCATAAATTCTGGGTTAAAACAACAGGGCCTTTGGTGGGACTTACTTCTTTGGTATTGACATTTAGTTGTATTCTGAATCATCTCTTTTTGTGTGCATAAATTTAATTAAGATTATAAAATGACAGTTTTTTTTCATTATAGTAGATGTTTAATAAAAGTAATGTTGATCGATTAAAAGGCAGAACTCTGGATTTGGTAAGGAGGACAGAAACTTTAATCAAAGTCATTTTTCTTTTCCAGGATAAGTAAACGACCACAAACCTTATACTACAGGAAGATTTGGTTTAGAAAGAATCTTCTGTACACTACTACCAAGTTCTGACAGGACCCACTGTGTAGCTGTAGGATGCATATAAAGGAAAATCTTGATATGGAAGTTTTTTAGGAGAACCATTAACAGGCTAAAAATTTGGAACTGTCCACTCTGGCCTGCAAAGCTTTTACAGTTTGTCCACTGTCTCCAGCTGATCACCTCCTAGAGATGTGTACTCTAGAAATATTTAACATCTTTGAATTCTCCCAGTACAGTTAATGCCACCTGTCTTTGTGTTTGATGTACACACAATGCAAATGTACATACTCTTTATCCAAAAAATGTTTACTTTTCCATCAACACCTAGCTCAGGGCTCACCTCACCCAAGAACCTTTCCTTCACGCTGCTGACCATCCGGCCCTCTCGGTCCTGGAAACGGTTCCTTTTGTTGTGCTCAGCCCTATCCACTGTATGGGCACGTTGGGTTTTGTATGCGTGCCTGCACATCTGTCTTTCTTCCTATGTTGAAAATAGGCATGAAGGACAGGTTATTCAAAGATATAATTTCAACAAAAAAACAAGTATTTGCTGAATAATACACTTAATGAATTTGTGAGTGAAATGGGTGGGCACCAACCCTAAATCATTTTGATGATTTTATTAGTATAAATGTACTAGTTAGCTCAGAAATTCTTGTTTGTTTTCCAGCAGCTTTACCGAGATCTTATTTATATACCAGAATGTTCCTCACTTGAATTGAACAGTTCAATGATGTTGAGCACATCTTTCTAGCATTACACACCCCACAATTTTACCAGAGGACAGTTTTTCTGGACATCTTGCGTAGACCAACTAAACAGCTTTAACTTAAAAATAAATAACAAATAAATGGAGGCAGGAAGGAGGGGAGGAATAGACTGTGATATAATTAGTCCTGTGCCTTCTACAACAATACTAGTTAAAGTGAAATATATGATGTTAATTGCTAGCTATGTAAAGACACACTTTGAAGTCAGATTTATTATATATCTCATCTAGGAACAATTAAGTTAATTGTCTTTCAACTTCATTTTTTACTCCTTTCATTACAGCCCTTTTCATATACTGCCTGATACATCATGTTTTGTATCTGTCTGGGTGAAAGAGCAAGAACCACAAATTGTATTTCTATATTCTGCTTCTGGACTTGTACTATTTAGCCCATAGTAGGAGAAAAATAGTGCAGTGCATCAAACTGAGAAACAAGGAAGAAAACGGAAGGAGTGCTGTATCATCACAGGAAACATATGACAGGAAGCCAGATCACAGCCCCCTTTTGCCTTTAAAAATCTGACTGAGGAAATAGTTCGTAGGTCTTTCTAATTTCATTTCTGCACTTTAAATTACTAGAAGGGTTTTGTCCTTTAGTGACTTATCACTCCAGAGAAATAAAGTATGAGGATGTAGCCCTCTATTTATAAAGGTCAATTCACCTAACATTTAATTTTATTTATTTTTAGAGAGGGGGGAGGGGAAGGAGAAAGAGTGGGAGAGAAACACCAGTGTGTGGTTGCTTCTCATGTGTCCCCTACTGAGGACCTGGCCTGCAACCCAGGCATGTGCCCTGACTGGGAATCGAACCAGCAACCCTTTACTTCACAGGCCTGTGCTCAATCCACTGAGCTACACTGGCCAGGGCTCACCTACTGTTTTTTAGGAGAGGTTGACAAGCTTTAAATCATCTTAGGCAACTTTTCAGTGCATTTTCTGGTAGGAAGCTAAAGAGAGTAAAGTATTCAACTAAAATCCCAAGGCTGTTTTAAGAAATAATTATCCAAGTTGAAAAAGTATAATAGCACCAGAAAAGTGAGCCCTGCTTCATCTGCTCCATCAGTACCCCAAGTCCTCAGAAGAAAACACTGAATACGAAAGTTGACCTATTTTTGTCCTTATTTGAATCCTGGGAAACTACTTCCACACCATGGAGTTTGAAGGTCAGTCTAATTTTTTGGATAGTTGAATGTATATTAAATTAAATTTCTGAATTTTGGGAGTTGTCTACCAATAATTAATAGCTTGTTAATTGTATGTAAATGTCTATGTCCTTTAACCTGGTGATGTTTTATTTCTCTCTTTTCATTTAGTGCTTACTCATCCATATTACAAATTTTTGATAATTTTTTATGTTAAATGCCTACTTATCGGTACACAAGTCCCATGTCACAAGCATCTTTGTATTTTTTATTGCACCACTAAAAAATGCACTAAGGTGCATACCTGTCACATCACACATTCTTTCCCACCATTGCCAGGTACGTTCTATTGATTTCAAAGCCATTCACCTTACCACTGCTTTGAAGTGATGCTTTGTGAACAGTCTTGTTCTATAGCAAAGCCATCCCCCCCTGCAAAACAGCAAGAAGGAGGCTGCAGCATGTCTCTTATAAGCAATAATTGGTTGCCTTGTAACTCTTTGGCCTGAATGCTTCCTAATCTGTAACACACAAGGCTCTGTTCAAGAGAATAACATATTCCATTTCTGTTCACAGAACCAGTGCTTGATGCAAAAAAAAGATAGAAAATAAGATTGGTTCTTTATTGGTCATAATTATACCCACTATACTGCGCAAGATATGGAAGGCTTAGATAAAAGCAAATGAATTTACTTTTTAAATTGAGTTCACTAGATGAAATCATATATCGAAGTACAAATCTTTTGGCTGTTCAATTAAGACTATCTTATTTTTTCCAACAACTTATAGGCCCATTTTGTATTATTTTGCATAAGTATTTCAACCAATTTTCATAAATTTGCATCTTTGTTTAAAGAGCCCTAATGCCAATTATGTATAATAAATGTAATTAATTAGTGCATTCCACAGCTACTGCATTCAAGTCTGGCTTACAGTTAGAAACCTCAGAATGGCTAAGTATGGGACATTGCTGGTAAACCTGCAGTCTATCCTATAGTCCCCATGGCAAAGTAAGAAGTGAGGTTGGGAAAACTTCCCAGAGAGATTAAATATATCAGATATATGATGCCCAGGAAGCTTTGTTTTAGTAAACCTAATTCAATGCTTAAACATAAACAAAGAGGGAAGGACCTGCTTGTGCCAGCATCAGCTTCTGCCTGTAACCATCACTTTTGCATGTAGTCCTCAGGTTTGGCCATCCAACCAGGAAGTATAATTTGCTCTTTGTAGCACATCCCTCTCAGAGGAAAGGTAGAAAGAAGAGGGCAATGCATGAGTAACTCCTGTCTAATACAAAACTTCGTTGTTCAATTCTGAGTTCATTCAGAAAGCAAGGGAAAAGCATGCTATTGTCTTTTTCAATGCATTTAAGGGTGTGTGCCCATAGCTCCTTATGTCGTGCATTTACTCTTTCACAGAAAGTTCAGGACACCAGGTACATGTGGCATGTTTGCTGTGATGAAGCAAAGAAAACCTGTCGTGTAAGAAGATTAGCTTGGCTTTAAAAAATATTTTCAGCTTGGAAGCTTAGGAGTGACTCTTTTGTTATTCTAATCATCAGAATTTGATGAAATTAGAAAACTATAATTGGCTGCTCTGGATGTACCCATCAGGTTGCTTCAAGTTAAAGTCCGTGCAGTTAGAATCTTTAATGCAGTAGGTGGTTGGGCAAGAAGAAAATGACTGGCCTTCTCATCTACCTCTGAGTTGCACGGGAGACATATCTTAGTTATTCCTTAAATTGATTTTTGCCTGAATGTTCCCTCAGGACTTAAAATATATTTTTATATATCATAATTTAATGTAATGTAATTCAGGAGGGTGGTTGTCCTTCCTTTCAAAACTTGGATAGTCCTGAGCGGTTTGAATTTCAAGTCACACTGCTAGAATTGTCTTTTTGTCTCAGATTTTCATTCAAGTAGTGCTGGTGACACCAGTTGGGGACCTGGTGGCTCTGGGCTGGTAGGTCACACAGTGCAAAGGAATCAGTCAGGCCTGTTTTCACATGACTCCCTGGGATCCTGCCCTGACAGCCTTGTTGAGACAGATGATAGATGTCCGTGAAGCCACCAGATTTCCAGATTTAAATGTACAAAGGCAGAGTTGTCTTATGTGTTACACAGACCTTCTATGTAGGACAAGGTTGAGCCTGTCAGGTTGGAGCACAGTCATGGAAATAAAAAGACCCGGGTCTACTTAGGAGTGCCTTCTGGTGAGCTGTATGTAGAAATAAGTTCACCCAAAGCTTCTTGTTTTCCTATATTGGGGCCAGAGTTTGGCATAATTATTATTTCTTATAAAGTGACTGGGTCTCAGAATTTTTATCTTAGAGGTTTCAAAATGCTTTACTTTTCATTTTCTTATGTCAGTGCAGATATGAGGGGCATTGTGTATATTTTCAACAAAATAATTAATATTAACTGGCATTCAATCCACTTTGGATGGAATTGATGGCTTAGAGGTGATCACTAATATACACCCCCCCCGAAAAGGCAATATAATGAACTGTGACCAAAGCCTATGTGTCCTTTAGCCGTGGAAATGCTTACTGCCTGCCACCAAGTCCATCGGCTGGGAAACCACAAAGCCTTTGTCCTATACTTATGTTTAATGGGATCTGATGTCACTAAGAATCTAGAAATTTCTGGGAGTAAAAGGAAAAAATTGTTGCCCCAGATTTAGCCAACACTGTACATATAGTGGACCTCCAGCTGGATTTTAAGTATTTCTTGTGCTGAGGTTTGATTGATTCTTTGCGAAGTCAACACATCTGCAGGGTGAGTCTTCAAAAAGAGCAGGAAGAGTCTCTTTCATTACAATTAACTCCTAGAAAAAGGGCTCCAAAAGAGCACGTATTCTGAAACTATATATGTGTGTGTGTGTATTCTTTGGAGAGTCTTGGTTGTCAGGAGTATTTTCAGTATTTCATGTGTTTTCCTCCCTGTTCCTGACCTCATTTGTCTAGACCTTCAAGTCCCAGTTCCCCTGAACAGACAGGGAAAGATGGCCATGGGCAAGCGTATTTGATGATAGCATAGTGTGGTGCAAGTGAACACTTCTAAATGAGAGTATCAGCAGGGCTGTTAAAGTACCAAACTTCACGAGGCAAAGATTGTTGCTCTGAACTTTGGGCAATGACAACTTAGATGCCCTTCTTGTCATTTACTTGCCTTTGCTTGGGTTTCTTCTGTGTAATAATTCATGTCATAGATGACATCTTGGGATAAGATAACTTAAGGTGATCTTGTCAAACCACCCCCTAGATGGCATTTTATTTTCTTACATATCTATAATACAGAACATTTTACACAGCACACAGTTTATCTTGACAATGAACACTTGTAGGAAATAGGTCTGGGTTGGGTTGGAAAAATAAAACCCAGAGAAGATTAGAGACTTGCATTGACCCAGGTTATGTGCAGATTTTAGGTACAGTCTGAGATCCAGATCCGATATCATCATCTACTCCAAAACCTTTCTTATATTCCATCAATGTCTGCTAAAAATAAGGGATCCTGTTACCAAAAGGCCTTTGGTTAGTCGAGAAGGGAGGTGGGTGGGTTAAAGCAAATTTGGAGGAGTAATCATTTTTGCAGACAAGAAAAAAAGGTGTGGATAAGAGAAGGAAAATGTCAACAAAGAGAATTGTTGGCAAAACAGGGAAAAGGACAAACATTGCCTAGGGAAAGGATAAAAAAGAGGCTCAAAAAAGAAAAGAAGATGTAGAAAACTTGTAAGTGAGGCTATTGTTTGGGATCTGCAGTATACAACCCCCCATATTCCTCCCTGACTTATTTCTGACACAATCTATATTTTTGACAAATGCATTGGTTTGAGTAGATTCTGTGTAAGTAATGAGATATACCAGGTTAAAGCTGGCATAAAGTGGCTTATAGTGACATACCCTACAGTTAAACTGAAGTAATATTTTTAATGTTTTTTTATTGTTGTGCAAGTACAGTTGTCTCCATTTCTCCCCTATCACTCTCCTCTGTCCCAACCATCCCCATCTCCCACCCTTGATCCTACCCCACTTTGGCTTTGTCCATGGGCCCTTTATACATGTTCTTTGGTGCCCCCTCCCCTTTTCCTCCTGTTACCCCTCCCTTCACCCCTCTGGTTACTGTCAGTTTGTTCTTTATTTCAATGTCTCCAGTTATATTTTGCTCGCTTGTTTTTTGTTGTTGTTGATTAGGTTCTACTTACAGGTGAGATCCTAATATTTTAACATAACCTGTTTATGTTTGTTTCTTAGGCTGCATTAAAAATAAGTACCTTCTTCATTGTTTCATCTTTCATATCTATTCCCATATCAAATGTGATACATGATAGGTGCTCACTACATTTTATTTGGAATTTTTTTACTGTTTGAAAATATATACTGTTTAAAGCTTTTTTTCTAGAAGACCTAAAAAAGGATGTTCAGCATTAATAACAGCCCCAGCACCTAAAGAAATATGTTATGACAAAGCTTATTTTAATATTTAAGTGAGTATGATATTTATATATCCTGCCCTGTCCCAGAAAGCATATATGATGTATTTATCCTGTAGGACTTTTGTTTTGTTTTGTTTGCTTTGATGTTGTTGCAAATAATAAAAATCTATAATGGGCAATTTGAGCAAAAGTAAATTTACTGGAAAGATATTGGGTTACTCAGAAAATCAGTATACACAACAGAAAACTGGGCCATCCACACAATTTCAAACAGAACAAAAACAATACGGGGTAGAGAAAATATTCGGGCTGGATATCAGGGAGCCAGAGTTAGGATAAATAAACATTATCCCTGTTTGCAGAGCTTGAAACTCTTTTGCTGAGATTCGAAGTCCCAAGAGAAAGAATCTGACTGGTTAACTTAAGTCTCATGCTAACCTACCTGTTGGCTATATTGAGTTGGAGGGAAATGACCTAGTCAGAGGAGGCTATAGTGTCTCTAAGGCCTCCTTTGGCTCCTATAGTGGAGGGAATGAATGATTTACAGCCCCATCCAGATTGAAACCAATGAAGGAGAGTAAATTCATTAAATAAAATAATGAGGGCTTTTGTAAAGCACCCACAAATGCTAGGCAGGCAGCACAGGGAATATCCACAGCATTTGGACACCTTCTGGAGCTTTCCATATTCAGAGAATAGAAACTGTAAAATCACCCCAGAATGAGACCATGACTAAGAGGCAAATGAGGAACCAACCATCCCCGTCTCTGTGTACACACACACGCATACATGCTACACAGCCTCCCACGCCCATGGTGCAAGATTCGTTCAGAAAGATGAACATTACCACTTCAGCAAACGGAGGGGTTTCAGAAACAAAGCAAAGGAAGACTTCCAGATTGGTTCTTGTTTTCTTTTGTGTTTAAATTGTTTTCTAAGATGCCTTTAAGTTAAGCTTTCTTTCATTTATCAGTTGTATTGTATTTGATGGAAATTGTATTGATGGAAATTGTATTTCCCATCAAATGACAATATCCTCTCCCAGTTTTCAACACCTGTCTATTTTAAAGGGTTATCTAAGAGTGCCTATTAAAGAGCATCTGAAAGAATGTGGGGTCTCGACTATGAATGGCTAAGGAGAAACCAGTACTGGGAAGTTCTGAAAACGGGGCTAGTTCCGGAGTCCATCATTTCTACCTGTCACTGACAAGTCGCCAGGCCACTGTAACTGACAATCATTAGTCACGTCTTCTTGAAGCACAGAGGGAAAGCGATAGAAAAGCAGTGGACACTGACGTGTTTTTGGAGGATAGATACTTTCTTTCCACGCACTGGTCATATTTTGATGACTTTACAGATTAAAAAGTATATATATATATATATATATATATATATATATATATATATATATCTGCCAGTAGTACCAGACTAGATTCACACCAACCTATTTTAAGTAGGCAGCAAAGCTGCAAATTTTGCTGATTCCGAATTCTGTAGTAGGGAAAGGAATTCTGATAATCTTGTGAGAACACCATTCAAAAGATTACCAAGAAAGACGACACTTGTTACTCTTTTTGTAGAAAAGATTGGAAGGCTACTAAAGAAAATTTTCTAAATGTTGAAGATATAAAAATATAATATGCCAAAATATCAATCTGAAGCAAAACTAAACTTGTTAAATATGCATGTTTTGCAAAGACAAACCAATGCTGGTTATGTCGTCTTTTATGAATTCCCTGCAAACAGCTTTTAAAATGTGCAGAGCACTTTACAGATCACCGAAAACCTAAATACCAAAGAGTCCGTTGAGGTGAGATATATTTAGCTGCCCACTGTGCCTATGCCCGCATTCGCCATTTTTGCCTGCTGCTATGTCAAGGACTTTTAATGCATCAGTGCTCCTTTTGCAGGTAAAAAAAAAAATTGATGCAAATCTGCATTGGAGGATGCAAATGTTTTTTCCTAAAAACGTGCATTTATGCCTCAGGGTTAACCTCAGGCTCTGTCAAGAATACATTCAAAATGAAGAAGAAGTAGTTTGTAGGACTAGAAAATTTGGAACAGTGCCTTTTAAAAAAACTCTGTCCTCCCCTACACTATTAAATTGTATAATTTTGCTTTAGAATGTACAATTCCTAGTTGAAAAAACATATTCATTAGATTAACTTCATTTGAAAGAAAGATAGAAGAAGCAGCAACCAGAAGAGTGACCTTGGAACATTCCAGAAACATGATAGTTCATAAGTTGGTTCTGGTCCAGATGTCACTGAGAAGGAAGAGGGAGGAAAAGGTCTTTGGCAAGATCCCACTTATTTTGATGTCTGATATCTCTGTTCCCTCCAACTAGATGTAGTTTCACATTAGTCATATTTCAGTATTGGGTAGACAGATGAACTTGTCCTGTTCAATCACTAATATTGATTCCCTGCTGCAAAAATGAAACTTTGATTTGCCTTGGAACCAAATATGCTAGCCATATGCAAAATTAAAGACAGAAAATTAACAGGTGCTCCAATCAAACATTTAAAAAATAGATTCAGTAATGGACCACATTCCATTATGTTTCTTTCTAAATACTATGGCATAACCTCTGTCCATGTACAAATATTCTTTCCGGGTTAATGACTGGTGTTCCCAATAGACAGAGTGGAAATACAATCTAAATATTGTATAGCAATATTTCTACTACATTAGGCTAAATCTTTATGCTGACCCAAAGGGTGTAATTTTTTTTATTTTTGTTTTGGGGAGCCCTGTCAATTTTCTAGACTGGCCTGTAAATGTAATAATAAAAAAATATGAAGTACCATAACATATGTGACCACATTTCCTGTTAAAATGCATTCATGACTGCATTCAGCATAGAATAAGGCACTTGAGATTTGTGCCATAGATAAGGCACACTAGTTTGGAAAATTAACATTATAATGTTTAGAGACTTGTATTTTTAATAAGTAAACATTAGCATGAAAAATGGTTTTGTAAAATTTATGAAAAATGGGTGACTTTATATGGAGCTCTTTCAATAAGCACTTTCATATTAGAAATATATACCAATGGTTGTTGTAATGTTCACTTGGAACCTTGAACTATATAGAAAAGATCCACTCAGTTACTGATGGGCACCTAGGCTGTTTCTAGCACTTGGCTATTGTAAATTGTGCTGCGACGCACATCGGGGTGCATAGGCTCTTTTGAATTGGTGTTTCAGGATTCTTGGGGTATAATTCCAGCAGTGGGGTTGCTGGATCAAGCGGCAGTTCCATTTTTAGTTTTCTGAGGAAATTCTATACTGTTTTCCACAGTGGCTGCACCAATGTGTTTCCACCAATAGTGCCCTAGGCTTCCCTTTTCTCCACAACCTCTCCAACGCTTGTTGTTTGCTGATTTGTGTATGATGGCCATTGGAACCCATGTGAAGTTCTATCTCACTGTGGTTTTAATCTGCATGTCGCTGATGGCTAGTGGTGTTGAGCATCCTTTTACGCCCTCTGTATGTCTTCCTGGGAGAAGTGTCTGTTCAGTCCTTTGCCCATTTCTTAATTGGGTTGTCTTCCTGGAGCAGAATTGTGTGAGTTCTTTATATATTTTGGAGATCAAACCCTTGTCTAAGGTATCATTTGCAAATATATTTCCCATACAGTTGGTTCCCGTTTCATTTTGCTGATGTTTTCTTTAGCCATGCAGAAGTGCCCAGCAGTAAATGAGTGGATCAAAAAATGATGGTGCATTTATACAATGGAATACTACACAGCAGAAAGAAAGAAGGAGCTCCCACCCTTTGTATCAGCATGGATGGATTCGAAGAGCATTATGCTAAGTGAAATAAGCTAGGTGGTGAAAGACAAATATCACATGATCTCAGTTATAAGTGGAACCTAATCAACAAAACAAACAAGCAAGCAAAATATAACCGGAGATATTGAAGGTAAGAACAAACTGACCATAACCAGAAGGGAGGTGGGAGAAGATAATGGGGATAAAGGGAGAAAAGTTGCCAAGTAACATGTATAAAGGACACATGGGCAAAGCCAAAGGTGGGTAGGATTGAGGGTGGGAGGAGGGAATTGTGGGGGTGGGAGAAGTGGTGGAGAAGAAGAATGGAGACAACTGTACTTAAAAACCAATAAAAAGAAAAGAAAAGAAAAGAAAAGAAAAGAAAAGAAAAGAAAAGAAAAGAAAAGAAAAGAAAAGAAGAGACACTTGTCTTAGTGAGAGTGTGAAAATGGATCCTAGATGAAACAGAGGGGGGGAAAACTGGAGTCATGGATGACGGGCTGGTTGACCTCTGAGCTTTTTCCATGCCGAGATGAAGATGTTTATGGTAGAAAGTTACTACTGTTTCTCAATAGTCAAATATATCTCTCCCTACTATGTTTTGGTCCATGTGCATTGTTATTACACTCATGGCTTTAAAGCAATTTAGACATGTACAACTTGGAGACTTTTACTGGTAGTAAACTTGGCCAACCGAGCAGTATGAGGAGGGTCAGGGTTGGCTAATTTACAAGGATGCTACCTGGTAACAGTAAGTTAGAAATCAATTTCTCTCACATAATCTACTGGGTTGCTTTGTTTTCATAAATGTATTTTAAGCAGGCTTTATAAGTCTGCATAACTGGTTCTGTAATGAAATTCCAGCTCTTTGTTTTGTTAGGTTCTCTGACCATTACTTCACATGACATGTTTATTCCATCAGGCCAGAGGCAGAGAGCAGTGCCCCTTATGGTCCATATCTGGTCACCAGAACACTTCCTGACTGATGGTCTGCATAGAAACTTCGAGAACCACTTCTGGATCTGTGCATCCTGTTAATGCAAGAATTAAAATTTCTCTAAAATATTTATGCCAATTCATGCATTTTGAATATTTTTTGCAAAGAGAGAATCCATTTCCAATTTAACTGTGTTTAACAGGATCCTCATTTTGACAAATTTTTCCCCTGAGATTTGCCTAGGTACTTAGTAAAGCATTGTTATTAATCTACATAGGGGTAACCAAAACACAGGTAGAAGCCAATTCTAGAATAAGAGTGTTTTTAATTAGAAGGCTAGCTAGACATCTCTGAGTGTGGATTCCTGACTAGAACAGCCATCTACATGTGGGTCAGAGCTTACCCAATTAACAAACCCATGACAGCACAACATAGAGGGCTATTTGAAATATTTTAAAGTAAATTGTACTCATCTCACCAATGACACACAGTTCTTGCCACTCTGGCTCCATACATAATGAAAGACAAGACGTATTTTGTATTCTTGGTTCCATAGATTGCCTGGTATCTGAGCATCACAGCAATTCATTGTCCCCACCATTGTCTTAGTCCCTAAAAACAGCGTTGAGTTCCAACTCTGTGCAAAGTCATATTCAAGAGTAAAGCTGGACCAAAATGTGGACAAATTGTCCAGCCTCCAAATTGTTGTAGGTAAAGACAGATGCAATTTCTATTCCATTGTAGGTACCGCTGCAAGGTCTTAGCCAATAATAAAAAGTCCTTTGAAGGTGTACATCATTATTTCATTCATCTTTGAATGAGCAAAGGATAATCTTATATGCATCAACATGCACAGATTTTATAGAGTACTCTGCCCATAGCACATAATCAGTAGGCATTTGTTATGGAGGCTGAACGATGATGGAAAATCAGTGCCTTGCTTCTTAGAGCAGAGTTCCTGAGAGCAAGGGAAATGTATATTCTAGTTTGCTTAGAAGTAAAGTCAGAGACTAAATTCAAGATTCAAGCACTGCTAAATAGCTGTGTATCTTGGGCAACACTCTTACTTTCCTTGAACTGCCATTTTCACATGTGCAAAAGAGAAGCAAGAACCCTCCGTCACTCAGTGATGGTCAAGTTTGAGTGAAAAGGTATATAACATTTATAATGGCACCCTTCATTCATAGAATTCACTCAAAATTATGAACAAAATAAATTAATTATCTAACAAATGATAACTTGCCTTATAATTTTTCCCCTGGCAATTCTAGACATTAAACATCATTTTAATATTGGACTGGGGTACAGAACTAACTTATGAATATACATTTATTATATTATATCAGCCTTGTATACATGCAGTTTTGTTTAAGGCCATCATTTTGACCCACAGAATATCAGAGTAATTAAAATTATTACTTACTTTTGAGAGGGTCTTTACATATTTTATTTAGATTAATTTGATAAATTCTAATGCTCAGAAGCATTATTCTATGTCACCATTATTAATAAACAATTACAAAAGTGAGTCACTATCTTTACTCTTAATTAATTCTTTTAACCCATAGAAGTTGAACTAAAGTCTATTGAGTTAACATGGAATCCCAGGCCTTATACTGAAAATGTTGAAAAAATACTTCAACATTTCAAATACTTTGGGTTATCTATGGGGTTCTAGACAGTATGTTAGATGACTACGATTTCATTTAACCCTTACATCATCCCTTCAAGGAAGGTATTACTGTATCCATTTTGTAGATGAGAAACTGCATATAACAGATATCTGTATCTTTATTTCACACATATTATAAATCAGTATAGTCAGACTTCTGTTGTCATCTATCTATTGAAAGTTCACCAACAAATGGCATTAGTGTGTCTGAGTTGCACATATCCGGTGTTTATGAAGTGACTGGCACATGGTGGTTGGTCAACACATCTTCTGCATGTAGAAATGAATCATGCACTTATCTCTTTATGGAGATAAAGTGAGTGGTAGGTCTCTGTGACCCTGCCATCAGCTTCCAGGGACAGGGAGCTAAATCCTCCCTCTCCGATGTGTTCTGCTTTTACCTTTCCATTATTCTGACTAATGTGTGATAAAATCATGACCTTTGGAGTCAGAACCCAAATCCCGGGTGAGAACACCATCTTGACACATTTATTCACTCATCCAGCAAAATGAAAGGCATGATGTTACATATGGATAATTGTTAAATATTGATAGTTTATAGAGTAAATATTAGGCAACTAGTATATTTTAAAAGGACTTATAGAGCATGATTTCTCAAATGTGTCGGTTTAGTAGAATCCAGAGGCTTTTTAACAAGTATAGATTCACGGCAACCCACTCCTTTCCCAGGCACATTTCCTATGTTTATGGAGCTCCTATCCCAGCGAGGAGGAGAAACAATTAACCACCGTGGTAAGCACCCTGAAAGAAAGAACATGCTCTGTGAGGTGCAGCTATGCACCTAGATGCTCTATGAATACAGGAAGTCATACTTCAAATAGTGGAACACAGTCTGGCTGTGGAGTGATATGGAATAAACTGAAGAACAGAAAGATGGCACCATGTGAAGAACTGTTGGGAAAATGTTGAATGTAGAGGACATGTCAGGGTCACAGTGTCTGAGCTAAGACAGCTACATGTATTCAAGGAATCAGAGAGGACCAGTGAGTCTGGAGGATCTTGGGCAAGACAAATCTATCCTGACATGAGGATAGACTAGAAAGAAGGGTTCAGGTGGTCACAGCACCCCAGATGCAGATGAAAAATGATGAAATAAAAAACTTTGGGCATCTTGGGACAACTCATTTACTTACTGAATCAACCACTTATGGTATAAATTTTTTATGCTAATGTTGCAATAGTGGAATAGCTTACATTCTAGCATCCATTAAAGTGGTGTATTTGTACTAGTGGTGTATTACTGTTTTTTGTGGTTGAATAAAGCATTTGTTATAGAATACTCAATCTATGACCCCCAAAAGAAGGATGTAACAACAATGGGATTTAAGCAGTGTAATAAGGAGATATTACTAGTTCATGTAGTATTTGAAATGTCTTATATGAGATCATGTTATTAAATTAGGAGTTATTATTTCATGAAAACATCCAATGTGGAAAATCATTGAATACCAAGACTAATAGGTTTCTAGAAAAGAAATAATGAAGTAATGTGAAAGCTAGTCCTTAAAAATGAAGATTCTCAAATAATAAAGACATAATTTACAAATACATGATTAAAAATCTACCAATAAAGACATTCTCTTCCTATTGAAAAGGTTTGACAGGCCCTAGCCAAGTAGCCCAGTTTATCAGAGCATCAACCTAATATGCCAAGGTTGCGGGTTCAGTCTTGGTTAGGGCACATACGAGAAGCATCCAATGAATAAATACATAGGTGGAGTGATAAATCTCTCCCTATCTCTCTAAAATCAGTTAAAGAAAAGCTTTCACAAAAATAGCAATGCTTATATTTTATCACAAATGCAGAAAAAGCATCATCCTAGGTGATCACAATTTTTTAGTAAGGGAAAGGATTCCAGGTTTGTGAACACCCCTTTATAATCTGGGTAAGAGAACAATTTCATGGCCACAGGCAGAGATAGAGGAAAGCAAGATATTGTATTAATGTGAAATCTTATGCAGAAATTACATTTGAATTCAGAAAAACTATTTGTAACAAATATATAATATACAATATCTATCTCAAGAGGTTAAATTTTCAAAGGTAAATTTTACATCTAGGGTACTAAACATTTTTTTAGTATTTCCAAATGTTGTAATATAAAACAATTAATTTAAGCCTGACACATCAGTATCATTTGTAGATATTGACTCCTACCTTTCAGACAACTTGATGGGGGAAAAATCATCATTCAGAGAAATTTGTTTTTACATCTATAACATTCTATTGAATGTGGGAACCAACTGAAAAGGATAAGAAAAGTAAAAACAATTAAAGCCCTTTTACTGTTTAGCTAAACACCCCCCCCCCAAAAAATCCAAAAAATATGGGACTCCATATATTAAATACAGTATTTGTTTTAGAGTCAGTTTTCCACTGGACCTTCAATGTTGAAGAATTATTTAATTCTCCTAAAGGAAAGAAAAAAGAATCAACCAACAGGATTTTATAGTAGGTATAGAGTGCTCAGCAATGGGCTGCATATTTCGGAGTGAAGAGGACGAGTAGGAGTGAATCACTGCCTTCAAGGAAGTTCCGGTTTAATCAGGAAATTGCATTAGCTTGATGAGAATGATTTGAAATAACACATTGAAGAGTGGAGATGATTGAAAAGTTGTATAGGACAGCCAAGAAAGGTTGGGTTGTGACACACAAGTAGGACTTTGAAAGGTTAGACTACAAGGAGAGGAAGATGAATGTTTCTTGAGCCGACTAGGTGCTAAATACGGGGCTGAATGTATCTTATACATTTTGTTTTTACTTTTAATTCTCATAGCAGCCCTGTGAGATTGGCAATGATCTTTTTGAAGTTGAAGAAACTAGAGCTTAAAGAAGTGGGCAAATTTGCCCCCAGGCCCACCGCTTGTCCATGGCCACCCTTGTTTAAATACAGGCCACTCTTGCTCCAGAGTCTATGACGCTCTCCCATCACGATGTTCCCGAGGCCAGAATCGTGAGGGTGAAGAGAGAGGTGAGGAAGGACATTTGTGTGAAAGAAGAGGGAAAAAAATTAGTGAGGAACTACACAGGTGTGACATTTCCACCATAAATACTCCCGATCTCTTGGAATATTTTATTTTTTAGGGGGAAAATTTCCACAAACCAGTCTCCTGTAACTCAGACAACAGCATCACTCTGCATCCAGTTACTCAAGTCATCCTTGAGGCCTTTGTACCTTTCTTCTCTCCCCTAATTCATTAGTAAATTCTGTCATGTCTGTTTAGAACGTATTTATGTCTGTGTTCTGTCTATAGATCTAGCACATATTTATTTCTATGTTGATATCTATCTCTTTGTATCTAAACATATCTCTATGTATTTATCTCTGTATATGTTATCTTCAAATCTGTATCTACTTCTATATCACTTTTATGTGCATATCTGTCTTTAAATCTATATAAGTAGTTCTATTTTTACATGCATATGTGTGTAGAACTCTCCATCTCTATTTCAGTCTAAACCTATACAGGTCTATCTCTAAATCTATCTCTACATCCATACTGATATCTGTACCTACATTTGCACTTGTCCCTAAACTTACACCCTAACCTATGTCTGCATTCGTCTCCCATCCATCTGCACCAGATCTGAGCTAGTCTAGGTCATCATCATCTCATACTTGGATTCTTATGATCGTCTCCAAACTGTTCTTCCAACCACTATTCTTGAACCTTTATATTTTAAGTATACAAAGTACTTCATGCTAACCTCAAAAGTTTACAATGCCTTCCCTCACACTAATAATAGTATCTAAATTCCTGCCCACGGACAATTGATTCCTCTTTTCCTGTCTCATCTCTCTGTAGTTTCTGCCTCAGTCTTCATGCTTTCCTCAAATACCCCAGTGATGTATGCCTCAGGGGTTTGTCCTGCTGTTTCCTCTGACCAGTTTATGCTGTGCTTTCAGAAGTTAACATTGTAGCTTTTTTCTTGCTCCGTTCCAACCGTGCCTCCTGAGGAAGGCCATCGGTCTCATTTGGCATCATGGCAAGGACTCTGAGGTCAGTGAGAGGGGGCCATGCTCGTGTGGGCACTTCTTGCATCGAGAGGTGGGGTCCACGCGGCGACTCCTTGAATCCGAGTGGGTTCTGGGGCTGCACACATCGGGATGACCAGGCAGAAGTGACACTCTAGGCTCTGGCCTCCAGAGATGGCAGTTTTCACTCACACTTCGAACAGGTGGCCGCGTAATTCCCATAGCCCCCTCTGATCACCACACTGTGAGAAGCCCCAGCCTCACGGCAAGGCAGTGGAGGATAAAATTCTATGTGTAAAGAGAAAGGAGGAAGGGGAGGGGAGGAAAAGGGGAAGGAAGAGAAAGAGAAAGAGAAAGAGAGAGAGAAAGAGAGAGAGAGAGAGAGAACAGGCTCTGAGGGGCTAGACATATTTTGGGAGGTGGATCATCCTGTCCCGGCTGCTACTGTGTGGACCACAAACCACCCAGCTGAATCCTTCAACTAACAAAAAATAAATAACTAAACAAAACAGAATGTCGTTTTAAGGCACCAAGCTTTGAATGGTGCTTTATACAGCACTGCTTTAACCAGACACATGAAAAGTACAATTTATCACGTTACCCTACTAGTTAGCACTGGAACTATCCCTCCTTCCTTCTTCCTGCCCTCCCTTCCTCCCTCTCCCCCTCCCCCTCTCCCCTCTCCCCTTCCTTCCTTTCACTTTTTTCCTCTCTCCCTCTTTTTCTTTGTTTCCCGGTTACTACCTAAACTCTTTAGGTTATGAACCCTGCACAAACAACATTGCGTCTCTCTTCCCCACTGATCTCTGGTATGTAGAGGTGTGCCTTGCAGATGTTTGAAGCCAGCAAAGATGCACTGAGTGAATAAAATAAGCATAAGCCTGTGCATTTAATTATTCTACCTACATGGGGTTGGGCAGCTCCACTATCAAAATTCCAACATCCATCCGTTACATAAATAAACAAAAATCTTTTCCCAAATCCTTCCAAATATAAATGTGGAAGGAATGCATGATATATGGTATTCTGTCATTGTACAAAAGGTGTGTTTCAGCAAAACGAGATGCTTAAATTGGCTGGTAAATTATACCTCTCTACTGCTCTTTGGTATTAGACTTCAGTGAGATTATTAAATGGTTAGCTCCGTGCCATAATGAGTTTTAAAGGAGCAAATAACAGCCACAGATTTCAAAGTAGATTAAAACACATCCTTTGGCTGTTCAGTAGTAGGTCTTATGGCTGGCAGAGTTCCAAACCCCTCTTCATCAGCCTCGTGACACCCTGGACCAGGCCATGTGGATCTCGGCTGCCCAGCTGCCTCTGATCCGAGGAGCTGACACAGAAATAACTTCCATCGCTCACAGATGACTCTGCACAGGGGCAGCGTTAGCACTGCTGTACAAATACCAACTCGGGGCCATTTGAGAACTCCTGCTGCGGAGAAGATGAGGTTTTCCAGATGTAAGAAGAGCCCCTTTCACATCGTCACCCTTTGTGCTTAGTACAAAGGCAGCACAGCATTAGCGAGAGGTCCATGTCACCCACGATGTAACTACACTGAGCTCGCTACTTCAGAGACGCTTCTTAAGATGCCCACCCAACCTGTACCCTATGTTCCATCTCTAAGAACTTTTTTTCCCACCTCTTGGGTCACAGAGGTGAACTGCTACCCAGTCCAGATTCCAGCCACTCCGGCCTTCGCTTTGCTGTGGAACTTCCAGGCTCAGCACTTTGGCACAGGTTATTTACTCTAACTGGAACATTTTAACTCTTACCTTCCTCACCTCTCAAAATCAAGGCCTCAGCTACAATGTTACTTCCTTTAGGAAAGCTTTGCTAGTCCCCCTCGGTGAGGTGTGTATCTCTGCTATACATTTATAGTACATCCTTTATAGCAAAGGACACCCCTGTATTTAAATGGCTAGACTAGCAAATCCCGTGTTCGTGTGATCCATCAATCTGTTGTGTTAAGTGCTCTCTAGTGTTAGTTTGTCAGTAAGTCCAATAACAGCAGAAATCAGGTCTGTTTTGTTCTCTCCTCTATGTGGAGGACTTCGCATAATACCAGGCATGGAGCTGACATCCAGTGATTAGTAGTGTGAATGAATGAATCACTGATAAATGGATGGATTGCTAAAATTCTAGGTCAGCAGACATGTGGCCTTGCCCAAAATATTCATGGAAACATTCAATCCACACTGGAAGGTCCTCAAAATTGGTCCTGCCTGAAATGCCATGAAAACATTTGGTCCACACCAACCCATCTATCCAACCCCATGTGCCATGACCAGCTAGGGTGCTGAGGCATGAAGAGTTATTATTTACAGTATAGCCACAACATGATTATTGGGCCGAGAAGATATGGTAATATAGTATTTTTAAGAATGTAATAAACCATAAACCCAAAGTATAAAGAACTGCTGTGGGCTGTTTGAACCCAGGGAGGTTTTCTTTTTTTTCCCTTTTTTTTAATTTAATTATTTTTCAAGTGCAGTTTTCTGTCTATTAGGAGGTTTTCTAAGTACACACATTTTGGACAGGACAAGGTATCAAGGACCATTTGGTGCAGACCAAATATTCCCATGAGCNGCTCAATCCACTGAGCTACACCAGCCAGGGCCGAAGAGTTATTATTTACAGTATAGCCACAACATGATTATTGGGCTGAGAAGATATGGTAATATAGTATTTTTAAAAATGTAATAAACCATAAACCCAAAGTACAAAGAACTGCTGTGGGCTGTTTGAACCCAGGGAGGTTTTCTTTTTTTTCCCTTTTTTTTAATTTAATTATTTTTCAAGTGCAGTTTTCTGTCTATTAGGAGGTTTTCTAAGTACACACATTTTGGACAGGACAAGGTATCAAGGACCATTTGGTGCAGACCAAATATTCCCATGAGCATTTTGGACAGGAGCAAATTTCCAGACTCTTGGTGTGAACTACATCTCTCCATGGACGTTTGGATAGGACCACATGTCCTGCAGGGTGTGTGTGTGGGGGGTACTTTTATTGATTTTTTTTACTCTTAAACTTGGAACAATGTGCCTGTGCCTAGTGAAGGTGAGATCCTTCATGTCTAAATTCTCTACTTCTGATCGTCATAGATCATTGACACGTTCAACCGCAGCTTTCGTTGTGTCCTATGTTGTAGACCAATTCTGCCTTGAGGAAGAAAGCATGTAGGGATTGCCACTCTCTCACTCGTGAATTCCTTCCAGAGCTATCCTTTCTAGCAAGGACTCCAAAGCCTTTGGCACTGAATGCTAGGATCCCAAGAACATCCTTACAGGATGTTCTATTGGGATAGAAAGAACCCAGCACATTTAATTCAAGCCTGAGCCTCTGTTGCTCAACTACGTTCCAATAGTTGGCTTCTCTTTTGGTGCCTGGCTCAGCCCTTGGCACATCGTAGGCACTCGGTAATTGGTAGTCAGCATTATCATTGTGATCACTAATTATAAGTCAATGCTCAAATCACCTGGGTAGTTCCCCCCTTTTCTTATGAGTTTTGTTGCCAGTTCTTACATTTCCATTTCACTTCCAATTGGTCTGAAATAGTCCACCCTGACCCTGATCCATGAACTCAAGCTTTCCTGTCCCTATTTTTAAATGTTTCCTATTTATTCTTCTTTCAGCAACTACAGATCATTTCTGCTAGGATTCCATTTACTGAGCCTCTGCTCATCTGTGGGAATCCTAGTTACTTTTTGAATTACTATCTTAGCAGATCATTTTGAATGAGAACAGACATTGTGCCAATTCTTGGATACCATTGCTATGTTTCCCAGGCTGAAACACTAATATTAGAGTCACTTTATCTGAGCACCTTTAACCTCTACTAGGTAAGAGCTTAAATTCTAGAGTTGGGCCAATAAGTTTTAGAGAATAGACCTATTACTTACTAGTAGTGAAGCCTTGAAAAACTTATTGAATCTCTAAGTCTCTTTTTCCTCTTTTGTAAAATAGAAATCAATAATAGTTCCTACTTCCGAGGGCTGTTGTCAGGACAAAGTGAAATGACATGGTGGTAAGAGATTCCTGGCAAGTCGATTCTCCCAGGACAGTTTGCCTACCTGCGATTATAATTTCTTGCCTGGTCTTAACATGTACCCCAAGGTTTTTCCAGATGAGTCTGGCTCAGGTACTGTCCCTGTGAATTACCTAAAGGTGCACATGCATTATTGGTCTTCTGGCTCTCTGGGAACCGATGATTGCATAGATGCCGATATTTTAAGCACTTTCTGAATTCATTTGCTTGGATAGCCTCACCACAGTAACAAATATTCTCTTTGTGATTCTATTGCTTTCTGGGCAATCTCTCAAATGAACTGGACTGTGTATGTTTCATTAGAAAACACTATAAATGAAATTATTACTTTTA
The DNA here is from genome assembly GCF_014824575.4 of Sturnira hondurensis. NCBI lineage: Eukaryota > Metazoa > Chordata > Mammalia > Chiroptera > Phyllostomidae > Sturnira > Sturnira hondurensis. The sequence goes on from NW_028073411.1 coordinate 5,891,252, forward strand.
AAAGTGTTCCTAATGATACTTCTGCTTCTTGGAGATAGAGTAGACATACTTACTTCATCATCCCACTTAGTACAACTAAGAACACTGGATATAATATATAAAACAAATATAAGAAAACTGAAATATAGAGAAAAGAAAGCAGACTAACAAGAAAGCTTCGGATCTAAGGAATAACATGGTGGTTAGTTACCTGAGGTTTTTTTTTTTTTTTTTTTTTTTTTTCCTTTTATATGCTGACTCGGAGTTGATGAAGTCAGCAATCTGGAAACACCAGCCGGCACAGACAAAAATAGCCCTCAAAAATGCCTGTTCTCTCTAGCCAAAGGACTAGGAAGAGGGGCAGCCTTGCAAGGCAGAAAACATTCAAACACTAACTTCTCTATTCCAGTTAAACAACACAGGAAAAACTCTGGTACTACCCTACCTACACCAGCAAAAGCTGAGTAGGGACCCACTGGAGGATAAAATAAGGAACTCCAATACCTCTTCCTGGCTGGAGTTGGAGAAGGCAGGGAGGGAGGCAGAATTTGAATTCTTGCTGGCCAGTAATAAGACCCCCACCCACACTGTCAGTCAGGCCACATGGAAGCCTCGACTTCCAATTAACATGGCAGTGATGTGCCCACTCCCCACTGAGGTAGTATAGGAGAAGTCCTAGTGGAGAATGGGACCTTTCATCGTCACCCAGGGGGGTAATGAGGTCACCCCCGCCGCTGTCAGTGGAGACAACATGGAGAGTCAAAACTCATACCTCTGCACAGCAGTAATGAAGAGCCCTGCCAACCTTTGATGTCAATAGTGGCTAAATGGCAAACCTGGGATTCTATCTCCATGTGGCAATAAATGTGTGGGGTTTTCTCCAACAGACCTAAGCGCCCCCAAAAACAGGTGAAAGAAGTTTAATAATATCAAGAAGTGCCTAAAATAATACAAATATGTCCAGTATTCAATCCAAATCACTTGTCATATCAAAAACCAGAAAGAAATCAAACTACATGAAAAAAGTCAATCATGAGATGCCAGTGCTGATATGGCCGAGATGTTAAAATGATCTGACAAAGATTTTAAAGCAGCTACAATGAAAATGCTTTACTGAACAATTATAAACACACTTGTAATAAATGAAAAAAATATAGAAAGCTTCATCAAAGAAATAGAAGTACAGGGAACTACATTGAAATTTTACAACGGAGAAATACAATGACTCAAGTAAGAAGCTCAGTGAATAGGCTCAATTGCAGAATGAAGGGAACAGAGAAAATCATCAATGAATGGAGCATGGAGCAATAGAAATGGCTCTTTCTTTACAGTGAAGACAAAATATACTGAGAAAAGATATAATAAAATTTGGGGGATCTGTGGGAGTATAATAAAAGACCTAACATTTATGCCACTGGAGATAAAGAAAAAGAGAAGAGAGAAAACAGAGCTGAAATATTTACATAAAGAAATCATGACCAAAACTTCCAAAATTTGTCAAGAGTAATAAACCTACACATTCAAGAAGCTGAGTGAACCCCAAACAGAATACACCCAAAGAAATTCATGCAAAAACATGTCACAATTAAATTTTTGAAAAATAAAAACAAAGAAAAAGTCTAGAAAGTGGCCAAGGGGAAAATAATGATACCTTACATGTGAGGAAAAGAAGCAATTAAAATTATAGCTGGTTCCTCATTGGAAATGACAAAGGCTTAAAAAAAGGTGCAACATTAAGTGGTGAAAAGAAAAAGAACTGTCAACCTAGAAACTTATACCCAGAATAAACAGTATTCAGGGATAAAAGAAAAATAAAAATGTTCTCACATCAAGAAAACCTAAGAGACTACCTCATTTTCAGACCTATTCTTAAAGAATAACAACATGAAGTTCTCTATATGTAATGGAAATTGTAAAATAAGCAACCCTACATCACCAGTAAAGAGCAAACAAAAAGGTAAGCATATCTGAAAAAATATACGTTAGTCTTTCTTCTTTTCTTGAGTTTTATATATATTTTTTGATGATTGAAGCTAAAATTTTAACATTGTTGATGTAGTTCTAAATATTTATATACTGAGGAAATATTTAAGGCAATTATATTATAAATAGAGCAGTCAAATGAAACTAAAGGGAAAAAACTTGTAATACTTCATTTGAACTTGTAAAATAATGACACAAGAAGACAGTGATATATGTATGATATACATATATATATATAAACATATATGTATATATCATTTAAAAGGCTACTAAAAAAGACATACTCAAAAATAAATCAAAATGAAATTTTAAAATAAGTTCAAGTGACCCACAAGAAAGCAAGTAAAAAAAATAGAGAAATAGAAAAGTGAAACTATAAACAGTAAACAAAAATTGAATGTCAGGCTTAAATTCTAATATACTGATAATTACATTAAATGTAAATGGTGTAAATATGCAAGTTAAAAGACAGAGCTTGGCAGAATGGGTTATAAATTGACAACAATTTAAAAAATATGTAATATTCAAGCACTGATCAAAGAAAACAAAAGTGTATTTCTTAATATCAGATAAAGTAGACATAAGAACAAAAAGAAATGACCAGAATGAATGACTTTATATAATAATAAAGGGTAAACTCACAAAAATCCTAAGTATGTGAACATCTGATGACAGGGTTTCAAAATATATAAGACAGAAACTGGTAAAATTAAAACAAACAGACAAAAAAAAGATATTCACTACTACACTTGGAGACTTCAATACCTCTCTCTCAACACTTTATTCTAAAAGAAACTGACTGATGTGGCTCAGTGGATTGAGTGCTGGCCTGTGAACCAAATGGTCACCAGTTCGATTCCAAGTCAGTGCTCATGCCTGGGATGCAGGCCAGGTCCCCAGTAGAGGACATGTGAGAAGCAACCACACATTGATGTTTCTCTCCCTCTTCTTTTCCCTCCCTTCTCCTCTAACAATAAATAAATAAAATCTTAAAAAAAAAAAGCTAGACAGAAAATCATTAAGTATGTAGAATAACTCAACAACAGCACTAACCAACAGTATCTATTCAATATTTTAGAACAACCAAAAGCAATAGACAACACATTATTTTAAAGTGCTCATTAATCATATCCTAAGGTAGAAATCAATAAAATAAGCTTTAAAAATTTTAAACTAACTGAGAATATACAATCTTTTCACTAATCACATTACAATCAAACTAGAAATCAATAAAAGAACGATTACAAAAATCTCCAAACATTTGGAGACTAAGCAGCATATTTGTAAGTAAGTCACAATTCAAAAAGGGAGTCTTGCCCTGGCAGGTGTAGGTCAGTGGATTGAGCGCGGGCCTGAGAACCACACGATTGCGGTTCGATTCCTGGTTAGGGCACATGCCTGGGTTCTGGGCCAGTTCCCAGCAGGGGACTCATGAGAGGCAGCCATACATTGATGTTTTTCTCCTTGTCTCTTTCCTTTCCTCTCTAAAGATAAATAAATAAAATCTTTAAAAAAAAGGGAGTCTCAACAAATTTTTTTCAAATGTACAATTGAATCAGAATGAATGTACGAGTTATCAAAACATGCAGGGCACATCTAAAACTGTGCTACGTGGGAATTTTTAAAACTAAATTCACATATTAGAAAACTGTTTCAAAAATAACCTTTTACTTCAGTAATATAGAAAATAAGAACAAAATAAAGTCAATGTAAACAGAAGGAAGGAAATAATAAACATAAGAGCAGAAATCAATGAACTTGTACATAGAAACACAATAGAGAAAAATCGATGAAACCAAGAGCTGATTGTTTGAAAAGATCAATACAGTACACAAACAGCTAGTGAGACTGTGAAGTAGAAAAAGTAAAAATAGAAAATTACCAATATTATACACAAACAGCTAGTGAGACTGTGAAGTAGAAAAAGTAAAAATAGAAAATTACCAATATTATAAATGAAGCAGAGGATACCATGATAGACCCTGTAGACTTACAAAAAGATAACATGGAAATCCTATGAACAACTCTGCACATATAAATTTGACAACTTTAATAAAATGGGCCACATTCTTGAAAAACACAAACTACCAGTTTTCACCCAATATGAAATAGTTGACTATAAGAACCCTGTAACTATTAAGGAATTTGAATTCAACTATTAAGCAAATGAGTTCAAAGTTCTTCTAAAAAGAGATAATACTGTATTGTCATACAGGTTTGAAATAAGAATGGTAGAAAAATCTTACCAAGTATCACTTTGTGTATTTAAGTAATCTTTTATTTTATTTTGTTCTTTTCTTCTTACAAGTGTTACAGTTTTATATTTACATTGAAATCTATGATACATCTTGCGTTAATTTTTGTATAGACATGAAATTTACATTCTGTTTTTGATCAATGATTTAAGTGTCATAACCAGCTAACAAATTTAAATACACACACACATATACATAAAAATCCTAATTATCCAAGAGCACGTAACAGTTGATTTTTAGTTCAATAGAACTTGAGACTTGGCCTTTATCATTTTAACTACACCATGGCTATAACCTACAAAACAAGAACACAGTAGAATGAACCATGCTCTGTGATTTAGTAAAGCAGGTTCAGGGTAGGGACTCCTCCTCTGATTTTGCTATATTTATATCTGATTATCTGTCTTACCTTGGTCAATCACTTAAATCCCTGGAGCTGGTAATCAGAACAAGTTGCATGAGATTATTTTTCCGGTCTTCCCCTTTTAGCTAAACCATTTTTGATTCAAATTCGAAGTGTCTCATCAGAACTAGATTAAGGGGCAGGGCAGCCAAGGTATCTTTGGCAAATTGGATTTTCCAATGATGGTCACACCAGGATTAATCCCATCCGACTCACTCTTCTCACAAAGTGATGTTGACAATCCTCTCTGGAGAGAGAAGGTCTCTGGTGCATTCCTCAAACTTGGGCCTAACTTTGTAATTGCTTCAACTACAAAAGCATGGCAAAATTGACATTTGCTTGACTTCTAAAAAGCAATGCAACTTTTCTTCTCTCTCTCTCTCTCTCTTTCACTCTCGGCTTGTGCCTTTGGACAACTAATCTACCATGTAAGTAGTTTCGTAGATACCATGTTGGAAATCACAAATACAGCACATAGTATTACAGAAAAAAACAGGGGGAGTCCCTGCTGTTCTCAGATGTCCAAGTCTTCCCAGCTGGGGGTCCAGATACATAAGTGAAGCTGCGTTTATGACAGCAAACATCCACCAGCGGTCACCACCACAGCGCAACTCGGTGAAAGACACTGAACCAGAACTCTTAAACTCCTGGCTCATATAAATCATGAGGGATAATTGCTGTTGGCTTAAGCCATGAAAAGTAGGGTGGCTTGTTACACAGCCATAGTTACTAGAACAGTGTCCACCTAAAAAATGTCTAAAGCATCACTGGAAATGAATACGATGTAGAAAATTGTATTTACTGGAGTGTGCTAGAGAATATTAGTGCAGGAATATATCTAGTGAAGCTAGGTTTCACTGATTGCCACAGCACCTTAACAAGTCAACATTTTGTTACTGAACTAAAGGGATTCATTTGCCAGCATGCATCAAAGCCCAATCAAATGTAAACAGGAGTGTGCAGCCAAGAAAGCAAAGGTTTATTTTTAAGGAAATAGCACCAAAACCAGCGTCACAGGCGAATGGTCAAGCTAAGACCTGGCTTCCCTGTGGCTTCTAGGGGATAGGTTATATAGAAGAAAAATCATTAATCGTGATGACTAAGGGAGTTAGGGTCACGGTCTCTATTGTTTGGCCCCCACTAGAGTAGGTGGTAGTTAATAATTATATCTAGTCCTGCTGCCTGGTTTTGCAAGGGTGTAATCACTGGGGCTAGTCCACTTCCTGGTCTGGGGCTGAAACACCACTGAGGCCTAGATGCTATCTCTAGTTTGACTGCCACTCTGTCTCTGTGGTCAGAGACAGGAGGATTTGTTCCTGAGCCTTGTGTCTTGGATGCAGACCAGAATCTCATTGTCCTGAGGCCTTAATGATTAAGGTAGTGGGTGTGCAAGGGAGAGGGAGGTGGGTGAATCAGGCTGAACCAAGCCAATTTGAATCAAAGGGAAAGAAGAGGGAAAGGTCAGATTAAGGAAAGAAAGTTTCTGAGCAGCGACAATTTCAAGGGTACATATTTGTATAATCTAGAGTCAGAGGAATATAGTAAAATACTTGCTAATCATATCTAAGACCAACACATCAGGGTTATATTCATTTTCATATAGCCTACTGAGCAAGACTGTGAAAAGCAATGCCCTTGAGGGAGCATATCTTAGAAAGAGAACCCATAACAGAACGCAAGAACCCTGAGCTATGAAAATAGCTCAAGGACACGTGTTTCCACTTCGAGAGTAGATGGCCTTTCTCTGCTAAATTTTGAAGACAAATTCTCTCATTAGAGACTCTACAACAGCAATGAAGGCCTGGGTGCTCTATTCAAGCCCTAGTGGTGGCCTAAGAGAGTAATACAACCTAGTAATATAATCTGACACAGGTCTGTGTCATGGAACTTGCAATGCCACTGTGTTCGGTGGCAGATGCTTTTTTGTCTTGTTGGTAGACTTGTGCAGTGCCATCTGAGTGAACATGACGAGTGCTGTGTCGGAGCAGAAGCTTTAAATAGGAATGCATGGTTCAGCTCAGTCTCTTGCTTCTGCTTTCTGCTCTGAGAAAGGCACACTCCAGATAGAGGTTGCTCCTGCAGCCTGGAAGCCTAATTGAGAAGACAGATGGAGCAGAGCTACTGCTGGAAGAGAACTCTAGTAGTCTAAAGTTTTCATGTAATGCAAGCAAGAGATAAACATCTGTGTTATACAGCACTATGTTGGAGTATGTGACTTCAGCAAAGCTACCAGATACACACACCTATGGAGACACTTAGAGATGTGCAACTGCCTTGATGTTTGGAGTACTGTGGCCTTTTAACCTGAGTTAAAGAATATGTGAGTGAGAGTATGTGTGTGTGTGCGTGCATGCGAAAGTCATGCATATACAGGGAAGTTTTGTCTTGACGAATCAGTGTTTTTATATTGGGTGATTTAGTTAGTTATATCATTTAATATCTGTTACAACTCAATAACAGATATAAATAATTTGGAAAGGTTACCTTTGGTTGGTTTGCACTTATTACATAAAAGCTAGTGGAGGGAATTTTATGTACTAGTCTAGATTTGACAATGCCTTTCAAGAACAGTATTATGAACAACTGGAGGAAAGACTGCTGTGAGTCGATAAGGGATTATATTAATAAACCCCGATTTTAAACACAGGAACCCAAATCATACCAGCTTAAGCAAAATAAAAATAATAATGATTATTGACACACAAATGAAATGTTGTGGTGTATGTGTCTGTGCCTGTGAGTGTGTGCATGTGTGTATTGTGGGGGCATGTTAATTGGCTTGTGTAATTGGAAATCTAATTTTAGGGCATGGCTAAATTCAAAATCTCAAACAATGCCATCAGTGTTTCCTGTCTGTCTGTGTCTCTCTCTTCTTCCAGCCCTCCGTCTTTGTCCTTTCTTTTTCTTCTGTTGACCCTGTTTTGATCCATCTCTGTCTACTTCAAAATAACACCTACCTTAGTTTTGGCTTCATTCTTAGAGCTGAGAATGAGAGTCTCTTCAGAAGCCACAACGACTAAGAATATGAAATGAAATTGTGTAAAGGAAAATTCCCTCTTCTGCTATTGTCAGAAGAAGGAATAGATGCTACGCAGGCAAAATTTAAAACAAGAAAGTCTATTAACGGGGTAAATTTTGAAGAGCATACTCAAGATGACACAAATATTTACAGACTGATTTTTAGGAAGAATGAAAAAAGAGTTCAATGCAGGTTTTTCTGAGTTTTGGAGTGAGCCAGTGTAGAGCCAGACCTGAATAGTTCAGAACCACAAGGAGAAAGGAAGGCCAATTTGTTCCAAGCCCAGTAAACAAGCCCTCCACTACAGGACGTTAAACAAGTTTTGAAACATGTCAGTCTGAAGAGGGGATCATGCAAGCTCAGGGCCTTGGCAGGGGAAACTCGGAACTTGGGTTAGCACTAAGTGTAGCACCTTGGGTTTCTAAACGCAACTTGGCAAGGTTTTGGTATTAAAGAGGGAAATGAAAAGAATCAGGGAACTCTCTATCAGAAAGTGGTATCAGTAGGTCAGAAACCTTCTCTCACTCTAATTCTTTTGTCAGTATTTGTGTGCATAATTCAATGCCTTTGTCTTTATTAAAATAAAATTGAAATATGTAAAAAGCTTTTTAAGTAAAGTCTCCCAGGTGTCTGTTGCCACCTCAAGTCCCCTTTCTTTCTTCTTTTGTTCTCTTAATTGTTACTTCACAACAATTAGTTGGGTATTCATATGCAAACATATGCAAATTAAAAGTGGCTTAATATATGAGATTTTTACTACTAGTTAATTTCTACTTTGGGGTCTACTGATAAAATCTGCAAAACTGCTTTTTTCTTACCCTTGCTCCTTGGGGCATAAAAGAGAAAGGATGGCATGAAAGCCACCTAAGTATCTCAAAAGCTCTGCCATTGTTAAGATGCTTCTTCAACTTGGAAAATGGTTTTTAATTTTTTCTTCCATTGTCTGCCCTGCTCTCTGTCACAGAGAATGTTGTGTTGAAGCTTTCATTATTTGTTACTGACTCCGTTATTCAGGACTCACTGGAATTTGCAGTATTACGTTCAGTATGGGAATGGGCTTGTAAAGGAAATAAATAATCATCAGAAAAATAAATGGAATTTGATTGATAGATAGAAACTATTGTTTCAAGACAGCACAACATATTTATTCAATATTGTGAGTGGAGAGAGATCTGAGAAATACATTAAAATATTTGATTAAGTTTGAGGAACAGCAGAACATGTGTGGAGTGGAGGAGGTACTTAAAATCTAACGATTACTATTTCCTCAATACAGTGGATTAAAGGTGTCTGCAGTCTTTGCTGATCTACCGTTAAGAAAGGGAAACTATTTTCCACCCTCTTAAATCTGAGTTTGCTTTAGGTGACTTGTCTGACCAATGAATATGACAAAAATGGCCTTTGGGACTTCCGAGGTTAGGTCCTCGGAACGAGTCTTGTAGCTTTCACTGGGCTGAAAGAACACTCATTCTAGGAACTGAGCTGCTCTGCATAAGGAAGTCTCAGCAACCTGCGATAAGGCTTTTGTGGATTACAACAAAATTACCTTGCCAAAAGCCTAGGCCAAATCTCGGCCAACACCAGGACCAATTTACTAGCCATGTGAGTGAGCCATCTTGCAAGCGGGTCACCTAGCACTGGTCAAGCCACTCCAGCCAGGATCTCAAGGAACAGAGAGGCGGTGCCCGGCAAAGCACTCCAAATTCCTCATCCACAAAATCATGATCGAAATGATTTGCTGTTTTAAGCCACTACATTTTTGTACAATTTGTTACATCAACAGGTTAACAAGAACATTTAGATATGGATTAAAAGGAACAAGTAAACAGACAAACAAATGCCAGCAGGCTTTGTAAAAACAGTCACATTACATGTACAAGTTCCTTTGCAGAGCTAAATAGGTGATCTATTCACAGATGGTTTAAACACAGGAAGTAGTGATAGAGAAATCTAGTTCACGAAGACTAAAACCAGCTTTCCGTGGGTAAGGTTTCCTTTCCCACATTTAACCTTGGCTTTTTTAGTATCTATTCACCGGTGGAAGCCCTGGAGGAGAGGGAGGGGTGCACTGGTGAGGATAAATGTGCTGGCCAAGACCCCAATGTCCTCTGCACAACCTACAGCTGCCTCAGTGACTAATCTTCATCTGCAGATAATTCAGAAACAGGGCAGATCCCTTGGATTTGAAAATGGGAACTAAAACTCATCCATCTTCTCCTGATGGCTAAACAGGCTATTATTAGCAGGCCAGATGATTTAATAGGCCCGGGATGGGAAGGCACATGTTGATAATTAAACACTCCAGAGTTCCATTCCAAAGCAAGTGTCCTTTAATAACATGACTCAGGTTTGTTTGCTCCGCAAACCCCTCTCTTGCACTTGCAGGACTCTGGAATGTGTTCAGGCATCAAGAGAAAGTTTTTGATGGCTAGAAATGATGAGTGTCAAGCCCAATGCTCACCTGTTTGGGTGACATGGTACACTATGGAATTACCTGTCCTGAATCAGCTTTGCAAATTCATCCACATATGAATTCTAAATTGAACCACTCTCTCAGCAAATACGAATTGATGTCTAATAGATTGTGGAAGAGTGATAGAAGAACTGTGTTTTGTGCCGGCTCTGCCTCATGGCTATTTGACCTTGAAAAAGTCAGAGCATCTTTGATGCCTTAATTTGATCATCTGGAAGTGAAGAATACCTGATTCTGAGGTATTTTCAAACATTAAAAATTGTTTATTGTACAAATTTCATTGTCAACCTGAACTCTCCCCTCAATTATAAATTGATTTATGACATGGTTGAGTTAATAGGAAACAGATTATTTTTGCTTTAAGCATATGCATCTATTTTCTCAGTTGTCTTTATTTACCCTATTTACAGACTTTCTTTTTAAAATATTGCTATTTTTATAATAGTAAACATTTATTTTACTTGTAACTCCATGCCAAGCACTGTAATAAAAGTTTTATAAATGTCATCTGATGTATTTCTTATGACAACTCATTGAGGTAAGAAGTGTTTAACCTTGCTTTATGGATGAAATACGTTGGGCCTCAGTATAGTCTAGCATTGCACACAAGAGTGGTAAAGCTAGGATTCAAGTCCAGATCTGTGTGATTCCAGTGACCATATTCCAATGTATTTGTCCTAGTATGTTTTATTTCAATGTTTATAGTCAGTGTGAAGGCCATCAGAGGTTTTTAAAGAAAAAATTATCTATCTACTATTATCTATCTAGCTAGCTATCATATCATCGATTTCTCTCTGTATAAATACCTATAGGTATACAGATATAATGACCAGAAACAGTGTAAAATTATAGACTGCAAAACCAGCAATCAGCAAGCTTAGTTGTGAAGGGTCCTGTCCTTCTGCATGGAATGATGCTTGCATCTGTTGTAAGTGTAAATTAGACTTTTCCACAGGATCACAAGGAAAGCATTCCAAGGACCCACTCAAGAGAGCTTGTGGTGTGGCAGGGTTTATTGGTGTGGAAATAGAAGCTGCCCCCTGGGTTTCAATGTTCAATCACACTCTGCCTCACTCTGGAAAAATTCCAACTGTGTCTTCAGCAAGACCAAGACAAAAGCCATTGTCCAAAGTTTTTACTCCATATTAAAGTCCAGTTAGCCCAGCACCTGGCTAGTTTAGTATGTGTTTCCACCGACAGCCCATTGCATCCTTTGGAGCTCACACACTCTCCCGCAGGCCCCAATCACTGCAAGACCTACATGGTCATGTGCTCCTGGGTGAGAGTATACGAATACCTGGGGGCGTGCATGACCAAGTGGGTGAGAGAGAGTGAGAATCTTTGTTTCCCTGGGATTGTATTAAATTGAGTTTAGGATGAACCAGGTGTCTCTTCAAAAGAAGTAATCAACCTTCCAAACTTTTGCAGGCTTCGGATGGGTTTACCTGCTAACCAATCCTTTCTTTCCAAGGCTAGACTGACAGGCCTCTTTGATCTAACCCCCCCCCCCCACCACCGCCGCCGTGCCATTTGACTTCTATTATGCAGGTGCCTGCCTTCCCTTGATCCCACTTGGCAATCTGTTACTGGAGGGGGTCAGGGAGGCGTGTTAATCCCCTTGCTGGAGCACACAGCTGTAATCCCTGGGGTGTTAAGCTGTAGCTTCCTGGCTAGCAAGCAAATTTATGTTCTCAATTTTAATGAGCACATTGTCTAGTTCCCTTTGTTTTCTTCTAGCTAAATACTGATTATAGCACATCTATTACTAGGGTGATTCTCTGCCATCCTCGCTTTGAAATATGCGTCAGGGAGGAATTGAACTATAGTAATTCAGGGAAAAATAAAATAAAATACTTTCCCAGTAAAATATCTTCCCTGCTCTTTCAAAGAAAGGTGCTTTGGTGGTATTTTTGGAAGAGTCTTTGGTATCCCTCCATGCACACAGCCATATAGATTTGGGAAATCAGGACCATTTGCATAAATAAAAGAGTCCCTCAGATCAGATTGGGAGTTTCCAAACATTTAGAACACACATATTTGATGGATTTGTTGAGGGCAAAGGGGAACTAGCCAGAACATAGCTGTAAGGAAGCAAAAGGTGTTTTACTAACTAAAGCAAAGAGGCTCCGGGACACGCCCGAAGAGCAGGGTGTGTTCCAGGATGTGGTATAAGAGCAACAAGGTTAGTCAGGCAGATAGCCATCTGGACAGTCACTAGGGAGGGAAATTTTGCCCCTGTGCCCGAGCTCAACTGACCAATCAGGTAAAGGAGCACGAGCCAGTGCTCGAGTTAACTCACCAATAATCAGTAACCCTATTGTGCCCCTGAGCCAACCGCTAACCGCCACATCTGCTTCTGTATCCAGCTTGCTTGCGCGCCTCCTTAAAACCCTAAGCCTATAAGCGTTTGGCGCGGCTCTCATTTGCAGCCCTTGCGGGCACCGTGTCTCCAGACACTTTGGAGAGTTCGCCCCTGCGCAGGTTAAACTTGGCCAATAAAGTAACATCTTTGGAACCCTGAAAGTCTCCGACATTTGTTCTCGCGGTTGGTGAATGCAACAGATTGATGTTATCCTGATTGAGGCCAGCATCAGAAAAGAGCAGAAGCAGACAAGGGAAGACTCCCTATAGCAGGTATTACTGTCTGTACTTCAACCATATCCACTTGGCTCCTGTTCTAGACTTACTATTTGAGCCCCTACCCCCAATTCATTTGTTAGAGCCATAGGGTCAATGTAATGGTGTTTAGAGATAGAGACTTGGAAGATAGTCATATTAGGTCAAGAGTGTGGGACTTGGGTATGGAATTAGTGCCCGAAGAAGAAGAAGAAGAGGAACTCCCTTCCTTTCCCCATGTGCTCATGTACTGAGTAAAAGGCCATGTGAAGAAATAGTGAGAAATCAATCACCTACAACCTAGGAGAAAGACATCACCAGGAACCAAACTGAATAGTACCTTAATCTTGCACTTCTCCACAACCAGAATCATGATAAAATACATTCCTGTGGTTTAAATCACCCCATCTCTTCATTATGGCAGCCCGAGTAGATGAAGACATCTCTTTTTACCATTTTTTTTTTGCATTCCTCCCCCAGCTTCAGTGTGTTTTCGTCTCTAATGGCTATCATCAGGCAGCTGTCTTTTTTTGAAGGACAACAATTGGAAGCTCTCCTGGCTTCACTCAGATCAAGACAACTCTGAGATGAAATTGAAGCTACAGTTTTTCTCCAGCATCAGGATTAGGCTAGCACTCTATTTCGGCTTCTCCTTCCTTATTCTTCTTTTCCTTCTTGACAGTTTATTTTAGGAGCACTTCCTTACAAAATCATTTGCACATGAATCTTATCTTAGGGTCTGCTTCTAGAGAACCAAGCCTAAGTGTTTTCTGTGAAAAAGGGGATATCTGCACCTTCCACCTAGTTAACAGTGGCTGTAGAGTTTAGACTCAGCAAACAGCATGAAGTCAATGGGGAAAGCCTTATCATATCCCTACCTTTGGGCTTGGGACAAATGTGGACAAACTGGCAGAGAGATAGAGGGGCTTTTTTTTAACCTCTAAAATAACCAGTTTGAGTCAATTCATGTAACTGATGCTTTCCAGGATGCCCACCCAGTGTCTAATCTACATTCATGTCTATTAAGTGCTCCTGCACATTGAACGTTACATAGGCCAGCTGCCACCCTACCAGAACCTCAGCCACTCTGGCCTCCTTCCAGGTTTTATCTGTGTTATATTTTCTAGCTCCTGGGCTTTGCGCATCCTACTTCCTTGTCCACTCTGTGTGAAATTTTCTTATTCCTGACCCTTCTAACCCCATGTTTAGTAATGTAGCTACCCCATGTTTCAGAAAACATGGCTACATGTATGAAACTATCTGAACTACTAAATATGATACTCTTAAGACTTAGTTTTTTACCCTTTTTAGAAAACCATTGCTAAAGTTGCCTTGTTTAGTATAATTTTAGTACCAACCCTATACCTCACTTGGCATGACTTCTGTATTTACTTCTTAATTCTTTCCTCTATGTATGGTTCCAAATTTCATGTCCTTTGGTTATTAAAAGTGGTCCTTGGTCAACCAATATTTTTTTGGTCTCCCAACTAGCACCATTAACATCATCCAATTGCTTATTAAAAATGTAAATCCTCAGGGCTTATCTCAGGTTCAGAGACTCTGAGGGCGAGGCCATCAGTCTATTTTAGCACTTTGTCATTTTGTTATACATTCAATTTTAAGTATTTGGTCTGAGTGTTATAAGACTTTTGAATCTTAAGTGGCAAATTCTAAACATTTAAAATAAAAAATAGAGAAACAAACAAAAAAAATAAGCAATCTTTTCTCACAATCTTGGTTCTTAGAAATCCTAAATGCTTTAGCTATCAGATGACTTGCATTAATCTGGTCAGGCTGCCATTAACAAAGTACCACACACTGGGTGGCTTAAAAACAGAAGACATTATTGTCTCACAGGTCTGGAGGCTGGAGTCTGAAATCAAGGTGTCAGGAAGGTTCTTTTCTTCTGAAGGTTGTGTGGGAGAAACTCTTTCATGTCTGTCTTCAAGCTTCTAGAGATTTGCTGGTAATCTTAGCTGCTCCTTAATTTGGGCCAGTGTAACTCCATTCTCCACGTGGTGCTCTCCATAGATCTGTGTGTCCAGAGTTCCCTTTATTGTATAAGGATCTAAGTTATACTGAACCAAGTCATATTGAGTCCCACCCTTACGATCTCATATTAACTTCATTAGCTCTATAAAGAACCTATTTCTAAATAATCTCTGAAGTTAGCGCTCAGCCTCTCCCTTTTTTGGTGAGACACAATTAAGTCTGTTTCCCCTTCCCACCCCTCCAGGGGATATTTATCCTCTTCACAGAGGCAATGGTGACTGCAGCTGAATGGTTGGAAGGCAGTGAGACTGATACAGGGTACAGCCAAGGGGTGGGGGGCCCAAAAAAGATTTGGAATGGTGTCCAGAATTCAAAGGGTATAGGAATATTGGGGAGACATATAAGATGTCCTCACACATCCCCAGGTGTCAGTTGGGGGAAGGGACAAATGGAGCAGGGCCATTGAGAGTTGTTTTGCATAGCAACAGTTTTGCCACTAACCTCTGGAATGGCCATTTAACATAGCTATAACCTTTAACTGGTTTCATAGATATGTTAAATAGCTGTGGCCAAGTTTTGGGCCAGGGAGAAGTGAGTGGCTTCTACCCAGGCTGGCACTGGGGGCTGATTCTCTGAAACAGTGCCTGTGAGAGAGCCATATGGCTTTAGCAGAGTAAGGGTCCCCTATTGGCCAGGTGAGGGGAGAGAGCCAAGTGGTTTCAGCAGAGTTAGGACCCCCCTCTTCTAGTCATGAAAGAGAGAGCCATGTGATTTTGCCAGAGTTAGGACCCCCTCTTGCCCAGGTGAAAAGGGAAAACCACGCAGCTTTGCCAGAATGGAGATCCCTGTGGCCAGCTGAAGAAGAAAGACAGGTGCTTTTGGTGGAGTGCGGACCCCTGCAGCTTTGGTAGAAGAGGCCCAGGTAGCTTTGTGGTGCTCCCTTTGGCCGAGTGGCCTGGAAGCAGGAGAGACTTCGACAGGAACTTGGTACAAAGAACTCTTACCAGTGGAAGGTGCTGCATGACTTTGGATTAATTGGAGATCCTACCTGGACAGGTGAAACAGCTCACAGTGCCAGAGACCTGAAAAACGTACCTGTGCTCTTTTCCTGATTCATGGTACCCGGAGTTGGGACAGTGGGAGAAGGGACCGCTCTGTGTGTGTGTGTGTGTGTGTGTGTGTGTGTGTGTGTGTGTGTAGGTGTATACCCTTAAAGACTTTGATATTTTAATGAAGGCATTAGGCCTGAATAGCATTAAATAAACATTTTGTTTCCTTTTCACAAATCTCTGGCATTGAGAGATGTCTTTCCCATTGGTGGCGGACAGAAGAGCCCAGTAGATATTAGTATACCGTCCTTGGGAGGGGCCTCTGTTTTCTGTAGCAGTTTTTGGCATCCCTCGGTGGGCCAAGTATTGCCCCCTCCCTTGGACTCTTGTTTGGTAACAAGACAATAAGAAAAAAATCAAAAGAATATCTCATTACCTTGCAAAAATAGTTTAAATAGAAGCAGAAAGACCCAAAACTCAGTTCATCACAAACTCCAAGACTCATTGTATTAGTCTGATTAGGTTTCCATAACAAAATATGGTAGAGCAGGTGGCTTAAACAATAGCAACTTGTTTCCCCTGAGTTCTGGAGGCTGGAGGGTACCAGCGTGTTCAGGTTATGGTGAGAGCTCTCCATGTGAGTTACAGATGACTCCTTCTTACCATGCACCGATAGGACTCTTCTCGTGGGAACACAGAGTGAGACCAAGTTCTCTGACGCCTCCTCTTATGAGAGCACTGGATCCCACCATTAGGACCCGACCCTCATGGCCGCACCTAACCCTAATTACCTTCAAAGGCCCTATTTTCAAATATCACATCTGGAATGAGGGCTTCACCATGTGAATTTGGGGAGTATACAAACATTAAGTCCCCAACACTTAACCAGAGAGATTCTCATTTATTTCCTCAAAGGCAAAGCCAGTCCATCTGAATTTTTAGAACTTCATAATATATTGTGATGCACAGCTAGCTGTTTAATCTTTTGTCCCAGCCCCTTATTTCTATGAAAAATTCCTGTAATTTTGTATTGCTAGTGAACACAGGAGAGAAAATGAAATAACTCAAAGCTATAGCATCTTATGCCATTATTCTGATTGTGTGTGTCTTGTCAGCCCACCTGTTCGGTAAGCACCTGAAGGGAAGCCATCTCATTTCTGATAGCCCTTCTCTGAATCCCCACAGAGGTGGTTACTTATTAAGTTCTTAACAAATACAAGCTGATTGATCAAATAAAATATTGGATTCTTTACTTCAACACTCTTGCTTCAACAACTACACAAATAAAAAATCAATCCATGTACATTATTAATTCTTTTCTGCAATAAAGAAATGCAAAGAACACACATTGGAAATTCTACTTTGTCTAGCCAGGTAATAGAGACATTGAAAGACAAACTCAGCTTTTATTTAGTAATTAGTTTCTCTAGTCTTTATCCCTGTTTTATACACTGGCTGCTTAGTAAAACAACTGTTGTAACAGGCCAAATCCTATCCAAATGTGGCTATGAGATATGGCAGAATTGCAAAAGGAAGCATTTTTTGCCTACATAGTAAAATATGAAAGAGAAGTTAGGGGAAGCGTTCTCAAAACACTGTCCCTCTCCTTTGATTTCATCCCCCACACCCTTTTTTCAAGATCTTAGGAAATATATTATAAAAATAATGATCTTAAAGTCAGTCTCCCCTCCCCAATTCCCTGCCACCAAATCAGAGCAAAAGCTCTCACAGGCTACTAAGTCCTGAAAAACCACAGTTTGTTACCTGTCCACCTATTATAGGATTTTTCTATTAAGCCCAGATACCCTGATTTGTTTGCAGAGATAAATTCCACCCCCAGCATTTCTTTAATAATCCCTTTATACTTTTCTTCTTATCTCTCCTCTTGCTGCTGTTGTTTGATAGGGCCCCTTAAACAGGTCTTTCCACAAGGTTACTCAAATTAAACATTAGCCAGCTCAATAAACAGCTACAGAAAACTACTGACGGTATCTAGCAAGATAAACATCCACCCACCAAACTTTGAGATTTCTTCATTTCTACCTTGATTGTCTCAAGGAAATGTTTTTAAAGACCACCAGACTTGCTTTCTCTTGGGTTTTCAGACATTAGGCTTTCTGATGCAACATGGGCCTGGGGTATGGAGGAATGGCTATGTTTCACTTCATTCTGCCAACAGAAAATTTAATGTTTCCATGATCCGGGTTTGGGTTCAAGAGGATGAAACTCTACTCTTAAAGATTTATTCCTTCGAATTAATAGCAACTCTTAAAAAATCAATATATTTATGAATGGTTCTGTAGGTAAGGTGAAGAAATCAATAAACAAACAAAAAACAACTTTTTGGCTAACACCTAAGTGAGAATTAATTTATTGGGGATGGTGATCTTGTAGGAACCTCAGGTAGGCTAAGAATACTGGATATCTTAAATAGTGGGGGCCTGGGTTCTACAAAAGGAAGATGAGGACAGGAAGGTTACACGTGGGACGTATCACAGGCAGCCTTGGGCTACTTCACACTCAGTCAAAAGCAAACCACTAACAAGCAAAATAGCCACAGACTCATAGAGGCTGCGAGCCATAGGGGAAAGGAGGTTGGGGGGTTGGTGGGGAAGGGGGCAATGAAGTGGAGGGGTTGAACTAAAAAAGAGAAAAAAATTTTGGACAGGGACAACAGTGCGGTATTTGCCAGGGTGGGGGGAGGTCAAGGAGGGTATAGGGAGGGATAAATGGTGATGACTTGCCTAGGGGCGGTGAGCACACAATACAATGTACAGACAATGTGTTGTGGAATTTTGCACCTGAACCCTGTGTAGTTTTAACAAGTATCACTCCAATAAATTCAATAAAAACTTGGGTGCAGGGAGGGCCAGCCCTGTGTAGCAAGCACCGCTCTGGGGCTGCAATCGTCTCTGCTTTTGTGGAACAGAGAGCTGAGCACAGACTTTAGG
This sequence comes from Sturnira hondurensis, assembly GCF_014824575.4. NCBI lineage: Eukaryota > Metazoa > Chordata > Mammalia > Chiroptera > Phyllostomidae > Sturnira > Sturnira hondurensis. The sequence goes on from NW_028073411.1 coordinate 5,909,972, forward strand.
TCACATCTGCTCTCCCCATTGTAACTGTGAAGCTGGGGTGCCACTGAATCTCATGAAGCTCGGGTTCATCGTCTGAAAAAGGTTCCCAATACCACACATCTAACAGTGTATTTGGGAAGATAAAATGTAATGATATTTATAGTATCTGGCTTGTACACAGACCAAATAACAGTCCACGTAGAGCACAGCAATTTCTCCTTGGCTTCACATGAGACTGAGTTTTTTGCCTTTTCTCCTGCCTGTGCAACACGTGAAGAAAAGGATGTATCGTTTCAGCAAAGCCTAATACAAACTGAGGAGGGTCCCTTGATAACCAGTAGTCAATGGTTGGCTCTGCTTCTTTTCTCTCCCTGCAGCCCTCCCACAACCCTCAGAGAGTCTAAAGAGTGCTTGGCTTGGGCTTTGAATACATGGGAATGGAACTTCTCAACAAAAATACTTTAACAGAGGAAAACTACTGGGCATTTGGCACCTTATTTTTCTATAATACATATACATAGCTACCCAAAGACCCTTAGAAAAATCATCAAAAAAACAAAACAAAACAGGTGTGTGTAGATTTCCCTATGTTATACAGACTAATAATACATTATTGTTGTTATTATTCTAGTAAATAATATGCTAGTATATTTTATGGCCTAGTAGGTAATGTATAATTTATTATACAATAGTATAATACTATATGTTAATGCTCTGCTATTTTTAATGTTTTATTATTACATAGTAAATAAATATCAATCTATATTTACTATTTATTTCTCTGGCATGCATGGTAAGGTGCTTGCTCTCTACAATAGGCAGAAGAAAATGTAGGAGAAAATGCAAAATCCATAGTAACAACCTGTTCGTGGGTACTCAGTTTTCAAGTAAGGCGGAATTCAGGAAGAAATAAAGAAGCACTGTGCGCTGGTCTGTGTGTGTGTGTGTGTGCAAATAAGGGCCAGCAGAAGAGAGAGGATAGAAGAAAGAAGAGCGCAAACTCTGAAGGCTTCCAGTTGCTCGGGATCAATGTATGTGCCTCCTGAAACCCTCCAGGGTGGCTGCCTAGGTGCAGGCAGAGAATATTTTCCTTTTATCTTTCAATCACTGCCTTTGTAGGTATAAAATAAGAATATCGATTCCAGGAAGGTGATAATGGTTTCTCAGTCAAAATGTTATTTGCTGTTGGAATTCATTTCCCTGTTGCTTGATTTTTCTGTCACTCTCCCCAGGTCTTCAATCTTCTTTAGACACAGTCAGTGTACTGGCGGGTCCCAGGTAGATGGTGGGGACATTCCTGGATGAGACGCAGCCTGGCCAGGGGGATATCTTTCTAGGACTCATGCCTCAGTACCCAGCCCCCTCCTGCTTTCTACTCTTGATATAAAGGAACAATCTTCGTGGCTTTTTTTTTACTTCTGACAAGATTGCAAATTAGTATACTATCTATGTTTCCTCTCCCCGAGGCACACCCTGGTGATACCACACAGGAGAAAAAGAAGAATTTAAACACACAAAGCGACTTTAAAAATGTGAACAATCTCAAGGAGGAGGAAAGTAGTTTTCACTGATGCAAGGAGCAAAAGGCAGGCCAGAGAGAGGGGAAACCTATGTCATCCACATACAAGAAATAAGAAACAAAAGATGAATTAAGGTTAAAACTTTTGTTATTTTTTTATCAAATATTTTATTTATTTATTTTTAGAGAGAGGGGAAGGGAGGCAGAATGAGAGGGGGAGAAACACTGATCAGTTGCTTCTCTCACACTCCCAGGTAGGGACCTGGCTGGTAACCCAGGCACATGCCCTGACTGGGAATTGAACCGGTGGCCTTTGGGCTCAAAGGCCAGCACTCAGTCCACTGAGCCACACCAGCCAGGGCAAAAAAAAAAGTTAATAGAAAGAATAAACAAAAATGTACCCATCTAAAATAAATTGCTGACCTGGAATATAGAGTTTTGGGATGTTACCACAAGACAACAAAAAAGAATAGAGAGGTGAACAAAAATTTTTGGAGGGTGTGGAGAATACGACTAGCAGCTTTAACTTACGTATATGATTTCTTAAAGGCAAGAAAGGTCATACATGGATGGATAAACATATAACGAGACTGAGAATTTACTAGTGTTAACGGACAATAAAAGACCTCAATTTGAAAGGAATTACAGAGTGCCAAATAGTTCAGAGCAATCCACATGTAAACAACTTATGGTAAATGTTAATAATCAAAAGCTGCAAATATGCTAAAATTTACTAGATGAAAAGACACAAATTATCAAACATTAAGCTGCTCATCGGCAATACAAAGAAATACGATGGGGTAATAGTAATATTTTCAAAACGTTGAGGAAAGGAAAAAAACACCAAACTTAAAATTTGTAATAAGCTATAATTTAAATATACATAACAAATACAGCTGCTTTGACTTCTCATAAGGTTTTCCCCATGTAATCTTTTCCTGTTTGAGAATATTGTTGAAGAAAGTACTCAGATAAAAAGAAAAAACCTAGGGGATATAGTGTACATATGTACAATGTTTATATAAATAGTATATATAAATATATATATAAAATATTGGGGATGAGTAAATAATCATAATAAAAATTCATTAATAAAAAATAAATCAAGTTTAATTCTAAGGAAGCAAAGACTGTATGGGGGCGATATAGTTTTTTACAAGGCACAATTAGCTACAGACTAAAAATAAAATGTAAATGTTGAAGAAATCATAAAGGAAATGAAGTCATACCATACTTAGCACTTGATGACAATTTAAATGCATTTCTAAGAGGGAAATTAATAAGGATACAATGTAAAAAGTTGAATTAAATGAACAAAAGAAGAAAGCACGTAAAATGAGGGGTGGGCTAGTCAGGAACCAAGCTGGATCTGGAGAGCAGCCTGGCCGTGTCACTACCATGAAGGCAGGGTGTTCAGTCTGCTTTATAAACTGCTGAAATTGGAATCAGAGTGCCTATGACAATGCCTACTGTTGTACGGTCCTCCATAAATACTTAACAAAGACATGAACCTCAACAATATGCAGAGAATATTATCAAAATTGTGTGTGTGTGTTTTTATTAAAGGATCTACATAGTAAAAAAATCTCTGGCAAGAGTATTCAATAAAAAAGCTAAAACAATATACAAATCAACAAAATATAAAATGAAAAAGATGCTATATATATATATATATATATACACACACAAAAGCCTTAAAAACAATAACAATTTATTGTAACAGCTACATACTAACATATTTGAAAATCTAGAAAAAAGAGAGATTTGTATAAAATATGAAAGCCAGAATATGAGGGAGAAGAATAAAACCTTGACTAGACCAAAAAATAGAGAAAATGAAATAGTAATTTCAGGCTCTCCTCCAAAGATGCCTGAGGTCCAAATAACTCCATAGTTGAGTTCTCCCATATTTTCAAGGGATAGATTGTTCCTATCTTGCAGTTTTCAGAAAAGTGAAGAAAGAGAGAAAGACACCAAAGTTTTTATGAGACTAGTGTATTGATTTCTAAATTGGATCAGTAGAATACAAAATAAGGCATTTATAGATCCCTTTTATCTTTCACCACATAAAAGACTAATCATACAGTAATTTTAATGGGCACCAAAAATTTCACTTACTAAATCTCAGTGTCTATTTTTGACATAGACTCAGAAAATCACTTGTAGAACAAAAAGTCCTTAGCTTAATAAAGCTCATATAGGTAAAACGTACAACTTCTTATTTAATGGAAATGCTTGAACCACATTCCTTCAGCTTTACAAATAAGGTAAAAATGAGCATTTAACATAATACTGGATGTCCTAACTAATTCTATGGGAAAAAATAAAAAAATGTGAAGAGTACATTTAAGATTTAGGTAAAACAATTCGTATGGGAAATTCAACATACTCCTAAGATAAAATACTCCTAAGATTTACCTGAGTATCCTGTTAAGTTACTTGATGCAATATTAATTTCTAAAAGTCAATCACAAGGAGAAAGATTGGTAATTAAGACTACTTAAAAATTAAGAATATCTGATTAATGAAGGAAATCACCGATAAAGTTGATGACAGAAAATAGACTGGGAAAATGTACTTGAAACATCAAAAGTCAATATAAGATTAATACTGATTGTAAAAGGAACTCCTGCAAGCCAAGGATGAAAGACAGTGAAAAATAACAGATTTAAAAGATAGTTAATACATGTAAGGAACTAATAGAAATAAAAATGAAAAATTGTTATTAATAGTGGTATTAAAATTCCTACTATTATTAAGATTTCTAGCCTGGAGAAGCAGAAGAAGACCTCCACTGAGGCAGCATAACTTTAAAAATGGGATAGAATTGTGGATTGGAGAGATAGAACTGTCCCCAGAGCTGTGCAGATTTTTTCAGATTCTATGCATTTGAAGTCTCAGACACCTTTCCATGGAGTTAGAACTGGATAATAGGAAAATGACAGATGATAATTAACAACTAAGAAGTTGGTCCTCCTGCATCTGTGAGGCATATTCTGGGACCTTTCGGTAAAGGTCAGTGAAAGATGTGGGAGGGGTCTTAAGAAAATGTTTAGAGATATTGCAATAATCTATGTGGGAAGCACCAAATAAATGTCATTTGAGGATGTTATAAAACAGTTTTTTCACATATAAGGTTTAACCTGGGCAATCTGAGCTCTGCTCTTGCTAAATGCTAGTTATTGGATGTTAGTTCTATAATGGGCAATAGAGTAGAGTCTGTCCTCTGAGGACTGGAATGCTTTCTTGTGTCTCTAATGAAAATAAAATGTATCATTATTCTTTCAAGTTAGCTAGAATCAAAATAATGAGCCAATACCTCTATCCTCAATAGCTATAAATATTAATGTTTGATGGTCATAATAATAATGGTCCATAAGCAAATAAGAAGATGGATTGGACGCTTGATGTTAGCAAAGTGATAAAGGAAATTACTGCCTTAAGGATTTAATTAAATTAATTTTTTTGGCTACCTGTGTTAGTAGATAATATATTGTCATTTAACATAGTTCATTTTCAGAACCCTGGTGTCCCAGAATTGACAGGAATTTAATCCTCCCAGTTCCCACCCATTAATAATGTTTTTAGTTGTATAAAATGAATATAATGTATCTTATAATGTAAAATATAGTTTATCCAAATCTTAGCTGTTTATTTTCATGCATGGTTACAAACAGATCTTAAAACTCATGTGACAATACAAGAGCCAAAATATAAGAGCCAAAATAACCTTGAAAGATGATAAAGTAAAGGGACTTACACATTTCAATTTCAAAACTTATTATCAAGGCATAATAATCAAAATAATGTGGTACCGGCATCTAAACAAGCACATAGTCAACTGAATAGAATCGGGAGTCCGGAAATAAGCTCACACAGATTTGGTCAACTGGCTTTTGACAAAGGCACCAGGACAGTTCAGTGTGGCTGGGGTGAAAAGAGAATAGTGTTTTCAAGAAATGGTGTAGAGCAGCTGAATATCTGCATGCAAGAAAATGAAGAAGTTTAGGGCAGGAGCTCCTTCTTTCTCTCTGCTGCATAGTATTCTATTGTGTAAATGTACCATCGTTTTTGATCCATTCATTTACCAATGGGCACCTAGGTTGCTTCCAGCACTTGGCTATTGTAAATTGTGCTGCTATGAACATTGGGGTACATAGGTTCTTTTGGATTGGTGTTTCAGGGTTCTTAGGATATACTCCTAACAGTGCAACACCATGGATGGAACTGGAAAGCATTATGCTGAGCAAAATAAGCCAGGTGGTGAAAGACAAATCCCATGTGATCTCACTGTTAACAGGAACCTAAATAACAAAAACAAACAAACAAGCAAAATATAACCAAAGACACTAAAATAGAGAACAGCTGACAGTGACCAGAGGGGAGAGGGGAGGGAATTTCAGGGGGAAAGGGTAAACAGTTTGCAGGAACAAGTATGAAGGACACATGGACAAAAACAAAGGGGGGTGCAATTGGGAGGGAGGTGGGGAGGGCTGGGGGTGCGTTGGGATAGGGTAAAAGGCAGAAAATTGTACCTGAACAACAATTAAAGTTTAAAAAACAGAATGAAACTTAATATCTACCTCACACCATATACAAAAATTAACTCAAAATGGGCCATAGACCTAAAGGCAAGAGCGGAAACTATTAAACTTATAGAAGAAAATATAAGAGCAAATCTTGGGTAGATAATGGTTTCTTAAATATAATACCAAAAGCATGCATGACAAAAAATAGGTAAAAATAGTTGAATAAAAAATTTTAAGTATTTGTGCTGCCAATGATATTATCCAAAAAGTAAAAACACAACTTACAGAATGGGCAAAAGATATTTGCAAATCATGTTTCTAATAGGGGATTTTATCAAGGTGATATAAAGTATCTCTACAATTCAATCATAAAAAGGTTTGAATGGACATTTCTCCAAAAAACAATGGCCAATAGGCACATAGAAAGATATTCAACATCATTAATCATAGGGAGATGCAAATAAAACCCCCCAGTTGTATACCACATCAACATCCAAGCTTGCTTCCAATAAAAAGACAGACAATTGCACCTGTCAGCAAGGAGCTGAAGAAACTGGAACCCTTATACATTGTTGGGGGGAATGTAAAATGGCTTAGCTGCTTTGAAAAACAGTTTGCTAGTTTTTCAGGAAGCTAAACATAGAGTCACCCCGTGAGTCAGCAATTCTACTTCAAGTATACATTAAATAAAAAGAAAAACATATGTCCACAAAAAACTTGTACATTAATGTTTGCAGCAGCCTTATTTATAACCGTGTCAAAAATGGAAAGAGTCCAAATGTCTGTCAAGTGATGAATGGACATACAAAACGTGGTGTGGAATATGATTCAGCAATAGGAAGTATAGCTGCGGCACAGGTAAACGTTGTAAAAGTAAAAGAGACCAGTCACATATGCCATATATATATATACAATTTATATGATATTTCCAGCAAAAGGAAAATATATGGAGCCAGATAGGAAATTAGTGATTACCTAGAGATGGAAATGGGAGTGATTCCTAATGAGTACGGGGTTTTGTTTTGGAGTGATGAAAATCTCCTGAAATTAGATTTTGGTGTTGGCTTTATAGCACTATGACTATGCTACAAACCTATGAATTGTATACTGTGAATGGGTAAATTTATGGAATCCGAATTATTTCTCAATAAAGTTGCTAAAAAATGTAGTTTTTCCTTTTAGGCTTCTTACATCTTTTTGGGACATGATTTGGTCATTTAATATTTTCTGTCCCTCCCAGTTAATGCCAGCTGCAAATGGGATATATATGTCATTTAAATCTGTATTTTACTCATGGACAAATGCTGTAAAACAGAATTTTACAGAAATGCTGTAACATGAGGATTCTTCCTCTAGGCTGGTATTAATTACTGGTCCATGCCCATGTTCATTCCATAAGATGAAAACATTCATTTACTTATTTATGAGCACCGATTATAAGGCAGGCATATATCAGATGATGAGTGTAAATGGATGCTGAATGCCTGCTTTCTGCCCTCAAACAGAAGAGAGCCTATAGTGTGAGCTGGACAAATAAAAGGTAAGTCCTTGAAGAGCTGTACGTGTTAGGAGGTACTGGTTGTCATAGAAATCAACTGTAGCTCATTCGATTCCAAGAGAAACTTCTTTGAGTGCCATAAAGTTGCTCACGGTCCTGCAGGGAAGTCTGAGTTCTAAGGCTCCCCATGCACGGGAACCGAGGGGATCCATCGTCCAAATCAGGGCCCAGTCCACGGTTCCGTGGGGCTGGTATTAACCCGCGTTCTCCAGTCTCCATCCTGGGTCTCTCCATTCAACGTCTCAGCTTCCGAGAAAGTAAGTTCAAACGGCCTGTCTTCATCTCAGCTTTCCTGCTGACAAACAGGGGGGAGGAAAATCAGGTAAAGAGGGCATGGATTCTGAGCAGACAAAAACCAGAAATGACCTCTGAGTTTGGTCTACATCAGAAGAACATAAAAGTACATCGTGTTAGCACTGGAATAACCTGAGGGATTTAGGAGGCCTTCTGGGCGGAAGTGATGCTTTAACTGAAATGTGAAAATAACGATCTGTGTGAAGTATGAAGCTGGGAGGAGGGTGGGAAATCGAGAGTCATTTTGGGCGGATGGAGTAATATGAGTCAAGGCATACAGGTTTGAAAACCTACGATTCATTGAAGAATGAAAAATCACATGGTCACAGCAAATCCAAGGGAGATTCCTGGAGAGGCGCTAGGAATATGGCTTAAGAACTGGACACCAGGAAGACTGGAAAAGTCTTTTATGACTTACGGAAACGGAGTCCAGACTTTGTTTTGGAATTCAGGAGAGTCTCCTGAGGGTCCTTAGGCAGGCAAGTGATATGATTAAATCTGCCATTTAGAAATTCTGACTGCTGTGTGTAGAGCGACTTGAGGGCTGGGAGAGGCAGGCAGACTAGCGAGGAGGTTACTTCAAGGGTCCGGCTAACACTAGAAAAGAAGGTGGCTCAGAGAGCAGCTGTGAGGATGCAGAGAAGGGCTGTGCGTGGGAGTCGTCACAGAATAAAGTCGCCGAGGCGCAGGTGAATGATGGGATTGGATTTGGGAGTGGCTGTGCAGAGAAAGGAAGAAGTCAAGAATGTCACCTGATTTCTACTCTGGGGGTGTTCTTGAATTTCTCAGGAAGACTTCCACTGTTATGTTTGCTAGAGTAGCTCTTCAAGGCCCCCAAATGTGAGCGTCCTGTCCGCCAGAGGAAAATATGGAGGCTGCAAGTCACGTTTATTTCTGGGCAGTCATGTTCTGGGGATGCCTGTTCTGACCCTATCAGGTGTGTCTGGGGGCCTCTGGAGTCCTTGGGGGGTGATAGCTTAGCTGCTCCTGTTTTCTCTGGCACCACCATGCTTTGTTGGAGAGGTTTCGCTGCCTTAGCCCTGGAGGTAAATCTAAAAGATGCTGCAGATGGGTCGTTGATGCAATCCTGAAACTTTTTATTTTCCAAAGGCAAGATAGGACACTCAGGCTTATTACTCTGGAGAGTGCGGTCTGCGGGCTGCACTGGCGGTCTGGCACGACTTTGGGTCTCTGCCAATGGGGTGAAATTCAAACTGACCACTCAGTTGAAAGGTTTTCCCTTGCAGTACGAATTCACTGATCCAGGAACGCAATTTTAACTTTCTAATCAATTTAACCTGATGACCTTTCATCAGACCGAATCACCCGGTTAGAAGGGGCAGCACAAGGGCATTTAGTCTAACCCATTGCCATGCAAGCAAGACTTCACATGGGCCCAATGGAAGAAGGTAAATGCTTAGGCTTTTCATAAAACACCCATTGAAACCACCCCTGAAGGTTCCAGCATTGCGAGTGTTGAATAGTCAGCAAGCCTTTCTAAGGATGACATGCAGTTCTCCCCTTGGCATTTTCAAAGCACTTTCTTCTTGTGCTGGGTTCATTAGAAGCAAGGGAATCTGCTTCATGTCACTCACACTCATCCTCGTGTGCTCGAGAACTATTATGAATTCCTTATTCAGCCTTCTTCTCTTTAGGCTGAATAAACTCGGCCCCTTTAGCTTTTCCTCAGAGGGACTATTAGGCAAACCTTTAATCATTTTTAGTTGCTGTTTTCTGGACCACCTCCAAATGTTCCACGGCACATTTTCTTCTGGGTGAGCTGGAATGGAATGCAGTAGGGTCACAAAATCTCGTTAATCCAGACCCTGCCAATTTGTAATTTGTGATAATTCAGTCAGGGATTTGCTTAACTAACTTTTCCTTCATCAATTGTGCAAGTTTAAGGCAAACCAAATCAGGAGGATGGGGAGCCAGAGGAAGCAACCTGAATTCCCATGGGAGCTAACTCCTTTCCAAGTGTATCACTGGTGTACTTCTGCACAGAGCCACTCGAAGGCCAAGTGTTACCTGGACATTTCAGCAATTTCCCCAAAGAGCTGCCCTAAGTGGCTGTGCCAGGCTAGATTGAGTTGTTACTGAGACCATATATTCTCTGCTATGAGTGTGTTTATTGGGCCAAAGGCCTTAAATCTATCAGTCTGCTACTGTTCCAAAATTCTAGGTTGTAAATCACCATAATTTTTGTACGTAATCTAAAATTACACAATTATATTTCAATTTGGTGTTGGGCGTTTAACCAACAGAGAGCAGCTACAGTTTCATGAATCTCTGTGACATATTTTTTCCTGTGTGGAAAGATTATACTAATCCACATTTAATTTCAAAATATGTTCACCTTGCAATTCCAAGTTATTCACTGAATGAACATCTATTACCTGGCTACTTTGTGTCCAGCCACAACTGTGCTAAATACTATCAAAGAGTAAGATGTGGTCCCTACCCTGAAGGCCTCTCAACCTGGGGATGAATATTATAATACAGCTATCAATACATTTCATCGACAGGACAGAAGAGCTCACAGTGGTCCTTGCGAGGTCAGAAACAGCTTCATGAAAAAGGGGTCTTCAGGAGAGGTAACCTTACCTCAAAGGGAAGCAGGACTATTCTATAAGGATGGTAGATTAAAGAGATTGTGCAATATCCCAGAAGTCTGGGTTCCTTGTTGTATGGTAAAATTTAATTACATTTCATTTATGGCTATTATAGTGAATAATTTTTTAATGAAAATTCTGAAAAGGCTGTCTTGCTCCCCTTGATGTATACAAAGTCTGTCCAGAAAGTATCCAGTCATGTAATTTGAAAAATAGAGACAAGATACAAGGAACCTTGTACACAGGACAATGATGCCTCAGTCCCTTCCAAGTAGGCACCTTGGGACCTCACACGGTTCTCCAGATCACCATCGGCTACTCTGTTGCACTTTCCTGAATCTCATCAGTGGCCTGAAATTTCTTTTCTTTCAAAGGTGATTATGGTTTGGGGAAAAGCCAGAAGATGCAGGTGGCCAAATCTGGGCTGTAGGGGGACTGCGTCACTTGGGTGATTTGATGTTTTGCCAAAAAATTCTGCATGAGACGTGATGCATGAGAGGGTATGTTGCAGTGATGTTGCTGTCAGTCACCAGTGGCCTTCTAAATCATCCAAATAGTTTCCATGGAGGAATGGTCAAGCTTAATGCAAAATTTAATGCAGGTTCATTGCTCTACTCACTCAGTCATTTTGAATGTGATGGCCACACAGTACACATACATGCTCACTCAACTGTGTCTACCCCCACACTGATTAGTACAGTGAAGTCATCACTGTTCACATATGGGAATTCCAGTCCACTCTCCTTGGCTGCCAGGTTACATCAGTGTCACACAAGTCTTTCTTGTTATAGTAACAATGGCTGGATTTTCCCAGACAGACCTAGCATACTTTAATGGTTTAAAGGTTGAAACAGAATCTGTGCTCTGTTCTAGCACACGCTGAGACATTGGATATCTTAGATGAAACGATATAGTCCAAAATTTCTTTGTTATTGGCTATGCAGGATGGATCGGAGGGCTATAGCTCAGATGTGCAGAAACAATAGGTTTCCTAAAATTCCAGATTTTAACCTTCTGTAATAAGCAAGGCTAGAAAACTACAGGCCTCACAAAACCGAGGTAGGCCTTTTTCAGGGAAAGTGGTTTATTTGAAAGAGCTCAGATTTCCCTAGACAGAGTGAGGTTGCAAGAGAACCCAGAAGCAGCTAATCCATATTGGGCCGAACTCCTTATCCCAGATTCACCAATTAGGCAGCTTACAAGGCCTGAGGGGCTAGAACGTTCCTCACTGAAAGTCCTTGTAGAAAATCATGAGGACTGTCAAAGGAACGTTTCAACTGGATTCACATCCAGCCCCACTTTCCATAAATCTGGTTACAGGGGTCTATAAAACCAACACCAGCCTCGAGTCTAATCAAGTGCATTGTCACGCACTGCTCATTTGAGAATAAGAGAGAGAGCTTTAGGAATAGAGGATCAGGAGCCAAATTGGTGAATTTCAGATGCTAATTCTGTCTTTTATTAACTGAATGCCCTTGAACAAGTGACTTGACCTCCCCGTGTAAAATGAGGATAGTTACACTTCCTACTCCATAGGGTTGTAGTGAGGCCCGAATGCATCCAGATCCGTAACTTGTGTAAATCAGGGTGGGCACCCAGGGGTGCTAGACAAGTGCTCGCTGCTTGCTGTCTAATGTCCAAGGGCCCAATGACTTACAGTCGCTCCCATTCAATGTTTCATCCATTCAAAATTAAGAAGCACCATAACTATGTAGTATGTGCAAGAGATTAGACCAATGCATCTCACAGCTTTATATGCATATTGGTCACCTGGGTGCTTTGTTTAAAAGCAGTTCCTATTCAATGATGGAGCTCCAACATTTTTTTAGTTCCTGAAGTTCCCAGCTGATGCCAATATTGCTCTTGAGTGGACCGTATTTTGTGTAGAATGGGCATAGATACTTGTACTACGGATCTATAAATCCATTCGGGTAGGCCTAAAGGAACAGGCTTAAGTGCTGCTTTCAGGTACAGACATCTGGGTTTGGCTACCATGACATATTTCTTCATTTGCCTAAGTGCTCTCTCAATTATAATCTATGTAATGCGTGTGTGCCCTACTGCTTCTGATTTACAATTTACAGTCTTCTCATTACCTACTCTCGTAATTTTTACCCTAACTCCTTAATTAAGATAGAGCCAGAAAACATCCTTCGACCAAGTCACACACAGTTCTGACAAAACTGGATGCTTAGAGAGAGGTTAAGTCAATAAGGACTTTTTTCTATTAGGGTTCAAACTTGAGCATGCATTGGAATCACATAGTAGACTTCTTTAATCACAGACTGCAGGGCCCTAAACCAAGAGCTTCTGATTTAGTAGAAGCATTGATATTTCTCATGAGGATCTAGGTGATGCTAATACTGCTGGTTTGAGAAACACACGTTGAGAACCCTTGTCTTATACCAATAAGGTCTGAGTGCCTGTATTTGGACAAGAGTAACCAATCATATTTGATACCAACAAGTGCAGAAAATCACAAATGCAATACACATGTAACCAAAGATTAAGGGTATATAGAAAAGGATAAATTCTATTCCATCAAAACCCACAGCAGCTAAAACCAGTTCAAAGCATCCAAAGCCCTTATTTACCGTCAGCTGAGAGAGCTGTGTGAAACTGACGGAAATGACCATGTGTAAAGGCCAAAGCTCTTCTGTCTGTATTTCAAGACCAAGTTATAATGAGGCCTGGGAAATCTGCAAATATTTTATCAAAAAGTGGCATGAAAAGGATCCTAGTCTGCATACAATACTGTATCAAATTTCAATGTCATCTCCACTGCCTTCTGGAAGCTTTTTCTGATAGCATGATGCAGAGTTCAACATTCCTTCCAGTGGGTTTTGTGGTACCCATACCACTTAGGTAGTATTTATACTTTTATGTTACCTATTTTCATGTCTCTAGACTTGAAACTCATGGACAACAAAGGTCATCCTTTCAGCTTTGTGTTTTGGGGGGTCTATCACAGTGCATGTGTGTGTGTGTACATCTATACATATATACGCACATGTTTCACACCACAAATATATGTGGTGAGTAAATGAATAAAGAGCTTTCACCCCACAGAGGTGGTGAGATTTCCCCCTGAATCCAAGCTTTCTGAACAAGACGCTGAGGGAGACAGGGATCCCCATGAAGAACTGAATAGGGTGCTGCCACAGAAAGGAAGGATGGGCTCTCAACCTCGACACCAGCACCTAGGTTCCTCCTGTCGTTCCCGACACTTAATGCATGGACGTGGCACAAATGGACAGGTGTTCCATGGAGCGGAGCAGCATCCAGAAGCCGATGTGGCATTCAGATGCACCCCTGACCCGAACAGTCACACCTCACAATTAAAGATGTGAAACCATCATTCAAATTCAGATAAGCAAGCACGGATGAAGACAGATTAGGCCTTGTGTGATTCAAAGCTGCACTTCAGAATTAAAGCCAGTTTAAAGCCCAGCATCCCATGAAAGTGGACGATACAGAAGTGCCCATAGTATTGAGACAAATATAGAACATGTGAATGTTTTCAACTAGGAGGCTACTGCCAGTTTACCACGATGGGTAAGCCTCAAAAAACCCAAAGGGAAGTGAGTATGATTGGATTTGGAGGAGAGCAAGTATTGTAAGGCAACAAAGTGTACCCTCCTTAAATGAGAAATCAAGGTGTTGTCCTTGCCGGAGGTTTGCCTTTGATCTACGGACATCGTGTTCCAGCACCCAGTTCCCTCGCAGTGGTCAATAATTTAGGGTGATTTGTATAAAGCACCTTGCCAAAGCGTGCAGATAACACAACATCCTCCTCTGGCTGGCCTGCGATGGAGTCAGGCTAGTGGAACTGAAACGAATGCCTGATTCTCAAGCAGCATTTAATCACACTTTCAGTTTGATTTACTAATGCTATTGTCTTTCCATTTTCTGCTAAGAAATTATTAGCAGGAAGTAACTGGGCCCAAACGCCACAATATGTTGGATCAATTTAAAAGACAACATAGATCACTGGGATTTCTTTTGTCAAATGGAACCATTAGACTTGCATATTAAAAAAGTATATATTTCTGTTTCAAGTGTGTAAGTGATGCATTGTTTAACATTATGCAAAAGGCCACCAAGAAGGCAAGAGGAGGGATGTGAACAGATGGCAAAGAGAAGACAATAAATATGTTGATGCATACACAGCTTATATTTGACCAGGTGTACCTCGTTTTGTTGAAAGCAAGTGCATTTTTCTCTTTTCCCTATAAGGTAGCTTAGCATATTCTGAAGGTTGTCATCTGTGAACTCAGAGAAAAAGTGCCCTTTCTACTCTTGATACAAACAGCCAGTGACTAAAATATATTCTAACTCTATCTAGCTACTTAGTAGATGACTTTCTAAAGTCCAGGATTTTGATGAACACTCTGCTTAGAAATCAAACTCCAGACTCATTCTCTGTTTCTTTGTCCTCATCTGATGCCTTTGCCGCCGATGCTGCCTGTTTTTCTGTGTCACATCGGGTCTGTTTTTCGGTGTCCCACTGTCTTTTGCTATACAGTGCATGGACAGAGCAGCTGAGTAATTATGTCAGTGTGACTGCAATTTTACCTTTGGGGCCCTCTTGCTATGACTGCACACAGGTGACAGCACCAGGAATGGTGACATTCCTTGCCTGTCAGGGATTGGCCATGTGACTCTATCAACTGGCAAGTACAGCAGGCAGCTGAGTCACACCAGTTAACCTTACAGCTTGGCAGTGTGAGGCTGAAAAAGGCAGGTGAAACGGGACCCCAGGCACTCTGTCCCCAAAGAGCTTGGCTCCAGATTGCAACTGAACAAACAAGATCTAAAGAGACAGTGTGAACCTGGGAAAGAAGGCTTCCCTGAGCTATCATTCTAGCCCTATCTAACCTTGGACCAGACCTTCAAGCATCCACTTTCTTATGTTTAAACTGGTATTTCTGTTCTACCTCCCACATACATATATTGTGAAGGCCAGTAATAATAATAGTAACAATTTCTATCATTTAATGATTTAATAAATGGCTTTTGTATGCCCTTGGTAAGTAGAAATTTAAAAAGCACAAAGGCACGGAGCCTCAATGCATTTACAAGAAAAGCAATTTGTACAAAAGCAAGTTGGGCAACAACAACAAATTGATTCATAATTAAATATTTTCAGCCACTGACTGGTTTTTCCAGTGTTAGCAATGTGACTGCACTACAATGTGGGTTCCTAAGCTTTCATGTGCTTTTAAGTATTTTTCCATGTTCCCGATTTTATCATTGTTGTTTGCCTATGTTTTATTGTCTCCACACTTCTAATTTACTTCCAGCTGAATTTTTTCTTGCCTTTGCTATTTGTAGTCATGGAAAAGTGCTCATTTGGTCTGCTTTTGAGTAATACCCTACTACTGGACATTTTGTTAGTTCTGATGAATCTCTTGTTATTGTCATTTAAATTGTGCCTATTTGGGTACTTATTCAAAACCTAAAATGCCTACTTTGGACCAGCAAACCAGGACTAATCAAAATAAGGACAAAAATATATAATGGAGCCTGAAATGGCTCCTGTCCTGTTGCACTCGCAGAAATACTGAGGATCTACCATGTGCCAGACACTGAACTTGGGGCTGAAGCAAAGGTAGTCACCCTGACAAGTACGATCCTTGCCTTCGAAGGGCTTATAATCTAGTAGCAAGAGATAGACTATAAATAAGTAAACACACAAGATTAAGTGCAAATTCCACAAAGGATATCAAGCAACTTGATGTGTTAGGGAGAAAGTCAGTGTGTAAAAATCAAACTGTGGATGGAAGAAGGAGAATGTGATCAGGTCTAGGGGCAAAGTATTCCAAGGACACTCATAAGAGTCTATCTGCAATAGGGATTCTGATAAGAAGAAGCAGGACATAAGATTGGAAAGATTATTTGGGAGAAATTCTTTGGGAGCAGTGAATGTAATGGAGGCAGTGTTTCGTGTTGAATGGTGCCCCAGCCAAAAGATGTTACAACTCTCACCCCCAGTACCTATGAATGCGACCTTATTTGGAAACAGACTCTTTACAGATGATCACGTAACCATGAGGTCATTACAGTGGGCTCTCAACTAATACGTCCGTGTTTGTCTAAAAAGGAAAAATTTGGACACAGAGACAGACACACACAGGGAGATGCCATATGAATATGAACACAGAGATCAGGGAGAGCCATCTACAATCCAGTGAGCACCAAAGATTTTTGGCAAGCCACCAAAAGCCAGGGGGGACCCGTGGGGCACAGTAGCCCTCACAGCCCTCAGGAGGAACTGCCCCTACCTGCCCCATAATCTCAGATACCCAGCCTCCAGTACTGAGGCAACACATTTCTCTCCCTTAAGCCACACTAGTTGTGGTACTTCTTTACGGCAGCGCTGGCAAACTCACACGGGGAGTGACCCCAAACCCCCCAGCGCTGGGGCTGGCTCTGTCCTTGCACCTCTGCATGTGTCATGGCCTGAGAACATTTTTTAAAACAACCCACAGGAAGTCAGTACAATTCAACTGTACTGGGCCCCATAAAAAAAAATGAAACCCATTGTCTTAACATATGACATTTTGTTTTGTTTTGTGGTAAGCAATAGGAAAACTTTGGAAGGATTTGAAAGGGTAAGTAAGATGAACTAACCCAACTTTTGCCCTTGTTTTCCCGTTTAAGGGTTGCTTACAGACCCATGCCATCCCTCCTCACACCAGCGGCCGATTTCCCAGTGTCCTGAGCGCCGGTTTCTCTGTTTCTCTCCTGTTGCTAACTGGGAACCATTGGAGATCAGGAATCTTACCATATGGGATCCCCAGCCCCTCTCCCAGGGCTGGTGTTTAGTAGGTGCTTATCAATTACTTGTTTGATGGTAAATTTCATTATTTTCTCACTTTTCACTTTAATATAATTTCATGCTGTCAGAAAAGTTTCAAAAGTAGTACTAAGAACTCTCATCCTCCCTTCTCCCTGGTTCACAAATTATTAACATTTTTATGTTAGCTTAATCATTTTCTTCCTCTCTCTACATAAGCACAGTTTTTTTTTTTTTCCTGAATCAGTTGAGAGCAAATTTTACTCATCAAGCCCCTTCTCTTGAAAGCTTTAAAGTATACATTTCCTAGGGGAGAAAAAAGCATTATCTTATGTAATCATAGTAAAACTATTTAAGTCAAGAAGTTAAATATTAATAAATACTTTTATTTATAGCCAATATTTAAATTGTTCCAATTAGTTCTTTATAGGACTTTTTTTTGACTCAGGATTCAATGCAAAATTATCCATTTAACTTATGTGTCATATCTCCTTAGTAGCCTTTAATCTGGAGATATTTATTAACCTTTCATTGTCTTTCACCATATTAACATGTTTGATAAGTTCAGATCAGTAATGTTGTAGAATATTTCTCAACTTAGTACGTCTAATTCTTTCTGATGATTTGATTTAAGGCATGCATTTTTAAGCAGGAGGACCACAGATGTAATCATATCTTTCTCAGTGCATCACAGTATGAGGCACAGAATGTCAATTGATTTGTCCCAATTGGGGCAATTTTAACTTTGATTTCTTGGTTCAGATAATGATTGTCATGTTTCCCCACTTAGTTACTACTTTTCCTGTAATTAATAAATAACTTGTGGAGAGACACTTTAAAATCTTATAAATATTTTATTCCTTATGAAACTTCCACAGGCTAGTTTTAGCATCCATTGCTGACTTCTGTGATTCCATTATTATCATGGTGATTGTACAGTGGTGATTATTCTGCTTTGTGCATTCTCCATTTATTAGCTGGAATTCTGTTTTTTCTTCTCCCTAACCATATGGGCTCATTTATTCTTGTTTTAGTAAATGGATTATAACTCATTAATATTACTATTTATTTTAATGTTAAAACTGTCTCAGATTTGTCTCCCAGAAACCACTTAAATCTCCACTTATTTGTTTAATGATTGAATCAAGTGACATCTGAACTGGAGTTTTGTTGTAATAATAGGGTCTTCTTGATTAGATATGGTAGCACAATCTACAATAGCCAAGTGCTGGAAGCAACCTAAGTGCCCATCAGTAAATGAGTAGCTCAAAAAGCTGTGGTTCATTTACACAATGGAATACTACACAGCAGAAAGAAAGGAGTTCCTACTCTTTGCCACAGCCTGGATGGAACGGTAAAGCATTATGCTAAGTGAAATTATACAGGTAATGAAAGAGAAATACCATATGATCTCACCTATAAGTAGAACCTAATCAACAAAACAAACAAGCAAGCAAAATACAACCAGAAACACTGAAATAAAGACAGTGACCAGAGAGGAGGAAGGAGAGGGATAATAGGGGATAATAGGGGAAGGGCCATCAAGGAGCATGTATAAAGGACCCATGGACAAAGCCAAAGGGGCTCAGTTCAAGGGTGGGAGGTTAAGGGTGGGTAAGGGGGTGAAAATGAAGACAACTGTACTTGAACAATAATTTTTAAAAAATAAAAATAAATAAAGGCAAGTTTAGGAAAGTGGAAATACATAAACAAAGAATTTAGAAACAGAATTTCATAAAGGTAATGTGGAAACTAGGTTTGATAATACTATAACACTTATTTAAGTATATGGAGGAGATAAAAACAGCTATGTCAGGAAAGAAGGAAGGGAGAAAGAGAGGGAGGGAGGAAGGAAGAGGGGGAGGGAGAGAGGGAAGGAGGGAGGGAAGGAGGGAGGGAGGGAGGGAAGAAAACCACGCAGAAATAAAAACCACTTAACTGGTGATCTTATTTTCTACACCTTTCAAAAGGAATTTGAGGAGAGAATTCTGCTCCCAAGGGCCATTCACAGGAGCTTGTTCAGGGTGTATGCAGGGGAAAGAGGATGGAGGGAGGTCTTGGGATAGAAGTCAGAAGCAGTTGCATCCTAGAAGCTTATAAGAAGAGCTTCCAAAACACTGTAAAAGACACGAGTTTTATGACTTTTGAGGGCCCTTCCAGAGTCACTTTTAACAACACACTGAGGCTAAATGACCTTACAGGCCAGGAGCTGTGTGGGGTATTTCAGGAGGTTGGGTTAAGGCACCACTATGCCCAGAGGAGGCTTAGAGACAACATTCCCCACACTCCAGGAATTCAAAGGAATTAATCAATGGCCGTTTTAACAAAGGCTAATGTGGATCAAAGTTGAGGTTCTCTGAATTTTCCTAATTGCATGAGACACTCTCTTTCTAACAGAATTTTCCGTTAAGCTGCACACTGGGAGGCAAACACAAAGAAACAAAGAAACAAACAAAACCCTCTATGATTCAGAATAAGCATCTTTCCATCCATTCTGGAAAGAAGCGTGGTAGATTATAGTTGGTTTGGATGAAGAAAAGATACAAGATATATATTTTTTAACCCGTAGTGTAAAAATAAAGGGAAACAAAACCATTGTATAGGGAAGGATACCTACATAAGGCATTGCAGTCTATGCTTTTAGGTACCCAGTTATTGGTGTTAGACAAAAAAGTTATTAAAGGAATTTCCAAGTTTCTGAAAGGGAAGCTGGACAAATGTCCAAAGGAAAAAAGAACTAAAGTGGGGTAGAAAAGAGAAAGATAGAAGCAAGGTGAGTGGGATGGTATGTTGCCCAACTTTACGTGTCAATTTAACTGGCCACAGATTCAATATTATTTCTGGGTGCGTCCGTGAGGGTGTCTCTGGATAAGATTAGCATTTGAATTGGTAGGCTGAGTAAAACAGATTTTCCTCCACAGTGGGACTGGGTGTAATCCCATCCATTGAGGGCTTGGATAGAACAAAAAGTAGAAGGAATTCTCCCCTTTACCCCACCTCATTACTTAACCCGGACATCCTATCACATTTTCCCTGACCCTCACACCAAGATTCATACCCCTGGTTCCCTGGTTCTCAAGTCTTCAGGATGAGACTGAATTATATTATTGGTGGCAGATCATGGAGTTTCTCAGCATTCAGAGGCACATGAGCCAATTTTTTAATATCTATCTATCATCTACCTATCTATCTATCTATCTATCTACCCATCCATCCATCTATCCACCCATCTATTTATCTATCCATCTATCTACCTACCTGTTTCTCTGTGTATATATTTATGTGCATACATACATGTACATATACATACATGCATGTATATATGTACATGTGTGTATATCTGTATATCCTGGTAATGTATTGATTCTATTTTTCTGAAGAACCCTGACTAATAGAGAGGGTTTCTCTGAAGGCAAGCCCAATAGATCTATCTCTACCTCCTCAATTTGCCCCAGGCCATGCTGTCAAGCTTCTTGGAGTTGGAGTTCTTTCAGCACTGGGAGCCTCAGGTTGGACTGCTTAATTCCTTTTCTTCATTTTTAGGTTGAACACCTTAAATATCCTTAGTACCATTTTAGTCATAATAATATCATTTCCACAGGGGAGTGTCGTGAGGCCTAATTAGTACCTGCAGAGAACTCTGTGATCTCACAAGGAGAGGAGTGCGAAGCATGATTTGGCCTAAGACCCAGAAATGGATGAAGAGACTGCTCAATCTACTTAGAGCCACAGTCATCCAACTCACTGAAGAAAATGTGAGTCTCGCTATGGGGTTGCTCCCAAAGGTCAAGATTTTATAAAGTCTATATTTCCCCATTGGAATAGTACCTTTTGATTGCAGTGATCTGTGAGGCAGCCTGCCGCTGTGAAAAGGATACACAGAACTGTGTTCTAATCCAAGTCAGTCTGCTTCCACTTGACAGGGCGAAAATTAATTGGTCAATCCACAACAACTTTGGGTGTAGTTTGCTCATCTATACATTGAGTGGCTTGAACCAAATGACTTCTAAAGTTGTTTCCCCTCCAGCATATTCATGGCTAAAATTCTTAGTTTATATGTTAGTCAAATTCATTTCAGTCAATATCTACCGAGTAGGTTCTATGTGGCAGGCATTGTGGTAGCTCTTGAGCAAGGTGCATCTTTTTTAAGTGGCACCATCTACATAGAAGACAGTGTGAATCACCACCTTTCAGTATTATGTGATGTTATGGCCCTAAAGACTCTATTAATGAAGTCTAAATTCCCATTGAACAGGAATAGAAAGATGAACTCAGCTGTCTTGGTGTGAGGTAAATGTAAGCTTCTTCAATGAGTTGATGTCTGCACTGAGTTTTCAAATATGAATAAAAGTTTGCTGAGAGGCAAAGTGGATAGGGGAGGGACCCAAGGAAAGCATTCTGGTGAGAAAGAGAATGTATGAAAGCATGAAACATTGGTGAAGATTTGCTAGAATATACACTTCAAGAGGGCACATAGGTGATAATACAATATGCTCTTATACAATGATGGGTCTCACTATGTAAATATGATTTTTAAAAATCTTTCCAAGCTCACAAAAATACTTCTCATTCCTAATTTGCGGTCAAAATGTGTGCAAAATTTCTATATCACAAGATCCAAAGCAGGTGAGTGAAGCAATATAGAATCAAACAAACAACACCAGCTAAAGCTTGCTTTGCATTTTCTGACCTGTTACAATAAGAAAAAGAATGCAGGGCTCCTGTCGAGGCATATAAACCCAACACTGTGAGTTAGCTTTATAGGGGAATTCACAGTGTCTATGTTTGGCTTCTTCTAAAACTTGTCACAAAGAAGTGCAAATAAGGAGACCAGAAAAGCTAGCCAAATCCTCTCTAAAATTATCCCTGTCATCAGAGACAATTAATACTATGTGCTGCACATTATTGTTCTAGGAAGAGGAGCCAAAGGAGTTTAGCGAGATTTGCAGATCATATAATTTTGTAACTAGAGTTTATGGTTGGCACACTGGTTGGTGTGTCAAAGCTTAATTGGTGGGAGGATTTGAGGAAGTTCAAAGGAAGTTATCCAATGGGTTCATATAACATTACTAGAGGAAGCAAGTAGTTATATGTTCATAACATTCTCGGGAAATTTGTAGTTTTTAGTTCTGTTTGGAGCTAATCAAGTTGATCTGTGTCAGTGGAACCCTACAGTGTATATAAGAGTATGTGTGCACATATGTGAATGTGTGTGTGCCTGTGAATGTATATAAGTTTTTTCTATTCTGCACAACATTCTGTGGGAACTGAGTAAATGTCAAAGCATCATACCCAGGCAACCTTTTCAAGTTGAAGTAATGGAACCTCAAATGAATTTACTTACACTCCTTTGCTCTTATAAATCCCGAGTTCAGTCACACCTGACATTCTTTATACATTTTAACAAAAGCAAAGTCACATTGCAAGCAAAAGGCTAATGCAAGCAGAGAAAGACAAAAATGTAATCTCTTAGAATAAACTATAATTTTAAACTAATACTGGATTATTTCTACTTGTCTAGCACGCTCTTTTGTATGCCTGGGCGAGGGGGGGGTGTTCCAAGTTCTCCATCACTGATCTTCAATTTAAATGAGACATCATGAATCATTCCTCAAAATAGTTTCAGTGTGTTCTTTATAAATTGGAGATAAACATGCTTCATTCTGACTTTCATTGCTGAATAATAACTCCACTTTTTGTTTTATTTTTATATTTGAGGAAAAGCAGAATTTTGAAAAGTCTAATTCATTAATAAATCTGTCTCCTGGATCCTAAAAGTGCTGTTTCTTAAGTGCATAAAAAAAAAAAAAAAGAGCACTGAAATCAGTATTTGGGTGTGGGTTTTTTTTTTTTTTGGTTGCCATTAAATTTTGAAGCTTCTACCATGCAGGCTAATTTTGAGGGCTGTGCAACTCTGGGAACTAGGTGGGAATGTCAAAAATAATGAAAAAGTAGAAAACTCATACACAGATAAAGAAATGTTTTCCAAACAGAATAAAGGTTTTCAGCAGCATATGTGTTTGCATAGTTAGCCCAGCTCATTGAGTTGAAACTCTAGGTAAACAAAACAAAAACACAGAAAACTAGGAACAAACACTACCCACCGCCCCCACACCCCAACTTCAGTCTGTCTGCACTATCCCCTAATGGTCAAAACAGGACATGTAAATCTAGGTAGAAAGACAGACTGAACCTGAGCATTGACAATGGGATTTGCAGGGAGGAAAGAGTGCCACCTACTGAATCACCACCTTGCAGATGTTTCTGTCCGCACTTTGTTTTCCCTGGAGTTCTACCAACCCTGGAGTGTGACCTTGCTTAGAAATGAAATCTGACCTCATTACAATGCAAGCTTAGCTATCTGCAGGCACATTGCACAATCAGCCAGAGCCCCTCATCTGCAGATTTTCCCCCAAATAGTGCAACCCTAAGTGAGAGGCAGGAGAAACACAAGCAGAGGGCCTACGTAGAACCAAACAGTAAGAACAGCTGCAAAAGGGGCTGAGGCATCTGTGTAATGATATGTTTAGTCACTAAACACAACTATTTTATCTTAAGATACACTCAAAATTCACTACACATGTTTATGGAAAGTCTCCTTATTCTCCGTCTGAGAAAAGTGCCTGACTAAATGTTTTGTTGGGTTGAACTTAATTGTTGACATCTGGAATTGGTTAATGTTAATATTAACAAAGCGTTTGGCTAAATAAATGATATGGGGCAAAGGTCTATTCTGAACATTTATTGAGTCATGTTCATATACAGTTTAATGGAGAACCTGCTAAATTTATTTAAAATTGATAGATAGATATTAATGATTGTGACCAACATTAATTTTTAACTTAGTTTAATCTTAAGTATTAAATCAATATTTTCTGAGTTACATAGGCAGGAGGACCTATTCATATAAAAATCCATATTACAAAGATCCCAATATGCATATCTGATTTGTCTCCTAAGCATATTCATACATTATGAACCATGAGAACATAAGAGAGGTTAGGCATGTAAAAATATTAACCATGTGTGCTTTTATGATCTGACTCACTTTGGAGTTGGACATCATTGATTGTAACATGTAACTTATCTCTTATATGTGCTTTATATCCCACCCACCTATGACTACCTAATGGAAATAATTTAGGGACCACAGTTTCCCTAAAAAATGGTACAAGTAAATGTAGACATTTTAAGTCAAAGGATAGTAATGCACGTTGATGTAAGGGAGGGCATGTTTAGATACATTTGCTTGTTTTGTGGCAGATGCCAGTGGCCTCCTTAAAAGAATAAAGAATCAAAGAAATTATGTAGATTGGCCTTGGGAAATTCAGAAGCATCAGCTAGCCTTGAGCTAGACTGAAGAGAAACACTTTAACAGAGCGTCTTAACCCAATTAAATAGCTATCCCCAGGCATCTTGCTGTAGTAAGTAATTGAATCCAATGACAAATGTTCTGCTTTTATAAAGGGCATAGTGTTAGAAAAACCTAAACATTTTTCAGTTGTTATTACTTTTTTTTCACTCTTTGAAAGTAAAATGTTTGAAAATACTGGAAAGGAAGTAGCCAAAAAAACCCCAAATACGAGATCATGCTGCATGGATATGGATGGCAACTTAATGACAACCAATGACCACAGCTAGAGCTGCATGAACAGTAGAACAAGTAATACAATATTGAATTGTAACCCAAAGTATAAAATAAATAACATGTATTCACAATGATATAAACAAATGACTGAATAAGTAAAAATAGAGGATAAACAACTCTTCTTTGCAGAATGTCAATACTCTCCCACTTCTGAGTATGCATTGAACTTAGTGACTTACTTCCAGTGAACAGAGCACAAAAAAGAGAAACATAGCAATTTTGCAGGGAAGATTCCTGGTACGATCTTATGATATATAATTCTTACAGCTGCTCTGTGATTTAAAATTATTTGTTGGATCCCATTGCTCTATATGCTACCCATTAATATTAATGTTTTTCAGCATTCCCATTTAAAGAAGTTAGACGTAGCAGTCTTATAATATATGCAAATAATATTGGGACTTTAAGTAGATACTATCTAGATAAGACATGATGTTGATTACAAAGAAAGTGATGGAACACAGGTAGTTTCTGGATAAATTTTGAAAATAAAATCAATAGATTTTTCGGTTCGATTCCCAGTCAGGGCACATGCCTGGGTTGTAGGCCAGTTCCTGGTTCCTGGTTCCCGGCAGGGGACGAATGAGAGGCAACCATACATTGATATTTCTCTCTCTCTCTCTCTCCTTCCCTTCCCAAGATAAATAAATAAAGTCTTAAAAAAATAAATAAAAATAAAATGTATCACGCATTAAAAAAAATCAATAGATTTTTTTAACTGATAAAGAGTATGAGAAACTGTTGATTCAATGGTTTCTCTATCGCTTTGAGCATGAGAAACTGGGAGGATGGTGTTACCAGTAACTGAGATGAGAAAGACTTCAGGGGCAGCAGGTTTCTGAGAAGGGGAAAGAAAACCACGATTCACATTCACATGCATAGTCATAATGTATTGTGCTTAAGATACCTGTTTGAGCAATCTAGTCACCATTTTAGATATGTAGTTTAGAGAAGCTATCCAAGCTAGAGATTTAATAGGGGAGCCCTTAGGACATAGAGAAAAAATGATCTCAACAAAGAAGTGACTATGCAAAGAAAACATCCCTGGGGGCCTCCAATACTAAGAAATAAGGTAGATGAGGAGATCCTGAAATGATAAATGAGGCAGAAAAGAACAAGATGAGGTTTTCCAGGCCATGGCCCAGATTGGGGAACTCGAGTAGCCTCAGTGGATGACCTGAGTTACCGAGCCAGAGCTGAGAGGTCAAGGAGGCCAAGGTGGCAGGCACTGACCTAGCTGAGTAACAAAGAGGAGCGAGTGTCAAAGAAAAAGCTCTGGCTGTGTGCAGAGGGCCCCTGCTCAATATTGAGCAAAGTAAAAAATCAAAATATGCACCCGAGGAAGCTAACAGAGGCTAGAGAGAGAACCCACTGGAGATTAGAGGGAAGAATGCCTGGTAGTCCGAAGAGGCTGGGAACAGTGCCAGCTACTAACAACCACATTTAAAACAACAACAGCAACAACCCAAGCCAGACCATAATGCACTGGGCACTAAGTGAAATACTCAGAAAAATTTTTCTCAGAAGTACAGAAATCATTCTTCCTAGAACAAATGCTCCTCTGGTCCTGCCTAAAAAATGTAAAAAACAGGCAAACAAACAAAAAACATGAAAGAATTAAACTGATTAAACTGCTTTGTAGCAAATAAATTTTGTCCTAATCCAGGATTCAAAAATATTTATAGAAATACACAAAAATATTCAACATCCATTAAGATGAGATTCATAATGTCTGGTACCTAATCAAAAATTAGAAGGCTTGTAAAGAAGCAGAAAAATGTTACCTGTAATAAAGAGAAAAAAGTAACTGATTAAAACTAATACAGATGTAGAATTAGTAGACAAGGATATTACAACAATTACAATGGTACTGCATATGTTCACAAAGATTTAAAATGAAAGAATGGAACATGTTAAGTAGAAACATTAGAATGTACAATTTATAAGACACCAATCAAACCCTAGTGATAAAAATTACAATGTGTGAGATTAAAAATACACTTTATGAGATTAATAAAAAATTAGACCCTATAGAAGAAAAAAATAATAATGAATTTAAATATATAGCAATAAAATTATTCAAAAGGAAAACAGAGAAGAAAGATAATTAAATAAATGAACATCAGTCAATCAGTCTAATATACTCTCATTTGAGAGGACTCTTATCTGAGTCCCTGAAAGAAAGGGGCCTAAAAAAATCACTTGTGTCAATAAGGTCCAGAGATTTTCCAAATGTAAAAATAAGTATAGAACAACTAATCCACAAATCTCAACAAACTCAAAGTATAAAAAAATTAAAATGAAAACTTGAAAACATAGCAAAACATACATTGGGTTGGCCAAAAAGTTTCTTCAGTTGTTTCCATGCAATAAATAGCTCTAGTAGTGCTTAGTTGCTTTTAATTTCACCCAAAACAATTTTTTTAGATTGTATGCATATCAGCATGCATTTAAAAATAAAACTTATCAACATTGGTGAGTTTTTGTGCAGCTATTTATTGAAGATGGAAGAAGATATGTAACATTTTTGGTGTATTATGCTTTGTTATTTCAAGAAAGGTATATATGCAACTGAACGCATGCACACAAAAAGATTTGCACAGTGTGTGGAGAAGGTGCTTTGACTGATTGAACATGTCAAAAGTGGTTTGCAAAGTTTCTTGGACTATTGACATTTGGGGCAAATAATTCTTTGCTGTGGGGCCATCTTACGCACTGGAAGATGTTTAGCAGCACCCCTGGTCTCTCTGCTCACTGGCTGTGAGATAGCAGGAGATAGCCAACATACCAAAAATATACAAATAAATAGAGATATTGGTGAAAATGAAAAATATATCTTTTATTTTATGGAACAAATACTAAATGGACTTTTTAGCCAACCCAATAATAACCAAATTGCTCTAAAACCAGTGGTGATCAGCAATCTGAAAATCAGCCAGAGGCGAAAAAAGACATGTGTTCTATCAAAGTCAGAACATGCCTAAGAAGAAACCATAGTTAAATATAATGTGACATCCTGGATGAGGTTCTCAAACAGAAAACAGACATTAATGCTAAGAAAATTTAAACAGACTATTGATTTTAGTTAATAACAATGTATCAATATCAGTTCAATAATTGTAACAAGTAGTTCATTTGTTATTATTTGGTTAATAATGAAGGAAACTGAGTTCATGGTGTATGGAAAATCTATACTACCTTAGAAACTTTAAAAATAAATTTAACAAAAAAGTTTATAAACAATTATTTACAGAAGAATAAAAATAGAAATAATGGCAGATTTTTTTTTGCCAGAAACAGTACAAGTGAGAGGACCAGAGAATAATCTTTAATATATTCCAAGAAAAACTGTCAACCTAGAATTCTTTACATAGTGAAATACCTTTCAGAAATGAATATGGAAAAGAGAATTTTATAGTTATACAAAATCTGAAATAATAGCAGGCCCTGATGATAAGAAGTATTAAAGGAAGTACTTCAAGCAGAAAGGAGATCAGATAGAAATGTGGTTCTATTCCAATAAATGAAGAGCATCAGAAATGGTAGCCACTTAGGTAAATATATAAGATATTATTCTTATCATTTATATCTTACAAAGGTAATTAACTATTAAAATGGATTAACTATTGTGTGAAAATGCAGCATATGTAAAAGTAAAATTATAAAACCAAAAACTGGTTATCTGAAAAAGTCAAAAACATTGTATACTACGTAGAGAGACTAATCAGAAATCAGAAAAAGGAGAAGACAAAACAACTCTATCAGAAACAAGAAGGATTCCATGTCTCTGGTTCTATTTTGCTTGCTTGTTTGTTTTGTTAATTAGATTCCATTTATAGATGAGATAACAAACTGAGAGTGACCAGAAGGGAGGGATTAGGGGAATAATGGGGAAAAGAAGGAGAAGGGTCAAGTCAAGGAATATGTGTGAAGGACCTATGGACAAAACAAATGGGGAGGGGAGGACTGAATATGGGAGGTAGCAAGTGGGCAGGGCAGGGGAGAGTAATGGGGGAACAATGGGGACAACCGTAATTGCATGACAATTAAAAAAGGAATAAGAAAGAGGATATTACTACAGATCCAACATATTAAAATAGTAATGAGCTACTTGAAAATTTAATACCAATAAATTCATTCATTTAGTCAAAATTGACAAATTATTTAAAAGACACCAATCTTAATCAGAAAGAAATCAATAACCTGAATAGAACTTTATCTACTTAAATTATAAATTTGTAGTTATAAATCAAAATTCTGAAACAGATGGCTTTATTCATGAATTCTTCTAAGCACTAGGAAAATAAGAATAGCAATTCTACACAAACTTTCAAAAACAATGAAGATGTGGGATTACTTTCCAATTCATTATGTGATGCCAGCATTATCTTAGTTTAAAAATGAGGCAAAGACAGTAGAGGAGAATATAACTACAGACCAATACTTACAATGAATATTGATATAAAACTTCTTTTAAAAATTTTAGAAAATAGGGTTCAATAAAACATCAAAAGGGTAATAGAGTAGGACTTCTGGCCAAGATGAAGGTATAGGTAGATATGCTTTGCTTCCTCACACAACCAAAAGAAGGACAACAACAAACTTAAAAACAAAAATGATAAGACCTGCGCCAAAAGCAAATTGTGTGGAAGTCCAACAACCAAGGAGTTAAAAAAGAAACACTATTTCAGACCAAAAGGAGGGGTGGAAATGGGCAGCTGGGGAGGAGAGGACTCACAGGGAGGCGGCAGCTTATGGACTGGATTGGGCAAGGCGGCGGTGGCTGGTAACCAAGTCGCCCCACATTTGCATGTGGATAACTGGGAAGAACAATTGGGGAGCAAGACACACTGCTCAGCCTAGGGTTCCAGTGTGGGGAAATAAAGCCTCAAAAACTTTGGTGCTAAAAAACAAAACTGTGGGGGTTGTGGTGGTGGGAGAGACACCCAGCCTCACAGGATAGTTCTTGGAGAGACCAGCAGGATCCTAGAACATATACAAACCCACCCACCCAGGAATCAGCACCAAGAAGGGCCCTGTTTGCTTGTGGGTAACGAAAGAAGTGACTGAAAGCTAGCCAAGAGCTGACCAAGAGGCGTTGTTTTCTCTCGGACCCCTCCCCCACATACAGCATCACAACACGGCTATGTGGGTTGCACCACCCTTGGCAAACACCTAAGGCTTGGCTGCTTATATGTTAACAGCTGCACTGGAGGGAAAAAATAGAAAAAAAATATATTTATGGTCCAAGTGAAGGAACAGATCAAAGCTCCAAAAATAGAACTAATTGATGATGAGACAGCCTATCAGATGCAGAGTTCAAACCACTGGTAGTTAGGATGCTCACAGAAATAGTTGACTATGGTCACAAAATGGAGGAAAAAGTGAAGGCTATGCAAAGTGAAATGAAGAGAAATGTACAGGGAACCAACAGTGAAGAGAAGGAAACTGGGACTCAGATATATGATTTGGACCAGAAGGAAGAAATAGACATTCAACCAGAACAGAATGAAGAAACAAGAACTCAAAAAACAAAATGAGGAGAGGCTTAGGAACCTCCAGGACAATTTAAACATTCTGACATCTGAATCATAGGGGTGCCAGGAGAAGAGGAAGAGCAAAACATTGAAAACTTATTTGAAAAAATAAAGGAGAACTTCCCCAATCTGGCAAAGGAAATAGACTTCCAGGAAGTCCAGGAAGTTCAGAGTCCCAAAGAAACTGGATCCAAGGAAGCACACACCAAAGCACATCATAACTACATTACCTAAGATTAAAGACAAGGAGATAATTTTAAAAGCAGCAGGAAAAAAGGAAACAGTTAGCTACAAAGGAGTTCCCATAAGACTATAAACTGACTTCTCAAGAGAATCCTTACAATTAAGAAGGGGCTGAAAAGAAGTTTTCAAAGTCAGGAAAAGGAAGGGCCTACATCCAAGATTACTCTATCCAGCAAAGTTATCATTTAGAATGGGAGGGCAGATAATGTGCTTCCCAGATAACGTCAAGTTAAAGCAGTTCATCATCACCAAACCCTTATTATATGGAATGTTAAAAGAATTTATCTAAGAAAAAGAAGAAGATCAAAACCATGAACAGTAAAATGACAACAGACTCACAACTATCTATAACTGTACCTAAAAAAAACCCCACAAAAACAAATTAAGCATACAACTAGAACAGGAAGAGAATCACAGAAATGGAGATCACATGGAGCATTATTAGGGGGAGGGGGAAGAACAGGGAAAAGGTAAAGGGAAAAAGAAGCATAAATGGTAGGTACAAAATAGACAGGGGAGCTTAAGAATAGTATAGGAAATAGAAAAGCCAAAGAACTTATATGTATGACCCATGGACCTGAAGTAAGTGGAGG
The DNA here is from genome assembly GCF_014824575.4 of Sturnira hondurensis. Taxonomy (NCBI): domain Eukaryota; kingdom Metazoa; phylum Chordata; class Mammalia; order Chiroptera; family Phyllostomidae; genus Sturnira; species Sturnira hondurensis. The sequence continues at coordinate 5,941,283 of NW_028073411.1, forward strand.
ACAATATGGGTGAGAGGATGGTGCAGGGTAGAGGGTAATAAAGGGAGGAAAATGGGACAACTGTAATAGCATAATCAATAAAATAACTTTTTTCAATAAAAGGGTAGTAGAGCATAACCAAGTGAAAAACATAATGTGGGATGACCAAGTGGGGTTTATGCCAGAAATGCAAGACCAAAAGATTTGGTCTATCATTTGAAAATCATTGCAAATTTCAACTTTAACAAAGCATAAATGAAAAACCATACAGCAATCACAATACAGTAAAAAAGTCATTTGACAGGTTCTGACATCCATTACTGATTGGAGAAAAAAAGCTCTCAGCAATGAAGGGAGCCTCTTAAATCTAATAAGGGGCAGTAAGAAAAATCTCTAGCTAACATCACAATATTGCAAAACAAGATGTTTCACTTCTAAGATTAGAAACAGGAAGCAGGTCTACTTTCTACTCAATATATCACTGTGCATCTGAGCCAGTGTAGTAAGATTAGAGAAAAAAAAAATGGAGACATCCAGAGTGAAAAGGATGAGCAAATTTCTCTATTCACAGTTGACATGATCATCTATGCACCAAATATTACTGAATCTACCAAAAAGTTACTAGAACTAATAAATAAGTTTAACAAGGTGTGTATCTACAATCAAGAACAACAATCAATTGTATTTGTATACATAAGCAACAAACAGGCTATGGTGTAGAAACTGACATGTTAATTCTAAAATGTCAATGCAATGTACAGAACCTAGAATAGCCAAAATAAACTTGAAAGGGAAAGTGACAAGACTTAATATAAAACCATAGTAATTGAGACAGCTTAATATATTTAATATTGGTATAATATTGGTAATATTTCTTCCATTAACATTAATGGAAGAAAAGAGAGAGTCCTGAAATAGACCCACACATAGAGACAACTGGTAACTGATGCCCTAACCACATCCCCCAGATGCATAAAAGCAGTTCAAGGGAAAAGGTTAGGCTTTAAGAAAATTGTTCTGCTGAATTCATTTATTAGGTTAAGCAGTTTTGGGCTAGAGTCTATAGGATTTCCATGTACACTATCATGTCATCTACAAACAGTGACAGTTTTGTTTCCTCCTTTCTGATTTGGACACCTTTTATTTCCTTTTCTTGTCTGATCACTGTGGCTAAAACTTCCAATACTATATTGAATAGAAGTGGTAAAAGTGGACAACCTTGGCTTGTTCCTGATCTTAGTGAAAAAGATTTTAGTTTTTCCCCTTTGAGTATGATGTTGGCTGTCTTTTGACCCAGCAATTCCACTGTTAGGATTATATCCTAAGAACCCTGAAACACCAATCCAAAAGAACCTACACACCCCAATGTTCATAGCAGCACAATTTACAATAGCCAAGTGCTGGAAGCAAGCTGGGTGCCCATCAGTAAATAAATTATACAAAAACTATGGTACATATACACAATGGAATTCTATAAAGCGGAAAGAAAGACGGAGGTCCTACCTTTTGCAACAGCATGAATGGAACTGGAAAGCATTATGCTGAGTGAAATAAGCTAGGCAGTGAAAGACAAATACCATATGATTTCACCTTTAACAGGAAGCTAAACAACAAAAAAAACAAGTAAGCAAAACGTAACCAAAGACACTGAAATAGAGAACAGGCCGACAGGGACCAGAGGAGAGAGGGGAGGGAATTTCAGGAAAAAAGGGGAAGGATTTACAGGAACTAGTATAAAGGACACATGAACAACAACTAAGAGGGGTGGAAATGGGAGGGAGGTGGGGAGCACTGTGGGGGGGGGCTGAGATGGGAGTAAAACACAGAAAACTGTACTTGAACAACAATTAAATTTAAAATAAAAGAAAATTGTTCTGGATAGGGAATGTTTATGTGCCCCCGAACTGAACTTCAATCCATGCTTTGCACAACATGTAGAAATTAACTAAAAATGGAGCATGAGCCATATTTAAAATTTAAAATTATAAAATTCTTAAGAAAAAAATTATAAAATCTTTGTGACTTTTGCATAGGCAGAGACTTTTATATACAACACCAAAATTATGATCCATATAAGGAAAAATTTGTATATTGGACTTCATCAACACAAAATGACTTCTGTTCTTTGAACTACACTGTTTAGAGAATGAAAAAAGAAACCACAGACTGGGAGAAGTTTTAGCCAGTTGCATACATTGTGATAAAAGACTGTTTCTGGATTATATAAATAACTCTCCAAACTGAGTAACAAGAGAAAAAATGACCCAATAACACATGAGAAAAAAATATTTCAATAAATATTCTACTAAGAGCCCTGGCTGATGTAGCTCAGTGGATTGAGCACAGGCCTATGAACCACACGATCGTGGTTCGATTCCCAGTCAGGGCACATGCCTGGGCTGCAGGCCAGTTCCCAGCAGAGGACTCACGAGAGGCAACCATACATTGATACTTCTCTCCTTCTCTCCTTCCCTTCCCCTCTAAAGATAAATAAATAAAATATTTAAAAAAATATTCTACTAAGAAAGAAAATAAGGATAGCAAGTAAGTACCTGAAATGATACTCAACTTCTTTAGCTATTGGGTATATCTGAATTAAAACCACAATGAACTGCAAATGCAAATGTTTTATTTATTTTTTTTTAATTTGAATTTTATTTTATTTTATTATTTTTTTTAGAAGATCATGATCTGGTATTTCTTATTAAATATAATAAGTAATGTTAAACAATTAGAACTTTTAATTCCTTTAAACATCTTTGACAACCAAAAGCAAATGTTTTAGAATGGCTGAAATTTAAGACTGACCATCTGAAGTGTTGGGAGGATGCAGAGTAAATGAAATTTTATATACCACCACTGAGAATGTAAAATGCTAAAACCAGTTTGGAAAAAAGTTGCATTTTCTTAAATATTAAACATTTATCTACTATACGATCATTTCACTGGTAGTCATTTACCTAAGAGAATTGAAAGCAAAAGTCTACAGAAAGATTTGCACTTGACTGTTCACAGTATTATTTATTATAGTTAGAGAATAAAATTGAGCCAAATGTTCATGGCAGATGAACAGATAAACAAATTGTGGTATATTTGTACAATGGACTACTACTCAATGATAAAAAGAGACTGATACACATGAAATTGGATGGATGTAAAAGAAAATTATGCTGGGTGAAAGTAAAGAGACAAAATAAAAAGATTAAATACTATATAACTTCATTCATGTAAAATTCCAGGAAGTAGAACTAATTCTCATTGAAAGATATCGGATCTGCAGCTGCCTGGTGATGGGAGTTGGGTAGGGTGACATGTTTACAAGGAGACTTTGGGATGATGGATCTTCTCATTATCTTTCCTTGTAGTGTTGGTATCACAGGGATAAGTGATGACAAAATGTATCAAATTTTATGCTTTAAAAATATATGTAATTTGTTGTTTGTCAATCATACCCAAAACAAAGCTGTTAAAAGACGATGCCTAGCACATGAGGTTGCACAGCGAATATTTGTTGAGTAAGTGAATAGGTGAGTGAATTAATTATGGATGGATTGGCTTTTGTTCAATATTTAAACCATGGGAAAAAAATAACCAGATCACAAAACAAAATGATTCTTGGGAAATCATCAAATATTTCCTCCTTTCAAAAATATCTAATAAACATTATCTAAATAAGTGGAAGGCACACTTTTTTCCTTTTAATTGTATGATTGCTCATTCCCAGCATATAAATACAGCAGAATTACAAAGTAACAAAAGAAAGAAAATTCAGCTCTTTCTTGTTATTTTAGGGTTAAGGGGAAACATCTTAATTTTGAACAAATAAATAACCTATATGCTATGTTCACAATGACTTTGAATAGTAAGTACATGCAGAGGCAGTTAAAAAAATCTACTATTTTCACCTTTAGAAATATAGTTTCCTTCTTGAATATCTACAAAAACAATCACGAGGGAGGATCATTTTTATTACAGAGAGATTGTTCACTTCACAGGAAAGTTCAGAGGAATTATTGAAATATCAGAGACCACCAGTGCATTCAACTGTTAGTTATCAGGTCGTTAACTACTTTATAGAATGAGGTTAAGCTGGAGAGAAAATGAAGTTAATACACAAAAATGGAGTATTGGAACTACTTTGAATTGGCTCTATACTGGAAATAAGGATTTAAGATCTTGAGAAAAATTCTGATAGAAAAGTATGCATATTTAACAAAAAATCAGTTATGCTACAGTTGAAGATAATATCTCAGGTAGAATATAGTGTTATAAGGGTGTATATGTCGAGGATGCTTGGAGCAAAGATATAAAAGTAAAGTGACTAATGTTTGGCAAACTCAGTCTATAATTCTATATAGTTGACAATATTCAAATAAGAATCACCAATGCTCCTCATTTCAAAAAAGGGGATATGTGGGGAAATTTGTGAGCGGTATCTCAAACCTAACAATGCATGTTTCTATACTTCTTTAGTCCACCTTAGCTTGGCAAGTGTGTCTGCAAGGAACCACAGGAAACTAGAGTCTATGAACCAAACATATGCCTGTTGTCTTCATCTGCTGTCATGTTCTGGTCTAAGTGATGTTTACAGCTATGCTGGGGATGGCTCTGTGACCTCAGTGATCAGAAAAATTGTGATATGTGAGTGTAGTTTCCCATTACCATGCAAGTCAGGGAGCCTGATCAGCACAGGTCTTTTGTTTCATTTGGTAAAATGTGAGACATAGCTGTGTTGCGGCCATTGGCTGACTCTTAAAGACCCTCCATTCTGCTGTAATGCTTGCTCACTATCTATTACGAAGAATGCCAGGAGGAATCACATTTGTGTTCACAACTAGATCTTTTCAGCAAGCAAACAGAAATACTTCTCTTAACCTGTTTTACCTTTATTGGAAACCCACATGTTCATTGGACACTGCTGACAAATTCATTGGTTATACTCCCTCCCAACACATATCGAAGATGAACCATCGGTGGCTCCTGGTGGTAGTAGGCTTGTATACTGCTGATTTTGACCGGACACTGTCATATACTGAAGGATTCTGTCCTACCACATCAGACACCACTGTCTTTTTTATTGGAGACTATTTTTTCTACCCTCTGCTCATGTATCATGGTTTGATGGTGCCAGAGCAGTGCTCTGTTCTGCTGGTCCAGCCAATCAACATTCAGAGAGGCTTCTATGCAGTCCCAAGGAGGCAGTGGTTAACTAAAATGGACAGTCCTTGTTCTTACAAGACTTTCTTATAGGGGAGTGACACACAAGGATAGAGAGGCAGAGAGGGGCTAGACTGTGCCAGAGCTTTGCCCTGGAAGCTGTGGGAAGTCAATGAAGCATAATGGGAGAAACAGGGCCATATTTGCTTTTTGAAAAAGGTCTGCTTGGTTGCAGTGAGGAACTTATGAGTAGACATGGAAAGAAAGCAGTTATAAGTCCACACGAGGTGAAAAGAAGTACATCAATCTGAGAGGGTTTCAGGGGGAAAAGTCAACAAGACTGGTGATGGATTGAGTATGAGTATCAAAAAATTGCAAGATGTACGCATGACTCCCAGGTTTCTCACTTTCTCGTACAAAAAGAGGGAGAAACTCTCTTTGGTGTCACAACTCTTATTGGACCCCCAAACAGTGTTCTTTGCAGATCAATATATAAATGTTTTAAAAGGGGAGCCACCATCTATTGATTTCTTTCTGTGTGCCACCCATAGTGTTAACTTTCTCAACTTGCAGTAACACTCTGATGCATTTAATGCCCTAAAAAATTCTGCGAGCTGAGTGCTTACTCTCTTTTCCAATTTAACAAGTGGAGTGAGAGACAGAACACTAAGTAAAGGTGTCCAAGGCCACTCAGCTAGAATGGGGCAGAGCGTGGTTGGTAGTTTGGCTGCCTGATTTCAGACACTGCTTTCTTAAAGTGCTCTGCTAAACTCTAACTTGTGCTTTCTCAGTTTGTACTTGTTGTCTCTTTATGAAATGCAGAGATATATTCATGAAAGAGATGAGAGCGTATTTCCTTTGTGCATGGGGTTACTTGAAGAAACATATGTTTGTATGTGCCATGTGTTACTGTGCATATAAGTGTGTGTTCTTGTGTGGAGATATGTGTCTTTACTACGTGTTTATGTATATGATTTATATGTGTGGTGTGGATGTGTATATGAACATGTTGAGCTAAGAGATAAATCATTTTACTCTGACAAGGAAGTTTTTGCTCCCAAGTCAGTTTTGTTCTCCTCTGACCCTTTACTCATTAACCCAGTCTTTTTCCATGCGGAGTAACGTGCACATTATTTTAAAGAGGATAATCGTTCATGTCTCTAGCATGATATTAAATTATTTTTATTACACGATTTCTTAAATATTTATATGCTTAAAGTTCTTATATAATTTAAAGAAAAAATAAGTTTGTAAATTAAATGCAAACTGAGAAAAACACTTCGAGCAACAGCACTAATGTGCTATGATGGATGATGTTGTTTTACTGACACTGTATTCCTCTCAAGTGAGTATTTTGGATGACACAATTTTGTCTTTTTTTTTTAAAGCGGCATGGTCTAAAAAAAATTCCCCCACCATTCTCCACTCTCCACTGTACCCCCAGCTCTTTTACTTTGGATAAGTCTTCATGTAGTTTATCCTCCACTTGGTGTTTAAACAACATTTACATATTAAATCATTTTCCCTTTCTTTTTCTTCTCACTGGCACACAGTAATTAAAATAGCATTAATGAAAAAAAAACAATGTTGGCACTAAAAATTATTGTATTAACCAGTTATAAGTTGGTGTGTTCTTATAGTATATTGTGTCTATTTATATGATTCAAGTAAAATACAAAATTTCAATTTTTTTTTGGAATTCTTGAAGCCCTGCTTTTGAATTCTGTGACCCCAGAGGCTTCTTAATATCTCACATAATAAATTTCTCTTTGACAGTAACACCCCTCTATTAAATTCAGATCCATTAGAATCCCAGGAAGGAACATAGATTGTCCTTAACTTGTCCCTGCTCTGTTACCACTACCACCAAGTCTAAACCAGTCCTCGTTTAGACAGATGTAATTACTGTGCTCACTGCCTTATAGCATTCAGTTGAATGGCAAAATTTTCATTCATTCATTGCTTCCACAAGCATGCACTTTAGGCTTTTTGCTTGGCAGTGGGAATCTGAAGATGGATGAGATTCAGTTTCTTCTTCGGGAAGCTTAGACTATCACCAAGTGTAAGAGATACAGACACCTAATCCAGTCTCTGTGTCTAGGAAGAGTTTCTTGGAAGACATGACCTGAAAGCTAAGTTCTGAAAAATGAGCAGCAGAAAGTCAGAGAAAGAAATAGGGGCATTTCTTGCAGCAGAAGCAGTGTGTGTGTGAAGGAACTAAAAGGACTTGCATTTGGATGGGTCAGAGGGGCTGTGTCATGAAGGGCATGCATAACAAGCTTAGGAGTTTGGACTTTGGCCCTGAAAGCCATAGGAAGTCTGTGCTGAGTAGCAAACAGTTCAGCAGCATATATAACAGGATTTTGACAGTTCAATGAAGAGAAAGTAAGAGAGGTAAGTGGGGAGAGGGGGTGTCCAGCATGGCCAGGATTAAAGGGACCAGTTAGTAGGATGACATAGAAATATAATAGTGGTGTCAGTGAGGTAGTGGTAATACAAAGATAAAATATATGAGACTAATTTTTTTAAAAAGGTGTAGTTTGTTTGAACGTGCTGAAGGAATTGTCAAACAATTGACATTGTTTTCATAGTCAAAGATGAGGCCCTCTTTTGTAGCTGGGATATCAATGGGGGATGGAGAGTAATAAACATTGAGCATTTAATATATGTCAGATATTACAATGAGTGTTTTACATTTACTATTTCATTTAATCTCCTTTACCTTCCTTTAAGGTTGATGCTGTTCTTTGGTTGTGGTTGTTGTTGTTAAGTTGAAGATACTGACACTTTGCCAGTTTAGAAACTGATCCACTGAACTGGAAGACACAAGAGGAACTATGGTTGTTTGGGGTATGAAAGATGAGTTTTTTACTTTGAAAAGTTGACTTCAAGTCATACATTAAGAGAGACAAAGACCTGCACTACACCAGGGAGTGTGTAGGTCATGACCACTGCATGCTGAGTCTGGCTATGTTGTATGTTGTAAATAGATACATTTGTATTCACTGTCCATACATGTCTGGACATCAGTATAAAGCACTAGCTACAGATTTATATATGAAACATCAGGTTATAGTCTCTGGATGAGAAAACTCACTTAATAAATATGTATTATGTGCCTGTCAAATTGATGATAATCGAACTCTTAAATATGAGTGAGATAATTCCAGAAGCATGTGTAGAAAAGAGAGTGGTATTATGTATACACTTCAGGATTGCACAATAGAAGACAATTCTATGGAGAATATTGTGAAGAATTAGCCAGAGCATTAGTATAAAAACCAGGAGGCCTGTGTCTCAGAAATCAAAGGAATGGAAGGTTTCATAGGGGAAACCTGGTTACCAAGGTCAAACACCACTGAAAGCACAGAAGATGAGCTTAGAAAGTGACCTGGGACTTAGGGGCAAGGAGATCTGACTTTAGTCTTGATGCATGAAGAGAGGTCAGAGTTAAGGAGAGCTTGATAGAATCTAGACATTAGGGGCTTATTAGAATTCATCATTTTTCATTTGTTTCAGATCATACCTGATTCTAGGGAGATTTACCCTCGGAAACCCTTTGTCATCTCAGGGCCTCTGGCATTCTGTCATCACAGAAACTGCCCAGAGACAATCTCAATGTTTGAAAATTAAAGTTAAAGTTAGTTTATGATTATATTTCTTCAGACTCTGCAATAGCCACATATTTGAATAAGAGGGATAACAGAATCATGGCATGTGAAAAATCTCAATTCAATTCATCTGACCTCATTGTCTTCAGAAACAATTGAGGTTCAAAGAGTTTTATCCCAAGTATTGGGACTAGACTGGTGCCCCTTTTCCCTACCCCACATGGCCTTGCTAGGTTCAAATGTTTGTTGAGTTCAAACATTTTTCAAGGTAACCTGTATGGGGAGGCTCTGCCTGCAGGGCTCCCTCCCCCCTCCCCCACTGGCTGCCACAGATGAGAATAAGTCCACCAAACAAGATCTGCTTAGGGAGGAAGAGTAGCTGATCTCTCAAAGGAGAAGGGCCAGGAGCCTTTTCCTTGATGGGCTTTTATTGGGTTCATTTGCATAGGAATACAGGGCTTATATGTAAAGCTCATCAATCATTGTCAGGCAGTAATGATCAAACAATAAGTCACATTCAAAGAACTATGAGGGCTTATTTTGAGTCAGGGTCAGACAGCTAAATGGCCATAAAACTTTGGGGAAAAAACTCAGTTCATGCTTGGACCTTATCATTTAAATTGAGGATATTAGCAAAGCAGGTTTCACAGGGTTGTATGCATTCTTTCTCAGGCCTGGTCACCTGGGGAACCTGCCCTTTCCAGCACAGGGTGTCACCCACCTCTGGCATTGTTTCAGGCTTAAGTCAGGCAGGGGAAGTAAGGCAGCCAAGAGATTAGGAGACTTCTTGCAAATAGAATGAGGACTCAGGCTATGTGAAAGTCTAGAGGTGAGGGTCCATCACCCCCTTTTTCTATAGCCCCCCAAGTCCTTCCCTGAGGGCCCCCTAGTGACCGTGCCTGTTTAAGTCATCCCTTCCTTAAGGCATCTTACCCATCATTAGCTAACAGCTCAGGCTCAGGGCCAAGCAGGGTGAAATAAAGGGGGCAGAGGCAAGGCCCCTGCCAGGGAGATAAGCTTTGTCTCCTTAGTGGCTTATGGTCCCAAGGTCTTTCTACTCAGTCTTTGCTGTGGGGGGGTTATAGCTTCTGAAACCAGGTAGGGTGGTTTCTAACAAACCTCTATCTTTCTAGAAGTGATCCCAGGCTATATAACTTGAAAAAAGTAATGAACATACTCAGAAGCACAAATAAATGGCAAACTTCATTTTAAAAAAACCATACACTGCCCTGGCTGGTGTAGCTCAGTGGATTGAGCACAGGCCTGTGAACCAGAGGATTGTGGTTCGATTCCCAGTCAGGGCACATGCCTGGGTTGCAGGCTGGTTCCCTGTAGGCCAACTCCCAGCAGGGGACGCACGAAAGGCAACCATACATTGATGTTTCTCTCCCTCTCTCCTTCCCCACTAAAGATAAATAAATAAAATTTTAAAAAAACCCATACACTACACAATACTATGTTTAAGCCACATAGACTTTAGGGATTATAGCAGCAGCTATAGATTAATTTTTGGTAAATGATTTGCTCAGGTATATTTTTTCTTCCACAGTTGGTTGCTAGAAAAATTGGAGCTTTTAAGGTCTTTTGTTCATACAAATACTTAAGAGTTCAAAACAACTTTAAATTGATAAAATAAAAGATACTCGGGATTGGATAGTTTTACTAATTACTTACATGGCAAGTTATCACTTTATTTATCTTCCCATCCGAGACAAATACAGCACACTTGTCAGACACAGATATGACCAAGGCCTCAACCTTCCCTTTAGAAGTCTTCCCTTTAGAATTTGAAGTCTTCCCTTTAGACTGAATGAACTAGGACTTGATTTCTGGGTTTCTACCAGCTTCAGCCTTAATGAATCCAGGAACTCAAGGCAGACAACACACTAACTCTTCTAGTAAGACTTAGTAGAACAAGTGACTATAACCTCCTCCCTACATTTTACTCATAATGATACTACTGGCAGCTATGTGGGATTTCTAAATATTTTATCTACTTTTCTTCCACTTTTTCATCTTCTTAACTCAGCAACATGGATAAAGGACATATTATTCTTCTCTGAGATTGATAGGGAGAGAAGATGAGAAAGATTAGGAGATGTGTCCAAAGTCACAGTTAATAAGTGTCAGAAACAAGTTTACAACCAATCTCTACTACCCCTTTGCAGTCAGGGAGCTATCCATTGGACGAAAACATGGCCCAAAGAGCAGAGTGCTTGGTGATGATTTTTAGATTTCTAGATAATTAAGGCAGGAATATTTTACCTCTTACGGGGAAGATAACAGATGGATATAGATTCCTTGCCACTCTTGCCATCGAAAGGCCGAGTCTACTATTTTTTATATGGTGAATTTGGGATGCCCTTATTAACTTGCTTGAATAAGATAATGTGATCAGAGTAATATTTGGCACTTCTGAGGCTAGGTCATAAGAACCCATGCAGGTTCTGCCTATTCCTCTTGGTATATTCAACCTGGGAGAAGTCAGTTGCCATGTAAGAAATTCTGAGAACACCATTGTTTAGGCAAACTCAAGACAGCCAAGTGGAGAGACTGCATGAATGAAGAGAAAGGGATGGCTGGCCAGTCCCATGGAGCTCAGTCATCCCAGCCTAGGGGCCAGATTTGGAATTATGAAACCGTTTGGACTTTCTAGCCCAATAAGACACAATGCAGAAAAGAACTGAAAAACAAAGGTGCATCTTAACAGATGGCCTTTACTGAACTATCTCAGCTAAACTCAGCCATGTGAGTCACACCTACTGGGTACTGATCACCAGGGAGTATGGGTGAGTATTACTGCTCTACCCTGTTTGAATTGGGAGCACAATAAAACAGATGTGTCATGCCAATAAATTTTGAAGGCTTTTTAAACATAGCAATAGATAAATATAATATCTCAGGTAAAGTCTTTTATATGATGTCATGATTGAATTCCCTTCAAAATCAGAATTATTAGTGACAGAAGCAACACAGTCGAATTTAGTTACGCAAAAATTTGGGGGAATAAGTCATTCTGGATGATGGAATAATGGTACTTCAAAAGATGGAAGTGATCAATCTTTCAAATGCTGGCGATGTAGTATTTAATTGTTAAATGTAAACAGTTATATAAATAAACATTTATGCATTAAAAACATATATATATATATATTGAACACATAGTAGGTGCCAGACTGTATGGTAAGCACTTGATAAGAGTCTTGTACTGGATGAACAGAACCCTTGCTTCCTACAAATTTCCAGATTAGCAGGGGAGGCAGAAATACTAAGTAATTTGCCCAAAGTTTCAAGGGAGATGTTACAGAGCAGGTTTTCTTTCAACCCAGGTCTGCCTGACTCCAAAGTTTAAGATGAAATATTTTACGAGATGGTAGAGCTGGGGTCAATGGCTCACTCTCATGGTTTTGACTTTAACTCTTCTTTCTTCATCATTTTAAGCATCATCCATCTGAGAAACACTTGCGTTAAAATTTATGTATATCTGTCTACAAGGTTTTGAATAAGACAAGTTGAGTTACATTTGGGGAATGAATTTTGCTTGTGTTTCTGCATGGTCATAGCTATGATTTAATCAGCAAGTCCAAGTGTAGAAAACTGGTCACCGTCATTTAAAATGGCATCAGTGATAATAATAATGGTTCATTATACATTTCTGGTGTCTCTCATCTAAGGATTGTAAAAGGCTTTACAAACATTAATTAAGCTTTACAGGATTTCGATGAGGTCATTAAGCAGTTTAATTACTGTAATATATGGGACTTTAAATAAAGCCAGAGCAACTTCAGAATTACATTTTGAAGCATCCCTCCTTATCCTCATGTCATGGACTCAGGAGTTTTGGAATTGGTTTTATATTCTCTTATTTGTTTCCCAAGTTTTTAAGAAATTGTAACACCAAAACTGTCTCTTTTTCATATTGGAAGACACAGGAAAGTGACATTGTGTATGTCATTGGAGTTAATTAATTAACCAACATACATTTCACACTTGGTAAGTATCAAGCACTGCTATCCACTCAAGGGAACAGAGACTATGATACCTACCCTCAAAGAGCCTCCAACTCAGTGGGAAGAAGATACACAAATAAAATACAATATCGTTAGTGATATGCTAGAGCCATGGACAAAATACTATTCAAGCAAGTGCAATATATGTAACTGAGGAAAATAATAGCTGACACCATACAGAGTTTATTATGCTCCTTTCTTCGAAGGTTTCATATATATTAATTGCTTCATTTTCATACATTCACACACAACACAAATATATTCAGGCACTCTTATTTTTCTTATTTTACAAACAAGGAAAACAAGGCATAGAAAGCTTGAGTAACTTGCCCAAGCTCATCTACCTATGATGTGGCACAGGTGTACTAGAGCCCAGGTATTTGGTGCAAAGTCTATACTCTTAACCACTATGCTGGGGTGAAGAAATGAGTAGAATGAGAGGAGATCCTACAGAAATAACAAAAAGAAAAAGAAGGAAGCAAAAGATAAATGCCCTATGCCTAAAAATGGGTCTTATCAGTTAGGCTTTGATAATAGTAGATTCTATGAAAAAAGTGAGGAAAATGACTTCTAATGTATGTCTGGTCAGCACTAACTTCTGAGCAAAATCATCAAAGAAAACCAAATCACTCCTGTTGTTTTTGGTACCTTCCCAGAGTCTCTCAATGACAGGCTCAGCCCACAATTTTCTGAGTTGGTTATGACCAGCATTGATTCTTATTCAGGAGCCCTGAAACTCTATCTAACCAAGGCACATGATGACTCACTTGCATACAAGCAGTGAGTAGCCATGTGCTTATAAATTTAAGATACACTTTCCCAAACTGCTGACATCCTGCTTTTGCTACTGCTTATACCTCAGTTCTTTAATAATTAAAAACAAAAACAAAAGCGAAAAAACTCTATTCATATGGCCAAAACTTGGATCTTTGCTATTCTTGTCCATCCCTTTTCTTCCTTTCCTCCACTCATGGACTCTGGTTCTCTACTCCAGCCTCAACAGAATACCTGAAACTAATTTCTGCCCGAGACTCCCATTTCTCTGGCTCATGAGAACTACCCACTTAAATTTTCATGGATAGTATTGATGATCTGAATCAAGTTCCTTTGAAGACACTTTACTTATCACTCTAGATTAAACTCAGTACCTCCTTGACTTAACCAGTTGATCATTAGTTCTATGTGGCACGCTATTGATTGACTGCATATAACCTGGCCATAAAAAACACGTGAGGTATAATTTTAAACACTGGGAGAAACGCGCATTTTCATTACATTTTTCAGAATGCTATATGTTGACCTGAATCTGTATTTCAGTATGGTATGGCTGAGTTGGATATTAATAAATTGACAAAAATTAGCAGTGATATGTGAAAAGAAAATAAAGACACATTCAGTCAATGATAATTTGTTGAATGACCACTATATACAGACACCAGATTAATTGTGGAACATTTCAAGGAGCATATTATTAGTGTAAGAAACAAATAGCTAACCAGGTAATTAGATCACAGGTAATATTCATTGAGAAATGAGGCTATGAAAACACTTAGAAAGAGAACCAGATTTTGAAAGGGTCCGATAATATAATTAGTTCAGTGTTGGAGATGATTAATTTGAAACAATATTGTAATTAAGAGAATGAGCTCTGGAACCAGACCAATGGGCTTTGAATTCTGGCTCCACCATTTATTAGCTATGTGGCCTCAAGCAAATTATCTCTGTTTACATTGCTTTCTTCATCTTTAGAATGTTATGGGATACTGGTGATGGTTAATATATGTATCAGCTTGGCAGGGCCAAATTCAGTGAAACATTATTCTGGATATTTCTGTGAGAATATTTTTGGATGAGATTAAAATTTAAATTAGTAAACTTTGAGTAAAGCAGATTGCATTTGGTATGTTGGTGGGCCTCATGTAACCAGTTGAAGGCTTGCAGGGAACAATTTTACTAACTTGCTCTGAGTGAGAGGAAATACTGAAACAGGTCACATTATTGATTTGAATTGCAATATCAGCTATTTTGAGTCTCCAGCTCTTTCACAGTCTACAGACATGGGTCTTGCCAGTCTCTGTAGTTGTATGAACTAATTCATAAGCAGCACTGACCGATGCATAATAATAGTACTAAATCCACAGAGTTATGATGAAAATTTTCAGAATACTACCTAGCACATTGAAAGTACTAAAATATTAGATATTATTGATATATCTCTGGAGCATCAATTTCTTAATGTCCACATGCCTTTGCATAAACTAGTGTGTATTTGTAGTTCATTGGTGTTATGTATAATGGAGATAAAGATTTGGTGTTATTAGCATATAGATGATAAATGATGTGATTAGACTAGATTGGGTTATCCAGAGAGAGAAGGTGTTATGTGAGGAAAGCTCAGAGCTAAATCTTGAAAAGGCTAATGTTCAAAAGATGAACAAGAAAACTTTAAATGAGAAACCAAACAATAGGAAAACCAGAAGTTTTTCACTGAAGCGTTGCAAAATATACTCACTATTGGTGCGACAAAATTCAGCATATGATATTGATCTAGTAAGTATAATTAGTGCCTGAGTTGACTTCGACCTGTCCTGGTGTCCTCCTATTGTCCCAGCATAGTTAGTAAATAACTTTTACAGTCACCCAAGACTCAACAAAGGGCATTGGCATGCGATTTGAGATGACTCAATCAAATTAAAATAATAGAGATTTTCTCACATTCTTCCACCACAGAGAAATAAGGAAGAATGCAGTGCAGAATGGTACTGACAACCATTTTGCTTTCAAGAAGTTACTAAGCCTAAAAGCTAAACAATACTGAGTGTGACAGAACAGAGAGGTGAATCACATGGTTCTTTGATTACATCGTTGAGCCTGTGTTAGTCGAACAAAGAACTTGGCTTCTGGACCAAAGATATGAAACAACATACTCTTTTATTCTTTAAGGCATTTTGGAGAGGAGTATTGTGTAACTTGAAACCCAAGCTAGCCTACAGGATACAGAGAGACTAGGACTATTGCAAGTGAGGGAAGCACTCACTGAGCAGGAACAACCCAACTGTGACGTAATTTAAACGCAACTTTCCCTGTGGTGATTGCTAGGGGAAGAGGGGTATAAGGGCACTAAGTGGTAATGGAAAAAAATACCATAAAGATAAAAAGTAAAATAAAGTAAACATTCCTTTTCACTGATGACTTCTAAGAAACGAGAATGCCCCTTCACAAAACAACCAGACAGTACTTTACTGAAACCTGTAATGGGCAGGAGTAAGTAGGCAAGGTTGGAGGAATGAGACAGGGTGAGTGCAAATGCTCTGAAGAGTTATGGGAGGGGCGGAATTCATAAGGAGAATAAATGTAACCAAGGAATTTGGGTGACACATGATGGGAGAGCCACTAAGGGATTCTCAGTGGGGACAAACAGTGGCTGAGGATTAATGTTACATATTTGATGGGGTAGACAAATATGTGCTTGAGGTCAACTTTACTTTTTTTTAAATGGGAAGATAAATTTCCACTTCTTTCTCCTTTTATAAAATCTTCAGTATAATTAATATTCATAACTGATGCTTTTTGGAGAAGTAAGCTCTTCCTGGGAACTGCAAGTCAAAGCCAGTGTTAGATCAACATTGGTCCAGAGTAGAGGCATGGACTACAAGCAACCAGATTCTGTAACAAAGTTAGCGAGTCTCTATTAAAATACCCAGCTGATACATTGGAAACCAAGTCTCTAAAGTTTAGGTACTTACCTGAGGCCATGAAACTGGTGGCTGCTATACCAGGGATTAGAACCTATGATGCTGGCCTCCTACTTTATTCTTTAATCATACCTCAGGAGAAGATGCTGCCAGGGGCTCCCTTCACAATGCATCTAGGTTAAAAAAAGAGAGATTCAAAATTAGAAAACCATTTTAAAAGGTTTTAACTTTAAACAAGATGAAAACACACTGCTAAGAGAACATTTTTTAAAAATGAAAATGACTCCATATATTATAGACTGGGTTGTGTCTTATATTAGAAAGGAGTTCTGTGTGATGCTGAAGATGATAGCCAAGGAGCATGACTGTTGAGTGATTATTACCCCTATTCATAATTATATCAGAAGTATTGCAGCCTACTGTTCATAGTATCTCATGTCAAAAGCAAACTCAGATTGGAAAAATATAGGAAACATGTAGGATATACTACTGGAGAGATTAAATAAAATCCATTTGCTATTAAGGTAAGATGTTTTCTTCCTGGTGATATAACAGAAAGAACATGAACTTGGAAATGGACCTATTCAAACTGCATATTTGCCACTTTTTGCTCATACTAGCATTTTCAACAAATTAGCTAAGCTTCAGTTCTCTTATTTGGAGAGTAAGATAGATTCTTTTTCTCCACAGTACTTACATTCTTATGGAGAGAAGTGAAAATGACAAAAATAAACAAAAACAATAAGAATTTTAGGAACAGATAAAAGACTGAAAGAGAGAAACTGGACTAATATAAGAGAGAATATAAATAGGGGTATATTGCTGTTTTAGGAGGGGAGATCAAGGAACAGTAATCTAAGAAGTGATCGTATTTAGAACACATATTTGAAAAAGAGCCAAGAGCCTTGGATACAAAGTATGAAGAAAAGAGGAGAAGAGACAATTTTTGGAGTAAACAACTAGGTGAACAACAGTATCATTGAGGGAAATAGAAAAATGTCTGTAAACGAGTAGATTTTTGGAGGAAAATAGTTTTATTTTGGCCATGTGAAATTTGTGATGACTTGTAAACATTTAAGGGAGAAGATAAACCAGAAGTAGGGTGTATGGGTCTAGATCCTTGAAGAACATTTGGTGACAGACATATGTCATAAGATTTTTATTTTATTTTAATATTTTATTTATTTATTTTTAGAGAGAGGGGAAGGGAAGAAGAAAGAGAGGAAGAGAAAGATCAGTGTGTGGTTGCCTCTCACGTGCCCTCTACTAGGGATCTGGCCTGCAACCCAAGCATGCGCCCTGATTGGGATCAAACCAGCAACCCTTTGGTTCGCAGCCTATGTTCAATCCACTGAGCCACACCAGCCAGGGCTACTTTATTGTTTTTATTGTTTTTCAATTATAGCTGTCCCCATTTCCCTCTCTTTACTCTCCTCCACCCAATCCACTCCCACCTCCCACATTCAATCCTCCCCTCTACCCCGACCACTATTGCCTTTGTCCATGGATCTTTTGTACCTTGTAAATTTTATCACATTTAAAATTGTGGACCTGATGAAATCACCTGTGGAAAGACTGTTGGTAGAAGAAATGACAGAGCCAAGGACAGAGTTCAGGGAGGGAGCTACTCCAAGGGTTAGAGGAGCCAGCAAAGGTTTCTGAGGAAAGAGCCATCAAAGGTGAGAAAACCTGTTGAGTATGGTGCCATTGAATCCCAGAGTAGAAAGCTATTTCTACTGAGTCATCCTGAATTACTGAATGACTTTCAGACAAAGGAATTTATTCGGTGGAGGTCACTAACATCTATACCATACTAAAATGTGCATATAAGAAGCATGATTTTAAGCATAACAGAAAAGGTTTGGAAGGAAGAGAAGAGATTAAGGTACTTTCCAAAGACTGGATTAAAAATAAATTGCCTGTATTGATCTTTCCTCAAAAGAACATAAATATTCCACGTTTGGGCTTCCTCACAGCATGTTAGCTTGAAGACAGCCAGGTGGCCAATGTGGTTTCTCAGGGCTCCGAAGGTGAGCATCCCAAGAAAACCAAACAGGACCTCTGCTGCTTTTATGGCGGGGCAACGAAAGTCATGTAGTATCATTTGTTGCCACAATCACAAGCCCACCAAGATTCAAGGAGAGAGGACTGAGACCCCGCCTCCCCATGGAAGAGGTATCAAAATCGCATGGAAAGAAGAACATTTGTATTGTGTTGGAAAAGACAATCTGTCATAAGTATGAATCCCAAACAGATTACCCTCAGTTTAAGAAGGCTGGTGATGTCATGAAGTCCTCATATTGATTGCTTCCTCCCCAGCCACCCTATCCTCCAAGTGAAGGGCTTAGAGCATCCTAATAAATCCTAGTGCGACTCACTGCCTGATGTTTTTAAAACATGTCACGGAACAAAAGTGAAGTTTAGAATGAAGTAAAATCAATTCCAACAGATGAATTACCTTTTTCATAATTATTGTATGAATCTGAAGAATATTATTTTTATAGGACTATGTCTGAATGCCTCAATCATAAAAGGAATGAGGTTTTCTTTTTTTCTTTTTTTTTGAAGAAATGTTGGAAAACCTCTCTGTTTTTGGCAGTGGGTATTTTATGATTCAAAGCCTATTTATTGCTCGTAAGTTATTTGCCAAGCCCTATCCTTGGCGACGTGAACAAAACATATTTTAAAAAAAAGAAATCCCTGCCCCTATGGAGGTAACTTGAATACACTATTCACTTGGAGAAAGGATGCTGCGTAGTAAATGCCTGTGTATTTAATGTCTCCCAACCACTTCTACTTGAGCCTCCCAGGGCTGGAACTGCACCATTTTCACTGCCGTAGTCCCAGAACCTAGCACAGTGACTTGGGGCAGGGATGGGGGGTTTGGGGAGGTGGGGAACAACTTTCAGTAAATATTTGTTGAACTAACATGCAAATACTAAGGGATTCAGGACAGCTGCTTAAAGGCAAAGGGTTTCCTGAGAAAGGAGTCAGCATGCGCTCTTCTGCAAGGATTGGCACCAGACTGGCTGGAGAGGAGATGGCTGAACTCTGTCCCTAGCAATAAATGTGGAACAAAATGTGGGGGGTGGGGGGGCTGCTTCTCTGTGACATTCTCAGTGAGAGAAGAATAAAGAAATCTGTATCATTGTTAAACTTTGTAATTCCCCTGTGTTTGTTATCCTTGCTTTTCTCTCTCTCCCTGTGGTGATTAATAGTAATTTTTTAAAATAACTGTTGTGTGTGCTTGTCTTTGGGGACTGGAAGAAGGAGGAAGCTGGGGAGAGTGTTACTCCCTGCAAGGAAGCTCCAGGGGAGAGGATCCCCCGGGGGACAGAGCTGGTGTTGGCAGCTCTAAGGAGTGGGAATTAGAAGAGTCCCTGGGGGTGCTCCAGGGAGGGGTGGGAAGTGTGAGCCTGGGCTGCAGAGGGTCCTGGAGCTCAAATACAAAGTCCTTCGTGGTTACTTGACCAATCCTCGCTCAATTTCTCCTTGTTTAGGATTAGACACGTTAGTGCTTCCCTGGTGTTTTCACTTTTGCATTGTCTATGTCAGTTAACTATGTCATCCTTGCTGGAAATCTTCCTGAAGCCCTGCCCTGCATTTCTCATCCTTTATCTATAACCACTCACGGAGTCCTGTCATTTCTGCCTGTTCATATCTTGCAAATCAGTCCCCGTGTTTCCATCCTCACTGCCTCTGCCTATGCTCAGACCAGGGTCACCATTGCTGCTCACTAATTGGTCTCCCTTGTGAGAACACTTTATCCTAGTCCACACTACCTTTCGTTTTTTAAAAAATAAAATTTGATTATGTCCTTCTCTGTTTAACTCTGTGGTGAAGGCCAACTACACACAAGGAAAAGCCCTGAAGCTTAGCACAGGAGGCCTCTGCTCTCCGTCTACACTTTTGCCCCATTTTGGGGGTGCCTCCTCCCCAAACCCATTCTGCATACACGTTTGCTCACTTAAGCCCAAGTATGTCAAATGACTGACTCCTATACTTTTGCATATAATGTTCACTTGGCCTAGAATGTACTTCCTTTTATTTCTAAGAAGTAGATTCTTTCTCACTCTTCAAGGCCTAGATGGAGCATCACTTTTACTCAGTGAAGCCTTTGCTTTTCACTTGTTTGATTCTTGTGTCTTTGTCATGCACTATAGGCTTCCATAGCCTGTGTGTTCTTGTTTTGGATGACTTTCCTCTCTCGATTATGGCTTCCTCGAGAGGAAGGATTTTGTGTTAATCAACAAAGCATCATAAAGGCCTATCACAGCACCTGTTGTAAAATTGTAAAGAACATGTAAAAAGTGAATGAATGAATATAACAAGGGGTGGATACTTTTGGTTCTCAACAACGCGATGCTGGAGGAAGAGGTGGCAGTACAAGTCTAGGTAGATATGCAAGTAGTCTCTCTCCTACATGTCACTGATTGTACCTGGAAATCTACACTTTTATTGCACGGAGATACAAAGAAGTCAAACCAGGAAGTGCCAGTAGCAGCACTCAGTCTCTGGACAACTAGGAAAACCTGAGCTCCGTAAGGAATACACAATTCTGTTCTTGGGTGAAGAAGAAACACCAGCTTTGAACAAAGTTGACTTATAGGATGGGACACAGAGCTAGCTGCACCTGACAGAATGCATCCATTTATTTTGTGGCAAAAAGTGCCCACTTTCAGATACCCTGTATATAGCCAGCACATCTCATGTAGAAGTAATGATGTTAGCCAGGCAATACATTCCAAAGAGATGATTAATTCTCCTTGCATATTAGTGCCAGAACAGAGATTTATTAATGATCTTTATTTAGTCAATAACTTAGTCTGCTTAGGCTGCTATAACAAAATACCATAAACTGGGTGGCTTAAACAACAGCAATTTATTTCCTACTGTCCTGGAGGCTGGGAAGTTCCAGATCAAAGTGCCTGCATATTCAGTGCCTGGTGAGAGCCTGTTTCTTGGCTTCACATAGCTGCCTTTTCTCAGTATTTACTTGTAGAAAGAGAGAGACTCTTGTGTCTCTTCCTCATCTTATAACAGCATGAATTCTATCATTAAGGTATTACCCTCATGACCTCGTATGAACTTAATTGCCTCCCAGAGACCCCACCTCCAAATATCAAAATATTGGGAATTAAGGCTTCAACATATAAATTTGGAGGGCACAAACATTGTGGCCAAATGGGAATGACCCTCAAACAATAGCAATCATAAATAAAAATAAATTATATTAGTAGTTGAAGTTTATGGAATCCTTGCTATGTGGGAATTAAAATTTTAGGTGTGTTTTATAAATGTTATCTAGTTTAATCCTCCTATTGACCCTATGAGGTAGGTGCTATTATTACCCTCGTCTTAAAGATAAAAAAAAATGAAGTGCAGAAAACTCAGTAACCAGTCATTTGACCTGTTCATGCCACTGACACCTACCCAGGAGCTCATGATATCAGGTGCAATAAAAATATGGCTTGGCATCTTTGACCCATCATGGTATACTCATAAGGTAGGATAAAGTGGGAAAGGGCCATGGAAATAACAGGTTGGATCAAGAACTTAAGTGTGGAAGGAATATATCACCCTCTCCCTAGACACACAGCAGAGCATCATTATTAGACAACACTGAGCCAGCAGGAAGCAGTGCAGTGGACTATTCCAGGGTCTCAATCAAAACATGGGGATTTTATTAGAATTCTCTGCAATGCATTTATGCAACATGGGGGATGGCTTATAATGAGCCACTAGGGTAATTTGGAATATTGTAGTTCATCTTATTTCATAATGCCTGATGGCTAAGAATTTTAAAACAGCTTTTTGTCAGCCTATTAGGCTCAGTAGTAGAATTATGTTTCCAGTTTTCCTGGTATATATTCAGGCTAAGAGAAATGTGATGCCAGTAAAGGCTAGCCAGGCTTCAGCACTATAAATTATTTTATATGGTTCAGTATTTATGTTAGAACTTAATAGACATAAGACATTAGGATTTAGGAAGAGATTACAGGGAAATAGATGAGACAAAGAGGATATTTAGAAGAGGAAATATTAATTAAGGTGGGGTGTTCTGATACCTTTTTGATGGGGTATGGGAATAGTTTATAGGAATTTTCTTGTCCAAAGTCGGAGAAGAATAATATTAAATCTTTCCCATTATAAAGATAAAGGGTAGAGATAAGTGCTTTTGTACAGTGTAGATCTATGACTGGCTATATCAGAATATCCTTATTTAAAAAATACAACTTCATGAAAACTCGCAGAGAGTATCATTTATTTAGGCTGAAGGCGGGGCTCAGAAATCTATATCACTAAAAAAAGTTCTAAGATGTGTTTGATGGGAAGTTAATCCTCATGCACTCTTCTTGGTAATTTGAAATCATGAAAACAGTTAATCACCAGGGATGGAGTGAGCTTGTGGTGCCTGGTATGTCCTGGTATAGAAGTGAGATAGTTTCCCCTGAAGGAAGTGTAAAAGTGACCCTGTACACTCTCAGGTTCTATGAATCAAAGTTGCAAGGGTGGGAGATAGCAAATTTTGTGGACATTTTCTTTAGTGTCTACCTCCTGTCCAATGGTACTGTTGACTTCAAGATGGGGACAAAATCCTCAGGATTCTGGTCAACATCGAAATTCAGAAGAAAACAATAACCACCATTAGGGAAGCCAACTGGTATTTTTCATGGCTTTTAATGATAGATCACGTTGCTGAAGATGGGAAAGATTTGGAGCACGTACGGTGTACCTGGTGCACTCCCTAGGAGCAGGCTTTGTGGGCTCAGAAGTGCGCAGGAAGATGCGCTGCACTGAATTTTATGGATTTTCCTCTTTGCTTGTATAGTTTTATGATGTTCCATTGTCTCCTTTTCTTGGTTTGGAATTATGGCCTCAGTTATTTATTTTCTTCTTCCATTTTCCCTTTAAAATGTGTATGTAACACTGCATCAATTTTCATGACCAAAGATGAAAGGGCTGGATGAATTCCCTGGCCAAGAAAAGATGGTCTAGAGATAGAGGGGTTAATTCTTCTTCTTACGAAGCTCCCCCTCCAGTTCTCTCCCGTTTTCATATTCTCACATTTTTGGAATGGAATTATAATTTGCTTTTTTCATCTCATCACTTTCTGATTTTTAGCACTGTGATCTCACTTTCAGAGATTATATATGGATAGCTCTGAATTTTTTCCATTTGTATTCTGTACCAGGCCCTCTGGTTGTGAACAATTTCCTTCTACAACTTCTTCATATAACTTATCCAGCAATAAGACTAAAAAGCCAAATTATAATAGAAATAAGACTTTTGTTTGTGGAAGCTTGGTAATTGGTGAGAATCAGCTTTGCTAACAAATTTGTTTTTCCTGTGCTTTTTTGCTCAGTTTACAGTGCAATTTTAATTTGAGTGTTCCATCTTTTGTATTACAAATTGTCTTTCTCTCAATAATCTCACAATCTTAGATATGCTAGTGAATCATACACTGAAATCATGTTTGGGCTCATGGCATAGAGTTCAATCTCTAATTCTGGTAGTTCTTTTAGTACCTGGTTAATTAATATTCCAGATTAGAGAAGGACGGTATAGGAGTCATTGCTGGCTCAGAGGCTTCAATCAAAGAGCATGACTCCCCTTGTTAAGAATGATTTAAACACTTAGAGAGAGGCCAAAAGAAGTTCTTCTTGTCAACTGTTAATGACAGGAGCTCCTGTCAAAGGTACCCATTATTATATATTGAATAATCATTCCTAGATTCAGACAGTTCCAGAACATCATCACAAATTCTCTTTTACCACATATTACATATTGTATTAAGATGTATTTGAATCACATAACATTATCCATTTTTATAGGCTAATAATGGTATTAAAAATTTTATATAATTCAACCTCATAATATTGTCTATTGATTCACTTTTTTTTACTAACATACTTATTTTATACTAACTACTTATAGTTTAAAGATAGTATCTTTAAAACAACAAAAAAAAGCTTCCACAGAAGGAAAACTTGTGCCACTTGTGTTAAACAGAATGTAACATTAAAAACAAATCCAGTAAAAACAAAACAACAGACAAGGGCAATGTCACTACATTCTAATTAGATATTGTAGGCTGCCAAATAGTCATAGCTAGAAGTTTGTACATTCTTTGTCAAGAGGAGGGGTTTGTTAAGTGGATGCCTGAGACAATTAATAATAAAAGAAAAAATTAAGGGAATAATGCTTTTTCAGTGATTTAATATTATTTAATTTCATACACTGGAACCACATGTCCTACATTTTGGAAAATTCCATGTTAGTTCACTTATTTTGTCTGTTTTTTTCTTCTATGTTCAGAGGGCACCTCTAAGCATGTAAGAAATGGTACAGTTATTAATGTGCCACCATCTAGGGCTGAATTAATTTAATAAGTTATGTCAAATTAAGCAGATGATATCTTGCAGAGAGTCCACAACTCACTTAACATCATTTATCATAGCATATAGTTTATTTTTAAAATTAATTTATTTTTTACTGTTTTTCAAGTATAGTTGTCTTCATTTCCACCACCCCCCATTCCTTCCCTGCTACCCCAGCCACCCCCACCTCCCACACTAAGTCCTAGCCCACTTTGGCTTTGTCCATGGGTCCTTTATGCATGTTCTGGTATGACCCTTCCCTCTTTTCCCCCCTAACCCCTCCCCTCTCCCTCCCCTCTGGTTACCATCAGTCTGTTCTTTATTCCAATGTCTCTGTTTATATTTTGCTTCCTTGCATATAGTTTAATTTAATATATTTTAATTTTACATATGGTTTCTCCTTTTTAGCTTCTGTGAATTTAGGATGTTCACTCTTCCCAGGTTCAGTACTAGGAAGTAAATAAATAGGTGAAAGTAGACATTTGAGTCACAGTATGACAAAATATTTAAAAAAGTGAAAGTAGTTAAAAAGGAAAAATTTAATCTCATCCAGTATCATTTCTGTAATATTCAGCTTCTAATGATAGAACTGGAATACAACACATTGAGGCAAACACCTTTATTTCTCATGTAATCACTTAGTGACTCATGGAAATGAGATATTCTGGTTTCTGGAGATATATTTTGGTGTGCTAATGATGAAGAGAAGCTGTAGAATTAAGTGGAAGCATTTTTATAGTTAATGATATTATTATATAAAGAGTATATAAAACTTTATACACACAGGTATTATTTGCAAACAGTGTAAAATGATACTGAAAGAATATATACACTCCTTTGTTCATTGAAGTATTATTTACCATCTCTAAGATATGAAAGCAGTCCAAGTGTCCAATGGAATACTACTCTGCTATAAAAAGAAGAAAGTTTTACCCTTTGTGACAGTATGAATAGACCTAAAAAACACTATGCTAAGTGAAATAAGCCAGTCAAAGAAAGACACATACCATATGATTTCACAAATATATGGAATCTAATGAACAAACTGAACTAACAAGTGTAAGAGTGACAGACTCATAGATGGAGAGCAAGATGACAGCTAAGGGGTAGAGGAAGGTAGGGGGTGGAGGGACTGAGAAAAAAGGAGAAAGGACTTACAAACATGTACTATTGTAAGACTACAGAGGGGAGGAGGGCATAAAGGGGGTAAAATGGTAACGGAAAATGTACAATAAAAAACATTAAAAATAAGAACAACAGTGACACTTCACACAAAAAGTTTTAATCATTCTCCTTTCACAAATGAGGGGATATGATATTGTTCTAGAACAATTCTCTTAATTAAAAAAATATAAAACTGGATGAAACAGATATGTAAAAAAATGACTTTGAAAGTAGTAGCAAGTTTATTAAGGAAGTGAAAATTTTCCCACGCAGGATTTTAAAAATAAGGGACGCCCAGAAAGATGAATACAGAATTTGGAGGACTTTTTTCATTGACTGATTACAACTTGAATGCCAAAATAATGGCTGAAGGTCTGAGAGGCCTACCAAAAACAGCAATAATGTGAGATAGTATTAGAACTATTGTCAGGACTAATAAAAGACGTCTAACCACTTCAATTACTGATTGAATGAAGGTGATTTGCTCTCAATATAGCAGCCAGACAGTAGAAAATGTAAATTTTTTTAGGAGAAATATAATGCCATCCAAAATATTATTTAAAACATTTTTGTATGTAACATCTGACAATCGAATAGAACCTGATCTATGAAAAAACAACAACTAAATGAAAATTCAAGAGAATGAAATAGGAAATGGAAGTTCATGAGAGGTACAAACATTGAAATTATTAAAAACATTAGAAATAGACTTGAACATATCTATGTTTATTTGGCATAAGTAAACATATAACATAGTAGAGAACTATGTCAGAAAAAATGGATAATTAAGAATAAAATAGAAATTATAGCACTGTAAGTAGAATAATTAAAATTAAGAACCGAGTGAATATTTTGAGAAGATTAAAAACAGCTGAAGAGAAAATTAGTGAACAGGAAGATAAGTCAAAAGAAAACGCATAGACTGGAGTATGAAGAGACAATGAATGAAAAATAGAGAAGATATATTACAGGAAAGTGTGATACAGTGAAATTTTCCATCACACATGTAATGGAATATCAGAAGGAAAGAAGGAGCTTGAAGTAGAATCAGTATTTAAAGACATATGGCCAAGAATCTTATAAAATAGATCACCTACAGATGGAAGAAGAATTACAAATTTCAAACAAATGCAAATCAATAAGTAAACATAAACAACTCAGAAACACACTCAAAATACAAATCACTATAGGAAACCAAAAGAAAAAAGTAATTGCAACCTTAAAATTCAATATTCATTAATTGGTGCTTAAAAATACTTAAGATAATTTCAGATGAACAAAAATCAAAATAATTAGTTGCAATCATCATTCTGTAAATGAATACTAAAATTCAGGCATTTTCTAGCCTGGGAAGGTCTTTATCTGCCTTTTGATTCTAAATAGATATCTTTGTTGGGTAGAGCAATCTCAGATATAAGTCCCTGGTTTTCATGACTTTGAATATTTCTTTAGCCTACAAAGTTTCTTTTCAGAAATCAGCTGACAGTCTTATGGGAACTCCTTCATAGGTCATCATCTGCTTTTCTCTTGCTGCTTTTAAGATTCTCTTTTTATCTTTAACCTTTGACATTTTAATTAGGACGTGTCTTAGAGTGGGCCTCTTTGCATCTATCTTGATTGGAACTCTCTGTGCTTCCTGGACTTGCATATCTATTTTCTTCACCAAACTGGAGGAGTTTTCTTTAATTATTTTTTCAAATAGAGTTTCATTCTCTTGCTGTTTCTCTTCTTCTAGCACCCCATTGGATGCAAATGTTGGAATGCTTAAAGTTGTCCCAGAGGCTGCTTACACTATCCTAATTTTTTTTTGTATTCTTTATTCTTCTTGTTCTGATTGGTTGCTTTTTTCTTTCTTATGTTCCAAATCATTGATTTAATTCTCGGCTTTATTCACTCTATTGTTGTCTCCCTGTAAAGTGTTCTATATTTGAATTAGTATATCCTTTGTTTCTTATTGGATCTTTTTTTATGCTGTTGAGGTCACTATGTTCATTGAACATCCTTATAGTCAGTGTTTTGAACCCTGCCTCTGATAGATTGCTTATTTCCGTTTTGTTTAGTTCTTTTTCTGGAGTGTTGATCTATTCTTTCATTTGGGCTGTGTTTCTTTGTCCCTTGTTTTGGCAGCCCCCTCCCCCCGCCCCGTATTTGTTTTTATGTATTAGTTAGAGTTGCTTTGATTACACGTGTTGGTAGTGTGGCTTAATGTAGTAGGTGTCCTGTAGGGTTCAGTGGCACAGCCTTCCCTATCACCCAAGCTGGTTACTTCAGGTATGTCCTTCATGTGGGTTGAGTACACCCTCCTTTTATAGTTGAGTTTTGGTTGCTGTTGGCAGATCAATGGGAGGGATTTACATAGGCCAGTTAGCTGTAAGGATAGGCTATGACCACTGATCACCAACCTCTGCCCTCTGTGGAGGATGAGCTTTGTAGGGGCAGGGTGATGGTGCTCTGTCTTGGTCTGCAGCTTTCCACTGGGTACACAGGTCCTGGGGTTTTCCAGGTGATGAAGGCCAAGGTCAGCTTCCATCTTTGCTTTGCCTGGAGCCACCTCGCCTGAGCTACAGAGCAATCTGAGGTGGCTGCTCCTTGTGCTAGGCTTGGAAATTCCCAGGTGAAACCAAGCTATAAACTTAGGCTGGTTGCTACTAGTGCTGTGCCTGGGGCAATTTAGCAAGTGGTACAAGGCAAGGGGGTGGTGGTGGGAGGGGATTGGGGGCTCATAGAGGCCAGCTATTGCTTGTTTGAAAGGATTTAAAAGTTGTGAAGCTTGAGCCAAGACCAGCCATTCACATGGAAAAACTACTGTTAACAGCTGCAAATTGGATGGGATGAAGCCTCAGGGGATCTCCAGGGCCAAGCAAACAGTGTTACTCAAGCTGATGGAGCCTCAGATATGGCACTTAACTGCTAGGTTTGTGACTCTGCATGATTTTCTATCTGGGAGAAAGGTCTCCCCCAGCTCTTGCCTTGATACCAGACATTTCAGTTTCTCCCTGTATGTCACTGGTGCCTTTCAAGTAGCTACCCTGGTGCTGGAGCTCAGAGGGAGTGAATCTGAATAAGTTCTTGTGTGAGTTCTTCAAAGGAACAGAGGAACTGTTTGGGATGCCAGATGTTTCTCAAATGGCTCAACCCCTGCTGGTTTTTGCAGCCAGAAGCTACAGGGACTTATCTTCCTGGCACTGGTAGCCTGGGCAAGGGGATGGGGGCTGGAACTCCTTGCTCCCATGATATCCCTCCAGGATTTTTACCTACGGTATGTGTGTGAGGGATCAGCCCATTCCATGTCTCAACCCCTCCTATCAGTCTTGATGAATGTGGTTTCTTTAATTCTGTATCAAACCCTTATTACATGAAATGTTAAAAAGACTTACGTAAGAAAAGAAGATCAAAACTATGAACAATAAAATGGCAATAATACATACCTGTCAACAGCTGAATCTAAAAAACAAACTAAGCAAACAGGAAGATCAGAGTTGGAATCATGGATATGGAGAATATTTTTATGGTTGCCAGGTGGGAGGAGGGTATAGGAAAATGGATGAAGAGGTGAAGGGATTACGAAGTACAAATAAGTAGTTGCAGAATCGCCATGGGGATGTAACGTACAGTATAGGATGACCCATGGACATAAACAATGCTGTGGGCATTCCCTGTGGGAGTGGGGGGGTCCTGGGTGAAGAGGGGCAAAGGGGGGAAAATTGGGACAATTGTAACAGCATAGTCAACAAAATATAATAATATATTTTCTTGGAATACAACAGAGAAAATAAATAAATATATAAATAAATGTGAGGCATAAAATCCCAATAATAAACAGAATGAATAAAATGCCTAAAATTTTTGTAAAGGCAAATAGACATTGACTATTCAAAACAATAATATTTTTGGCTTACATACATAGAGTTAAAATATATGATAACATTTGTTCATAAATAAGGAAAACAGAAAGTAAAATTAAAATATTTTAAAGCATTCACATTTTTTCTGAAAGTTGTAGAAGTACTAACTTATATTACACTGCATTATGGCAGGAATTCATGTTATAATGTTAAGTAAAACCACTAAAATAATAGCAAAAATTATATTTATCTATATATGTGCCTTTGTATCTATAAAAATGTGCGTACATAATCTGTAGTGAATTGAGCATCAAATAATATAAACATTTATAAGAAAGAGAGAAATCAGAACAAACATTAAACAAATAGTAAGTTGGTAGATATAAACCAAATATATGTATACATACATGAAATATAAAGAGAAATGAAAGAATTTTCAAGAATGTTATGGACAAATAATCAGAAAGATAAAATAATTCTAAAAATCACATGTCCCAATTAACTGCTTTAAAAAATAAAGTAACAACTAACTTCACTAAGAAGAAATACACAATGTAGAAATACACAATTCTACATCACAGTGAGAATTTTAATACATCTCTCTTACTGAGAACAAGTAGAGAAAAATATATCAACAAATAGATAAAATTATACTTGGCCTAATTGAAAAACACAAAACACTGACCTCAATAATTTCAGTATATACTTTGATTAAAATTTTTTAAAAACTGTTACAACATACTTTGCTTTTTAAGTGCACATAGAACATTTGTCAAAATTTATTATATGCTTGGCCAAAATTATTTAGCATATATTAGGCCATATAAAAATGTCTAAAGATCGAAAACTTAAGAAAATATGCTGTGACCAAAGTGTAATTAAACAAGAAAACAATTACCCAAAATATAATTAAAAAAATTTCACATAACTAGGAAATGAAATAAATACATTGCAGTGTTTGCTGCCTTAGTCTAATAATTTAATTTTATCAATAATGATGCTAGCATTCATTGAGTGCTTGCTATGCTCCAAATAATGTTTAATTTTAGAAAACATATTTGATACCTATGAGTAAAATTAACCATTCTGGGGAGGAAAACAATGAGATCATCATGATAAATAATGAGTAACATTTAGTTAGCCCTTAACATTGCCTGGCATCATGCCAAGAAATGTTTTTTACAAGCATTATGCCATCTAACTTTTAAAAACAAATGTAATAGAAACATTACCACCTATAGTTTTCAGGTAAAAAAATCTAACATTTAAATTAATGACTCCCCAAGAATAATGTTATCTGCGAGTAGCCAGGTTGGTGTCAGAAGACAAGCCTCATGATTTCCAATTTCATGCTAATGCATCTGCTGTTACTACTCTTTCTTTCTAAATTGGTAGTAAGTAAACTTTAAAATTCATTTTCATTTTTTAAAATAAAAATTCATTTAAAATAAAATATAGAAATAATAAACATTATAAATAATCTATTTTAAACTAAAACCAACATTATGTTTACAGGCAAATCAATAGAAGTAATCACACCAAAGTCAACATAGGAATATTTTCTTATGACCCACGCCCACCCCCAGAGCACTCCGAAGCTGAACATTGTGCACAGAGGGCTTTGCAATACACTTAAGCACAACATGAAATTTGTTATAAAAACTGACCGCTTAAGCAAAACGTCATTGTTTGTAGACATTATGAATGTATATCTCAAAACTAAAAAGAAATCAACTGAACAATTATTTTAATTGATAGGTGTATTCATAATGTGAACACTGTAAGACATTAAAAAGAAAAGGGGCCCTGGCTGGTGCAGCTCAGTGGATTGAGCGCAGGCCTGTGAACCACATGATCGCGGTTCGATTCCCAGTCAGGGCACATGCCTGGGTTGCAGGCCAGTTCTCGGTTCCTGGTGGGGGACGCACGAGAGGCAACCATACATTGATATCTCTCTCTCTCCCCTTCCCTTCCCCTCTAAGATAAATAAATAGAAATCTTTAAAAAAAAAGAAAAAGAAAAGGGGCTTTCTATGTAGCAATATTAACCAGGTAGAAAATATACTGAAGACAAAATATCTCATTCAAATAGTAGGAGACAGCATGAGCACTTAAATATAACAAGAAATGTATGGTGTCCTTATGAAGATATTAACACAAAATTGAATGAAGGACATGAAGAGATGATTAAATGAAGAATATATAATTCTGAATTCATATGTATATATTGATTTATATACTTAGTGCTAGTCAAAACCTGAGTAGAATTGCTCAAAAAACTATGTGTGAAATTCATTTAGAAAACATTCACAACTAGTTAAAAGAAAGCTTGAAAAGAAAGAAGAATAAAAATTGATTTATGTATCAGATATTGAAATAGATGCTAAAGCTGCAATAACTAGGTATTTTCTAATGTGGGAGTAGGCAATATGTTATTAAATTCTAATACATTTGAAACATCAGAAAAAGACAAATATATGCTAATTTAAAGCATAATAAAAGTGAAAATGACAATGAAGGATGATGAATAACTGCCTAATTCTTCCAAATAAAGTTGATCCCTAACCAAACCCCCATATCAAAATTAAAACCAGTTGTTTTTATTTTGGAGCTACCTGCATTCCTTGACTCGGGGCTCTCAGCCAGCCACCTCTGCTTCCATCATCACACGTCCTTCTCTGACCTTCACCAGCCTCGAGCCTCCAGCCTCCAGCCTGCAGCCTCCCTCCTTCACTCATAAGGAATTTTGTAATTCCACTGCCCTCACCTGAAAAACCCATGATAATCTTCCCATCTCAAGATCCTCCATTGAAGCACCTGAAAAATCTCTAGAGTCTAGAAGGTGGTGTGTTCACATGTTCTGAGGATTAATATGTGGACATTTTTTTCAGGGAGCTAAACAGTGTGACGCTTACCACATCTCTTCTTGTGGAAATCAGGAGGGAAAATTGGGCAAGTTGGGCTCTTCTCAAAATTCCCCAGGTTTTTGTTCTGTTTGCCCATTGAGCTCAGCCCTTCCCAATTAAAGATGTGGCTGGATGGCTGCTGCAGAGATAGTTGAGTTTGGCCTCTCTCAGGATTACTCTGCAGTGCCCTCATCTTCCAGGAGGCTGTTCCTCTAATAAGGGCTGGAACTTTGGGGGGTTTTACCCTTGGACCGGTTGTGAGCACTTCAGACTGTCTTTATGAAAGTATAAGATGGATCAGAATTAGATTCTGTACAATTAATTCAGGGTCGGTCTTTAACCAGAGTTGAAAATTCACTTCCCATTCTTCTTTTCACCCCATCTTTGACCAGTCACATTGTTCAACCGAGCACATTCTGAACTCATTGGCCATTGGATGACGGCAGGTGAGATGCTCCAATAGTGAAATACACAAGGATGGTACAGCACCAAACCCAGAGTTATCTCAGCTTCAATTTAAACCTGCCCCACTAATAAATTTATAAGAAAAATAGAACTACAAATATAAAAACCCCTTGCAAGTTGAAGACCAGAATAATAATGTCAAAAGCCTAATTCTCTTTCCCTGTGTGGTTTAAGTTCAAAGAATTTTGTTGTCCACAGTTTCATATTCGGTCTGGTCTCAGCCAGAGATATTTTCAATTGCTGGTGGCATTGAAGTTTCAGCAGCAGCTGTAACCTGGACTGTCTTTCAAAAGGATCTGTGTACTTTCTACAGTGTCTCAGACGATGTGTTAACTTATTTCCAAGGCTCTAATGTTTCTAACCTTTTAAAGATTACAGGGAATTAATGGGACACATGAGATTTTCCTAGCACTGGCCTCAACACCATCACTTTGGAGAATGAGCCAATCCTCTTCCTCAAGGGCAGTATCCCAGGCAAAAACTGGGTTTCAAGATCCCAGACTTGTGTTGCCAAAGACTGCAGCAAAGAATCAGTGGCACTGGGGTAAGGACGATAGATGGAGAAAATCTCAGTGTTCGCACTGCAGAATTACTGAAAGCTAATTAGTTGTCTTTTCCCCTGAAATGCACCATCTGTAAACTTAAACTCATATTGGAGAAACCTCTGAGAAAAAGGCTAATGTTTGCTCTGCCGATTTCCCCAGTCTATGACGGGTGTAGACTCTATACATGTTTACAACATGCACCTTCTCCCGGAAAAGGCCATTTTCCTGTTCTGTTTCTCTTTCAAAATCCAGCCCGCCCTTTGCAATGTTGAAAGCCTCAGTCTCTAGGACTCACTTTAGGTATCTTTTTTCTCATCCAGATTATTCGAAAGCTCTCAGTTTCCATTTCTTATACTTATGGTCTTCCGTGAGTATTTCTGTGATATTCTGACACACTGTTGCTCCGTGAACAGACCTTTCCCATCTGGTTTTCATCATTTCTTGCTAAGGAATTATGTTGGTGTGATATTCCTGCCTCTCAGGGGAGTTTTCTTGTTTTTAAGTAATTTATCAGGTTAGAGCTGAGATGAGACTCTCTTGTGTGGTGTGACTCCTGAGTTTATAG
This sequence comes from Sturnira hondurensis, assembly GCF_014824575.4. Classification (NCBI taxonomy): domain Eukaryota; kingdom Metazoa; phylum Chordata; class Mammalia; order Chiroptera; family Phyllostomidae; genus Sturnira; species Sturnira hondurensis. The sequence goes on from NW_028073411.1 coordinate 5,975,605, forward strand.
ACATGGCACATCCCCTTCTTTGACGATTCTCTCTCCTTCCTGACTGTGGACAGCGCTGCCTAAGGGTGTTTCTTTCATCCTTTTGTCTTGTCACTACTAAGGACCCACATATCTCTATAGTTTCAACCCCCAATTTTTGCAAATTTATTTTTGCTCACACCTCCTATTTATGTTCCAATATGTAATTTCAGTGTTATCAGGCTTTTGGTATTTTACTACCAACTTAAATGTAACATGTCCAAAATGTAAATATTTGGGGGCCCCTCTTACCCATAAACTGGTTCCCAAATTAATTACACAGCATCTTCACATCATGATGCTCCACTTTTGTCACCCAATCTTGACATTTCAGAATCATTTTTGACTGTTCTTGATTTATACAAAACCTATTCATCCTTTTAAGCCTGCTTCAGCTTATATGAGTATATAAGTGTATATTCAGTATATCTTCCATAAAGTATTTTCTCCTAATGGTAGATATATGGGTGTGTGTATAGCACACATACACATAATGCATGCATGTTAAATTAAGTATGTATATGCATACATATATCTATTCATATTTGTGCATATATATGAGAGAGAGAGATACTAAGTGAACTCCTAATTTTTTTCTCGTTCTATCTTCTAATTTATCTTAGTTCTTATCAACCATAAGATTATTTTCTCCTTTATGGACATATGTATCCCATCATTTTTCAAAGCTAACAGCTACATCTATGCTATCTTCTTCATCTTCTCTAGGTTTTTTCCTCATTGGGTACCTCCTCTATCTCACAAATTGTATTTTTTATTAAATCTGAAGATATATTCTATCTCAAACTGAATTCTCTATTCTATTTTGGGCAATGATATCACCATTGACTGAATTCCTCAAACCTAGAGCCAAGAAATTATCTTCATGGCCTTCAATTTTACCACTCATGTTCCAGTTGTTGTGAGGCCCCATTTCAAAGTAACTTTTCAATATATATCTCTTTACTACCCTGGTTCATCTCTTCTTACCCATAGGGATTATTTCCAGTTACCCAACCACTGGTCCTGACCTCAGGAACTCCCCTATACTTCAATTAATTCTTCACACCACTGACAGATTTATTATTCCAAAATAAAACCATGATCATGTTGCATCACTTCCTTGCTTAAAATATTTCAGTGACTCTCTAGCTTACTGGCTGAAGCCCAAATTCCTTGGGGTGACAAGCAGGAAACTTGAAGGTCTGATGCTACCCTCATCTCAGGCCACTTTCTCCCATACTCCAATCAAATGTACTCTCTCTCTTAATAAGACTGTTTTTCTCTGTACACTTTTATGGATACTGTTGTCTCTGTCCCTAAGAGGTGTCTAAGTATGAATCTCCTTTTTTTGGTCCCTTTCAGCCAAGTACTGCAAAATAAAAAAAAAATCAATTTTATCTTCTTTAGCCCCCTAAGAAATGCTAGGCATTATCCCTTCCAGGCCCCTATTTTTTAAAGTGTTATTACTTCTTACATGCAGACATAATTATTGTATTATTTTGATAATTACTTATGCATTTGCTCTCGATTTTTCACGCCTCCCACATTCAGAATAAAATTCAAATGTCTTTTAATGCTCTATGAAGCCCTGACCTTGTCTTTGGCTACATTCCTGACTTCATTTCCTTTCACCTTCTTTCCAGTGGACTCAGCTCCAACACCACTGGCCTCCTTCCTGTTTTTGTGCACATTCCCCTTTTCAGTCTTTTGTACTTGCTGTTTCTCTGCCTCTTGTCCGGCTCCCCAGGTATTTGTACGGCTGGTGTCTTCCTTCCACCCAGGTTTCTGCTCATGCATGGTTTTCCACTGAAGGTTGTTTTTTGCTGAGTATGAAGTTCAGGATGACCTGTGCCTCATATTGCCAGGGCATCTTGAATTACATCCACCATAATAATACATTCCCAGCCTGCCTTCTAAATTATAATCCCTTGACTTGTCCGTAAGGGTATGTGTGCCACTTGTTGATCATGCTGTAAGCATTCTGGCACTTGCAAAGCATGGCTGGTATTGAAGTTTTCTTTTGAAAATAATACTAGAGCCAAGTTTTGGTTTGAAGGTCAAGATTAACTATGGATTAACATAAACTCACAAGAGTGTTTTGGAATATTTGAGTACTGTTAATAAGGATAACATGTAATGTAACAGGATGTTTATCTGGGCTTATTGAATAAACAAACATATCTCAAAGCAATTCAGAATGTATACGCATTATTTTTTAAAAAATTCTACAGTGTGGGCAGTAGCTTTATATGCTACATAATTGATATGATATACATAACCAAGTTGAATTTTGTAGCAGATGGTGGATAAGCACTGCTGTGTTCTTATAGATTTTATACAAAAATGAGTTTTATAGTCAAGAGTAGCTTTTAGTTTGGATTATCAAATATATGCCTTGGACCTAAAAATCCAGGAGAATCTTTAGTGTAAGGCTGAATGTTGGCTTGTACTGACCAACATCCTGAGCATGTAACCAGGGATCATTCTAACATCTGTTTATGACAGACAGATGTTACCATTACACACCTTCATCAGCATGCTCCTTCAGTGTTAAAGAGAATGACTCCCACACACTGAGCTCAAAAAAGCAAGCAATACATGCAGAGAAAGAGTGAAAATATCCTGAATGTTTTGAAGAAGAGGTCTCGGGACCAGAGGAGGAAGAAGGAAGCAGAATGGGAGGGTAGAGTACATTGCAGTGGTGGAAGGGAAAATCTCCCGCTACACATAAAGTTTGTCTCATGTGAGATTTTGCAAGTGTATAAAACCTAATACACTTGTTTCATTGCAAACAGGAGGATGCTGTATAAAAAGCTGGAGCAACAGCATGCAGCTCATAAAAGACACACAGCTGAAATTTGCACATGCATCCAACACGGTGACGTGTGCACCGAAAGGCAGATCAAGCCAGTTCATGGGAATGGAAGGAAGGGCTTCCTTCTCCAAACCAACATTTTTCAGTCGTAGCCAAGCAGCTGAGACATACAGGCATCACCGAAGAGAGTGACTCTTCTAGAAAACAAAGAAGAGTTGATTTTATGCTTCCACAAATGGACAAAGCAGGGTGACTGGAATCTCATTGCGGTGAAGGAAACTAAAGCTCCTCGTGCAGGAAACAGTCCTTTTATTCAGGTGACATTTATCTTTCTCCCCACATCTTGCTTCTTTGGCTGGGCCCTGAGAGTAGCAGGTGGTCAAAGTTTTAATGCCCAGTTCATTTTTGACCACAAAATTATCTCTAGTGGGTTTTGTGATTCAGGGCCTGGGAAGAAGGAAAGGGCTTAGTTATCAACTGGTCACTGACATAAAAATCGACATCAGCATGTGGCTCTCAGCGCCTCCCCTTGGAGGTTGGCTTTGACCCAAAACCACTTGTATCTTCTGATAACAGATTGTGATATTTGCGTTTCAGTGTCATTGATCAAGGCTGCCAGCAAGGTTCATCATACTTAGATTTTATCCACATGACAAAGAGAGGGGTAGATAGATTTGGCACCAGGCGATTTGTCTGGGTCCTTGACCCTGCCCAGGTGTGGTGCCTTCTGGCAGATCAATATTTTTTGCTCTTGAGTTTATATCCAGTCCCAATCTTGCAGCTGCATTAATGGGAAACTCCCTTGCAGTTTCTGTCAAGCCAACCCCATAGACAAATGCTCTCACCAGAGATCTGTAAAGGACAAATCAAACCATTTACTCACACAGACCTATTTTTCAGAAAAAAATCCCACAAAACCCTGCTGTAAACACTTCCTAAAGACAGACTAATTACACAGTTTAAGATTGTAATTTGGCAATTTTCAGGGAAATCTAAGAGCTACAGACAATCCAAAGGGTTTTGTAAGCCTTTAGAATGCACACTTACACCAGCATAAATGAGGGCTTCTCTCCCATTAGGGAACTGGAGTCGGTTACATTATCCCCATTGACTCTCCTAATGTCCCTGGCTCAGCACCATATTCAACAGATGCAAAAGGTCACCAGTGAAGGGCAAAATATTTTTGAAGATAATAGAGCTATGCTATCTACATAGCCAATTCCCCCCACTCTGCATTTTGAGTGCTACTGCTTTGTTTTCATGGAGTGATTTTTTTAATTTGGTGGAGTATTTTTTCTTGACTATGATAGAAAGAAAATAAAGACAAGAAGAAAAAAAAGAAAGTCAGGATCTCTCGGTTTTTTTCTCCAAGTATTAACCAAGCACTGCCCAGAGCCTCCTTCAAATGGGCTTTGTCATCCTCTAGGCCTTGGGTTACTTTTACTCCTTCCTGAACAAGTGATTTATTTAGGTAATCAATTGTCAATAATATTTAATGGGCAGGAAAAACCACTAAAACATAAAAATGGTTGCATCTGTTTTCTTTAGTGTAGGAGAACAGCAGAAGTTGTCTCTGGATGCTCTTTTGTTTAGGAAGACTTACTGATGGGATTTTTAAGTCATGCAAACTTAGGCTCCCAAGACAGGTTCAGGATGGGGATGGAAACAAAAGGGCGAAATTACTCTCTGTTGTCAATGGTCAAGAATTTTGCTTTTGTACCCTGCTGCTTTTGAAGGTAGGATGGTGATGGTGTATTCTAGAAGTAGAGAAGATAGAAATAGAGACACACATTACATAAATGCACTCATACAGAGACATCAGGAAATTACAGCCGTCTGGATCCCGAGCAGAAAAGACTTGTGAGAAATTTCTTGGAGTAGAGATGGCTGAAAGAAAATTACCAGTCATGTAAAATAGTAATATTATGTTGTTTTATCATTCTGATATAATACATCCTAACCAGCCCTCCCCCTACCAGTACCTCCGTATAGTTCCTCTATTATTCAGTTACTATATGTTATATTCAAAACCACCTTGAATTAGTGGTTCTTCCAGGAAAGAAGGATGAGGCTGTGTCTATACATAGAGCCAGGTGGCATCTACGAAGTTCAGGAGATGCAGAAATAAACAAGAATTTGAAAAGCAAAGCCATGCAAGGAGATCCAGAAGTAAGAGGAAGGCAGGAAATGTCAGATACATGAATGTGCAGGAGTTCTCAGGAAATGGAGAAGGAGCCTTGCTTGCTTCCTCATGGCATTGCGGATGGGGTCACATTGTCTTATTTGAATACAAAAAGTGAATGTAGCTATAGCAGGTTGCTATCTTGCCACCAGTAGAACAGCTCACAGTGGTTTTGGTGCCCCACACCTGAGACCCACCGCTTGAGGAAGCCTGGCTGCCCCTTTCCCAGTCTAAAAGCACCATTTCTAACAATCTCGTGTTCTAACCGTTGCTGAGTCACTTTCCTCCATCTGAGAAGTTCCTGGCTTCCATCCTCTGCCTATGCCACCCAGTCTTCAAGATCCAATTAAAATTCCACCTTTTTTTTAAATGAAGTTGATCTTGACTGTCAGAGCCTACCTTTTAGATCTCCCATTTCTGAAGCCCTGTATCATTCATGTCAGGCAAGTCATAATACAGCAGTGTGATAGTAACATTCTATTTTCCGTTTCTTTTACTTTCATTTTGTTTTCCCCAAACAATAATGAGAAGTCGTGGGGTAAAGAAAAGGTGTCATTTATTTTCTCTGTATTTCTTGATTCTACCTAGCCTATTTCCAAAAACCTGCTTACCTCTCAATTAGCTTTTGGTTAATGGGCAAGGAGTCACATCAGTCTTCAAAGTAAGCACATGTTATTTAAAAATGCTCACGAGTGGGAAGCAATACTCATGCATTACTGGATCCAGTCAAGCATTATATCCTTAGCTCATGTTGCCTAGGTGGGCCACTGTATAGTAAGTTAAATTCCCACAATAAAATTTTATAACATCTTCAGATTTCTTCCTTTCTTCCTGGTACTGTCCAATCCAGCATATTTTCATCTCTTTCCAATATAACATGAAAGAAGCCAGAATAAGGTAAAATTGAACAACTTTGTTTAGTGAAATAGTGATTCAACTTGGGAGAACTTATGAAGCCTTTTAATAATTATTTAAGTGTTGAGAATATAATTAGCTTAATGAGAGACTAGTATTTCAAACCTCAGATCAACTTGAGTACTACAAGTTAAGGCATTAAAGTACAACCACAGAAACATACAGTGTATATTTTAAATAATGTGATTTGCTACATGAGCCAAGGGCACTAGAAATCCTATAAAATTCGTTGCGTGTCTCCATTTTTATCGCTAGATCTTGCTAGATCCCTTTTTATGCTTTCCCCTCATTGCATTCTTTTCCTCTTGCCCTCTTTCTCTTTTGCTCCAGGCTTCTTTGTTTCTGCACATTGTTTTGCATTGGGCATTCTGGTGGCTTCTCATAGTGTTTTCTCACTTATGAGCTGTATTGGGCCACCGTAATCTTAAGGAAAAGCTATATCAACTGAGTACACCAGGAAGAATCTTGCCACTCATACAAGAACCAGGTTCTAAGGTCAGAGCATAAGTAAGAAGAAAATTGCATATTATTCAATTATCCATGGAACTGCCTTAGGTAGGTGCCAAATAGAAGATCTTCTTTAACCAAGTTCAATAAAGTCAGTGTTTCCTCAAACAATGGAATCATCCACTCTTTAGTCAGGTGAACCACAGATAAAGAAGTTGGCTTCTTTATACTGGCCATGTGGATCTCAAAATGTGATTCTTTAAAAGTATATAATGGGATGAGATGCTAAGGTTCTGAGAGGTATGCAGGAACTGAGACTCTGGCTGAAGGGGCATTCTGGGTTCCAAGTTTAGGGCAGTTTGCGGGTATTTGCACATTGATGGCTATATAGCTTGAACATTAAGGATCAGCTAAGTGAGTGTTTCTCTCTTCTGTTCTTTTTCTCCCTTTCCTTTCCTCTCTCCCACCCAAATATGTGTGTTGATGTTCCATTGAGATGAATATGTCTATGATATCACCCTATCCTTATATCTGGAAACACCCACTGCTCTGGAGACAAAGACCCATTTCCATAATGCTTTTGATAATTCACTCGAAAATAATTAAGGCTACATACAAGGCTTTTGCACATCCAATGTGACAACTTACAGGGACTGAAAAATGGGTTTTTGGTTTTAACCCTTCACCAGCTTTCATGTTTGAATCATGTGAATAGATCTGATTAAGTAGAAAAATTGTGATAAATATTTTAACTTCATTTTTGCCTTGTCTTCTAGTCTTTTTCCCCTACATCCTTCAGTCAAGATACAATGAACTGAGGTGTCCGTGAACCTCACTCATCACGGCCCTGCTAACACAAGCCATAGGGCTTCATCAGACCTTTTAGCTCTTTTTAAAATGTTAGGTTTATTTTTATAACAGCTTTATTGAAATATAGTTCACATACCATATTATTCATCTATATTAAATATGTAATTCAATGATCTTAATATATTCAGAGTAGTGTAATCTTCCCTGTAATCAATTAGAGAACATTTTCATCAGCCCCCAAAGAAACCCCAAAGCCTTGAACTATTACACTCAAGATCCCCTACGCCTATAGCTCTCCAGCCTTAGGCAACCATGAATTGAATCTAATTTCTATTGCTATAGATTTGTCCATTCTGGACATTTCATATAAATGGAATCTAAGTGAGGGGGAGAAAGGGTATGGCGTTGAGAGTCTGGCAGCACTTACATTAGAGAGAAGGAAACATATGCAGATCTGTGTGCTTCAAACTAGTTTAGATGACTCAGTGAATTGGTTTTCAGAAATAAAAATCACGTCTCAGCATTTAACTGTGTTATACATCACAGGCACGAATGCAACTTATCTTGGAGCCAGCACTGAAAATAAACCATGAAGCTCCTACAATACATACTTTGGTTGTAGATCAACCGCAGGGGTATATCAATATTTTCTCAATGACAGTAATAAATTTACTGACACATAAAGATATATCATACCATTCTTTACACTTGTCATGCAATTGGCAGATTTGGGAAAAATTGAACAACCCTTATTAAATTCATTTTTTCAGTGATGGCTTTATTATTTAACTGTATTAAAAAATAGATTACTCAATGGAGAAAAGGTTTTCCCAAATATAAAAATAAAAGTTATAAGAAAACATTTTTCTTGTCGATAATTTTTCTAACTGTATTTCAAGAATATCTCTTTGATTGTAAAATTCAACATGGCAACTGTAATTGATTTACCTAAGGTTTTATTTGCTGATTTACATGTATATATTAGTATGACTTTATAGGCCTAGTCATAATGGCAGCAGTATAAGATATAATTATTGACCTGAGGAGCAGGCAGTGTATATTTTTTTATACCTTTAAGCATATATCAATTTGTATGTGTGGTAGTTGGAAACTCTCAAAACCCAAATGGCTATAGAAGGAATAGAAAGGAGGCGCTCCTTGTAAGTAATCTCTTAATCATGATGATAGTACCATTTGCTAAGTGCTTATTGCAGGACACAAGATAATATACTCTCACATTGATCTTTGCAACATCCCTGTGAGGTTAAGGGAGTTGCCCTGAACTTCTTACTGAAGTTCATATATCAGGAAACCAGCTTCAGCTTATTCAGCTTGTTGGTGGCAAATCCAATCATCACAATTGCTTTGATTTTTCTTTCTGTACTTCCTGTTGCCTCTTGTTTTGGAGTTAACTCTTCAATCTCTCAAATAGGAAACAATAACACAAACATTCATCCTGTTGGCATGACATGATGGTAATATAGACCAAGTAGGTTTCTAAGACAAGGTTGAGATGAGCTGTGTGATTGTAAAGTGTTACCTGAGAAATGCCCAAATTGGTTGGTTATTACCCACCCACATCCAAGATCGGCAAGATTCCTAGCCAGGAAGACTCTGGCATCACTATGCTCTCCTATTATCCCACTTCTCAAAAAATAGAGTGGGCTTGTTTTCCCTAAAATTGTTAAAGAATTCTGAGCTGACTATTCTTTATAATGTGCCTAACATGACCTTTAGATGCATGCTTTTCTTTGTGGTTTTGTTTTCTTTGACAACTTTTATTTTCCTTTTGGTTTATTAGAAGGAGACTGTTTTACTGGGAAATGAAGCATTGAGACTCTCTAAACATCAGGCAGTAAGTGTTTACTGATTATCCAGTATGGGAGATGTTCTGGAGGATGCAGAAGAAGCATGCAAAATTAGTCTAAATCTTAAAGAGCTTCAAACCAGCTGAGGAGGCAAGTATATTTGTGAAATCAATAACACTGAAACACAGTATGACTAAGTGGGAAACGACTGGTGCAGAAAAGGACGGCAGCCCTAAATCTTGTGCAATTTTAAATTAAGAACCTAGTTAAAATGTGCTTTTCTTCCTACTGTACAAAAGTAGTTAGTGTCAGGGACAAGTTTATAAAAGTGTCAGGCATCATAACATTAAATATGGGATCTTTGGGGTTAGATAGACTGCCTTCAAATCTGCCACTTATCTGACATTTATCAGCTGTGTGATTTTAGAAAAATCATTTAACCTCTCTGGACCTCACTTCCTCATCTGTAAATCAAGGATATATTATTCATAGATTATGTTATTTATGTGGTATGAGCCATGCTCATTTTTGCTATACTGTTCTAAGGCTAAATATGGTATGAGTCATTGATTCAGACAGTTGCTATCAGTTAAATACTTAACAGAAACCATTGAGGTTCATACTCTTTGACTAAATTCTGATCTCATGTATTTATTATAAGAAGGAAGTCTAGGGGTAAGGTCTATTAACATTAGTCGAGACTACACAGGGTAAAGTCCACAGCATGTTTAGAAAATTTAATCTCAATGACAACCGTGTGATCTAGGCCTAGGAACCAGACAGATCAATTAGTTTTCTTGTAAGTAGGAATAAAATTAGCCTTCAATGCATACCTTTATTAGTACCAGGCTCCTAAGTCCACATTAGTCATGCCTTAGTAGAAACACATTTCTAGCTACACAAATAAATTTTTGAAGTATAATTTATTATAATTAAAACAATTGGGAACAGTTAAAATGGCCAACTTCCAAGAACTAGTTTAATTAAATATGGTAAATGAACATAAGTGAATGAAGTTATTAAAGTTATAATGAAGTATAATAGTTATTAAAAGTATGTATAAACATCATGATAAAATAATATATAAATTATTATATATATCTAAATATGAATGGCATATGCTAACAAAAATAATGGTATGCATTATATGTGATTTTATTAATTTAGCTGGTATTACATCTTATGTACAACTTCTACAAGGAAAAATTGTGAGAGAACATTAGTTTATGCATTACTAATGTTATATGTTATTATATTTCTGCATATATATTTATATACATGCTTATATATTTACATATACACATATTTACATATACTTATAAATTTATATATAAGTTTATAAATATACTTATATACTTATAAATATACACTTATATATATATACTTATTATATATACTTATAAATATATGTACATATATAAAATATCACACACACACACACATATGACAAAGTTATTTCCCTGAGGGAACTTGCAATCTACTGAATTCAGTAAAACCATTTATATTTTCAAAACATATATTATTTCCAAATTGAAATCTAGGTTGTTCAAATGTTTAAAATATATTTCTAAAACCAGGAGAGTATTTATTATTTAAACCTAGAGTGTGTAATACATTTTATGAGAAAAAAATCCTAACACCTTAAAAGAAATTACTAACAAATTCAGCTATTCAAAAATATTTACATATGGTAAAAATTACCATGAATGAAGACAAACAAAAATGGGACTGGGAAACTGTATCTATAAAACATAGGGAAAATTAATTTACTATATAAGATTTTACAAATGTTAAAGAATTATCAGATAAATGGAAAAAATACCAAATAAATAACATAATATAGCATAGAAAGATGAAGATACAGTTTTTAAAAGGATTACCTCTATTTAGAATTCCTGGAGCAGGATATGGAGAAAATGGGGCAAAGCCTCTAATCAAAGAAACAATATCTAAAATTTTTTGTGAATTGATGAAAATTGGCAATCTTTCATTTCAAGATAAAAGCAATCCATCCATAGACATATTTCCCTCCAAACTGCAGCATATCAAAGGAAAACCAAAGATTTTTAAAACATCCACAGAAGTGACAAAGAACACCAAGAAGGAACAGATACTTAGATGGTCATCTGATTTCTCAGTGGCTACGAGGGAAATCAGAACAAGCGGAATGATGACCTGAAAATTACAGAATGCAAAAAAATAACAGTTAATCTAGTTTGTGACTCTATACAATTCTATCTTCAAAAAAATGGTGGCCACAAAAAATAGATTTTAGAAATATAAACAAAAACTAATAGAATGGATTATACTTAAGAAAAAAGTACATACATTGGGAAGAGGGAGAACAGCTTTAGAAGCAAGTTCAGATATTCAAGAAGGTCATGAGAAAATAAAAAGGAAAAATATTTAAGTATATTAAACAAATACTGGTTGTCAAAATGAATAAGAAAAATGTCCAATGAATGTGGCTAAAAAATAAATCTAAATAACACAAAAATTTAACCAAAGCATATAAGTTGGAAACTACTCAGTAGAGTTGCATACTGAATTATTTTAATTATCTGTATTATTAAACATTGCAAGTGCTGAACATTAAAGAGTAAACAAAGTGTATAACTTTAAAGAGAAAAACAAATCTTAGGGGAAATATCCCACCCAAATCAACCATTTAAAAAATGGTATAGACTATCAATCAGTAAAAGTAAAAAAAAAAAATCTTTGCCAGATTTAAAAAAAGGACTTCTGGTAGTTCTATTAAAATAAACACAGCAAAAAGTTTAGAAGGATAGCACAACTTTAAGTCAATAATGGAAAAATTACAAATCCAAATCTAGTCATAGACTATACAACTATATTAATATAAGGCAAAGTAATTTTAAGTTCAGTAGCTTTACTAGACATAAGTACAATTAATACAGAATAATTTTCACTTATAAAACTCCTAGAGGAAAACAAAGGCAAGACATTTTCAGATATTCCATTTAGCAGTATTTTTGCTGATATATCTCCTGGGGCAAGGGAAATAAATACAGGAAAAAATAAACAAATGGGACAACAACAAATGTTTCTGCACAGCTAAAGAAGCCATCACCAAAATGAAAAGGAAACTGACTGTATGGAGGGACATATTTGCCAATGATACATTGCACAAGGGTTTGGTCTCCAAAATATGTAAAGAACTTATATAACTCAACACCAGGAAGACAAACAGTCCGATTAAAAAATGGGCCAAGTGCCTGAATAGATATCTCTCCAAGGAGGACATACAGAGGGCCCATAGACATATGAAAAGATGCTCAACATCACTAGCCATCAGAGGGATGAAAATTAAAACCACATTGAAATATCACCTCACACCTGTCAGAATAGCCATTATTAATAAATCAACAGACAACAAGTGCTGGCCAGGATGCAGAGAAAAGGGAACCCTAGTGCACTGCTGGTGGGAATGCAGACTGGTGTAGCCACTGTGCAAAACAGTATGGAATTTCATTAAAAAAACTAAAAATGGAACTGGCTTTCAGCACAGTGATTCCTGCTGCTGGGAATACACCTTAACAAACCTGAGTCACCAATTTAAAAGAACTTACACATTCCCGTATTCATAGCAGTGCTATTTACAATACCCAAGAGCTGGAAGCAGCATGAATGCCCATCAATAAATGAGTGAATCAAAAAACTGTGGTTCCTTTACATGATGGGCACAGAAGAAAGAAAGAAGGAGTTCCTACCTTTTACAACATCATGGATGGAGCCAGAGAATATTATGCTAAGTGAATAAGCCAGTCAGTGAAAGAAAAACACCATGTGATCTCACCTAGAAGAGGAACCTAATGAACAATAAACTAACAAACAAAATAGAACCACAGGTACGGAAACATGGGACAGACTAACAGTGACCAGAGGGGAATAGGGAGGGATAATGGTGGAAAGGAGGGGAAGGGACTGGACAAAGAACATATATGAATGACACAGGGACACGGACAACAGTGTGGGAATTGACTGTGGGTGGGAATAGGCAGAGGAGGGCAAAGGGGGAAAATTGGGACAACAGTAATAAAATAACAATAAAAATGATTTTAAAATAATGAATAAACATAAAAATAAAATTAGAATAAACTTACCTGAATTTAAAAAGAAAACATTTTGAGCAGTGGAAAAAATATCTCAATAGGTGTGTTGCATCAAATGAAAAGTATTTGAAACCGACTGAAGGTTAAACGTGTAATAAATACACAACTTTCTATGAGTAAATTCCATTTGGGGGATCAAAAAAAGATAACAATTTTACATTTACAACTCTTCATAATGTATCTAGGAAATTAAAAAAATACTTACAAAAATGGTATGATTTGGCTGAAAAGCAAGGTCCACTTAATTTTCAAAAATTAGATTTACTTGAAACATAATTGGTCAAATATGATTAAGCTAGGAATAAAAAACAAAGATATAACTCAAAGCTTTTATCACTAGAAATTTTAAAATATATATTTAAAATATACTTTTGGAAAAAATCAGCATTAAAAGAGAGATCATAAGGAAAATTCAAAAATACTTAAAACAACAATGAAAACATTTTGCACTAAATTTTATTGGAAGCTGCTATATTTCACAGCACTTTGAGAACTATATTTAGTTTTTAAATACTTAAATTAGAAAAAATAAAACTTAGAAGTTAACACATCAAACATTTACCCTAATTTAGAAAAAGAAAAATAATAAACTCAAAGAAAAAACAATAAAGCAAATAATAATAAAGAATATGGCAGAAATAATGAAACAGAAAAATAAACTATTATGTGTTTATTCAATAAAACTGTAAAATAGTTTACTGAAAAATGTTAATGAAGATACATATATAAATAAAATGACACCATAACTCAGGATGCATTTGAGACCGAAATGATAACCAAACAATATTATCTTGTAAAAAATAGAGAAATGTATAACTAAAACTGCTGCAAAAGCACAAAAACAAAAACAAAACCCAGATTACACTATAACTATTCAAGAAAGAAGTCAGTAGTTAAAAAATCTCATTTAAAAACAGTAAGTCCAAGTGAGTTTCTATGTGAATTCTATAAAATATTCAAGTAGTAGACAATCCAACTTTACACAAAGTATTTCCGGACTTAAAATAATAGGAAAAAAAACACCCAAGTCACTTTTTGAGCCTATTGCAAACCTGATACCAAATCTAGAGGAAGACATCTTTAGAAAACAACAGACCAACCTCACTTATGAGAATAAATGGAAAAAACGAAATGGTAATCCCCATCCAAAAATGTGTAAGAAATGTACTCCATCATAACCACTCTGCTTGTAAGAATGAAAATTTGATTCAACATGAAAAAGCTAACAGTGTAATTATCACATTAGTAGAGAAAAATCACACAATAATTTCAATAGAAGCCTAAAAATTTTGTGATTTAACAATAATTTTTATATCTATATAAAAATTCCCAGCAAACTAGGAATAAAAATAACCCCCTTAACCTGATAAAGGGAATTAAAGAATATTAAAATAAATTATTAGTAATGAATTACAAATAAGCCTAGGTGAACAATATGAGTTATAAGAACCACTGAATAAAATTTAAAAACTAGCTATGACTTAAATATTAAAAATTACGGATCATTTTTATCGAGACACTTTTATCTATAAATTTTAATTTTATAATTAACTAACATATTTTAATATAAAAAGTATGTGGGCTTGCTTTCTCTACATATTTATATATATAACTAATTTCATGTTTCTTTTTCAAACATGCTAATTCCACATCTTTAAGGAACTTACTGTTTAATATTTAAAGTCCAAATATAAACTTGATGGTTCTTCAATATTCATCATTTTCTATTTTACAGTTATTTTCTTTTCTCAAGTTTAAATAGCTATTTCAAAGTGTACCTGTAGGGTTGTCCTCATATATATAAATAAAAGGCAATGTGATTTAAAAAGTAGGTAAAACTAATTATCAGAATAAATAAAATTCAGCAGTCTGTTCTGATAAAATATCAATATTTTGATATTTCAGCTATTTTGTATATACCAATACTATTTTCTATATATAATATTAATAAACAGATATAACATCAAAACACACACTCAATTCAGTAAAATTTGATTCTATTTGTATACATTAGTACTATTGTCAATAAAAACAAATATGCAGGAAGTTAACTAAAAGCAAATTAAAATATATAGAAGACTTCAAATGAGAAAATTATAAAGCTTTACAGACAAATAGAAAATGAAACATAAAAATAATGGAAATAAACATCATGTGTATGAGTGAAAAATATCTGGTATCTTAAAAGTAACTTCTTGTAAAATTATCCAGAGATTAATGGGTTATTCTAAAAATTATTTAACATTGTTATTGACCGGCTGAGTATAGAATGGTATAAATGGTAGATTAAAGGGCCAAAAGCAGCCAAGACATTTCTAAAGAAGGAGAATACATGTTGCTCTAAATATATAAAAAGAAAAATTACTATCAATATACAGAGTAGAACAAAATTAGGTTTACAGTTGGTCATATGGAAATAATACAACAATTAATAAATAATAATACAAAAATAAAGTCTGTTCTTTGTGCTCACAACACCTACTTTTGCTTTACTCTGTATTAGCATTAATACATTATTTTATGGAATAGAGAGGTGAGACCCATAACTACCCATATGTAAAAACCTAACACATGGCAGTACATCCATTATATTATCAGTGGAAAGATGGGCTAGTTATTAAAGATGTATAGGATACTTGTTTAAAAAAAAGAAAAAATGAATGGATCTTTACCTGATACCATATAAAAAACAGAATGCCAGATGGATCGAGGATTTAAATATGGAAGTCCAACTTTACAAAGAAATGATTGAAAAAGATATTTGCACCCTGGCTGCTGTGGCTCAGTGGAATAAGCACTGGCCTACAAACCAAAAGGTCTCTGGTTCCATTCCCAGTCAGGGCACATGCCTGGGTTGGGGGGCCCGGTCCCTGGCTGGGGGCGTGTGAGAGGCAACCATACATCAATGTTTCTTTCTCTTTCTTTATCTCTCCCTTCCCCTCTCACTAAAAGTAAACAAATATAATCTTTAAAAAGAAAAGGGATATTTGTGACTTTAAACTTGAAGAAAAGTTTCTTAATCAAGATAAAAAAAGCTGAAACCATAAAAGAAAATTTAAATTAAAATTAAGATCTGTGTTTTCTGTTTGATGTATATTACACCTGAAATATATATGATTGTATTAACTAGTGTCACCACAATAAATTCAATTTTAAAAAGTAAAGAAAAAGCTGTATTCATGTACATTAAATTTATTCTCATAAAATAAATAAGATAGGACAAATATTTAAATTAAGTTAAATTAAATTAAATTAAATGTGGTATCCCCAAAGCCCTCTATGGAGTGCCAAGACATCTTACTTACAGAGAAAGGATGTGGGAAGGCACACAGACACTTACAGTGAGTACTTACCAACTACCACATATGTTGCTATAATCTTTACATCAATTTCACTTAATGAACACACTCACCCCTGAGGTATCATTATTCCCATCTGTAACTGAGGAAACAGAGAGCTAGTGGATATCAGCAGAGCAGTGATTTGAGGCTAGGTTAGCACATATCTGAATCACCCCTTTTCTGTGCATATTTGAACACCTTTCTCTGACACCCCGAGACGGCGAGCTTCTGGAACTCAAGTACTGAGTCTTGCCATCTCCGTATCCTTGGCCTGAGGGCACAGATTAGGCTTCTGTGTGCTCAGTCTGTGCTCAGTTAATAGCATTATCACAGGGAGTTTAAGGACTGACATTTTTGGCTCTCGTATTCACTGTGACTCATACTTCCATCCTGAGCCAGCACAAAAGGGGAACATTTTCAATGATTGAATTTAGTGAGTTCATATTATATTCAAGTAAACTGAGGCTTACTGTGTTTAACTGCCATGCCTATGACACTGTGTTCACCGAACCAAGTGGGAACTCCAGCTTTGCATTTCTCTTCTCCTGGTCTTCTCAAACACCTCCTGCTGTGGGTTTGGCTACTTTTTCTATGGGGAGTTGGGTGGGGTTCAGTTTAAGAGTTTAATTTGGATCTGTTCATCCAAGCCAATCCCTGATTTAGGTGTTTTCCTTAGTGAATAAAGCTGAGGACATTTTAATTAATTTATTATGTCCCTTCAATTAGGGGACCCAATTAATAATTGAAATGGGTTTTTAATTGGTTTATATCCTCCAGGGTATCATATTAATAACATAAATAAACTAACAGGTTTGCATTAAATTAGGATTCATCTATATGCATATCTGTTGACTCCCAATATATTATCTATTCTTAACCTCCAAAATTGAATCTAACTTTTTAAACAAAGACTTTCTCATGCACTGGTTCTTTTGTTGTTGTTCCACTTTGATGCAAGGTCATAGCATTTTCCATTGAGATGAAAAATGTTGATGTTATTTTTTGTCACTAGATTCATGATTCCTCCAGTTCTTAAGTTGTATCCTCATAAAATTACCTGTGAATTGTTTCTCTGCTTCTGCCTAATCACAGACTTATGCACCATCACAGACAGATCCTTAGAAATCATTTGTTTTCAACCAGTGAAATTGAAAACCACAGAGGTTACACAGTGTGCCCAATTCCACACAGCAGGCTAGTAATAAGGACAGTGGTCTCTATTTAAACCTCTTAGACATTTTTCTCTCAAAGGTCATTTATTTTGGCCTTTTGTTTTCCTTTTGAATGTCACCATACAAGGCCACACTTGGATTGGTCTTCCCTTCTCTTGAAAATGACCCAACGATTTGATTTATTAGAAAAGAACCAGATTTATATTCTATTATTCCCAGCACTTAGCAAACTAGCTGGGGTGATAGTGTATCTATTAAAAGTTATTTGGAGTAATCTGCCCCAAGGCTAATGGTGTTCTCTTCAGCCTAGAGCATTAACTCTCCTGGGCCTCAGCAAGGCATTCTAGCAGAATCCACCCTCTACTTAGACCTGAAGACTTGGTCCAAGTGTACTTCTCCAACCTTGTTCCTGATGATTTTCTTACAGAAGTTCTCTTCTATGTGTGTCTATCTCCATTGAATCTCACTAGCTTATTCTGTCTTCCTTGCCTCTAAGTCCTGATGGTTTTTCTAATTCGGTGGTTTCCAAGTCAGATAGTTTCTAAGACTCTGATCTGGAAACTTGCAACACAGGCCAATTATGGCCCCTCCTCTCGCTGACTCTGGGGGTGGGGTTAGCAGTCTGTTTGTACAAGTTCTCCAGGTGACCTTGATGCACGGCAGTCTGAGGCACACTGCTGTAACTCCTTGGATGAGGAAAGGATTCCTAACTAACTCGTGCGTATCTTTTAAGACTCTGTTTTTCCTAAATGGCAAAAGGAAGCCCTTTCTGATAATTGCACTTAATCAAACTTTTTTTCAAAACAGAATCAGATTTTTGTATACTTGGGATATATACCTTATTAGTCCCAAGTTAATGAAAGCTGAGGGCAACTGTTCTGGCCTTCGTTACTAATTTTCCTTTCAAAAAAATGCGTCACACTCAGGGAATCAACAATGCTTATTGAATCACTAAGGACAGCAATAATGATGGTGACAATAATAGTTACTACAGTGGATATTTGTCCTATTTGTGGCCCCATGTTATCTTTTTCACATTCTTTGTTAGGTTTGAAATTTCTTATGTGATAGCTATTCTACTTTCTCAAAATAAAAAGCCAAAGTTACCCAATTTCTCTTATAGCTAATGTGAGGCTCTACCAACCAGAGGACTTAAAGACTTCGTGATAGAGAAAGGAAGGAATAGAGCAGGCCTTTGCCCTGTAATGGGGATGACTGTAACAACGACTGTAGATGAAAAAAAATTGAATTATAGTTGACATAAAATAGTATGTTTGTTTCACGTGTAGAACACAGTGATTAGACATTTACATGTTATAAAGTGATCAACCCAATAAGTTTGGTACTCATCCTATACCATGCATAGTTATTACACTATTATTGACTCTATTCCCTGTGCTGTACTTTACATCCTCATACCTGTTTTAATAACTGGCAATTTGCACATCTTAATCTCTTCCTACTTTTCACTCACTGCCAAATTTCCTCCTCCCCAATCTGCCAACTGTTAAAATGTTCTCTGTATCTATGTTTGTTTCTACATTATTTTTTAAATTTTGATTTATTTTCTTTAAATTTTGCAACTAAGTAAATTTATATGGTGTTAGCCTCTCTCTGTCTGGTTTATTTCACTTGGCATAATACCCTGTACATCCAACCAGGTTATCACAAATGGTAAGATTTCAATCTTTTTTTTGTGACTGAGTAGTATTCCATTGTGTATATGTACCGTATCTTTTTCTATTCACCTATTAGTGGGCACTTAGATCGCTTCCACTCCTTGGCTGTTATCAATAATGCTGCAAAGCAATGACTATATTTTGAATTCTGGGCAAGGAAGAGGCATTACTGCTGGAGGCACCTGCAGTAATACTAAGTTCTAAGTTCCTTAGAAATGGCAAGTTCTAAGAGGTCAGTGGCATTTAAAGTTTACTTTGGTATTAGCAGTTTTTTCTTTTTCTCATCAGAATAGTCCCTGAAAGCTAGCATCTAGCATGGTTCTCCAGGCTGCCCGATAATTCTATGGGCTAACCAGTATGTTCCAATAGACTCTGTTTCTTAATAAGCCAGTCAGCTTTTCTCTCTTTCTTTCTTTTTTGGCTTGCAATATAGAAACCTGTCTGCTGCAGTAATAATAATCACTGCTATATTTCATAGACCAGCTGATATGTCTATTAAGCTGCCCTGGATCCCCAAATATAACAGAAAATTGACCAGCCTGAAAAGAAAAAGGTTGCAGAATCAGTCACATCTATTTGCCTCTGTCAGGCCTCCATACATGAATATGAATATCCGACACTCTCACTGTTCCAGGAGGAGAGCATGGAGTAAAAGGCTACGGCATTCTTTTACATTACAAACTACATCCTCCTCCTCAAGGGGACCATGGGCATTGCCATCCACCTCATGCACCTGGGTGTTGCTATGGTCTTTCCTTTGTTAGCTCACATTTCTAATCTCTAAGGTCAGGATTCTCTGCTCTCGGCTCATCTCAGATGGGTAAAAGGAAACATTCACATACCAAAGTTCAGACAGCATGACTGATAAAATCACCCATCTGACTCAGGAGGACTCTCTTCCTGGAAAACTACTGAATTATACCAACTAGAAAAATTTCTTTTTGAATTGTCTAACAAGAATCTCATTTGAGGTTCACAACTTTCTGATGTGGGCATAGTTGGTTTTATCCTTACTTTATAAATGAGACTCAGAAAGGTGAAGTCAAGGTCATGATTACATAGCCCAATGTTAGCATAAATAGGATTTTGTTTCATATTGATCTAATTCAACAGCCTTTAGTCTTCCTGCTGAAAATGCTGTCTTGCAACGAAGGTCCCCTCTATCAGGACTTTCTGAATACTTCTTCCCTTCTCCCAAATCCCATTGAACACATTCTTGTTTAAATCTTAAACACTTCTGTTTTTATACACAAAACACTTTACCATTCATATTTATTTACCTGCATATCTACCAATCTAAGCTGTAAGTGCAGAGAGCACAGATTATGCTTTATTCATTTTATCCATTTTTGTTTGCCATGTTCCTAGTGGAGAGCATGGATTATAGTAGTTGCTTAATAACTATTTATTACATATATGAATGGTTGAATAAACCATTCAACCACTGGTGTTGAATATCAGTTTTGTATAGGTAACCATCAAATACTAACAGCACTCCCCCAAACACACACAGCTCACAGGAAGATGAGTGCTCTGGCTTGGCCCCTCAAACCAGGATGAACTCCCTGTGGCCCCTTCAGAGGAAATGACTGCGCTCTCTGAGATCATTACTCATCAACCCCAACTACTCAAAACATTCCAACGCAGCTGGCATGCCTGGCGACTATGTGGATCCCCTCTCAGTGCCTTGCACATGGCCATTTCATTACGGACAAAGGTGTCTTTGAGCCCCACACGTATATCTGTGTGTGGAGGCTGAAGTGGCAATACTGCTGCTCTGTTGCAGCTGAAGGGTCCTTCCCCGTCTGGATCAGGAGCTCTTGATAATGAGCCCTGACTGACAGTCCCCATCAGTCACTTCTCAAAGTCTGTGAGTCACTTGCTTCCCCAGGACTCTGGGGATTGGCATGGAACCAGCAATGTATGCTGTGGCCATTTGGGGAATTAAAAGCTGCAGCCATTACGGTTACGTAGAACTGAAAACAAACTAAGAAGCATTCATGCGATCTGATTGCATTGCATTCCACTTGAAGTCTCACTTGTAACTGAGGAGCAAGGAAGTAGTTCTTCCCCCCCCCACCCCACCCCCGTTCTTTCTTTGCTTTAAAGGATGTAGCAGAGTGGAGGAGAAAGAGAATTAGATTTGAATTCTAAAAGACCAAGGCCTGATATTAGTTTTCTCTCTCATTCTTTGTTGACCTTTAGAAAGCTACTTTCTGCCCTTAGACTCCAATTCCTTTTCCGAAACATTGGGATTATATATGATATCTCCCTCTCGCTCTGCTAGTGAGGATTAAATGAGATATGTGTGATGAGATGAGTATCTGCTGCATTATAAGTACTTGGTCCATCTTGGGTTTTACGCTTTCTATTTTTAAAAGCATGTAATCTTTATTGTATTTTTCCCCACTACTGTTGAGTCCCATTATATCCCCTCCCCCGAGCAGTCACCCCACTGTTGTCTATGTCCATGGGAACTTTTCCCTGCTTGCTCAATCCTTCTGTCCCCTAACCTCCCCGACTAGCTGTCAGCTGCTCTCCATCTATGAGTGTGTCTCTGTTTTGTTTGTTAGTTCAGTTTGTTCATTAACTTTCACATATGAGTGAAATCATATGGTATTTGTCTTGGCCACTGGTTCTGGTCCATAACCAATTTTTGTGAAGTAAATGTAACAGAGTATTGTCTATGTAACAGGGTATTGTCTATGTCTATGGGACAAAGCAAATGTAATAGAGTATTCTCTGGTTCTGGGTATTGTCTGGCCACTGGTTCAGGGCCATAACCAATTTTTGTAAAGCAAATGTAACAGAGTATTCCACTTCTAATTTTCTTGTGTGGCTTCCCTCTGGTACACAGGGAGTCCACACAAGGTAAAATTGCCTATTTGTTGAAGGCCACTTAGGGTCTGGGTGCTTTTTGGGAAAATTAGTATTAAAGACTTTTTTATCTACAAATCTGCTATTCCAAAACAAGACTTTGGGCCTTCCAAGGGCACTGCTGAGTGAGTATTCACATGTGTATTAACAACTCTATTGGAGAATATTATTTAGTATTTGAAACTAAACATTTCTTTCCATAGAGTTTGAGTTTCTGGAATCATCAAATGAAACAGTGATTTGCACTTCTTAGGGTTCCCCATCCACTATGATATAATTTGATCCCCTGAGTTACTCTATCAAGTTGGATGGCAGAGATGACTCCATTTGGCAGATGAAAAGAGTGAGGCTCAGGATACCCCGTGTCTGAAATGGCACAGCTGGTTAGTAGCACCACCAGTGCCAGAATCACCATCGATACCTATGTCCCCAAGGTGGACACAGACTGTGTGGGCCCTGGGGCTTAATTCTGTATGAATAAAAATAGAAAAACACTCCTTTGTAAATTTTATAAAGCATGTAACTGTATAAACACATTTCTGGGGACACTTCTAGAACCACGGACAGGGCCTGGACAAGTGAGTGTCCTGGAGTTTACTCTTTACTGTCTTCTCAGTGAATATTTCTGTTACTGCCATGGAATGTGCTTAGGAAGACACCTTCTGCTGGTGCACTACACATGCTCATGTGTATATATATATATATATAATGTATTATATATATAATATTTTACTTATTTATTTTTAGACAGAGGGGAAGGGAGAGAGAAAGAGAGGGAGAGAAACATCAGTGTGTGGTTGCCTCTCACATGCCCCCCACGGGGGAACCTGGCCCACAACCCAGGCATCTGCCTGGACTGGGAATTGAACTGGTGACCCTTTGGTTTATAGGCCAGAGCTCAATCCTCTAAGCCATACCGGCTGGGGCCAGAGGTATATATATATATTTTAAAATATTTTATTTATTTATCTTAGAGAGGAAGGGAAGGAGAGAGAGAGAAATATCAATGTATGGTTGCCTCTCATGTGTCCCCTGCTGGGAACTGGCCTGCAACCCAGACATGTGCCCCGACTGGGAATCGAACCGAGATCATGTGGTTCGCAGGCCTGCGCTCAATCCACTGAGCTACACCAGCCAGGACCAGAGGTATATATTTTTTTAAGATGGGAGCAATGGGTGAGCTGGCTGGGTCCTGCTGAATTCACTGACACCTTCAGGACACCTATACATGTCTTACCCTCTTCTATCAGCCCACTCTTCCCCTCTTGGGGCTGTCTTCCTTCCCCAGAGCCTGCTCTTTTTGGGAACCTGACCCGCGGTTCAGGTCCTATGACTTGACTCACAGACGGAACGGAGCTACTCCTCACCATACTCAAAATCTGGCTCAACTAAGGGCCTACTACCCCCTCTCTTCATTCTTTAGTATCTCTCTTTATTTTTAGAAACATGCATTGTTTTATCATCTCCTTTTCAAAGGTCATGACTCCCTTTTCCTCTGGTTCTCCTTTGCAGCTCTAGACAATGGCGCTTTTTTTTTCTTTTCATTTTTGGCACTCTGTGGAAGCTTTGTAAGCACCCATCTGCCTCTTCCAGGCGTAGTTCAGTCGTCATCCCTCATCTGAAGCATGTGCTGGGCTCACACAGGAGGCAGAGAGGGGAGTTAACTAGGTGTCAGGAGACCCACGTTCTAATCTTGGCCTTGACCCTGTCTTCCCTCTGACCTTGTATCATATGCTCACCTTTTTGGAGTCTGAAAATAATAGAATCTCAGTGTGTCATACAAGGAAGAAACTGTAAGCATTCTCATTTAAAGTTTCCATTTAGACTGTATCCAAAAAATATGACACAGTTTTTTTTGTTTTTGATTTTAACAGAAATAACAGTTCCCGGGCTCAGTCTCAGACCTTGTGACACAGAGGAAGGGACAGAGAGAGAGTCACTACGACGCCTCCCAAAGCATCATCAACAGCCAAACAAAGCAGATGGCAGTTCCAACAGGCGACAGATTATGTCAGGAATTTGAGGACTCTTTATTTCTTCCTTCTTGTACAGAGGGGCTAGCATGATATCCACAATTTGAGAAGAAAGAGAGGGCTTAGGAGCCCCCTTTCATCTAAATCTCAGATGATTATCCAGCTGAATTTGAACTTTGATCTGTCAGCCATGCATGCCTCTAATGGGCACCTTTGGGGCTCCACTTGGCCAAACAAGCCAATGGCTGCCTCCTTGCTGAGCTTCCATGAGTGTTGGCAGCAAGAGTCCTGGGGACGGCAAGCCTCCCCAGGGGCAGAGCTGGTCTTTGAAAAGCCTTGGGTGGCGTCCTTGTACATATTGGGGCACAAGCGAGGCAGGGATCTGAGTGGCGCCTTCTCCAAAATGCCACTGCTGAGCCTGTGAAAGATCCAAGAGTGGATCAGATTCCCAAGGCCGCAGCTGGCGGGTCTGTAGGAAAATCAAATTCCTGTGAGTCCTTAGAGGTCATAGGAGGGTGTGTGACTGCTCCTGGTCAGAGGCAGGGTAGCTCAGGTCAGAGACAGGAAAGGAGTGAATAGGGCAAATAGGAATAAAATGTGACCAGAAGAGATTGACTCCTTGTGTTTCCCAGTTTGGCAATCCTAGGTAGTGTGTGCATTTGTGAGGACTACACAGAGAGGTGGTTTTTAATTTCAGCACTCATATTGACACACCCAAAGACAACACACACATACATGCACACTCACAAACTAATTCCCTCCTCACATAAGTAGCGGTGTCAGTTCATGAACTCACGGAAAACGGTAGTAGCAGCAGCAGCTGAAAAGGACATGTGGATATAAAAACACACAGTCAAACCCATATACTTTCAGCACAACTATCTGGATGAACCTCAACTTCTCACCAATTATTAAACTTTTGTTAGACTCATGGCTGTCAGGGCTAAGAGTGATACCGTTCATTCATGTTTACATTTCCCCAAGAGCAGTCTACCTGGCACTCTAGCAAACGTTTGTAGGATAAATGAGTGGAGGTAGAGAAATGATTGGGTATATCTTTCTTAGTATTGAAAGGTGGATATGATAAAAGCCTCCAAAACCACATATGTGATGGATTGTAGCTGGATAGAAATGTTCATCATGTTTTTAAACAGAGAACACTAGGCCTCCATGAGATTTGAGATCTCTTGGCTAAAAGCAAGTGGACTTAGTAAAATCCATGAAATGCATTTACTCCAAGACAGATTCATACAAAATAAGAACGTGTGAAGTCATCTGTGTTAAATAGCATAACAATGATCACATTGTACTACTATTTGTTGCATAAAACTTCATCTCTTCTATTAAAAAGTAGCTCACTACATCACTCATGTCCATGACCCTGGCGCCTAGCAGTGTGTGTCAGATACAGAAAGATACCATTCTGTGCCGATTGAAAGGCACAGGAATGTAAATATTGACAAAAAAACTATTTGAAGTGTATGTTTACTTCAACATCACATATGTACCTCTTCTAATTGACCTTGTAAATGAAATGCTTTGCAGTTGAAGGGGCATAGAATGTGTACAGAGATTTCCCAGTGTTTATTTTTACATTGAGCATCAGCTAGGCCCCAAGGCTAATGCTATTGACCTGTAACAAGCATAGAGAGATGGCAAAGCAACCAGTCACTTGGTCAGTGAGCTGAAAGGCCAGGAGGATCCTGTCCTCAATGGGACACTGCCATCTTGTGTATGCCCCAGGTTAGACGGCCGGTGACAGGATATAGCTCAGGGTCAGAGCAAGGTGGGGAGGAAAAGCTGGGTTTTAAGTGTGTATACAACAAAGATCCTCTGTAGACAAAAATGATCACCTCCTTGGTTGGAATCTTGGGTCTGAAAGCTTACATTTTCAGACATGTGGTGGGAAGAATGCTTTTTAGGGAGGAAAACACTGTCAGTGTCTGCGGTAGGTCTGCCATTCATTATCCAGTTCAATCCTCAGTCACCTGACAAGGTAAATATTAAAATGGTCACATCACAGGTAAGGAAATGGGAAACCAGATAAGTTAAATAAATTTCCTGAGGTCACATGGGGGGAACTATAATCAAACCAGTGCTCTTATTCATATGACTTGCTGCCATTATGACTTTAAAAATTTTTGCAATAAATTACCTCTTAAGAAGAGAGCTGCTCTTCTCTTTCTCCAAAAGTAGTTTTAAATAGGACTAAAGAGTCCTCAATAATAAATAATCTACTGCTATAGAAAAGGACACCATAGTTCTTGACTTCTCATAACTTATAATGTAGGTGGAGAAAAAGAATCACACCTTAATGTGATTCTTTTAAGTAATCACACTTAAAAATCAGTGCTATAAAGCCAAAACATATTATTATACAAGTAATACAAGTAAATGTCTGCCATTGATCTATAAAGAAATACAAGAGTCAAAAAAAGTAAGTAATTTTAATATTGTCTTAATTTAAAGTTTCGATATTTTGTTCATGATGTATTGTTGCCTTAATTTTGATTCTTTGCTTTGCAAATATAATTTTGAGATTTATTGAATCATAATTGATATTATACTGTGATATAAATGACACCATAATATTGTATCAGTTTAAGGTGTATAACTTGTTGATTTGATGCATTTATGTATTATATAATGATTACTCCCAGAGCGTTAGCTAACACCTCCATCTGGTCCCAGGGCCATTCCTTTTTTTGTGGTGAGTCCATCTAAGATCTACTTTCTTAGCAACTTGAAAGTATACACTATAGTATCATTAACTATAATTACCTCGCTGTCCACCCCCTAGGGACAAAACTGGACATTTGTCCTCTTTGACAAACAACATCTCCCCATTCCTCCAGCCCTCAGACCCCGGTAACCACCATTCCAGTCTGTTCACATGAGTTGGGATTTCTTAGATTTTATGTATAAGTAACATCGCACAGTATTGTTTCTTCTGACATTCTTATCTATTCATTGTTTATAGTCACATTGGTAGTTTCTATATCTTTGCCATTGTGAGAAATGATGCAATGGACACAGCAGTACCAGTATCTCTACCAGATCCTGATTTTAATTCTTTTGGCTATATACCCAGAAGTGGGATTGTTGAACTATAGTTCTATTTTTAATTTTTGAGGAACCTCCATACTGTTTTCCATGGTAGTGGCACCATCATTTTGATTTTTAGACATGATTTTTAAATGTTATTTATCTTGATCACTGCAGGTCTGTTTTTCTGTTTGCCTCCTTAAATGTTGTACCTGGACAAAGAGCATCACTAGTCCTGGTCCTCAGGGATTTGTAGTTGAAAAGATGGCAAGAGGCAACCAAAAGGATATGTTTGGCATGACTGTCAAATCAATTTTGGCTTGCTTCCTGGGACCATAATGCACCTTGTTTTCTCATGTGAAAAATTATAATACCACCACGTTCTTTTCAATGCTAAGATATTTGGTAGAACATCATAAGATAATTATTCTAAACCCCATATACCTTTGAGTTTTTATGCATTTTATACAAATAACAACCATTTTACCCATATTGAAGCATAACTGGAAAATTAGATGACTTATTTGATACAACATCTCAACTACAAAGCACAATACATGTTTTAAGTCTGTTGATCGTAGAATGATAAGTACTTGCTATTAAGGGCACCTCAAGAAATTTGAGTCTGTGTGTGTGTGTACACATAGTGTTAATGCAGAAGATACTAGTTTTTCTGATATTCAAAATAAACCATAAATATTATAAGAAAACTAATGTTTTCTACCTACACATTGCGAATTTAGAATAACTAAAGTGCCAGCCCATGGATTTTTACTGAAAACAGTTGATAGTGAAAAGTCACAATAAGTAGAACAAAGTCCTCTCTAATGGGTGATGTTTGAGGTACCCTTCATGCAATAATACATCAAGAACATCCTTTAGCCACGAGCCATCTCAAATAAGTGTCTTGCATAGACTTAGACCCAGACTTAAAGTATTTCCAAGCAATATAATGTTCCCTGAAATATTCCCTACTGATAGTTAAGGATTTTGTCCAAAGGGTACAAGTCTTAAAACTGAAAAGACTCTGTGAAGGTTTTGTTTCTATGAAATTAAGTGAAGGCTTAGTTCTGTTCAGCTCAAGGAGTACTAATTTTATTTCAAATCCTAACAAGGAGAAGTTAAGAATGATGTGTCATGGTACAATAAGTGATTCACACCCATTCCCTCACATAATGTCATAATCTAGATCTTACTTATGAGAAGGTTTAGTTGGAATTTCCATCCCACACCTTTTGGTAAGAATACCATTTAATGTTCCACTAGCAAAGCAGAACATTTGGAAAACTTAATGAAGAAAACTCTCAGGAGAACTAATAAAAGGCTGGGGGGCTGTCTTTTCATATTAATCTTGTGACTAAGTCAGAGTCTGGGTAAAGTTGTTCAAATTCTTTTTTAAATTAGTGAGCAGAGTGAGATTTCAGCCAGACAACGAACTTCCACTTGAGAACTAGCTTCTACCCAGCTCTAAAGCCAGCTAATTGGAAAGCTGGGGGCAGAATTCCTGCCAAAGAGCAGAGAATCTTCTCAAAAATTAATGATGTCCTCCTGTCAGACGTTTGGATGCTGTCTTGAATCTGGTGGCTTACAATTTTATGGCATTTCATCATGTCTTTGATCTTGTTCTTAGAGCACCCTGATAAAGTAATACTCTTCTATGGTGGGACTGTGAGGCACAAAGTAGAAATGTGTGTGTGTGTGTGTGTGTGTGTGTGAGAGAGAGAGAGAGAGAGAGAGAGATTTGGGCTGGTGTCTGTGCATGTGGACTCATCCCATAAAGGTGACATTATAATACTACAACAGATATTAATGAACAAATTTAGGAGTCTTATTAAGCTTCAGACTGAATTTAAATTGTTCTGAACTCAGAGAATGTGGTTGACATTGATAATAAGCATAGAAGAGAATGAGAACAATGGCACTGAGTCATTTCTTGGGAGACTGCAACACAGAAAATCGTCATGTAGGAGAAGCAAAAGGCCTTCCAACTGTGTTGGGAAAATTTTTTAAGAGAAGGATAACATTGGCTGTGAGATACAGCTGACTGATCACATAAGCAGCGTATGAGATGCTGGAGTGCTCCTAACTTGTTTTTGAGCAGCTTAACAAAATTAACGCTGTTTCTCCAGATGCCTAATTTACTTCACAGGAGTGTTCTCCACGTTGCTTCTCAACCAGAACTTGATTTGGCACCCGGCAGGCATGCGCCCTTGACAACTGAAAACATCGGCAATGGGAGGGCCACCTACTACCTTCCTTTGCCCAGGAAGAGGTCAGAACCTAACCTGGGCACATCACTTGGGGAGGATTACCAACCTTTAGTTTTAGGCAGTCAATTGAAGTGCTTTATCTGAACTGCTTTTTACTCCACAGCTAAGGGCCTCACCGTTCAGCCAATGTGGTCAGACGGGCAATTGATAAGTATTTGGGTTGTGCCACAGTCATTTTTGGCTTTCGTTTTTGCATACTTGTGAGAACGGCTGCCAACTTCATTCCTTGAATTATTTATTTATTTTTTATTATTTTTTAAGATTTTATTTATTTATCTTTAGAGGGGAGGGGAAGGAGAGAGGGAGAGAAATATCAATGTATGGTTGCCTCTTGTGAGTCCCCTGCTGGGACTGGCTTGCAACCCAGGCATGTGCCCTGACTGGGAATCAACCCGTGGTTGTCTGGTACACAGGCTTGCCTTCAATCCACTGAGCTACACCACATTCCTTGAATTATTGAATGAAAAGATGGTTTCTGTAGATAGAAACTTAAAGTTTGTATGAAGGCATTGCAGAGTAGAAATTTCCATGTGGAATAATGGTACAAGAAAAGGTATAATAAATCTTTACATTTATATAGCTCTTTATAGTTTAATATAATGCTCAAAAGCACAGGTGTTATGTTAACTCCTATGAAAATCAATTAATAAAATTCAGATTCCATAATTCCTTAAGGGCTTTGCCACTTACTAGCTATGTGGCTTTTGGAAAATAGTCTAACCTCCCAATGACTTTGTTGGTAGAATAGAGATAATTAATGCTTATATAATACAGTTGGTTTAAGGATTCAAAAGTATGCTATAACAATATAACATGTGTAAACAAAATTTTATATTATAGTTTCTTGCAAGTAAGTAATCAATGATAGATAAAAAATCTATTTTACATGTGATGAAGAGCTTCACATCAACTCTTTACAGTTAAGAATGAAATTTTATGAGGATGGTCTAGGAAAACTTGTCAAGTTAGCCAGGCTCTTTAGCTTTCCTCAGATTAAAACAAATGAAACAAACAACCATGTACATGAACTACGATGTCTACTAGTAAGGGCACCTTTATGCTTCAGCTATTGGAGCATGGACAATATATTAGCCAACTGTCCATGGCATGGTTAAATTCCACACTTTGCCATGACACTCTACTACAAGTGGGTTATAGTGTCAGGTAAACCAAATGTGCATCTTGAGCTGACCGCTACTGACTATGTAATCTTAGAAAAATAGCCTAACTTTTCTAATTCTCATCCATAAAACAGGAGTAATAATAGTTTCTACTGGCTGGTGTGGTTCAGTGGACTGAGTGCTGGCCTGTGAGCCAAAGGCTCTGTGGTTTAATTCCCAGTCAGGGCACATTCAGGGAGCTGCTGGCCAGGTCTCCAATAGGGGACATGTGAGAGGCAACCACACACTGATATTTCTCTCCCTCTGTTTCTCTTTCCCTTCCCCTCTTTCTAAAAATAAATAAATAAAATCTTTTAAAAAATAGTGTCTCCCTCACAGGGTTTGGAACATTCCATGAGACAATGTTTATAAAGGTCTCAGCATTGAGTCCTTTATAAGAGTAAAATAAATATTAACTACAATTATTTCATCTATAAGAATAAAAGAGGACAGGAAGAAAAACAAAAATGTATTAAATATCAATAGTCTGCCAGATGCTCTCTTGTGTTATCTTTTTATTTTCTCCTCTCCTCTGGAATATGGGAAGTGTAATTCTCCTCTCCATAAATGAGGAGTCTGAGGCTCAGGCAGGTTATACAACAGTTAATCATATTAGTTATTCAAGTATTGCATCAAAGAGACATGTGCTGAGTGCCAGCTCTTTGCCAGGCACTATTCTAGGTACTGTGACGACCCCTATCTGCTGTTTTATAGATCTTACTCTGTGATGAGTGGAGAGAGCTCCAAGTTAGAGAGGTATTGGAGAGCTAGAGAGGGGGTGGGGCTTAGAGATTTTGAGAACCTTATAGGCCACTGGGAAGATCTTGGCTTTGACTCAGGAGAATGGAATCTGCAGGACCCTTGTACTTGCTTTAATGGTCTGTAAGGTTTTTTGTTCCATTTTTTTCTTTCATCCAGATTCATCTCATTGGTTAATTTAACATAAAGATCTTGGCTCAGGGCATGCAACCCAGAGACTTAGGAGGTACTGAAGGACCAAAACAGGCATCCATTCTGAAAGAAGTCTTGGTGTGTATTTTTGGGCAGGCATAAGTGCTACATCGGGTGCCCCTTCGCCCTGACCATTGTCTCAAGACACCCAGCAGACTCCTCTGCCACTTGGACTACCCCCCTGATGCGGGCAATGGCCAGGATCAACCAGAGGAGAGGCTGAGGTATGAAAGCCTTGACTTTGACTGATATGATTTTTCTGTTTATGACTCTCCAGGTACCATCCCCTGACTTAGACACCTCTCTGCTCTGCGCATCAGGATGCCTCACGTGATGCCACTGCCTTCACCAGATCCAAGCTCAGCAATTCGTGTCCCTATGGACATTCAATCTCCCCAGGGAAAAATGAATAAAGCATGTTCAATAGAGACACAGGAAATTCTTGAATAAATGAGTGTGCATCTTCCTTATTATCAATCAGAATTTACCTGTCCAGTATGATTTTCTTTAGTAGACAAACTATTTGACTATAGCGATTTACTCAATAGCATCCACAGAAACATCTGCCAAAGACACACCTCTTCATGTCTTGACTTTATAGAAGACACATACTGTTAGAGATAGTATAAAAAATGCTAAAACCTAAAGAAATGATGATGCTTAGTGCGGAAATTATAGGCATCATGGAAGGCTGGTCAAAGAAATGGGTTTTTTAGAACATAAATATATCTTTAAGTCAGTTTTGGAATTTGACCGTAAAATTCCCCTTAATAGATGCTTCCATATTCCCCGAGTTTCTAAAATGAGAATACCTTGAACATGAAATTGATGGCTTGTCATTTACTCCATCTTAGTTGCCAATTCAGAGCACTCAAGAGTCATTGTATAAAATACCAGTGAGAAGAACACTCAAACTGGCACACAAAGTGGGGAGTCTGGGGATACATCCAATCACAGCCCTGTTCTCAAGATTTCCTTCCTGAAAGGAAGGAAAAGACTACTTGAAGAAATCGACGGGCCTCCTGTGGCAAGATAATGTCCCTCTCCTAGCTTTATAAATTAAACAGTGGCAGTAAAACTCCCTAAAATATATGTGTGTGTTCAACACTCACATACACACACCATAGGCATACTGTAGGCTCTATCTGCAGCTGTGGAAATAACTGATTTTTCAATGTGAGTAAGTGACCTTCACTGTACCCTCCAGGTACCTTGTTTCCCAAGCATCTGAACATTCCTTCTCTGCTGTAAACACCCAGCATTAATCCAGTGCCTCTCATTAAGCATGGCGAATGTTTCTTTTGACATAGTAAAATTAAGCTGGTATAATTTGTGCATGCCAATGTGTAGGCTTCCTCGCCGAAGGGGTTTTCCCTGCTGCTGCATATGGAAGGCACTTAATTTCTGTCCTCTTGCCAAGAGGTGATGATCACGCACTGTGTATAAATCATAAACAGTTTTATGGAGCATGCCACTTTGCATGGGTCTCTGGAGATATTAACCAGACTCCCATTTTCTAGACTTGATGTTTCTAAGAATGGAGGAACATGTAACATCCTTCTCAAAATAAGCATGGAGTCCTACATCTCCTGTGACTGCAGAAAAGCAGCATAATCCGTAAAATTCCCTTTCAAAGGATACTGAGCAATAACCATTAACATAACAGGGAATTAATATGATTTCTATAACTCTTTTCTACCTTTTTCCCATGTACGTGTAAGTAGTTTTATATATGAAGTCATCTATCTAACATCTATCTATCTATCTATCTATCTATCTATCTATCTATCTATCTATCTAAATCTTTATGCAATGTAAAATTTCTTTTCCCTAGACTCTCAGAATCATTGCCAAAGACCTGGGAATTAACGGTAATCCTGATGTGTATCTGGAACAGTCCCTTAACTCTTTGAACCTTAGTCTTTCTATCAAAACAGAAAGGGAATAACTATTTCACACTGTCTCCTAAATCAGATTATGGGATAGAACCAATAATGTGAAAGTACTTGGAAACATGATGCACATTTCAGATCCTAGACAGGGGTTGGAAGAATTAGAATGTAAGAATGTAAATGTCTACAGCATATTTGCATGAATTTCAATTTAGTAGTACCTTTAAAGAGAAATGTGTTCACTCCAGCCATAATTCTTAAAATTACTTCACATTCTGCAGCTTGGTATTCGGTGCACTATACATGAAGCAGGATTAGTTTCACAGCTGGACTTTATAGCCTGGTGGTACTTAGAATATTTTTGTGGATAATATAGTCAATGTAGTCCTCTTAAATGTTTCTCTCCTTAAATCCTGAAACTAAAATATTATAACAGTATATATGTCTATGCCCAACAACACTAAATAGGTTCAGGAGATATTCGAACCAGTGACACATTTCCTACATTCCCTTTGCATCTATAATGAGACATTCATAGATTAAACCTCAAATTCATAACATGGGCTAACTCAAAGAGTCCAGAAGTAACATCTTGGGGAATGATGCAGGAAAACAATCGAGGCCTAATTTCAGAAAAAGGTACGAAAACATTTGACAAAGTTAGAAATAGGTATGTGAGTGAACCCTGATTCAGCAACGTAGCAGCTGGGGGTTTACAACTCAGTGATAGTGAGGAGGCCACATCCAGTGTAATAACCCTCCCGCATTTCATGGGAAAAGCCCTTCCCTCACATAATCCTCTCAAAGGTCTGTTTGTAGGTGGTATCATTCCTGTTTTCCAGATCAGAAAAGCAAGGCTCAAGCATTCACATGACTGTCATCTTATATATTAATTTTCATATATATCCATCCTCGTGCCAGGAATAATTTTAGGAAGGCCAAAAAAAAAAAAAAGCCATGCCAATATTCATGTTCCAAACATTTTACCAATGTAACAGTTTCTTGCTAGTGCCTTTCCCTGAAGTTCTTATTCTTCTTTGGTAGAGTAGAAAACATTTCTTGAACAGCCAGATGGGAACTTATTTTAGGTTTGCCACTATGCCAACTAGGTTGCCACTGAGCAATCCTGAATCCAACCATTGACAAGACATAAACAAATGGGCATGATGGTCCACCAAAAAACCTTTTTTGTAAAAATGGCCAGATTTGGTCTATAGTTTACCAACCCCTGATCTAAGGTATCTTGCAAATGTCATGAATTCTTTCCTTCCAAATTCTATTCAAATCTCCCTTCCACCAAATTTCTTTTGAGCAGTTTAATCAATAATCAACCCAATACGCCAGGAAATCCCACATTTCCACACCTTTTATCCACACTTGTTTGTGAGTGTGTACATGTATTTTATTGTCTGTTTTTAAAAATATTTTAAAATGTATCTTTCTTTTTTTAGGTTATATTCTCTTTAAAGACAAAGGGCCTGCTCTCTCGTTGTAACTGGGCTGGCTCATATAATAAATCCATTAGACTGATGAGTGTTAAACAAAAGTAGTTGAATATTAAAAGGGAATAAAAGAGTTCAAATTTATTGTGAGTTAAAATACAAGTAAGGATATAAAACTTGTATGGGAAGACTAATAGGAGTTCTTCTTTAGGAATCAAAATGAAATGCATATGTGATCATTGACATTTCTTAAAACTCCTAGATTTTGTCAGGAGGTTAGCAAAAGTTATCTCATTTTAGAGGGGGGTTTTCTTTGTGCCATAATAATGGTCACTGTGTCATTGCACCACCGGCTCATTGACACACCATCCATACTGCATTCTACATCAAACACCGATGAGCAGGCAATTGGTGCTCAATTTACTCTTCTGTCTTGGGCTCTTTCTCAGTTTAGGAACATTTTTGGCCTTCATTAAATGCCAATATAGTACACCATGCAGAATCCTATAAATAAAAAAATTTACTTGGGCCAGTTTTGCTTTCATTCTTAGTGTCTGTCAATTTGATTCAACTTCTATTTCAATAACTTTATGGCCAGGACAAGGTAAACACGAGCTCAAGAGCTGCCAAAGTCAATAAATCAACTCTTGAGTCTGGAGATGGCTTCTGTTCTGGTTCTCTCACTCTTCTGAATCAGAGATAGACCAACTGGCATATGTTTAGAAAGGCTCTTTTGGCTTTGTATAAAACAAATCCATCAGTACTAATGCTCTCTTTCAGGCCAACATAGAGAAATGCCCTTATTTGCTGGGCTTGTGTTCCTGGACCAATCCACTAAACATTTTGTTGCCAATGCCAACCATAAGTGATGAAACCAAGAAGAATTGTTTTTCATACACATGACACTTTAAAGTTATGAGTATTCCTGGGGTTGTTATTAGTCATCTTATGGATCAGAGGTCAGCAAACTTTTTGCTAAAGGGCCAGATAGTAAAAAAAAAATATTTCAGGCTTGTGAAGCTTAGCACTTTCTATCATATCTACTCAACTGTGCCAATGTAGTAGAAAAGAACACACAGGTAAAGCTTAAAAGTGTGGACAGATCATTGTTGCAATAAAAATTTATTTACAAAAACATGCAGCTGGTCCACAGGCTGCAGTTTGCCAACCACTTGTTTAAACTTTTTATCATAAATTGGTCTAAACACTGTGAAAATTTATCACTCTTTTCTTCCTGAA
Source organism: Sturnira hondurensis (assembly GCF_014824575.4). Lineage (NCBI taxonomy): Eukaryota > Metazoa > Chordata > Mammalia > Chiroptera > Phyllostomidae > Sturnira > Sturnira hondurensis. The sequence continues at coordinate 6,011,774 of NW_028073411.1, forward strand.
CCGCACTTTGAACTTGTATAGGGCTCTTTGCATTCACTTGGTAACACAGACCACCCTTGTAACCACTTTGTCAGTGCCTGGATTATTTATTTGGGTATGTAACCCTAGTGTCTATCACAACACTGGTTTAATAGTAGATACACCAAAAATGTTTATGGAAAAATGAGTTTCCCAGTATATGTACTAGTATGTGAGCTAGAATATAAGGTACCTCATGCAAGATGCCCTGGGATGCTTGAAATACATTATGGGTCTGTTTTCACTTATTCACATGCAGCAACATATTTAAGGGTCTTAGTTTTATATTCTTGTAAAGGTCTAGCCATGAGTTATAGAAAAAGGGCACTTAATAGCATGTACTCTAAAAACTATAGGACATATTGCTCAAAACCAGTAGCATATAAAATATTTTACCAATATTACCACCATCATGAATGGGTGTATGGGGCAGCAAGTAAATGATTCCCCCTTACTTCACAACAATCCAAGAAGCAGCTGTGTGACACCACTTTTCCTCTGAAGCTACTCTTGTTATTATCCTCAGAAAATGTCTTCTGTTGAGCACACATTGTTCTTGGTTACATTCTAAACTTTGAAGAAAGTAGAGAAGAAAAAATAATAGCTTCTGTGTCTTCCATTCTCTTACTTGGGCAAGAAGTTAACTAAGGTAAAATAGACATAACTGCACGATCATATGAGAGTACAAAAGAGTGAAGGAGAAAACAAGCATTTAGATGGTCTTGATTTATGCAAGGGAAAATCCTGTCCACACTATATAAATTTTCTCATAATTCAGGAGTGCCTTCTTTTCCGCCTTTACTTTTTTGTACCAAGACTAAATTAAAATCTTATTCGAAAGCTCACGTTAACAAATCTTACTGGGCTTATCTTCAAAACACACCCAGAATCCAACCTCTTGGGAATAGCATTTCCAACCTATTACCTTTGTCCATGCCCCATTCCTTCTCTGACTGGTCTCTTTTTTCTGCCTTGCCCTCTTCTTAAGTCTCGAGACATTAGAAATGTAAGTTTGATCATGTCCCTCTTTCCTCAGAACAGCTAGTAGGTTCTTATCTCCCTCACAGTCCTATTATTTCTAATGCTCTATCAGGCTCCACATGATATGTTCCTCCTTCCATTACCTCCCTCTCCCCGACTCTTCTTCAGTCACACTTGCCTTAGTATTCTGCAAGAATATCAGGCATGCTGCTGCCTGAGGGTGTTTGCACATTGTGTTCTCTTTGTCTAGCACACTTGTCCAAGAGTTACCCATATGATTTGGTTACCCTCTCAACTATTTCAGTTATTTATTGAAACTTGACGCTTTCAGTGAACTTTCCCTGAGCAGCCTGTGTACAGTTGTAATAATCACTCTACTCCAGACCATCTCTACATACCTTTCTGGCTTTGATATTATCCAGCGGGTGCACACTCATGATATGCTCTATAAGCGTTACAACATAAAGTTTATGAAGACAAGATAAATCTATTCACTCCTGTATCCTCAGTGCATAGAACATTTCTTGATACATAGTAGCCTTTCATCATGTGGAAGGTACTAAATGTAACTGCTTATCACTATTTAGTACCTTATCACTATTAAGTGATAGATATTATTACTGTTCACCAACTATTTCCATCTCTCTTCCAGGCACATGGTAGGAGTTAAGCATGATTGTGTGCCTTGCTTTAACCCAGGAAATGTGAGTAGAGTAGCATATATCACTTCTTGGGAGAACCTCTAAGATTCAGTGTGCAATTTATATAATTCACCATGTTCGATTGGTGAATATATACACATAAGTCATGGGGAAATCTCTTGTACTTTATCTCTGAATGACTAAAAGTGACAAAAACTTTTATGCTTGACTATGTTGCACATGTAGTGTGAGCAAGAAATAAACTCTTTTTACCCACTAAGATTTGGACTATTTTATTTCAGTAGCATAACTTAACTTAAATCAAACTGATACAGAATCATTTTTAATTCTTCTTAGTCCCTCTTCTCTATCTGATAGCCTAATAATACTCTGAAATTTTGAGTAACCTGGTAAAGTTATGCATTTTAGTCAGAAAAGACATAGGAAAGCCTTCAACCAGTTTCCTCAAAGCCAACTAGATAAAGGAAGAGAATCTTGTATACAGAAGTTGCTGAGCACTATATAGACTCTAATGGGATACCATCCTTGTGTTCTTCCATCCTGCCAAGCAGGACAGCAGTAATGTAAGAAAGGGCTGTGCAGAAGTCTCTGATGTATTAGGGGCCTTTCATGAGTAAAATAAACATGGAAAGGGATAATGGAGGGTGTTTCTCTTCATGGAAACCACAATATATAATTAATATTAATACAGATTCCCCAAATAACTACTGGATAGTATGATTAGAGCTTAAAAATTGCTCTTGTCTTATGGCATGTTATTTAACAAAGTTTTATAAATAATTATTATCCCCATTTTAAAGAGAAAATTTAGTATGAGTGACTAGGGTTACACAACTACTGAATATCGTAAATTAGACTCAATTACAAGGGAGTTTAACAAAAATACTTTGTTCTCACATTCATGTGCATCATGTATATTTATTACACAATTGCTATTTTAAACCATTGGGCTCATTTATAATTAAAATATTTGAGCGCTTCCTACCTTTATGGAAAGATAAATTTCAATAAGACAGCAAGTAGTACACATTGCCTTGTGCAACACTTTCATATCCAGAAACTTCAGTTAATAAGAAGCTTTGCACATTGCTGGGGTCTTATGATCCTACAATTCCAAACAGAGGGTCTGGCGTGTAGACAGTTCTCATTCAGTCATTCTTGATGATGACTATGATGACCTGGGAGCTTTCCATCATCCTAAAGTGCCCCCCAATATTATAATAAGCACAGGATCATTGTGATGCAAAACTGGTGTTAAGAACTGAATGTGTCCCCTCAAATTCATATGTTGAAATTCTAACCTCCAGAACCCCAGAATATGTGCATATTTTGATATTGGATCTTTTAAAAGGTTATTAAGTTTAAGTGAGGTCATTAGATTGGCCCTATTCCAATATGATTGATGGCTTTATAAAAAGAGGGGATTAGGACACAGATATGAACAGAAAGGAGACTGTATGAAGGCATGGGGAGAAGAGGGCCATCTACAAAGCTAAAGAGAGGGGCCTCAGGGGAAACCAATCCTGCTGAAATCTTGAACTCAGACTTCTAGTCTCCAAATGGTGAGAAAATGAATTTCTGTTGCTGAAGGCACCCCATCCACAGAACTTTGCCATGGCAGCCCCAGCAAATGTACACAGTTGAATTCAAAATATGCATGATAATTTATAATGAAATTGCTCATTTAGGTGCCAAATTACTTACAGTTATATTCACAGGGTCTGAAGGGTTTGGGATATAATCAAATGGTATCAAAGGGTACCATAAATATTCATTTGGCTCTAAGTACAATCTTGTTACTAACATGCAATGATGCATCCCTATTTCCAATTACACGTGTAAGTTTTACAAATCTCAGTCTACAATTTTGTGAAAGAAACTGAAATAAACCTGTCCACCCCAATGTGTAGTGGTGAAATAAATTGAATTTCTGTAAAACTGGGGCTCCTGTATTCTTTTCCTCAAAATGTATCAAGTTCTCAGGGACTTAAGAGGTATTTAACAATGGGAAGGCTTATATAGTATTACATATCAGGGAAGATAATTTTTCAACTTTTTAAATCTGTTCTGAAGATTGCTGCTATGTTGTACCTTCTACTTGGCTTTAGGATCTTCTGGGTCTGAATAACTTTAAGGTAATTTTGGATTATCTGGCATTCGGGAATACCTCTTAAATTGCTGGATCATACTGTTTCTTGATTACTGTGAGTCTGTTCACTTCCTCTTCCACTTTTGGGTTACCAGATTCCTTCAGTTACTGGTTCGTTCATTGCTGCCATATGAGTTGAAACCGCCAGTTAATACACACTATCTATTTCCTTGCTATCTTAGTTTTTAAAAAAGAAAAACTTTATATTGTTTAGTAGTAGCAATATGCCTAATAAAACACTAAACTTTTTGCATCCTTGCAACTGAATGTGTCAATGTGAGCAAATTCTGGCCAATTGGGGTATAAGAGGAAATTGTTGGGTGGGACTTTAAAAGAGAATATTCTTTTGTTCTTTTTCTAAAACTTCATTCCTGCTTTAAAATATGAATGTGGTGGCTCATGAAGCCATTTTAGAAAATAAGAAACAAGGTAATGATGGTGATAAAGAAACCTTTTACCTGATAATTGTGGAATTACTATAAATAGACTACTTTAACAAGAACAAAAAAAAATCTCTTACTTATTTGAGCTTCCGTTATTTTGGAGTTTTGTTATACACAAATGAAGTAAAGCCTAATTGATCCCTGTTATCTCAGGAAAGAAATCTCAGACTAATCACAAAGTTATTTCTACTCTGGGATCTTACTCTATCCTAGACTTAATTGGGAATACAGTATAAATCTACTATTCTCTCAGATTTCCTCTAAACATATCTTGATTTCCTTATCTGTTCTCCCCAAGACTCAGTCCCTGAAAGATTGAATAGTTATCAAGCGCCTCTTCTCAAGGAACTACTAGAATGTAATTCCTTAACTCTTCCCCTCTAATTGACCCTCTCTGTCTACAACCAATGTTATTTTTGATTCAGCAAGGCACAATGCTTAAAAGCACAGGGCCTGGAGCCACAGTACCTAAGGTTGAATGCTGGATTCACCATAGCATATGTATGAACTTAAAAACTTTACTGGGCCTCTCTGTGCCTTAGTTTCCCCTTATGTAGGATAAGGATCACACAATTCATATAGAGATTGTAGGACAACACTTATCAGACACTGAGGAAAGTATTTGTGAAACAGCAAGTATCCAAAAATTCTACTATCATCATTGTCATCTTCAGGATGGGAATTCTTACATATACATCAGCACATATGCCACCAAATTTATTTTTCTTATTATAGACTTTCCTATTTTTTTGAGGAACTAAACTGAAAATATATTTCTGTGTTGAACACTCTATCTTGGAATCAATGAACACAGACTGGCCTGGTTGGCTAATTCTAAGGAAGGCCACTGTATAGAAGCAAACACAAAGAAGACAAATTTTGGTTGATATTTTAAAATAGTATCCACTTCATGCTAATATAGTCTTTTAAAATGTTTGGTTTAAATCTATAGAAAAAGCCATACTATAATCCAACAATGGCATACTATGAAAGGAACCTAGGACTTGGCAAGGTAATCAACCATCCCATTTTGCCCAGGACAGACAGAATGCATGACTTTCCACGTTATAATGGAAAGCCCTGCCCATGACACACACAGAGATTGATCACACTAGATTTATGTGAGATAATTGTGAATTAAGTCCTAGTATCTTCATCTTCTAACAGAAAAAACTGTACAACCTTCTTCTTAACGCTATTGTATAGCTAAGCTAATATGCTTCACATATTTGGTTCTCAGTTTATTCACCTGGAAAATGGGAATAATATTATAAGGCACCATGAGCAAGCATTTGGTATAATAATTGTTAATAATAAATATCATTTTCTTCTGCTCTTTGTGATACTTGAAGACTCCATTTCTCCAGCAATGTACTCAGGAAATTCAGGATTGAATTCACCATCAGGCATCTTTAGTCATGTATGACCTGAATAAAACTTTTAACAAAAACAAATGGCATACTGCACCTTCCACAGTGATATGCTGAAACCTTCCATAAAATACCCTATTTTAAAACCAATGAAAAGAAACTCCATCACTCTAGTTGAATGAACATAGTCATCAGCAACTGAAAATGGAAATTAGTTAGCAGAGGGTCCCTGGAAACCTGTGGAGAAATGACTTAATAATCACAGTGACTGAGACAGAGGTTTCTTTTTTTACCACAGCAAATAAAAAGAAATGTGAAAAATATACTTCCCTGGGCTTTTAGAAATAGCTTATTTAAAACTAACTTATTTATAATAGATACTTACAATTGAAAAGTGACTAGGGAAAAATAATCTGAATTCAGAAGAAGACATTGAACCACATTTTATAGATGCCAGAACATCTATTTTAATAAGTGTAAACACTTGGTTATCCATTGTAGTCATGAGGTGAAGTTTCTCACTTAATCAACTATTCTGCCTAGTGAGAAAATATTTTGTCTTCTCACCAATTGTCCTAAGAAACAGGGTTTACTGCATTATTTTTTTTTCCTGCACCTACTATGGAGTCCAAACAGGAGAAAAATTCATCTTGGAGTGTACATGGTAGACCCTCTCCTCACCCTGAGCTTCTGACTGCCTGATACACACAGAGAAATGAAATATTTCCCTGCAAATAGGACTCTGCAGTTAATATAGAATGCATTTGAATACAGGCACGGGAAGTAATCTATCTAAGATGACTTTCTAAGACATCTTAGAAAGATGACTTAGAAGTCTCTAACTCTAAGCATGTTGTCTGTGTCAAAAAGCTAAAGGGAAAATGAATCTGCTAGAGGAAGAATTGGTCAGTCAGGGAAGCAAAGAAAAAGGAGTCAGAGAGCCAGTCCTGGGAAATGCCTATACAAGAACTTTCAAAGTTGAGCATTTGGTTTTGCCAAGGTGAACAGTCCTGTTGTCGAAGTGTGATGGAGTTAAACATCAAATTCCAGCAGGAATATATATTTTTCATTGTTGTTCTATTATGGTTGTCCCAATTTCTCCTGTTGCTCTCCCCTGTCCTGCCTATCCTTCCACTCCAATAATCAATCCCTGCACTGTTGTTCATGTCCATGGGTCATTTATGCTTGTTCAATGTTTAGACCCTTCCCATTATTTTCCCCATTGTACCCCCCTCCTCTCTGGTCACTGTCAGTCTGTTCCTTGTCTCCATGCCTCTGATTCTATTTTTCTCATTTGTTTGTTGTTCATCAGGTTCTTATAGGTGAGATCATATGATATTTGTTTTTCACCACCTGGTTTATTTCACTTAGCATAATACTCTCCAGCTCCATTCGTGCTCTCATGAAAGGTAGAAGTTCCTTCTTTCTTTCTGCTGTATAATATTCCATGTAAATGTACCACAGTTTTTTTTATCCACTCATTCACTGATGGGAACTTAGGCTATTCCTAGCACTATAAATAATGCTGCTATGAACATGGGGATGCATAGGTTCTTTTGAATTGATGTTTCAAGATTCTTAGGGTATAATATTAGCAGTGTAGTTGCTTGGCCTGAAGGCATTTTCATTTTTAGTTTTTTGCAGAAATTCCAGAATATTTTCATTATGCTAAAGAACATCCTGTTAACTCTATCTGACACTTGCTACTTCTTATGAAAATATTTTAACCTATAGAACTAGTCTTCTCAGGCTAACATACAGAATATCACATATTGACTGGCCTTAAAACAGAACTTTAGATTCTCAGAGTTTTGCAGGCTGAATGTCCAAGATCAAAATGCCAACAGGGTTGGTTTGGGGGAGATTGCTCTTCCTGGCTTGCAGACTGTCACCTTCTTGTTCTGTGCTCATCTGGCCTTTCCTTTGTGTGCACACACTCCTGGCATCTCTTCCTTTTGTATAAGGACACTTCATTTAATTAGCTATTTAAAGGCCTAATCTCTAAATACAGTCATATTAGATGTTCAACATACAAATTGGGCTAAGAAAATAATTAAGTTCATAATGCCTATGGTGTCTGAGTTGGCCAAAATCTAGCTATTAAAATCAATTCACTTCTGAATTGAAAAGAATTATAAGTAATTGAAAAGAATTATAAGAATTCAATATCATATAGATACTATGTTAATACTTTTAAAGTATTGTCCATAAACCATGTTTATTAGAAAAAATCTGGGAATTTTGTTAAAAATTCAAATTTATGGACCTCACACCCAATATCTGAAGGATGAAATTCATCATTTTAATAATTTTCTATGGTATTTTTAAAATATACTTTAAAATATGAAAAACCAGATATAAGCAGCTTAGATTAAGTTAGACTTTAATTTTAAGATGGTAGTTATGCCCTGGCTGGTGTAGCTCAGTGGTTGAGCGCGGGCCTGCAAACCACACGATCACGGTTCGATTCCCAGTCAGGGCACATGCCTGGGTTGCAGGACAGTTCCTGGTTCCTGGCTGGGGACGCACGAGAGGCAACCACACATTGATATTTCTCTCTCTCTCTCTCTCCTTCCCTTCCCCTCTAGGATAAATAAATAAAAATCTTTTTTTAAAAAGATAGTAGTTAAAGAAACCTTTCTTAGGGTCCAAAATAAAGATGAGGTATAGACTCTGGCATGGAAGATGCCTAGATCTATATTGAAACTTCCAGAACGCACCCCTTATAAAACAAGCTCCTTGCCACAGTGTTTTCTATTTCTCAAATGTTATAACTTGTACAATTTGGCCTAATTACTTCAGTATTCTAGAGATCTCAATAAAACACTTTCTTTTTATTTCTAAAAATGAGGAGTTTAAGCTTGTAAACATAAAACCTGATTATTTACCTTCTCAATATCACATATATATCCTGACAAACTTTTAATAATTCTATATTGTTAAGTTATAAGGAGAGAAGAAATGAATAGTGAGTCTTATCATAAACATTTGTGACCATCATATTTTACCAGGAGAGAATTTTCACCCTTTTTCTCTCTAGTCCATGTTGACCCTATATCTGCCAGTGAGTCTATGCAACAACCCATCCTTGCCCTAGGCTTTCTTACCCCTGGAATTTGTAAAGTATAGAGACCCACATACCACAAGACCGAAAGTTTTGAAGTTATAAACAAAAGTCATAAGCTATCAAATACAGAACATTTGATGCCGTGACATGTTTAACATTGGGTCTCTCAAAGGGCAGTGCTGAAAATTCTGATTTGTAGCATTTGCTGATTTTTAAAAAATAATGAATTAGCTTTATTTTTTAAAATTAATTTTGTTGTTCAAGTACACTTCTCTGTCTTTTACTCCCATCCCAGCCCACCCCTGCAGTGCTCCCTACTTCCTTCCCATTTCTACCACCCTTAGTTTTTGTCCATGTGTCCTTCATACTTGTTCCTGTAAACCCTTCCCCTTTTCCTCTGAAATTCTGCCCCCCTCCCCTCTGGTCATTGTCAGTCTGCTCTCTATTTCAGTGTCTTTGGTTATATTTTGCTTTGCTTTCTTGTTTGTTTTATTGTTTAGGTACCTGTTAAAGGTGAGATCATATGGTATTTGTCTTTCACCGCCTGGCTTATTTCACTCAGTACAATGCTTTCCAGTTCCATCCATGCTGTCACAAAAGGCAGAACCTCATTTCTTTCTGCCGCATAGAACTTCATTGTGTAAATGTACCATAGTTTCTTGATCCATTCATTTATTGATAGGGACCTAGGTTGCGTCCAACACTTGGCTATTGTAAATTGTGCTGCTGTAAACATTGGGGTAAATAGGTTCTTTTGGATTGGTGTTTCAGTGTTCTTAGGGTATAATCCTAGCAGTGGAATTACTGGGTCAAAAGGAAGGTCCATTTTTAGTTTCCTGAGAAAAATTCCATAGTTTTCCATAGTGGTTGTACCAGTCTGCAATCCCACCAACAGTGAACTAGGGTCTCTTTCTCCACAACCTCTCCAACACTTGTTGTTTGTTGCTTTGTTTATGATGGCCATTCTGACTGGTGTAAAGTGGTATTTCATTGTGGTTTTAATTTGCATCTCTCTGATAGCTAGCGATATTGAACATCTTTTCATGTGTCTCTGGATCCTCTATATGTCCTCCTTGAAGAAGTGTCTGTTCAAGTCCTTTGCCCACTTTTTAATTAGGTTGCTTGTCTTCTTAGAGTGGAGTCGTGTAAGTTCTTTGTATATTTTGGAGATTAAACCTTTGTCTTAGGTATCAATGGCAAATATGGTTTCCCATACAGTTGGTTCTCTTTTTATCTTAATACTGTTTTCTTTAGCCATGCAGAAGCTTTTTATTTTGATGAGATCCCATTTGTTTACTCTTTCCTTTATGTCCTTTGCTCTAGGGGACATATCAGTAAAAATGTTGCTGCGTGAAGTATCTGAGATTTTCCTGCCTATGTTCTCTTCTAGGACTTTAATGGTGTCATGGCTTATATTTAAGTCTTTTATCCACCTTGAATTTATTTTTATGTATAGTATATGTTGGTGCTTGAGTTTCATTTTTTTGCATGTAGCTGCCCAGTTCTCCCAACATCATTTGTTGAAGAAGCTATTTTCAGTCCATTTTATGTTGCTGCCCCCTTTGTCAAATATTAATTGACCATAGAGACTTGGGTTTATTTCTGGGTTATTTGTTCTGTTCCACTGGTCCATATACCTGTTTTTATGCCAGTACCAGGCTTTTTTTAAAATTGCAGTGGCCTTGTGATACAGTTTGGTATCAGGTATTGTGATCTCTCCTACTTTGCTCTTCTTTCTCAAAATTGCAGCAGGAATTCAGGGTCATTTATGGTTCTATATACATTTTTGAAGTGTTTGTTCTATGTCTGTGAAATATGCCATTGGTACTTTAATAGGTATTGCATTGAATCTGTAAATTGCTTTTGGTAGTATGGACATTTTGATTATGTGAATTCTTCCAATCCATGAACACAGTATATGTTTCCATTTGTTTGGGTCTTCCTTGATTTTTTCTTCAGTGTTGTGTAGTTTTCTGTATATAGGTCTTCTACCTCCTTGGTTAGGTTTATTCCCAGATATTTTATTTTTCTTTTTGCTATATTGAATGAGATTTTTTTCTTGATTTCTGTTTCTGCTGATTCATTGTTAGTATACAAAAACACCTTTGATTTCTGGATACTGACTTTGTATTCTGCTGTTTTTCCAAATTCATTTATTAGGTCAAGCAGATTTTTTTGGTGGAGTCTATAGGATTTTCTATGTACACTGACATGTCATCTGCAAACAATGACAGTTTTGTTTCCTCCTTTCCAATTTGGATGCCTTTTTATTTCCTTTTTCTGTCTGATCATTGTGGCTAAAACTTCCAATACTATACTGAATAGAAGTGGTGAAAGTGGACAACCTTGTCTTGTTCCTGATCTTAGTGGAAAAGATTTTAGGTTTTGCCCATTGAGTATGATGTTGGCTGTAGATCTCTCATACATGGCCTTTATTATGTTGAGGAATGCTCCCTATATTCCTACTTTTCTGAGTTTTTTTCTCATAAATGGGTGTTGTACCTTATCAAATGCTTTTTCTGCATCTATTGATATGATCATGTGATTTTTGTCTTTGCTTTTGTTTTTTTTAAAGATTTTATTTATTTATCTTTAGAGGGGAAGGGAAGGAGAGAAGGAGAGAAATATCAATGCATGGTTGCCTCTCATGAGTCCCCTCCTGGGAACTGGCCTGCAAGGCATGTGCCCTGACTGGGAATCGAACTGCGATCATGTGGTTCTCAGGCCCGCGCTCAATCCACTGAGCTACACCAGCCAGGGTTATTTGCTTTTGTTTATGTGATGTATTACATTTACTGATTTGGGAATATTGAACCATCCTTGCATCCCTGGGGTGAATCTCACCTGGTCATGGTATATGATCTTTTTAATGTATTGTTGGATGCAGTTTGCCAATATTTTGAGAATTTTAGCATCTATGTTCTTCAGCGATATTGGCCTGAAGTTTTCTTTCTTTGTTGTGTCTTTATCCGGTTTTGGGATTAGGATGATGCTGGCTTCATAAAAAGAGTTTGGGAGTCTTCCATCATTTTGGATTTTTTAAAATAGTCTGTGAAGAACAGGGGTTAGCACTTCCTTAAATGCTTTGTAGAATTCTCCTGTGAAACCATCTGGTCCAGGGCTTTTGTGTGTTGGGATTTTTTTTGATTACTGCTTCAATTTCATCTGCTGTTATTGGTCTGTTCAGGCTTTCTGCTTCTTCTTCATTGAGTTTTAGAAGATTATATTTTCTAGAAATTTGTCCACTTCACCAAGGTTTTCAAATTTCTTGGCATACAGTTCTTTGTAGTAATTTCTTACAGTCCTTTTTTGTATTTCTATGGTTTCGGTTGTAATCTCTCCTCTTTTATTTCTGATTATGTTTATTTGGATTCTCCCTCTCTTCTTTTTTCTTGATGAGCCTGCTTAAAGGCTTGTCAATTTTGTTTGTCTTTAAAAAAACCCAACTCCTGGATTCATTGATCCTTAGGATTGTGCTTTTAGTCTCTATGTCATTTAATCTGCTCTGATCTTGGTTATTTTCTTCCTTTTGGTTGCTCTGGGCTGTCTTTTTTTTTAACATTTTTTTTAAAGATTTTATTTATTTATTTTTAGAGGGGAAGGGAAGGAGAGAAGGAGAGAAACATCAATGTATGGTTGCCTCTTGTGAGTCCACTGCCGGGAACTGGCCTGCAACCCAGGCATGTGCCCTGACTGGGAATCAAACCGCGATCCTCTGGTTCGCAGGCTCGCGCTCAATCCACTGAGCTACACCAGCCAGGGTAAGCTCTGGGCTGTCTTTGTTCTTGTTTCTTGAGTTCTTATAGGCATAGGGTTAGGCTGTTTGAAATGTTTCTCTTTTTTAGGTAGACCTGTATCACTATAAACTTCCCTCTCAGGACTGCCTTCACTGTGTCCCATAAGTTTTGGGTTGGTGTGTGAGTTCATTTCAGTTTGTTTCCAGAAAATTTTTTATTTCTTCCCTAATCTCATTCTTGATCCATTCATTGTTTAATAGCATGCTATTCAATCTCCATGATTTTGAGGTTTTTGTTTTTTTCCCCAACCTTGTGATTGGTTTCTAGTTTCGGCCCCTTGTGGCTGGAGAAAATGCTTGGTATGATTTCAATTTTCTTGAATTTGTTGAGGCTTGTTTTATGTCCTATCATGTGGCCTATCTTTGAAACTATTCCATGTGCATTTAAAAAGAATGTGTATTTGCCTTTTTTGGGATGAAGAGCTCTCTCTATATATCAGTTAAGTACATTTCATCCAGGGCATTGTTCAATACCACAATATCTTTGTTGATATTTTGTTTGGAAGATCTGTCCATTTTTGAGAGTGTGATGTTAAAATCCCCTCGTATAACTGTGTTGCTGTCAATATCTTTCTTGAAGTCCTCTAAGATTTTCTTTATGTATTTGGGTGCTCCTATGTTGAGTGCACATTTGCTGATTTCTACCCATACCCTGTGGCCAGTTTTAATCTACCAACATGATGTCACTGAACATGGGCTGGTTGGGAATAGATGATAACAATGAGTTCTCCCAAGACTTTATGAGGTGGCTGCATGCAGCACACCACTGAATCTACTTTCCTTCCTTGATGGGTATCACTTTATAATGACCTCTCAGGTTAGCTTCAGATTTATAAATCTTGGACTCCTGAGAATTGTGCCCCAGAACTGGGTTCCTTCCACCACTGGCTTCTGGTAACATCCCTCAGTTTCCAGACAATACATCTATGCACCTTGTGTGTCTTAATGCTGACAACAAATGCTCACCTCTGAGCTTTACTCACACTGACTTTATGCAGCTTGCAGTCATGCAAACAGCTGCCCCTTTGGACATGTTCTGGGAAAAGCACCTATGTACCCTGAAACAAGGGTTTGTGACAGTTGGAGAGGAAATTTCAAGATTCGAGGATTCTATGATTTGTGGGGGTAAGAACAGTGGTGCATGGGTTCTCATGTGGTCCTAGGTTCTCACGTGGTCCTAGGTTCTCATGTGGACCTAGGTTCCCTAGGTCCTGTGGATGCTGTCCTCTGCAGAAAGCAGCATGACCTAAGGACACCCAAAGAATAGGTACTGTATCAGGAATATTTAATCTTGTAATTTAAATAATTAAAAGTTGTAATCTGTCTATTTCTGTATGTTATTGAATAGAAATGTATTAAACAACATGAAGGCTTCTGAGCAGAATACTTTTAGTGTGGCTTGACTGTGCTAGAGAAGCCAACTTAGTTATGGCTATACCTCCTAGACAAAAGTCCAAAAGTGCAGAAGTTATACTCGCTGGTGCTCCTGTTTTCTGAAAAATCTACTGATGAAAAATTAAGGTGTCACATCAAAAAAATAAAAATTTAGTGCTCACTTCCCAGTATTAAATATCACTAAAGAGACTTGTCAGAAGGTGCTTTGTTGGTATTTCTGTTTTTGAAGCCTGCTCTTGAGGGCATTGGTAAAAGCTAAAAAAATATTAATTTAACAGATACATAGAAGTTAGGAAAATTTAAATTGATGAAGAATTGATATGTGGATATCCAAAAGTGTGCACAACTAGTTTGAGCATGGCCATAGGTATGGAGGTGCTAATGTGGGTACTGCATATCCCTCTTTCTTCCATGGAAATATATTTGTGGTTGATATATTTAAATGATAAAGTGTAAGGGGTACTCCTAAAATGGAGTCAATAAAAATAGCTTTCTGTATTTCCTTCCACATTTTTTATGCACAACTATCTATATTCATTTTTTCTTTTTAATAGTATACATATACACTGACATATGTTAATAAATATAAACTCACACCATAAGTAATAAGAACTGTGTTATATTTTATCCACAACAATCTAAGTAGCTTTATCTTGATGGACATCTAAAAATTCTCCATTTTGCTTCTCATTTTTTTAACCTTGAAAGAGATGAATAGTTTTTTTCATACATACGTCTCTCTGGACAAGCCCAATAAAGATAAATTTCTAAAAGTTGAACCCTTATTTATCACATGTAAAATTCGACAACACTAAAGTTTATCAAAATTGCTTTAAGGTAATGTGAGGTACCTGGAATTTCTGTATTCTACCTCTACCTCTAGAATATATCCTGGACCTTACTCCTTATCACTAATTCTGCCATTTTCACCCTAGTCCAACCATCTGCCATCTCTTTCCTGGACCCTTGCAACGGACATCTTTTTCATCTGCCTCCACACTACATATTCCTGACCCAGCAGCCAGAGTACTACTTTAAAATTATGAGTCAAAGTATACAATTTCTCTGTGTAAAATTCTCCAGTGGCTTGTCCTCTCCCTAAGAGTATAATCTTGTCTTCTTACTCCAATTACCAAAGCCCTGAACCATTCAGCCTATCTAATGTTTAGCTCTTTCTTACACCATTTTACCCTTCTCTCAATGGACTTCTTTCTTTTATATTGGAAGCAAAGGCTCCTCCCTCCCTTTTGTCTTTGCACTTGCTCTTCTCTTAGCTTTAAATGTTAACTTTCTTTTGAAGGTGGCTTGATCCACTTGGTAATTCAAATCTTAATGCCCCCTTCTTAGAGGAGTCTTCTTTGACCATTCGTTAGACACACACACACACACATACACGCACACACAATGGCCCTGCGGTCATGGACGTTTTCTAAGAAGGCATGTGTTCTGTCTCAGTTCTGTAGGAAGTTCTTCTTGTTTACTTGCTTACTTACTTGTTTAAAGCCTGCCCTAATACACGTACATGCAGCAGAGCACCACTTCCACTGAAACAGGGACCGAGCCTACATTCGTTCTTTTCAGTATCTGGCAGATACTAGGAGCTCGATATATTTTTTAAATTGAATTTGTGTTGCTCCCAGGGTGTTTCCTCTTGATTCAAGAGGTGCACCGAGGTGAAGAAATATAGCCTGGGATATAATTGCTCATTAAAAACAAATCAGACCTATACTGGAATAAAATTGCAATAAAACATTTTCTTCATGAAAATGTTTATCCAGGAAGAGTAAGTAGAAGGTAGCTAAGGACATATTAATGGTTATACTTTTGACAATGAAACAATCTTAATAACTTAATCTAGCTTTTAAAAAATCTTTAAATTACAGGGCATTAAGGGAAATAAATAAGAATCTGTGGCCTAAACTTTGGCACATTAATGCCATCATGGTTCATTTTATGAACTCTCCATGCAGGTTTTGTGTAACTTTGGATGTAAGATACCGTCTGTCAGAGCTTTTCCATTAGGTTTGAATAAAGCTGGGCAGCTTTGAATGCTCCAATGATATTCTCGGTTTTGAGAAAGATGTGGGTGGTATCCCTCAGAAATGTCAAAAATCTGTTTGTTAAGGAGATTAAGAAAAATGTTAAGAAGGTTTTTCACATCTATATTTTTCTATTCTAAAAGATTGTATGCTCTTTCAAGGCTGGAATCGTGTTATTTATTTTTGGTAACAGGAAAAAAATTGAATTCAGTCCATGGCAATCCTTTTTTCCTTGTCATTCACTTTCTAATGATCAACCAGGCATGTTGTTTTCCATATTGTGTGCTATTATTAATCATTATTCTATCGGACCATCAATAAAACAGTCTGAGCACTGCTCTGCAGATGGATCTAGAGGGTTTGATCACTAATGTATGACTAACCTCTTTCTCTCAGCCCCCACATGAATGATCTAAATGCCACCAAGAAACCCAGCCCACTATGGTGTCTCAGTAGGCAGTTTCTGTTTGGTTTATCGGAGGCCCTGAGCTTGGGCACAGCTCCAGCCCTGGGAGCAACTCATCCTGGTATCTATTAAGCTATGAGATGTGAGTCCTTGTCTCACTTTCCTGCTTGAAGGCATCTGTTTATGCTTATTTCCATCTCTCAGTTGATGGATTGATATAGAAACTCAAATACGTCATTTGTTTTTCTACCCATTCCCTTTGCAGCAATTGTGGATTCGCTTCTGATGCCAGATTGAGTCCAGGGTGATTTTAAAGTCTAATAAACCAAGGAAAATCTCTTCTCCCGGTTGGATTTCTTTCTTTCTTTCCTTTTTTTTTATGTTTGTTAATATGCAGCAGTTGGGGGAGAGATAGAGTCTGTGGCTCATTTTCAAGGGAAGAATCCAATTTGGATGTTATGGATGTGGCTGTCACTGGTCGGACAGTGCTTTCTTCTTTCACCAGGGTTGCAGCATCAGGGTTTACTGCTGCTCCTGCTAATGGAGATCTTGCCGGCTGTTTGGGTTGAGAGCATTTCCGTTTTTATGTATTGAAGTAATTAGCCCTCCTGACCATATCTCAGGAAGTGTCTGGATTGGAGGATTAGGATAAACATCTCCAGTCAGGCTTTCTAGTGTGATCAATGTGGGGCGTTAGCATCTCATTTGTGTGTGTGTGTGTGTGTGTGTGTGTGTGTTTAATCAAGGCGAGGGGGGTTTCCTAGCTCTTTCTTTGAGGAGGCTCTCTTTCATTTCTTGAATCACCAGGGCTGGACTTAGATGGTTGGGACAAAATTAAAGATATTTTTTCAAGCAGTTTATATATATTCCAGGCCCCACTTCATCCTAGCCTCTTTCTGGGTCCTTTTCTAAGCACCCATAAGTGGTTGTGAACTCTGTCTCATCTTTGCTCCTCAAGAGCTACAATTCTTACGGACAGTCAAAAATACCATTTACCAGATACAACTTTGGTGCATATCTTAGAGTTGACCAGGCTGTTAGTTCTTTGAGGGCATATGCCAGGCCCTTTACCCATGTAATCTTTCTCTCATTATGATATTTATGAATGACCAGATAGTTATTAGATATTGTCCTCGGTGATAAGAATACAGTTATAAGCATAAATGATAAAGTCCATTCTTTATGGAGGTTACATTTAGTCAAGCAAGTGAAAAACAAACCAACAAATTAGAGGGAAGATGGCAGCGTTAGTAATAGGTATTTTGAGAAACATAAAAACCAGGGTAAAATAACAAAAAGTTATTTGATGTGAGACCCGAAACATGAGAAGACTTGAATAGAGAGAATTCTAAGCACCACGCCCCATAGGACCCGTGTTACTTTAAGCAAATAACTTATTCTTTCTCAGTCTTGATTTCCCCTACTATTATTTGAGGATAATAAAAATAGCTTCTAGTAGTAAATACGTTCATGTGTATAAAGCACAATGTTTTACAAATCATTATTAGTTATATTATCATCCTTATTATTGTCCCTATTAAAACATGTTTTATTCAAATTTTAGAGTAAAATCTTTGGCTGGTTTTGAGCAAGGGTGCTCTTGAATGGCTACACTTAGCACAGTGCCTCCTGAGTGTTCATTTCTTATTCTATAATATCCTTTCTGAAATTTTTAATTTAGATTAGCTACTTCATGGCTACCTGTTCTGTAGTTTTGGCTGCAGATAATACAAAATATAAGAGATGAACTTTGATTTCAAACACATTGCCATTAGTTGAGAATTTTTGAAATATGTGGCCCGTTTTGCACAATGTATCAAACTGGCTCCTCTTTCTTGACTGACGATGCTTATTTCAGCCTTTCTTTCATGAAGAATGATAATGTTTGTGAAGGAATTAAAATAAAGTGATAGTCAACTTTATGGGATTGGTTAAATAAATTATAAGCATGTTTACTTCTACCAATAAATATCAGGTTGTATAACAAATCATAATCTTATGATAGATTTTATGAAAATAAAGTGGGTTATGAAACTATTCTGAATGAAAATGCTTCAAAATGCTAACAGTGATTAAGTC
Source organism: Sturnira hondurensis (assembly GCF_014824575.4). NCBI lineage: Eukaryota > Metazoa > Chordata > Mammalia > Chiroptera > Phyllostomidae > Sturnira > Sturnira hondurensis. Next base: position 6,030,179 of record NW_028073411.1, read on the forward strand.
TGGGTAGTGGGATCATAGTATTATGGATTACTTTAATTTCCTTCTTTGAACTTTTCTGTATTTTTGTCAGCATCTCAAGAAAATTATGCATTTGTTTTATAATCCTATATTAAGCAAATTAATTACAGGCAAGATTAAAGAAAATAAGAATCACAATCACTACAAAATAAATTCAAAGGAAATCATAGCACATCATATAATTTAACAAGATATACCCCTAAGCTAAAGTATTGCCTATATTTTCAGTTAAATCCTGGTATTTTCTATGGTCTGAGGACAAGAGACTCTATTTTGAAGTCACATCAAAAATATCCTCTGGTTATCGTCTAACTATTCCCCAGCCCAGGATCAAACAGACAGGAAATTATTGATTTGACTATACTCTTGCTCCAGAGTCCCTACTTATTTCTCTGCACTCTACTGTATCTATGTTTTGTCATCAAAATAGATGCGAGTGTGATGAGACATGAGAACATTCTGTTCCTTGTTTCATCCTACTCTGAACTGCCCTTCAATCCCTTCCAACTACACTGAGACTGTATTTCTCTTATGGTCACTAATATACAAATTGCTCTCACTAGAAACTGGCTTCCAGGAAGCTACATATATATTCTAACTCAGTCTTCTATCCCTCCTGCCTATAGAGGGCCTGGTCTGTTGGTACTACAAAAATATTTGTAGAATTTATTGAGTTGCTACCATTTTCTTCCCAATCCCCTCTAGATGTCATAAGTATGGGTTGGAAATTTGTATCATTAATTTCTTAGACTCTGGATTCCATAAGAATCTGAGAGCCAAGTTGCTCTATGTGGTACAATAGTTACATTTCAAGGATTTCCTTGCTTTCAGGCTTTCTTTTCCTATTCAGAAAGTCCTGGCAATAAAACACTTTAAAAAGCAGCCCAATGTCTGGAAAATCTTTGTTTTCTGACCTGTAACAGAAATCAGCCTCTCAACAAAAGGGCGATTCCCTACCTGCAGGCCAGAGTACAGAACTTCATTGTAAATGACAATTGCAGGAGCCCCTAAAAAGGAAATTGAGGAGGAGGGTAAGGTCATGTGACAAGATTTCTACTCTGTCTCAGCCCTTCTCTTTGGCACTCAGAAGAATTGGATGACAGGCAAAGTATAGGACTTCGGCATCCAGGAGACAAAATGCAGTCATTTTAATCATTTGCCCAAGTCTTTAATTGCTCTGTACAGCTTTCAGGCACGAAGCAATATTCTCATAGAGGGGAAAAAAACCCAGGATGTGGTTACAGGGTAGAGTTCTACCTTTTGTGTTAAAGTGACTTAATAATCAAGAAAAAATAGATTTGCATAAACACTACTTCTGGAGAGCACTTAACATAATGGTTACTCAAGATAAACTTCAGTACAAGTGGATGTGACCAATATGATGAGTCATCCTATGTGGTTAAAGCCACTGCAAGTGAATGTCTTTTAGTTCAGCCTTCATGAGCCCAGAACACCTTTTATAAGACTTTGAGAGTAACCATGGCATTGAGAAAATACACTTAGCTATTTAGCTATTTGATTGAATCATAAGATTGAAGGACAATCTGATTTAAAAATAATTCAGCTAAGTGGTTTATGAATGCCAAAGCTTCCATTGAATTCAGCCTGGGTCTTTTCTTTTTCTCTCCAGGTCTCATGTCATAAGGTACACGTACACACACACACAGTGACATCATCTTAAGCTCTGAGTAATAGAGTCAGGATACAAATATAATTGGCAGCAATATCTTCCCATGTAAACCCATTAGTGATGCTTACATAATCTTCTGGCATCACTCATTCTCTGGAGGCAGAGGTATGGTTTTCTGTTTTAGTTTCAGAGCTCTAGTTCAGAAAAACCCTTTGATCTTTGAAGAAAGGTAAAATGTAAGATGATTATTACTATACTGATGATGCTCTTGATGCTTTTCTTAAAACTATTTGGAGATACCCTGAGGTATTGAAACCAAATGTGAGGCCGTCTGGCGTGGTGACCACTGTCATACCATGGCAGTCACTAGTAATTGTTCGTGGCATTCCTTCCTGTTGACATCAGACGCGATCAGCAAAGTCCTCTAGGAAGACTGGCGGATCAGCCAGAATGACCATGAGGACTAAAATCTGCTTTTCATTCACAGATTATATCAGGCAACCTAAAAATCAAGGTTGTGATCTTCAGGTATTTACCCTTATCTGAATGAACATTTGGTATAATACCAGGTTTCGCAACAACAATTATTATTACAGGTTGTCACGATGACTTCAGTTCTCTGGTATTTTAATGCTTTGTCTCCCTCCTGCATCTTGTTTTTATTTTGCATTCCTTATAAATCACAGCACAAAATGGATCCTATTGTAGTGTAATCAATAAAAATGTGTTGCCCAAACAATTGATACAGTGGTGATTGGTCTACAAGCTCTTTTGGTATAAAGGAAAGAATTTTGTACCAAGAGTCAAAACATTTGACTTCTGTTTCCCTTTATCCCTGCAGCCAGCCATGGTCTGGTTTAAGTGTTTGAACTTCTCTGGACCGTAATTTCTTCATTTATGTATGAAGAGTTAAATATGCTAAAAATTTCTTCCATTAGAAAGTGGATTTTTCTGAGACATATACATATATGACTATTCAAACACTTTAAAGAAAAGACATAAAAATCTGTATTTTCAAAGTATAACTCTTTTTTTTCTCTTTTCATTTCTATTTTCCTCAATCCCACACTGGTTGATTCACTGTTATTTCAACTAAAGAGTTCCAATTTTCAGGTAGGTCTATCTCTGAGAAACAGTAAAAACACCTCTCTCCTACACACAGCCCATCAAATATGCATACATACACACACGTATACAACATGAGAGGAACTAATAAAATTTTCTAGAGCCACTGATTTCTAAAAGTTTGACTGAGTTTTATTCACTATCAAAAGAAATTATTAGGGACCGAATGATCCCACATCCAGAGAAAACCTCACCATTCCTGAAATATCGCCTACCATTTTTGCATGTTCTTCACTTTCCCAGGGAAAAAAAACAAAACAAAAACAAAAACAAAACTTTTACCAGGCAAATTCCTGTGCCTCTTCTTGACCAAGCCAGAGAGCCAGCTCCTCAATGAAGACTTTGTCATTGTACTTGGCAGTTGGATGCTGTCTCTGCAGTGTTTTCTTAGTATTTTTATTGTACCTATCTATTCGTTTAAATGTCTGTCTCTCTCCACTACTTAAAACATTCAAAATCTAGGCCAGAGATTTTTAAGCTCCTTCATCTTATGGCACACATAAACTAATCACTAAAATTCTGAGGCACACCAAAAAACACATTACATTTTTTGCCAAGCTGACAAAAAATAGGTATAATTTTGGTTCATTCACACAAGACAGCTACTGTTACATTGGTTGTTGTTGTTTCTTAATTTGACAATATAAGAGAAAAGGGGTCAGTGCCTTTAGTCAGCTATTGCATGTTTTAAAAATTCTTGTGACGCACCAGTGGGTCTTCTATGGCACACCTGTTAAAAATCACAGGTCTAGGCACTTTTAGTTTACCTTATAGGGATATACTAGACATGTTTCTATAAGATTCTGGAGCCCACCTAATCTTCCATTTCACAGTAAGTCCCAGAATACACTTCAGGGCATTCTTGACCTTTTTCTGCTACTATAAAAACTAGCTTCTGATACTTAAGTATTTCAAAGGCGGACTCTTCCTTGAGAACCTCCTGAAAGTTTTCAGCCTTTTTGAAAATGAAGCTTATCAGAGAAGAGAGTGAACAAGAAGACTTTAGGTCCCATTACACGTTAATTATCTTTAAAGAAGAATAGATTATCATATTTTAAAAGTAAAATCATAATTTTTCCTTCACGTTACCCTGCTGATCGTCTGCATATATTACTAAAGAACCCATGGTCTAAAAATCTTTCTGCCTTGTTCCTGGTTTTCTAGTCTTCACAAGAAAGCTGACTTACACAAGTACCTGCCTGGTATTGGATGCTTCCCAAAGGGGTTACTTTTGAAATATGGCATTTGCATTAATTTCCCCATCTCTCAATTTACCTCAGACATCTGTCTTCACATGGGTATGAGTCTGTGTGTACAGATTTTATATTTAACCGTATATTGGATCACAGGGTTATAGCATGAATGAGAAACCAGCCTAAAATGGCAAATACACTTGCCTAATGCGTAGAAAATGACTTCCTTCTTCTCTACCTCCAACAGTACCTCTTCCTAGACAAATCACCTCTACTGGTGGTCTCTGACAATAGACCTTTCCAAGTCTGATTTTGTCATTTACTTGGTAGACAGGTTGACTGCAGCAAACAATCCCCTACCCTCAAGTTTTCCAGATGTTTGCACAGCGGGTTCGTTGTTTTTAAACTATCTAAATGATGGTCCCACATGACAAATGTTCATTTTCAAAATTAAAGCTTATTACGAATTACCTGCCAAGTACAATGTGTCAGGAGAGACTGAATGAATTAGAAATTTTGTCCACTGAGAATGAATGGATAAGAAAAAAACACAAATGAGGCAAGCTATTACACATCTTGGAGGTACGTAGGAAGAATTTTAAATAACAGTCATTTACTAAAAGCAATTGCATTAATACCTATGACTTACTTTTTAAAAGGCCTATCCCTCCCTATTGCCATGAGTCAGGCCTCAACTTTGTTAATAAAAAAGAATTGCTACGAAAAACAAAGATAATATCTAACATGGACCCAATTTTTTTCTTTAATAATCTTTTTCACAGGTTCAGCTTTGATATACTGGGAAGAAAAAACATATGGCCTGATATAGCCACCACAAATTTTAACCAAATTCTCTTTGCCGTTTTCTAGTTGTGTGGAATACTGGTTGGTTTTGATACTTGAACCCCAGTTTTCTCTACTATGAGGTGGGATAATAATACATCAACAAGCTGTTGTAAAAATTAAATAAATAAACAAAATTCCTCAGTGTGCTTTGTAAACTGTAAAGTACCATGAATATATACCGATTTTAAAATGCCATTTACCTTCATATTTACTATATGCCAGATACTATATAAGGCTTCACATATAGTATATTATTCATTTTTTTCAATTGTTTAAGGTGGGTAATATCATTTCCATTTTACAGATAAAAAAACTGAGTCTCGTATAGAGGTTAAGTAACTGGCCAAAGTAACTGCTAACTTGCATTGAGGAGGATTAGAAACAAAATGTGAACCTTCAGAAACATTCACTCAACCTTTATGATGTGATACTTACTTTCAATTATTCCAACCTAATGTTCAGTGATGCCACTTTGGCTCAAACTATTTTGGAGCTGCCATTTAAAATTGCCTTCAGATCTGAATTTACTGAGGCGCACAAAGCAAGCAGCTGGATGACTCTGTAGACGACTCTATTTTTTGACCCTATAATGCATCATTCACTGTGATCACCCTGCCTTCTAGGCAGGGTGCTGATGAATAAACACAGTCGAGAGTCCTACCCTTCAGAGGGCCACGAGACTGAAACTCTTTTTCAAGATGTAGTGGCCCTTTCTTCACCGCCCCATAATGCTCAGTGTAACATCAACTATAACCCTAACCACCTAGTATTTTACTTTACATATACAGCTTCCAACTAGCCAGAGTTTTCAATTACCCTATCCCAGAGCTAAGAATAGAAGTTTCATACTAGTATATGAAGAAATGAATGATGTGAATTTCCTTATTCCTGCCTAAGAACATTTTTTGGACCCAGACAGCGAAGTATAAAACCAGACTGACCACAGAGGCAGGGATTGCTTCATAGGACAAAATAGAACATCTAGATTTTCCATCTTTAAAATTATAATCAGCAGCAGGAAGCAAAGCAATACCACTGTCTCTGTTATAGGAATCTAAAGGCTTTTTATAGACTGCACAGCAGCAAATGTTATTGCTGTGCTTGAAAAAAAAACATTTTCATTATCAGTTGCCTTTTTTCAATTGATTATGACTTTTTCTTTAAAAATGCATTTAGGCAAAAATTTTCTATGCTTGATTTAGCCCAAGGGAAATTTGGGGGAGGGGGAGTAGAGAGGAGAGTAGTCTGAACTGAAGGGCTCTGCTGCCTCTAAACTACGCACACATGGATGAAATATAGAGCATTCTACTGAAATTTTTTAATTCCTATTCCTTAGAAAGACCTTAACTACACAAAATCCATCTTTATGGCATAACAGTCCTTCTCGTGTAAGACGATGAATAGATACAAGGTTAAGGTTCTTCTTTTTAAGTTACGAAGATTGGAATGGTGGGAGGGAGGGTGCTCTTCAAGTCCTTTCTTCTCAGTTTAAAAGGTTTGTGTTAGACTGAAGCCTCTTAACACTGAGGATGCACCTACTGATGTTAGAAACCTCCAAGGTCATCACCATCCAGGTCAAGGCTGCCATTTAGTTAAGACAAACGGAGCTAATGGACCTCACGCAAGGTGAACTGTAAAAGTATTTATATGTCTGGTTCAGTCTAAGCCTTCTCTATCCATGGAAGGGAGGGCTTGAGATAAAGATCTTTTTTTAATGCTGATCAGAGATTTTAGGATTCTTCAGAAAAAAAATTACATAGATGAAAAACCCAAGGTTATACCCATTCTGCTAAACAAATGGGTAGTAGTTCCTCAGAGCAAACACTAATACATGTTTGAGCAAAGCAGGCAATTTAGAAATCCAGGACAAAACTGTCTTTCCATTCCACAGAAAAGACAAATAATTTTAGAATAACATTTGATTTAGCAGCTGTAAGGGACCTCTGAATTTAAATTTCAATATATAAATCCCAATTTTGCCATGTAAAATTAATAATGGATTTCTCTAAAGCCAAACCCTCTTCAACCTCCACTGTAATTCTCTTAAGAAAGCATTAAATGAAAGCATTTCACTTTAGTTGAAAATCAATGGCTCTTCAGTGAAGCATAGATCTCCCAAGTATTATGGAGTTGAGAATCATACAGTTCTGTTAGTAAGACATAGAGCCTTGGCTTTGGTGGTAATAACTTTATACAACACAGGAGTCTTTGAAAAAATTAATACAAGAATGAAAGAATTGAAAATCCAATGTAAGTATGCTCAAATTCTTTTTAGGGATGTCAACTTAAATATATCATAATATAATTAATAATGATGCTATGGTAGGAATAGGAATAAAGATAGTAATAAGTAGAAATAATACTTAAGTACTACTTACTATAGACCAGACATTTGCTAAATATTTCATGGGCATCATCTCATTTGATTCTCTCAAGAACCTTGTGACTTGCTAATATTAGCTATGTTTTCAAAGTAGGCTTGAAGAAGGAATATCTACATGGGAAGACATGTAATAAATTTAAGATGAATTAAAAGAGTTCTTTATAGGTTAATGTATAACCACTGCAATAATCCATCAAAAGGTATCATAAATTTCGTTTATTCAGAAAGTTCTTTCTCCCTTTGCATACTGATACCATTGTATTTCTCTCTCACTGGGGCAATTAGAAGGATGAATAAGACATAGAACCTAGCCTCCAGGCACTAACAGTCTGGGAAGGAAATGAAACATGCATTGAAAACCCAAACTTAATTCATAGGGTATTGTTGTAAACTCTGTTACACAGGTGCATTGAAAGCTATGGGAAGTTATCAAAAGAAAACCCCCAACAATTGTTAGAGCTGGCATTTGAGTTAGAAGAGGGACAACTCAGGAAAGAGTTGTCCTTCCTTACAGAAGGAAGTGTTCATTTAGGCTTGGAAGGTGGGTAGAGTTTTAACAGATAGGTAAGAGTCTCAGAGAAATACTGATGTATAATGACTTCAGGCACAGTCAGAATGCCAATGTTGCTGAAATTTTTGACATATGAATGGGAAATGATGTTGGTAAAGAATAGATTACAGAAGACCTTTACTGACACTCATTTATACATTTTTATTACTTTGTTGATGAATAATTATGGTCTTGTTTTTAAGTGCTAGGATCTATGCTAGGCCATGGGGATATAATGATGAATATAGCTCATCATATGCTTTCTCAGAAATTATCATCAAGATAAACATAAAACAGAATAAGTTCACCAATACTACAGGAGAGAAAGTACAGGGTAGCTCCTTCCCTAGCACTAGGATAGTAGAAAAAACTCCCTGAACAAAATGACTTTGAGTAATGTATCTGATGTGTGTGCGTACATGTGAAGGTCTATCGGGTAAGAGAGCTAATGTATAAAAGGCTCAGAGGGGAAACTTTGAGAGGAACCTGATATAGGGTTATTTGCTTCACAAGCACATATACTCTTTTTTTCAGTTTTTAATCGTTTATTTTTATTGTATTTTTTCCATTACCATTTATCCCCCTTATACCCTTTTCTACCTCCAATAACCTCAATTATGTGCACAGGGTTCCTGGCTGTTTAATCCTGCCGAGAGAGCCTGACCATCAGTCAACTTCCAGAAGAAGCAATCAAGCATTATGCACAAGGACCTTATGAAAGCAAATTCTGTTGAATTGAATTGGCTCTCTTCATAGACCTTGAAATCATCTGGTCTGACTTTTTTTAAAATAACTACCGAATATGAATAATTCAGTCAAGCCTGAAATCAGCACCTTGATTGAGTGTGGCTTTTAGTGTTCATTCATTTACTCAGTTATGCAGTGTGTATTTATTGTTTATCAGTATCATGGGACCTACTGCACAAGCATTTGCCTTATCTAATCCTTTAGTCATAATTAGTCATTTTCTCTAAACACTTACACTCATTTTTTCTGTACTTTCTTATAACACGTTTAATAGTTTGATTTCTGTCACTGTCAGTTGCATATACGAGTGTCCTCAAGTAAACTGTGGCATTTTGCAGGGAGGAAGTGTATCTTCATTCCTGTCTTCCATTCAGCCAATGACATTGATACAATGGGGATTCTGTAAATGTTTGTTGGATGGAGACAGACATGAATAAGAATTCTTTTCTGTTTCCATGAATTTATCATGTAGTGCGGATCAAGCAGGTACAGTTAAATAAATATTTTTTTACTACTAAAACTAAGTTTTCTCTTTTCAATTTATGTTTACTGTGGTAGTGCTACAATCCTAACATGATTCTAAAAATAATATGAAAGAACTCTCTATAGGATATTTTGAGTTTAAAATGGTTCTCTATTCTACGTTAGTTGAAGTTTGATTTTTTAAATCTTCAAAAGTACTGATTTTTGAGTTTCCTCTTTAAAGTCATCAAAAAAGCAGCTCCCAATCCCCCATCAAACCATTTTAATAAGCTGCTTTTTCCCTTAAATTAGATGGAATTGAGATGGGAAAAAAACATAATCAGAATTTCAGAAAATCCCTGCAGTCATCATTAACCCAAGAACATAACAGAAGGATGACTTTGCCTTTGCATGTAAAAGAATTAACATCACTCCCAACCTCTCTCTAGTCAGTGTTCCCATTTGATCATCGCCTTGAAAGTACTGCCATGGTTTTGTCTTTCTATTCAGTCATTATTGACTGCTTTATGCAGTAGACATTGGTCTGGTCCTCTAGGCACAAAAATTCCAAAACTTTAATAGGGGGTTATCTATGTTGACTTTTGTTGCTTAATAACTTATTTTGAGAAAAATTAGAAATTTTCTTATTTTTGCATGTACTATTAGAGAGGCATATTGTTATATTTAATTAGAATAAAATTATTCAATAACAAAAGGGCGATTTCCCCTTTAAAATCAACTTATGTTAACTACGCAACATACTCTAGAAGTTATGAAATTGTATTGTGTATCATGAAAGAGACTACAGACATGAAAATTATAGTCAGAGACACTCACGTCTGAGTCTGGATATCCTATTATTCTGTTTGATCTGGGACTAAATCCTTAGTCAGCTTCATATTCATTCAAAACTCAGCCAAAGGTGGATTAGCACATATTTTGTTCCAACTGATCACTGCAAATAAGCAATTCAGCTAATTATTTATGAGGGGAAAACCCCCCACAGGGATTTGGAGTCTGCCTGTAGCCTTACCATAGGTAAATAAGGAAGCATCCATGAGTCTTATGTACATTATGTTGGGAAGGGTGATTCTTTCTGAAAAGCTATTTCCCAGACCATAAAAGGGCAAGTGTAGTATTTCTTAACCTTCATAGTTTTCCAGGATCATAAGACTCAGGTGAAATTCTACATGGTTATTTCCACAAGCTAGATAGGTTGTAGATGAGACAAGCTTGAAAGCCAAATGTTGAGGGTGGCAAGATTCCTGGATGACCTTGTCCCTTTTCCACACTGGGTGGTTAATTGAGTCAGTATATTTGGGGGACTCTTCATCAGAGCAGCTTAGCCAGTACCCCAAATAGTAAAGGGCTCAGTTTAAAAATCTATGCTCACTGTGATTTAAGTCATCGTTTCAACATATGGAGCTTAGTTTCCGTATTACTAAATGATGGAGTTGGACTAGACAAATCTGCAGAGTGTCTTCTAGCTCTCAACTTCACAAATATACGAAGGTGTAAAGATTTGTCCAAGTACCTTGTGGCTTAATGTGAGGAATTAAAGGCTACGTGATGCTTTAGTCTTCCTCCCAATATACAGGCATTATCAGTATAAAAGCCACTTAGGAATGCTCTGGCTTTGGAGGCCAGTGACTGCATAAAGCTCTTCCATCGACAATTAAGAACAATGCTATCAAAGTTGCACTTGTCTTTCATTCTGCCAATCAATCATGTGTTCTTTATAAACCTGTAGAACTCACTTCATATCACCTTGGACACATGGTTTGATTTTTTGATTTCTTCTTCTCCTCGCCTTTCTTATTTTCTACATTTTTCTTCCATAGGCTTTCTGAAATGTTTTCTGTGTCATGCAATCTCAGTTTTCAGTGTTGTTTCGTGTCTTCCCAAGAGCCAAGGTAACTTTACTGCTTAATATTCAAAAAGCATTCTTGAAGCCCCTCCAGAAAAAGCCCAGGAAATTCAACAGTGCTCAGCTGATGCTTTATTTCTGGCTCCATTGTTTCCTTGCATTCAAATTCTTAGTCTTGAGCTAGTTGAAGAAGGATAATGTGGATCTTATTTATCACCCAAGGAAGGCATTGAGCATAGCATTGTTGATGTAAAGATTATTACCCAATTTCCAAACCTTTAGGAATACTCAAATGTAAAAAATGTATAATGCTACTAATAAGTGTACTTTGTATTATAAATATAGGGGGCAGCTTAAAGTGGTTTTCAGTGAAATGAGGGTAAATTATAACTCTAATTGAGTAGGGCACCTGAAATTCACTGTTATTTTTGCCCCAGTTAGAAAATGTTGAGTACAGTCATGGCAGATAGTGACAAGAAGTGTCGATGAGGCGCAGAAGGCACTTACAGCATTTAGATAGAACGGAGTGGGGAAGACCTACGTGCAAAGTCCTGTATGTGACTTGCTCCTTGCACAATCTTGAAGAAGTTGCTTTACCTCTCTCATCTTAGTTTTCTAAATTATAAGATAGCAACAACAATAATTACACGAAGGGAACTGAAGAGGGAATGGATGAAAGAATGTGTCTAAAATGGTTTTTGTTACGTAGGCGTATGGTAGAAATCCATTAATGCTGTAGTTATTAATGTCATATAGTTAATTAACATTGACTTACCAAAGGAAACTTATCAATATCAACTTTTTCTTCTATTCTAATTACCTGTTCTACTCATAACACTGAGTTCTTGTCTATTCCTTGCCTCTTCTTATTCACCACTTTCTAGGCTCTCTGAAGGCTGCCATATTTGGGTCATGTTTTCAGATGTAAATTCTCCTTCTTTATCTTGCTGGAGGTCTGTGAGGAGACAAAAATAAACCCCAAAGAGAGGGAAATATATAAAAATATAGAAATAGATACAAAAAGAGAGGTTGGGGAAAATTTGTGCAGATGAACTGGTTTTAGTAAAACAAGGAGAAAGGCAGACTGACTTTTGCTGGTTCATTTGGTCAAAGAGGATGATTTTGGTGGTTGAGTTCCATGGATTGGAGTTAAACAGAGCACATATTTATTAAGTAACAGAAATCTCACCCAGTTACATTGAATTAACTGAATCAGTCCCTAAAGCTCAATGATGTCAGATACTACAGCTATATAATCAAAAGGAGAAACAATAATCTCAGAATATGATTCATTAAACAGAGTAAAAACTTTGTCCTTAGAAAGTTCTTAAATATATTTGCCTGGTCATTGCTATATGGGAACTTTTTGGATGTTGGTGGCAGTAATGAGGCAGAAATTAATCCACTGGGTCTGGTTTTAAGCAATGGCTTCAACCCCTAAGGGGTTTGCCAAGTTTCTGTTGAATATCTCACATTATTGAAGATACAAGTCAAATTACTTATCAGCAGTTCTTCTAAATAGCAAGAAACATATATTAAAGAGGCCATGAAGAAATTACTAATGAGAAAAAAATGCTCTTACTTTTTGAGAAATTAACTGCTTCAATAAATTGAAAAGATAAAGTAGGAAAAGTTATCACAATAATGTCTGTTGTAATAAAACTAAACTGTACAGCTGATAACAGTTAAAATGCCAGAAATTGAGTTAACAAAATACAGCTCTCCTAAAAGCCCCTTTGGTCCTTACTCTGAAATAAAGTTCTGGCACTTACATACAAAGGATACAGTGGAAGCAACACGGAATGACTCTATATGAATGTTCTACAGATTCATTGCCTATGAACTTTAGGATATATATAAAGTCTAGAAAGTAGAGTACATTAAGTGAAACTTTTGGGAAGGTGAAATAAAATAATCTTAGGACCTAAAATTGATTCTTAAAAGCACAAAGGAAACGAAAGTCTGTGGAGAGACAAATCAAGCTGAATTGTTAGCTGCCACTGGAAAATTTCCATCCAAAATCACAGGCACAGGGCAGAGATAGTGTCATTGACGTCTCTTTAACACCTTTCACGGACTCATGAAGGTAGGAGAGGCCGAAGCCAAAGGTTCTGTTATGATTTTCTGCAAATTTCCAGGCAAGCTGCAGATTGTATCAATGTAGAGGACTTCATATGGGTAGTAAGAGAATAGAAAATAAAAGGGAGACAGCATAAGTAGAAACTTGAAAGCAACCTTAAATGGGAGAGTTGGGGCCTAATAGTTTTACTGTTCATTATTAAACTTCTCTCATACAAAGTAATGATCAGGACGACCTGAATGATAAAAAGTATGTGCGTGTGTGTGTGCATGTGTGTGTACGTGTATGTAGTCATGCAGTCAGAATGAGAGGGAGAGAGAGAAAGGGAGAGCTGGAGATAGGAGGGGAGGGGAGGAGAGGAGAAGAAAAAGAATGGGAGGACACAAGAGGGGAGTAAAATACCCGAGTTGAGAAAGGCTTAGACAGCCAAAGATGCTGAGTGCACACATGTTCAGGCACCAGGCTGAAAAGCCCAGGACCAGCTCCTTGACACATGGTGAAAGCCAAATGGTCCAGGGCATCTTACAGACAAATAGCAGAAGGGAGAATCTGGCCATCCCCGATTACCATAAGTTCATCAGGAACCAGGCAAGTGCCCTATGCACATAACCACATTCTGAATAATTAAGTAAAAACAACAAAAGCAGTGAAACAATTATCCAAGAAATAAAGGAAATTGAAACCCGCAAAACTCTCTAAGAAAAGGCATGAAGAAATAGTGGAAACCATGACAGAAACAAAGCTCTCTGCTCTGAGCCATCTGTGCCTCCCATCAGCTGGTAATAACGTGACTCTGATTAGCAATAGAAATAATCAAAGGAAGAGCTTTAAGAAGGCAACACTAAGAGATTCTTTTCTGGGTTTCTGGTCTTTGTTTATGGAAAATTATAATTTGGCAACGTGTTCGGAGGCCCATCATATAAATGTGTCTCTTGTGTTTTATTTAGGCGATGGCTCACAAAGGACTAACTTCGGTACCACTACACCAAGTAAATGCTGGTAAAAGTAAAAAACCTCCCAGGGATGTGCAGATTTACAATTATGGGTTGATTTAATGTATGACAGCAAATTCTCCAACCACAGTTTTAGTTGAGTGTATTTAATAGTTTACCTAATAGTGAAGGTAATTATAGTAATATTACATATTGGAAACAAACCTGGCTTTTAAGTTATGGCCATTTAATATTATTTGTTTTAGAGTTTGTTTTTGCATATTCCCAAACACATCCTTCTGTACCCTTCTGTTTGTTGAAATCTCAAAGAAATGCAAAGTGACAAAACAAAGCCTTGATGTACATGAGAACAGCCTATTCTGAAAATAAGGAGGCATTTTCATGGAAGGGATGTGGAAAATAAGCTGGTTAAACTACTCTTGTTTCTGGTAGGTCAGGTCTACCTTTAAATATGGCTTATTCTTTTGCTAGAAATGAATTCTCAGAATATCAATGTATCAATTTGCATCCTTTAGTTGCATATGACAGAAACAAATTCTGCTTAATTTGAGCAAAACCAGAAATTTATTAGGAAGAATATGGAATTGCTCAGTGATTCAAAGGGGGAGTTGAGGATGCAGCAGCTGAGGCAGTTCCAGGAATCTAGGCAACAAAAATTAATGAGCAGTTTCATTAAAGCGCAATCCTTAGGATGAATGAAATCTGACAATTTCAGTCTCTGTGTTGCTCAGCTCAATATTCACATTCCTCAAAAAGAACTTAGTTATGGGCTGAGCTTGAATCATTTATCATTACCTTGCCAATGGGAAGGCTGAGCTGTACGGTTGGTCAGTTTATCAAGACTAGCCAATGAGGAAACTCAAGCTGCTGTTACCAGAAGAAAAGGGAAAAAAATGCTGGGAAGTCATAAAGCAATTCAATGCTCAAATATATTAATGATCATTGATTAGTGTATAAAATATTATGAAAAACTCAACATGATAAACAGGTTTTAGGATAGTTTGTTTTCTAAATTTTAATTTATAACTGCCCCTTTTAAAAATAATGAAAGAACTTATATTAAATGCATTCATATTGAGCCAATATTTATTAAGAATATACTGCATTAGGTACTATACTAAGAAGTTTTACATGTATTATCTTATTAAATTATCACCTTAAATTCCTGTTAAGATTCATATTTCTATTTTGTGCTTAGAAAAACTGAGGATCAAATAGTTGTATTGACTTATTTATTATGACTCCATAAGTAATTGTCATTTATTTATGTTATATTTCTATTATTTTATATTGCTTTAGTTATATTTCTATTATTTGTGCAGAGTGACTTCATTGATTTAATGGTTTCAAAGCACTAACTTTGCATCACTACAGTAAATAAATAAGATTTGGGTAATAATGCATAAAAGACAGAACACTGTCTTTAGGTAGCCATCAGTGTTGAAACTACATCTATAAATTTAGAATCTTATATACAGCATGATGAACTCAGCTATACATAGCAGATTAAACACACACTTACCACCACTCCTTCCAAAAATGTCACTAAAATGAGAATAAAGTAAGGGTATAAAACCACCAGGGGAACCACCAGTAAACCAGAGAGGACAATAAATTTTGGGAACAGGGGAAGGAGAAGAGTAGTTAAGAAGACAGAGAAAGTAGAATACTAATATATTTTCTGAACCTAAGATGACATATATTATAAGATGCACCATTAGTTTGTTTCATTAAGGAAGAAAAATCACAGCTAAATCTAACTTTAAATTTATGATTGTAAATGTCCAGTTATTTATTGTTGTATAACAAACCATCCCTGACTTAGGAGCTTAAATCAACAATAATTTTATTATTATCTCTCACAGTTCTGGGAGTTGACTAGGCCTGACTGGGTCAGGATCTCTCATGCAGTTGTGATCAGATATTAACTGGGGCTGAAGTCACCTGAGAAAGCTTCTTTACTCATACAGAAATTCAAGTGGGCCGATTGGCTGAGACACTTACATGTACATATTCAGGCAGCCTGGGTTTCCTCATAGCATGGTAGCTGTGTTACAAGAGCAAACATCCCAAGAGAGATAGCTGGGCAGAGCCACATTATTCTTTATGACCTTGGCCCATTCACAAAGCCTCACTTTCACTTCACACTATTGTTTGCAGCATTCACAGAGGTTCAACCAAGTTCAATGACAAAAGCCATGCATTCCATGCCTTGATGAAAGAATGACAAAGTCACAGGAGAAAAAAGAGGATATAGGATGGAAGATGTTACTATAGTATCTTTGAAAAGTATAATCATTCAGCGTTGACTGGAGTATGGTTCCAAACATTCAAAAATATTAAAATAGTAAAAATATTTACCTTAGAAGCAATAAATATCTTCATTGTCTACAGCCGAAGGGATATCAAATGAGAAGCAAGCAAGTCCATGTTGCAGAATCTTAGAAAGCTCAGGAATTTGAGGCAGCAGCTACCTTAAAAGTAGTTGAAAGGTTGAATAAGGAGCAGTAAGATTTACGGGACTCTTCCCTCATCCTGTATAGCTGGGCAGTTATCCCTCTCACTCTTGGCAGGTGAAACTTTGCTATGTGGAGAAAATAATCCTGTTTTCTCCAGATCTTGCAGATGAGAGGCAAAGTATTGAAAATAGAGGTATTCACAAAAGTCAACATGTTCAACATTAAGATCCTCATTCTTCTCCTTGTTAGATCTAAGAACTTGGACACTGAAGTTTATTCTTTACCTTTTTCTTTCTACTATCCTTTATAGGCAGTGAACTAAAATATTCTTCTTCAAAAATATGGGGATGACTGCAAGCAAGTAACATGCCTAGAAAATGCACAGAAAGATGTGCAGGCATGGACATTCAGATACATTGAGGCAGAATGCTATGATTCCAATCACTCTAAAGCAAAGTCTTTCCATATAGATCTTCCAATAATCTCTTCAGTGCTTTAATTTTAAGTACGAGTGGGTAATCAGAAATCACCAGACACGTATGAAAAGTGTCAGCCTGAAAAGTATATTGAAGTAAATAATAGTCAGAGAAAAGTTTCCATAAACAGATATAAACAGAAAGTAGAATAAGTCTTAAACAAACCAAATACCAAAAATGTTTTTTTAAATATATTTTATTGATTATACCATTACAATTGTTCTATTCCCCCCCTTCATTCCCCTCCACCCACACACTCCCTCCCCCACCATTCTCCCCCCCTTAGTTTATAACCACATGTCTCAATTTCTTTAGATTCTATATTTCCCCCACTATTCTCGCCCTCCCCCCTATCTATTTTCTACCTACCCTCTATGCTATTTTCTGTGCCTTCTCCCCCCTTCTCCTCCTCCCACTCCCCTGTTGCTAACCCTCCATGTGTTCTTCATTTCTATGGTTCCACTCCTGATCTAGCTGTCCTCCTGGTTTGCTTTTGTTTTCAGTGTGGTTGTTAATAACTGTGAGTTTGCTGTCCTTTCACTGTTCCTATTTTTTATCTTCTTTTTCTTATATAAGTCCCTTTAGCATTTCATATAATAAGGGTTTGGTGATGATGAACTCCTTGAACTTGACCTTATCTGAGAAGCACTTTATCTGCCCTTCCATTCTAAATGAAAGTTTTGCTGGATAAAGCAATCTTGGCTGTAGGTCTTTGGATTTCATGACTTGGAATACTTCTTTCCAGCCCCTTCTTGCCTATAAGGTCTCTTTTGAGAAATCTGCTGACGGTCTGATGGGTACTCCTTTGTAGGTGACTGTCCCCTTATCTCTTGCTGCTTCTAGAATTCTCTCCTTCATTTTAATCTTGGCTAATGTAATTATGATGTGCCTTGGTGTGTTCCTTCTTGGGTCCAACTTCTTTGGGATTCTCTGAGCTTCCTGGATTTCCTGGAAGTCTATTTCCTTTGCCAGATTGAGGAAGTTCTCCTTTATTATTTGTTCAAATAAGTTTTCCACTCGTGGCTGTTTCTTTCCCCCTTCTGGTACCCCTATAATCTGGATGTTGGAATGTTTAAAGATGTCCTGGAGGTTCCTAAGCCTCTCCTCATTTTTTTGAATTCTCATTTCTTCATTCCTTTCTGGTTGGATGTTTCGTTCTTCCTTCTGGTCCATTCCATTTATTTGAGTCCCAGTTTCCTTTCCATCACTATTGGTTTCCTGGACATCTCCCTTCATTTCAATTAGTTTAGCCTTCATATGTTCCTCTAATTTGTGACTATAATCAACCAGTTCTGTGAGCATCCTGATAAACAGTGTCTTGAATTGTGCTTCTGAGAGGTTGGCAATTTCTCGGTCGCTTAGAGTTATGGGCTCTGGGACTTTGAGTTCTTCTTACGCCACCTTTTTGGGCTGTTCATGCCTGTTCCATAGCAGGATCGGAGCCCTAGGGTGTTCACTAGAGCAGGACAACTAAGTCGCTGGGTTGTGACGTTGTATGTGGGGGCGGGGTCAAAGAGGAACAATGGCGTCCCATCTGCTGCCTGCGGCCTCGGCCCCCACTGGTGCCGCCGCTGCCACCATCACCGGGCCCACGCGTTTCGTCCCACTGCATGCAAGTGTGCCACTACCATCAGCCCTCGCCCCCTGGGGCCTGCGTGGTCCGTCTCACTGTGCGCGAATGTACGACTGTGGTCAGTCTGCCCCACACCCCAAATGGTTCCAGGCTGCCTGTGCACCTAGGTCGGGGGACCTGTCCTGCCCGACCCTGCTTGCTGCTGGCTCCGCCCCTCTTACCGTCCCTGTTGAAAGGTTAGATGTAGTCGGACTTCCGTATAATTCAATTTTCTGTCCTTTGGCTGTGTCTTTGTTCTCCAAACCTTAGTTGTATTCAAACTTGGTTGTGGGAGAAGGCACAGTGTTTCCACCTATGCTTCCATCTTGGCGGAAGTCTATTACCAAAAATGTTTAACCTTGGAGAGGAAAGAGACAATATTGCATTCTTAAAATAAAAAAGTATATATAAAAGGGAATAATTAGAGAACAACAAATGACTTGAAAAAATAGGGTCAATTAAAAATTCAACACAGGAAACTTCCGGCCAAGATAGAGGCATAGGTGGAAACACTGTGCCTCCTCGCACAACCAAGTTTAAAGACAACAAAGTTTTAGTAACAAAAACACAACCAAAACACAGAAAATTGAACTGTACAGAAGTCTGACAACAACGAACCATTCAGCCAGACTGGTAAGAGGGGCAGAGTTAGTGGCTGGTGGAGTGGGGTCTCACAGGAAAAGGTGGTCGGTGACCCAGGAGCACAGGAAGCGGTTCGCAAATCGCAGGTGTGGGATGGCAACAGGTGAACCCAGTGGGGACACAAGGCGGCTGGCTAACAGTGGTCACACATTCGCATGCAGATAAACCAGGCAAAGGAGTGAGCAGTGAGACAGAGTGAGCAACCCAGGGCTCCAGTGCCAGGAAATAAAGCCTAAAAGCACCAATGGGAAAAACTTTTAGGGTCGAGGTGCTGGGACAAGCTTCCAGGCTCACAGAGAGTTTGTTAGAGAGACCCACAGGGTTGTGAAGGGTACACAGGCCCACACACCCAGGAGCCAGCACCAGGGGGGCCTGGTTTGCTTGTGGGAAGCAGCAGAGGGGACCAAAATCTGAGAGACAGCAGAAAAAATGCCATTGCCCCTCTTTGACTCCACCCCCACATACAGCGTCACAACCTAGCGACTGGGTTGCCCCACCCTGGTGAACACCTAAGACTCTGCCCCTCATACATAACAGGTGTGAACAGACCAAACATTATGACTCAAGAACAGCTCAAAGTCCCAGAGCCTAAAATTCTAAGTGACCAAGAAATTGCCAATGTATCAGATGCATAGTTCAAAATACTGGTGATCAGGATGCTCACAGAACTGGTTGATTTTAGTCACAAGTTAGAGAAACAAATGAAAGCTAAACTAATTGAAATGAAGGGAAATGCACAGGAAACCAATAGTGATGGAAAGGAAACTGGGACTCAAATCAATGGAGTGGACCAGAAGGAAGAAAAAAATGACCAAACAGAAAAGAAGAAAGAGACAAAAATTCAAAAAAATGAGGAGAGGCTTAGGAACCTGCAGGACATCTTTAAACGTTCCAACATCCAAATTATAAGGGTATCAGAAAGAGAAGAGCAAGAGCAATAAGTGGAAAACTTATTCAAACAAATAATAAAGGAGAACTTCCTCAATCTGGCAAAGGAAATAGACTTCCAGGAAATCCAGGAAGCTCAGAGAATCCCAAAGAAGTTGGACCCAAGAAGGAACACACCAAGGCACATCATAATTACATTAGCCAAGATTAAAATGAAGGAGAGAATTCTAGAAGCAGCAAGAGAAAAGGAGACAGTCACCTGCAAAGGAGTACCCATCAGACTGTCAGTGGATTTCTCAAAAGAGACCTTACAATCAAGAAGAGGCTGGAAAAGAAGTATTTCAAGTCATGAAATCCAAAGACCTACATCCAAGATTGCTCTATCCAGCAAAACGTTTATTTAGAATGGAAGGGCAGATAAAGTGCTTCTCAGATAAGGTCAAGTTCAAGGAGTTCATCATCACCAAACCCTTATTATATGAAATGTTAAAGGGACTTATCCAAGAAAAAGAAGATAAAAAATAGGAACAGTGAAAGGACAGCAAACTCACAGTTATTAACAGCCACACCTAAAACAAAAGCAAACTAAGAGGACAGCTAGATCAGGAGTGGAACCATAGAAATGAAGAACACATGGAGGGTTAGCAACAGGGGAGTGGGAGGAGGAGAAGGGGGGAGAAGGTACAGAGAATAAGTAGCATAGAAGGTAGGTAGAAAATAGACAGGGGGGCAAGAATAGTATGGGGAATATAGAATCTGAAGAACTTGTGACACATGGACATAAACTAAAGGAGGGGAGAATGTGTGGGAGAGGGTGTGCAGGGTGGAGGGGAATGAAGGGGAAGACAACTGTAATGGCCTAACCAATAAAATATATTAAAAAGAAAAAAATTCAACACAAATTTGGATAATATTGCCCTCATAAAAATTGGCAGTCTTCCTTTTTCCTGAATATTTTGGAACAGTTTGAGAAGGGTAAGTGTTAGTTCTCTGAATTAATGGTAAAATTCTACTGTGAAGCCATCTGGTCCAGGGCTTTTGTGTGGCAGGAGTATTTTTTATTACTGCTTCAATTTTACTAGTTGTTATTGGTGTATTCAGGTTTTCTGCTTCTTCCTGATTCAGTTTTGGAAGATTCTAGAAAGTTATCCATTTGTCTTAGGTTCTCCAATTTCTTGGCATATAGTTGTTCATAGTAATTTCTTACAATCCTTTGTATTTCTGTGGTATCAGTTGTTACTTCTCCCCTTTCATTTCTGATTTTATTTATTTGGGTCTTCTCTTTTTTTTCTTGATAAGTCTGGTTAAAGTTTTGTCAATTTTGTTAATCTTTTTAAAGAACTATCCTTTCTAGTTCTTAAAAGTGTAGATTTATGTTGTTTACTTGAGATTTTTATATATTTTTTAGGTAGGCCTGTAATGCTATGAACCTTTCTCTTAGGAGTGCTTTCATTGTGTCCCATGGGTTTTGGGTTGTTGTGTGCTTGCTGTCATTTGTTTCCAGGTACTTTTTAATTTTTTTCCTTGATCTCACTGTTGACCTATTCATTATTTAATATCATGTTATTTAGCCTCCATGTATTTGAATGTTTTGGGTATTATTTTCTTGAGGTTGATTTCTAGTTTTAGGCCATTGTGATCTGAGAAAATGCTTGGTATGATTTTGATTTTCTTGAATTTGTAAAGGCTTATTTGTGTCCTACCATGTGGTCTATTTTTTAGAATGATCCATGTGCATTTGAGAAGAATATATATTTTGCTCTTTGGAGTGAAATGTTCTATAGATATCAATTAAAACTATTTGATTCAATTCCAAAACCAGGTAAAGACACAACAAAGAGAGAAAATTATAGGCTAATATCTCTGATAAAAATAGATGTTAAAATCCTCAACCAAATACAGAGTCTGGCAGAAATAAGGCTTGCCTCAGTGTGGCTGGTAGGGTATATGAATGTCTCACATGAGATGAACATCAATTTGAATATTTCACCTAAAATATCATATGGTATGACTGAGTGTGATATTGTTAAGTTACAGAATTATAATGTTATGATTTTGTAATAAGAGATTTTGTAATAAAACAGGGGTATTATTTGTGCCAGGTCCTGTATTAGCAAACCAAATCCATCAATACATTAAAAAGACCATACACTATTATCAAGTGGGTTTTACTCCAGGGATGCAAATATGGTACAATATCCACAAATCAATAGATATGATACATCACATAAACATAATAAAAGAAAAATCACATGATCATATCAATGAGTGCAGAAAAAGCATTTGATAAAATCCAGCACTGATTTGATAAAAACATTTAGTGAAGGGGGAATAGAGGGAACATACATCAACATAGTAAAGTCCCTGTACAAAAAACTTACTGTCAACATCATACTCATTGGGCAAAAACTAAAATAATTTCTTCTAAGATCAGGAACAAGACAGGGGTGTCCATGATCACCATTCTTATTCAATGTAGTACCAGAAGTCCTAGCTACAGAGACAAGACAAGAAGAAGAAATAAAAGGCACCCAAATTGGAAAAAAGGAAGTGAAGCTGTTATAATTTGCAGATGAAATGATATTATACATAGAAAACCCTAGAGGCTCTGTCAAAAAACTACTCAACTTAATAAGTGAATTTAGCAGAGTAGTGGGATATAGAGTCAATATTCAGAAATTAATGGCATTTTTATATACCATAAAAAGGGCATATAAAGAGAACTATCAGAAAGAGAACTATCAGAAAGAGAAACTAAAAAGAAAATTTCATTTGCTATTGCAACAACAACAACAAGTACCTAGGAATAAATTTAAGAAAGGAGGTAACAGCCCTGTACTCAGAAAACTATAAGACATTGAGGAAGATACAAATAAGTGGAAGTGTATAACATGTTTATAGATTGGAAGAATTAACATCATTAAAATGTCCTTACTATCCAAAGAAATTTATAGATTCAATGCAATTACTATTGAGATACCCATGGCATATTTCAGATACATAATTAATATTCCAAAAATATATATGGAACAAAAACCACCGCAAGTAGCCTTAGAAATCTTGAGAAAAAAGAAAAAAGTTGGAGGGATCACAATACCTGATATCGACCTATACTATAAAGCCACTATAATCAAAACAGTCTGGTACTGGCATAAAAACAGACACATAGATCAATGGAAAAAATGGAGAGCCCAGAAATAACCCAGGTCTTTATGATGAATTAATATTCGACAAAGGAAGCAAGAACATACCATGGAGTAAAGGTAATCTCTTCAATAAATGGTGTTGGAAGAACTGGACTGGTACATGCAAAAAAAAAAATTAAACTGATGAACAACTTATACCATACATCAGAATAAATTCAAAATGGATAGAAAACTTAAATATAAGATGTGATACCATAAAAATCCTAGAGGAAAACACTGGCAGTAAAATTTTAGATATCTCACATAGCAATATTTTTGCTGATATATCACCTAAGGCAAGGGAAACAAAGGAAAAAATAAACAAATGGGACTACATGAAATTAAAAAGCTTTTGCATAGCTAAAAAAAATTATTACCCCTGGCTAGTATAGCTCAGTGGATTGTGAGTGGGTCTGTGAACTAAAGGGTCGCTGATTCAATTCCCAGTCAGGGCACATGCCTGGGTTGCAGGCCAGGTCCCCAGTAGGGAGCACGTGAGTGGCAACCACACATGGCTGTTTCTCTCCCTCTTTTGCCCTCCCTTTCCCTCTTTCTAAAAATAAATAAATAAAAAGATTTTAAAAACCATCATCCACGTGAAAAAGAAATGAACTGTACGGGAGAACATATTTGCCAATGGTCCATTAGACAAGAGTTTGACCTTCAAAATATGTGAAGAACTTACACAAGTCAACACCAAGGGGACAAGTAATCCAATTTAAAAAATGGGCAAAGGACCTGAATAGACACTTCTCCAAGGAGGACATAGAGATGGCCTATGGACGTATGAAAAAAATGTTCCGCATCACTAGCCATCAGAGTGATGCAAAATAAAACCACAATGAGATATCACCTCATGCCTGTCAGAATGGCCACACTAAACAAATCAACAAACAAGTGCTGGCTAGGATGCAGAGAAAAGGAAACCCTACTGTGCCACTGGGGTGAATGCAGACTGGGGAAGCCACTGTGAAAAAGAGTACAGAATTTTCTCAAAAAACTAAAAATGGAACTGTGTTTTGACCCAGTGATTCCACTGTGGGGGCTATAACCAAACAATCCTGAAATACCAATTCAAAAGAATTTATGCACGCCTATGTTCATAGCAGTGCTATTTACAACATTCAAGATTTGGAATCAGCCTAAGTGCCTACCAATAGATAAGGAGATTAAAAAAAACAACAACACCTGTGGTACATCTATGCAGTGGAAAGAAAGGAGGAATTCCTACCTTTTGCAACACAATGAATGGAACTGGAGAATATTATGCTAAGTGAAGTAAGCCAGTTGGTAAAAGAAGAAAAAGATCTCACTTGTAAGAGGAATCTAATAACAGAATAAACTAATGAGCAAAATAGAACCAGAGGCATAAAATCATGGACAGACCGACAGCTGTAAGGAGGGGGTACTGATTAAAGAAAGTGAAGGAACTAGTCAAATAACATATATGAAGGACCCGTGGACATGGGTAATGGGGAAGGGGCTGGTGATTATGGAAGCGGAGGTGGGTTGGGTAGAGGGGAGGCAAAAGAGGAAAAAGTGGGACAACTGTAAAAGAATAAATAATAAAACATTAAAAAATTAAAACTTCTGCACAAATCCTATACTATTATTATTATAAGGTTAACATAAACTCTATTATTTTAATAGATTTATGAGTGTAAAAATAGCATTATCTGTAGACACAATGTTGTACAGTAGATCTCTAGAACTTAGACATCATGCATAATTGAAATTTTATGCAGATTGGTTAGCAACTCCCGATCTCTCTCCCTCCACTCCCTGGCCACCCCCATTCTATTCTTTGATTCTATGAGTTTGACTATTATAGGTACCTCACCAAGTGAAACTGTCCTTCTGTGATTGAATTTATTTCACCCAGTATAACGTCCTCAAGTCCATCCATGTTGTCTCATATTGCAGAATTTCCTTCTTTTTCTAAGGCCAAGTAATGGTCTATTGTATGTATATATCATATTTTTTACCTCATTCATCTATTGATAGACATTTGTGTTGTTTCAGTACCTTGGTTATTGTGAATAGCACTGCAATGGACTGGAAGTGGTAATATCTCTTTGGTATCCTAGTTTAATTTATTTTGGATAAATACTCAGAAGTGGGGCTTCTAGAGTACATAATAGCTGTGTTTTTAATTTTCTGAGAAATCTTTATACTGTTTTCCATAGTGGCTCCACTATTTTGCATTCCCAACAACAGATTTCAACAGTTCCAATTCTCCCAATAATTGCTTTTTTAAATAACTGTCCTAACAGATGTGAGGTGATATTTCACTGCAGCTTTGATTTGCATTCCCTTGATGATTACAGTTATTATCTTTGAGAATCTTTTATATATCTGTTGGCTTTACTGGAAATTGTTAAGAAGGTAGAATTAAAAAGCTAAGAGTTTTAAAAAGTAGATATGAAAAAATACTTTTATAATAAGTGATAATCTTGGAGATTCATTATCTAATGAAATTAAACTTCAGAATATTGAAAAGAGAAAATTACCAAAAAATAATATAAGGCAATTCCTCAGAATTTAAGACCCACCGGTATATAGAATAATGAGAGGGAAAAAGAAGAGGAAAAGTAAAATGCCCACACTAAGACACATCATCATACCATTTTTGAAAAAGAAATAAATTAAGACTCAAATGTTCCCATGGAAAAAAAAAAGATGATATATAAAGGATGGAGAGCCAAAATGGCAATTGAGACCTTAAGCAAAACCATAAACTAAAAAAAAAAAAGAAAAAAAAAGGAGTAATGTGTTCAAAATCCTAAAAATATACACATTTCCTATTTCAACAGAAAATTCTATATCCAGCCAACTTGGTATGAATCAAACACAAGAGTAGAAGAAATATTTTTCGACAGGTAATTGTTGAAATTATTTATCACCAGTCACCTTATTTTAGGCAACGATATGCAAGCATCTCAGATTGTGTTTCTTCAAAACATGGAGGAAACTGAGAAAGACGACCTGGAGTCCAGGAAAGAGCAGGACCACTGTGAGGAGAGGAGAGAGGCAGTCTCTGATGAGGGCGGCACTGCAGTCCTGAGACACAAGGTGAGAGTGAGGTAGGAATATGGGGACCTCTAGGAATTACGTCCCAGGGAGAATAAAGAAAGAAACACATGGTCTGTTGTGTTTGCCCATGTAAATTAGGAAGATGTAGAAGTGGTTAGATATTTTTAGAGAATTTATGAAAAATTAATGATAGGGGCATAGAGAGGTAAGGAAAAAGTAATTTAAGAAACTGTTGCACAGGAAAGGTAATTGAAATAAAGTGCTCGACTCAGCTTATGAGTGAAAAGTAATTACTAAGAATCATAATGTAAATACTGAAAGTTGCTTTATCTGAACAATTCTGATATAACCATATTGGGAGAATGAAAGAATGCAAAGTAGATGGCAGGGAATATGGATGTTGTCTTCATATTTTATAATAAGAAGACAATACATAATAAATGAATAAATCAAGAAGCAAAAATATTAGCATATTACTGGAATTAGAAGTGATAAGTATAAAGATTGCTGTGCTTTGCATTTGTTTTGAGTCTTGTAAATAATACTCATATTTTAAAAAGTGACGAATAGGTATCATGTTGATAAAAATTGTTTTTAGTGTAAAGACTTTGATGTTAGAGAAATTGAGTCTGAATCCCTACTCTTCTACTTATCACTTCTTTATCAGAGGCAAAGTGTTTTCCTTTCATAGTCTCAGTCTGGAGTCTGTGAAAGAACATGGTGGAAATAAGGGGAAGGTGTTGCTGAACAGCAAGGGGGGTCCTGCTATGGGCCACCCCTCTCTAGGCAAAGTTCTGGAGTCCAAGGTTTGGTGAGAAAGGAGTCTTTATTAGAAAACTTCACAATTTGGGAATAATAGCTTTCCACATGATTTAGTCACTTAGGCCTGCCAATTAAGGCTAAATTCTTTAATACTTTGGTTTTCCTAGCATTCCTCCTATTAGTTTTAATTATCTTATTTCTACTGGGTTAGTTTTCAAACTAAAACAACATAAAGTACAAAAGCTACAAAATTTTGGAAGAAAGGCAGGTTTCCGACACAGAGGTCTTTCCCTCTAGAACACCTAAAACAAGAATAACCCAGCCACCCTCAGCCAGACCAGTGTAATCCTAAGGCTGTGCCCAGAGTTCCTTCCCATCCAACATACCCTCTGTTGTCCATTGGGAAATGCAGGTAGTTTCAGCACAATCGTCCAGGCAGCCTCAATGAGGAGAGCCTAAAAGAGCCCACCAGTGCAGGTCTGAGAGCTGGAGAGCCCTTCTTTTATCTCAAATCTTCTTGCTCCTAATATTGTGCTCTCTGGAGGCATTCAGCTTCTCAGTCAATCCTGTCCTAGGCTATTTACCACTGCCTTGGTCAAACTCCTCCTACAGCCCTCCTTAATCCTTCCCAGTGATCTGATCAGATCTCTCTGTTACCCCAGGGACTAGTTCAAGAGCACTTGACCCATGCACATGTACAACAGTATAGGAATTGACTGTGGGGATAAGGAGTGACGGGAGAGGCAGATTAGAGCAAGGGGGAAAATTGGGACAACTGTAATAGTAACATATTTTTAAAATCTTAAAAAAAGAAAATAATAGCAGTTACCATGTATAACACTTTGACACAATAAACACTTGAATGCATTAATTCATTTGATCATCACAAAGCACCCATGACTTCTTGTAATCACCATCTTACATACGGGATAAAGGAAACACAGAAAGGTTAGTTTGTCCAGGTTGTTATACCAGAAATATTCCCAAATCCTGCCATTGCAGAGTAAATACGGAATTTAAATGAGAGCAACTAGCATTGTGCTTGGAAGAGAAAATGCTCAACAAATATTTGTAAATGAATGAGTAAACATTCCCTAAACAACTTCATTAATGCTTAAAACATATTATAATCCACTTTATAATGCTGATGTATTGAACTAACACAGTAGTTTACCAGGCATTCCCAGAGTTTTAGTGTACAATTTAGACATTTGAATTGAAATGTATAGTCATACAACCACCAGAGTATCTGCAATATAATTAATTATTCTAATGAATAATTATTAATTAATTATTCTAATGGCAGTTTACTATTAATTTATACTGCTGCTTAGTCAGAAAATGTTTGCTGATCGTGAGGGATATTTTTATAATGGAAGTTCGCACAGGTAAAGAAACCTCTAACGTTAAATTCTACCCAGGAATTATGTTTTTCAAGTCCGTGTTTTGAGAAGGAAATCCTCCACTGTCGGGTCTTCCTTCTTGTCTTCGTACTAGATCAATTTCCCTATCAATTATGCTAATGTGCACAGCAATCAGACTTGCCACCCAGAAGCGGGATGTCTAGAATTGAAAGTCTGTTAAGCCAAGGGGTATTAAAAGGTTTCTTATCACCCTGGTTAGCTGGGCCTTGTTACAGTATTTTCATCAGTAATAGAAGAATGTTACCAAAGCCAGTTCGTATTTGATTTCAGTCAACTGTTAATTATGACATAACCACAGAAGTTCTGTCAGTAGGTCTTTAAAATCTTAAATGCCTCAAAGACATTTTAAAGAATGGTAATCAACCAATCCATCAATCCCTTTTAAAGAGGAAAAAGCCTATAAGGAATAATTTGTTAACCACATATAGAACTAGAGCTCAAGAAATTTGGCTTTTAAAAAAATACTTAAAGAGAAGTGCTGAGAGACATTTCTCTACTGCCAAGAGTTCGATGGGCCATCAAAGTATAACTTGAAACAGGAAACTCATATTCCAAGTCCCATTTTTGCATATTGCCAGCTATGAAAAAATGTCCCTGTGAATATTAAAGTTGTAGAATCAAATTATTAAAGATTACTTAATTTTAACGTTAAATTAAAAAAACCTATCATTGGCCACTCATACATGTCCCCATGGTACCTTGTTCAAAAATCCCAGGAGTTTAAATCAGCAATCTGACTTTTAACAAGGTTTTCACTACCTGACATGCAAACTAATTTCTCATGACTGTGCATGACTACCAGATGCTGAGAATTGATTTTGTTTCCATCTGAGTATTAAAAGAATTAGTTTTAAATGAAAAGTCTAAACTGAAAAAAAATAGTCTTGATTTTTAAAGGATACCTATTAGGAAACCTTTTTTTTTCCCTTGAGAATTTCCACATGGCCTAAAGTTTCTTTGGAATACATCTTGGCATTTTTTTCTAAGGTGACTATTTTAGTGTATACTCATTCTAACCTCTCTTAGGCAAAATAAATAAAATTCTGAATTTCAGCATAATACCTTGGGGATACTGTACTTGAAATAGTTTTTGCTTTACCTATTGCTGTTGCAAAATGCTACTGAATGCTAATTCAAAAAAATGGTTTATTACTCAACAAACTTCATATATATATCATGGGTCATTTTTTAAAACATATTCAACCTCTTTCCTATCCTTAGTAGTGAAACTATTGCAATTATTGTAAATTATCTTTTAGCAGTTATTTTGGTGGTAAAAATTCAGCAGGGGACTGATATAATTATAAGAATGTACATAGTTAATCTGGATCATTCAAGTTTACATTCATTCTCAATGTCATCATACAGCTGTGATTGTGAAACCAAACAGAGAAATTCTGTAAGTTTTTTCAAGATACACCTGCTTGGAGGGAACATGCTATAAAAAGTATATATATGTAGGATGACCACCTTATTGAAATGTGATAATTAGAACATGGTCAATCACCTTGAATGGCTTCAGAAAAATGAAGATTTGTATCTAAGCAAGTGATTCCTTTGGCCAAATGATTATAAAGAAAAAATTAGGATCTGGAAAAAGTCCCCCCAAATGTACTTGAATTTGGTTTAAAATTTAAATACTACCATTGCTACTTTTGGGGACTATCTCCCAATGGGAGAATTCATTGATCTTAGAAGTGATAGATTGAAGGTACTGTCCCAACATAGAGCAGATTGCTTCGGGGTTTAGGCTGCAGCTTGGCTTGTAGCTTCATAAGTGGTTGTGCTTGCTCCTGTGGGAAAGACGCAGGAGCAGGCCACACAAGTGGGAAGCCTGCATCATGGTGTCCCACATCCCATCTTTATAGTGTGTGTACCAGTTGGTGGAAGAGCACTGAATCAAGGAAACTGAATTCTGACAGGTCTGATGCATAGACTAGTTTGCTTAACCAAAAGGAACACATACATTTACTACATTAGAGAAATTCCCATTATTTTTATCTCAGCCATGAAAATCGATTTTGATGTGATTACACTCAGAGGCTGCTTAATGTGCCTCTGACGGGACAAAGTAGAAAGAGCGTGAGTGGTGTGGAGTGTGGCAAACCGGACTCTGTGGTAATCTGGACTCTGTCCCAAACTGAAAAATAGTTGGTGTCAAATACCAATTAGGATGATTTGTATGACAATGGACCTAAGGTAAAGCTTGACTATGCTGTATTTAAATGGTAAGAAAAATTATTTTAATATGTCAAGTAAGCAAAGGGTTTTATTGTTCATTTTATGGTAAGGATCTCACTAATTGTAACCAGTGAATATTTATCTCTTTAATAAAAACAATTGAGCCTTTATTATACAGGGTCCAGCACAAATAACACCCCTTTTTCATTAAAAAATCTTTTATTACAAAATCATAAGCACGTAATTCTATAACATAACAATATCACACTCAAGCACACTACGTGACATTTTAGGTGAAATGTTCAAATTAAAACTATAAATTATTATACCCATATTATTACCTTACTAATCACACTCAATCAGGACCTACTTCTGCCAGCAAGTAATGACTTTATAGACAGGCCTCACCCTGTCAATAAACAATTTAAGAAATCTTAGTTGAGGTTTAAATTTGATAAAGAAAAAAGTAGAAGTTGGAGACTGGGCAGAAGTAGCTAACATTTTTCATTCCTGTTGCTTTTCAAGACTCTTCTCCTACTATTCATAAAACTTTCATTAATTCAGTATGTATTTATTGAACAGCCATAGGCAAGGCATTTGGCTAAGAGTCTGGAACACAAGAGCAAACGATAGACAGTACTTGTTCTCCTGGGATGTGTAATCTGGATGAGAATGCAAACAAGGAAAGAGAGATGACAATACAGTGTGTGATAAGGGCTTTAATAAAGGAGCAAGCAGAGCCAGGGAGGGTAAGTAGAGTTCGTTCAGCAGAGGTTCTCCGGTGATGCAGGGGTGTGAGACGGGGTTAGGAATCTGTGAGGAGGGGAGGTATCTGGGAGAGGAAACGGCACTCTCAGAAGTAAAGAGTGGGGAGAACACATGACCAGGGGAAACAAGAGGAATCCTTCATATTGCCTGAAGTGTAGAAAATGAGGCAGGGTGTGGTAATGAAAGGAGAAGACCAGAGCGTGTGCAATGGAGGTACATACCGAAGGAGAAGACCATCACAAGAGCCATGAACTTTTGCTTGACAGAAGGAGAGGCTATTGGATGGTATGTTCATATGAACTTTAGTAAGACAACTGTAATGCCAATGGAAGAAGATGGGATGTAAACCAGATTGGAAATAGAAGAAATATTAGAAAGTCAGGGGACTCTTCAAGCAATCCAAGCAGAGATGGTGGCAATACTGATAGGAATATTGGCAGTGGGTATGGGAAACAGTAGTAGATTTTAAAGGGTTTGAATTTACATTTTTTGTCTATGCATTTGTTCGGAAGATGAATTGGTATGAACATGTAGTTGATTAGATCTGGGGATTAGGGAAGAATCAAAATGACTACAGCCAACAAACAAATCCTGTCATGAATATACTATTTGAGGCATCACTAGTTTTACAAGGAGTAGAGATAATTTCTAAGTTTTCCATTTCTGTTTATTAAAAAGAAAGAATGAGAGAAAGACAAGAATCAAGAAAAGAAGGAAGGAGGAAAGAAGGAAGGAAAAGTGGAAGGAAGGAAGAAGGAAAGAAGGACAAATGAAAGAAAGAAAGAAAGAAAGAAAGAAAGAAAGAAAGAAAGAAAGAAAGAAAGAAAGAAAGAAAGAAAATGTAAAAACTGAAACAGAAGACACAGAGCGAAGGCTAAAAATTCAGGGGGAAGCCAGACTTGCTGGAAGGTTAATGACTGTGCTCCTCTGAGCAATCAGCCACCTCAGCAAACACCACCAGGAAACTAAAAGGCTGGGAAAGGTTTGGATCTTCAGTGCTGGACCTCAGAAGAGTTAAAATGCTCTGGGTTTCTGGAATCCCTGGCTATTAGCAGAAAAATTTTCCAGGCTCTTAATTTATGTTCATAGGACTGTCACTGATTAAATTCAAGCAATCAACACATAATTTAACAGAAGAAAGCAAACCCTTATGGGTGAGGATCATCAGAAAGGAAAAAAAAAGAACATGGAAAAAAACAAAAATCCCTGCAGCTGATGAGAATGTCATACACAGAATATAGAAATACATGCACTTGAGATAAAATGAGATAGAAACAGCAATATTAAAAATCCTCAATTAAGAAGTCCAAATTGCTAGTTACAATTGCTAGTTACAATGCAGTCACAGGGATACAAAGTACAGCACAGGGAATATAGTCAATTAAATTGTTATAACTATAGCTATGCCAGGTGGGTACCAGAATTATGAGAGGGTCACTTCATAAATTACATAAATGTCTAACTGCTATGCTGTATACTTTAAATTGATATAAAATAATATTGAATGTCAACTGTAATTAACCAATAAAAATAAATAAAAGTCCCTTATTAAAAGTTTATTAGAAAAGAATAGAGTTTAAAGTATTATATGAACTTCTAAACCTAAATATTTAGTGGTTGAAATAAAATTTTCAATTGACTACATTAAACAGCAGAATGGTTACAGCCGAAGAGAGAATTAGTGAACTAGAATGTATGTCCCAAAGCAATTAATGGGAATCAGAGAAAAAAAGATGGAGAATATAAAGAAAAGCTTGTAATTCTCTTAGCAACACTCTGAGGTTGGTATTGTTATCCTCACTTGCAAGATGGGAATATTAGGACTTGAGGAGATTTTGTGATTTTTCCCAAGTTCATGCAGCTAAAAAGTGATGTGGCAGGTACACAAATCTTGGACTTCAGACTCCACACCCACTTTCATTTCAATATTGTCCCTGTCGTGATACAGCTTATTTTTTAAGCCTTTATTTATTTTTTTTAGAGAGAGGGTAAAGAAGGAAAAGAAAAATCGATGTGCAAAAGAAACATCTATGAGTTGCCTCTGACACGCACCCCAGCCGGAACCAGCCTATAACACAGGCATGTGCCCCTACCTGGACTAGAACCAGCAACCTTTGGGATTGTGGAATGGTGCCCAGCCCACTGAGCCACACCAGTCGGAACTGTAGTGACACATCTTTCAGCCCTTATTCTAGTAAGTAGTACATTAGAATATCTTTAAGCTAAAAAGCAGAATTCTCTTACAATTCTAAAATAAAAAATAATTTAAATAAGTGAAAAGTAGTAAAAGATTAAGAAGAGATGACCAACAAATGGATAAAAGGAGTATCAGTGGAAGCCAGAAAGTAGCTGTAAAATACTTTCAAAATGCCCAGAAAATAACTGCTGACTAGAGTGGTATAATTAATACAATCTAACTTCGGAGGAAACTTTGGAAAAAAGTCATGTGAAGACAAACAAAATGGAGAAATTAGCACAAAAAAAAAAAACTTAACTAAAGAAAATAATAATGTATTTAAGAAATTGGAAAAGTCAAGCTAAAATATGACACATACCTATTATGCAAGTCAGGAGGACAGTGATCAAATTTAAAGCATTTCATGGTTCTTAAATTGTTTTGAAAGAAGATTGAGATGTTGTTTAATTTCAGACTTTCTAAAATTAAATGTATATGACAAAAGTTCAAATGTATATAAAAATATAGAATGAGAAATAAATATAAACTTAAATAGAAAAGGAATGGTAAAAAAGACAATATACATAATTTTTAAAAGGTGATAAAATTATTGTAATATATAATCACAAAAATGAATATTTCATTATACTCATAAAGATACAGAAATGATCATATTGGATTTTAAAGTGAAGCTATATGTTGTTTATAGAGACATAGCTAAAAATAAAGACATGGAAACATTTAAAATAAAATGATTGGAAATACATACAAAATGAATACTAATCAAAAGAAACTGACATAGCTGCGTTAGTAGGAGAAATATATCTTTAAGATCAAAAGCATTTATAAGGATATAAACTCTTATCACATAATGACAAAAGACTAGATATAGCAGCATTCTCTAATTCTAAGCTGCTGATAAAACTATCTCAAAATAAATAAAATGTTGATAACATTACTGACAAAAATTAATAACTCCTTCATTTCTGTGGAAAATGTAAAATACTTTTGTCCATTCTTGACAGATTTAGCTGGAAAATATAATAATTTAAAAAGCAGAACATTTGAATAAAATTATGAATAGAGTTAATAGAATTACATGGGGCCCAGGACCAGAAAATAAGAGAATGTGGACTCTTCTGAAATAGCTGAAACATTAACAAAAATTATGCAGTGGGTCATAATGTAGGTGTCAACATTTTAAGAACATGGTCAATACAAAAACCATAATTTCTGACCATGAGGGCACTGATAGCAAAAAAACATTAGTCATACATACACTTCTAAGTAAGTTGTGTGGTATTTTAAAATTGTTATCACTGAGTGGTAACAAAACTGCAAATTAAAACTTTTACTTAAAAGAAAATGTACTGTTTATTTTTTTAAAGCTGAAGATTAATGAGTATGCAGCTAAAGAAGATGAGACAGAATCTTGGCATACAAAGGGCATAATAAACCCAAGAGCAGAATCATATAAAATTTTGAAAACACACATAAGTTGGTTCTAATAAACAAGTCCCTGAGTGGACTGATTGAAATAAAAAAGGGAGAAGCAAAAAGAAACAACATTAGAAATGGAAAACGTGACATGATTACAAGTGCACAGAAATTAAAAAGATATTAAATAAGAGGGTAGTGTTGGGAACACTGCTCTCATAAGGTAACGATGCCACTCAACAAGTTAGGAAGCAAACGAAGAGAAGCAGGCTTGGGTAATCAGACATTGAATTTATGGGCTCTGTAGGACAATCAAATGGTGATGTCATATAGTCAATCATCAAACTGAGTTATAAAAGATCCCTAGGTAAGGGCAATCAGCAATGGATAAAGTATGTCAAGTATTTCATGTCCCCAGTTCTCTTAAACAATGTAAAATATTTTCCTAATTAGTGCGTAAAACAAATTATTCTTGTTACTAAATACTCATGGGGTTGTAAGTACAGCATAGGGAATGTAGTCAATAATATTGTCATAACTATGTGTGGTGTCAGATGGGTACTTGACTTACTGAGGGATCACTGATCATTTATATAAATGTCTAGCCACGATGCTACCCACCTGAAACTAATATAATATTGAATAACAACTGTAATTAAAAAACAAAAATCAATTAAAAACAAATTATTTTCAACAATATTTTACAAATAAGTGATCTAAAACTTAGGCAAGTAATTTCTGTATCACATACAAGTAACTGGCGCAGTAAGCATACGGACCTTGAACATAGGTCTGCTGTCTCCAGAATTCATGCTCTTAACCACTGTCCCGCACTCCCTTATCTCAGCTGGGGATTTATAGATTGGGGTCCATTACGTTACAGATAGAAATTGATACCCCTGGGAACAGAAAATATTAGTCAGAAGGATTATTTAAAATACGAAGGTAAAGGGGCTTAGAGCAGTATTCTGAAGATTGCCAATAGTTAAAGGGTAGGCCAAGGAGAAAGAGAGGCTCTCTTAAGAGACAGAAACGAAGCAGGCAGAAGAGTACAAGGCAAACAAGGAGAGTGCTGGAACGGATAAGTCATAGGGAGAGGGCATTTCAAGAAAGAAGGAGCAGTCAATAGTGTCTGAGTCTGCCAAGTGTTCGGGTAGATAAGGCCTGGAAATTATTTATTGGATTTAACTACAAGGCCATCATCACTGACATTGACAAGAGCAGGTTCAGCAGAGTGGGGGAAGTCGAATCCAGATTTCAGAAGGTTGTGGAGTGAAAAGGAGAAAGAAGTGGAGACAGAATTCAGACTTTTCGGAGAGTCTTCACTGTGAATAGGAAGAGAAAAATACGTGGGTGACTGAAGGGGAACATGGAGATGATATACATTTTTTGTCAGAGAGTGTGTGTAAATGCTGGTTAGAAGTGAATATAGTCATAGAAATTAAATATATAGGAGGGTAATTTGTTTGTCAACTGCTTTTATTATGCCCACTCTTTATAAATATTAACTTGTCCAATTCTCGCCCCTACTCTGTGCAACAGAAGTAGTTCTATTTCCCACTTTACAGTTAAGATACGAGCGTGAAGAGGTTAGGTCAAATGCGCATGGTCTCTCGGTCAATCAGTGAGGAGCCATGGTTCGAATCCAGGCTGTGGCTGCTCCGCGAGGCCAATTATCTTTGGAGAAATAATGAAGAAAGCCTTTGAGAAGGAGCCAAAAGGGATTCAGCAACAAGATGGGAGGTGAGCCTTGGCCAGAAGGAGGGACAGTTTGTACACTTTGTACATTTGTACAGTGAGGAGGAAAGAGACAATCTTGTGCAGCTACAGGTACGTCTGAGGCTCCAGCAGTTCAAGAGTTTCCATGAAAAGCATTCTGTTCTCACTGTGAAATTGTCATGTAAGGACGTGAGAGGCGGGAGAAGTGGCAGGGTCAGAGATTTCAATCAAATGAAGTGGTTTTGACATGTGTCATTCAGTAAAGAAAACATGAGCTTTTATGAACATAGTGGGACTACAGGGCACCTGTGTATATTCATGACTACAAATTAGTGACAATGCCAGTGGACCAGCTTGTGTGTTATTCTCTAGCAGTGTTTTGAAATTCAGGGCATTAGTTTCCAATGAGGGCTCAAACTTTGCTAGGTGGCAATGGAAGGAGTCACGGAGGAAGGGAGATGAGATTAGTGACACAGAGAAAGTTGAAGTGATGAGGCTTGGAATCCAAGCTGGATAAGAGAGGCAGGGGAATGCCCGACCCTAAATACGAAGGCCAGATATTCTACAACAATGGGTCGGTTACGGGACAAAAGGCCTCCCCACTTTCCTAAAGCTCTCAGGTTGATTTAAATGTGCAGCCAGTCCCAGTGCCAGTCCCGGGTGTTCTTACTAGGTAAAGACGTTATATAGAAAGAGTTCAGGAGCTGGAGTGGGAGATGGGATGAGAGAGTGAAGTCTCTGAGTTATTTCCGAGATGAGGCTCATTCTACTGCGGACAAAGTCCAAGTAGCAGCTACTTCATGGCTCTTGGCCAGCACTGGATGCATCTGTATCTGGCCCAGAGGTCACCCTGGATCATGGCTGAATTTCCAACTGAAAGAAAGTGTGAACATTTTTTTTAGTTGAGTAAGTCTTTCTTTGAATAAGAGGATTCAAAGGGCCAAAGTCTTTAGTGGAGTAAGAGGATTACCCCAGATGTTTGTAGGTGATAGCAAGGGAGAGAAACCCAGAATGATTGAGCCAGGTGGCATGCGCTTTAAAATAGAAAGTTTGGGGTTTATTTTGTTTGTTTTTTTCTTTATGGAGATGAAAGTGTAAAGGTCCGAAGTTTTTAAAATTTATTTATTGATTTGAGAGAGAGAGAGAGGAAGAAACATTGATTTACTGTTCTGTTTATGTATACATTCATTGGTTGATCCTTGTATGTGTCCTGACTGGGGATCGAACCACAACCTTGGCATCTCAGGATGACACTCTAACCAGATGAGCCCCTGGCCAGGGCAGAAGTATGTTACAAGTAATTGGACACTGAATCCAGATCTTGAGGTGTTTGCAGGGATGTAAAAGCAGCAGCTGCTGCTTAAGAAAGTGAAATTCTCTAGGAAGGGCCATGTTGTGGTTAAGATCAGGTGCAAAGAATAAGATCAGGGGAAAATATTGAGGTTGTGACATAACTTTCTAATAGAGATGGAAGATTAATAGGAAAAGGAAGCAAATGAAGACCTGTAATTAAAGTCAAATACAAGAAATTGAACGGCACATAATATCTTGGAAAGGTGGATAATTGTACAGATATAAATATTGACTGTCGAGCATTCACATTGAAATCACAAATAAGATGGGAATGCAACTTACCACTTAATCATTCTAGTAATTCCAAGAGCATTTCAATTTGTTGTAATGGTTTTTCACTTGATTCTACTGCATGGTCCAAGTGAATGATCATGTCATCCATACATCATAATTATTTTGTTTCTTTGCCAATATTTATACCTCCATTTCTATTTATGTTGTTTTACTATTAAACAAAATGTTTTGACATAGATTTTCTTTAATGTATAAAGAAGTAGTCTCTATTCAAAATATTTATGAGACATGAACACTTAATTTTATGAAATGGGTTTAGGGCAACTTTCAAGATATTTGTAAGATTTTTCTGTTTTGAATAATGGATTGTATGTGCATATGATATATTAATATAATATAAACAATGAGTTTCCCTTGCATTTTTTGAACTCACTCCATTTCATGATATTATATTGCTTCTTAACAAAACACAAATTAGTAGAGCTTTTCTGAGGACCTTAAAATCTATTATTCTAAACACAGTGGCAATATGGTGTACTTTTATATGCTGTTTTGAAGGGTTTTGCACCAATCTTTTGTGTGCCTCATCAAGTATTTCCTGTGTTCTGAAACAGCCTAAATAGCATAAGAAGGATCTCAACATAACTTTTTCATAATATCATCTGAATCATATTCCCCTGGCACCATTTTGGAGAAAAAGGCTTTTCTGTTTTATAGTGGTTGTGTGTCCTCATATGATTTTCATGTGTTGTTAATGTTGATAATTAATATATTTTATATTCTATGATATACACATTTTTAAAATTTTTAGTTAGTAATTTTTCACTAAATATAATGCTTTCTATACTATCAATCTTTTTTATTCCAACTGCTTCATAATTATGACTTCCTCCATGTACATTTCTTTTCTCTCATTTAATATGGCCAGGTTTGACTATTCTATTTTTTTAAATCATCTTTTATATTTGTTGTTCTCCTGCTATTTTGTTTTTGGTGGGTTTTTTTTCTAACTTATTCTTTTCAGTTTGTATTCTCACTTATGAGTTCTTTTATCTTGTTTTATTCATTTGATTTTTGTTTCAATTTGCTGTGAACACTTGAGCTGAATGTTTGGTTCTGTAGTTTCCAGTCTTCCCTTTGCATAACGTGCATTAGTCTCATACATCACTGTGAGGTGAGGATTTGGTTGCCTTTCATTAAAGTGATATGTGATACTTTCATTGCACTGTGTTCCAGGAAATTGTTACAATAACTTAGGGTTATTTATATTTTTGTTTATTTTTAAGCATTTTTAAACAAACAATGCCTTTAAACAATGCCTTATTAATGGCATTGCTATTTAATTTTCATTGTAGTTTTTTCCATTTCCATTTTGTCCCTTACCCTACCTGCAATCACCACCTCGTTGTCTATGCCCATGAGTCCTTTTTCCTTATTTATTGCACTATTTTCAGATAATATGACCCACTAACTAAATTCTTTTAAAAATAATTTAGGATTTTTGGTGGCCTACTACATGTTTAGCTTTTGTAAAAGATCTGTGGTGTTTATCAATGTATATTTTCTCTTTTAAGAATAGAGTGTCTGGCATGTATATGTAATATAGTATATACAGAATGGGGCAAAAGAAGGTTTACAGTTTCAAGTGAACCCCAGTTTATTTTTGTATTATTATTTATTCATTATTGCATTATTTTTATATGAAAAACTGTAAACCTACTTTTACCCCACACTGCATAATAAAATAGCACATAATAAAATTATATGTTTGTATCAATAGAATAGAATAAAATCAGGCTGTCCAGAAAAAGTCCAACCATTGTTAATATAATGAGAGCAGTTTGCGTGACATTAGTGTAACTTGGCAGCCAAGGAGAGTCAATTGGATTAGAATGTGTGAACAATGACAACTTCACTGTACTAGTCAGTGGGAGTAGTAGATGCCACTAGGTGAGCACGTGTACTGTGTGTCCATCCCATTCAAAATGATTGAGCAAGTAGAGCAATAAATCTACCTCAAATTTTGTGAAAAGCTTGAATTTCCCTCTGCAGGAACTATTAGGATGTTTCAGATGCCACAGCCATGGGCAGCTGGTGATTGGCAGCTTCATCACAACAATGTCCCTTCTCATGCATCATGTCTATCATGTCTCTTGTAGTTTTTTTGTGAAACATGAAATCACCCAGGTGACTCACATGTTACAGCTCAGATTTGGTGCCCTGTGACTTTTGTTTTTCCCCCAAACTAAAATCACATTTAAAAGGGAAGAAATTTCATATTGTCAGTGAGATTCAGGAAAATACGACAGGGCAGCAGGTGGTGATTGGGAGAACTGTGTGAAGTCCCAAGGTGCCTACTTTGAAGGAGACTGAGGCATCATTGTCCTATGTACACTATTTCTCGTATCTTGTATCTTCTCCCATAAATGCCTCTAGTTTTCATAATGGATGGCTGAATACTTTCTGGACAGACTCTATAGCATTATATGTAGTGAAACAACGTAATTATATCATATGATATAACAATATATTTTGTATTACATAATATATTATACAATTATATAATAATACATGGTAATATAGGAATTATATTAATGTATAATAATATAAAATATATAAATTTAACATTAATTAGTATATAAAAAATAACATGTGTGTACTGCATATATTATAATTTCATGGCTTTCATATCCTGATTGTACTGCTGACTAGATATGGCAAAGATATAGGAACAAATGGGATGAAAAGAGAATTTTCTTGGAGCAGTGGGCGCACGATTCAGTGTGAGAAGATGTTTTGTTGAATTGTGCACTCAAAACCTGTATGGTTTTGTAAACAAATACCACCCCAATAAATTTGATTTTTTAAAAAAGGAAAGTACATTAGAGGTTTCCAGGGGCTGGAAGGAGGGAGGAATGGGGAGTTAAGTGTGGAATGGGTACAAATTTTCAGTTTGGGGTGATGAAGAAGTTTTGGAAATAGACAGTGGTGATGATTCACAACACTGTAAGTGTTGTTCATGCCACTGTAGACTTGAAAATGGTTTAAATGGCAAATTTTGTTTCATGTATTTTACAACTTAAAGTATGTAATACACTGAATTGTACAATTTAAATGGGAAAAATACATAGATGTGTTATTAACTCCTTCCAATATATTTCAACTTTTCTATAAATATTGAGCCCATTTTATTTACTACCAGATATATATATTATTGTGAACTTACATTAGTGTGACTCATCATTTCTACAAAATAACTACTTTTGTTTTGTAAATGCTTTTAGCCTTAGATTTTATCTGACTAAAATATTAATATTGTGACCTCTGTTTACTGGATACTATTTACACTTACCTGAAAAATCTATTTGCTCATTTTTCTTTTTAATCATTTAGTTTCACTTAAGTGTTTTTATTTTAATCAAATAATGAGGCAGGACTTACACCGTCAGGTCTCCCCCAGTGCTGGCCCTGATGCCTCTTAAGCCTGGGGTCCTCTTCTGAGATTTCTGCAGAGTGTGACTTCCTTGTAAGATTCAACT
Organism: Sturnira hondurensis; assembly: GCF_014824575.4. Lineage (NCBI taxonomy): Eukaryota > Metazoa > Chordata > Mammalia > Chiroptera > Phyllostomidae > Sturnira > Sturnira hondurensis. Next base: position 6,071,921 of record NW_028073411.1, read on the forward strand.
TTGTCTGCTTTTTCCTCAAATGTACTCTCTGTATTTCATTCACATTTTTCTCAAAGATTTTACAAATCCTTTCTGACAGTTGCAATATTTTCTTTAAAGGCAGGAATTATGACTTGCTTATTTCATAAATAATTGAATAAATGAATAGATAGAAGTGTCCATAGGCAATATCGGGAAATGATGAGCTGTTAGCCTCTGAAGGATGTATTCTAATAATGACTGAGTGACTAGATTCTAGAGATTAAAGGTGAGATCCATAGATAAATATATGTTGATTTATATATATATTTATGTATCTCATGTGTTTCTTTATATCTCATATATGTGTGTACATATGTGTGTATATGTATGTGTGTGTGTGTGTGTGTAGAGAGAGAGAGAGAGAGAGAGAGAGAGAGAATACATATTTATGCATATACTCTAAGGTTTTTCCAAACCAGGAAACTTTATGTGAAGGCAAAATGTTTGAATATTTGTATAGCAAAAAGTTTTCTTTTATGACTTAGAGAATAAAATTATTAGGGAATCTCAATTTATTTATTATAGTATTCTCATTCATCTTTTTGTGCTAACTTTGTAGAGAAACTGATATTTTTCTTAAACCAAGCCAGGAATATTTTCCGCTTATTATTTTCTAACCCATTTATGAAAGCAGGAAGCTTCTATCATATGAAAGAAGAAAACATTATCCTTATTGCCAGTTTGTTAAATTTAACTTGTAACCCTAAGTCTTATGCAGGGTTAGTTAGATGCACTTACTAAACAAGTTCTTACAGTTTATAGTCATTTACTCAAATCTTCCAATAGAGTAAATGAAGGAAAATCCCTACTGAATCTTACTAATGTAAAACCTGAATGAAATGTTTTAATAACCAATAAATATTTATTCTACATAGTAGTCGTATAAATATTTATTCTATATAGTAGTATTGTTACTTAAAATAGTAGTAACAATACTACTATTTTAACTTAAGAATAGTGTTGCTTCCTTCTGGGATGTTCATGTATGTGTTGTTCTTTGACAGGTTCATTTAAATTAGTGGTCATTATATTCAATACTAATCTTAATTATGCTTTTAATACTGCATTGCAGATCACTTCATGGTTGAAATTAATTTAATCACCCAACTTTCTTGCATACCCTGCAAATGTACCCTTCGATATGAAGAGCTATAATATATAATGCACTTTTAAACCCCTTTCTGCATTCACTGACTACTTTGGTATCTTCTTCCATCTACTCATTCTGCATACTTGAGAAGATATACATATAGCAGACAACTCTATAATATGTACCTCTGGTTTGACGGTAACTATAATGTAATAGATTTCCACTAAATAACTCTCTTCCTTGAGTCGACCCAGGTACACCTGGCCTGGCTTGGGGATGGATAATGTACACAGTTACGTACCTGGGAGCAAAGAATGCTACATATCACAGACCTTGTAATGCCATTCAAAGAACAGTTCCTTTGTGTTCTGGCCCTAGTGCTCAGTCATTGTATGAACTTGCATTGTCTCTGTACTTGGAGTCTTGACTTCTCCAACAGAAAAACTGGGGAGTTTTGTGGAGAAATTGAAACCTCAATGAGGTCTTGAGAGATTAATACAATGGGAAACTAGTGATAGGCAGGCGGAAGTGTTCTAAGCAGAGAGGAGGTCAGAAGTAAGTGCTACAGAAAATTCAGTAAGGATATTAACCAACAAGCTCAGTAGTGGGAAATAAAGTGTAATGTTATTTTGGGCCAAACTGTGGAACTGTGGAAAGTCACATGAGTTTTTAACCTGATTTATTTATATACTGATGTTGGCCTGGCCTTTTAAATTTATTTTCACTTTCTTTTGTTCTGTCCTGTTTTTGTTGTTTGTTAGTTTGACTTCTCTTCTCTCTCAATGTTTCATCTCCAAAACTTTTGAGTGTACCTTTCCTCCTATACGAAAGAATTATAAAAAATAACAGATAAGGTTGATGTTCATAATGCATGGTTGCTGGAAATTTTTAAGTATTTTTCCAACAATATTCCTTGGATTTATTCAGTGCCTCTCTTTAATGGGCATGAAAATAAACGCACAATTTATTGTGCTGTGTTTGATGAAGCCAAATTTGTCAACTGAAAAATATCTAGATAGGGTAATCATGTTTTTATTCATTCATAAACTCACCAATCCATTTATCTATTAATCTGATATTTATTAGGCTCTTTCTCTGTAACAGTCACTGGGATAGGGAGGGGCTAGGGACACAGTCTCCATTCCGTAGACACTTAAGGTCTGGTGTGAGAAACAGGAGAGAAGGCAACACAGACTTGAATATAAAAGTCTAAGTCATGACAGATACTATAAAGGAAAGAGTGAGCTGCTGGGATAGACCACCAGGCATGAACAGGACTTATAATATTGGCAGTAGCTCAGGCCTTATTGAAAAGTATGTTCTTAATGACAGGTTATGGCTTTTACTTCCAGACAAGTAATTTTTAGGGAAACACTGATCTCTCCTTGGCAACTATAGAGGCTGTTATTTTTTAGGTCAACCACTAGGACATTTAAAAAACAATTTTTGTTGTTTCTTGGGCTTTTCACATCATTTGTATGTTTGATTCAATTTTAACTTGCTCTGTAAATGTATCAAGATATATATATATATATATATATATATATATATATATATATACACACACACACACACATATACAGACACACACACACATATGTATATATATACATATATACATATTTAGATTTTATTTATTTCTTAGAGAGAGGAGAGGGGATGGAGAAAGAAAGTAAGAGAAACATCGATGGGCAAAAGCAACATCGATCAGCTGCCTCTTGCATGGCCCCAGCTGTAGATACGGCCCCGCAACCCAGGCATGTGTCCTGAGCAGGCAGGTACTCAGTGCACTGAGCCACACCAGCCAAAGCATCAACATATCTCTTAATTTGCAGTTTTAAATTTGAAATAGAAAAATACATCCAGTTTTTCTTTTGATTTTAATAAAATTTTGAGTCAAGACTCCTATTTTTTCCTAAGATTGGACAACTGGCAATACCTTTTTATTTCATCTTATAATTAGCTTTTGAATGTCAACAGTAGTTAAGAGAACAACTTAACATGAGTTTGATTTTCCATGTACTCTCATATTATTTCATTTATTTTTATCTCTACAATAGTTTTGTAAACTAGGTAACATCACCATTTATAGATAAGAAAACTTCATCTGGACATTTTAGTTACCTTCCTAAGATTAACAAGACAATAAATGGTAATGTCCCAAGTGAAATAATTAGCTATATAAATTCCTAGCCTATATTCTTCCTCTCTGTTTAATTGCTAAGTACTTCAAATATCTGTGTAAACTCTAAAAATAGAAATTATGAGTTGAATTTCAACAGAAATTCATATGTCGAAGTCCTAGCTCAGATTGTGACCTTATTTGGAAGCAGGGTCATTGCAGATATAGTTAGTTAACATGAAATCACACTGAAATAAAATAAGCTCTTAATCTGATATGACAATTTACCTTTAAGGAGACAATATGGAGACACTGACATGAGGGGACAACACCCTGTGATAACAGAGCAGAAATCTAAGTGCTGCAGCTGTAAGCCAAGGAATGCCAAGAATTCCCAGCAAATCACCAGAAGCTGGAAGAGACCAGAGAGGATTCTTCTAGAAAGGTAACAGAGGGAACATGGCCCTTTCTTTCCAATATCAGAACAAGGGTAGTTAGGGGGAAGGTCCTCTTCTAAATGGTGACAATACAGGTCCTCTGAGCACAGCTGAATCCATACGCAAGCCGACTGCTTCTGAGAAACCTGCCCATTTCTTCCAAGTGCCCCTTTATACCTGCACTGAGAGAGAGGTAGCCATTGCTTCAGCCTTGCCAGGCCTGATGCTGCATAAATGTTTTCAATGCCACCCTCATTGGGATGGCGGCACATGGACCTTCATCCCCCTGATTTCAGGTAAGACGTTGGCTCTTGCATATAAATATGACTGCTTTGTTCAAACTAACTTGGTTTTTGTAAACAAGACATTATTAACTTCTCTGTTGACATGTCATTTTCTCAAAGAATATTCCTGCTCATCTATCTCACTTGCAGCTCATGTTACTTTTTATTTCCTCTTTACAGCTCATTTAACATCATATCTACTTCCTTTTCCTTCCTCTTTTTCTTCTGTCCTCCTTTCCTTATACTTTCTTTTCTTTTATTGTTTCATTTGTTCCTTTACTTCTTAAACTCTGTCTTCTTCTTCTTTTTTTAGATTGTATTCATTTATCTTTAGAGGGGAAGGGAAGGAGAGAGGGAGAGAAATATCGATGTATGGTTGCCTTTCATGTGTCCCCTGCTGGGAACTGGCCTGCAACCCAGGCATGTGCCCAGACTGGGAATAGAACTGTGATCCCTTGGTTCGAAGGCCCGTGCTCAATCCACTGAGCTACACCAGCCAGGGCTAAACTCTGTCTTCTTCAGAAATGAATCCCTAGCATCTTGAAGAGTATCTCTGACCATAAAAATGTGCTCAAGAAACCATAGTTTAAATAAATAAATAAATGCAAATATGTAGATATATAAAGGGAGACATAAAAACAATTATGTTTTATGTGAGTTGCAAATTACCAGGAATATTATTAACTAGGAATTTGGATTAATATGACCAAAAAGAAATCTAAGGAATTGAAAAGTTTTTTGCTTACACTGGCCATGAGTTAGGCAAAACTAAAGTAATTTTACTAGTAAAATACACAAAGTAAAAATTTGATAAGCCAATGATAAACCACTAATAAAATAATAAATAGATAGTTTAAAGATGCCTGCAAACTTGCAAATAGGTGTAACATTTCAGCAAAATGAGTAAAGTAAGTACACTTGAAATAATGCAGTATATTTCAACATGGAATTTACCCTGGGGTTCCATGTGTTTAAAACTATTCTGAGAAGGTTACAAAAGAATGCCGAAGTGCTTCATGGCACAGAACAGGTTAAAACCCCTAAGCTAGAGGGATCTCTAATGATGGTGACAGGCAGTCCTGATGATTTATCGTTGTGACTCTGGTTAACACATGAGTGAAGTCAGGCACTGCAAAGAGTTTTGATAAGTTTCAGGGAAAGTTTAAAGAAATGGATAACATGCTATTATGTTCAGTTTGAAGGGCGTGCTTTTGGCAATTACAGCATTTTTCCCCAAATAGTCTTGGCTGAGATGGAGGTCCTCTCTGTCCTCTTTTGTCAAGAGAGACTTGATAGATATTTCCCACTTTTCATTAAGTAATATCTAAATCATAAAGCCATAACCATCATATGACTCTCACATAACTATCTGTTTCTAAAAGAATTATAGCACTGATGGCTTTTAATGGCCATTTACAATGCCAGAATACTCGTAGGTGATCTCTGGTGGCGTCAGTCCAAATTGGTTACCCGGTGGATTTGATCTTTAGCTAAAGGTCAAATTCAGTTTTACCTTCAAAACTGAGAAGACTTGGATGAGAAGTTTGCTTCTTAATAATGTCTTTAGTGTAAAATTTACTGTATATTCATTTTGAAAAATCTTTAAGTTGAAGAAAAAAGAATAATGCCATTCTTCTCCCACCCCCAAGTTTTTGAAGGATTGACAGCTTGACATGGGGACTTTCATATAAAAATTCAAATCATTACATTCATTCTATATAAAACTCTTTAGAGAAAGTACCTATGGAACTTCAGCTATCAAGACTTACTAACACTTCACCAAAGATTTAAGTTTGCTAACTAATCAAACACAATTGCTGAACAGTCATAGATGACAGCTCTGTTGGGGTCTGACTGTTTAAAATTTATATTATAGAGAATTAGAGAATGCACCTTTTCTGGCAAGTAATGTGGTTCCCAAAATAAAAGAACAAAAGACCTGACTAAGCTGAGCATATCCACTTTTTCCCCCCAAAACTCATCAGCCTAATAACATACTACTTTGGAATGATAGAGACCAGAAATCGCTTACATGGAGGGGAAAAAATAGAGTGAATCTCTAATAGTCACTTCCATCTTAATATGTCTAATACTGAGAACCTAATTTCCCCACCATCCTTCTTACAACATCCCCACCACCCTTCCTCCCTGTTTTTCCATGTCTTCTAATGGCAAATTTTTCTTGACTCCGTTTCTTCACATACCTCGCTTCCCAGGAGGTCCACCTGCTTCAAACCTTCATATTCAGAATCTATTCTCAATACTGTAACTTGAGTATTCTTGTAAAACAAAGGTTAGATCTTGGCACACCTCCACACAAAACCCTGCAATGACTCCCATTGTACTGCAAATGTAAACCAGTTCCTTACAACGGCTCACAATGCCCCGCATAGTCTGTGACTCATTACTCCTCTGACGTCCTGCATTAGTACCTTGTCCCTCACTGATCTGCTCCAGTGCCACCAGCCTTTCTTCTGGTTCCTTAAGCCTGCAGGCATGCATCTACCCTATGTTCTTTATTCTGGCTGTTCTTTCTGTCTTGAGAACTATTCCGTCAAATATTTACTTGGCTGGTTCCTTCTCTTTGCTCAAGTGTTTACTCAATATCACCTATTCAAGGAGGTATGTCCTGACCACTTATTACTATAACTTATCCTATTGACCTCTTTCACACAGCAACTTTTTTGTGTATTTTTCCATAGCATATAACAATATATACCATATAATACATTTTATTGGTTCTGTTCAATGGTTACTGCCTTCATATTATCATTATATAATATTTAAAGTTCTATAAGAGTAGGAATATTTATTTCATTCACTGTTCTGACCCAAGCACCTAGCCTAATGCCTAGCCCACAATAAGCACTCAGTGTATGCACACCGAATAAATGAATCTACCAGATAATCACATTGACTCTACTTTCAAAATAAGTCTTGAATCTGGTCTCTTCACACCACAGCATCAGCAACTCCATTGCCACTAATTTGGTCTTAGCCATTATCATCATTTGCCTACATTATTGCTATCAACTTCTTAAACAAATTATAATTATACCTTTGTTTGCCCTTCATTAGTCTATTCTAAAACACTCACACACTCACACCAACACAACAAATTTAAAATTAAATCAGACTGTGTCACAGCTCCAACTCCCCTAATGCACTCCTTTCCCAAACTGTCTTTCTATTGACCCTTTCACATTCTACGGGTCCTGTCCTCGTTCCTTCCTCTCCTGCCTGCCTAAGTCTACTTCATCACTCTGGCCTCAGTGGCTCCTTGAACAGAGCAGGCTCCTGCTTGAGTTGGGCCATTTGAATTTACTACTCTCTTTTCCTAGTCGGTTCCTTTTATCAGAAATCTCCATAGCTAGCTCCTTGGCCTCTTTCATGTTTAAACATAAATTTCTCAGTGGACCTGCCCTGACCACCCCACTTGAAATTTCAACCTCCTCCAACATTGCTATTCCCCTCCACTGATTTATTTTGTTTCATAATACTTATTGCTATGTCTCATATGATTTTGCACATTTATTTTATTTATTGCCATCCCCAACTAGAATATAAACTTCACAAGGGCATTGGTTTTCATCTACTTTGTTCACTGGCCCATGGTAGGCACTCAATTAATAATTGTAGAAGAAAAAAATAAAGTATATATTCTTGGCATTATAAAAGTCCCAAGAAAATACATGTGTATTATTCAGTTTCCCAGCAAAAATAAAAGAGGCAGTTAAACAAATCTGGGAAGACTTTTAAAAAAAGACTATTTACCAAGGTAAGGTCATGGTATAAAGAAGCCACATAGAAGAGTGTATTATCGAAAGGGCTGGAATCATTGCCATCCTACCCACCCCCTCAATTGGAAGCCAGAAAACAAGAGAATTCCTTGCCTGATTAGCCTTCCAGGTATTAAGCTGCAGGGAAGAAGGATACAGATTAGTCCCAAAGACAGAAATAGATGATAAGAAGCACTGGTGATTTTTAATGCTATGACTGAAAAAAAATTAACCAAATCCCAACCAACCTCCATAATTACTCTCTCTATATCTTTAAACTCTCTGGAAATGTACCTGTGACATATCACTATTTACCCAACTTCAAACCTACATGCTGCTCATCTTCTAACACTGACTTTAAATGCTGCCCTGTGTACGACGTCCTGGAAGCATGGGTTACTGTGGTGCCACTACAGGGGGACTCATGTAACAGGTAATTGATGACTTTGTGAGACAGTGTGTATGACTTTTACAAACAAGTAGCATCAAGTTGTTGGAATAGTGGGGAGAAAACACTTAAGGCAAAGTGCTAGGACTTAGAGATGGCCCCTTTAGATGATGTAGAAGGCCATATTATCTCAGTAAATAACCTAGAAGTAACCTCAGACCTTAGCTCTGAGTGCAGAACAGGAGGACCATTGCCAAGGGAGGGCCAGAGCAAGAGTATGTTAGAGAGAAGAGAGAGTGTGCAGGCAAATTTGGGTAGCAGATCTCTAAGTAGACTCGGAGCATGGTGAGTGAAAGAAACTGGGGGAGGTAGAAATGAAGTATCAATTTGGACAAGGACCCACCGGGTAGTTTGTGACTTTGTAGGCCATCAAGCAAGTTGATATTTCATTCAAAATGCATCAAGAAGCCATTGGAGGGCTTTGAACCTGGGAATAACATGTTTTAATACATGTTTAAAAATATTCTCTGGCCAATTGGTGAAGAATAATACAACTATTTATTTTTGTAAAAGTGTGACTATGATATCTCTATCACCTTCATGTCTACATTCATGTCACTTGTTTTAGCTTTTTCTCTCTTTTTTGCACTTTTAAAACAATTTTTGAACATAATAAATTCAACAATGTTATTTGAATTATATTTCATACCAGAAGGATAAAGAAGGTATGTTCTGTTTAGACACACTAGAAGAATCAGGTGTCCAGTGTTCCTGAGTAAAGGATGCCAATTTTGAATGAAAACTCAAGACAGAGTTAAAATAGAAGTGGAGTGTGATTCAAAGGAGCATAGAGGTCATGGGAGAAATTGATATCAAATGTGAAAATTACTCAAGCATGTTCCAAACTAACTGATGAAAGACATCAATCCACAGATTCTCAATATCTCCTAGGCGAAGGAGAGAAAAATTATCTTTCTTTTCATTCTTCATTCCTCCTGCATTCCTGGTTTTCAATGTGGGGTTATTTTCCTTTGGACTTCATAACTCACTCTAGTGTATTTTCCTTGTTCAAGTGAGCTAATAATTACATGTTTCACTTAAGTATTTCCCAAAGTATCTTTATTTTTATGCAATTCTGGTTTGACATGATATTTCTTTTGTCATTTTTAAAAACTGGTGCTCTGTTGATTAGCATTATTCTTGCTTATTGGGACTGCATATTCTCTAAAATCTTTTACATTAAATTTGGCTTTTAGATCATATTATAGCTGTCTCTTGAATGACATATTGAAATTTACTTTAAATTTTAAACTTCTTAAAATTTCTATATTTTACTTGAATTGGTATAAACCATTTTATTTTGATTTTTTGTCTATGCTATCCCTTTTTTGGTGATACTCTGATATCAAATATATAATGTTTGGACATTATGTATTCTACTTCTCTTTTTATATACAATTAATCTGTAGCATTTGTATTTAAAAATTATAGTGATCACAATCATAAACTTAAGAGCCAAACTCATGGATTCTAACTTTACAACTTACTACTTGAGTGATATTGGGAAAATTACTTAAGCTCTCTGTGCTTCACTTTCCTTATTAGTAAAAGAGAAATAATAGCACACAGTTCATAGGGTTTTTGGGAACATCACATTGGTTAACATACCCAAAGCATGCAATGCTTATTATACTGTTAGTACTATAAGTATTTATTTTTGTTGTTTAATAAACTTTAGACATTGTACAGCTTAAATTATGACCTCCCAAAAGACATGTCTATTTCCGAATATAGCCTTATTTGGACAGAGTCTTTGTAGATATAATTTATGCAAATATGTCAAGATGATATCATTCTGGGTTAGGATAGATTCTAAATATTGTACAATGACAGGTGTCTTTACCAGAGACTGAGAAACACACACGGTGGGAAAGGGCGTATGTGAATGAAAGTAGAGATTGAAGTGATACGCTCTCATCCCAGGAACGATTAGGATTTCGGGCTGCCACCCAAAGCGGGTAGAGGGGCATGGAGTAGATTCCTTTCTCAGAACCTCCAAAAGGAGCCAGTGATGCTAGAACTGTGAGAGAATAAATTTCTGCTTTTTTTAATCTTCCAGTTTGTGGTAACACCACAGCAGCCCTAGGACACTAAGATACCAAAGCCCTACATTGGTGCTTACTGGTATGTCTTTTCACTATTTACTGATAAATGATAGTGTTTAAAAATACGAGATACTGATAAATGACACAGTGTTTAAAAATATTTCAGTTCCTCCCTCTAACCAAGACAAAAGTCTTAGCTTACTATTAACTCTCTTCTGTGCCCGATGCCGCTCCACATTATCAAAAGCATCCAGCAATCAGTAGCACTTCTCCCAACTTTCTACGGTTACTGTGAATTTATTCTTATATTTCTACAATCATTATGATACAGTTTGCAATAAAAAGTTTTAAAAAGTTTTTGATCAGCCATGTTGAATCAGAATAAAGGTGTATTTCTGGGAGAAGTGAATGATTTAACTTTAAGGCATCTGCCGTGTTTGGGGCAGAATTGGTATATTGGTCTGAAACTGGGAGAGGGGCTGAAGGGAAGGATGAAGAAGGGACTGAAGTGATGCATCCAAAGTCGGTCACCAAGCAAAGGGGTCAGCAGGGATCATAACAGCCAACAAGATCGTCAGGAGAGAGCAGAGGATAGCCCCGCCCCCATATGTGGCCTCTATAAGTTTAAAACAAATATGTTTTGGCTGTTTTAATACATATTAGAAATGCACAATATGTGCACCTATTTGTGACATGTTAACTTGCATATTTTAAATATGTAAGTTAACAGGTAACAAATGTGTATGTTGACATGTAGTAAATAGATGATTCATAAAAGATCATGTGTCCAGATACTTTTCTCTTTGGAGATTTTAAAACAGAAAGCATGTTCATGTGGAGCCCTCGGAATGGGGTTTACAAGGGATGATAGTAGTAAGCCTCTCTTAATCCTTTACTTTGCCTGTAACGTGTGGATGCAACACCAAAGGTAAATTGAAATGTGTACAACAGAATGTATATACTCTGTCTTTATAGTTGTCATTAGCATCAATGTTGTCATTATCCCACTTAAGGTAGTGTGGCGCATAGAGCTTCAAACACTCGCATTACAAGGACAACAGGTGAAAATGCAGATTTTGGAGGGATTGTGTGTGTCTGCCTATGTGTGCAATTACTTTTCGCTTTTCGCTTTCCAGCCCTTTTTCTACTCCTCTCTTCCTGTATTTAGTGATGTAGTCTGAGTGCCAATTATTCAGACATGAATTAAAAGAGGAGGTAAACCCTCCCATCTCTCGTGTTTACGATTTTCATAAAGCCCATCATTAGAGGAGGCGCAACCACTTTTACTTTTCTGCTCAATTATTTAGACATTTCTGGAGAAAGGTGACAGAAATATCAACACCTTTTAAAATGTGCATTCTCTGATTTACAAATGAAATTGCTGAAACTTCCCAGAAGAGTGTTGGGGACCTTCCATTGGCAGCGCCAGTTGGTAACACTGCCAAGTCTCTCGTATTTCACTGAATTATTTAAAGTGAGTTTCTGGCCCCCATCCACCATCCCCCAGCCAGCCAGTCATTCATTCAACAGAGATTTTTGAGCACCTGCCCTGTGATGGGCCCTGTTATTGGACAGGTGTTCCAGGAGGAGAAGAAAACAGACAAGGCGGCGGCAGCGCTCAGGAAGCTTCCATCCCGGCAGAATTCTGTAGACCATAAACAAGCAAACCAGGGAAAGATGTTCGCCGAGATACTGATAAATGTCACAAAGAAGCACATTGTGAGGAGGGGCTGCGCGAACCTCTGTTTTTCTCAAAGACTTGGTCCTCTGTGGGTATCTATGTTTTCCAGTTTCATTTGTTGTTTTATTTTTCTATTTTACGGAAGTCGACCCAGGATGGGAACATACCAGTAAGCACCCATGTAGGGCTTTAAAAAGAAAAGGGAGAAAGGGTCACCCTGAATCCAAGTGGAGGAGCTCAGGAGCAGTGAATATGGTTGGTTTTATGGGGCCAGCATTACTCTGGCACTAAAACCAGACAGAAAAGTAATAGCATGGGAGCAGAATATTATAGGGTGATTTTATTCATTGATATACCTACAAAAATATACATTGAAAAAAGAAATAATATGCCACAATGGGTCAGCATTTACCTCCGGAATGTGAGTCTCACTCATTTTTAGGAAAACTATTAATTCACCATGTAACATACTAAAGAAATAGAGGCATAAACTGCATTAGGTAAAATGTAATCAGAATTCATGATACAAACTCTTAACAAACCAAGTAAAGGAAGGAATGTCTCAAAATGATGGAGAACCTCTGACCAAAAACTACTGGGAGTTTATAGTGAGAAGACATTACAACTATTTCCTTTAAATTCAGAAGTGAGGTGGGACTGTCTACTTCTTTTCAGGAGTAGCTTTTTCCATCATTACCAGGAGATTCTAGTGGTAAAACATTTAATAAACTGGTATAAAGGTTTTAAATAAATAAGCAATTATGTCATTATACAAATGTGTATTATCTGCAAAGGAACTCATGTGAATATACTAAGAATTTCTTAAAGTTAATAAGATATTTTATTAGATTTGCTGAATACAAGGTCAATATATGCCCCGGCCAGGGGCTCAGTCTGTTGGAGCATCATCACATGCACCAAAAGTTTATGGGTTCAATTCCTGGTTAGGGCACATACTTAAGTTGTGAGTTTGATCCCCTGTCATGGTGTGTATAGGAAGCAACCCACTGATATTTCTCTCTCACATTGATGTCTCTCTCTCTCTCTCTCTCTTTCCTTTCATCTGTCTCTAAAATCAATAATAAAACATATTCCCGGGTGATGATTAAAAATATCAATATATAAAAATCATTTGCATTACTATAACACCACAGACAGAAATGTAATTTTAAGAGGACATAAAAATATATACTATATGGAAATAAAATTAATAAAAGGGGTAATGACCTTTGTAAGAAAAATTTTAAACTTTACTATTAAATAAAAAGGCTTAGCCCTTGCTGGTGTAGCTCAGTGGATTGAGCATGGGCCTGTGAATCAAAGGATCACAGTTTGATTCCCAGTCAGGGCACATGCCTGGGTTGCAGTCCAGTTCCCAGCAGGACATGCACGAGAGGCAACCATACACTGATGTTTCTCTCCCTCTCTCCTTCCTTCCCCTCTAAAGAAAAAAAAATAAAATCTTAAAAAAAGGCCTAAATAGTGAAAAGACATACCATGCTCATGAATAGAATGTCTCAATGTCTTGAGCTCATGAATAGAATGTTTAAACAAGTCAATTCTATTCAAATTAATGTATAAATTCAATCTAATTCCAATGAAAGCTCCAACAGACTCCTGTGGAATTGGATAAGCTGATTATCAAATTAACATGAGTGGGAAAAGGACCAATATTAGAATTCATTTTTGAAGAAGACTCAATTAAGGGCTATATGTGTGTGTGTGTGTATGTATATATATATATATATATATATATATATATATATATATATATATGTATGTATATATACATATATACAAAGACTTTATATATATAAAGACTTTTGATGAAAGTATAGTAATTAAGACAACATCATTGGTACAGATTGAAACAAAAAGATCAATGATAAAGGATGAAAAGTATAAAAAGTAGACCCAGACTTTTTTTGATAGAAGTGACATTTCAGAGCAATGAGAAAATAGTAGAATTCTCAATAAATGCTGTGGAGGCAATGGGTTATCTATATGGAAAAGCATACAATTGTATCTCTACCTCAAACAACTTCTTTGCTTTTAGGAGATACATTTGAAATGCAAACTTTTACATTTTTAGAATTAAATATACAGGAATGTCTTCATGAACTTGGTGTAGAAAAGCATTTAATGCACATAATCCATAAAAGAAAAAGAATAATGAATAAAATTTGTTTAATTTTTTAAAATTCTGGTTATCAAAGGTACAATGAAAAAGTAAAATGAGCCATAAACTTGGAGATTTCTGTAAATCATAGAGTTAGTAAAAAAACTTGAATTCAAAATATGCAATGAAATCTTATATGTAATAAAATTCTATTAATCAATAATTAAAAGACAAACAACCTAACAAAAAATAGATAAAATACATGAACACGCAGGCACTTGACTAAAGATGAAATCCGTATGACAAATAAATATATAAGCAAATGCGTAACTAGAGAAAGAAAAGTAAAAACCACCATGAGGTTTCATTTCAAAGATTGAATAAACATCAAAAAGGAAACTTGGTGATGCCCTGGGTAGGCAAGGGTATGAAATAATAGAATCTTACACATTGCTGTTGAGAGAAATACTGCTACAACCAAGTTTGAGGGGGAAAAACTTGACATTATGTAATAATGTTGAAGACATGAATATCTTGTAGCCCTATAATTTCTCCTACAGGTACATAGAGAGAAATTTCCACTCATTTGAGCTGGAGGATATGTTCAAGAATGTTTGCCAAGCCCATTGCCAATAACTCTAAGCTTGGTGCTTTCCAAAGGTCATCAGCAGTACAATGTTCAAATAAAATGTTGCCTATTCTTACAAAGAATACTATGCAATTGTGAAAATGAATTAAGTAGACTACACATATAAGCCATTACGAAAAGTAAATTTTTGAAAAATAATTTAATATTTTAATAGTACTCAAAACCAGGCAAATGTAAGAGTAACATAAAATTCAGGTTAGCGCTTTTACCTGGGATGTAAAGATGGAGATGGAAAGAACCAAATCACAGAGGGTGTTCCAATGGTCCTAATAATGTTCTATTTCTTCAGCCAGAATGACATGATCATCTGTTATAATATTATCAATATATACAGAAACACATTGTATGATGCATGTGATATATCTATATAAATATATGATATCGTATAACATCATATATGGCTGTACAATACATCATATAATAATTAAAATATCAGTACTAGGCATTAAGACAAGTCTACTTCACCATTCAGGGGTCTTCTGGTTACAAAGGAAATAAAACGCAACAGAAGTTGACCTACGCAGAAAATGCATATGTTGGTTTAGGTCATTGAAATTGCTGGAAATGGTGGTTTAAATGATGTACTTAAGATTTAATCTCTTTGCTGTTTCTTACTTTCTCCTACTGCCGCCTTCATTTTAAATCTTTTTTGCAGTAAGAAGATAGCTGCAGTAGCTCCAATTTTATAATCTCTCCAATTTTATAACCTAAGTTGTTAGGTTCAAATCCAACAGGAAAAGAATAACCCTTACTTATGCTCTCACAAACAAAATCTTTGGGATTAGTTCTGACTGAGTTGGACTCCCCTGGACTGAACCACGCACCAGGCATTTGGGAACCACTCACTGTGATGAGCAGAGCAGAAATGCTCTCATGTGCTAGGTGTGTGCCCTGAGTTCCCTTGGAGATCCGTAGTGGTAAGTGCTCATCCCCCAGAAGGCCCACCACTGAGTTTCTAAGTGTTGTTTGCCCAAATTAGAATTAGGATGCTGAAATCCGGAAATCAGCAAATGGAATGCAGCAGGGAAAGGTGCCCATTATACCCACAAAAGCCCATTTAAATTCAAATAAATTATAGCTCAAATAGAACCTAATTACAATTCAGTAATTAATTTATGGAAAGACTGTGCATTATAGAGGTTAAGAGCTTGGGTTTGGAATTAGGCAGAACTGGGTCAAGTCCCAGCTTTCTCTATGATACTTTTGTAAACTTGTGTCTTTCTCCAATATGGAAATTATATTTCTACCTCACTAGAGTGTTGTTAGGGTCAAGTAATGTTAAAACTGAGTTACTACAACATAACAAATCTGCAGTAAATATAGACTATCTTCACCATTATTGTCATCATCATAAACTTTATTTTCATCATCATCATTATCATCAATACCATCATCACTAGTATTATCATTAATCATTAATATTCATTATTATTTATCATTCAATATTTATCATTAATATTCATCAGAAATATGTTTCTGTGGGAAGTAATTTTGAGCTTTATTTGGACCTATCAAAAAATATAAGTTTTCCCTGTAACTCATATTTCAATATTTTTTTACATTTCCCTATTATGGTACTTTTTACAATATATTATAATTGTGTTTACATGCTTATTATCTCAGCAGATTGAGATCTTCTTGTAGAACATATATTTAATCCATCATCACTGTTTCTCCTAGTATATCATTCCTTTCATACAATGGGGAAGAAGGGGGATTATGGCATAAAAAAGAATTCATATTGATTAGGAGTCTAATATGTATAAAATACTATCTAATGTCTATTATATACATCATGCTGTTTTCTTCTTATAAAACCAACATTACATAAGCAGTGTGTTATTTTAATTTTTAAATGACTATCTTTCAGTCATCTAATCTGGCTAAAATAAAGCATCTCATAAATTTTAGACCCAAGATTCTAATTCTGGTTCCTTTTAATCTCAAAACTACTCATTTTCACTCTACACTAGCATTTCTGAAACTACAGCATAAGGTCTTTGTGATTCTTCATATACATGTTTTAAGTCTATATGACCTCTGTGAATTTTTTTTTGTTTGAGTTTCAATGATGATATTAAAAATGAATACAAATATTATTAATGATAACTCATTGCTGGTATAATGTTTCAAAGACTCACATTTGAGTGAGTTTGGAACAACACTGGCATCAAGGAAACAAGTAAGAGACAGCCTTTAACTTTTATGACAGCGTCTCACACTCTGGCATCTGCAGACCCCCGAGGATCACCGCACTCTGCTTGGTAAATGTTGGCTGAATAAGCTAATGATTAAGTTCTCTCCAGAGGACAGATCTTTCTGTGGCAGGATCCAGGACTTTTTTCTTCCTCCAAACCCTATCTACTCATCAGTCAGTGACAACAGGGTCTCCTCAGGTTCATTTCAAGCTCTATGTTCCATGGCCTTGAGAAGGCAGGGGCTAGGACAGCCATGGAGAAGAACCTGGGAGATAAACAACAGATGTAGATAAATGCCGCCTTGCCTAGGAAGGTTAAGACCCTGTGGAAGCCTGAGTTTGGGTACCTTTATCCAATGTAAACTTTAGAAACACATTTCAATGTCTGTGCTACTACTCTGTGAATAGAATGATAAACGCCACAGCAATTGAGTGGCCCCATTATCTTCCATCCCTCTTTCATCCTGACTTCATTGCCCCTGATGAAAACAAAGAAAATCTGAGGCTTTCCAAAGAATGATTATCTTGTGATATATAAATGCACACACAGTCGTAGCATTTAGTCATATAACCCTTCACCTTGCACGCCAGTATTTTCTCACTGTCTTATTCCCTCCTCCAGAGAGGGGGGTGGAACAGCTAACTTTGGTTAGTGAGAGCCCAACTTTCATAAGGCTACACTTTCACTGGTGGGTGCGGGCACTGTGCAGCCCATCACTGCTCATGCTGGGCACGGGTGCTTGCTCTCTTGGAACCACTTACATTTATAGGGAGTGAGCTTTCCTTCTCTGTCCTCTGTTCCCATGAGATAAATGCCCTGCAGGAGACCTGCCATGTCTCCTCTCTCACTCTCCAGTAACCATGTGTGAGGCTGACCCAAAATTCTTTCAGCGGCTGGTTCTGTGTCACTGGAGTCTGTTTTGCTGACCCAGCTGTCCTCCTAGGTCTTATTTTGGAAAGAAAATAAAAAAGTTTTCATTAGGCTGTAGGTGTAAGCTACTTTCTCTAATGTTCAAGTGCCCTGAAGTATGGGAACAATTGGGCATCTGATTAGCCATTAGCAAAGCTAATATTTTGTTGCATTTAGCTAGCAATCCTTGTGTCTACTCTCTATTTTTTTGTGACATGGCAGAAAAGAGGAATGATGAGGCTTTAAGCCTGTAATCTTCAAAATCAGATTTTAAGGGATTATTTTCCTATGTCATGCTCTATCTTTTCTTCCTTAGTTGGTGTAGAGAGAGGTAAAGATACAAATGGATAATATTTTCTGGTAGATAAAAGTGGCCTGAAACCTTTGTACAGAGCACATGATAGCCAAAGATCACCCCAAAATATAAAATGCATTGAGACCAAGAGAAAGACACTAGAAAAGAAAGAATAACAGTGATTTATTGGGGAAAATTTCTCTTCAACATCCACTTATTACCTTAGTTCCTTGGAGCTATTTATACATGAGGGGCATAGAGAAAGTTAGCAGACCATCAGTTAGAAATATTTTTGGCAAAGAAAATACAAACAGCTATAAGAATATAAATCAAAATCCCTAACCCCTGCCCTGGCTGGTGTGGCTCAGTGGATTGAGCACGGGCCTGCGAACCAGATGATCGAGGTTCGATTCCCAGTTAGGGCACATGCCTGGGTTGCAGGCCAGTTCCCAGCAGGGGCCAGTTCCCAGCAGGGGGTGCACAGGAAGCAACCATACATTGATGTTTCTCCTCCTCTCTCCTTCCCTTCCCCTCTAAAAATAAATAAATAAAATATTTTTAAAAATTCCCTAACCCCTAACATACTGAACACAGAACTCACCGATCTAAACACTGGCATTATTGCTGATTTTAGAAAATCTAGTATTTTCAATCATATTTGACTACACACTTGTAATATCACTATGTGGAAATAAATCCAGATGTGAAGATATTCTCTCAGTTAATGGAACTATGTGTAATTTTAGGAACTAGTAAGTTATTCATGCAAAATTAATGTGGCCACTGAAGTTGTCCTGCAGAGAATGGAATTGAGAAGTTGATAAAAATGCTGACACCTAAATCTTATAAAGTCACAGTTTACTGCAATAAATGCAAAAGGTGTGTTTTGGGTAAACATGCTCCTCAAGCTGAGGATATTCAGTAAATACAGCTTTTTAAATATCCACAACCAAGGATAAGAAGAAAGAAAGAAAAGGAAATGCGGGAGGGAGGGAGAGAGGGAGGAAAAGAGGACTGTTATGGTTTATTTGAGTGACAGCTGTTCCTTTCTGCATTTTCCTAAAGGACATGAAATATATAAACCTAACATTCAACCTGCAGATTTTAGACACTGACAGTGTTGGGTTCCAATGATACCTTTGCCTGAGACCAGCTGAATATCCTTAAAATGTAGCTTTCTCTTCTTTAAAATATGCATTATCGTATTTATTTCATAAGGTGGCTTATATGATTAAACAAATTGACAAAGTCCCTCTTGCATAACCAGCTTGTAACAAAGTTTCATTTCCCTCCTTTTAATCTTACCCTCCTAAAATATTCTACTGGACCACAAAATCAAAAAAAAAGTAGTTGTTCAAGTAATATTGAGTGAGTGTTTTAATATCTAGCGTAAGCCTAAACTGATCTTACTAATATAAAACATAATGGTCATAAGCGAGTTTTTCCAAGTAGTAAAGTTGACCACTCATAGAAATCTGGTTGTAGAGGAGCCAAGAGACTCCTGAAAGAAAATAGAATGAGGACCCTTACATGGAGGCAAATGTAAGATCATGAGATAAACTTCTTACAGAATGCTAGGACATTATTTTACTTCTAAAAATGTTGGGGTGGTGGTCACTTTACACTCTTCCAGAAGAAAACCCCCATGCTTCTCTGATTAAAGGATATTTGGGTGCCAATGTCTAAGAAATAAATATCTAAGTTGGACATTATATACAAGTTGCTTAGGAACCAAACTATAATATAATATGTTTTTTTCTAGGACTTTTAATAGTTCTCAAATGAGGTACCAAGGTTCAAAAATCAAGAGGGTTTACATAAAAGTCTGGATTTGGGCTTTACCAGAAAAGGTAGATCACTTATATTTGGCTCACACCCTAAGTTGACCTTTGGATCAAGCTGAAGGATCCTCCCTTTAAATAGAAATGGCAATTTCTTTCTTTGCTAGAGAACCATCCCAGACTGATTCGCTAATTTATCCACGCTCAGCCTTTGCAGGCCCATGCACCTCTCAGTCCATGGGAAGAGAAAGTCAGGTAGACAGGCTGTGCTCAGTTAGGAGGTGTTCTGAATGCGTCAGAGGGCAACAAGAGCTCTGATGGATGCCCCTGTACCAGAGTGTATTTTTAATTAAAGAGGGGGCAATATCTCCACCACTGCCAGGAACACAGCTTCTGTTTATAAGTTTTCTAGAAGAGTCCACAAGTCGTTCCACAGTGTCACAAAGGTAGGTAAGCCGTGGCCCTCAAGAGATGATGCAGCAGGAGTGAAGAGTGGCCTGAATATGTGCAAGAAGATGCCCGAGAGAAGATGCCAAAACCAACTTCTAGAAAGAAGTTGCAGAAACCAGAAAATGGGACCCGCTTGTAAGAAGATATATGACCATCATCCACCTGCACTTAATAAACCTCTGAAATGTGTCCTTGGTAGAACTAGCTGCAGGCACTGGCATCTCTGTTTAAGCCCATGGGAGTGACAGCTAAGGAAATGCAGAGTATGAAGCAGTGAGTGGCAGTTGGCAGGCAAGCTACTAGAGTCTTATATTATTTTTGGACCCCTCTGCACCATTACTTTTGAATAAAATGGAGAGGAATGAGTGTTAATACAAGTGTAGAATTACACGACAATTTCTATTTGTGTGTAGCCCTGCCATTCAGGCAAAAGAGGTAATAATCGCTCGGAGATCAGATTGGCTCACTGGAGCACAGCAGTAGCAAAGAAAAGTCCAAAATGATTTACACAGAGGGAAGAAAAGGAAGGCAAGATTGGCCTTTTTATATTCAGCCACGTTTTCTTCACTTAGTCTTACTAGGAGCTATTAAAAAATTCTATTCACCAAAATATTTGATCCATGAATTAATTCATGAG
This sequence comes from Sturnira hondurensis, assembly GCF_014824575.4. Taxonomy (NCBI): domain Eukaryota; kingdom Metazoa; phylum Chordata; class Mammalia; order Chiroptera; family Phyllostomidae; genus Sturnira; species Sturnira hondurensis. Next base: position 6,092,866 of record NW_028073411.1, read on the forward strand.
GGATAAATGAAGACATTTTTAATTTCTTGTGAAACTGAGGATGTGAATTATTACTTTCCATTTTTAAGATATTCATCAAAATTACTTTGAAGAAGGGTTCCGTGTTTCAAATGGCCGACGATCACCCTCGTTCCCATCCCTGGCAGTCCACGGACCAGCCACCACAAACACCCAGAGGGCATCTCTCATCACCAGATACATGTAAGGATTTATGTATCCTTTGTACATGTGCTAATATCAATGTCAAGTGTATTGTAGTGATTCATTATTTTTGCTTCTTTAAAGAATTCCAATTAATTTAATAGAATCTAAAATTTCCTCTTTCTTCCACATTTAATCAGTTTATCTATATAATTGAGTCACATAATTACATTCAATAGCACATTGTTTGGCACACAAAAAATAGGAATGAACATGACTGGTTCTTCATAAACCCATACTCAACTGGATAGAAGCTGTGGTATTTACTGTGCTGAGGGCAGTAGTCTGTATGGTTTATTGGTGAACGGAAGTGTTGGTTAACCTGACAAGTTGGCAGGTTGAAAAATGTTCAAGAGACCCTTTTCTGTATTATTTAGTCTTATGTGCAGATTCATAAAAGGCTATGTGATGGAACAAAAGCCAATGGAATTCCTCGTTCACTTGAAAAACCCACTGCCTAGAAGCATCTGATATATAATAACATCCTAATTCATATTTATTGAATGAACAGGTGTTATAAATATACATTTCCATGTAAATATAAAAATCTAGGTATCTTCCCTAGGCACATACCTTTGTTTTCTTTGCTGCTAAAGTATTTACGTTGCTTTACAAATGATTTTGCTAATTGAAAAATGCTGGAGTTATTGACAACATTCCAAGTGCCAATAATCCAACACCTAATTGTTAATTTTTTAAATGTTATTCTCCAAAACATGGATATTCTCTTTATCAGGGTTATTGTTAAGTTTGCCATTTCTCCATGCTGTGTTGTTATGACCTGGCCACTGCAATTCTTCCCATTAAAAAACATACGAGGGCATGAGCAAGACAGAGAACAGAAAAAGTGTCTATCACTCTGCATCTAGCACACTTTGCCCCTCCAAATCTATTGAATGAATAAATGAATGAACTGTTCTGGATTGCAGATACGCATCCCTCAATGCCACACTGGTGACACCAGCTACAGAGCCATGAAACAGACCTATATCCTCATTTAGAGAAAAAAGGAAGAAAGAGACCTTGATTTTAAGAAAACTCATCCATACAATTCCATAATGTGATAGGGCAATTTGAGAGTGGTTGCCACGGTTCCGAGTTATAAAAAAGACCTGCAAGTGGCTTCATGAGGATATGATGTTAGCGGCATAGGATCTGGGTGAGAAAGTCATGAAACTCTCATAGCGAAAGGCCTTGGCTGGCCCCTGAATTAGCATGTCTGGCCTCAACACCCAAACTTGTAAGGCAGTTCTAGAAACAATCCAATGTTAGGTGCCGGGATGCTTGACTTGTGAGGAGGGTAAGAGCATCTTCACTGTCCTCTGCCATGCCTCTCACATCCCATCCAAACTTTCTCATCCAGTGGGTGCGCATTGGGCCACAAGAACAAGGTGCTGAGTCATCACCTCCAGAACTGGGATCTCTCTTCAGGCCAGGAACTGGCATTGAGAGCACTCACTAGTAACAATTTGTATGCAGATTAAACATTGTCCTGGGCACATGTGATTTCACATTATAAAATCATTGGGACCCACCTTGAATGAATCAGACCTTTGCTATCCTACCTAAGATCTCGGTATTTAGCAGATCAAAAGCAGTTGGAGGGGAACTTAGAAACAATGGAACATTTCAAAGTGAAATAAGTAAGTCAGTAAGTTTACAGAAAGAAAAATAAGAGTTGTGCTCTGATGTAAATAAAGCTGAGAAACAGGGCAGCCCATTTCCAGCATGGAACAGGTACAAATTCATCAACACGACTTTGGAAAGTCATTTCTTTGCAGCATATTTTCATTATTTAATATCAACAAAACAAGTGAGCAAAATAGAACCAGAGACATGGAAATAAAGAACAAACTGACAGTGACCAGAGGGGAGGGGAGGTGAATAACAGGGGAAAGAAGAAAGGGCAAGTCAAGCAACAAGAATAGAGGACTCCTGGGTACAGACAATGGTGAGAGAAATTGACTGTGGAAGTGGGGGTGGGGTGGGGGCGGGGGTGGGGGCGGGGCAGAGGAGAGCAACAGGGGAAAAGGTGGGACAGCTTTAATTGGACAATAAAAGTAATTTGAAGATATGCTAAAAAATATGAACCAGGGTAAATTTCTACATGATGAGGGATGTCTGTTTTCACGAATTAGTAGAAACATATCTCCATATAAAATAAGACCTATAACATGATCATTCGGTTTTCACATTCATTTCAGATTCTCTAGACATCTGCCCTTTTCCATGACTCTAATACTGATGATAGCAAGCACCCATTCCTGAGCTTTTAAACTGCACCAGGCGCCCTGCTGAGCCCGCTCTGTATATCCTTTTCTGATTCCCTGAACAAACCCTTCTAATTCAGGCATTGTTCTCCTTATACTGATGAGGACACCACAACTCAGAGCGGTTTAGTAATGGGCCCACGTCATAGAGCTGAGAAGCAGCAGAACCACCGAAACCCAGCTTTGTTTGACATGACACCAAAGCACGTGTTTTCCTATCGATTCTGCTATTTCAGCATAGATACTCCCCAAGAGCCCATCACAGGCATTTGGGTGATACTCTGAAACATGCTGGGCCCAGACAAGAGAGGAGCAAGTGACACAAAAATGTGTGGACATTGTGAAGCGCTTTGACTTCTAAGGCAGCTATGCAGGAAGCTCTAAGAGAGCTTTTCAATTCATACTTGTTAGTATTTCCATGTAGTAGCTTCCGTAACACTACTCTGTTGAGTAGGCAGATAAAAAGGGCCCCTTTTTCGTGTATGTGAAATAAAATAAAAGGCCTTGGAGGTGAATTGACATAACACAGAAGAGACATGAAACCCTATTAGACACTGGACTTGGTGATACAACGAGACTTTTGTTTTTCTCTACAAACCAGTGAGCAGGCAGGTAACCTGATACACGGCACACCTCCACTCTTCATCCTTCCTCTTTCGAAGCAGGAAAATAGAAGGAAAACAATCTTTATAGATAAATTAAAAATCTAACTAAAAAGCTAATTATAAGTGTATTTGTTTTGTTGGAGGTGAGGCACATCTATTATCAGGAAGATAATTAACTCGGTCTGACAGATCTAATAAAAGGATGAGTTTAGCACTGGCTTAGCCAGAAGCCAGAGGCAAGCAATTCTTATAATTACTAGTTATTGTAACTGGGCTCAGAGAAAATGGGCTGTGATATTTAAACAGTAATGTTAATTCGCTTTTAGACCTGTCCTTTTTTCCAATGCAAGACTAAGTAAAAGACTTATGAAAGCCGCCAGAATGAGAGTCATTTCATCTATAAACTGGAGAATTTCTCTGAACGGATAATGGATGTTCTTAGAACATAAATGTTTTAACAATCAGTGAGCAATTAAATAACTTAACCCGACTTTGCAATGCATCAGAGGAAGTTATCCAGTCTACAGTGACAGGTCAGACCACTCTGGCGTGCCCCTGTTTCATGGTCCCGTTTATCAACGTGCACAGTGGTGCTTATCACCGGCTGGCCCTTGAATTGAGGGGATTAAAAATAATAATTAAATAAAGAGCATTGCAAATAGATAATTGAGAAAACTGACTTTCTAGCCAATTGCTTGCTGTGTTAAAAAAAGATGAGGAAAATTTAACAATCAAACAGGTAGCACACACAGGAGATGAATGATTTCCATTTCTACCTGGCAGCTGCCCTTAAGTAAAGCTTGTCTCAACATTTCACACCAGACTCCTTCCTGGAGCCAAACAAATCAACCTTTTTAAGACTGGAAGTTACTCTTTAACTGCTCTTATAATAAAGGCTGTAGAAATGAGTAATAACCAGTGTCAGAAAATAAGTTCATAATGCACCAAGAAAAGCACTTTAAAGTAAAATACCTGATAGTCAAGCACACGTTTTATTCTGTTCCACAAATATGGTGATAGAATCAGCCCATTACATTTGGTAAATATGTTGTATAATTTCTCCATATAATTTCCTGTCCATTCTCTCTGTTTCCAAGGTGAATATTTAACCCACCAGCCTAACTAATTGCATTACAAATACTTATATAAAAATGCTAACAAAGTTTATGGCAAATAGTCTTTCTCCCTGCACTATTCAGGGAAGAGCGGCTTCTGGTTAATTTTTTTCACATTTTCCTTGGATTTTCTTCATTTTAAAACATTTTGTTTCATTTTCTGAGATATTATAATTAGGAAAGCAAGTTTGACATAATGTCTTGCTTTTACCTTTGCACTAGGGAATTATATTCCTTTTTTTTTTCAATTTTTTTATTTAATTATTTTTCAAGTACAGTTTTCTGTCTATTACTCCCATCCCATCCCATCCCCCATCCTCCCCCCTCCCTCCCATTTCCACCCTTCTCAGTTGTTGTCCATGTATCCTTTATATAGGTTCCTCTAAATCCCTCCCTTATTTCCCCTGAAATTCCCTCCCCTCTCCCCTCTGGTCACTGTCAGCCTGTTCTCTATTTCAGTGTCTTTGGTTATATTTTGCTTGCTTGTTTGTTTTGTTGTTTAGCTTCCTGTTAGAGGTGAGATCATATGGTATTTGTCCTTCAACACCTGGCTTATTTCACTCAGCATAATGCTTTCCAGTTCCATCCATGTTGTTGCAAAAGGTAGGAGCCCCTTCTTTCTTTCTGCAGCATAAAAGGGAATTATATTCCTTAATGAGGAAAAAAGTAGAAGGGCAGTTCGTGAAGGATGACACTCTGTTCCGACGTTCTTCCTCTCTTATCTGCATTTCCACTAATATCTCCATTGACTCCTACCTCTAATCCTAAATGGTTCGGCCTCATATTCACTGTATCGTATTCTTATTACAGGCCTTCTTGATGCATTTTCAACTAATACACATTTATGCCTGTTCTGTGCAACTCTATCTGACTCATGTTAAAATTAAGTAATCTGAGATATTTTAGGCATTTGTATATTTTTACACTCTCCTTTGGATTCTAAGCTGTTAAAAGTCAAGGACTATATCAATTACTTCAATTACAGAGCAAGAATCTAAAAAGTGCCAACAAGCTGTTGATTGTCTATAACTAAGGTATCAGGGTAAAAGAAATGTAAAATATTGAAACACTTCCATAGCACAGATAGGGTCCTTCTTAATTCTTCTTCTCATTATTCTTGGTACTGCCCCACTGTTACAGATTTGAAGCATCAAAATGAAGACTTCAGCTTTTCTGGTGCTAGTAAGGCAGTAGTCTTTAAATTTATGAGTTTTTAAATAATTTCCCTTTATCCAGATGTCCATGAAGTAGACAATCTGGAACAGATATTATATTTTTTCAAGGTTCCATTCCAGGTCATTGGTGGGAATGTCCCAGTGGCAATGGAGCTTGACAGATGGGGAAAAGACTGATGGGATAGGAGACTCCAGCCTTTCTCCACAATGGGCAGGCGGAGCACATGCTTCATTTCTTATGATTGCCAGGGGTCACTGTCTAAAGGGAGGGTTCATCTGCCTGAAATTGAAGCTGAATTGACTATTATGTATATAGTCTCAGGTAGGAATGCATAGCCTTGTGTGGTAGGAGAAAGTTGTTCAGGGGTGAGCGCTAAAACCCAGCACTAAGTCCTCATCCTAGTCTTTCAAGTACAGCATCATCAAGAACAAATTAAATCAGAGGACCCGAGCAGGTAGGAGATCCCTGTAGGTAAACCACTTCCCTGAAGAGGTGGCAAAGACATTCGTTTTGCAAAATGTGACAGCAATAGAATTGAGCTATTGGATTATCGGATTACCATAGGAGAAGGTGCGGCACTTGGAGAAGGCCATCTCTTTACCTGAGAGTGGGAAGATGAGAAAGGAAAGAATGTAAAAGAGGAAAGGCTTAGATAGGTACGAAAAGAAAAGACCTGCACACAGGTCCTGACTTGGCTTCCACCCCACCCTTTTTTTTCCCCCGGCCATTGAATGCAAAGTGTAAGTGATGGAACAAGACTGTAAACACTGAATCAGAGAAAGAAAAAGACTTAAATGAGTATGTTTTCTTGTCATTTCCTTTTAGAAACACATTTGTGAATGTGTTGGTTAAAAGAAGGAATCTGGAAGAGCCCGACCTCACTGAAATTTTACTGAAGCCACTTCATCCTCATTTGAGAGGCAGTTTCATGGGTGAGGCCCTCAGGAAAGAGGCCGGCTCATTTTAGCTGTGATTCATTAGTGGAATCAGTCGGCAGAGGTGGGGCCACACTGCCGACTCTCAGTGTTAAACAAAGGCTGCTCATTTTTATGATTATCCATAATTCCTCAGACAACAGGCCTGTTTCCACAAAGCTGCTCAGGATAACTGTGCAATTCCTCCTCGGCTTTTAATGCAGTTCAACGTGGGGGCCTTAGGAGATCGACTATGGCCCTTTAAAAACATTCTCTGAGTTGTGGTGCGTAATTAATCACAGCAACAGAAGAAAAATATATTGTTCCCTTGCTGAGAATAGCATGATTTCTTTGCTTATGAATTGATCCCTTCAACATTCCTCATAGGAATAAGTTTTTCCCCTTCTCATGCAAACTGGCTCTAAACTACAGATATGCTAATCCATCTGTAGGAAGTTCCAGGGCTCATTGATTGTGGGACGCATAGGTATTCATCTACTTTAGACGGAAAACTGAAAGAAGGGACAATTAATGAAGTCAACCTGCAGTTATTTTTCAAAACTGTAACATAAGCAGTGATGAAAAACCCCCAAGGCTTTAGAGTTTGGATTTGGTTTGGATAGGCTCCTGAACTTTTGCAAATTGGATTGATTTGAGGAAAAATAAAAAATATTGCATTTTGCATTAGCGAATGTACACACTACACCTCTCACGTAGAGCTTATTTCATTCAGCTTTCAGTCTGAGGTGCTTGTGTGGTGGTGTGACTCTTTTTGTGTGTTTGGGGGATATGATCTCCCCTATTTGACTGCAAAGGCCTTTAGAAAGAGCTGTGCCATGCACCATTCCCACGCTGCTCAGTCAGAGCAAACACCCTCCATTGCGTGCAAGTCATCCATACCTTACGTCTTCAATAGAACATTCAACATTCATTCACTTGGAACAAACACTAACTGTGCATCTACTAAGCATCATCCCCAAGGCTCGGGGAGCTCACAATTAGTAGAAACCCATGATCATTATTTAGGGATAATAAATAAATGATTCTTTCTATTGTCAAGCTTGTTTTATGAACCAATGAGTTGTTGAGAAGAAATATTCCCNATCTCCCCTATTTGACTGCAAAGGCCTTTAGAAAGAGCTGTGCCATGCACCATTCCCACACTGCTCAGTCAGAGCAAACACCCTCCATTGCGTGCAAGTCATCCATACCTTACGTCTTCAATAAAACATTCAACATTCGTTCACTTGGAACAAACACTAACTGTGCATCTACTAAGCATCATCCCCAAGGCTCAGGGAGCTCACAATTAGTAGAAACCCATGATCATTATTTAGGGATAATAAATAAATGATTCTTTCTATTGTCAAGCTTGTTTTATGAACCAATGAGTTGTTGAGAAGAAATATTCCCATAAATACATTATCTGCACTATGCCCCAAATCTTTTTTGAAATAGACAAGATATACATATAAAATAAAAATATTCTTCATAGAATAATCCATAGTAGAAATTCCACTAAAATATACTGGGCATCTACAAAATGCAAAGGAAAAAGCTAAATCTGTTGGTAGCACAACAGAGACTGTTAGAGACTTCAAAGAAAGCAGCAAGAAAGGTCCTTCAAATATGCATATTTAATAGTCCATGACCGTTATAGAAACAAACATTCAGTGAAGTTCCAACTCTTGAACACGGCTGATGTGGCCTCCATGCTATGAACCCTTTTCTTTGGTCTCCCTAGTCTTTATTGTTCCTATGCCCTGGGACTCCAGGCATTCTGACAGCCCCCCAGTTCCTCAGAGACACCAAGTTCTTTCTCACCACTGGACCTAGACATACTCCATTGGTTTTGCCGGAAACTTCCTCCTTTGCCATTCTATTCCTTATTCTCAGGCTCAGACTTCATTCTCTTTCTCTTTCCTTATTTCAAGATCTGTGTTCATGTATGAAGGGCCCCCCCTGCAAAAAACCCCCAAACACCCTGTACTTCTATTGTCATAGTACTCAATATATAGCAATTTTGGTTAAAAGCCTGTCTTCACTGATTTATTGTGAGCTCCATGGAGACAAGATTGCATCCCTGGCAAATAGCATGGAGCTTAGTACTCAATATGCGCAGTGAGTATGTGTTATATGAATGGATAGGGAATACATGCTCTCTCATCAAAATTCAACAGAATTATTGTGTAACAAAATTTATTTAATATTTTGTATATTGCATATACAAAAATACACATTTGGAAATTTTTTATTAAGAAAGTGCTTTGGGGTTTCTCAGTGACTTTGGTCAATGTTTTGAATGGAAAGAGTCCTTTTGCTGCACATAGTTAAAATTAAAGTGTCTTGTTTCTTTGTATCAACATAGTTTGAACACTGCCTTCTTTATTTTTGTAGGGCAATTTACAATGCAGAGCAAACATCTTTAATATGTCTTTGCAAACTCCTACGCCTTTCTAAATTTGTATCACCTTCCAAAATGTTATCTTTTGCTATTTTAGTGTCACGAAAAATCTTTGAGTTTTTATAATGCAGCGTTTTTAATGGCATGACTTCCATTAAGAAACGGCCATTTTTTCATCATACCCACGTTCTTCATACATGTTGATAAATTTACTTCATTAATTTCCTCTGGCTTCTTATCCAGAGTGTCTGAGTGTGTGATGGTATCTACTACAACTTGGAAATCACTGATACAGATGCGAAGTGGCACGTTGGAAAGCAAGGGTAGAATGAGGGTAAAGCCTTATTTCTTAGGTACAATGAATTGTCAGAAAAGGTTTTTTAAGGTTCTGTGAGTCAGCAGTGCCTTCAGAAATGGTTGCTAGGCTTTTTCAGGTTTACAGTATTTAGCAATATAAATTCCCAGCAGAAATCAACACAATCATTTCAAATCTATGTTGTTTGGACCAGGGAAGTTCATGGTTAATAGTGGTCATTATCTGAGAGACCACAAAAGTCACACTCCCAGTAACTGGCAGAGAAAAATTTTATATTCACGTCTTTTTGCCTTGAAATTTCATGCTCTTTAACCAATATCAGACTGTTTATTCATGGTTTTGGACAAGCCTACTGTAATGAAGACCTTATTCATAGGTTCAAATTCAAATTTCACCATTTAATATGTGTATGGTTTTCAGGATAATAGTAACCTACTTCAAGTGGGTTTTGAAAGTATTAAAAGAGATGAATAATGTAGATAAAGTTTCTAGTTGGATTAATGATACTTAAAAAAACTTTTACTTGGATCACAATCTTCCATTTCTTGATATTAACAACATAGTAACATTATAGGTATAAATATTACATCTTAATAATTTAAGATGGCAGAGATCTTTGCTTTATTCAATATTCTATATCCTAAGATCCTAAAATTGTGCCCAAAACACAGTAGTTGTTTAATTAAATTTTATTGAATGGATGAATGACTCCTCCCACTAGTCCTAGTTCAAAGTCCTCATTCTCTATCAAGACAACCTGGAGAATTTTTAAAGCCTTAGAATGATTATGTGAGAATGAGAATAATGTTTACACATTGTGTGATAATGCTGATGTTTTATCTCAGCCTTGTTTGAGGAACTGAGATGAACTCCATGGAAGAAGTCTTCATGGAGAAGATGGCCCTCTGAAAAGCTGAAGAGCTCAGCATTATATATTATGGGATAAAGATGGCATAGACAGGGGGAAATGTAAATCACATTCAAGAAAAGAAGCAAAGGCTATAACTAGAAAAGTGCCAGGGTGAACACATCAAAAGGTCAGAAGGTAGAAGAATGAAGTGCAAATTAGGGAATGGAGAGTGAGATGGATCCAGGCCAGTGGCGCAGGAATAACACTATAAAAATTTGATGCCCTATGGTGCTCTCTGCATGGTGCTAAGACTTGCAGGATTGAAAAATTTTTCTTGCATGCATTTTAAATGCTTTGATTTGTACTTAATGATAGGGAACTTGTATATGCCACTCAGTAAAGATGGATTTGTCCAAGGCCCTGCTAAATCAATGCATATTCACTGAAATCTCTTGTCATTGTTCTGTCAGAGAAAGCTCTGCATCCATTCGGCCACATGGAGATCTGGCGAGTCTGTGTCTGTGTTTGTAACCAGCTGGGACTTTTACTGTCTTCATTATGCCATTTATTTTATCAGTAGACAGTTTTCCCCCAGTCTTTGTTTTCCTTGGTGGAAGTTATGCTCCTTTTGTTTCTGTTATAATAGAGAACAAGCCATTTCCTTTTCAACATCAAGAAGCCCATCAGTCATGCACTTTGACTTATAATTTTGAGTGCCTTTCAGCACTTTTAGGACCAAGAAAAGATGACTTTATTCTGAGCCACAACATTATGAGGGCAAGAAATTCCCTCAAGAGGTCATATAATCTAATCCTCTGACTCCAATTGAACATTAGCTTTTGAAGAGATCATCACTTATAGATAAAATCTTCCTCTTTGCTTTATATTCATCTGACATTGAAGGGGGCTATGTTTTCTGTGAGCCTAAAGGAAGAGAAAATGGCTTTCTTCAGGCCAAGGAATTTCACTTCCCTCTTTTACTAAGATTTACAACCTGGCAAAGAAACCTGTAAATGGATCATCTCTGTAAGTCACAATTCTTACTATATCTAATAGTTGAAGGGCTGGGTTGGTGTATTTGCTTTCTTTCACTCCATAACAAATTACCTCAAATTTATCTAAAACAATATATGTCATTGTCTCACCGTTTCTATGAGTCAGGGGTCCAGGAATCTGGGTGCTTTGCTGAGTCTCCTCGGGTTGAAATTCAGGGGCTGGCTGGGCACGTCATCTCTCTCATCCTTGGTTCAGCTACTGGCATTGAAAGTTTTCAGCTGAAGGACTAAGTCTTGCTTCCCAGCTGGCAGTCACCTGGGGGCTGTTCTTATCTCTGAAAGCCGCCCACGATTCTCAGCAAGCTCTATAACATTTCAGATTCTTTTTTTAAGGCCAAAAGAAAAGTCTACTTCTGTTTCCAGAAGGCCCTCTGGTCTTTTTTTATGAGCACAGCTTATTAGGTCAGGCCCACCCAGGATAATCTGCCCTTTGATTAACTCAGAATCAGAGATCTTAATGACATCTCAAAATCCCTTCACCTTTGCCTAATCTCAGGAGTGATATCCCCTTATATTCCCAGGTTATATAGGGCATGCAGAGCACAAGAATCTTGGGGACCAATTTAGAAACATTTAGAGGTGCAGTAACCCATTGTGTTAGTTTTTGATGTTTAGACGCTGCCTTCAAATTTAGTAGATTAAAAACAATAATAATTATTTATAAGCTTATAATTCTAAGAGTTTTCAATTTGATCTGAGCTCAGCTGAAAAGTTCTGATCATCTCAGCTGGATTTACTCACACAATTGCAGTAAGTTGTTGGGTTGACTTGGGGTACCTTGGTTCCAGATGGCCTCACATTTCTGGTTGGTAACAAGACCACCTTTCTCCAGAGCAGAGAAAGTTTTCTCAGTTTTCTTCACAAGGTAGCTGAGTTCCAGAAGTAGCAAGAGGAATACAAAGCACCTTTCAACATTACCTTCTATCATATCCCCTAATGTCACTTTCATCAAAGCAAGTTACATGTCCAAGCCAAGGTTCTTAAAGTGAAGAAATATAATTCCAATGGTAGGAGTTGAAAAACAGTATAGCCACTTTAAAAAGTCTGCCATGCCTATCAGAAATGTAAAGGCAGTCAAACAAGGTATAAAGAAGTCCACTGGGATCAACAGTACCACAATGAACATAAACTCTATTATCGTAAAGAAGAAAATCATTCTATAACTTATTTAAAAAAACTCTTTAGTTCACCTTTTCAAATTAGACTATTCTATTTTAAGCTTGGACTTTTCTATATTTATTTTAATCTCTCTTTTTCTTCTGCTTTCTTTTTAACATAGATTTCCCCCTGAAAAATATGTTGAAAGATATGAGGCACTATTTCTCCATTACCTCCTGAAAGATTTTGTAACTAACATGCACCCTTATGACCCTTTCTCATTTCATCTTCATTAAAAATTAGGATATACAATTAGAATATGTAATGCAACTCAAATATATTCAAAACCAGCCAGGACTTGGACCTCGGCTCTAATGACATTGAAGCCCTCAGCATTCAAAGGAAACTACAAATGAATCAGCAAATTTAATGATCCTGCAGGCAGCTCTTTTTGCGATGAAAGACTACAAGAAAGAATGAAAATCAAACAGAAAAAACGGTTAACGGGAGGAAAATATGTGCATTTGGTTTCATGTTGTCAATAAAAGTAAACCAAAGTAAGGAAAGCAGGAGGACAGAGGAACGCTGATATTGTTTTAAAGGGGGTTCTGTGACATGGGACCTAAGAAAATAATGTTCAAGGCGAGTATATGAGCATGAAAGAGAGGGGAGGCAGAAGCATGAGGGGAGGGATGAATAGTACAGCAAAAGCAAATGTTTCTCTTACAGGTGGTTAAAATGCTTAAATACATTCCCCACTACTATACTTAGATTTCCAAAGAACCATGAGGAGGACTTCATATAGACACACCTTCCCCTAATACTACCAGCAGAATTACTTTTTAAACACAGGTATGTGTATCATTTACTTGCTTTAAAACAAAAACAAAAGCACTGATGGTTCTTTATCATCCATAGAGTAAAGTTCACACTCCCTGGCTCTTCAAACAACTTGGCTATGACCTAATGTGTACAGTAACCAACTTCCACATCTGTCCCTGGTATACCTAAGATAAGTTATTTAACATTTCTGTGCTTTTCCCTTATTTTTTCCACCTTCACCTGGAGGATTCGTTATTATATTCTTGGTCAATTTTCCAGGCAATAGTACATCTTTTCCCCCCATCATTTGCACGGTACAAACTATAGTTGTGGTTGTTTTTTTAATGGCATTTATACTTCTGCACAGTTAATATGGGTTTATTACTCTTTCTTTATTAGATCATGAATGACTCTGGGACAAGGACTGTTGAACTTGCAGCACAATGCCTGAAACATAGAAGGTGCTCATTTGGTGGGAATAAATTAATGGATCAATCATTCAAGAATAAATAGATAAAGTTGTTGATGTGGTATGGGGGAATCAGAGTCTAACTACTCTAGCCTTCCAAAAAACTAATGGATCACCAGTAGTCCATGGGACTCCCTTGGAAATCACCTTTATATAGCACTCATTTATTTCAGCTGGTAAGAGTGACACCAACTAGTAAAGGAAGCCAGGTGCTGGGCTCAGTAGACTCTCTAATCAATATTTTGGGGGTACAGGTTAAGTTGTCCTTTGATTTAAGTGAGGTGGAGAATACCCATACACTCCCTGGACTAAAACTGATATAGATCTCTGATACGGGAACAATTTTTATTTGTGTCCCTTTTCACTAACAAAGGTGTTTCGTTTTTGTGTTTGTGTTTTTTTGATGATGAATTACACAGTCATCCTGAAGCTGAACTCATTTATTAGATTTATGTATCTAATCCATGCGGATATTTAAAAAGCATAGAGTAAACTAAATTTGAAAAGTAGAACATGAAGGAATTAGAAGATTTGAGTTAGAAATGAGAATTCAAGCACTGCCGCTAACTAGATGTGGTTTTTATTGGGCATTTAAACATTTAATTTGCTTCAGTTACATTATCTGGAAAATGAAATAGGGGAGGGAGGAAAACAGTATAATATGATACTTAAGGTAAAAAAAATAAGTCAAACTTGATAGTACAAGGTCAAGGAGAAAAAAACGGAGTACAGAGAATTGAAACAGACAGAACATCCTCAGTTCTTATTGTATTCATTACTTATTTTATGTGTCCCCTTACTAAACTTTTTGCCAGAGTTGCAAGCAAATAAAATGTGGCCTGCTTTGGCTATCTCATCTTTTATCTCTAGTGAAGGTGCAAATGAGCAATAAAATGGTTACCTTGATGATAACAGAAGAGAGAGAGTGAAACAGCAGAGGACCGAAGCAATCCATAAATGGCATAGTAAGGGCCAGGCTAACCGAATGGACTGCAACTCACATTGTTTGCTTCAGAGGAGGAGGAGAAGGGAAGTGACATGTACACATTATTCCAAAAAGACCTTCTGGGATTAGTCATGTGAAATCCAGCCAGTAGTTTTCTCAGAGGTTAATGAATGACTTGTCCAAAATCAGAGTGCAAGAAAAGCGTATAGCTCACCAGTTACTACATTTTCAGCCTGAGTCTTCTAATAAAGGCATATTGATATCTGATCATTCCCCAAGCACATCATGCCGTTTCAGAACTTTGCACAGGCCCTTGACAATATTTGCATCGCTTGATGGACTTCTTCTTGCCCTTCCAAGGTTAGGTTTTATATTACTTTCTGCTTTTTCCTTCTCTTCCACTTCAATTTACTACAACACATGTATCACCTTGTATGGACTCAAGAGCAGTTTGAAAGTTTGCTATTTCCTGAAACCCAGCCAGCACTTTTTTGCACACTTCCATGGTCGCACGTCACTCCCTGGACCGCTAATGACATGAACTGGGGAATCAAACATATTTGGACTTGACCTCTACCATAAGCCAGGTATCCATGAACATTTTTAAAAACTTCTGCTAATATTCTCACCAAAATAAAAGAAAATGGTGAAAATAATGTCAATGTCATAAGATTGTTTTGGAGATGAAGTGAAATACTGCACACAAATTGTTCACCACAATGCCCAGAAGTCAATGAAAGCTAATGGTGTGGATGATTTTTTTCACTAAACTCTTTAACAAAAATTTCATTTTCTTCTTTTATTAAATTTATTGGGGTGACATTGGTTAATAAGATTAGATGGGTTTTGGTGTACATTTCCATGTGAGATGATTTATAATATTGTCTTGTGTGACTATCACCCCTAGATCAGTCATGTTCTGTCACCATAGATTTGATCCCCTTTACCCTTTAGTACTATATTTAGTGTCTCTAGCACCTTTCCTTGGTGTTGGTATCAAATATAAAGTGTTTGAATTTTTCACATTATCCCCCTATCTTGCTTTGTGCACCAAATCAAAAAGAACTGAAATGAAATTCTATGATTATATTAAAATTAACACCTGGAGAAATGTGTATGAATATTGTCTCTATGGTTTTATCTGGAGAAAATATCCCAGGCCACCTAAGCGTAAGCCTGTCCTTAAGGACACGGAGATACAGATGGGTAGCAATGGGAGTGCCGCGTGCCCCCCACCAACTGGCCAGAGGGGAAACAGTCTTTTCTTAAAACTGCAAACATGTGAGCATGGCACCGCAAGAACAGTCCGTTGTTTTCCTCTCTGCGATCGGTGAGAGACCATTTCTGTACAACACCTCCTCTCCCTGCAATGCACTGCGTGCTTTCTTCATTCCCTCGCACACTGATTTCTTCCCCCTCCTCATTCAGACTGCTTGAGAACATTTGCCAACATCATCCATTGTTCCAGAGCAAGTTGAAGATTATATTTCAGAACTGTGGATAGCAGATCGTGTGTGTTCTCCAGTTCCACCTCTCCCTCCAACCCAAAGGCATTCCTTCTGTCAGTGCCTGGCCATCCTGCCTCTACCCACATTGAGAGAACCTATGAAGAGAAAAGGTAGCATATGAACTATTTTCAGCACCACTATTTCCATACTGGTTTTGAGATGATAAAGAGGAAAACCCAGGTCAGGAATTGGGAGGTGGAGGAACGCTGTTGGGTCTATGACGGAAACTGAAAGAACAAGGCTACAGGGCTTCAGTCACAACAGCTGAAGATAGCAACAGGATAAGCCTAAAAAATCAGGTGTGTAACCAGATCATCTTGAAACTGCTTTACAACTTTATTTGTATACAAGTGATATTTAAAAGTTTTCTATATTTTCCCCAAGGGCCATATTAAAAACTTCAAAGAAATATAAGCAAGTATGATCAGCCTAACAGAAAACATATGGAATTGGGATAGAAAATGGGGCCCAGGGTCTCATTCTGCTATTGTGGTGTAAAGAATATTTCTTCATTGTCATACTCCTAAGCTTCTTCATCTTTAGTATGAGATGTTAACCTAGATAACATATTAATTAGGGTACACAAATTTCTAAAAACTGTAATAAATAATTGTATTCTGAAATGTTTATGAACTTGGATAGAATTTTTCACTTTTGCAAACATGTTAAAAAAAATCAGGACTAACAGCTTCCGAACTCCTCAGAAGCATTAAAATTGGTAATTCTATGTAATCCTTTTAATTCAACTATTACTCTATTATTTAAGATAGAACTGAGTATGTTGAGTTCTAGTTTATAATAATAAAAAATTAGCCCTGGCTGGCGTAGCTCAGTGGATTGAGCACGGGCCTGCGAACCAGGCAATCGCGGTTCGATTCCCAGTCAGGGCACATACCTGGGTTGCAGGCCGGGTCCTTGCAGGCTAACTACCAGCAGGGGATGCACAAAAGGCAACCATACATTGATGTTTCTCTCCCTTTCTCCTTCCCCTCTAAAAATAAATAAATAAATAAATAAAATCTTTAAAAAAAAATTAGCCATTAAAATGATAACCCAGAAGTAACTTTTCAGAATGAGCAAGTAAAAACAAAGATGGTGATAAGAGTCTACCTAACATGGACTCCCAAGGTGATAAGAGTCCTGCAGAATGCTTCCTATGGACAGACATCATATCCACTCTCATATTAAGCCAATTATTACCAGGGTTTCTAACCAGATGGTCAGCAATCACACGCTTCTTGCTGAGCAGTTGTTGAAAGGGTGCCAAGGCAGTTGTGTTGTTCTTGTGATCTTGCTAGATGTTGGCCACCTTGTGCCCCATGTGACTTACGTCCTGGGGACAAATGCTGGTCAAAGCATGGTCACTGAGCTGCAAAAACCGCATGACCAGGAAGTGCATCTTCAACTGAAAGACAAAGGTAAATGCATACAATTTTCTAAACTCAATAATGGAAACCTACCTTTTTAGTGATATTGCTAAAGGAGTTAATGGGATGCTTTTTAGGGACCAGGATATCCAGATATGTTTCTAAAGAAATGTAGTGGAATGGGCCACTTCATTTTCACCAAATATTATGAATCAAGAATACTCTATTTATAATACTTGTAATTGGAAAGATAGTTGAGCCTTTCACTTGACATTGGTGGAAATAGCTCCCAACTTTTTTTAATCCTCATCCAAGCACATGCTTATTGATTTTAAAGAGAGAAGAAGAGAGGGAGAAAAACATCAATGTGAGAGAGAAACATTGATCGGTTGTCTCTCACACACCTCAGCTGGGGACAAACTCACAACCTAGGCATGTGCCCTGACTGGGAATTGAACCCATGACTTTTGGTTTAAAGGACAATGCTCCAACCAATTGAGCCATACCAGCCAGGGCAGCTCCCAACTTCTAAGAATCTTATTATCTTCGATCATTTAATGATTTTCTTTTCTTTTTTTTTTACCATACTGCACTTTTTTTTCAGATGGCTCTGTACTAACAGCTGCATTGTCAGTCAGGTATTAGAAAATTTAGATTCTTACTATTTATAACTACCTGGACTACTGTTTTATGCCAGTAGACAAGTCATTAGCTTTCTTGAGACTCAGTAATGTAAGCTGAGGAAACCAGAGGGCTTTTTATGTCTCCACTAGCCTTGACATCTATGGTTCGTAAAAAATAAAGAGTGATTTCCACACATTGAAACTTGTTGAGATGGCATATTATTTGTCAAAAGACTAGAAAATTCTTCTTCGAGCTTGTGAAGTATTGGGAAGGAGGAAAGTGAAGAAAAGGGAGGGTGTATATATATTTTTCTGCAATATTTCAATGAAACTAATAATTTTTTACTTCTGTTTCATTTCTGATTACAAACATAATCAATCTTCATTGCAAAAGCATAAAAAGTATAGAATATCATAATAATAAATAAATATCTCAAATAACTATCAACGAAGAAATAAATACTGTTGAAATTTTGAAATAGAGTTTTCAAGTCTTTTTTCTATTCCATCTCATATGCATATATCTTTAACTACTCATGTTTATCTTTGATGAAATTGAAATATCTCCTTACTGTTCATAATCCAATTCTATCATTTGGAATTCACCTTGAACTTGTTCTATGCCATTAATTACTTTTCAGCAATATGAATTTAAATAGCTGTCCCTCATGCCTTCATACGTATAAACACTAATGTATGTACTTAATCATTTTTTATTGTGAGGTTAGTTTGCTCCCTACTGTTACCACTACAAGTGATGCTGAAATAAATATGCTGATAGATAAATACTCTTGCAAATAACATATTTTAATGTAAATTCCTAAGAGTGAAATTACTAAATTCAGTGCCAGAATGGACTTTTAGGACTTCAATACTAAGTGTATTGAAATGTTCTTGGAATGTATTTAACATGAAAATGATAGGGTAAGGAACTTCGAGATGTGCAGAGTATCCCGGAGACCACAGAAAAGATCTAACTCTCATCTTAATATGGGAAAATCTGTTCCAGAGTAAGTAAATAAATTTCTCCACCAGTGATTGTTGAAGCCTAAGATTAGAATAGGAGTCTAAACTCCAGTCCAGTGTCCGTATGTTCAAAACCATGCCTTTCTCCTTTCCCCGACAAAGAATTTTCTTTGTTCTAATTTCTTTTTACTATTGTATTTGTAGTGACACACTGGAGAAGGCCACAGAAACAAGAGTGTTGGCTGTCCCTCCAAGGAGAGTGCGGGTAGAGGAAGTCAGTGTGCTGTAGCTATCTGTGCGCACCCTCATGCGATGGAAACAGACCCGGACTCAGCATCGCTCCCGTGCTTTCTGGAGGCAGAGCTACCCAAGCGAGACAGTCCTTTCCTCCCCCTGCAGCTATCTTATCAGTTCCCTCTCCTGATCCCCTGTGGATGCAGGGGAATTGTCAGCATAAACCGTCCGTAAACAACTCACTGGGCTCAAGTGCCAAAATTAAGCTTCTTAATTTAGCACTTTGATTTGAAAACCTACGTCTCTCTCAGTTCCGCGTCAGGTATTTATAAAAGTTTTTACTTATCTGACGGGAGTTCAGCCTCTTTCAAATAACTTTCCCCTCCCACTGGGAGGCACTCACCCAGTCACTTACCTTGAAGCAATGAAGAAAATCATCCGGTTGGTGAAGGTTTCTGGGAATTGACAGAAATGGAGGAACTCCGAGTGAGAAAGATCCTGATTTCCTAGAATTCAACATAGAAAGGCAAAAATCATCCAAGGAAGTCACTGAAACCATTAATGCTTCCTGTTTGGATCCTGGGCTCACATGGTGTATCTAAGGAAAAAGAAGATTTCAACCTGAAATTCACATGTGTTGCCCACTCACAGCTCCTATGTGAATCAGAGTCAATGAAATTAGAGCTAAAAAAGATGGTGGAGATAATCTGCTTTAGTCTTTCAGTGATGCCAGTGTATAGGACAATTAGGCATTTAAATTCTGCATCTTTTATATCATAGCTATAAAGGAGATATTTAATGCAATTATGCCACGTGCTTGCCATACTTCAAATGTCCTTTTAATTATTTAAGAAAAAGTTAATAATCTTCAGTATGTTTCTGTGAACTGTTGCAGTGTATTCTTGTCTTTAGACATATAGAAAATTTTAATATTGCTTAATTACATTTGATATTATATAAATACTGTATAATGTATACATGAGTTATTTTTTGCTTTGCTTCTGAGAAGTGAATATGAAACTTAATTAATATCTAAACTGACCTTTATAAACTGTTTTTTGTGTATGTTTACTTGTTCTTAATTTTCCAGTTATATTTTATTTATATAAAAAGTGGCTTGAATTTCTTCATGAAATAAGTAAAATGTATGTCAAATTAACTTAGATGTCTGGCATTTTAGTTCAATATAAGGTCTTAAGTTACTGCAGCATTAACCAAAACCTTTGATAACTGGATTGTAGAGTAGAATAGGGAATAAAATAAAATCTTAAATAATTTGAAATGGCTTTGAACAAATTAAAAAACATGCAGTTAAAAGAAGTTTGTATGGCCCTGGCTGGTGTAGCTCAGTGGATTGAGTGTGGGCCTGCGAATAAAAGGATCGTGGTTCAATTCCCAGTCAGGGCACATGCCTGGGTTGCAGGCCAGTTCCCAGCAGGGGACTCACGAGACGCAACCATACATTGATACTTCTCTCCCTCTCTTCTTCCCTCCTCCTCTAGAGATAAATAAATAAAACAAAACAAAAAGAAGTTTGTATGGTGTATCTAAGGTATCACTCTATTAATCAGCATACTTAGATTAACCATTTCTCACCTACACTTAGATAATTAGGTATTTCTGTATGATAAGGAAAATTTGCTATCATAGTCATTGTCAGTCTTTGGTAGAATCATTTTGCTGAATTCACAGGTTTGTCTTAATGGAAAAATGTATCAAAGTGGTAAAATATATGAGTGTTTTTTAATCTAGAAAGTAGTCTTTCTATATCAATCAGTACTTTGAGCAAAGTCAGTGGGAAAAGCAACAACGTGTCTCACTATAATTATTTGCCACACTTACTGTTCATTTATTGAGTTTATTATATGAGAATCAGTGATGATAATAAAGGTCATACTAGGGCAATCATAGCTGCATACAAATTAAACAAGATCAGAATAGAACTCACAGAGGGGCTCACACTGACGTAGCATTGAGTCACAGAAAATCCTTGGAGCTGGAAGTCAAGAAAATGTGAGTTATAATTCTAGCCCCACGTTTTTTCTGTTTGGCATTGCGAGAGTCACTGTCCTGGGTGAGCCTGTTGTTCTGTGAGATAAGGGTGCTGTGGAAAGTGGTCTCGGGACTGAGGAGTCTACTGACGTGTATCAATCGAAGGAAAAAGAAGGAGGAGGAGGAGGAGAGGGAGCAGAAGACAGAGGTCCCATTCTGACATTTGGAAATGAACAGTAGGGAGACAATGAGCTTCACAGAAGTGGAGAGCATAAATTTGATTAAGCACATGATGTAATATTGAAAGCAAAGTGACCGTGTCTCTGTTGATTGCTGAGTGACAGGCTCCCCGGGTGGCCCTGCTGGCCCTCAGAAGACAAACTGTATTAGCAGCCAGCGGGGAACAGACTGCAGGTCAGGAGCAAGCCTTCCTTAGCCACACTTGAATGACTGGATAGCAGCCTTGTCAGATGTGCCCCTGTTCCGTGCTGAGAACAGTGATAGACATATGCTGGCCATCTTCCCATGCGTTAGTATTCTAGACATTCAGGAAGAACGTCTGTAGTTCAAGAAGTTAGAAGCCAGTTATTGGATACGCTCAGATTTCTCTAGATAAGTTTGCTGTTCAAACACCAACTTTTAATGCTTGAATATTGAAACACACCTATGGTCCTCCCTGGTGACCACGTCTTTCTCCTTCTGAGCAGGCAGCTCACAACTTCTTCCTCAGACTGAGTCCTAAAATTCTTGCTAATTGTTTTTGATGTTCTGGCTTATATTCTCGGTGTTGATAACAAAGAGAAGTTCCATTGTCTTTGAAGCAGTCTGTTCAAAAGGGATCCCTAACATGTACTTTGAGATGGAAATATCTATCTCCTTATACTTGCCAACCAGCACAAATTTATATATGAAAACTCCTGATGAGAATTGAACAGACATATCCTGTTCACAAATCAGCACATACACAAACTTGGGGACAAGGAAAGAGAAAAATGAGTCACAATAAAATATAAATAAATAAAGCTTTAAAAGAGTAATAAATAAAGAGAAATGCAACTAAGTTTCAAGCAGAATTGCAGAACTGAGAGAAACTTAATCACCATATCAAAATCCCTCAGTTAATAAACAAGGAACCTGGGACTCAAAATGATAAAATTACCCGCTCATAGTCAGCCATCCAGCTAGTAATAAAACCAGAATTAGAAACCAGATCTCTATGACAGATTTATCCCATTTGAAATGACAAAATCACAAGGTCAAGACTTTATATGATGGTATTTTTTAAATACTCTTAGGAAAATTAATAAAAGATACTCTTTTGGGAAAATATGTTATGTCATTCATATTAATTTTACAGAAATGCACCTTATAATGAAGTGTCAGGATGTTCCTTAGTATATGCTTTTTTCACATTGGAATTATATGATGAGACATTTGCATAATTAAAACTTCTCTGGCCGGTGTCACATAGTCATCTGCTACCTGTAACCATGAACCAGACCCTGAACATTTTTCTCCCTGGGGAATTCCAAAAGGTGTTATTGAGTATGGAAGAGAAATAAACCCAAGGATTCAAATATAGCAGGGCTCAGAATAATAAGATGGGCACCACAAAGTGAATTCTCTAATAAAGTGATCAAGAATAAGATATGTTTAACTTGGCTACTCATCACAATGACGTGTTGCAATTTGTTCCAGAGACTGGGAAAGACGACGTGAATGGATCACTAAGAATTCATCACAACAGCTGGAACACCAGCTTCAAGTTCTCACCCAAGAGAATGCAATGTATAATCGTCACTTACATATATCTCCCAGATATATGTACACATACAAATACCAAAATGAACTATGCAGACTAATATATATTTTGTCAAAGGAATGATATAGAGAGCATAGAAAAGCCATAAAAATAGGGGAATAAAGAAAAACAACATTTGAGCAGGATGTTCCCTGGGCCAGAGAACTATTTTACACATGCTATTTGCACATAATTACATTTCAATTTCTCAATAAGCAAGTAAAGCAAATAGTACTCCCACTTTGCCAATAAAGAGGCTGGAATTCAGGAAGTTTAAACAACCTTTCCTAGAACATACAATATTACAATTGGCAGAGTCAGAATTCAAACCTCTTCTGAAATTTAAAAATGCAGATATGGAAATAAGGACATATTCCATGATGTTCCTGAGGGATAGAAGCACCAGCTATGAGAAACTCAGACACATATGTATTAGAGTTTTGAGACCCAGCAACACTGGAGAGAAACAATTAGCTTGGTGGGGCATCAGCAGAGGCTGCAGCCATGATTTCTCTTGATGTTTCCCAAAGAATTGCTGCATTGGAAGGAGACCAGTCTTCTCTGTTTGTAGGATAACATGATTCTATGTTGTGAAGGCCTGAACTTTTAGATTTAATGGGTTTCAAATCATGGTGGGACTCAAAGGGGATATATGAAGCACATTCATCATAGCGGTAGAATAAAACAGCACTTTTTTCATGAACATTTTCATGGTAAGTTGTTTTAAGACAGTCTAAACTTTTGGCCCATGTAGTCAAATAGTCACCATACAACTACTGATCATTAATTTTAGCTCTGGTATAACAGACTCATTCGATCCTAAGTACTCACACTTTCTATTTTTGCTTGTTGTTCTTGTTGTTGCCCAAAACAAACAAACAAAATCAAAACCTGAAGTGTTTGAAAAAAAATGTATTAATCCCAATAAAACAACAGAGAGAAGCCAGCTCCAGAAGACTCTCTGAGGAAGGGTGCCACATGGACCAACTGTGCAGTTATTTTTATAATGAAGCTTAGTGGCTTTTAATTTTCAAGGCATCGGGTGGGGAACTAGGTCCAATAATGTCCCTTCCGACATCAGACTATATGATGGAAAGTATTATTGTAATGCAGTTTATATTTAAACAATATTTAATATAAAATACAAAAATGTTTTAAGTATTTTACACATTTGAAGGTGACTTCTGTATGTAATTCAATTTGTATATATTCTACAATCTTCCCATGTCTCATTTTTCCTCTTTTAACCATGTCAATATGATTATTAGAAGCTCCTTAACCAGGAGGGCCGAGGTTAAAGAAAAGAATAATTATGAATATCACTTTAGATACTGCACTAATAAAATTTTAATGGAGACAGTTGAAATTACTGGTTGGAAGCTTCATATCTCCACGCACACTTTCCTCTATTAGCAGGTGTAATTGAGAGTTAATCTATGCGTGAGTTCCATGAGCCACTTCAGAAATGATGATGTTTCTTTGCACTTAAATATTTTTAAATAATCATAAGATATTTTAAACTATTATCTGTGAGTAGATGATTTGCTTTAGATTCCACTTAAAATGCAATACCTTAGTCCTATATATTTTCCTTAAACAGTTGATAAATTTGAACTTAGAAAATGACTTCTAGAAAACCAGCCATTCCAGGAAAAAAATAGTAGCAGGAGAAAAAGAAGAAGGAAAAATATTACCATAAGCAGGTAGGTCTAAGATTTGAAATACAGAAGAATTTGGGAGGTAGCAAATATTGGATAAGCTCTCAGAAAAATCAAGGGAAAAAGGTAAAGGAATTCCAAGCCTACTGAACACAGGACACATTCTTCTTAGACGTTTTTTTCTTGTGGCTTTACTGGAAGGCAAGGTGAGTTTGATGACATAAATCGGAGCTCCTTCTAAACTCAATGGTCCTGTGCAAATCATTTCAAGCCTCTTTTGCTTAAAAAGTCAATTGCACATGATTTCCTGCCTTTGTGCAATCTTTATGATATTGCTGATGAATTCTTACATGTGTGGTAGTGGAAAAAAGTCATTTCTGTTTAGACCCAAGAAAGATTGCCATCAAATGCCCCTCTGCTGTTTCAAGCAGGATTTCCATGAGAACTGTTCGAGAGGCTGGCAATTACATCACAGAAATTCACACATAACCAAGGCAAAAGAAAAAAAATTACCTTTCAAAACTCTAAAATAATCTCTGAATACAGTAGTGGTTTAGAATATTGTAGACACACTGAAGCCACATTGATTTATATTCCACTGTTATGAAATTTATAATGGTTACTTGACAGATAGATCTGGAAAAAAAGTTTTTCATATCATTAGGTAGTATAAACAACACGGCTGAGATAAATCAAGTGTATGTATTAATTTTGAAATATTAACATGGAGGCAAATGATTGGCCAAAGTCATCTACTACTAAATAGGGTCAACACTATCTTGAATTTTTTTTTTCCTGATCCTGGTTGCCTTTCAGGTTTTCTCAATATCATTGCATCAAACCAGCATCTATCATTCTCCGTGACAGAAGTCGGTGTTGGTATTTCCATGACTCCACAAATTGAAACCCTGGAACACACCCTGTCCTTCTCATGTACTAGACAGCTCTCGCGCCTGCCTGCATCTCCCTGTGGCCACCGTCATCAGCACCACCCCGGTCTAACCACCGACAGCTCTGGCCCTGCTTCCACAATAATTTCCTCACCATTCTCCTTTCCCTATCCTTTTTCCTCACAACAGCTAGAAATAACTTTTTTAAATGTCATCTTCAATCTATGCCTCTTAAATTCTTTATTGACTTCTTGTTATTCCTAAGCCAGAATCCTTTAAAGTCACCTTGAAGACCGAACTTAGTGTCTAGCCCTGGCTATACCTTTACCCTCTACCTGAAAACACTTTTCCTTTATTTGGGGGTGGTGGTGAAAGGGGTGTAGAAGTACTCATCCCTGCACACCTGCTTCCCTGTGATGAGCACTCCACTTCGAGTAACATGCCCAGCCTTCTGNAAATGTCATCTTCAATCTATGCCTCTTAAATTCTTTATTGACTTCTTGTTATTCCTAAGACAGAATCCTTTAAAGTCACCTTGAAGACCGAACTTAGTGTCTAGCCCTGGCTATACCTTTATCCTCTACCTGAAAACACTTTTCCTTTATTTGGGGGTGGTGGTGAAAGGGGTGTAGAAGTACTCATCCCTGCACACCTGCTTCCCTGTGATGAGCACTCCACTTCGAGTAACATGCCCAGCCTTCTGTGTCGCCCTCATCCGCCTGCTGCCTCTGCCTCTGTTGACTGGTTCTGTGCTCTTCTGAAGAAGAGACAGGCATTTAATGTGGACCGTCTAACACAGGCAATAAAATTTTCTTTATTCTCAGCACTCCAGTCTTATGCCTTCTGCTGCAGATTTTTTTCCATGCTGTTCCTCCTGCTGTGGACACACTTCCCTTCATTTATCACTTCTCATATTTCAGCTCAAGTTTTCTTATCTATCTCACTGCAACAAACTCTGGTTTTAAAGGCTCTTGCAGCAGGGCCACCCTTACCACTATAGCAAGGTCGCAAGTTGTTTTTTATCATGTTGAGTAACATCGATCTCTTGCACTGCTCGAGAAACCCTCTGAAGGCGGGAACTACCTGGGTTTGTTCTACACTGAATCTAGAACCAACTGATGCCGAAATATGTGTTGATAGGCTGAACGACTGAGGGAATGTCAAACAGTCTTACATAACAATTTAAATGATAATAAAAACTTACTTTGATATCACTCCCTCTGACTACGCACACCGTAAAGCTGATCAAATAAGCAGAACTCTAAAGTTGGAAGAAACTTTGGATGAATTGGTATTCATCAAATTCTTTATAATTCAATATTTTTATATTTTTATATATGATTTACCCTTACACGCACTATGTTACATTGCCAGGGTTCTACTTTAGGTAAATAATTAAATAGGAGGTATGTCAGAAGAGAGGGATAGGGAGCAATGCATCAACTGATTCATAAAATATTTGCTAATTGCCTACTTTGTATTTGGACATATTGCTAAATGTCTGACAGGTGAGCCTCATTTTTTTTAAGAATGAAGATAATGTCCATATCACATGATTACCATTAGAATTAAATGGGAAGGTAAAGTACATGAAATTGCCCCGCATATCACCTGTTCATTGATCTCTCAGTGATGACTTTTTGCATTTATTGCATAACACTTAACATTATTTTATTTTAGTTTATTTTAGTTTATTCTTACAATAACTAAGCAACAAAAGAATTATTTTCATTACTTCTGCTTTATAGATCAAAAATTGCAGGCAGTTTAAGGGGCTTGTCTAATGTTACCCAAGAATTAGAAAAAGAGCTTATGGAAAAAAGTTAATTCTCCTGAATTCTACTCTACCATATAATTATTTTAAAGAAGGGATACTTGGCCAAAACTTAAAATGGTACAACCTAAGTACTGTTAGGAGTCATAGTTATTCAGTAACTATGGAGGTAACATTGGGCTTGTGAACCCTTCTGACATTTACAATCAGCTGAGATAATGCCTTTTTCTAGACTTGAAAGATTTGCAAGTAAAATAGCCTCTGTAATTAAATAAAACAAAAAACAAGTAATCTAAAACAATAACTGTACCCCATTTCAAAAGCAGGAGATAAAAAAAGTAAGAAATAAAATTCATTCACACATTTTGCATTTAATTTTGTTCTTTTTCTATTCATATTTTGAAGGCGCTTCCCTTTTTATTGTATTTTGCACGTTTGAGTGCATTGTGGCCCTCCCTCTGAACACTTCTGTCTTGCCAGGTACTCCACACACTGGCTCTTGCAACGATCACCCTGCCTCCTCCGACACTCCCAGTACTTAGATGTCTTCATCATTTGCCCTAATTTTCACTGGCATCTTCTCTGTACCCTTAACTTGTTATGCACTTGCTGAATTTGTGTGTGTTTTACACAGCATTCATTGCCAAGACATCGGGTTCCTTCCAGTGATGAAAAACACATAGAAAGAAAGAATATGTATTGCTCCAGTGAAAAACATCTACGGGGTTAAATGAATTCATTAACTGAAATTCTCAATGGCTTTCTGTTCCCCCTTTTTTCCCTAATCTTATCTGCCATTATTTAACATCTCCACGTGTGCATTTCTGCCTTCCTTTCTCAACTATTAGCTGTGCTGTTCCAATCCCTTCCTTCGCTTCCTCCTCGGGACTGCAAATGCAGCGATGATAGAAAGGCAGCCAGGGCATACGTCTGTGAGTGTACGTGCACGTATTGTGTGCTTGTGTACCTGTGTGTGCGTCCCACCCTCGAAGATCAGAAGGGAAGATACATAATCATAATTAAAAATACCAATAAAAAAGTACAATTTGTTTCTTTTTCTCATGATGCTTAGGCAAAATCTACTGGGCTGAACCACAAGCAATTTCCAATATTCAACTGTTTCTGACCATAAAAATGCCACTGTCATATTGTTCAATCTAATAAAAGCACTAAAACACATCTGTCAAAAAGTAAAAGCTATTCTCCCCCAACTGGACTCAATTGTTTTGTCATGATGAACTCAGATGACTGAATCTCACTTTTTAAGTGAACTAACAAAAGTGACCTGTTTGGGCCCCCTGGAGAACCATTTTCATTTGCCCAAATTTTTCTTCCGTTGCTTTTTCACTCACTTCTGGATTGTAGTTAATATAAGGTCAAAGGATAGTGACCCGCTAATCGGCTACCTCCTTCTGCCCTTCTCCAGTGAAGTGGGCAAAGGGAGAGAAATCTGCTGGCTGCAAGCCTACCACTCGCTCTCACACTCCTATCCGACTGCCTCCTGCCTGTCTCTCACTGCTCCCAGACAAGCTGAAGCAAATATTGTTGTCGTTGTGTTGTGTTGTGTTTTTTCCCCCAACAGTCAGGCAACATTTATCCTAACCAACATTTACCCAAATCGATACATTTTAATTGAAACTAATGGCAGTTAGCTTAAACCAACAGATTTTTCACTGGCCTAAATACATTAAATCAATGTATTTCTCAAAATTGCTATATCTTATGTAAACAATGAATTTTCATTTTATCCCGGACACATTTTTATTCCACTCTAATCAGCCAAGTTAAAGAGTCAGACTGAAGTAATAGATTTTTTTTTCATACCAGCCCCAAGATCTTGAATGAAAGAAACATATTCATCACTCAGATATATGAATTCAATTTAATGTAACAGACATTTATTGAGCACCTACTGTTTGCGAGATACTGTGTGTGACGCTCTGGAGGGTACAAAATGATTAAGATGGAGCTCCTGCCCATAGCAGCTCATAATTTTGTGGTGAATGCATCTATGGACAGAATTAATTATAAGAGAAATAGTTAAGGAAATGCAGTTGCAGAAAGTAGTAATGGTGACTGAGGGATTCGGATGTGAAGAAGGCCGCATTTCTGCTCCGCACCGAAGAATGCACACCTATCGTGGGAAGAACATGCTAGGTAGATAGGACAGAGGCAGCGATGCATTAGTCAGATAATACCAGATACTATAACTGAAGGTATAACTTAATTTTAGTTGCTTAACAGAATAGAAATTAATTCCTCACTCACGTAAGAATCTATAATTGAGAGTCAACTATTGTTAACTTGATGTTTCTAAGCTGAACAGTCTTTCCAACTGGTAGGCTGAGCCTTCCCTAGAACTTTGATTACTCTGTATCCAGCAAAAGAGAGGGCAAAGAGTGTGCAGAAGATACACCTGCTTCTAACAGCCTTTGCTGGGAGGTGACACCAATCCCTTCTGTTTATGTTCCATGGGTAAAAAATTGACTTCACTGCTTCTACCTTGACACAAATGGACTGAGAGATGTAGACCTCATCTGAGAAAGCCCATCCTAATGTTAACTGTACACCATGGAAGGAACAACATGACCTTAAGTGGACATCCGGCTACTCTTTCACAATCAAAAATACAAGCTGAGAAACACAGAGGGTTAGCAATATGGCAGAGAAGATGCATGATGAATATTTTAGGAGGTAGGCAAGGCCAGGATATAAAGAGCTCTCTGCCCCATCCTAGAGTGTTAATTGCACAGAAATGGGAGTCACTGTTTGGGATTAGTGTTCTCGTTTGAAACAAACAAACAAACAAACAAACAAACATAGAGATTCCCCATGCCCTCCCTGAGCTGAGAACAGAGTGCGAAGTCAGAAGCCCGCAGTCTGGAAGAGAGCTTTCACTGCTACCTGGACATAATGGTGTCCTGATCTTCAACTTCCAGCCTCCAAAACTGTGAGAAATCATTTTCTGTTGTTTACAAGCTATCCATTCCATAATAAATTGTTATAAGGGTCCAAATGGACTAAAACAGACCTCCACTTAATTTTCTCATCAGTAAAAATGGAGCTCACAGTGTTGCCTTCACAGGGTAGTTTAACTGTGATTTATGTCTGGCTTCCCCAAGAGGGCAAGAGATTGGCTTTATGTAATCATTCCTCTTAGAATAAGAGTGCATGTTGATGTCTCCTAGGTTAGTAGTAGACAGTGAGGTAGCCATCTCTTGTTGAGGAAGTACACAAGGTGCATTACATACATTATTCCTAATCTTGACATATTTAAAACACGCCTCCCTTTAGGATCCACTATACATAGTAGTTTGGCTCTCACATAGCCTTGTCTCCCTGCTTCACTCATCCTATTGAATTTCAGCAGTATCACTGGGATAGGCGTAGACAGTCTAGGGGCTCTGTTTTTGGGAAGGTGTACCTGTGCCATATTGGCAAAGCTGGCAATTGCATTTCTAATGGGGCCCATGATTGCACTCAGCCAATGTGCCAGCATTTCAAGCAGGGGGCCACCCATGAGAAATTAAACTAAGTCTCCCTTTGGCAAGAGCCCCCAAACGATTGTTTGACCCTCAGCTGGGCATTATGGTCATCTCTTTGAGCATTCAATTACACATGCACAGGATTACTCACTGCTTCGCTGCATACCTAAATTCACTCATAAATTGGGTAATTATGATTTATTGAATATCACCAGGTCTGCAAAGCTTTGGGTCTACATTTTCTTCCTGTCAAATTTGCAAGGGATAATAAATGTGATATTTACATTGGTCATAAGTATGTATGCATTTTTTATTTATGAAAAATGTCACAAAGACTGAGATCTGGTTATTGGTGTCTGGAGATCACAAAAAAGGGTCACAGTGTAGTATGCCAAGGAAGAAGGTAAGGATGCTTCCCATTCTACCCCAGTTCCCCGCAACCCTTAAACAGCATTAGTGAAGAAAACAGCTCTTCCTGATTTCTAAGGTCCCAATGCTTTGAGGTAGAAGCAGGTACCCTGGGCTGGCCAAGTGTTCAAAACTGAGACAGCTTGTGGAAGGTATGGCTCACTGTGAAGAGCTGAAGAGAGTCATGACTCCCTTTCTAAACAGGCTGAGTTTAATAGAAAGTGTTAGATTAAAGCTGATCACTGCCTCGGCAGAAGTACATACAGTCTCCACATAGGGACCAATCCATTGGCAGAACACCAACGATGAGTGGAAGGACCAAGCTAGTGTGACATTAGGAATACTACTCCATGACCAACAAGTCTGAGCAAATGGTTTCTTCCTTACCTACTCCCTTTTGTCTTCCTAATATTTGACAAAGCTTTGAAAGTAGGGGGATAGTAAGATAGAATGAAGGAGGATAGTGATGGCCCATCTCAACCTCAGATCTCTTCGAGCCATGGTTAAGTGTATATTGGGGGAAGTGATAAAATAATAATAATGAAAATACTAATTATTATCACAGGAGCTAACACATACTTCTTTCATTTTATGTCAGGCAATATTCCAAGTTCTCCACACAAAGAGTAAATTATAAAAGCTATGTAATGTCGTTTTTTCTCAAAATTATCTACTCTTGATTGCTGACGAAATGGAGCCCATTGGAATTTGAGGGTTTAACTCAAGAAACCAAAGCTAGTTGGTGGTGGCTCGGATTCAAATCAACAGAATCTGGCTCCAGCATCTGCACTCTTAACCTTGAATTCAAAATCGTAACCTGGACTGAAATTTTAATAATCAAAATGTCCATGAAATTTCACATTTTGAAGGATGTGAGGAGATAATTTGACAGAGCAAGTTGGAAGACATACATTGGAGAAAAATTAAAGTATCTCATATTTATAACTCAACAAGTTAAAACTATTTGATAAATTCTCAATAAATTGTTTTTTAAAACAATTTTATTTTTTATTTTTAGAAAGAGGGAAAAAGGGAGAAACAGAGGGAGAGAAACATCAATGGTTGTCTCTTGCGCACTTTGTACTGGCAACCTGGCCTGCAACCCAGGCATGTGCCCGGGCCAGGAGTCAAACCAGTGACCCGTTGGTTCACAGGCTGGCACTCCATCCACTAAGCAACACCGGGCAGGGCTAGAGTCATATTTTAAAATGAAAACAAATTACTTTAAATGTAGAAATGCACCTTTTAAAAAAAGGAAAACAAAAATCATTTAATTCTCTTCCCTCTCGGGGCTAGACATTAACTTAGTGGTATAGCCTCTCAGTTTCCTTTTTTACATGTGTATGAGCCCATGTTCACGCATGTACAAATAAATTGTTCTTAAAAAGTAAGCGAATACATGATATACTACATACATGTTTTATACATATGTGTGTGTACATATACACATATACAGGCATACAGGGTGGGGTAGAAGTAGGTCTGCAGTTGTTCACATGCAAAATAATATAATAGAGGAAGCTAAACAACAAAACAAACAAACAAGCAAAATATAACCAAAGACACTGAAATAGAGAACAGGCTGACAGTGACCAGAGGGGAGAGGGGAGGGAATTTCAGGGGAAAAGGAGAAGGGTTTGCAGAAACAAGTATAAAGACACATGGACAATAACAAGGGGGGGTGGAAATGGGAGGAAGATAGGGAGGGCTTGGGGGTGGGCTGGGAAGGGAGTCAAAGGCAGAAAACTATACTTGAACAATTAAAATAAAAATAAATAAATAAAGTTAATGAGCCCCCAAAGATAACGATACAAGAATAAACAGTGGTTTGCATACACAAACCTACTTTTACCCCTCCCTGTATGTGCTACAAATTGAAGGCTCATAAGGGCACCTAATACATTTTTGTTAAAAGAATATAATGCCGCTAAAATAACAATGACCACTCTAATGTGCATAACTGGCGTAACATATATGAAATTATATGCAAATATTAGAAATTACCATAGATTCCAGCTGAAATCATTCATCATATCAATACATTGGATGTATCTTTATTTTCTAGATATTCACCATGAGCTTTCTTCCCTGAAAAGCCAGGGAAGATGAGCATGGATGCATCCTCTTAAGAAAACTCCCATTCCTTATATTTATGTCATTACTGTGGAAACAGTGGACGCCTGGTCACGGGAAGCTTGATATTAGATTGAAGGAAATATTAAAAAGTACAGCAGACTGGCTAGAACAAGTCTGCACTGGCACAGGGGAGGGTCCTGGTGACACTCTAGGTCTTCCCCACATCTAATTTTGATAATGTGATTGATGATGTGATTTCTCGTAAGGGGTGGAAAGAAACAACATCAAAACTAATCACATTATGCTGGCATTTGGAAGTCTAAATAAAAGGTATGTGAACTCATTACAGGAAGATATTTTTTCATTTGAAATTTAAATTCGCCAGCCCATCCCTGTTTGTCTGGAAAGGTTGTGAATTTGTTTGTAGATGAAAATGACCAGAGTTGAATAATCAGCTGCAGCTGATTACAGGCTATGATAGGCAGCCCAGGGACTTCCTGACAGTGAAAGATTTGCCTTTTACAAATCTCAACAATAGGAAGGACGGCACCGTGTCCTCAGTCTCTGTAGCCGCGTTTCTCTGTCTCTTCAAACGAAGAGGTGATTCCCCAGATGCTCATAGAATTTCTCGTTGCAAATTTAGCGGCCTCTGTGGTTTGGTTTTTTTTTTAAGTGAGAATGTTGAACGGTTTTCCTTTGAGAGGATAGTGTGCCTTTATTTCATAGACTTTTCAATGATACAGCCATGACCACGCGGCAGCTCCTACCAAGGGGGAAATTAACGTTAATGTAAAAACACACGGCTAGGAGAACTGGAGAAGTCTATCATTTTTCCAATACGCGGTATTCAAAACCCACAGTTGCACACCCTACACTTAAGCTATCAAGAAATTTAGGCTATTTGAAATGTTACAAATGTGCAAGCAATACCCATTATCCTAGATGGGCGATACAATTTAAGGACGATATATAAATAGAGGGAAATTTAGTATGTTTGTTCAATATAGAGTAGGTAATTGAAGTACAGGATCCAAAGGAAAACCATAAACAATAATTAGATAGTGAAAATGTGGAGAGTTGACTGTGACCCACATAATAATACAGCTGAGCATCAGCAAAGACAGAAGCTGTCTTGCAGTTGGAAGCAGATTTTAGAGGGAATGTATGCTTAATAAACATCTGGGGAAACTGGGATAGTATCTGAAGAAGAATCTTCTGAAGAAGGGAAATCTCTGATCTTAACCTTACAATCTTAATTTGTGGAGGGACACACGATCACATAGGCGATACTATGTGCATCTGGAGTGGAGTGAGTGCAAGGTCTCAGCATTAGTACTTTGCTACAAAAAAAAACGTGTCGAGTTGCTTAATACAGGGTGGTAATTTCCAAGTTAAACATTCTCCTCAAGGTTGTTTTACTGTGTAGGGTCTTGGGGGCAAATTATAGAAAAAGGAATTCTGCTCATTCTAAGCAAAAGTAGAATTTAATGGAGGTGTATGAGAGGCTTACAGGATTCCTGGGGGGCTGGAGAACTGAATTGGACAAACAAGTAGGTCCCGGCAGCAGGAGCAGCCAGGACAATACACCATCATTTCAGCTGTAACACACACTTTCTAAGCAGTGCCCACCACACACTCAAGAGTCAAAGCAGCAGGGGAGAGCACCTGGCCAGCTGACTATAAACTGAACATGCAACTCTCATTGTCCTGGGACAGGGAGAGGTAGAAAATGTCTTTTTTTGAACATAGGATGTGCTCTTATGGTTTTCTTTTTTTAAATTATTTTGTTGTTGTTCAGTTACAGTTGTCTGCATTTACCCCCTACCACTCCCCTCTACCCAGCCATCCCCACCCCCTCCCCTGCTTCCACCCCTGTTCCTGGTTTTGTCCATGTGCCCTTCATAGTTGTTCCTGAAAATCCTCTCTCCCTTCCCCCCACTGAAATTAAGAACAACCTGAAAGTAACCAGAGGGGTGGTGGGAGGAAATAATGGGGGGGGAAAGTCTTTTAAAAATTTTCTCAAGAAGCATATGCTTTTTAATGCCTATTACATAATTATGTTATATAATAGATGTTTTTAGTATCTATTATGTAATCATATAATAGGTACCTTTGAGTGTGTATTATATAATCATATTGTATAATATATAAGAGTAACGTTATATAATAAACACTGCAAAGCACAAGGATGCAAATGTTCTGCTTTTTAGAAATGTCTTTTTTATAGGGATCATTGCAGGAAGTGGAAGGAGAGAGCAGTACAAGATAGAACCTGAAGAGGTAGCTACTTCTCTCTTCATTTTACATATGAGGAAAGAGAAGCCTAGAAAGGTAAACAACAAACAAACAAACAAAACCAAAATAAAACAGCTTAAAATGGAAGAAATGACATGTTGTGTAATATCCAATAAAGCAATTAGGTGGCCATAATTAATGGACCAAACTGGAACACTTTTAAGAATAAGAAGATTTCTATTAATATTTATTCTAGGACAACAGGCTTAAACAGGAGTATGCTCGGCATATCACACCCTGGGCATGGCAGAATGTAGTAAGCCTGAGGGCGACAACATTATACAAAGGGCACTGCTCCCTGGCTTTGCCCGCTTTAGTCAGAAGCAACCAGAACACTGTTGTCCAATGGAAGATTCTAGAGTGATGGAAATGCCATATTTCCATATGTCCAATAGGTGGACTCCGTTCCAACTGTGGCAGCCACTAACCAGAGTCCAATAGGTGGACTCCGTTCCAACTGTGGCAGCCACTAACCAGAGTCCAATAGGTGGACTCTGTTCCAACTGTGGCAGCCACTAACCAGAGTCCAATAGGTGGACTCTGTTCCAACTGTGGCAGCCACTAACCACATTTGGTTATTGACCTCTTGAAATGTGGTTAGTATGGTTAGGGAACTAGAATTAAAATTGTTTAATTTAAACTAATTTAAATGTAAATAGCTACATGTGCCTAAGAGGCTACCAAAAATGGCATAGAACTAAATTGTGGTTTTAGCCCAGGGTTCAAATTTTCTTTCTTTATATATCATAGTACTTTAACAGGTATTTTAACTTGGGATTTTATCATGACAAAGAAATTAATGGTTGTCATAGATTAAATATGATATTCAATTGGCATAAGTGAAAATATATACACTAAACATGGCGAGTGATATACACCAAGACTCTGATATTTATTTCTAAATTCACTTCACTAAGGAACTGTGGGGCCGTGTGTGTCAAGAACAAGGCATAGTTTGCCCACAGTCAAGCTCTAGGAAGTAGGACCCATATTTATAATCAACTCTAAAGTTTTGCTTCTTTATTTTGCCTTTTATTTTGCTTTTTAAAAAATATGTACACTGACCTTTCACTATTTTCTGGAGTTCTTCCTAATCTAAGAGTCAAAACTGTGTCATCATCAGCGGTGCTGCCATTGTTTGTGCATTTACTCAACAAGAACTCATTGAGTGTGTCACACATGAAACACCGTGAAACTCGCTAGGCCTACCATGGGGAATGAATCAAGATGCTTCTGCCCTCACGGTACTCACAGTGTGTGACTGATTGTCTATGCAAACTAGTATGGCGGGCAGCTTTCTCAGATACAACCTGACAATGTACTTTACATGCACCGTATCCTCTGTGTCTGGGCCAGTGTTTCCCAAACTGTCAGGGCTGAAGGAGCGGGTGTTTTGTTTCTAATCCATTTATCAACTAAATGTAATCCACCACCCATGATGGGCAACACTAAAACCAACCAGTAAACAGTGGGATGACGCAAACACAAGTCCACTGACGAGGGGCTTAATGTCACTCACAGCAATGGCACGTTGCCATGAATGTTTCTAGACACTTTTCATTTGTGTACGAGCAATAAACAGCGCTTGCGCCAATTCCTGCCCGCAGACCATGTGGCGAGGAGCGTAGATGTAGAGACGACGATGATCCAGGAATAGACTTACCGTGGTCGGGGTGGGGGTGAAGGGGAAGACATCTCTTCATTTTAATGGGTTGAGTGCTGGAGAGGCTGCAGATAGCGCGCCCCGTTCTTCCTGAGATCAGAAACGTACATCTCCACTCACAGTCCCAGCTCTGCCATTCAGTTCCGTGGGACCCTATCCAGGGAATCCAGATGAAAAGCCCTACTGTAGGACGGGGTTGAGGGAAGACGTTCACCACTTGCTCTTATAAATGACTCAGATAGGAAAACAAATGGGAGATAGTTAGAGATCTAACTGGCAGTAGAGTAAGGGATCAATGATAGCAGTAGCTATTGTTATAGTTTCACAATTAGCATCCTGAGAGAGTTTTTCATTACTTGCTGAAAAAAAATTAATGCTGCTTTTATCATTACTCATTTTGCTCCCAAAGATTATCAACTTTATCAAGTCAGATCATATCCCATTGACCATCTTTCAGAAAGGAAAACATTTAATGAACTAGTTTATGACATTTTCAAATATCACTAATGAAAATGCATTTATCTCAATTTTTATTATAAACCAAAATGACCTGGGTATATTTATTGGACTTAGGCAGGAGGCGCTGACAACATTAATTAGTAATATTTGTACATGTTCACTATTTTCCAACTCCTCTAATTTTTTTCCATGCTCTTAAACATTGGACAATGATACTTGCTTTTTTAAAATGGAAAGTAAAGAGTCGTAGAGTCTAAAATTATCCATAATTATAGCATCTGAACTCAAACACTAAATTTACCTTTTGGTGTATTCAGCTCTATTCTTTCAATACCACTGTTTTTTTGTGCTTGAAATAAATAGGCCTGCCTAATATTTCTACTTCCCAGAGTAATAAGTTTCTGTGGGAAATGAGGACTCAAATATTGCAGTGGAGCTTCGAATAACAAGCCCTTTGTTGATGTAACCACTACAGAGTTTGACTGCACTGCTCTGTGAATAAGACCCTGGTGCTCACAAAAGAGGAAATTACCTGGAGTTTTTAGCTCAGCAAGAATCAGTTCTTAAGTCATATCTGAATTTTTGTAAACTCAGAATTAGTGGGGCCTGAGTTAATGAGGCTTGATTGTATCCAAGGCTATTGGTAAAATTGCCATCACAGATTCTACATGGTGGCTCCTCCTCGGGTTTAGACTCACTGCTGCTTCAACAAGGGTTGAAGAGGACAGATTCTTCCTGGTCCCCAGCATCAGCGCTTTTTAATTACACTATTATGTGGCGTAAGGTGGACCTATAGGATGACCTACCGGAGGAAG
Organism: Sturnira hondurensis; assembly: GCF_014824575.4. NCBI lineage: Eukaryota > Metazoa > Chordata > Mammalia > Chiroptera > Phyllostomidae > Sturnira > Sturnira hondurensis. The sequence continues at coordinate 6,131,121 of NW_028073411.1, forward strand.
TCAGCATTTTTTGAGTAAGCGCCAGCATATTTTTTACTTGGCTCTGCAGCCCCCTATTCACTTTCAAATGGGTCAGGTTTTCTTTCTTTAGATCTTTAGCTTTTGTCCATTAGAGTTTCCCCCAAAGACTCTTTTATCAAACAAAGCAAAACATTTTAGACAAGATTCTAAGTTCTCTGCAGAGTTATAGCCCACGCTTTGTTTATGTATAGTGAATACTTACGGAGTTAGCACTCCCCAAAGAAAAGTCTGGGGAGGTATCAGAAAAATGTTTTCCGTAATTGCTGCTTGGTTTGATCTCCTGGAATTTTGTGGTGTTTTATGCAGCATTAATGATACTGCCTGAGAGTCTCAGGGTACAAAAGAACTTCTAAGTAAAGGTCTATTGTCAAATGGAAGGGAATCATTTTCAGACCTGTGATGGAGTCAAGTGAGGTGGTGTTTAAATGCTGTTCTTAGAAGAATGTGACAACATGCTTCTAGAAGGTTTGTTCCATTTTAATGTCCATGTATGCAGGTGTGTACATACACACCTAAGCACAAATCTTATGGGTAAAGGTCCAGCACCTCTCTGACCAGCACATAGAAAAATCGAATTGTTATTTTATTATTTTTTAGGCAAACCAGTCAACTAACTTGCAGTATCGTTCTAATACATGCTTGTAATTTATGTAAACAGTCTTTCAGCTTCATTTAAGTTGTTTTTAAGGTCTTTAAAGCTTGAATTTTTCCACTCACAAGCCCTTGTAACTTGGAGAGTGACAGAGAAAGCAGGGAGATGGTCACGGACAAGTTACCAACACTTACGGCCTTGGGTAGTTAGTTCATTAAGTTCAACTGCCCAGTGACCAAACTCTCCCACTAGATCTGAATTCTGGTCTTAGCAATGGGTAATACAAATGCTCATTTGTTTGGTGCATGTAGACATATGCAAGTTTCTAGAGTCATCAGGACATGATGTATTTTGTTTTTCATGTTATGTATGTTCACTTTGCCCTACCTTTATCCCTGGATGTGCCAAGTGTACACCCTAGATTGCAGGAGCTCCAGGAAGACTAAATGTATCTGGTTGCTAGTCCCACCAGAGTGAGGGCACAGAGCACAATCAATTGCTGGAATTCTAACTGAGATGGGCACAAAAACTGCTTTTCTGTTGGTAAGTGGAAATATGAAGCACACTGTTAAGACTCTGGTTTTTTGAAGTAATTAGTCTGAATTCCCACTGCATTGCTTCCTAAGTTTCTTGGTTAGGCCTCACCTTTTCTCTGATGTCTAATGAAGTAAAAGGGTATACCACACAGTGTTGCCATAATAATTAAGAATAAGGTTTATAAAGCACTTAATGTGGATAGGTATAGCTTTAGATGGTTGAAAAAAAGAATCCCTGACACCTTCATGAAGGAAAGAAACGAGGAGTATATATGTTTAATCAGAACATAAAAAGTGACTCTATGAACTCAGTTGTTAGGAGGTGTTGGGGTTCACAGGAAGGGTAAGATGAGTCTGCACAGTGAACTTGAAGCTGTCTACCCAGTGGGTATGAAAAAGACTCTGACATTTCACATCCACATTCCTCATGGCCTTGGATTTTAAAGAACATACGTGAAAACATCAAATAATAATATAAAACAGGTGATTTCCAAGGAGTAGGCTCTGAGATGGGACATTTAAGTATATCATCTCATTTAATCATGCCAGTATGAACAGTAGCAGCTAATATTTATTAGTGGGCAATATTCCAAACATTTGATTTAAAGTAAAAAATAATCATATGAACTAGATATGCTATCATATACACTTTAAGAAATGAAGGAACAGAGACACAGATTGTGTAAATTATTTGTCCAGTGTTATAATGGCTGGTAAACAGCAAAACCAGATTAGGGACCTGGGCAGTCTGATTTAAGTACAGATCATTAATGCCTAAATTCCCCAGAGAGCATTCTATCCCCACCACACTGTGCTTTTTATATGAACATCAAAGTATCTATCAAAAAAGCATAAGTATATCAACTTTTTGAGTGGCTTTAAAACAAGAAAGAAAGCAATTCTTTTATATGTCAAAAGTGGAAGCCTGCTATAAGCATACTTACATGTGATCACGGGAAAGTAGTGATAGGTGCCTGCGTGTGCTGGCTCTGAAGCTACATGCTTAGTTTCAAATCTGGCTCTACCATTTCTTAGAAATTACTTATTTCTCGCTTAGTTTCCTTCTCTTAAAACAAAGGTTCAATTGTACCATCATATAGATTCTCTGAGTTAATATTTAAGTTAATGGGCCTAAAGTATTTGACAACCCTCCCTGACATAGTAAGCAATTGTTTAGGTTAGTTAATATCGTTATCACCTCTCTCCACATGCACAGTTAGAGTCAAAAGGTAGATGTTTAAGGGCACAGATTTCAACTCACTAAGAATGTAGTCAAAAGATTGTCCAAAGGCAGAACCAGGAGAAATTAGCTCGTCGTCATCAGAAGCATCCAAGGAACCTGGACTTGGTATGGATTCGGAAAGGTCTATTTACTCGTTGGATTGCTGTCAGAGAAACTTGCTGGAAACTGACTTCCAGTTCAGAAGCTTTGTGCTTCTGTCACCCTTCATAATCTTGACCAAGGATAACCACCATTACGCCAGTTAGTGCAGGAGAATGGGGAGAATAAAGCCATTGGCGCAGTGAGGTGTTGTGGAAGATAGACAAAGTCTTGCATCAGCAAAGGACTTGACCTTGTGACATTGTGGAAACCCCGTAACTGCTTTGAATCTACTAAGAGAAAGAGAGAGGGGTGCTGGGATACAGGGCACATAAAAATGCTTAGAACCTATAAAGAACCAGAGGTGAGGACTCCATCGAATATCAGGGAGGAGTCCAAGGAAACACCATCCAGAGGTAACCAAGCAGGGAATCAGGAGGACACTGGCTGGCTGGAGGCACTGGGCAAAATGGGACAGGAGAGCACAGAAAGGGAGGAGGAGTCAGGTCTGAAAGCAAAGCCAGGTGCTGGGTTAATAAATCTCCCTGAGAGGTCCAGCAACATCTCTGCCTCCCTTGTTCTGAGAACCAGCTCTACTTGGGTTTCCCAGGCCTAGCCCATTCTAAAGAACGCTGGTGGAATAAATCACACCCCACCCCCATTTCAGCTGCCTCTGGCTAATACTATAGAAGCCACCATTCTTAAAGAGTGTCATCTTTTATTTATTAGCATCATGAAACATCCTGGAAGTAACTGAATTATGCGATCAAAGTTAACGCTAATCAAAGTTATCAACGTCGAGTGTTCTCTTCTCCACATGGCGTGGTTCTCGCTGCTCCCATGATGCCAATTGCATGATTTGTACATAGCCCTAATTTACTGATTACACTGATCTTCTCAGTTCCTGCTATTCGGAGTTCTTACCCCCTTGCTATTTTTGGTTTCGGTTCAGCATTAATATTAGGGAAATGCCATTAGAAAGAACAAGGTATTCCGGATGAAATCCAGCCAAATAAATTTTAGAACTTCAACTATGTCAGTCTTTTGAGTACCTGAGTTATTACTCATTAAATCGTTCATCAATAATTCAATCAAATTAGGGGGGGAAACTGACCTTAAAATATATACATGTATTTCCCATATCTGCCTCAGTCAAAATTTAAGTAGAATCAATAAGTTGCATGCCAAGTACAGGAAGTACTTCCCATGATAAGTGCATCTTGTCTTTATTTATTCTTGGACACTAACTACAAATTGATACGTAAATGTGTTAGAACATCAATACATGATACTCTAGTTCTTCTTAGACAGAAGGGAGTTTCTGGGATCAGAGGAGATGATTCAGGGGGTGGAAAAGGGAATGAAAGGTAATATACACAGTGGGGTGAACTCTCTCCCATTTTACTGAAGCAGGAAGAGCATGTAGGGTCCCTACTTTTTATTGTCCCAAGTGTATCACTTTGGGACAATAAGAAGTGGGGACACTAGATGCTAATAAGCAACAAAAGAAAAAGATCTCTACCACTTGCTGTTCAGTGTGGCCTTGGGAACTTTATTTCACTGTCTATTTCCCACGGGGTTGTGAAGACAAAACCAATTGGCAAATGAGAGCTCCCTGTTTCGAGGGTGGGCGTGGCCCACAGTCAGCGGTCAGTCATTGCTCTGGCCTCCCTTTCTGACACCTTACCCTTACCTTTGCATCCTTTGGCGTTCCTCTGACTTGAGTTTAGCAAAGCAGAGATGTGTGTGGGGGTGAAAGCTAAAGAGTGGATATTCAAGCCCTGCTCATCACTATGAATGATTCCACTCCTGGCATGGGAACTGAGCTCTCCAATACATTCCTTGTTTAACATTTATATGCTCTTGGTACAGCTGTGAATTTAAAAAAATTCCTACCACATTAGCCCAGTTTTTAGAATAACCTTCATTGTTTTTCTGATTATAAAGTTATTACTTATTTAATATGGTAAATTTGGATTAAAAATGACAATAAAGAAAAAATGTATCCATAATTCCATAGTTCATTGTTAACATTCTGATATTATATATTTTTCCTGTCTCTTTTTCTTTTTTTAAGATTTTATTTATTTATCTTTAGAGGGGAAGGGAAGGAGAGAGGGAGAGAAATATCAATGTATGGTTGCCTCTCGTGGGTCCCCTGCTGGGAACTGACCTGCAACCCAGGCATGTGCCCTGACTGGGAATCGAACCGCAATCCTCTGGTTCATAGGCCTGCACTCAATCCACTGAGCTACACCAGCCAGGGCTCCTGTCTCTTTTTCTATCTATCTATGTGCCCATACATATCTGCATGCATATAAGCAAATACATATACAACTATATACATATATACCTATGATGAAAAAAAGGGTTCTAGGATAAGCCTAACATGTTCCAGGTGGTCACAGGGGAGTCTGACAAACACAGTGATCAAAGTAACTATGCAGGATGGGCTGATCATAAATTCCTAACCGGGCAGGTCAGACAGGGCAGGCACATCTTAGACCTACAGCTTCCTTAGCAAAGGTCAGTCTTTACCTTAAGTGAGCTCAGTCCATTTGCTCTTTTGCACGTAGGCTGACTTACCCTTGGAGTGTTAGAGTAATTTTATTTTCTGAAGCCCCCAGGGTACAACTGAGGGCACCAGAGCACAAGCACCCAGAGCCCTTCCTCGTTATCTTGTTTCCCAGTGATCCTCTCTGTGTGCCGTAAGTGACACTTGCGAACTAGCCTCACCTACCAATGTAAAAACTCTCTGTTTCACCACTTTGCTTTGTATCCCAGTCTGGGGGTTCTCCCACCTTGCTTTGCCTGGCACCTTTAACCCACCACAAATGGATTCCAAGTAACTCTCCCTAGGTTTTCTCTTTTGACTCTAACATATAAAATGAGCTGCAACACCAACATTCTCTAGAGCATTTTCTCAATCCATTGAGATTTTGCTTCTAGACATGTCCTCAAAATTGGGCTCAGATAAACTCTTATAAAACTTTTTCATAGGTTGGACATTCTTTTGTTGACATACCTATAGCGAAACATATACATTTACAAGTATGCATAGATGTGTATATGAATACAAATAGATGCATGCACTCGGCCTATCTTGTATGCACACACATATACTAATGTATGTATATGTAAAATATAGGCTAATGTAAATGGTGGATATGTGTATGCACACAAGTATGTCTATGATGTATTAGATTGCTTCCAATGTTTTCTATTATCAATAATGCTGTAACCTATGCATCATAAACATTTATCTTAATTTATGCTGTAACTTTGAGATGAATTTCAAAAAGTAGATTCACTGAAGGCCTAGCGAGTCTAATATTTAGTGGCTATGCATTCAAATGGCGCCTCTGTTGGCATTCACTTCGATTAGCTGGTGGGAGGGCCATATCAATAATTTAATATTTTGAATAAGAACTGTGTTCTAAGAGTATGGAGATTTTCAAATGTGTTGCTTTTTAAATGAGATTGTTACAATTCCACCTGCATAAGACCCCACCACACTGTGCTGGGAAAATGAAATAGACTGGGTTATCTTGAAGCTCTGCGCTTGCCAACACATGGACCACAAATTTATCACAGAGGTTTCATCAATAGAATATAATGTAGCAAATATTAAATCTGTAGATTACCTCTCAAATTGAAATTCCCCCTCAAGTCACACTCTTTGTTGTGCAGATCCATGCCCCAGGCACACTGCCAGCACTCAGAGAAGCAAGTGGCTTTGTGTGTGTGCAGTCCCTGCTGGTCTCATTCCCCTGTCCCCATCTCGTCCCACGGGCCCTACACTCTGCTTCAGAGAGCCATCCTTTGGGTTCTGATGAACAGGCTCTCATCCCCTCTTCCACCTTACTCAGTTCTCCAGAGTCTCCTTTAGTCTTACTTGGAGAGGGAAGACCCCATTCTTAGGTCTTCTTTGTGATCTGACACTTGTTCTTGTCCCCCGGAACAGGACCCAGCCTCTACCTGCAGCACGCACAGTAATACCTTTACCTAGGCTCTTCCTGGGCAGGCTTTGTGGACCCTGAGGCTGGTCTGTTTCCCACTGGGTAATAAAAAGATAAAACTCTCCAGACACCCAGAGAAGGATGTAAAAGTTACATTCACTTTGGTCTATTGGCCCTCAATATGAATCTGAAGGTTAAACAAATGCATATAGAATAAGATCTTTAAATACAGAGATTAAACAAACAAATAAATGAGTGATAAGTCAACCTTCATTTTTCTATAACTGTCTAATCTTCCTCAGGAGCTCCTGTCTGATGGCTAGTTAAGGAGATTCACAAAACTTACCAATTATATAGAAACCCCTCTCTTTCAATTTACATCTCTCTCTTTACCTTGCAAGTGTTCTGTCAAGGCCGCCCGCCCTTCCTTTGCTCCTTACCAAGATGGCATCTGAGAGGGAGAGGAAGTTTTCACACTTTGTATACTGATAAAGACGTGCTATCTTGCCTCTAGTTCCTGTTCTCCAGATCAAGGCAGCTGGTCTGGGAGTGAGCTCTGTCTGGCATCCTTTGAAATACACATCTGGTTCAGTCTCAGAGGTTTCTGCTGGGATGGACTGATGCTTTCTGATGCGGGAGCTCTTGCAGCCTGTGCATTTGACCTGACCCAAGCTCTCAGCACCAGCTCACTTCCTGTGCTGTGAGATGCCTCCGGAGACCCAACTGTGACCATGAGATCATCTGGGTCCTGCTCAGAGGCCTTCAGGGACAGAGCCACACCCTCTAGGGTGTAGCAAGTAACAAAAGCAAACTCCCAAAGAGAGCTTGAAGTAGATATTCCAACTGGAGAAGAGAAAATGATACAGATCCCCAGACCCTTAGAAAGCAGCGAAAACCCCAAAATAGACTCACTCTGTCCCCGAGACTGCAGTTCTCCCAGGCGGCTCCCAGTGGGGCACACTGCTCTCCAGTTAGTAGGTGAATCCCAAGTGTGTACTACCAGAAACAATTAAAGACTGCAAGTCTGGGATCGAGTCTCTCTCTCTTTATAAATTAGAGAAGACTGGAGCTATTCCTGTAACATCACCTTTGTTCATTTTTTTAGTGAGAGAGGTACAAGTGAATTTATATCTAGTAAAAGACAAATGACACAGAAACTCAGTTATTCTCAAGAGATTCTGTGAACCTCTCTAGAAGGGAAACCAGTGACTTCAACTTAATATCATGATATGGGATCTAATAGTGGAGAGGTCAGAATATAACCAGAAAATACAGATACTGTTTGATGGATCCTGATATTTGGAATGTGGTGTGGCTAGGTAATGTGTAACTGTTCTTTAAATCAAATGATAGATTTTTATTGAAAAAAAGAGATTTTTTTGACTTTTTATTCTGTTTACCTTTAGAATTCACCTTAGACTTCCTAAATATTTGTTTCATAAAGTCCAGCCTTTCCTAAATCATGAAGTACATGTCACGTAATGTATAATTTTAGCAAGTATTTGAAGCAGGTTTAGTTTGTGGTACCTAAAATTTAAATCAAATAGAAACAATCTTATCAATTCCCTTTTGGTCTTATTAAAATAAGGAGAAATTTTCAGTTTAGCCTTGTCTACCTTTAATACATCTTAAATTCCTGCCCATCTTCCTGTATTCAAAACTCTTTATTTTAATTTTTTCAATCTTTTTAAGCAACTGTGTCTAAAACATTGTGTTTTCATTTCATCCTTTATATGGTTGCTTTCCGTGTAACTCACCCCAATTCATGCTGGTAATATAGACTGTTTTATATGGGATTATTTAAACATAATAGTAAATCAACAGAAGAGACTATGGAGATTATGGAGACTGTGCCAATGTAACGAACATTAAGTAATAATGCAGCTAGTACGAGACATGACCAAATTTAAAAATACAGTTTGATGATGATCTGACTTGGGAAACACTGGACAATCTTTCTAAAACTCTCCACTTTCATCATGAAACATATGAAAATAGTGTGATGCAGGAATATGCATATTGTCATTCTTTTTTTAAAATATTTTTTATTTATTTTTAGGGGGGAAGGGAAGGAGAGAGGAAGAGACACATCAATGTATGGTTGCTTCTTGTGCGTCCCCTGCTGGGAATTCGCCCCTGCTGGGAACTAGCCTGCAACCCAGGAATGTGCCCTGACTGGGAATTGAACCGCGATTGTCTGACTCACAGGCCCACGCTCAATCCACTGAGCTACACCAGCCAGGGCTTGCATATTGTTATTCTTTACTTCAGCATTCATTCTTCTAATTAGATGGCCATCTTTCCTCCCTCCTCATTCACTCAGGGTTTTTTATGCACTTCTGTGGCAGCTGGTAACTGTCCCCATTAGAGAACATGGACTTCTGTACTCAGTGACTGTTAACTATCTATTCTTCCAGAATGTAAACTTTTTGCAAAAAAAACCAAAAAGCAATAGATCTTGAGTCCCTATATATTTCCAGTGAAATGTATGTGATATACTACCTGCTTAAAAACTTTGGTTCAATCAGTAAAATTACCCACAAATAGAATCATGATTTGTGTAGCCCTATCTAAGCGCTTAGGGAACTTCCCTTCAGGAGCTATGCGACATGCTGAACTTGTTTCTCACTCAGATGACTTTGTGCAACGAGACCTCCATTACAATACTCTGCCTTCAGACTGTGCATTGGCATTTTGCTTTTATTAGACTTCTGAAGTTTTAGGTTTCTTATGGCAATTTTGTTTGTTCTTAGTGTGAATGTTTCTGGAGACTATATCAAAATTTCCCGGACATCAGGCCAAAGGTTATAACAAAGTAAGTACATCACGAATGCATTCTATATTGTGTGCACTGAACTCATTAAGAACATGGCTGCTAATTGTTGGATCAAATTTTGGGCCCTTTGATATCAATGGTCTTAGAAGTAAATAGTCATATTTGTGAGATTTTTTAAATACCTGGGACTTAATCTTATAATTGAGGAAATTCATTTATCAGTAAATTATTAAATATACTATTTAATTCAAGAATTAAAAAGAAATAGTAACCTAAGGTCTTTGGGCCACTTCTGGTTTCTGCCCTCCTGCCAACTGTGATTAAGTATTATTTAGTTTATGCTGATTTATAAGATGGTGCTTTTCCTCTTCCCAGGAAAACCACAGTTTTTAATACCATTGTCATGCCTGTCATTTCTCCTGCCATATTCTTGAACTTAGGGCCTGAATACTTGGTTTCTTGAGGTTGATTCAAAGCTGACCTTATTTTTTTACACATTTCTTCATCACTTCCTTTGGACAAGCGCTCTATTTCCCAGGTAACAGTGACTCACTCCCTATCTACAAAGTCTGGATAAGTAGGAGCAAAATTCTCTTTAAACCTCACTTTTTACTCACTTCTGTGGACCCAAAATGTAATTAAGGTGACAAAACTATCAGAAGCCAAGCAGCTAACCTGCTAGAGTTCGCCTCCTCAAAATGGCACATTATCCCATCTTTCTTATTCCAGATGTGGTAATTCATCTTCAAATAAATGTTTCATATGATTTTAAAGTGTTTTCTCCCTCTTCTCAGACTCCATCTTGTTTTATTTCTTCTTCTGTGTTCTAGGAAAAAGGTAAGGGTATGTTTCTCATTGTAAACAAATCAAATGAGAGGACAGTAGAGCAATGTCATTAAACCACTGAGAGAGAAGACTGTCAACTTGGAATTTTATATCCAGTGAAAATATCTTTGGGAGACAAAGGCAGGTCTTCTGCTTTCTGCTCCAGCGCCTAAGTGCTTAGAAGTCATCACTCTCATCCTTGCAATAGGAAGAAAATTAAATAAGCTGAAAGCCAAGAACTTTTCTCAGACCCCTCAGAGAACTGATGTCATAGGAAAAACCACAACCCCAAACCTGGGAAGAGAAAAATCACAGCCAAGATCACCTACACCATAGCAGAAGCCATTGGGGCCACCAAGCAGTAAGAACGCTTAAAAGGTAACTTTGACAAACTGCTGGAGGCTTAGTGTTGCTTAGAATGAGGATGGAAAATTTCTAGGGGCCTGTAATCTTAGATCCCTCCACCTCACACACAAACATGTATTGTATAGACTTTGTGTTCATCAATAAAATTGGCAAGCCTCTAGCTAGACTGACCACAGAAATAAAAAGAAAAGACACAAATTAGTAAAAACATAAATAAAGGAAGTGTCACCACCACAGGTCTCAGAGACATTAAGAGAATAATAACAGAAAATCATGAGCAACTCTGGGCCCACATATGTGATAATGGACCAATTCTTTGAAAGACACAAATTACCAGAGCTCTCACAATGGGGAAATAAATACTATGAGTAGGCACAATACTATAATTATTAAAGAAAATGGACAAATAATTAATGATCTTCTAAAACAGATAGCACTAGATCAAGATATTTTCACTGGTAAACTCTACCAAATGTTTAATAAAGAAAAAATATAAAAATTGTACTATCTTTATAGAAAATAGAAATGGAAGCAACATTTCCTAAGTCATTCTATGATATGAGCATTATACTAATATAAAAAATATATCTGTACAATCAGAAGAGACATAGAAATAAAGAAAACTACATGCCAGTATTTCTTATGAACACAGACTTGAAAATCCACCATAAAGTACTAACAAATTGAACTCAACAATGTACTAGACAAATTATACAAATTGACAAAGTGGGACTAATTGTTGGTATGCAAACCTGGCTTCACATTTGAAAATCAGTTTGTGTAATCTACTATGTCAACGGGATAAAGAAGAAAAATCATATCAATTGATATAGAAAATGCTTTGGACAAAATCCAATACAAAATCATGATAGAAACTCTCAGAAAATTAGGGATAGAGGGTATTTTTTTATTTTTTATAAAAAAAAACCTGTGAGCTACCAACAGCTAACACCATACTTACCAGTGAGCACCCAAACACTCTCCTCCTAAGATCAGGAACAAGGCAAGGATGTCCCCTATTTCCCACTCTGAGTCAACAGCATACTCAAATCTTACCTGGTACACTAAGTCAAGGAATTGTAACAAAGGTATTAGATTGGGAAGAGAAAATAAAACTATCTTTGCTCACAGATGACAGGATTTTCTATGTTGAAAATCCCTCCCAAATTGCCCCCCCCTCAAATCAGGAACTATTAAGTGTTTAGAGCAAGGTCACAGGATACAAGGTTAATAGATAAAAGTCAATTGCTTTATTTTATGCCAGTGATGAACAACTAAAATTTGAAAGTTAAGCATAATACCATTTATATTAATGTGAAAATTGAATGTTTAGGTGCACATCTAACAAAATACATATATGATCTACATGAAGAAAACTACAAAAGTGATACAAAATTTAAAAATCTAAATAACGGGAGAGATATTCTACATCTACGGTTTAGAAGACTCACTGTTGTTTGGGTGCTGATTCCTCCCGACTTGATCTGTAGATTCAATACAGCCCATTTAAAATATTAGCAAGCCATTCTGTGAATGCTGACAACCTAATTCTAAGGTGTATACAAAGACCAAAAGATCCAGGGTACCCAACGCAATACTGAAGAAAATGAACAAAGTGGAGGGTTAACATTACACATAGTCTCAATGTTTCTTGTATCCTTTGACATAGCCCCATTATAGGAGAGTTCCAAGAATTTTTTTCTTACCTCTGGCACTATAATACACTCCAAACTTATCTTTCATATTTCCTGTCCCTGTCCCTGTCTCAATCACTCCTCCAAGGAGCCTAGATCCTCTTATTGAAGAATGGTACTCGGTAACAAGATCTGAGCACTAGATGAACTTGTGGATACTGGTACATTGTTTTTTTCTAGGCTGTCTCAGCCAAAAGAGCCAAGAAATAAATGTGTGTATATGAACCTATGTACAAGGTCTGTCCAGGAAAATGTCCAGCCATTGTTAATATAACAAAAATGGTTTGTGCAACACAAATGTAACCTGGCAGCCAAAGACAGAGGACTGGAATGTGCATGCATGAACAGTGACAGCTTCACTGTACTAGTCAGTGGTGGCAGTAGATACTATTGAGTGAGCATGTGTACTGTGTGGCCATCATACTCAAAATGACTAAGGGAGTAGAGCGATAAATCTGCATCAAATTTTGCGCTAAACTTGAACATTCCTCTGCAGAAACTATTTGGATGATTCAGAAGGCCACAGCTGTGGGCAGTTGGTGGATGCCAGCTTCATCATGACAACACACCCACTCTTGCATCATGCCCCATGCAGAGTTTTTTGGTGAAACATCAATCACTCAGGTGACTCAGCCCCCCTGTAGCCAGATTTGGCACCCTGTGACTTCTAGCTTTTCCTAAAAGCCCCCGGCTTTTTGGTATGATCACCTTTGAAAGGGAGGAAATTTCAGATTGTCCATGAGATTTAGGAAAACACTACGGGGCAGCTGATTGTGATTGGGAGAACCGTGTGAGGTCCCAAGGTGTCTACATCAAAGGGAACTGGGGTGTCATTGTCATATGAATAGTTTGTTTGTTTGTTTGTTTGTTTATTTAATTCTTATTCAAGTACAGTTTTCTGTTTTATATTCCCAGCCCTGCCCCGCACCCCCCTTTATATCTTCTTCAAAAAAGATCTCTAGTTTTTATATTACATGTCTGGATGCTTTCTGGACAGGTCTCATATATATATGTGTTTGTAAATATTTCTATATGTTACTATCAGTACATAAATTAAGTTAAATGTGAGCTCATAGTGATGTCTTCAGTTCTAATCCATTAAAGCATAGATTATTTTTAGCCATTTCCTTTGCTTATCTATAGATTCTTACTTCCCACCTGGCTCCCAGTTTCTACAATTCGTTTACTTAATTGTTCAATTCTTATACATATGTATAGCAGTATGATAATTTTAAACTAATATCCCTGTGGGAAACAACATTATCAACTAAATTACAGCAATTATGTACTGTTCTTGCCTTTAGTTTTTACAGATTCCACTAATTTCTAAAGTACTTAGATCAGCACATTTTCCTTATCTCCTTTAGTGACTTTGTTTCCTAAATGTTTAATACAGTGTTTAAATTTTTGTGTTCTACTCTGTATTCTATCCTGTGATTTCCCAGTCACTTAAGTTTTTAAAATTAATGTTATGCGTGTAGATAACCCACCCTGAGGAAAGTGGAACATAACACCTCATTCCTTGGGTGTGCACAACACATAGCTAAACATATAGCTAAATAATATAATATCAAAAGAGGGAAAGAAAAAACTAACTTACTGCTGAGAAACATGACAAATACTACCATAGCCAGAGGATCAAGGTGAACATGAACAGTGATAAGTCCTGTTGATGGCGTGCACCTTTGAAACTGAGTAGTGGCAATGGCACTTGTGGTCTTCTTCCCCCAAACCTACAACCCTTATCTAACCATGAGAACAACATTAGACAAATCTTTTTGAAGGGCATTAGACAGAAAAATTGACCAGTACTTCTCAAAACTGTCAAGTCCTTCAAAAACAAAGAAAATCATGGACAAAATTAATGTCAAGAGAAGTCCAAGGAGTCTATGGGACTCACAAAAAGGACATTATATAATGACCAAGGAGTTTTTAATAAAGGATACACTTTAATGGTAGTGGAAAATATCATTCATAAACTGTAACAAATGTCCCTATAAATGTAATAAATGTAAGATATTAATAGTGGAAACAATGAAGGTTCTAAGAAAACCTTCAGTATTGTCTTTATAATTCTCTTATAAATATAAAATATGCTAAAATATTTTTAAATGGCATACAGTTCTTCTATAAATATCAACTACTCTAAAAGATTTCTACATGGCATATATCACACTATCCCTTGATAATTAAGAGAAATTTACCTTTTTTATGTATTTCTACTTTTTTCATTGTAATTAGTATTTTAGAACATAAGTATTGCTTTTCATTTTAAGATATCTAAATTGCCTCTTTAAAATGTATTTTCCCACCAAACACTGTTAGAATTCATAAATAAATTTAATAAAGTTGAAGTATACAAAATCAATACACAGAAATCTGTTGTGTTTCTATATACTAATAGACCATCAGAAAGAGAAATTAAGAAACCAATCCCATCTACAATTACATTAAAAGAATAAAATATCTTGGAATAAACTTAACCAATAAGGTATATGCATGGGTAAAGAAAATGCGATACACACACACACAGGAATATTATGCAGCTATAGATGAGAATAAGATTTGTAACTTCAAAAACATGGACAAAACTTCAGGGCAATAAGCTAAGTGAAAAAATTTGAGGAAGGAAAATACCATATGATTTCACTTATATGTGAAATCTAAAGAAAAAAAACAGAAATAAACTTATAGTTACAGAGACCAGATTGATGATTGTCAGAAGCGGGGAGGGCAAATGGGTGAAAGAAGTCAAAAGACACAAACTTCCAGTTATAAAATAAATAAATCATGCCAATATAATGTATAGCATGGAAACTAAAGTTAATAATATTGTTTACATATTTGAAAGTTGCTAGGAGAATAGATCTTAAAATTTCTCATTACAGGAATTATGTAACTATATATGGTGATGAATGTTAACTAAACTTATTGTGGTGATCATTTTGTAATAGTTACAAATACTGAATATACAATACAATATACAGATGATGAATTACAGAACTGTACATTTGAAAACCATATAATTTTATTAATCAATGTTACCCTCATAAAATTTTTAAAATTTTTTAATTTTAATTGTTGTTTAAGTACAGTTTTCTGTCTTTTACTTCCATCCCAGCCCATCCACTTCATCCTCCCCACCTCCCTCTCATTTCCACCCCCACCTTGTTTTTGTCCATGTGTCCTTTATACTTGTTCCTTGCAAACCCTTCCCCTTTTCCCCTGAAATTCCTTCTCCTCTCCTCTGTAGTCACTGTCAGCCTGTTCTCAATTTCAGTGTCTTTGGTTATATTTTGCTTGTTTATTTGTTTTGTTGATTAGGTTCCTGTTAAAGGGGAGATCATATGGTATTTGTCTTTCACCACCTGGCTTATTTCACTCAGTTCCATCCATGCTATCGCAAAGGGTATGAGTTCCTTCTTTCTTTCTGCGGCATAGAATTCCATAGTGTAAATGTACCATAGTTTTTTGGCCCATTTATTTACTGATGGGCACCTAGGTTGCTTCTAGCACTTGGCTATTGTAAATTGTGCTGCTATGAACATTGGGGTGCATAGCTTCTTTTGGATTGGTGTTTCAGGGTTCTTAGGATATCATCCTAGCAGTGGAATTTCTGCGTCAAAAAGTGGATTCATTTTTAGTTTTTGAGAAAATCCATACTGTTTTCCATTACCCCAATAAATTTAATTTAAAAAGAAAAGAATCCTGAATCATTATGTTGTACTTCTGAAACTAATACATGTCAATTTTACCTAAAGAAAAAAAGAATGTATTGTCATATTGCAATTTAAAATCCACATTAAAAGTAGTTGTTTTAACCCTGGCTGGTGTGGCTCAGTGGGCTGAGTGCTAGTCTGTGAACTGAAAGGTTGCTGGTTTGATTGTTGGTCAGGGCACCTGCCTGGGTTGCAGCCTGGGATCATTGGTTGGGGGGGTGTAAAAGGCAACCTAGTGATTGATGTTTCTCTCCCTCTCTTTCTCCCATCACCTCTTTCTAAAAATAAATAATATCTTTTTATTTTTAAGTAGCTGCTTGGGAATCTGTTTTATTGGTTTATTGTTCACTGATATTTAACTAACACTATGCCTTGAGGAAGTTGGTTTGTGTGTCTGTAGGAGCACCTCTCTGGATGGTGTACATTCTGTTAGTCCTTTACATATCTTCCAGTTCTTTTATTCTCCAACAACAATAAAATTTAAAGAGACATTTTTTTCTCCCTAAATACTTCCCTTTTCATTTTATCCTGGAGGAGGATGGAATATGATACGGAAGTGTATATCTCCCCCTCCTCATGCAGGAATACTGGAGAGCTGAAGGACCCGTAGGAGAGAGCAGGCACACTAGGCAGCAAGAAAGTGCAGGAAGCAGTCTGATCAAAATGCAGTAGGGGAGCGAGAAGGAAAAATCAACAAGGCTTCAATGAAGGATATTAATCACAGGAAGCCCTGTGTTGTAATCCAGGCTTTTCAATATTTATCCTAGCAGTAACTTGGAAGATAAATTGAAGAAAAGAGAGACAAGAGGAGACAATTGCAAACAGAAAATAATTGTAAGTATTTCAGGGAAAAACTTATGGAAAACTATGCTAAGGCAATCACCAGTGGGTCATGAGAGAAAAAGATAAGTTAGAGTATGTTTCCCCAAACCTCATCATTTGCATACCCTTCTCTTGATTTCCCATATCTTAGTATAACAATGCCTCATTATTTAATATTTTCCTAAAATTAACTATTATTATGTAAATACATTTGCATAAAGAAAACTATTCATGCTACAAATGTAAAACAAGCAGCATTTATCATAAACAGAATGTTAATATAAAATTGACAAAGTCAACCCTTTTAAAGTCTAACTTGTTAAAAGATGCTAAAACTTATCTTTATTTGTTAAAATAGGAGTATCTGAAGTTCTGCAGAAGCATTAAAGACGCATTAAGTCTAAAACAGAAACTTTCTTCTTGATGTAATCTGAAGGATTTGAATGAAAAAAATTAAAAGAAAATACTATTTTCATTATGTAATTTAATGGTAATTTAATTGTAGGTCTATTGAACCTACAATTATCTTATGTATAACAATAGTGATGTCATTTATTGAGGCAAATGATATGAGCAAGGGACAGCTTTGTAGTGAATCAGACAATAGACTCAGTGTTGCATTTTTTAAGATTTTATTTTATTCTATTTATTTTTAGAGAGAGGGGAAGGGACAGAGAAAGAGAGGGAAAGAAACATCAATGTGTATTTGCTTTTCACACACCCCCACCCCACAATGGGGACCTGGCCCACAACCCAGGCATGTGCCCTGACTGGGAACCAAACTGGTGACCCTCTGGTTCACAGGTCAGCACTCCATCCCCTGAGTCACACCGGCCAAGGCAAGTGCTGCATGTTTCAAATCTGAGTTTCCTGTAGGCTATTCAAACAGAGATGTTCAGTAAACAATTAGATACACTAGTTTGGAGTCAGACACATCACTCAGTTTGCAGGTATTTTTTTAACATGAATTCTCAGAAAATAGTAGTTGAAACTTGAGAAAGTTTAGATTAAGAAGGAAAGAACACTCAAGGAGGGGAATTATTAACAGGTATCAGCATTAAGTGTGAGAGAGAGAAGACAAGTCAGAGCAACCAAAGCCCTGAGAGGAGCCTTAGGAGACTATGGTGTTCCATGAACGGGCAAGAGAATTTCAGTGACTCTGAAGCCACCGGTGTCAAAGGAGTGAGTGACAGGAGGGTGGCCTGGCAGGAGAGTTAACACTATTAACCACTTCCTAGAAGACTTTCATACAATGTCTGATTTATTATTCCAAAGAGCCCGCTTAGATGAAATCAATGTTACCCCTTAACTGCACAAAAAACTGAAAGCTAATGAATCGCATTGGTAAAAAGCTGAAAAATGAAAACTTTTTCTGCAGACCCAGTCAACACTTTCTTCCTGACTCTGTGAGCAATGCGTGGTGTAAACAAGGAATGTCTTTAGCAAACAGTTCTAATCTAATGCCAGTTGAAGAAGAGCCTAGATTTTTAGAACATTGAGAAAGTTACTGGAAATGAGAACATGGAAATTATGAGGATAGACTACTTTTTTTTTGAAAATGAGGTCCAAAGTCAAGAAAGAAGTTGTGGAAAAGGGAAATAAGCTTAAAAATAAATGCTCTTTCGATCAGGTTAAATAATCTAAGAGAAGGAACTAGTAGAGAAGAGGTTGAAGATACAGGAGGAATAGGGGGAAAGAGATGGAGGTACTCCCTGAGGTGTCAGTGGAAGTAGACATTGAGCCAAGAGGGCTGATTTGGCTTCAGAACAGAATTACCTTTCACTGACAACAAAGGAATAGTGAAAGAAGGTATATGGCTAAGCATGTTGTTTTATTATTTTATAGGCAGAAAATGAGAAATTTGTGAACTACACAAATCCCAACCTGATGGCCATTAGGTTTGTTTTTTCTGGTGATATCAAAGATGAGAGTGAGGTATGTGATCAGGCGACCTAAGAATATGATAATTGCATTATATGGTGGGTGAAACTGATAAAGGAATTAGCATGGATATTTCTGCCTGCAGTTCTGAAGACTTCCTGAAAGATGGGGAAGACGAGCTTATTATGTGGTGATAGGGCATAGAGCTGTGGGGTAGATTTGGACGGAAGGACTGTTTAGCAAAACAGTGGAGTAAGTGGTATGTCCAAGAACACTAAGGAGAATAACTAGAATGAAGGAAGTGAGTCTAGGGGCTATGAATTAAAGAACAGTGACGATCTAATAATTCCCAACCTGGTTGTCTGTGCGTCACTAGGCTTCACTGTTCATTTTTAATTGCTCACGTAAGTTTAGTGAAAGCTATCACAAAATGTTAGTTATTCAGAATAAATGTTAGTGTACTCAATTTCTTGAGTGAAGAAATGTTCCAACTTTTATTAACCCTATTCTCCCAAACTTGTTTTATTACACACTATTTAATCTTCCTCTGTATAGATCCTCACCCATTAAAATACCGATGTTCCATGGAACAACATAATTTGGTCATTGCTGGTGTGAAGAAAGTAGAGAAAAGAGGAAACTGGCATGAGCAGGCAGTGTTCAAAGGATGGAGTATTTGAACCTAAATGCCCAGACCTGAAGTATGTACATATTAAAAGTGCAGAGTTGGTAGCATATGTGAATGATAATGCAGTGTATATGAATTATAGTTGAAGGTCACTTGAGTTGGAAAGGTCCAAGGGAAAATGAGGTAGCCTTTGGGCTGGTTTGCCCATAGCCATACAGAAGTAACCTCTGGTCACACCAAAATTTGTTGTAAGAACTGTATCTGTGGTCAGATATTAGGTTGCTTTCAAGGTTTCTAGATGAGACTGTGGCAGGAGAGTAGTTGGTATAGGTGGCTAGTAAGAATGTGGAAGAAGCAAATGTTAGCAAATGTAATAATTCAGGAGCGTCTTTAGCAATGATGAAACAGGTGCTCTCGTCTCCAGAAGCTGTGCTCTGAGAATCACAACGGTGTGAAAGACCTCTCCCCTGGAAGGCCAACAGAGGATGAGATAATACCAGTGGGAAGATACCAGTTTTGTGTTGTTGTTGTTGTTGTTGAAATAGAAGATGTTAAGTTGAATTCTGTTTCCTCAATACTCATATGTTGGAGTCCTAACCACTAAGTGCCTTGGGATGTGGACTTACATGGAGATAGGGTCTTTATACTAGTTAAAAAGAAAATACTAGGATGGACCTCAATCCAACATAACTGGTGTCCTTATGAAAAAAAAAAAGAGAAATCTTGAAATTTGGACACCAATTTGGACACATACATAGAGGAGAGGCAATGTGAACAGACAGGGAAATTGTGGCCATCTATAGCCAGGTAGAGGGGTCTGGAATAGATCCTTCCTCATGGCCCTCAGAAGGAACCAACTCTGTTGATACCTTGATTTGGGGCTTCTGATCTCAGGACTGTGAGATAAGGAATTTCTGTTTTCTAGCCACTCAATCATGGTGATTTTTTAACAATGGGCCTAGCAAACTAATACAGATGTATTGCATCAAATGTTGAGAAAGAACAGAAAGTGACAGGGGTTTGAGGAGATTTTATTATTATTATTATTATTAGGCATGAATGAGCTTTTCCAAGAATATAGTTATAAAATCTAAGACATAGATATCAGGAGCTGGGTGTCTCTCCCTTAGAAAACTGACCCTAAACCTTAGAGACTGAAAGTGGCATTGCTGGGTGGATTGGTCATTGTTGCTTCTTGGTCATTGCTGAGAATAAGGAGTTAGCAGTGTTCTTTTCCTTTAATCAATGTGCTTTGTAATGTCCCAACATCATGGAGGGGTAGAGATAACTTACACGCTGTAATGCAATCTGCTCTCCTACTGTAATTTCTTTTGGTGAAAACGAATTCTTGGTAAATTAGCTGACATTTTCCTTCTCAGAGAAGGAACGGGAAATGTCTCTCCATTGTGGGGGCCACTCTGTTCACACCTTCGTCCTTGCTGCATTTACTTGCTCACTGTCTAAGGCACTTGCTACGCAGAGATTCATGTTTGGAGGGAATAAGTTTTTCATTGCGCATGACACCTTGAATGGTAATACAGGAGCCTATGATACGCTGATGTGCACAGAACTTGAAATTTTAGCGAATCAGTCCACTGAGGTTTGGGATTTTTCTGTGCACTCTAAAATATTTCTGTTCATGGTAGACAGCAGGCAGAAGAACTGCCGTTTGAATCAGAGTCAGGTGTAGTAGGGTTTTTTAAAATATATATAAAAATGAGTGCCGTGCAGACCGAGGTGGCTCCTTTTCCATCTGTCAGCACATTCTTTACAACCATGCATAAACCTTATTATCGCACTCAGTGTGTTACTGCAAAAATTATCCCAGCCCTCAGATCAGTCTCTCTACACCTCTGAGTGGAATTCAAACTTCAGTGCAGTTAATGTATAAACAAGCAGCCTAGTAAATGAGGGTGGAAAGCAATAGACATTTCCTTTCACAGAAAATTTGCTAGACTCCTTCATTTTAGCATATGAACAAGGGTAAATATTTTGCATTGAATAAAATAGTGGCTGGTGACAAGCATTGGGCCTTGATCAAATTTTCCACTGTACTCACATATATTAACCTTTGATGAAAAGACCACAGAAGGAAAAGGCACTAGAGGAATACGGCATAATTTCAGAGCTTTTTTTTTTTTCACATTAACCTTTGAGTTCTGACCTGTTGTAGTTTTGTGTTTGGGGGTCTATTTGGATAGAGACATTACTGCCATCCTATTCATATTTATGGGCCTGACCTTTGCATTATAGTAGCCTGCTTTGGAGCACAGTTATTTTTAATTGCTTTATGTGTCCAAGGAGACTGTACTTTGCCTCCATCAGTTATATACAGTACCCTGGCACATATGTTTGCTCAATGAATCTTTCAGTGGCTGAATATTTACAACTGCATCTGAATACAAGAGGAGGAAATGCTACATTTTGGGATGGTGTGTGTGTTATGTGGGGGCGTGAAAATTTGCTTTATTGTCAACGTTGCCGTATACTTAATGAGGTGACAGGAAGAATTAAAAGTGACAGATTGTTTGGCTGCACTGAGGCCATCTGAGATATAGTCTCCTACAATACAGCTCCATAAAGCCGGCCATGTGAGGTGCTCAAGTGCATGATTCACGGTCGCAGCACGGCTACTCACAGAGGCTTAACAAGACGCGATCGTGGGCTGGGCAGCGGGAGGCTGAGACTGCTGTCAGAAGACAACAAAAGGTGCTGTGTGCCGAACCCAGGCCTGCGACGGGCATGGGTGCTGTGATCAGCAGTGTCTTCTATGGAGTCATTCTGTATGTGCCTGATGAGGTGGTAGATGGAATGATTGTCGAAAAGGTGCAACTCAGGGCAGCACATTTGGAAAAGAGACCCACACCTTCCTTTTCGACTGGAGAAAGGATGTGCTCTGCGTTCTTGTAAAGGATGATCAGTTGGGGGCAGTGGCAAGAAAGGGCACAGGAGAGACATAGGAAAATGAGTTTATTATAGTCACAGATCCCCTAGAGAGAGGATCACAACATGTCATGCAAGGTGGCAGGAGAAGTGCCATGTTTTGGTCAAGTGACAGAAGACAGGAGTGAGGGGAAAGCTTAAAACAAAGCTTTATGGGGGGGGGGTTCCACAGACAGGCAAGGCAAACAGGGCAAAGTGAACAGGTTAGAGGTGGCTGCTTTGGATAGTTCCAGCAAGCTGTGGGCTGTGGAGGTGGTCTCTAGCTGCCTGCTCTCTGCCTCTGATGAGTCCTGGGTGCACGGGCCAGAAAGAGGGGGTCAGTGTCTGGACTGACTAGTGTGCGTATCAAAGCCATGCTCCAAGCTGAATCCTTTGCTGTCTTTAAGAATTGGCTAGTCCTGGGAGGGACGGTCCCCAGGCAGAAAGGTATATATTTTAAATATGGCAAAGTAGCATAATGTACAGAAATAAAAGTATACACAACACAGCATATCCATGAAGTGTCTTTGGCAAATAGACATTTAGATTGTGGCAAAGCTACCTTGAGCACATCGATGAGCTCAGTCGAGCCAGGGCTGCTGAAATGGGGATCTCTGAGCCTGCAGCCTCACCACCCCTGGAGAGCTTGTAGGAGCGTATACTCTCTGGCCCATCCCAGATGCCCTCAATCAGAATGTCCAGGGTCTGGGAGGGGAGAGATGAGAGGAATCTATGTTTTAATAAGCTTTCTAAAGTCTAGCCTTCTATGGACAACACACATGACTATTTGAAATAAGAAAATAAAAGTAACTATACTTATCAGAAACTGAATTTGTTTAAGGTACCATTTCAGTCCATGAGAACTAAGGGGAATCCTGAGGACATATCGTACCCTCACCCTACTGTGTATTCACTTGTACCTTCAGTAAATTTCAACCTACCCAAGATTTAACCCCCAACCCTGTAGTAAAATGAGAAACGTAATGATACCTACATCTTAGAATTTCTGAGACTTAAAGAAAATGATGTATTTGCAATTCATTTTGTAAAAGGTGAAGTGTAGACTAATGTTAGCTATGCTTAATATTAAATCATCTTTATTGGATATACCATCTGAAGATCAGTCACAATGAAACAAGTTCACAGCAAGACGGGGTAATACCAGCTACCTTCTATTGGTTAGTGTCCTATCGTGTACCAGGCAATGAATTAAGCATCATACCAACTTTACCCCATTTCATTCTCAAAGAAACCCCATTAAAGAGGTTGTAATACTTTACCACGACAGTTATTTGAGAGAGTGAAGGGAACAAAAGAAGTTAAGTGATTTGCTGAGAGACACACACTGTCAGCACCATTGCTGTGGTCCACACACAGAGTGTCTCTGACTGTACAGCAAGAGGCCTTGAAACTTAAAAAAAAAAATGAATGAATAATGTGGTCACTATCTTCTGAGTACCAAGGTAGAAAAATATTTTAAGTATTTTTAAAAATTGCGATAGTATGAAAGGTACTAAGAAAAGTTACCTTGCCACCTTAGAGTTCAATTAGTGTTCATTGTAAAGCGTCTTAGTCATGGAACTTCTCACTGCCTTATATAAATAATATTACCCAGCACGTCTTATTGCCAGACCCTGACACCCCAACTGGGACCATTGTGTGATTGCTGATTTTTGTTTCATCAAACATATAAAATAAAAGATCAAGAAACATATAAGCCACAGACTTTTCAGGTGTCAAAAGTTTAACTATCCTTATAGCACATTCCCAGAGCTCAACTCTGTGTGCTGTTCCCTGTTTGGTTTGATTTCTCACTGATAGACGAAACAAGAGCGGGGAGCCTTTAAAGTGACTTTGTACTAGTGAATCCACGTAGCTTATGAGTCCCAGGGCTGACATGGCCTCTCTCTCTCTCTCCCTCTGTCTGTGTTTGCTGGAAACTGGTGAAGGGGTCTCACTCTCTCTTTTCCTTTCAAAGCCTGCCCAGGGATTGCTATGGAGAATTTTCTTTGTAAACTAAACACTGGAAAAAACTAAAGCAGGCAAAGTGGCAGGAGTGAAATAGAACAACAGAAAGACACAATGACAGCTCCCTTCCTGAAAGGAGAGCCACTGTGTCACGCGATGGTCTGGGCATTTCAATGCACAGTGCAGAAGAAAGTGCACCAAACATCCCTTTGCTCACATCCTGAAATGTGAAAAAGGTTGTCCTAGTTTCAGTCATTTCCTTTTATTCTTCCACTCAAAGGGAGCTAATGAAACAAAGGTGAGGTCTATGCAACCGCAGCCCTCTGAGCAGGCTGCTGAGGAAGTGGCATTTCCGTCCTTATTCCTATTCTTGGATTGTTTCTGAGCCTGAGTAAAACACTCCTCCTGGTGAGACAAGCTCTCGTGGACAACAGAATCATCTCCAAGTTCTCAGTCTGCCTGCTAAGGTCCGGATGAACACCGCATAGTCCACTGGCCCAGAGTGATGGAACAGTCACGGAATGGAACCTAAGTGTTCCCGAAGGTGTAAGACCACCTCTCCCTGTAGAAGCTGATAGCACAACCTGTCTGTTCTTGCTCCCTTTCTCTTGATTATTTTATACATTATTCAGGACATTCTGGGAGGCAACATTATGAATGAATACACATTTTAAAAGCCCAGTGAACTAGGGAATTGTATTTAACCTTTCTGAGTTTCAATTTCTTAATATGTGTTCAGAATAATAAAGCCTAATCACAGTGTCTGTGAGGTAAGTTAGCTGCAATATTTAACTATTTCTTCCTTCACTAATTTGGTCAACAAACATTTCAAGTACTTACTTTGTTCCAATACTATACAAAGAATGAGTATATTAAAATAAGAACTTTAAAGGTGTTATGATATATAAATAAACATTCTAGAATTTAAGTTCTCCATGAAATTGGTTTGAAATAATAATTATGGCTTTATTTTTACTTACCTCTAGAATTTAGCATTAAAAATTACATATATAGACAACAAGCCACAGTAGTACTTTATCACAAGTAGAAATTACATGTTTTATATCAGAGTGGTGGGGGACAGGTTAAAATATTGTTTTTATTTACCACTACTTCAAAAATTATAATAATTGGTAGATTTGCTGCTGGACTTTCTTGTTAATGGTTCAATAAACTATATATATATATATATATATATATATGTATAATACTATACTATACTATATATTTTGTTAACATTTTGACAACTGTATTTCATTATAATTTATTTTTTGTATTCATATCTTGATTTATGTGTTTAAAACATGATTCTGAAAATGGGTCTATGTGCTTCATCATATTGTCAAAGAAGTACAGGGTATGAAAGAGTTGAGAATGCTTGCTCTA
The DNA here is from genome assembly GCF_014824575.4 of Sturnira hondurensis. Taxonomy (NCBI): domain Eukaryota; kingdom Metazoa; phylum Chordata; class Mammalia; order Chiroptera; family Phyllostomidae; genus Sturnira; species Sturnira hondurensis. Next base: position 6,156,537 of record NW_028073411.1, read on the forward strand.
GAAGAAGAAATAGTTAAGTAAATCAACAATCCAAATACAGTATAATATGTGTTACTGCAACCGTCCAGCTAATGCAATGGTAGGGATATTATGGTATCTCAGCTTAGGGAAGTGTGTGCCTGTGTGGACAGTAAAGGTATCCCCCAGTCTTGGGAGTTAGTCTTGAGAGATTTCGAAGGTGAATAGTGCTCTATCTAAGCCTTAAGGAGGAGGTGAAAATCAATCAGGCCAAAGAGAGAGGACCAGGTAAAAGGTAAGGCATGAGGGAAGGGGTTGGGACGCTGTGCAGCACGTGTGATCCCAGATGCATGAGAAAACAGTGTGCTGGACTCTGTACGGCCACGGTCCAGGCTGTGCGGGGAGGATGGGAGATAAGGCTGGGGAGGTCAGCAAGAGCCAGACCAGGAAAGGGTTCCGATGCCTCGTGAAGGAGTTGGACTAGTGACCTGAATGTGGTGTGGAGGCACCGGAGAAGAACTATTGCCATCAGATTTGTGCTTTAGAAAGACCATTGGCTGTACTTTGGAGGAGGATGTATTCGGGTATAGCAATTGTAGGGGTGGTGGGAAGTAGTCAGGGGACGAACAAGATCCATTGCGTCCATGGTAGGAATCCAGGCAAGAAGCGGTGAGGGCCAGACCACGGGCAGCGGCAGAGTGTGAGGTTTCTTTGGAGAGTGTCAAATGCCACTGTGGGGTTAAAGGAAGGAGGATTAGAAAGAAAGAAGGGAAAAAATGGAGAAGAGGAGGAGAGAAGAATGGAAAGAAATGGAATGCAGAAAGTAAGAGAAGGAAGGGGACAGAGAGGGATTACAGTCTTCAGCTAAGTAGACATTTGAAGTCAAAATGCTTTATTAAACTACAGTCACAACTGGTAGTCTACCCTGGAGGTGCAATGGGACTACCTGTACGCCAGGTCTCAGCCAATGAGCCAGATGGCCAGTAACTGGTCCTACTGAAAACTAATCAGAACCCCTCTTCATTGGTTCGGTTGCTACACAGACAGCCACAGCCAAGCTGACTTCAGTGAATGAAAGCTGGTGCCAAATACACACTCAGAAGGCAAGAGCAAAGGCAGCACAAGTCCTTCTTGACAGTCAGCAATAGCTAGGCTGGTTTACAAATTGCCAGAGCCTGACACCACTCACACACATGCACACACATGTACGCACACACTGCGGGCCTTCTGTATTTAAGAAACATGACATAGGCAGTATTTCTTATTGGATTTAGTAGGAAAAACTTGCAGGAGCACATCGAAGGGGATAATCTGACCCAGAAGAAGTAAATCAATACACAACCATTATAACACGCAAAACGCGGATGAAAACAAAATTGTAAAGCAGTCATGCAGAGTGATATCTGAGGACGGCTTCGAGGGACCCAAACTGTTTTTAATGGGATCAGTGATGTCCGTTTTCTTTCATTCTTCTTCTTTCTTTTGCTTTCCCCCTTTTTTGGTATTAATTGTCAGAGTCAGATAGAAAGCACTTGTTAGACACCACTGAAGCTATTTTTAAGAGCTTTGAGTTTACTGAAAGTTGTTCCTGTATGTGACTCTGTTCCAACGACATTTTGTTTACATCCTGATGAAGCCTTGAATAATGGAATAATGGTCCGGAAGAGAATAAGTTTGAGTTTGGAAAATACTTGAAGTCCAAGATGCTAAGGGAAGCCCCGCTTCAAAAGACATAGTTGTGCAAGCAAATGCAGTTCCATGGAACTTTACAAGACACCCTGATTTGAAGAATTCTCCCCATTCCACTCCAAAGGGTCTATTCAAAGTTCACTTCTCAATGGATTAGTTTTTATGAGGTGGGAGGGGCACAGCAAAGAGATATTATGCCAAATAAAGTAGGAAAAGTAAAAGAAACCCATCATATGAAAGTTCACGTGCCCAACGACATAACAAAGCATAACAGCTTTGTTGACACATTTTTTGAAAGTGTCAACATAGAGAGCTATTGGGGATAAAACTTACATGTTCCTATGAAGTGGATTAACACTGGAATTCATATTTTAAACAATTTTGATGGTATCTCTGTAGCTAAAGCCTGCTGCATTCTTGTTCCCAGGATTTAAGATTAAAAAATTCATGTGAGTTCTGTACATAAAACCCTGTCCATTTTGAGGAACTGGGTTTGTCTGACAATTTGCCCAAGGGAAAACAAGGTCCTTGAGTTGCAGTTTCTATAAAGCCAGAAGCGTTTTCCAACACATTGCAAAAGCCCCTCATGATACTTCGCCCAGTGCAGCCTCCTGAAGTTTGGTACATAATTAATGAGGTTGTGGAAGTTCTCCAGAATTAGTTTTCATCTAAATAAAGGTGCCCGAGGTTTATCTGTACCCTTTGTACTCATTGTGGCCTTGAATATACCGAGCTTCCTGTTGGTACAGGGAACTATCGATTTGCTGACTAATCTTTTTATCTGATCGTTATAGATTGTAACTCTCAGTCTATAACCTTTACACACACTGCTATTGTGGTTAAATAAAACACAATACAAAATAATTAACATATTCCCTTATCAATATTTCTCTTCCAGACAAAAGGAGAAGTGAGTCTTGGATTTGACAACTGGGCATTTGTATTTTTAGAGAAAAGAATAAATAGAAGATGAACATACAATCCTTACTTCCTTAATGTAAATTACTCAAAAAAGAAATAGTCAGTAGCCTTGGAGAAATCAACAGCTTCTTCAATTGGATTGCTTCTGTCACTGTGTGGACACAGTCTTGTTTGATGTCCTCCTACCATTTGTCTTGTATGGAGTCTTTTATCTAAATCCAAAGTAATGCGGTCATCAGGGCTGCAATTCAATAATGGCTCCACAGGAGCCGTCATCCGCAGTTTGCTATTCATCTTGTAAAAGGCTTTGAGTTTTCAAAGTACCAACTAAGGTTGGCATTTCAATGCCTGGGACAGATCGCTTAAAGTTCTTTTGTGTTCACAAGAAAGGGAGTGAAATTGAGAATAGGGGAAATTAAATGGCCAACCTGCTACTCTACCTGACTACCTAGAGGTAACCCCAAGCTACCCAAGGGAGTGAAGACATTAGGTGATCTGACCCGCGCTGTAATAGGACATTATGATGAATGGGAGGTGGATTGAGTGGTATTTAATTCACACTGAGCATCACTACTGTAATTAAGAGGCAACACACTTATGGAAATTGACCAGAAAAGAGAATGCTGTGCTTTGGTTGGTTTTTTTTAAAGCAGTGACAAAGCAGAGAATTGCTTCAAACGTTTTTGAATTAAAGCATTTTTAAGATTTTATGTATTTATTTTTAGAGAGAGAGGAAGGGAAAGAGAAAGAGGAGAAACATCAATATGTAGTTGCCTCGTTTGTGCCCCGACCCTGGGTCCTGGCCTGCAATCCAGGCATGTGCCCTGACTGGGAATCAAACTAGCAACCCTTTGGTTTGCAGGCTACCACTCAATCCACTGAGCCACACTCGCCAGGGCCTGAATTAAAACATTATAGAACTAAGGGCATTTTTAATGGATTTAGAGATGGATGGTAAAGCCGAAGATGTGAATTAATAGGCTCAAGTTCTCATGTGTGGCTGTTGTTTTTGGTATGTTAACAGGCTAGACTGGGATTTCCATCACCGAAGATGCTGAGCTCTTTGGCTGGCAATACGGATATTTGCTGTTTCATTCAGACTCAATGTCTTCATTCTTCTGAGACCATGGTATGTGTCTAATGAACAACTAGCCTAAGAAAATATACACTATGAAGGAATTCAGTCAAATACAACTTCACCAGATCTCTTGACACTCTACTACTTGCTTCATGGCCTCTTGAGTGTGAAGGTGAAGACACTTAACCTAATGACTAAAGCCACCCAGGTCCTGCACTGGTTCACTGTGACCCTGGTTTTCAGCTTGCACTTCTGGAATAGGGAGCTTGGTTGAGGAAGCTATGACATAATAAAAAGAGTTCAGAGTAGTAATGGAGACCAAGATTCTAGACCAGCCCTATCATTTTGATTAACTCTCTGATCTTAGGCCAGCCTTTTAATTCTTGGGCTTTTATTTCCTTGTCTGAAAAAAGAGGGATTTAGAATAAAATATTTCAGAGGTACTTTTCTTCCCAACACACAATGATCCTGTGAATGTAATAGGTGAGGACCATGTTTTTCTCCACGGGTCATGGATTCACTCATTCACACATACAACATTATTAACAATATCAATACCTAGGTATTGCGCTCATCTACTTGTCCGGTACAGTGCTAGTGGCTGAGAATAGAACAGGCTCTAAAAGCATGTTTTGTTCCTGCCCTCCCAGAACTTGCAGGATAAGGAAGGCAACAGACACTGTATCAATAATGGCACTAGTTGTAAATTTGCAGTTGTGATAAATGCTTAAACTGTGAAAAATGCAGGGTGCTGTGAAATTGACCTGGTTGAAGAGGTCAAAAAAAAAGCTTCCCCGAGGATGTAATAGCTAACCTGAGATGTAAAGGCTGGCGAGGCGATCTTGTTTGCTGTGTCCTATCTAACCTTCATCCTGAACAGACTCAAGAATCATTGGAAAATATTAAGCAAACTATAGCACAATCAGATCTGTATTTGAATGAGGTTTTAGAAAGACCATTCTGTTGAAAGTATACAGAAAGAGCTGAAGGAGAGCAATACTAGAGGCAAATTAACCCTCCCCATTGGACAAGGAGAATTGATTTTTAGCAGGAATGTTAGGAGAAACAATGGCGCTAAAACTGGAGATGCCAAGAATTGAGGCAGGACATGGGTGGCACCTCGTATGATTGCTGCCTCAGATCTATTCTCAGGGTTTGGCTCCTAAACAAGAAAGATCAGCTTCTTGCAGTTTATGACCATGTTATAAAGGTTTGTTTTTTTTAAATCAGTTTGCAAATGTGAGTTTAAGAGATACAAGTTGACTTTAGAGAAAACAGTATGTCTTCACCCTCCTCCTCATTTAAGGGATGGGTTGCCGCGGGAGCCCATGTTACTATTTGGTGTACTCATAGATAATTCTGGTGAATGCCAAAGCTGAATCATTACTTTATGGCTGGGCCACAGTGAGCCCCCCCCCCCCAAATTTTGCCAGTCCTGCAGTATAGTCCATAATCTGTTAAATGTTATTTTGTGAACATGCTTCTCAGAAAGGTCACAGGTAAATGGAAAATCCTGATTGATTATTTTAAGGGTTGTTCATGGTGATTGACACATTACTGAAAAGGAGGAATTTCCAAGCAGATCCAAAATATTTTTTGGAGCAACTTCTAGGGGGCCTGGCACATCCACAGTTAAAGTGAGGAAGATAACTTATTTTGGCTTGAAACCCCCTTTCCAATTTTATTACTCACAGTACTTCTCTCTAATACATCCGTCTTTCCAAATTATATTTGTCATTGTTGTCAAATAAGCTTCTTGTGATCTCATCTTCACCCTGTATGTTAATTCATGTCTATATGCTTTATCCTTCTCACACTCTTATCCAACTCCTATCATCCTTCAAGGCCAAGTTCAATTTTTCCTCCTCAAGGAAGATGTTCCATTGTCTCCACTCTCAAAATCTCTCTGACCTCTAATTTTCTACAGGTTTTATTATGGATAGTAGCCTTGATCTTTACTTCCTTATACTGAACTCTGTTAGCATATATAGCATATATATATATCATATAGAGAGAATTGCTGATAAATATCATATATGTGTGATTTAATAAGTAGATTGAGAGATCATTTAAGGAACTGGGGCAGAGGCATTCACTTTCATGTCTTCATCCCTTCATCACCTAAAGAAAAAAAATCACCTGAAAATACAGACAGTAAATATCTGCTTATCAGTTAAAATAATGCCAATTGAAAAATGCTTCAAATCCTTCCAAGCAATTAGATTACATACTGTCAGTATAAAGAGTAAAGTCAAAGTCATAATATTGCCAAGGAAATTGGTTGATTTGGACTAATTTTTCTAAACTATGGCCAAATATACTGGCTGCTTTGTAGCATATGGATTTCTAAAATCAAGAGTTAATGTGTTGATCAGGGAAATAAAAATAGAGAAGGGATTATAAAACCTGGCCAGGAATCTCCACTGCTATTTAGGGCATTCATGTAGTGAATACAGCCTTTGCTAAAATTAATGTTTTGGACAGTTATTAGAGGGTTTTATAATATTAACTTGATATTAATAAAACTTAAGAGGGGGTCACAATCAACCTTCCCAGAACTCATCCAATTATAACTTCTGTGACTTCCTTTGAAAACTTCAAGAAAAAGAAGAATGTGTAGCCTCAAGTTGATTGAGGGTTTGGAAAGCTATTGTTGAGCTTAAAGAGAGCATGAAATGCACACAAGCAGAGCTGACCTCACAGTGCCCTTGAAAGGGTTGGGGGCCCACAAGGTCAGGGGCCCACAGGTACCCCTGGACTGTGTTTGGAAAAGTGCTGAATGAGGTGTTTAGTGATGAGTATTGTTTGATTTTAAGAGGGGATTACAAGAATAGAAATGTGAATTATTACTACTCACAGAAAAACTTTCATCTCAGGTACTTGTTTACAACTATAAACCTTCCCAGAACTTTCAGCACAGATAAAGCATCAAAATGACGAGAAAAAAACAACCAGTCTGGCTTTAAGTAATTTGATTTAACATATATCTAAATCCATTTGTCTTTCCTATACTTTATTCATCAGCTAGACTTATCTGAAGAAAAATAATGAGCATAATTTTGCCCCTTTATATTGGCATATAATCTATATTGATAGATCACAAAAATAAAGCATTGATTTCTTTTTCTATTTTTTTGAGTAAGGTCTGAAAATTGCAACATAAAATAAACTTTATATTTAGACTCTCTCCAAAAGCACCGGGAAGTGTCACTTTGAAGATAGCGAAACAGCGCTGCGTGACTAAGAACACTGACCTTCTAAGAGTCTCCTTCACGAAAGAGAGCCTGGCTGGCTTTACGAAACACCCCAGCGGACATCCGGGTCTCCGTATCTCTGACTCAGGCAATTTATTAAGATATTCTTTCAAAATTATTCTCCACGAATTATTCATCCTGATTCTGTAGTTAATGTATCACCTTAGTGCTTTGTAAACAAGAATACTTTCTCTGAGGGAAGGGTGTAACAAAAGTTTCCCCATGTCCAGAGTGGCAGAGATGGCGGTTGAAACTGAGATTCATTGGTTCCTCCATGGGGTTGTTAGGATAAGACTGGAGATGAAAAACTCAAACCTGTTATCAGATGAAATCAACAGAGACAGCAACTTAGAAAATCAATAGTGTCAGCCGAAGCTAGTGCCCTGCCAGCAGGGGGAGACAGTGAGCGCCTCATCAGGCTTTGCTAGTTCAAAGTTCACCAGCAGCAGGCCCAACACAGAGACAACAGAGACTAAAACAAACCCTCTCTCATTCTTTATTGCCAGGATAATAGGTAAACTCTGCTGCAGATCTTATAGAAAGCAAGGAGAGGAAAACCCTGAATCACAAATTCATTTGAAATGGAAGCTCTTAACTTGTCCTTGAAGACTCAAGTTTTCAGTCAGTGGGAGGAATAGAGCCTTGAAAGCTGAGTTTATTTTAGTTACAGGGAAATAAATGTAAGTCTCGGCACTTCACACTTAGAGAATATTGTGACGGTGAATTTTATACCTGTTTATGAGAACATAAAATTCTTGCTCAGGACCACCCCACTGATGGCAAAATACTAATCAATATGGACAAACTCAAATGCAAGGCCACGCATCCAAGCCTTCATTTGCACTGTAACACTCATGACTTTCGAATATACTATATTATTTTTATGTTTATATGTATTTGTATAGTCTGCTACTTTCTCTTCCACCTCCCTCCAAGGGTAAACTCTGTGAGATCAGGGAGTTTATGCCTGTTTTGCTTAGTAGAGTATTCGAGTGCCTGGCACTCATTCAATGCTCAATAAAGGTTTTTTTTTTTGAATGAATGAATCATCTGACAAATGAATGACTTAATCATAATCTCCTGGGAAGCTCCCTGTAGGGCAGCTCTCTGGCCCCAGCCCCAGGGAGCCCTGAGTAGGTGTTATTAACAAGTTCCCCGGGTGATGCTGGTGCTCTCTGGGGTTCAAGAAAGACTGACTGAACTGGTGGATGAGGTTAGCACAGGAAACCAGGTAGAGAGAGTGGTGTTTTGGGGGAACACAGTTGGCAGAGGAGACTTCGTGTGCACTTGGCATTCGATCTCGCCATAAAATGACCCCATAGCCTGTCTCTGTTTGAATTTTTATCTTAATGAATGATCTGTGATTTTCACATCTACCAAGATCAGAGGAAACAGTGCCTTAGATATTACAAATGTTAAAGGCGATTATCAGCATCTTGACAATTTTTTCATATTGCCAATTGTATTTTTTTATTTTCCTTTTCTCTGCCATGTCATTCGTTATATCTTCACTTGAAAGCCACATAGCTATTTCAAAATTAATGTCCCACATACAATTTTTCATACCCACTGACATAAAGTAATTAATATTGCATAGAAAGCTTTATAGTTTATAGCAGTTACCACAATTTCAATTATATTTACATGTGTCAATATTTTTTAAAATTTTGTTATTGTGATAAGAACACACAATATCATATCTAGCCTCTTGACAAATTTTTAATTGTACATTACTGTTGACTATAGGTGAGATGCATTAAAATACATTATTATTGACTACAGGTGAGACATACACCAGATCTGTAGGGTTTAGTTACCTTGCTTGACTGAAACTCAATGCACATTGACAGGTAACTCTTTATTTCTCCCCCCCTCTGCCTAGTCCCTGGCAACTATTTTACTCTTAGATTCTATGAATTTGGTTCTGTTAGATAACTCATATGAATGGAATTACACAGTATTTGTCTTTATGTGACTGGCTTATTTCACTTAGCATAACATCCTCAGATTCATAGATGTTGTTGCATATGGCAAAATAAAAAAGCTGAGTAATATATTTCATTGTAACTTTACTCCACATTTCCTTATCCATTCTTCTATTGATAAACATTTAGGTTATTTCTACTTTTTGGCTATTGTGAATAGTGTTGCAAAGAACAAAGGAGTGTTAATATCTCTTTGAGATGCTGATTTCAATTCTTCTGTGTAAATACCCAGAAGTGTGGGATTGCTGGATTACATGGAAGTTGCATTTTTTTTCTAAGGAAACTCCATAATGTTTCCCATAGTGACTCTACTATTTGCACTCCCACGAACAGTGTGCAGGGGTTCCAATTTTTTCCCATCCTTGTTAACACTTGTTGCCTTTTGGTCATTTTGTTATTTATGTCTGTTATCTATACCGGAAGCAAGACTAAATGAGGAGCATTCATTGACTGTTGTGTTACCATTACCTGGAGTAATGTCTGGTATGGAACTGACTCTCAATAACATGTGATGAATGAAGACACGAGGGAATGAGTGAGTGCAGATGTGCCCTGAACAACTGCCTATGTGTAAACTGAAAAATACAGGCATGCAGGTCACAGCAAACCACTGGGGCAGAAGCTCAAGCCTAAGAGTGAACAGAGCGGAGATGGGGTTTTGAGCTGTAGCTTCCTGGATTTCAAGGGAATGGGTCTCAGATCCTGGGATATCAGGTTAGATTGGAGTCAAAATCTGAAATCCAGTAACAAGATATGGAAATTTAAACTTGAACCCGGAAGCAAAGGACTGAAAAGATGAAAGCAGAATCATGGAAATGTTCATCTGGAAGTTACTTATAAAGTGAGCATCCTCATAAACTGTCCTTCAGGGCTCCTGCTTCCCTCCCCCTGAGGCAGCAGAGGCAGAAGGAATGACTCTTGCTCTCAGCAGTTCAATCCTATTTTTTCACTTGTTCCCCGACCAGCAATCTATATGGGTGAATCTGATGCCTGGCTACTTCAAATCTACAAAAGGTCATGGAGCGAGTCTTTTAAACCAGGATATTCAAGTGTCTGACAATAAAACACTAGATTAAAGTTGACTGAATTACCAATGAAATATGAATTTAAAACATGGAAAATACAAACAAAATCTGTAGTCACTATTTTCTGCTATTAAGTCATAATGGTGTGTTGACTCTGGCTCTAGGCATTTCTAAAACACAGTAAGGAGAGAAGAAGGAAGCAAAAAAATAAAAAGCAGACACCGGTTGCTTATGGATTTAGGCCTGTTGCTTAATTTGTAAAAGGATCTAAAGGGCCACTTCAAATTGTTTTTAAGACAATAACAGAGTGGAAGTAATAGGAAAAGTCTATGTTTTACCTTTATTAACTCAACTAGTGCTCAAACTCAGTTCCCATGGAGAGTTTCTATCTCAATCCCCACTTTTACAGATAGGGAAAATAAAGGTTCAATAGAGTCAAACTACATGTCCATGTCACATTGCCTGTGACATGAACCACGACAGTGTCTTGGTGGCTGAGTGCACAGAATGCCATATGTTTTTATGGGGCACGAGTTTCAAACATGTCTTTGTGCATAGTGTACCTTCCTAACACTCCTATGAGGCAGACATTATTAGTTTCCCCATATTACAGATGAGGAAACTGAGGCTTTGAGAAGATAAGTGACTTGTCTAAGGCAACACAGTGTGCAAGTAGCAAAGCCATATTCGAAACCTGGTGTGCCTGTTTCTTCTATATTTTGTTTTGTTCTCCTTGCACCCTACATGTTATCTTTGGCACAGTTTTCCTCCACAGAGCCAATCAGGTATAGAAAGAAGTAATGATCCTAGTTATAAATGTAATATCAGTATTAACTCAGCTCAATATCTCTCATGTCTGGCCAGAAGTATTATGGAATCTTACCCTTCAGCGACAGGATTCCACCTATGGGCACCTATGATATTGCAGAGCTCTCATGGATGTCCCGTAGCCCCAAATCTAAACCCATTCACTAGGTTCATTTGACTCCCATTCACTGTCTACTGATTTGCTTAACAAAAATTTTTAACAAACGTGCCTCTGTTTTTTTCCCCAGTGTACCAGATTGCAGGCAGAAAGTTAGGAGAGTCGGGTATTACATGAGACAGGTGCCAAAAGAGAAAGCGGGTGCATGATGGTGAGGCAGAAAGAATAGAAGAAAAAATAAGGAGTAAAGAATATATCTCTTAGAAATAGAATATTCCATTCTTTTAGAAATAGCAGTGCTGAATCATGAAGAGAGCTTAAATTATATCCAAATACATTCTTTTTATAATGATTTTCATTACAAATAGTTTCCAAAATGTCACTTGCAAACTTCAACTATTTAGACAATTGTTATTAGCTTTAAAAATGGTAGGCCAGTGCTCACTCTTATTCAAGAGCCTTTGAGGTGATACATATGATGGTCTCCAAAAGGACATGGTCACCTTCTCTGCCTTTTTTGCTTTCAAATGCTCTGTATTAACCTCTAAATCCAGCGTATCAAACCCAGCACACTATTTACCCTTGTCTTCCAGATTTCTCTGTTATATTCTAGGTCCTCACCACAGTACCCTTGTCTTACCTACACTTGTCACCTTGGGCTTGCTGCTTAGCATCCATTCTCCCTCCTTCTGGTACAGTACCTTACTTGGGGGTGATGTATTACTCTTCCACATCATAGCCCACATGCTTCAGAGAAGCTGACTTCTTTCCTGTCTTAGAAGTGGAACTTATGAGATCTCAGCCACGCGGCCACAGCCAAATGTGTTCGGGGATGAGAACATGGCTTAGGAGCCAATAAAAATAAAGTCAAAGTCCAAGAGTTTGGTTTCATGTTTGAGAGAAGAGATGCACTGTGCTTTTCTGCATATGTACAAAGGACGTGACCCGTAGAGGCCCTGAGACAATAAGGAAATATTATTGCTGAACCTGGATTTGAGACTGAATAAATAGAGAAACCAGGTCCTGGTTATTGATTCAGTAGCCAGAGTTAGACTTGAAAGAAGTCAGACATGCGATCCAACAAATTCTGCTTCAATTAAATAAGTGGGATTTTTGTTACATCTGACCAAAACTATCTTAATGCATAGATTTAAGAGTCTTTGAGGTGACTACATGACTCTGTCTTTCCTGCCTCTGTTCCAATCTATTTTTTACATTCTTGTAATAATAATTTTCCAGCAACATATCATTATCCTTCTCCATAGGTCGTAGGGACTCCCTTTTTTGCTGTTCACCAAAGATCCTCAGATTCCTGTCTTATCAAACATTTTTCTTTCAATGGCTCTCATAAGTATATTGTTTGCTCAAACCAAGCTAATATGCTCACAATTCTCAAAAAATAAAGCCATTTTTATATTCTGTGATTTGCAAATATCAGTCCTCCTTTTTTTATTGTCTCTCATTGAAGTACCTCCTTATAAAATTGTTAACTCAACAAACAAGCTGTGATGTTTTGTATCTGATTCCTATACATCCCATTATGCCCCTTAGTCATAAAGGAATATGCAAATATGGGAATTACATCTCACTTAAACACAGTATTAAAATTTTAATAGCACATTTAGGCATATTACTTCATTTGAGCAGCACAGCTTTTTAAAAAATTAGAAGTAATTATAAATGTTTATCTACTCTATACATATACTATAGTATAATGGAAATAGAAAAGATTGTGTAGATTTCCATCAGGTTTTGTCACGTGATCATTGTATGACATTGGATAAATCACATACTGACACCAGTCTAAACTTTCCATGTTTTAAAAATGGAATTGTCACATAATGTGATCAAATATAAAGGTATGTTAACTTTATATTTTATAATATTTGTTTTCTAATGCATAAATATCAATGTAATTTTTAAAGTTTTTCCAATAAACCAACTTTTAAAACATATTTTAAGGTATTTTTTACATTTCTATTACTTGGCTCAAAAATAATTTTTGAATATGTATACTTTTATTTTATTTTATTTTTATTTGAATATGTATATTTTATTATTTAACTATTACAGTTATCCCACTTTTTTCTCCCCTTTATAACCTCTTCCCTGAACACCCCCAACCCTCAGTTCATGTCCATGGGTCATAAATATAAATTCTTTGGCTTCTCCATTTCCTATACTATTCTTAACCTCCCCCTATTTTATATCCACCATTTATGCTTCTTATTCCCTGTACCTTCCCTTCATTCCCCCTTCCCTCTCCCTACTGATAACCCTCCATGTGCTCTCTCTCCACGTCTGTGATTCTGTTCCTGATCTACTTGTTTGCTGAGGTTTTGGTTTGGTTTTGTTTTTTTAGTCAGTTGTTGATTGTTGTGAGTTTGTTGTCATTTTACTGTTCATAGTTTTTTATCTTCTTCTATTTCTCAGATAAGTCTCTCTAACATTTCATAAAACAAGGGCTTATGGGTAATGAACTCCTTTAACTTGACCTTATCTGTGACCTTCCATTCTCAATGATAGCTTTGCTGGATAAAGTACTCTTGGTCGCAGGTCCTTGCCTATGGCCATACCATGCTGAATGCATCTGATCTTATCTAAATAAGTATATTTTTTTGCTTTGCAAAAGTAACACATATACTTTGTTGACATACATATATGTTGCAGTATTACACATAGAATACATTGTATGTGTACTAATACACGCACATTGTCAAAAATTTAGAAAATAAAGAGGGACAAGAAGAAGAAAATACTTACATCATTCAAGGGATGACCATGGGTAGTATTCTGGCACATATCCTGCTACTTGGTTGTTGTCATCGTTGTTGTCAAACACTTCAGGTGAGATCTACCCTCAGCCACTTGTAACTGTGCAGTGTGGCACTGCTGAGGACAGGGACAGTGCTGTGCGGCAGATCTCTAGGACTCAGCCCACTTGCTTAACTGGCACTTTTAAACTGACATTTTATGTATCAATTCTAGAAATCTGGTGTTTGCTGCATTACCTATTTCTAGTATACAGGTGACGTCTTAAGACTGCCTTCTTTCTGTTGTTAGGAAAATCACTATCAAAGAGTTTCTTTCTCAAGGTTCTTTTATTTTTTTAAAATATTTTATTTATTTATCTTTAGAGGGGAAGGGAAGGAGAGAGGGAGAGAAACATCAATGTATGGTTGCCTTTCATGCGTCCCCTGCTGGGAGTTGGCCTGCAGGGAACTGGCCTGCAACCCAGGCATGTGCCCTGACTGGGAATCGAACCGCGATCGTCTGGTTCGCAGGTCCGCACTCAATCCACTGAGCTACACCAGCCAGGCTCTCAAGGTTCTTTTAAAAAGCACTTGCTATCTGACATTTCTCCCTCCCTAAATTAGACAAGACTTCACTCTCTTGACTATTTCCGCAATTTTGGGGGGGCACGTTACTCATGTTCACCAATATGAGGTTCTTCTCCCACTCTAATTGTCAACCACTACACAATTGGAGGAAGCCATGAGAACAGATCTGGCCAGAGTCTGTGGTCACATATGCTGGTGGGCACACGTACAGAAGAGCTGTTCAGCACCTTTCCAGTTGTTCCTTCTTCGGCAATGTTGACAGAGTGGATCGCTTACTCTCGATGATACAGGTGTAGGATGACAGAGCTTTCCTGAGCCTGGATAGCCGCCTTAGAAAGTGGAGTGTATAGTTGCCCTTTAGTTGTGGCCCCAAGGGACATGTAAGTCCTAACTGGTGAAGGCAAATTGACTTCTTCACATGTATCTGGAATAATAATAATACATAACCTCTTTGGGAAAATTGAAAAACTTGTTGAATTGAGAGAAGTTGCTCCTGAAAAGATATCAGATTTGTAGTGGACTTTGCCTGAGTGGGAAATAAACTTTATTCAGTTCAGTCACTGAGACTTTGGTTTGTTGTGGTGGTTGCTATTGTTTTAGGGAGTTGTGTATTTGTTTTTGCCACAACAGAATAATGATGTCTATTCTAATGCTGATGTTTTAGGAACATCCTACCTTGAACAGCCATTTCAGATTGTCTCAGTGAGGAATCACAAATCAACTTGCTTCATAAGCAGATAATTTAATTCTTCACATTACTCTTGGAAATGGCTAAAATATATCCATTTCCCTATTCTTAGAGACTACATCTCCAGCTCTCTATACTCTCACAGCACTTATTTGTATTATTTTATGTATTTATATTCCAATTTTCCTTTTAAGTGTACTTTAGTAATATTTAGACGACTCTTACTATTTCAGCCTGAGTCAGAACATTCGTGATGGTCATAAATATGGTCTGTGACTGGGAGTTTCCGTTCAACATAATTTCTAAAGACACAAGCATTCTAACTCCCTCTTTTCTTCAGGCAGAGTCCCAAGCATCTCATGTGATTCCCTTGGCAGTCATTCAAATTCTGATAGAGCTACTAGTGCCAAGCTCGTTTCTACCTGCTACCCTGAATCTGCTGCTGATCTGCCTTGTGACTTGACCTTGACATTGCTGCTGGAATGTGACATTGCTGTCGTGTCCCACATTGTTGTCACTTCCTCTGTCAGTACCAATAGTCTTTGTTGAAATACAGGAGGTACCTCTTCTTTCACCCCCACCCGGTGCTACCAAAAAATACTGGGAGAAAACTGAACTCATGTTTTGAGGTTAATTCACAAGGTTGGAGAATCTTTAATATTCTTTAATGAGCAATAACCTATTGATCCTATGACTGGGAAATATGACTTAATTCTGATTTACATCGGATGTCAGGCCTTAGATTTTTGGAAACACACAGTGCCTCAGTCTGGATAACCTCACAGACTTTGGCCGAAGTGAGTTTGCTCTAGTGGACCTAACTATGAGAATGAGATTTGGGGGTCTGGCAGACAACATGTATGGGGCAATCAAAGTAAAAAAAGGGGAACACAAGGCATAGTGTTTTCAATAAAATGATTTTGCAGTAACTGTGATGGAATTGCTCTCATACACTAAGACTCAGGAAACTCAGTGAATCTTAAGCAGGATTACTATGAAATACTTAGGTATTGTACATCAGAATAAAGCAATAAGAGCACAAAAGTGGAGTAAAATCTTAATCAGAAACCAAGTTCTATTGTATATATTCTTCCTCTAATATATCTCTCACATTTGACTACTTTCTCCTGTCTTCAAAGTGTCCATTATCCTGTGCACGAACAGTGAAATAGCTTCCTAGCCAGCCTCCCATCCTCCGCCCTGGCCCTCCTCCCATTCTTTCTTCACCTATCAGAAACTACAATCTTTCAGAAGTGGAAACCCATTATTACTGTACTTCTGATGCATAATCTGAATAAAATTCCATTTATCCCGGATAAGATTCAGCCTCTACAGCACGATGTTGAAGGCTTTCATCAATAGGACTCTGCCTTACTCATCAATTCCATCCCTTGCTATTCTCACTACCTCTGGACACACCGGACTTATTTTATTTCATTTAATGAATCATCCTCTAATTCGCAGGTGTTCTAACATTCTTTTTACTTACCTGGGATACTTTCTTTTTCACCTAAATATCTTTTATGCATTTTCAGTTCTCAGTTTAGATGTCCTTTCACCAGAAGCTTCCTCAGCTAACCAAGATGAATTTTAGTATTTTAGCTTCCACTTAGAAAGCATTCACAATTCTCCCACGGTAGATGTGATTTACCTCTACTTTGGAAGCATTTATTATGATAATAATTATTGATTAATTTCTATCCTGGGACACTGAACCTTAGTTTCTATTTTAAGACTTGGGTTTATAAACTTCTCAATGGCAGTCTATGGAATACAGTTGCTACTGCACACTACATAGTGCATGAATATCTCTAGAATGAGCCTCAGTGAATGAATGAACCAAAAATATAAAAAGTAAGACTATGTTTCAAAAGTTGTTCTGTTTATTTTAAAGATGACTATCCAACAGATTCATATTTAACCTTGGTCATCATCAGAAAAATAATCAAATATTGGCAATTAAGGTAAAAATACCAAAAACCTCATAATGCATAATTCAGTCTAAATTTTCAGGTACACAAAATTATGTTAATCACAAACTTTGGCATGTTGTAGATTGTAATCAGTGATATATACATGATCCTTATTTATTTATTTTCTTATTTATTTATTCGTTTCTACATACACTCATTTATTGAATTGTAGTTGCATTATAATAAAAACTTGTGAATTCACTACCCAATTCAAATTGAAAAGTGCTTCTGACAGACATCCTTGTATATGTCTTTTATGGTAAATGTGAAAGTATTTCTCTTAGGTCTATGTTTAAGAGATACTTCCAAAGAAACTTGTGTTCCAATATGTCTACACAAGCAATGTGTGTGAGAACGTGTTGATTTATAGTCTATCTGACACTTGTTATGATCAGACTTCTAATTTTTGCCAAGGATAATATTGTAAAATTTATTTTCTTGTAGGTTTGCCTTATATTTTTGTTTGCTTTCTAATATTATAAAACATTCAAGTCAAAGTGGCCTCTTTGTAAGTTAGTGAGTTTCCCTGCTCTTGATATTTTCAAAGATTAATGAAAGAGGCACCTTACAGGCTTTCTTCTTGGGGCAAGAGGTTGACCCTTCATCATTCATCCAACAAACATAACTTAGCCTCATGTTGGGAACTAAGAAAATACCAGGAAACAAGGTGATCATGGTGCCTGCTGTCTTGGCACTAGGTTCTAATAATTAATTATCAATGTAATGAGTGTTATGAGCAAGTATAGGAAGCTATAGAGTGAATAACTGAAATAACTATTCTGGTTAGATGATGGGAAGGATTTTAGGGAATGCCACCCATAGGGAGGAGTGACCTGAAAAGTCTCATCCTGAAAAAATTTACCTAAGAGAGGGGACATCTGGGATTTGGTAGAAGACTCTAACAGGTGAAGTAGCATATGACAAGATCAGCTTAGACTTTCTTCCCTCCCAATGCTTAAACAGAAGTCTAGGGCCCAAGACAGAAATGAGTGCCTCAAAGAGTCATTTTTATATTCTCCGGATCTGTTTTTGCCCCATGCAGAGTATTTGTCTGCCAGAGACCCTCAAATACACATCAGGTTCTGATGATGGACCCTGCTCATCAGTTTATTAGGCACAAACACACTTGGCATCTGGCTGGGACCCCTTACTACAATTAAAATAAAATTATTGAGTGTTACTTGCAAAGGAATGCAAACTTCAGAGAAGTTTTGGGAGACAGAGCTCACAGAAGATTGGCTCTTATGTGGGAGCAAATGTAACAATTCTAATATGTGAGTTAGATAAAAGAGTAATCATGAAAACTAATGGGTTTTCTCTAACTGGTATTACATTTCAACATCTCTCATTACACATATGCCCTCCCTTATTCTCAGAGACTATTTCTTTGTTTTTCATTTTTGAGTTGTTTTCCATTCAGTATGCTGAGAAACGAAAAGTTTGTAAACTTATTATAGAAAGGGGTTTTTTGTTCTAACATCGAACCAAATCAGTCAATAATCAACAGTGATTTTTGTGAGCAGAAGAGATAGGTATCACTACACTATGATCTAAAATAAAACAGGCAAATACAAGGTGCCCCTATGAACCTCCCAAATATTCACCTTGTTAGATACATTTATTTATACATGTGTATTATTTTATGTAAACACTTTACATACTATATAAATGTGTACATAATTAATTGTAAATAAACATAAGCACTTTTTATGTATATTATTTATATATAATACTTTCTCTGCTGAGGCCTTAATTTGGAAAATTGAACTTGTTCCTTCTCATTATAAAGCCCATGCATAGCCTTCTAATATTCTTTGTAAAAACTATTTGACAATAACAAACTTGTTCGCCTTTAATCCTTGGGACAAACAGTCATTTCAATTTATTTAAGTCTTAGTTTTCTGACTATTAATGTGCAGTGGGTCATATTGTGAAATAAAGGCTTAAGAAATGTCCTGTTTGGAATATCAATGAGTTACTTTCAGTTGTCACAAAGAAAATGCAAAGATTCTTTTTAAAAGTAAATATAAAATTGTCACAGAACTCATTTGAAGGAGAAAAAAAGGAAAGAATATTCAGTTGAAACTGCCTACTTTACAGCTTGTTTGGGGGATGGTAATACAGTTGTAAATGTGGAAGGGGCTTTAGAACTTCTCAAAGAGCGTATGCCCTTTCCCACCACTCCATTCTGCGGACAAGGAGACCGAGGCCAGGAAAACCAGTACCAGTCCAAAGTCACATGGTGACCTTGATGCAGTGTCAGACACAGAATCCAAGCCTTTGTCGCCAGATTGATTCTCTTCAAACTACACTATGGTTCACCTTTGAGAAACAATTTCATCCCATGGAACTGTGTATGGCCAGGATGGAATGATGAGAGTTTAAAAAAAGTTGGGTTGGTGAAATAGGCATCCTTCTTTTTTTTGGAAGAATTTCTTGTAGTGACATTTCTGCCTATTGGACCACCACACACACACACACACACATACACACTCATTTCAAACAAACATGTATAAATGATCATGAGATACTGAAAGATGAAGCAATCTCTTATTCCTTGTGATCCCACAGGGAAAAAAAAAAACTAGTTCCTTGCGAATAATTAAGCTGGACTAGAATCCTCTAAGCACAGTTCAGCCTCCCTAAAGCACCCAGCATTTCCGTTTTATACTATTGGCTTGTCTTGACACTCTGCATGCTTATTCTCTTCCTTGTTTGGTGTTTGAATAGGTGGTTGACTGGTGTGAGCAAAGAAGTTCAGAATTTCAAGTCAGACAAAACTGGGTAACAGCTTCACTTATGTTTTATTACCTGGGCTATTTGGAGGAAGTTAATATTGTTACATTAAACATTTAGTTACCTGGCCCTAATTCCCAGCAGATTATTATATAACCAGGTGAGACCATTGCTTTGGTCACCAGGTGACTGTCCATTTGCTCTCCTTACATTCCCATGCACTCCAATCTGACTTTGTACTCATAACATCCTCATCTTTTTGCTAAGGACTTGTGGACACAGCAGGCTGGAGGTCCCCAGGAGTTACCTCCCCACCAGCACCCTCATGCGAAGAGGAACAGCTCCTTGAACCAGGAATGGGTATTGGTGTACAAATAACCCAGGCCCCTCTCCCTTTATTAGAACTAATTCTGAGGCACACACATGGCATTGATTCCGAGTTCCTCAGCTGACGTGTGATCCAGTTACCAAAATGGTAACTTGTATGAGGACACAGGCTTTGTTGGCTTTCTGCCCACCCCTGACTCATTTCTCCATTCCCCAACCAGTCACCCGGACTCGGTTCCATGATAAACAATTTCCCTTATGTCCTTATGTCAGGACCTGCTTCTGGGTGAACTCAAATGGAGACAGAGACAAACAAGTGAAAGCACATGACAAAATGATGTATCCAGTACTATAAAAACACCAAGAATGATATATTAGGGAAATACTTAATGCACATTGTTAAGGAGCTTTGTTCAAAGAGGATTTCCTAGAGTGGGTGTTATTGGAGTTAAATTTTTTTAAAACATGGAAAGCTTAGCTAGACAAGAAAAAGGTGGAGGGTTCCAGGAAGGAGGGAGTACAAGTTCAAAATACTGGAGGTAAGAGACAGAGTGTTACCATGTGGGTCCATGGGCCTAGAATATAAGTGAGCACAGGGGCAAGAGATGAGAAGAAAGACTGGAGAGCCAGACAAGGGGCAGATCTGAAAGACTTCCGTGAGCTGAGCTGAATAGATGTTTCTTTATGCAAGAGCCATAAAGAGGCATTGTGGGAAATTAGGCAGAGCAGTGACGTGATCAGATTTCTGTTTCAGAAAGATTCACATTTGACAGCACTGGGGAGAATAGATCACAGGGATCAAGATAAAAAGCTTGGGAAAGTCACCAAAAAGCTGTGGCAGTAATAATACAGGTAAGGGATGATATGAATCTGAACTCAGTTTATGGCAAAGAAGTGGAACAGAGAGGGCAGATTCTGGAGATGTTGCATGGGCCAAATTGGCAGGACTTCTGCAGTGACTGGCTGTGCAGGGCAATGGGAGAACTAGAGTTTGAGAACGACTCTGGGTGTCTGGCATTGGTGAGCGGGTCCATTGCTGGTTATCCTGCCCACTGAGGTGGTAGGCATGGCGGGGGGAGTATACTGAGAATGTCAAACTGTGAATGCCGATTTGAACACGTTGAGGGTCACACACATGTGGGAAATTCACAAGAAATTAGACAAAGGTCTGGTTTAAGAGGAACAGAAGCTAGGTCCAAAGATGTAGAATCACCCTCACACGCAAAAAAAGTGATGCTCCAATTGGATGCCATCAACATGAAAGAAAATGTCAAGTGTAAATGTATGTGGTTCATATGTAACCCTGGGGAAAGCCAACATGTAAGGGGCAGGAAGAGAGAAGACAGTCCTGTTAGGAGACTGAAACTTTGGCAAGAATAGAAGTCAACAGTGTGACAAAAAGGTCAACAAAACCCATTCTTGAGACCACAGCCCACAGGGTAACTTATTACAGATCTATTTCACATTGTGCCCCAGTTAGCCAGGAATCTTCCTCGACTCGGCACACTTGAAGTACAAGGGTCATTGCTACGAAGAGCTACTGTGGGGAATGGGCCCAGGGGCCATCAAGAAACCACGTAGGAATTGTAAGGAACAGCTGAGGACCTGGATAAAGCAAGGCACCAGCAATGACTGATCTGAAATAAAAAGTTATTGAATGGTAGTCTCATTTTCTTTCAAACATGAGACATGAAAAAAACAACACTAAACTAGGATAAAGGAATAAAAGGAAATAATCCTTATGGATGAAACAATCATTAAGCTATAAGTTTTACATAAATTATATAAACTTCATGGAAACTATGTGAATGGATGCATTATTTCCATTTCTCAGATGAAAAAACTGAGGCTAAGGTTTTTATATAAATCAACCAACATTAGTTTTGTACTAATTAGCAGAGCTGTGCTGGGACCCGAGGCATTTTGGAACTCAAGTCAGTGCTAAATGCATAAGCTATTATTAAAGATCTTCATTTCTTTAATAATAGCTCATGAATTTCAGCTTTTTATCTTCTCTCTCCTGACATTCCTCGCCTCATATTTAAGGGAATCCCTTCACAGTTAGCTATGGAATGGACACAAAACAAAACTGCTGGTAATTATTTCAGTCTATCTTTGTTGCAGTATTATTTCTTCTCATGCAGTTGAAGAGTATTTGATCTATTTCAGTTGAATTTTGTTTTGATGTAAAAATTAAAATAAAGGCCTTTGTCAGTTGAGTTATCAACTGACAAAAGATATTTTGTCAAACAAAATATCAAACAAAAGATATTTCAAGAACATTTTAATATTTCACATTAATGATTCTTTTCTCCATTCGCTCTGTCTCAGTCTCTTTCAATCTCTCTTCATTCATCCATCTACCCAAGTAATTCTCATTATTCACTGTAGCTATGTTCTACAAAGTCTTTAGGAACATTGAATTAAAAAAATACTGAACAACTGATCCTAGAAGAAATGCAAAGTCAGGTTCCTATGAGCCTCTGGTCACAATATTTTTGTCAGCTCTTCAATACATAACCCTCGTATGTATGTCTTCTGTTTAAAAACATCTTACTTAGTATTATTGTTGAGTCATTGACAATGAACTCAAGGCCAACAGCACTTTAAATACTTCCTGAATGCAGCTGCTTTGACACGTGAATTTTTTTCATAAGGTACATCACAGCCTTCCAAGCAACAGTCAGAACATTGTCTTTACACTTGAGGACCATTTTGAATGGTGGAATAACATTAAAAGCACAAGAATGTGAAAATGTGGCCCTAAATAGACCATAACCAAGATACTCACGCACAGTATGAGAGCTGAAGCGAGAAAGCTGAACACCAATCTGTCAGTCAGAGCTCTTGGCCACGTGAATTTTCACCGTGCTGTGCATTGTCTGTGAATGACCAAAAAAATTCAACAAGTATTTTGGGGGTTTCAAACAAATTTTAACAAGAAAATTCAAAAATATAAAATCTGTAAAAATGTGTATGTTTTGGTAGGTGTATTTTCACAAATTTAAAAGGTACCCCAAGTGCCAGCTAGCATTTCTTTACATCTTCAAAACTGTCCCATGCCACAAACAGAAAGGACTGTGTATGGATGGGGAATTCTTTGTGAAGTTTTCTCAAAAAAAAAAACAAAAAAAAACAGATCCTTAGAAAAGCGTGTGAAACTTAGAAACTATTAGAGAACAAACTGTAATATTTGAGCTGCTTTTTTCCTTTAATAATGTGCCTCCTTTGAACTGCCTTCTTTCTATTAATTTTTATATCTTCACCTCTCTTTCGACAGCTGAATGCCAAAATGATGTCCACATCCTGAGCACATACGTGTACCTTGAAAATTATTTAAAACATACCTGCTCCTGCTAGGGCATTACAAACTAGTTTTTGGCTTTTCCTGTTTGCACACTGGTGGTCAGGACAGGCTAATATACATTTTTGGCCAGCGCTTCAGTGTATGGTACTTCTCTTCCTTCAACATCTGGCTGCTGCCGTCAGACGCTTACTGTGTCCTAAAAACACAATAGCAAATGGGACTTAAACTCTGCAGCAAAAAAGAATTTATTTGCAGTGTATCGTTCCTCCCCTTCAAAAAAAAAACAAAGTAGAGAATCTTGGACTATATTCCTGGGCTCAGTTGTTTTTCTAACTAATCATGTTTTTTTAATAAAAATTATAATGACACCCTAGTCGCAGAGCAGCTATAGAAACCATGCATGTCTTGAGGTTCCCAGTGAGCTTCTCCTAAGATGCTCATCATGACCATATATAGTCCCCTAGCAATCCTCATCTTCATGAGTCACCATGCACCCATGCTTTCTTCCTTGGCTCCATCTTGGGCATCATTGTTAAATTCCATCCACAGCCTAAATAAATTCGTATCAAAATAAGTTGCAATTTCATCAGGCCTGGATATTTAAAATCTCTGCTTGAGGACTTGCTATCCTATAGCCAGCTTCACTGAGTGTTATGGTAAAAGCCACTCCAAGGATATTTTTGGTGTCTAGAACATCATTGCAAGTTACCAGCTCTCAGCGGCCCCCTCCCCAAACACTGAGACCCGATTCATTAGGAACAATTCACCCCTCTAGTGGAAGGATGTGAGTATTGCAGCTTGCGCTCTGACAAAGAGCTAACCTTATGGCTGAAAGAGCCAAGATTTTTTTTTTATTATAAAGATTTCCCTTTCTGTGCTGCTTTGTTATTAAATACAACCCAATAGAGACATCTATTTAAAACGTTAATTTTCTTTCTTATGTTTATACATAGGGAAATGTTTAGAGCTCTAAACAGACAATGCTATCACTGACTAACAGATTTTTGTCCACACTCATCTCTGTTTTAACCTTGTTTAGAGTCAAATAGAAAATGACTGGGAAAAAGGCTGTTTGTACACTTTACAGAGTTAAATAATAATGGAAGGTGATTTTTCCCATATGCTTCCTATATACAGTGAGATTCTGTTAAAATCCACAATTTGGCACCAACAAGAACAACTCTTTGGCTCAGCTGAATTATAATGGGAAAACAGTGGTATTACTACCAATGAATATTGGTAGCTACAGTTGAAATAATGTGAAAATTCTGATGTCAGTTCTGCCATTGTGATGCCCTTGTCAGTAAAAATGTTGGAACTGCAAAATACTCTCAAGATTTACTAGACTGAAAGTTCTGAGAGGTAAAATAATTTGTCCAAAGGGACACAGTTGAGCCCATTTCTCCTGATTCAGAAACCCTAACTATTGCTAGGACACCACGCTGGTCACCACGGCACAACTCTGAAGTCGTGGGCTGAATGAGTCTGAAGCCTTCCTTCTATGGACAACCTCCTGCCTCAACCCCCAGCACTTTTCTGTTCTCTCTGTACAGGAAGGATGTTGCCCCACCTCGGAGGTGATTTTACAGGGATTGAAATGAGAGGCTGCTGGACAATGACTTTGTCCATGACAAGATGTGTAAGTACTCAGTCTGGGTTGACAGTCTGTCCTCTTAGTATTATTACAATGGGCTCTCTAACTGCTATTTTGGCGCTTTCTAAAAACAGAACTTCTTTTCACTCCAAGGAGTAAATGAGTATGTAAATTAAGGAAATTTAAGTCTTTGTTTTGTATTCCATTACTCATAAGTATTTTACTATGGGAGCATTACTAATCTTAATGTTCATTTGTACAGTAATATAAGGGTGATATCAGCTGCTTTAAGAGATGATCTTGATTTTTTTCAGAGCATCATATGCATTGTCTCTATTAAGGCATATTTGTAAAATAATTCTAGTATAATTCAGATACTATAGCATATTAGAAACCAATGATTATAAAGTGCAAATGAGATTTTTTTCTTCTTCTGACATCATAACAGTTTTTACAGAGCCATTATCATCTCAATGTGTATGGATGTCACGCAGTCGTTATCCTCTGATCGTAACGAGGTGGACCATTAATGCCTCCTTCGGAGACCTTATGGTCTGAGGTGTTAATGAGTCTTTGGGGAACCCTAAACCCTGGGATGGCTGGCAGCGTACTTCGGACCATAACAGAACCCTCTTTGCAATGACAATGGATCCTGTCAATTTCTATTAAAGAGCTTCTTAATTCCCCAATCATTAAGACAGTAGAAGGACTTATTATACAAGCCTATAATCAAGGAAGTTCTCAGCCATAAATTCCTCCTGTAGAGCCCTTCCCTATAGTCAATATGGGATGAATAAAGGGTAAGATTTCCACATGAGGGAATACGGAGACACCATCTATCTTAGCAAAATCTTGCAGGATGAGAGTCTTCTCTGGTTTTTCCCAACTTTCCTCAGCCACTACTCACCCCTTTGTAAAGGCACAGAACAATGAGGACTCTTCAAACAAAATGAGAGATCTCGAGCGATGAGTCTGACGGACATCTCCAATCACAATTATTTGTTGGGTTTGTTTGATGTTGCATCACTTCTGTACTAAAGCAATTTATTTTTATTGTTGTTATTCCATTACAGTTGTCCCAACTGTTTTCCCTTGATGTTCCTCCCCCACTCCCACAGTCAATCCCCACACCCTTGTCCATGTCCATGGGTCATGCATACATGTTTTTTTGACTGATGCTTTCCTTTCTTGTCACAATTATTTGGATTGGACTTTGTTCAAGTGTTTATGTTTGGGACCATGACAGAGAAACACAAGCTCAAATCACATTCTCTGCCCTTAAATAATTTGCAATATTATTGGAAAGAGTGGACGATAAAGGCGCGATAATGACATCTGAATGCAAGATAGCGATGCAGAGAGGAACAGAGGAATTTGCCAGGGTGGTTTCCCACCAAGAGGAAAGAGTATGTGCTACTAATGAAGTGAGAAAGTGTGTGTGGAAGTAGATGCTTAATGAGTATGGAATTCCTCCCTATATGACAGGCGAGTGAGTTCAGTGTGAACTGCTTACTACTGACATTTCTTTATGCCTCAGTTTTGCAACAGTTAAATGATTGGATTAATACACCCTACCATAAAATATTACTAGAAAACCAAATAATCAGGTGGCATTTGTTGTTATTTTCTATAAAAGCACATAATTTCTGATATGCTAAAGTGATAAGTACTATAGAACTATTCAGATAGAGAGAAATATAGGCTGGATTACAAGTGAGGTTTACTATCATAACTCAAAATTTATTGCTTAAAAAAAGCAGGGAGCCAACTAGAAACAGAAATTATGTACTGTCATAAAAATCAAAAATGATAGAATCCAACCCATTGACCTTGAATGTACAGAAACTTGAAGTTTCCTCATTCTTTTTGATAATCCTGGACTTTTCATTTAAATTTCATTCGACCTCAAGCAGACCTGCATTTGGCTTATTACTGAAATTTCACTGCTGAAATTTTCCAGTGTAAGAAGTTTTCTAATCAGAGGTTAAATTTATAAAAAATCTCCCCCATAGTGAAGAAGAAATAAGTGTCTGCTTCTGCATTTTGTGCTTTGGGGATTTCAGGTTGTTTTATTGTGCTATTCCTAAATCAGGCCTTCCAAACTAGTAGAGGGAGCACCACACAGGACTCCATCTCTGAGCCAAAGTCCTGAATGAATTGAAATTTTACCAAGGGGGCTGAGTTTACCTTTAAGTTGCAAATAAGAAACTCCCAGGTTTTATTCTCCCTCATCTTAGGTAAATGGTGCTTTAAGGGCATTCAGAAACCAAGGTCTACCATGTGATATTTGAGACATTCTTTGTTGTTCTATTTAAATTCCTTAATGCCATTTATCTTTTGTTGCTGTTGCTTGTAATCACTTCATATCTGACTGTCACGTCAGGGAAATCTGAGCGGCTCCATTGAGCCCTAAGTGTAGGCACCGTAAACAAGCTGGTAAGAACATTTTCAGCTTCCAAGGGCATTTCACTAGTGCTCCTCAAGTTCATCTATCATATACACTCCTACTTCTCATAACAGAAAAGGCCCTTTCAAACGCTGACCACTCTCCACCGTGCTAACCATTCCCTATGTGAGCACACAGCCTTCTGGCCGTAAAGTGCCTTGAAATAAAAGCAAGAACAAAGAGTGAGGCATATGGTTTCTTGCTTCCTGCCTGCCCCCCTGGATCCTGCAAATCTGATCATTCACACACACACATGCGGTTTTTCCTTCATCTCCTTATACCCCCCAAAGGACTACTCTGTTGTCAGAGGCTTTTATTCAGGAAGTCAGAGGGCACTTCGGAGTTCCAAAGGATGTCTGAATAAGCCCCAGGTTTATACAAGTTCTAACTCAGGAACTGAGCACCTTTTCCTTAAAAGGACTGGCAATTGCACGAGCAACCTGTCTGCCTTGTCCGAGACGGTGTACCCCTGGCCCAACCTTCGGATGTGGATGTTGCCCATTTATGGTACCATATACCGGGGCTGTGAGAAAAAGATATGGCATTACCCCAGATCAAATTAGAGATTTAAAAAAAATAACTGAACCAAATATAAGCCCTTGAAGGGCAGATATTAGTTAGATAATCTTCAGTATTACAAGGCTGACAAGAAAGAATTCTGAGACAAGAATGAAAAGCAGAATGCTCCACTCGAAGTTGCTCCTGAAGAAGATGATAGAGCAAGCCTTGGGCTGCGTTGGCTGCCTTTCTTGCTTACCCAGGAAGGCAATGTCTGGGTACCCATGAGACCATGGAATTACTGGTAAGGACTGCATCTTCCTTCAGGAGGTGTCCAGTTATTCCTTGATGAGCGCATGCTGGGTCAGCACCGACTGGGGAAGGAGGTAGGAAATAATAGCTCATCTCAAGCGTAAGTGCTTTTCAACTTGGGTGTAAAGGAAGCTATTTGTTTCCTAGTCTGCTAATACTCTAATTGGTGCTGCCCAACAGAATTTTCTGCAGTAACAAAACAATTATGTACGTGTTCAGCCCAGTATGACAGCTACTAGCTTCCTCTGGTTATTGAGCTTGTGAATCTTGGCCCATGCAACTGAGAAAAAAATTACTTAACTTTATTTAATTATAATCAGTTTACATTTACATAGCCATCAATGTCTAGGGGCTCCCATATTGGGCCACATAACTATAGGAGACAGTATCGTGACAAAGATTCTCACAAGATCCTAG
The DNA here is from genome assembly GCF_014824575.4 of Sturnira hondurensis. Classification (NCBI taxonomy): domain Eukaryota; kingdom Metazoa; phylum Chordata; class Mammalia; order Chiroptera; family Phyllostomidae; genus Sturnira; species Sturnira hondurensis. Next base: position 6,185,011 of record NW_028073411.1, read on the forward strand.
AATATCAATATGATCTCAACATTCACTGTTAGAAGCTATGGGAAACTTGGACAGATTATTTAACCATTCAGAGCTTCAGATTCTTTGTCTATAAGTATTCTCAAAATATACCTTGTTCTTGAGGTGTGTATGCGTATTGCCTAGTACCTCACGTTTAGTATTCCAACATCACTGCCACATCGGACTCTGCGTCCGATCCTTGCTCTTCCTTCAAACTGCGGTTTTTGCTCTTTTAGGATGCCTCGCGATTTCTTTGTGGTGGCTGAACCTGATACACTACGTGAAAGGAGCTATGAGAGACAGTTCTTTAGTGTGTGGCGGCGAGGTGTGGGGGAGGGGAAGCATTCTGTAGCCCTAGGGTTAGATTTCAGTCCTTTAGTGGCAGTTGTCTCTGCACTGGAAAGGTCACGTGTGCTCTCAGCCTCCCTCCTGACCTCATATGAGGTGACCAGCATGGCTGGAGTTGAGGATTTCCCTTCCCCCAGGACAGCTAGCTGCAGACAAAAGCCCAATAATCGTAGGCTCTGGACAATAGGCTTGAAGACATTAAAGGTCTCCTCCACCCCAGAGACCTTCTGATTCAAGTGATTAGGTGACTGAGTGCTTGTTGGGATTAAGCACCCACACAGCTACCCTCACTTCAATACGGCCCCTGCTCTGGTCTCATTAGCAATTTCCGCAATTCAGATCTTGAAAGGAGACCATGTTAAATCATTGTCAATCTGTAGTAGCTTGGCACAGATCCAATTATCAGAATGTATCTATTCATTCTTTCATTTGCCAAATAAGGATAGATGACACATTCAGTCCTGGGGATGTCGCAACAGGAAAAGATACTTTCTTTCTTTCTTTCTTTCTTTCTTTCTTTCTTTCTTTCTTTCTTTCTTTCTTTCTTTCTTTCTTTCTTTTATTTTCTAAGATTTTATTTATTTATTTTTAGAGGGGAAGGGAGGGAGAAAGGGGGGGAGAGGAACATCAGTAGGAGGTAGGAACAGTGATTGGTTGCCTCTAGTACTTGCCCTGACTGAGACCAAACCCTCAACCCAAGCCTCTGCCCTGACTGAGAATTGAACTGGCAATCTTTTGCTTTGTGGGACGATGTCCAGCCAACTGAGCCACACCTGGCTGCAGTTTCTTTCTTTACTGAGCTCAGGGGGTAGAGAGAAGAGTCTGAGTAAGTGACAGGAAAAGTCAAACATGCAGGCCAGGCCTAAATAGGCAACTTTGGAAACATCCACCATAATATGGAAAATAGCAGGAAGAGCAAAAAAGTCAGAAACTGAGTCAGAAAGAGATAATTGGCTATCTACATATATTTTACAGCTGCATTTAAGAATGGCACTGTCTGTATTCAAAAAAGCTGTAAATTTGCAATCAGTAAAACTCAAAAAGCATAATTAACAGTAAGGCATATCCTAGAAGTAGACAAAAGTTTAATCTGGCTAAGGACAACTCTCAAAAACAAACAAAGGCAGCACACTAGCACCCAGATGAGATTTTCTAATGCCATTCTTCAACTGAAGGAGCCAAACATCCTTGCAGAATCTGCTAATTCTAAGGTGGGGACAGGAAAGGAGTTGCTTGACCTGGGAGCATTTTGTAGTGTCAGTAAGTAATAAACTGCTCAAAAACCAAAGTGACGGGAGCAGACCAAAAGGACAGCAGAGCCAGCCCAAGGAGCTCCCATTGGCTAAACTGGAACACTCTGAACAACAAAAGAAATAACATGGAATCACATTACAACCCAAAGTATGAGATAAATTTCCATGTGTCCGTACTGATACAAATAAGTGGTTGAATAAATGAATAAATGGGGAGAAGACACAAACCTCCTATACAGAAGAATTCTAAATAGTTTATATAGATACATAACATTCAAGGATTAATATTTCTGGTTTATTGTTTTAAATGTATTTACTTATTTTTATTACTACAGAGTTTGCTGTTTGTAATATTGTCAATTCAAAGCTGGGTATATTGTTTTATTGTTTGTTTATTTTGCTTTAAATTAGGGGAGGGTAGTAAAACTAATAGATATCAGTGATAGCCAATGGGAAATGTTATTCAAGACCCATTCAATTAAGTGGGCCAATGTATGGATAAGTAACAGAATTATTGGTAAAATAGTGATTGAAATATTATCATCTACCAAATACCAACGCTGCCTTATGATCCTTCAGGCATTAACATGGGATTGTTACTGTGTGGTCTTTCTCAGAGAGACAATACATTGCCTTGGGAAAATTAGGGGTGTTTTATGTTTCCCCTGTTTCCCTCTAATTTCTATAACAGAAGAAACCTCCATGTGGGACAGAAATTTCCTTCAAAAGTACAAACCCCTTCTAACCTAGCTTTCATTGATCTTCCTAGCACCGCCTGTGTTGGGGGCAAGCTCTGTCCTTTGGAGCTGCTATCACGGAACTTGGGTTGATGGACTTACTAGGGCTCGTGGAGGAGCCGAGATGGGCTCCTCCATCAAACTCATAGATCTGGTGTCTGCGTACTCGGCCACTGCCTCGCCCAGTCGTTGGAAGAATCCACAGAAGGAAAAATGCTTCCCTCTGAATTTGCACTGTGTAGTGTGACACCCACGTTTTCCTAACGACGCTGTCCCTCCGTGTGTCAGCCGTGCTCCAAGGAAATAAGGAAATAAGCATATGACATCACAGCTTCATCCTGAGATCTTTCTAAAATGGAAATCAAAACCCCCAAACCACAAATATGTCTTCCCACCACCTGGCTTCAACACAATGTCTCCCTCCATACCCTGGGATAAAATGCAAAACTTCTGGATATACAGTGTCCTCCCTTGTCTGTGGTTTCAGTTACCCACAGTCAACCGTGGTCCAAAAATACTAAATTAAAAATTCCAGAAATCAAGCATTGGTAAGTTTTAAACTGTGCATAGTTCTGAAAATCTCGCACTATCCCACTTTGTCCTGCCCTGGACATGAATCTCCCCCAGAGCATCATGGGTGCACACACTCCCTGACAGTTTGTCAATTAGTAGCTGTCCCAGTTTATCAGCTCACTGTTGAAGGAGTAGAGTGCCATGCTCAAGGAACCCTTATTTTACTTATAATGGCCCCCAGGCACAAGAGTAGTGATGCTGGTAAGTCTGAGAAGCCATAGAGTGCTTTGTTTAAGTAAGAGGCACATATACATAGAGAAAAATAACCCCCACCCCAGGAAACCACTGGGAGTTTTGGAGTGTACCCCTTTAGATAGGAGGAAGCTATTGTAGAAGGCAGGTGCTTTATGATCTAGAACTTCCTGTCCAGCCTCATCCTCCATAACTACTTCATGCTTTTCTACAAAGGAAACTGAACTTGCACTTCCATGCCCTCAACCCATGCTGTGCCTTTCTGCATGCTGTCCTCGCTTCCTGAAGTGGACTTCTCGCCTGACCTCCACCTGCACCTCCATATGGCCCACTTGGCAAAGTTCCTCCTACCATTCAGCTCTTTCATCTGACACTTTCACTACCATGGAGGGTGACCAACCATCTCGGTTTGTATGGGACTGAGGGGTTTTCAGGGGTTCAAAATTTCAGTGCCAAAAACAGGAAAATTCTCACCCCTCATTGAGAACATTAGTTTCTCTTGTCTCTACACATTTTTATTTTTAATGTTACTATAAGTGGCACACTGCATTGCATTTACCATTATTCACATCTTTCCCACTAGAGTGTAAACTCAGAGGGCATGGAAGGGATTTATTTATCTTTGTAGCCCTAAGTAGTGTTCCTTCAGGGCAGCAGCACGTTAGAGTCTCCTGAAAAGCTTGCTGTTGTTGTTTTTCTTTTTTAAAACACCTTCCAACTCCCAGAGATTCTGATTTAATTGATCCTGGGTGAGGCCTGGGCATGGGTTGTATTTTGAAGCTTAACCAAGTGATTCTAATGTGCAGTCAAGGTTGCTAACACCTGCTCCAGGGTAATGATTCTCAGCTGGGGTGATATGTGCATCAAAACTAAACACATCACCCTAGGCTCAGCTACCTACTGATTCCAATTTAATCCATCTGGAATGGGGTCCAGGCAGCTGTAGCTTTAAGGTCAAGTGATTCTAATTCATAGCTATCATTAACCCCTGTTTAAACACACAGTAAGTCCTCACTTAACATCATTGATAGATTCTTAGAAACTGATACTTTAAGGGAATCAACATAGAATGAAATCAATTTTGCCATAGGCTTATTGGTATAAATAAGAATTAAGTTTCTATAGACTATTTCTGGTCACAAAAACATCATAGAACTTCTAAATAAAGACTCAAAATGTTTCTAACATTAAACATTGAAATAAATGTGAAATATACATATACTTAAGACAAATTAAGAAAAATACAAGGTCTGTTCAGAAAAAGTCCAGTCATTGTTGATATAATGAGAATAATTTGCACAACATTGATGTAACCTGGCAGCCAAGGAGAGTGGACTGGAATGTGCACACATGAACAGTGACCACTTCACTGTACTTGTCGGTGGGGGCAGTAGACACTGCTGAGTGAGCATGTGTACTGTGTAGCCGTCACATTCATAATGACTGAGTGAGTAGAGCAATGAATCAGCACACAATTTCGCATGAGGCTGGAACATTCCTCTGAGGAAACTATTCAGATGACTCAGAAGGCTGCAGCTATGGGCAACTGGTGACGGGCATCTTCATCATGACAACATGCCTGCTCATGCATCACGACCACCCAGGTGACTCAGGCCCCCTACAGCCCAGACTTGGCACCCTGTAACTTTTGGCTTGTCTCCAAACTAAAATCACCTTTGAAAGGGAAGAGATTTCAGACTGTCTATGAGATTCAAGAAAATATGATGGGATAGCTGATGGCGATTGGGAGAACTATGGGAGGTCCCAAAGTGCCTACTTTGAAGGGGACTGAAGCATCATTGTCCTATGTACAATATTTCTTGTATCTTTCTCAATAAATGTCTCTATTTTTCATATTACATGGCTGGATACCTTATGGACAGACCTCATAAATCAGATAATAATTTTTCAGCCCACAGATTCCCTTTCAGGTTCACGGGGACGTGGAGAGTCAATCCCAGCAACTCAGGGCACTACCCACCCTGGACAGGACGCCCTTCCAACATAGGGCCAGTCACCCACAGCCACACTCATTCAGACTGGGACAATTTAGACACGCCAGTTTATCAGCACACCCTTGGGATATGGGAAGAAAGCAGAAGGCCCATAGAAAATTCATACAAACATGGCTGAAAACATGTAAACTCCATGCAGGCAGTGGTGAGGAGCTGCTGTAGACATATGAACATATGAGCAAAACAAATCCCATGCCATCCGTATTGCCCTTAGCTCTTGCCGGGCTTCTAAATATTAAGCGATGATCATAAACAGATGCTAAGGATTAATGGAATTAATTCCTTCAATTGTTTGGCTCACACCACTATAGCAACTTGTTTTCCTCAAGAATCTCTCCAGCAGCCTCCTTCGTACCCACATCAAGTGAGCACATCTTTTTCTAGCTCCAGGCCCTCACTCATTCCTGGCCTTTCTCAGAGCCTTTCCCCCGATCTCTGTTACTCCACTCATATTCTCAATGCTGTTGTCCTCCCATTCCACCAGGTAACGATGGTACAAGAATGATTTTCTGGCTCTGTTGTGCCATTTTTCTAACTCCCTGCGGCCTTCCCGATGACCAGCACAGTCCACAAACACGCTGGATTGCTTTGTCTCTCAGACCCCCAGGCTAATTCCCCTAATCAGAAACCTTTCACTTTGTCTGAAAGGATTTGCTTGAAGATTTAAGTGTCCTGGTTTGTTCAGGTCACTGAGGTATGAGCTCAAATATCACCTCTTCAGAGAGGCCTGCCTGGTCTGCCAAATTCAGAGTCACCAATCTCTCTCACGCCAGCCTCTGCTAGTTTCATCACAGCACTCATCGTTTTCTGAGAGCATCTGGTCCTGATATTTGCTTTTTTACATCCCACTCCCCTTTATAGAATGTAAACTCCATGAGGAAAAAGAATGTGTACATCTTGCTTCCTGCTGTATCACCAACAGCTACAAAGATACCTCGCCAACACTTCCCGGAAATGCAATAAATACCTACCTAAGCACCCGCCAATTTTCAAAAGTTTGCCTTATACCAGTTTGCTTTTATGAAAGACATACTGTTTGTATCTGTTTTCACTAAACAGAAGAAACCTGAAGAGAATTTTTGCTTTACAAAAAGTAGGTGAAAAGTGGAAATAGCACTTAATGTTTTGCAGCCGGCATTATAGGGGCAGAACGCACCCCCAGCAGGGAGAGTGGTGCCGCCAAGCTCCTTCCCTGGGAACCGGCTCGGCATCTCAGCATTGGGCTGCCATAACTTTGAACTGCGTCTGTGGGCGTCTGTGCTTCATCTCCATGTATTCTGCATACCCATCAACAAGCTATGTTCTAAGGTATCAGGAAAGATTAAGAGAGCCCATGAGGGTGTTACACTCCGTGTAAAACTGGATGTAGTTAAGCATTTCCCTCATAGTGAACAAAATAAAGACATTGTACATGCCCCGAACTTGCCTGGGTCCACCATTCATACTATTTATAGACAGAGAGAAAGAACTGGGAAGGGGCTGGAGTTGCTGTTGGTTCTGGGAAGAGCAAACTGGGCTCCTTCTGACGGCATCCAATAATAGGGAAAATGGAAAGTCTATCGCTTTAGCGGATAGATGAGTGTACAAAGCGTTGTGTGTATTTATCATATCCTTCTGTGTTGTTTGAGTTAGTGTTACTTTAGGATTTATGCATTATTTGGTATGATTTGGTGGGTTATTTTATGAGTCTGAGAACACTCAGAAATCACTCCATAGATAATTGGTTAATTGCTTCATGGTATTACGCCGTTTTGGCTTATGAAAGGTTGCACAGGAACCCTGCTTTCAGATAGCAGGGGAAACCGGCAGTGCGCTCTGAGCTTAGACACTGCTTGGTGGGGATGCTCTCTGCCCCTTCCTGTCTGTCACCCAGGGCAGCTTCACTCGTCACCACCAACATTAGCATCACCTAGGAGCTCGTTAGAAATGCAAGTATTTGGGCCCTGACCCACACCTACTGACTCAGAATCTGTGAAATTGTTCTATCAAGCTTTTCTTGTAATTCTTATGTACCCTAAACTTTGAGAAAAACTGATCTAGGCCAAATTATGAAACCCTCTGACCCCAGAACTTCCTATATGTTGTAAAAACTAGTAAGAGGACAAATGATAAGGATGTATGTAGAAATGCTTATCATAGAGGAGGTGCTGAGAAAAATAATGGCTTCCTTGCATTTACTTTTATTTTTAAGGACACAATATAGACCTAATTATTTTCCATCAGGCAGAATGATTCCATCTGGGGATAATTTTTCCCCGGTATGTTCAACCCACTAGGAGAAGAGAGAAGGCTGTACTGTTGAAAGCAAGCTGATTGTCTATCCATAAGGAAGCATGTCCATCTGGGGCCATTTAAGACTGGGACAAACAGTCCTTCATACCTCAATAGTCCCCTATACTACAGCACAGTTCAATAATTGATGTCCGTCATGATGACCCTGCATTATTAAGTAATCGCAACATTCTTCTCTGGAGTCTCTGCTCAAGTGTGTTCAACTTCTATTAGAAAGATTTTCCACTTGAAAATTTTAAATCACTTTTGGGGGCCCCAGACAGGACAAGCTTTGGTTATTTGGAACATATGACTTGATAAAATAATCTTATTCGCTGCAAATTCAGTAAGGATTAGATACTAGTATCTATTTGTCAACATATTTTTCCTGTGAGTAAGGCACTTATTAACTGAGGGGACTGTGTCTTCTCTGCCCTTGGAGTTGCATTCAGCACCTAGTTCAAGTAACTCCACACCAAAGGTCCCTGAAAGGACTGTGGAGTGAGCAGCTGGTTGACCTCCATAACATGAATTTTCTACTGTGAAGACAATGGGTCATCGCTGTAATCACTGCCCTCTCCGATACCCTTTAAGCTTGTGCTCTTGCCAGATAAGCGAAAGAGATAACAATTCTCAAAGTCACTGGCATTTATTGAAAGCCAAAGAAATTAGTGAGCTCTGACATTTATAGGTCTTAAACATTAAAGAAGTTAAAAGTGGTTCGAGCAAGGTTCGAGTTTTAAATGTAATGCCATGTGAGTTGCTGTTAATTCTGCAATAATTACTCTGTTTATTATTTCAACAGCCAGATTTATAGTTCTAGTTAGTCCCAACTTTAACAACATGGGCCCTCACCTTCCAAACTTTTCCACTTTTCAGTGACCTAGGCTGTCTCTTAGGAATAAGGAATGATGAGGCATTCCGTAACGGGACCTAATTTTGAGTACTTACTACATGTCAAAATTTGTTATATTTGCTTCACATGTATTAATTGATTTAATCTTAACAACAACCCAATAAGGTAAGGACTAGCATGAAATTTGTTTTACCTGTGAGGATCTGTGTAATTTACCGGAGGAGACACAGCTGGTGGGGCATACCATGAGCCACACTCAGAATCTGTACTTTTCCTTTTCCGCGAGACTGTCTTCAAGGACATATGTTTCAACTGAGGAGGAAACAACGAACTGTTAATTATTCATTGTGTGGGACAGAAGTCATAAGGCTCTCAGGAGGGGAAAGCTGGAATGCAGGGGAACTTTTTGTCTAGTGGCATCCCCTTCTTTCCTGCCCAGGACCTACATCCTCATCCTCGGCAACACTGAGAAAGTGGATGGGACTATCTCCCAGGTTCAGGTAAAGCGACTACAGGACTTCTCTGTGGCCTTTGCGGTCCAAACTCAGTGCAGATAGTCTGGCTAGCAAAAGCTCTGAAAAAACATCGTGGTGCAAATTAGGTCAAAACTATTATTAATATGAGGTTTAGGCAGTCTTTGTTGATTTGACTTTACTCAATTATTAGTGGTCTCAGCATCCATTAGCATTAATAATTGATGCCTGGCTACATTTTTAAAAACTATTGACTTTGAATTAAATATATAGATATAGATATAGATATATACACACATGTATATATACAACATATGCACATATATATGCACTTTAATACATATGTATACCAATATATAATATACATGAATGGATATGATACATACATACATATATACACACACACACACACACACACACATATATATATATATATATATATATATATATATATATTAATCTGCAAAGCTAAGGTTTACTTTATAGGAGAAAAAGTAAAGTTCAACACCGGTGGGAAACTAATTCAGAGACAAGGCAAGCATTTGCTTAGTGATATTGAACCAAGTAAACCAAACCTGTCCAACAGGCTTGAACAATAAACATAGTAAAGCCTGTGGTGAGCACAGCAGGTTCTTCCTTGAAAGAAGCCATTTTGCCTCGACAGGGCTTGAGCCTGAAGTTTGATGCAAGAGCAGATAGGAGTGGTCTCTTTCACCATTTCTGGGGAAGCTGCAGGGCTCAGTCGGTATGGGTGAATGAGAAAACTCCTCTGGCTTTTCAGTGAATACAGAATAAATGTCACTTTCTTTGGAAATGACCTTTCTGCTATTCTCATCTTTGTATATAAAGTTGCTGTGTGAGAAAAATCCATGCCTATGAATTTCATTTCTGAAGGCACAACAGAGTCATTCCATAGACATTTTCAAGATGGATGGACTCAAAAGTATCAGAAGCAGAGATGAGAGTCGATTTCTTCAGTGATCTTGAAAGAATCAACATCATCAGGTTCTCATCCAGTGTAATTCAGCAGGGGTTTTAGATTCTCATCAGATGGGTATTTGGATCGAGAAATGCAGTACATTTCTTAGAAAAGGGTTTGTCCGGAACTGTTTGGCTCTCATTCACCAAGAAAAAAACAGAGAGCTTGCACTATTCACTGGGCACTGTTCTTGGCCCTTCTGTCCTCAAAACACAGTGAGCTCGAATTAATTCCCTTGGAATTTTAGAGCTGGGCATATGCATGGTGTTGTGAAGTAAAACCGTATATACTCTGTTGTAAAATTGCTAGAAACAACAGAGGTCTGACACACAGATCTTCAGGGGCCAGCATTTGTAAGAAGGGGCTATTCTAGCTTGTACACGTTGAAAGTTGCTGCGCATGTGTTGCATTCTTGCAGGACTAATAATGCGACACCAAAAGCTATCAACCTTTAAAAAAAATCTCAGCTGTCCAGCAAATGGATGATCATATTACAGCAAATCACTATGTACCTGAGAACAAATGAAGTTTACAGTTCAGTGTAATTCAATGGCGAGGTTCCATCACCAGCTCCCCAAAGTAGTGCGCTCTGTCAGAGGAATACAATTTGTCATTTGAATTTGAAGGCCTAACCAAGGTCTAATTAAGGAATCTCCTCCACCCTCCCTTCCTATTTATTCCCTCACCCCACATTCTGGAATCTTCTTTATTCAATAGTATGGTTACTGGTCCTGAATATTTGGGGGGAGGTATTCTTTCAAAATTCCGTTCGGAAATCTAATTCATTTTATGCCAAACTCCACCTCAAAACACTGATGTCAGCTTCCAGATGCAAAAGGAAAAAAGGGGGGTTTTATATAAGCATCATCACTGGGTTGCAAGCTCTTCGAAAGAAGAAACTGGATTTTGTTGGCTAAAATAGACCCATTTTAGTCCTAGTGTAATGCCTAGGACTCAGCACTGCAGGCAGTGGGTAAAATGCTAAATCAATTTTTAGTAAAATGACACCTTTAATTCAGGATTTAACTCATATACATCTTGAGCTTGGGTTTTGATCTGCACCTTGTTAGGATGAAAAGCCAATTGTTATTTACGCATTTAGGACTGCTACATTGACAGGTTGCAGGTGTGGGTTGCTAAGCTCCGTTACATAGCAGTATTTTAAATGCAGTATTTATATACAAATAATTATTATGCTAATTTTACAGACTCTGGATCTATTCATTAAGGCAGGTACAAAGAATCAGCATGGTGTAGTGAGAAAGCATTCAAAGGCTAATTAGGAGCCCTGGGCTCTCTCTGAACCCAGCTCCACCACTCATTACCAGTGTCACCTTGGCCAAGTCTCCTAACCCCTCTGAGTCTGTTCCCTCACCTGTAAAAAGAAGAGATTGAACTAGAGTGTTGTAAGTGCCCTCCAGCCTTATGTGTTATGGTTCTATGATCTGAGTGAATGCCCCTGTGGCAGCCGCACCCTCCTTCCAGTTCATCCTATGCACCATCTCCCTCTTATCACACACCTGCCTTGAGCCTCAGGTGCTCTTTCTTCCTATTGCCCACAGCTCCCTCACAGTAATGAATTCCTCTGTTCCTTCAGGAAGCCAGTTCCTCAGGGAAGCCCTCCTGGATTTCTCAAGGTAAATTCTAAATATAATCTTAACTTCTTAAGATAACCTTCAATTCTTAATACAATCGTATGCCCCTCTTCACAGTTTATATCACACATCTAATTTTTAAATAACATCCATCACCTCACCTAGATTGTTAGCTCCATGTGAACAGGACAAAGATGGTGTGTTTTTTCTAACTATTGCTTCTCCAGAATCTTCTATGATGCCTTCCACAAAGCATCTGCTGAGTAAACAGTTATGGAAAAAGCCATTGTGTGAATGAATGTATGACACAGTGCCATAGCTGATTGCTGTATTCAAAGGGAAGAGAGGAAGGGGGAGACCTGTTTTCCAGACTCTCATTATTATGTGAAATTAAAAGTAATAAGTGTTTCCTTTTTCAATTGTACTTCACTTTTTAAAATTGGGCCATTTATAAATTACTCCAAGGTAAAAAGACTTTTCAAACTAGTGTCTGTATCAGAATTGATGTCAAATGGATTCGAACCAAAATAATTTTCATTTTGTGTGTATGGTGTCATTTGCAGAAAGATGGAGGTCCTATAGCTAGTTCCAATCTAAATTTAAACCCACAGAGTTTTTCCTCCATAAACACTGTGATTATCTATTTGAATATGTGCTCACCTTTGCCCTTCGAGTTTTCCTATCAGAGTTTCTTCCATACATCCGTGATCACCCGCGAAGCTTTTATATGTACGTATATATAAAATCTAACCAAACTGTCTTCATGCCAGATCACTCTTTGTAGTTTTATTTTGTGTTTCTCCTGTTTTTCAAGCCTGTTATGTTTTCAAGCAGCTTTCCCCAGTCATTTTCTCTGGTTTAAAACCTTTCCATTGGTCATGAATTTCTATCACAAAGCCCAGAAATTTCACATTTCCAGAAGTTCACTGTATGAATATATTTCATGCTATTAACTCTAGACTCAAATCACATGTAACTGAGCACAGGTGGCCCTGTCATCTTGGTCCCCCGCCCCTTTTTTATGCCAGAGAAAAGAAGAAATTGGGATTCACAGTAAATCGTGGCATAAAAGAATATCTCACGTGTCTCCTTTTGTGATTGTTCTGGACTTGAAGGATGACATGTAATAATAAATAGTCGGGTTTTAAAAGTGACAGTTTAGAATTTCAAAATAGAGAAAGGATGTGTCTAAAATCACAGTCCCCCCCTTATCCATAGGGGACACATTCTAAGAACCTCAACGGATGCCCGAAACTGGACAGTACCAAACCCTCTTCAGCGTTGGACAAAAGTAGGTTTACAGCTGTGAGTATGCAAAACCTATAGTTTACTCCTGTATTACTATTTATTAATTATTATATTATTTTCCATAAGAACAACTGTAAACCTACTTTTGCCCCATCCGGTATATACGTTTTTTTCTATGCAAATATACCTATGATAAAGTTTAATGTATAAATTAGACATAGTAAGATACTAACAATTATGACTAATTATAAGTAGAAGAATTATAACAATACACTGTAATAAACATTATGTGCATATGGTTGCTGTTTTTCAGAGAACCCCTTGCTGAAGTCTTCTTACAGCCTGCAACGCTTCCTGGGGCCACAGGTGGCTATCAATAAGAACACGTTTTTCGCTCATTTCTTTCACCCACGGATCTAATGCCTTTTCTATCTTAACTAAGCACTTATCACTCCTGTGGCTGTAACTTTCCCAGTTTAAGGTGTGACAGCAAAGGCAGCACGCATTTCTTTTTCTGCTTCACAATTTCATGGCTAGATTTGTTCTTATCCTAGATCTTAGGAACCTCAGCATACAATTTTGTGTTTTTTTCTTATGAAGTCAAGAACTTTCACCTTTTTCCGTAAAGAAAGCACTTCACAGTTTCTCTTTGGCTTATCTGAATGGCTAGCATCTCTACTCTTCAGCTTTGAGATGGTTATTAGGCAAAATTAGGATGACTTGAACACAGTTGATCTGACAGTAGAGAGGGCTCCTGAGTGACTCGTGGGCAGGTTCATATAACAGCATGGGGACTTTGGACCAAGGGCTGATTCACAACCAGGGTGGGACAGAGGATATTTATATCACACTACGCAATACAGGTACAATGTAAAATTTATGAATTGTTTATTTCTGGAATTTTCTATTGAACATTTTTGGACTGTGGTTGACTGCAGGTAACAAACCATAGCAAGCAAAACCATGGATAAGGGGGCACTACTGTAGCAATATTACTGTGGTGGACTCCGGCCAGCAGAGTTCACCTGTCATGGCTGATGACAAGAAAGGATGCACAGGCAACAGCAATCCTGTGGAGAAAAAAGGAATGGCATAGCTACTCTCTCAAGGGGAGAGTGCGTATGGATGCCTCAGCAACTCCCTCAAGAGGGGAGTGCACCAACCCTTGCCTAGACAGGCTTTTATTGTTTTCCTCGGGTCTTACATCAGAGAATGATTTACTATCTATTACGTAGAATATTATTGTTTATATTTTAGGTACAATGAAGAAAACGAAAATAATATGCAGAGGGAAATGGAGAAGAGCTGATTAGCTCTGTCCTTGGGAAAACTCATACAGGCTTTGGAAATGACCTTGAAGATAGACGATAAACATTTGTTGTTTTAGACCAGGGTGGTGGAGTTTTAGCAAGAGCAAGCCATAACAGTCTGTATGTATTTTCTAGGCCTGATTCCCACGGGAAAACTTGGTTTGAAGGTCTGGCCCCTGCCCACAACTTCACCTCTGTAGGTTTTCTGTACAGAGTCAAGTCACATTTGCCAGGCCAAGACAAACCGGTCCCCTACATATTACCATCAGAAGTATGGCTGAACAGGTTGAGAAAAAAATAAATGTAATTTGTTACTTTTGCATGTGAGCCCCTGGCTATTGATCCCCAAACTGTCCCTTTATATTTTCACACAGAACAGCAGTTTTTACCCACCACAGTAGGGGAGCCTATGATTTGTATAAACATCATATGTGTAGTGGAGGTCTATGTGAAACCATAATTGACAGCCTTTTCAAACTTTGAGGATGGTTAAAAATTGAATTTGGGACTCACTCTCCAAGAATATGTTACTTGCAATTATAATGCCATCATCCTCTAAATGTGTTTATAGATCTGACATGCAAAAGACATTTTATCATCATCATTTGTGCTGGTTTGTATTTAGATTGCTTCTTGCAATTTGTGCTTTTAGTGGTTAAGCATCTTTCTGGTTCACTTTTTAAATGTGCGAATCAAAATGCAGAGGCAAAATTCCTGTCAATGTTGAAAAAAGATATTTAAGAACTGTTCAAATCAAATTTATAATTCAGTCATTTAATTTCCCCCAAATGGAGGGAAAAAAGCCTAATCAACAGAAGAGACTTTTCCCAGTGGTTCATAATTCTCTTTAAGTGAGGACTCAAGAAAAACATTCTCCCAGCACCACACTGAGCAGAGAAGAAACTCCCTGAAGACATATTAAAGCAAGGAGGGACAGACACTAGGGGAGAGAGGGAGAAATAGCCACAGTGGACAGACCCATTGGCCTGAAGTGCTCAGAAAGTGGCTGGCTCTGTTTGAGTAAACAACTAATGAACCTAGAAGCATTGGTAGCATCAGACTCAGAGACACTCATGAAGAGGACCCTGCTGCTAGCCATGCAGGCTTGTTTTGAGGATACGGACGTCTGCAGAAAGAGGAGATGCGGGGAATGAGCAACTTCCTCCATGGTGATAAAGAACAACAGCCACACACCCCACTCTGTGTTTTCAAAAGTTTTGGTTTTGAAACGGGGTAGAGCAAAACCTCATAAATTTGGACCCTATTACAGGCCATTTTTCTCAGCAGTCACAATGGTTTCCTGGGAACATTTTATTGCCCAGCTCTAGTCAAGGAGCTCAGTGGGAAAGGCTGATGTGACAGTTCGTGTCGGTCTTGCAGAAGCACATTTTCATTCAGGTTTATCGTAGTCACAGCACCCCTGCTCCTTTAACACACAGCAGGAGAGAAAACTCTCCTTCAGATGGGGACTTACCTCCTTTCTGTTACAAGGTTCTGGCTTGAGCCGGGGTCTCTGCTCAAAGTCACCACCTCCTTAGAGACACTGATTTTCCAAAGTACACAAGCACACAAGACCTACTTTCAATGTCTGTGGGGAGATGGGAGTGGGGTGGGTTCCACCAGCTGGGTGTCCTATAATTCAACTCAATCCTGACACTGTCTACCTAGAGATAGGGTTGTATTCCACAGTTAAGGGCTTGGTCCTGCAAGATGGTACCTCCACACTACTTCAGGTATCAGTCATAAACTCAGGTCAGTATCTGTGCTTCTGACCAACCCAGCTATAGATCAGAGGTTCCAATGACCTCCTTCTCCAACTTCGGATCCCCATCACAAGTCTGGGATGCTGCCTGTACTTCTGACTGAATAACTATAAATCACAGATTCACATGACCCCTCCTCAGGTCCAATTAATTTGCTAGAATGGCTCACATAACCGAGAAAAACATTTTACTTACTAGATTACAGGTTTATTACGAAGGATATAGCTCAGTAACAGCCAGATGGAAGAGATGCACAGGGCAAGGGCATGGGGAAAGGTGCATGGAGCTTCCATTCCCTCTCAGAGCTTGCTGTGCTCCTCCAAATCTCCATGTGCTCAACACCCTGAAAATTCTCTGAATGGCCCTGCTTTTAAAATGTTTATGGAGGCCTCATTACACAGGCGTGATTGAGTAACCACTGCCTCTTTGTGATCAATTTTCTCTCCAGCCCCTCACCCCTTCCTGAAGGTCTAGGGATGAAACCGAAAGTTCCAACCCTCCAATCATGAGGTTGGTTCTCCTGGCAACCAGGAGAGCCTGTCCTTAAGTGGGGTGAAAAACTCACTTCATCAACATAACAAGTGATACATTTATGCCCACATCATTGGAAATCCCATGGGTTTGGGAGCCGACAGCCACAAATCGTAGACAAAGACTGAATATATATTTGAGGAATACATTTTGCTCATCTAAATGACCAAATACATAGTCCTTATAAACTACAGTATCTCCATATGTATAAGAAGATATTGACATTGACCTCAGAATCCAGTGGGAATCAGCCAAGCCAGTGAGGGCCTGGGGCTGACCTGAGAGTGAGCATGGAGGGCCACCTGGGTCCTGGCACAGAACTTAGCTTTTATTCTAAACGTCATGAGAATCTGACTTACATTTTTTAGTTTTCCAACCACTGTGGATACATTTTCCAAATTTACTCCTAGTAACAACTTTGTAGTGTAGCTGTTTTTTTGTCAAACTGAAATATTAGTTTGACTATGGCTTTAAGCAGCTCAGTAGTTCAAAATCTCACAATTAATAAGTGATATGAAAGAAATCTCAGATCTAAGTCCATCCAAACTAAAGAAAGTGTCATTTCCTCTACTCTGAGCTCTTTCCAAGCAGCCACAACATTCAAACGATCATCACACCCTTTAAATTTGCTGTTTGCGATGTGAACTATAAACCATTTTAAAGTTATTACATTAAAACACAATTCCCAAGGAGATCTGCTTTGCAGTACTTTAGTTGGTCTAGTTTGAGTAATTACTTGCTTTTGAAAGCAGTAAGGCTGCATAAGCTATGCAAAAGCTATTATTTCTTGAAAGTATTCAGACATGTTCCTCCTTCACTAGTCACCTTCCCTCCGATCATGCTGACAGTCACAGGCCATTGTAGAGTTCTGTGAAGGGCTCTTTGAGGATTTGAGCTCCTACCATCTAAGCTGCTAGAGAAGCCACAGAAACCTCATGCTCCATACTTCTCAAATCTGAAGACATAGGGTCACAGGTGATTTCATTTTGAAGACTATGTGTCATCTTTAATTTTTTTTCTGTTCAAAATAAGTTTCCGGACTCCACATTGGGAGGTGCCCTCCGGCTTCCCATCTTCTTGGAAAAATAATTGACAAAGCCTCTTCTTGCTCCTGTGGTCATTAGGAAGGTTTTGTTCCTTCTGCCCCCAAAGAAAAACCCTTTTCACCAATTGTGCCTCTGCTCCTTCCGAGCTCTGAAAGACACCCGGGGACCCCCGTGGAGAGGGTGTAGGTGTGGCAGCATCGCTGTTCACTCGAAGCAAACCTCTGCCTCTGACACCACTCACTGCCCATCTCCCCAGAGAGTGTGAATCTGTTCAGCAACACCTGCTAGCAGCTGAAAACGGAGAGTTTCCTCCTGAAGGGATAATCCCACACAGCACTGGATCTAATGTGGCAGCCGGAACGAAGACGTGCTGTGGAGGCAGGAGCACTCCTATCTCTGAACTGCCAGGCACCAACCCCACCAGCATCCTCCAAGGCCTGCAGGACGCAGTGCCACCGGAGTTGACAAGGGACACTGGGGAAGGGGCCGCTCGAGGCTTTTGATGGCAGGCTGAGAGCTGTCCTTGCCCCGCCCTCTGCAATGCTTACTGGAGGAGAAACTTTCCTCATTTAAAATACCCCTTAGAGAAAGAAAGAGCAGAGTGAGCTTGGCAAAGTAATGTTGAGTCACTGCTTTAAAAATGCTTATTTCTGTGGACTGGCTGCAGAGGTGTCCAGGGTGGGTCAGCTCCTGCTGCTCCTTTTGAAGATGGGTTCTAAACTGTACACCTTAGCCCTCTGCCCTAAGTGTAATTTTCCAGGTGGCTATCAGTAAAATCAGATGATTCATCAGGACTAAAGCAGGCCCAGTGCAGGGTCTCCAGGATCCCAGACCTAGATGCTGCTAACGGAATCCGTTGATTAATGAACGAGGGCCTTTACTCAGATCCTGAGGTTAAAAGTCAAAGGGAGGGCTTGCACAACAATGCCATTAGGCAGCTGCACACTGTGGTATTCCAGCCTGAAGAGACCTGCCTCTTCTAGCTAAGGATCCCCGAGGACTAAGACACATTAGAACACACACACAAACATACACCGCATACATTACCCCAGGATAACTTGCTTTTTTGGGTGATTAACACCACTTGGCTTCAAGATTCTGCCTTAAAATACCCCCAAGATGTATAAATGATGGTTTGACAGTACCAATCCATCACATTTATTAGGTAGAAAAAATTTATTTTTCAATTAGGGTCAATATGTGTAGAAGGAAATCACCAGTGCGAAGCACTTAAACAAGTTGGAAGCAATGGATACATTGCTCATGTTATTACATAGTTGATGAATTTAATAGCCAAATTTGTAAAGTTGATTTTAAAAGCACAGGATCCAGTTCTGATTTTAACTGGCATATGACTACTGGCCTCTCATGCTTCCCAGGAGATGTTTCCCGATATTCCTAAACAGAGATGTAAATCAGTCTCACGACATCAGCAAATTTTAACATTAAGGTCAGGTTAATGGTAGACTCTTCGAAGAATTAATTCTACCAATAAGGCCAATGGAAATACGAACTATGCAACAGATGAAAAATAAATGTCCACCATTTTTAGAAAAAAATATGAACAAACAAACAAAAATTTCCAAATTAGCAGTATGAAGGAGAAAAAGCCAAAATCAACAAAATTTGACATAAGAAATGGTCAATAAATTTTGGAAAGCTCCCAAGATGAAGAGAAAAAAAAGGAAATGAGAAAGAGAGAGAAAAAAAATAGAAGAAATGGTATGATGGGTGAGGTTGGGGGCTGGGTCAAAAAGGCGAAGGGATTAAATACACATTGGTGTTTGCAAAATAGTTGTGACAACGCAAAGCACAGCATAGGGAACATAGTCAATAATATTGCAATCACTATGCATGATACCAGGTGTGACTTGAAATATCGGGGGGGCATTTATTATAAAGTATGTGATTGTCTAACCACGATGCTGTGTGTCTGTAACTAATACAAAAGGATACCAAATGTAAACTGTTAATGAAAACTTTTATATAAAAAGAGAAATACATTATTGGAGGAACAAGAAACAGACATTTCTCGGAGGCACAAAAGGATCTATGGTGTTAAGGTTAAAGAAACCACTGAGACCCAGCACAATGAATAAAAAGAAAAACCCATGAAACATAACCATAAAATTTTAAGACCTCAAAGATAAAAGAAAGATCCTAAAAGCTTCTAGAGAGACAAAACTGACTTCTCCAAATAAGCAAGCCAAACTGGAAGTTTTCTAGCAACGCCGAATGCTAGAAAGTAGCAGAACAGAGCCGTAGAAATACTAAGGAAATAACTTTCATCCTAGAGTGTGACACCCAGCCCAATTACCTACAACATTCAGAGGTGAAATATTTTCAGAACAAACCCAGAACATGCCTTTCGCATGCCATTTTTAGAAACAACCTGAGTCTATATTGTGCCGAAATTACTCTAGCAGAAAAACCAATATTGAAATTATCTTTTTTAAGAATGAAGATTGTTGTTCTTTCTAAATTTGAACACTTAAATTACTTAAATGAGTATCAGTGGACAATGGGTGGAAAATATGATTTGCTTAGAAGATACTTTTTTTCTCTTTTTCTGGGTTTCTCTTAATCAAAAACTTACATTAACTAACCACTAGGGCATTCATTCACAAAGTTTAGAATTCACAAAGAGTACCAAGGTTTCTGAAATTATGAATCATTAGGTCTGAGATGACATCCATGAATCTGTCCCCCAAGTCAGTTAGACTCAGTGGTACATGGACTACATGTTGGTAAATACTAGGTTGTGCAATTTTTATGAACAGAAACAGTGTTTTTCCTCTTTACCACAGTAAGTGCAGAGCACAGCATTTTTATTAAAGGGTTAAATGCATGAGAAAACTGGGTAGAATGCCACTCTTTTAGATAACGTGCTACTTATCCTTAAACATTATTGATACTGTGCATATATCTATTCTGTATATAGTCCTACCTGAAAGGTTTCAGAAAGCAACCAAAAGGAAATATGAAGATGAATGGCTAGCACCTACAAATTATAATCTCTATAAGAAAGGACCGCGAGTGAGGCGAAGAAGGGAACGCCCTAAAAAATGAAGTGCATTTTTGGTCACAGCTTTTCTGCCCTTCATCTATTCACTAGCACGGAGTGACGATGGGAGGTGAACCCATCTCAAGCCAAAGTAGAACCCAATGATAATTTGTTTGAAATTGTGAACAACTTCAGCTCTCTCCAAAGTAATGAGTAATCAGTACTCAAGATAAAATTCTTCACCTAATTTGTTGACAGATGATTTGATCCAGGGCAGTCTCCTCTAGAAGAGGTTGAGACAAGGCTGGAGTGCACCTGGTTTATAGGGAAGAAGGTCCCAGGAAGCTTCAATCAGGAAGCAAGGAAGTAATTAATGGAAGGGAAGGCAGCCAACAAAAGTTCATGAACAAGCAAGATTTGCTGTGAAAAGCTGGTGCTCAGACCCACTACAGATCTCTGGGACAGAGCCTAGGACAGGCCTCAAAGTTGTCCCAACTGAGAGGTTAAGAAGCAGGGCAACTTCCATTCCACAGTGGACCCCTGTCACAAGGGCTACTCTCGGGGTGCCAACTCCCCGGCACTTCTTTCTAGTCCTCACACACACTGGAGAAGCCTCAGGTGGAGAATTCCAAATGTAGTATCTCGCTCAGAGGTGGAGTAATGAAGGGATACGACAGCATCCATTACACAACTAGTTTGAGGAAGCCGCGCTCTTCATTAGATAACAGGACAACTCCACACGAAAGCATGACCTCGTGAAGATGGGGTATGTTGCGATAAGGACAAAACAAAGCCTTAAGAGCACAGAGAAGAAAAATCCTTCTGAAAAACATTTGTTATAATGACTAGAATAATATTTTAGAGAATATTTCACATTCTTAGGATACACAGAGTATGGCCTCTATGAAACCAAAGCGGAAAACCACAGGAGGGAATACACTGTGATGGAAAGACCAATAGGACGAGGAAAAAGGAGAAACTGTGGGGAAAGAAAGAGAGATGAAGTTAGTCGCAGAGTCAAATTCTGCATTGAAATGCATAAATAATACAATGGATATAAATAATAGAATGGGCGATGTAGAAAAAATCGCAGGGAATCTCGGGGAATACACACACAAAAACACAAAACAATAAGATTTATGAAAAAGGAGACACAGTTGAAATTCTAGTAACGAGCTATGACATTGCCTCTCTAGCATTCTCCAGCCTTATTTAGCTACGGAGCTTCTCCCCCACTGCCACACGATCATACAGGAGACAAAAATAATAAAACAAACAATAAAATAATAAGCTTACAGTTGCTGGACACTTGCCAGGTGACTGTTCCGACGGCTTTATGTGCGCTAACTTGTTTAATCCTCTGGCATCAAGTATGTGGACTGAGGCGAAGAAGCTCAATGCGCGGCAAGAGAGAGAAGCAGCCAACATGCAGAGCCAGGCAGCAAAGAGAGGAGAACCACTGAAAGATTGTACCTTTCTCACTTCTACTTATTTCCATTCCAGCCATTTCCGCTGCTTTTTTGACCCTTCCCAGTCTGTCTTCCATAAAAGACTCCAGGACCCTTACTCTAAGTCTCTGTTTTTGCCTACACTAGCTAGAGCTGAATTTCTGTCACTAGCATCTAAAAGGTTCTTAAAAATACAGAATGTCGATCTAAGAAAAATATAATCACCATCGTTGCTAAGGGAAAAAATAAACTCTTTGGGGAAGAACCGACAGGTAGACTTAAGAAAACACCTCCTGAACTAAAAGTAAGTGGGTTTGAGGTGGACACACCCTAATGTGGTTTCCTATACCCCATCCTTCAGATGCCAGCAGGAACTCACTTCTGACTAAAAGAACACAAAGGTGGTGGAATGTTGTGCTGGTGATTGTACTTCATTGCGTAGAACCCTGTCTTATCACACGGAGCGAGATTCTTATCGGAGATGATGACTTGAAGACGCAAGCTGCTGCATTAGGAGAGGACTTACAGAACCAGGTACCTTCTAGGAGCTGAGGGCAAGCTCCGGCCTACAGGCAGCAACAACCCTAAGCATGCAGTCATACTGCTATGGGAAAAGGGGTTCTGCCAAGAACCTGAAGGAACCTGGGAGCAGATTCTGTCTTGGGCAAGTGTCCAGATAAAAATGCAGCCTGGTCAACACATGATGTTAGTCTGGTGAGTTCCTAAGATAGGTCCCAGTCAAACTGTGCCCAGACTCCTGAGCCACAGAAACTATGGGAGAATAAATGGGTATTGTTTTTGAAATGCTAAGTTTGTATTCAGTTATGGAGCAATGGACAAGTAATGTGGGGGATATAGGTTTGCCGAGTTTCCAGCAAAACAAGTAAAAAGTAAAAAGAGTAAATATCTGGCCAAATTTTTTATTCCTTCTAGCAGAAATTTTTATTACAATTATTCTTAAGTGTTCTACATAGACAGAATAAGGGGGAAATAACTGTTTATACAAAAACAAAAACCCAATTTTGTTCAAAAAAATTAACCTTTCTCTCCTCATTTAAAATAGTGAAAGTTAAGAGCAGTTTGGTAACATGAATAAAGCTAGAAAAGAGGTCTTTTAATAAGAATATTTCTACACTTTTTTTCATGCGTGAAAAGGTCCATTCTTGATTGTATGAGAACTCAGAAACTATTACATTCATATCTATATGTGTTTAGGTATAGTTTGACTTTTGATTGACATACATATGAATATATATATGAAGATACAAATATGAGAGTATATCTGAAGGTATAGGCACATACATGAATACACATAGATATATAGAAATGAATGCATTATATGTATAAAATGGTTCCTGAGTTCTTATATCTTCATAAACCTATTTACCTATTGATATATCTTCATATATATCTTTCTAAAGACACATACATATCTTCATGTGTGTGTGTGTGTGTGTGTGTGTGTGTGTGTGTTATAGACTGAATGTTTATGTCCCCCCACCCCAAACTGATATGCTGAATGTCTCACCCTGAATGTAATGTAACTTGAAGGGGGGAGGGCTTTGTGAGACCATTAGGTTTAGAGGCGTCCTGGGACAGAGTCCTTCCTCATGATGGTATGAGTTCTCTCATAATAAAAGACCAGAGGACCAGAGAAGGTCTCTCTCTCTCTCTCTCTCTCTCTGCCAGGTGTGTGTTCAACAGTTGCAAGAAGGCAACTGTCTGCAAGCCAACAAGAGGGCTCTCTCCAAAACTCAATCATGGCTAATGTCAGATTTCCCAGTCTCCAGCCTCAACAGTTGTGCAAATTTATACCTGAATTAATAGTAGGTAAACTTTGGAGCAAAAGATTGTGATATTCCCTCTATGAATATCCACTGCCCCCCAAGCTAACCAACTCACCACAAAGCCTTCGGGAAGAGCATTAATTTATAAAATAAATTTGACTAACTAGGTCCCAGTAGGAATCTCCAAGAACACCTGTATTGAGGCATGAGTTTAAGTGAAAAGATTCATTATGTTTTATCATAAAATTAACCTGTAGTGAACAAAAGAAAGTAGACCTTTAAAATGTCTCCCTTTTAAGATTAGATTTAGGATACAAATAAATGTCATGACAACCCTGTGAAACTGAACACCTGTTGAGGGGTGGAAGGTGGGAAAAGGAATGCAGGATGCCTGAGAAAATGTGGCAAAATGTGAGTGTAATTTTCTGGGGTAACAGAAAATTAGAAAAAAAATTTGCCAGTTCTTCAACTTTTCTTAACAAGTAAGATAACATAAGCCTTCTTACTAAGAAAAATAACTGTGGAATAAGAAATAGGATTCTCTTTAAAAACACGCACAAACTTAAGTGGAAATCTGAAGAAATCTTGGGGACATTGAGTTAATACAAAGAGAATGCGATGAGTGAACTTGATGTGAACATATTAAATACCTTGTGAGCATAGGAATCCCAGGTCTTATTACCAGGGACTAAGCACAGCTGTACTCCTTTGTTAAGACATATACAGGACCTTGTCTACCTGCCCTCAGGTCTCATGAAGATAAGAATGATCACTAATATGTATGGAGTCATTTTTATACTATAAAGGTAATTTTATCTAACCTTATGCCAGTGTGACTCTCAAGTGTTGTAAAAGTATTTTAGGTAATTATATAAAATCACATTCTTGAAGTATGGCTATTAGTTAAACATTTAAGAGATAATAAAATATCAGAATCTCTATGTATTCTTTTTTTCTACTTTATATCGTTTCCTTAGTTTAAACTATAAATACTCTATGTAACTAACTGGTATTTGAAATAAATTATTCTGTGTATCTGTTCTCTGCTGTGGCTCAACAAAGTATTCCTTCAAATACTGCAGGACTTCTTGTGCATTTGATCAAGTAATACATGTCTGGAAATTAAAACTAAGGAAATACTCAGAAATATAGTCAAATATTATATGCAATAGTATTTAACACAGCATTTTTATAGCAAAATTGGTTGCATTTTAAAAATAAAAATAAGGATATGGTTAAATGGATTATGGCAAATTATCGAGCAGATAAATATCATAATAATTCAATAAAGAGGACTGTATCCAATATCTTGCCTTTTAAAAATGGTTCTCATGAATAAAAGCAAATAAAGTAATGATTTAGTTACATTTTTGTACCAGTTGCATATGTTTATTGTAGAAAGCTAATAAAGTTCAGTACTGTAAAACAAAGCAATAAATCACCCATAATCCACCATAAAGTAATATCCAATATTGGCCTCCTAGTTCTAATCTGCTCTCTTTTAAACAAGTAACATAATTATTTAGATTTCTAATTTTACTTAATATTTTACCACTCACATAATTTCCAGAGTCAGAATGTTAGGTTTCAAATCCCAGCTAGATAAACCCTGATGCATTGTATGTCAATCTGGCAAGATATTAAACATCTCCACCTGTTTGTTCTCTTGTCTATAACATGGAGGTAGTAATAGTCCTTGTTTACAATAGTAGTCTTCCACAAATAATTATTTAAAAGAATTTAATTCACACCTAAGGATACGTTTATTGATTTTAGAGAGAGAGGAAGGAGGGGAGAGAGAGAGAGAGAGAGATTAAGTGGCTGTCTCCCATATGTGCCTGACTGGGATCAGGCGTACAGCTTTTTTGATGTACGGGACAATGCTCCACCCAACTGAGCCACCAGCCAAAGCTATAAATAATTAAAGAATCAATAATATAATGCATATTTAGTGCTTAACATATATAAAGCAAAGCAGACAGACTTTGGAGTAATAGGACAAATGAATCATCTTACAGAAGCCAGAAATTTCAACACCCCTCTTTCAGTACCTGAAAGAACAAGTAGACCAAAAATAGATGAAGACATAAAAAGCACAAAATTATTTGCACTAATTGACATTTCTAGTACATGCTACTGAATGACAGGAGAGCACACATTTATTTCTACTGTAAATAAATATTCCAGAGATATTTAGATAAATCACATTATTAAAAATACAACATATCTCAGTAAACATAAATACATTAAAATCATTAAAACAAAATATATTATTTGAGTACATGGAATTAACTAAAAATCAATACAAAAAAGAAAAAAAAATGCCTCCAAATGGTAAAAAACCATTATGATAACACATGAGTTAAAAAAGAAATCACAGAGCTCTGGGGCCTTCCAATGAAAATAACAGAGTAGATCAATTCTGTGCTCACATCTTCCACACAACCACATCAAAATTAAAACTAAACTGCAGAACAACTACCATTCAGAATCGCTTGAAATCTAGCCCAACAGAAGTCCTAGAACTAAGGCTATAAAGAAGAAGCCACTACAAGATGGGTAGGAGGGACAGAGATGCAGAATGGACTATTTCACACCCCTGTGTTGTGGTTAAAAATTAAGAGGGATATCTCAACAGCAGAGGTCCCCTTGAGGAGTGAGGGGTCCCAGCCCCATTTCAGGATCCCCAGCCCAAGGTTCCATTGCTGAGAAGGAAAGTCTTTATAACTTTCTGGCTCTAAAATAAACAGTGGGGGCTCTGGCTGAGTAGCTCAGTTGGTTAGAGCATCATCCCAACCTGCCACTGTTGTGGGTTCACTCTCTGGTCAGGAACATGCAAGGAGCAACCAATGGATACACAACTAAGTGGAACAACAAATCTGTTTCTCTCTCTCTCTGTGTTTCCCTTCCTCTCCCTCTAAAATAAAAATAAAATAAAAAAAACAGTGGGAGTTGTGTCTGAGTGAGATGGAGGGCTTCCCAGACGCTCCACTTGAAGAGATGACACATACACTCACTCACTCACTGACACACTCCACTCCCGCACAAAGCAGAAGCTCAAAATATGACAGGAACATAGGAGGAGGAACTGAATTATCTGGCATCAGAGCTAAGGCTGAAGGGCAGCTTCCTCCCAGACAGAAGTGCTGGCAGAGGCTATTGTTCCTTTTATGGGTCCCCTTCCCTCAGGGAGTTGGCAGTCTCCATTAACCTGGCTCACACTGTTTGCCTTATCCTGGTGATTTCTTCAGATTCACCCCCAACCAACTCGTGGGCTCACCCAAGCTGTTTTCAGTGACTTTTCCATAAAAATGGCCTATCTTGGCTCATTTGCAGATTTTCCTAAAAGATCTCAAACGAGCAGTTCCTGTGTTTCCTATACCTCTTGCTAAGCAGCCCCAGGCCTGGAACTAATAGCAGCCAGCCTTGGTTCACAGCTTGACATGTCCAGGGCAATTTCAAGCCTAGCACCAGTAGCAGCCACCTGCAGATCACTTTGTAGGTTATGTCAGGTGGCCCCGGGCAGAGCACAATCATAGGCTGCCTTTGGCCGGCACCCCTGAGGACCAGTGCAACCCACGGACAGCTTCTGACCACGCCAAACACTACCCAACCACCCCCATAAATGAAATACCCAAGGGGGCAAACTCAAGAAACACTAGAGCCCCACTAAAATGTGCCCTGCTCTGTGGAGTGGGCTCCTGCTTAGCAGATCTTCCACTGCGGTCTCAGACAGTCCTTGCAGCCCACCAGCTTGGGAGTAAATCCCTCCCATTTCTATGCCAAGAGTAATCAAGACTCATGTTCAAAGGGAAAGTGTACACAGTCCACATGGGGGAATTCTGGGAAAAAATTACTCCAGTGACAAGGAAGGCTGCACCACCAGGCCCTACAGGACACCCACTACATACAGCCCCTCTACTGAGCCCAGGAAACAGAGCACCTCTGCCTAGTACATAGGGACAAACACAGGGAGGCAGCCAAAACAAGGAGACAAAGAAACATGTACCAGATAAAGCAACAGAACAAAACTCTAGAAAAAGAACTAAACAAAATTGAAACTAGCAATCTAGCAGATGCAGAGTTCAAATAACTGGTTATAAAGATGCCCAATGATCTCAGTGAGACCTTCAAAAAAGAGATAGGAAACATAAAAAAGAACAAGTCAGAAATGAAGAATACAGTAGCTGAAAAGAATTCATTATAGGGAACCAACAGTAGAGTAGAATGAGCAGAGAATCAGATCGATGATTTGGAAGACAAGGAAGCAGAAAACACTCAATCAGAACAACAAAAAGAAAAAAAATTTTTAATGAGAATAGTTTAAGGAGCCCTTGGGACATCTTTAAATGTACCAACATTCACGTCATAGGGGTGCCAGAAGGAGAAAATAAAGAGCAAGGGATTGAAAACCAATTTGAAAAAAATAATGACAAAAACGTCCCCCACCTGGTGAAGGAAATAGATATACAAGTCCAGGAAGTGTGGAGATTCCCACCAGGATGAACCCAAAGAGGCCCACACCTAGACACATCATAACTGAATAATCATGTGTACACAAATCTTAACCCTCATCTTGTATTCTAAAATTATCTGTCAGTAAACAATAGGCCTAAATATAACACCTAAAAATATGAGTTACTTAGGAAAAATATAGAGGAAGATCCTTGCAAACTTGGACTAGGTCAAAATTCCTTAAGTAGGACCCATATATGAGCCATAAAAAATTGACATATGGGTCTAATCTAAATTTAAATTTTAAAATTTCTGTGCTTCTAAAAACTTTTTAAAAAGTGAAAATCTGATTCATGTATTATTTAAAGAATTTGTATCGAGAATATGTAAAAAATTATTTGAACTTAATAATGGGGAGACAAATAGTCCTGCTCAATCTATCTCTCCCCTTTCTCTTTCTCTCTCTCTCTGTCACACACACACACACACACACACACACACACACTGATTTCACAAAAGATGATATACACATGACCTTGAGCACATTAAAAATGTTAAACTTCACTAGTCATCAGAGAAATGCAAATTAAAAACACAATGGACTTATCTTAAACCATTGTATTAGTCAAGGTTCTCCAGATAAACAGAGTTAATACAATATAGATTTATAGATATATATGCATAGATACGAAGATTTGTTTTGAGAAATCTGCTTGTGGTTGTGGAGGCTTGGCAAGTCTAAAATCTGATGGGGACAGCCGACAGACTAGACTCGGGAAGGAGTTCAGTTTGAGTCCAATAGTCATTCACCTGGAAAACCAAGAAGAGCTCATGTTGCAGATGAAGAGAGTTTTGTGGTGGAATTCCATCTTGCTCAGTGGAGGTTAACATTCCATTTTATTTAGGACTTCAACTGACTGGATGAGGCCCACCGATAAAACAGAGGGCAATTTGCTTTACTCAAAGTCCTCTAGTATAAATTTAAATCTCACTGAAAACTATCTCCGAAAACACTCAAATATCTGAGCACTGTGGCCCATTGAATCAATATGACATATTAGAATAACCATTATAAATACTTAAAATTATAATACTAAAAATGTCAAATGTGGGTAAAGATGTGGAACAATTCTAAACAAACACACACCTATAATATTTTACATTCCCACATACATTACTGCTGGGAATGTGAAATATTATAGTCACTTTAGAAAACAGTACAGCAATTTCTAATAAGCTACACATTACATTTATAACATAACCCAGCAATTCTACTCCAAGAGATAAGAAACATTTGTTCACACACAAAAAAACCCTGCATGCAAATGTAGTGATAGTGACATTCATAACATCCAAATATTGGAAACAACTCAAATTTCTATTAACTGATGGATGGATAAATAAACTGTGGTATTTTTATACAATAGAAAACTACAGTAAAATGAAGCAAACTACTCATAATGCAACATTGTGGATGAATCTCATAAGCACTAGGCCATATGAAAAAAAGTTATCTGCAAAACACTACATACTGTATAAGCCTGTTTATCTGCCATTATAGTAAAGACAAACTCGAGGAACAGGAAAGAGATCACTGGTTGCCAGGGACTCAGGTGAGAAGAGATAGGCTACAAAGAGATTCAAGGGAACTTACTGAGGGAAGAAATCTTTCTATGTCTCAATTAGGATTGTCAACATTTGTCAAAACTCATCAACCCATCCACCGGAGGAGGGTAAATTTTAGTAATGGAAATTATGTTTCAATAAACTTAACTCTTTTAAATTGACCAAGAAATGCTTTGATTAATGAAATTAACAAATTACTTAGACAATTAACTACTTTTTTTGAATTAAGGAAATAGAAATTATTGAAAAATATTCAATAAGCATTGGTTATTATGTCACTAAATTATCCTCTGAGAATAATCTAGTCGGTAAGTTAAAACTGAAGGGTTTCTCTCTGTGTATCTATCTCTGTCTGCCCCCTTGCTATCTCTCTCTCTCTCTCCCTCTCTCTCTGTCATACTCACAAACACACACAAATACACATACACCCAAATCCATACACACAGAGTTTTCTTGAACACTGGCAGGGCAATAAAGGTTCCCTTGGGACCTTGGGACCACCATACGACAAGGACGTGACAGGGAACGTGTGAGTAAGGGATGGGGTCTCCCCTTTCCCATAATGTACTGTTGGTGTAATAGTGCTGGCCTGGAGCAAACCTAAGACAGCCAATTTACGATCATGAACTCGGTAGGTCAGATCCACAGCAGTGTTGATACCGGTGGCTATTAGAGCGTTGTTTGGGAGCAGACGCAGCGGTGGAGGAAGCTTGGTGGCTGCCACGCAGTGGTGAAAATTACATGTTCAGGATCTCTCAAGAGGAAGCCCCTGGGGTCTTCCATAAATAGTTGACGAGAATTTTTTTCCTTCAATGGCAGGTAGGTGTTACCCAGAGAGAAACATTTGACACGAACTCTAATGAGCACACAAATGCTCCAAACCCTGGTGTTTTGATCTTTGATGTAAAAGAAGCTGTTTCTACACTAAGCCTTCAAACAAACCAAAAGCAAAAGGACGTGTGATGTTTATGGATGCCTTTGAATATCAGAGCTGCGTGTTTATGTTGTCAGTTATCATGAT
This sequence comes from Sturnira hondurensis, assembly GCF_014824575.4. Taxonomy (NCBI): domain Eukaryota; kingdom Metazoa; phylum Chordata; class Mammalia; order Chiroptera; family Phyllostomidae; genus Sturnira; species Sturnira hondurensis. The sequence continues at coordinate 6,215,542 of NW_028073411.1, forward strand.
GATGGACATCTGAGGACACGAAGTGATGCTCACCATGGCCTAGATTTTTGGAGCATATGGTTCTGACTCTGCCTCTGCCTGAACTCTGTGATTGGGCCAGGGCCTTGGTTTTTGTACATCTCACTTTCCCCATGAATAAAAAAGGACAGTTTGATTAAATATAAGACTATAAAATGACTGGATTCGGGACCCAAGCATATTTTTGTTAGGCATTTTTTTGGCATATTTTTTTTGGTCACAAATCAGACGTGTTGCTAACATTGAAAAATCAGAAGGTCTTCTTGGAGAATAGATTTACAGAGGCCTCAGAACACCCTGAAGGTGTGTGACCTTTATTTCGGCATATAACCAAACCTCAGCGTCTGAGTTACGGTTGCCCTTTTAGACCAGGTGTCACCCCCCCTTAGCCACAGTCCCATTCCTGAATGACACACACCAGGCTGCCTCTGTAGGCATGGAGTTCACGAGCCCTGAACCCACTGCTACTAGGTCCCTACCAGCCTGTTGGCCACCGTTCCAATTTAATCACTGCATGTAGCAAAACTAGTGAGGACTGAGACAATCTACCCATTGCTTATCCTATGGTGTAATGCCTCTTGCTGACACAGCATCCCAAATACCTTTCCCCTGATCAAACTGTCACCTACATGGAAGCTATTTCACAAAAGAGGGAAGGAATGCAAGAGCCACCAATGGAGTATGTCCATTGCTTAGTAACCAATAGCAGAATTCAACCTATACAAAAATTTCCTGACCTGACCAACTATTGAAGTAACTGAAATGCTGCACTCACTTTTTCCAGGAAGAACAGTGTCATTATTAAATTTGATTGCATGAACATTTTTGGCACCTGCTGAACACCAGACTCTACACTATACAACAATTAGTTATATATCCACATAGTCTCAGACACATAAATATATAATTTATAAAATGTGTACTTTCCATAATGTGAAATACATTTTAAAATTTTAATAATTAACAACTACAAAATATTTGAATAAGTATCTTAATATTTAAAAATAGATACAGTACAGAGAAAACATGAAGGAAATATGATTCTGCAGTCTTTGATTTACTGTTCCTCTCTGGAACATTCTTCCATTAGTTTCCAAGTGATTCATTCTTTCTCCTCCCTCACCTCTTTGTTCAAATGTCTTTACCGAAAAGAGGGCTGCCTTGTCTGGGTGAATACCTAAGGCTCCACCCCTTACAGCTTATCAGGTGCTCCAAGACAAAGAAATATGGCCCGAATGAAAGAACACAGCAAAGCCTCAGAACTAAGCGATGAGGAGATTGCCAACCTATCTGATGGAGAATTTAAAGCCCTGGTCATCAAAATGCTCAAAGAACTGATTGAGCTTGGTCAAAAAATGAAAGAACAAGTGAAAGATATCCAAAATGAACTAAAGCAAAATATTCAGGGAACCAACAGTGACAAAAAGGAAATAAGGATTCAAAGCAACAATTTGGAACAAAAGGAAGAAATAAACACCCAACTGGATCACAACAAAGAAACAACAATCAAAAAAAAATTGAAGAGAGGCTGAGGATTCTCTGGGAAAACCTGAAACATTTTGATATCTAAATTATAGGGGTGCCAGAAGGAGAAGAACAACAGCAAGAAATTCAAAACTTATTTGAACAAATAATGAAGGAAAACTTCCCCAATCTGATGAAGGAAATAGACTTCCAGGAAGTCCAAGAAGCCCAGAGAGTCCCAAAGAAGTTGGACCCAAGGAGGAACATATCAAGGTCCATTATAATTACATTACCCAAGATTAAAGATAAAGAGAGAATCCTAAGAGCAGCAAGAAGAAAGAAGGCAGTTACCTACAAAGGAGTTCCCATATGGCTATCAGCTGATTTCTCAAAAGAGACCTTACAGGCAAGAGGGGGCTGGAAAGAAGTATTCCAAGTTATGAAAGGTAAGGATCTAAATCCAAAATTACTCTATCCAGCAAAGCTTTAATTTAGAATGGAATGGCAGATAAAGTGTGTCCCAGATAAGGTCAAGTTAAAGGAATTCATCATCACTAAGACCTTATTATATGCAATGTTAAAGGGACCTATCTAAGAAAAAGAAGATCAAAAATATGAACCATAAAATGACAGCAAATCACAACTGTTAACAAATGAACCTAAAAGAAAAGAAAAACAATGAAAACAAAAACTAAGCCAACAACCAAAACAGGAACAGAATCAAAGAAATGGACGTCACACAGAGGGAGTTCAATGGGGAGGGGGAAGAAAGGAGTGGGGGGAAAAGGTACAGAGAAGAAGAAGCATAATTAGTAGGCATCAAATAAATGGGGAAAGATAAAAATGGTGTAGAAAATAGAGGACTCAAAGAACTTATATGTACAACCCATGGACATGAACTAAGTGGGGGAGGAATGCTGGAGGGTTGGGTGGGCAGGGTGTAGAAGGGATAAATAAGGGGAAAATTGGGAAAACTGTAATAGCATAATCAATAAAAAATACTTAGAAATGTCTTTGTGGATCAACCTGTTTAAATTGAAACTACCTTTCTCCCCAGCCTTTGCATTCTATAATCTTTATTTCTCCGTAGCACTGATGATCATCTTTTATTCTATATATTTGTTTATTCATTTTGGTTACTGTTTATGTTCTCTAGTAGAATGGAAGCTCGATGAGACAGGGACTTTTTGGTCTTTTGTTCAAAACTATTCCCATAGTTCCAAGACCAGTGCCTAGCACATAGAAGGCATTGGGTAAACACTGGTTGAATGATCAAGGAATGAAGTAATCAGTTCTCCTCAAGAAGGTCAGAGCATATTCCCTGAGAAGATAATGAGGTTTTGAAGGATGAGGAAAATTCACTATGTTAAATGATAAACTGGGGAGAGGGTGTGTTTGAGAAAAGAAAGCAATATGTGCATTGAAAGATCACTGTACAATCAAGAAGAGTATTTTTTATCGTTATTGCATGAATATTATTATCAGTGATAGTATTAGTACAACTATTTCAAGTTATAGCTTCTAAGAGTGTTAGATACTCTTCTAAGCACCTTATAGATGCTGTTTCATTTCACATTCACATTAGCCCTTGAGGTGATTAGAATTCATATCATTGTCTAGATGATGAAATTGGGCCTCAAAGGCCATGGCTAGTAAATGTCAAAATGACATTTTAGATTGGTTTGGTGTCTCCAAACCCAGGTCTTTGCAAGAAGTAGACTTACATTCTGACTTCATTCAACACTGGCCCTAGCAACAACTAACCAGAGGTTCTCCTTAATGAAGGGCATCTGATTATCCTCAAGACTTTGAATCTTTTAGGGTGCTTTCCATAAGGCACATACACCACAAAGGGACTGAATGGCATATGAATCTTTAAATCTTTATTTATTTGGCCTAAAATGACTTATCTAAAAGTTGAATCGATGCTTTCCCCTCCCAGATTCCAATTTTTTAATTTTATTTATTTATTTTTTAGAGAGAGGGGAAGGGAGGGAGAGAGAAAATACCAAAGTGTGGTTGCCTCTCGTGTGTCCCCCAACTGGGAACCTGGTCTGCAACCCAGGCATGTGCCCTGAGTGGGGATTGAACCTATTTGTTTACAGGCCCACTCTCAATCTACTCCGCCACACCAGCCAGAGTTCAGATTCCATTTCTCTATCACTTGGTCTAAAAATGCACATGCGTTATGTGACGAGAAGCCACAAGTTTCAGGTAAAAGTCTCTGTTGTTTGCCAGAATCTTTCATGGTATTTTATTTCTTTTTTATTTTTTTTCTTTCATGGTATTTTAAAAAGCAAAAGGGGAACTTAGAGAAAGAGAAAAGGATAACTTCTGATTTTAAAATGTACCAATCTTGTCCCTCTAAGGACTGCTATTAGGCATTTGTTTAGCTGGTGCTGATTTGGAAACCAATTGAATATACAGTGTTTATTTCAAAGCATTATTTTTCCTCTGCCACTCTGTAATTTTTCTGGGAGAATATTTGCATTTAGATGCTACCTGTATCAAGTGACAGATTTGACCATAAACAATTTGAAGACGGTGAGAGAAAATAGTTAAAGCAAACTGGAAGCAAAGGCAGCCAGCGCCAAGGGAGGAAGTGAGGAGATACAATGAGCCAAGGGGACTCCTCCGTTTAGCTTCACAAAAAATCATGGGAAATCAAAAGAGACAGTGAAGAGGAAAGACAACTCAAAAGAAAAATCAAAGGCAATGAGGGTGCTGTTTTGTATATTAACACATAATTAATATTCATCATGCTCTTTAACAGGGAAGTGGAAAATTGAGAGAGACAGAAAAGCAAAGGAAAGGAGTGAATACATGGTTCAAGATAATAAGGGGAAAAAACTGAGAATGGAGATAATTGCGAAGATTGTATGGTCAAGGTCGCAGCATAAACAGTCCAAATGATACTTTTAGAACGTTATAAAAAATTGCAGCGAAACAATCCCTCATTGCGTCAGTCATGCAGCCGGTACTTGTTGGCTACCCACTGCGTACCAGGCCCTGTGCTAGACACCAGGAATATCAAGATGAGTAGGTATGGTCTTTCCTTCAAGAAAGCTAGAATTGTATACTCTAGTTATAACCAGATCTTTTGAATGGATATAAGAAATTCAAGAGTCATGTTATATTGCCGCTCCACTAAAAAACTGTGTGTCATTTGAATGTGTTCACTGCCACACACTGAATGGCAGGCTCTTATATCTGTTTCTTTTACAATGATGCCTTTCAACCTGTACTTGACATTTTATATAACCTGTGTATGTCTTGGGTTTCTCCGACAGAAGGAGAAAGGGACACAGGACAGGAACAAGTTGAGAGAGATAAACTTTGCAATTTACAAAGATTAAACCAAAGAAGAACATAGGCTTGGCTCAAGTCAGGTTTTAACAAAATAAATGGTTGTGTGTTTTTGGGGTGACACTCACAGAACCAGGGAGAAACTGGGGACATGCATGTATACATGGGTGTGTGCACATGCACATATGTATGTGCAAGGGGGGGTGCACATCCCAATACACAGATGGCTAATTTCATTGAAGCCAGTGAATATCCCAATTACATTGAAAGAGAGACACAGTCCCTGGCTGGTGTAGCTCAGTGGGTTGAGCGCGGGCCTGCAAACCAGAGGATCGTGTTTCGATTCCCATTCAGGGCACACGCCTGGGCTGCAGGCCAGTTCCCAGCAGGGAACATGAGAGGCAACCATACAATGATATTTCTCTTCCTCTCTCCTTCCCTTCCCCTCGAAAGATAAATAAATTAAAATTTTTAAAAAAAGAAAGAGAGACACAAAATAGTTGACTCAGAGAAGAGATGGTGAGTGTTGATGTGTGTTGAATAACGCAAGCCATAAAAATCGTTCTCAAAGTCAGGAAAGTTATTTCCAACTGGACATTTGCAACAGCCTCCAGATATCCCCCTTTCCTTTGCCATCTTTTGACATTTCATGCATTTTTTTCTTACCGATCCCTGATTAGTCTTTCTGGGCCACAGATCTGGTCTGACCACACCAGTCCTCTGATTGATTATGCTTAATGTTTCTTATTATCTCTGGTTGCTTATTCAGCATTCAAGGTCATCTAAAACTTAACCTCACCCTCCCTTTCCAATTTTATGTCTCATTTTACTCCGTGGCAAACCACTCATTCCCTAACCTTAGGGAATGCCCTACAACTTTCCTCTCCCAGGACTACGTGATTCTGTTTACTCTGCCTTTTCTCCCCCATCTCTTCATGCGTAAGTCCTGCCCATCGGAGACCCAGTTCCAAGACCCGTGTTGTTTCTTCCAGGAAATCATTCTTCATGTTGCCCAATGGACACACACTCTCTTCTATCCCTCCATTTCTATAGTATATTTTCTGGTCTTTCTCCATCCCATTTATGATACCTGGCTTACGTTAAAGTGACGTGTGTTTACCTTCCTTTCTAGAGTATAATCTTATTAAAGAAATCGCCTGTTTCTGAGTCAGGTTTATATCACCTGAGCAGAGCAGCGTATCGTCCCGATCATGATTAAGATTGAAGTGGAAAGAAGATCCCATGGGTGGAGGTAGATGGGGACCGTAGAAAGGAATGAGTAACAGAGGGAAGGAGTAGTTGGAGAGAAGGGCTGACAGCAGTTAGAACATAACCAGTGAGCTGGTTGACCTTGCAGAGCCAGGCTCCAAATACCCAGAGATACTGTGTTATTTGTTAACACTAGGAACTATGTTTAATAAGAATTTTACTTATTGATTTTTAAGAGTGAGTGGAGAGAGAGAGAGAGGGAGAGAGGGAGAGAGAAATGAGAGAGAAACATCAGTTTGTTGTTCCCCTTGTCCATGCATTCACTGGTTGATTCTGATTCTTGTATGTGCCCTGAATGGGAATCGAACCCACAATCTCGGTGTATCAGGAGGACACTCTAACCAACTGAGCTACCCAGCCACTGCTAGGAACTAAATAAACTGCCAGAGCCAATTGAGAACATATATTCCATGTGATTCATCAATTTATTAAACAGTATCCAACTCAAGAATGACATTTTTCCAGTTACTATGTATTTATATGGATAAATATTATCTGGATTATCAAATGTGTTATTTACCTGGGATACATTAAAAACTTTTATACAAAAAATAATACATTCACCCATAAAATCTCATGTTTGCTTTCTCTCTTTATATCTTTACTGTCATCACTGTATTTTGAATATTTGTAACTACTTCATGTGCTACAGCCTTAGCCATAGGGTTTAAAAAAAAACAAAACCAAAAAACCTTGAAGCCTGCCAGCACCAGTTTTACCAGGCTGGGGAGTCTCCGTGGGTAACTCAGATACATTCTAGAGTCATGGGGGTGTGTCTTGCGGTGATTAGCCCAACCCATGTCTCAGGATCACACCTGAGAATCATTTTAGGTGCTCCCAACCCCTCATGACTGGAATATAATTTTAAGTCCTATACAACTGCAGCCCAGCTAATGCGCAAACTTTGTGCATAACTTCCTTTCATACCTATGGTAAATGTGTACAATGTATCAGATTTTGCAAATAAATTCTGTAAAGCCATAGCAATCATTGCTTTACTAAAATGCTAAACTGTATTCAACTAAATAAATATCTGTCCTTTGGAGCGGTAACCTTGAGAATGTCTATATTCACTCCCGAGTTGGAGTGAATCTTCACCCCTTCTCACAGCCTCTCTGCCTTCAGCATCTTTGGGGCATTAGTTAGTGGGTGCCTTTTCCTTGGCCTCATGTTTTCTTGAAGCAACATCGGCTAGAGTAGAAGTTCCACGTTTTTACGCCAATGGCGTGTCTCTCGGGTAGGCGGGGGGAGTTTCTTGTTTGTTAGGTGCCATTCATTGGCCCAGGTTTCTCGTTTTGCTGTAATGAATCTAATTAAAACCTGGAATCCTTGGGGACCGTCTTCCTACCCTTCGCTCTCCTTTCTCAATCATTTCTGGGCAGCAACACTGGTCTGCCTCAGACATGGGCACACAGGTCTGACCCGTAAGTGGCCAGAGGTCTGCTTCTGTCCCAGCAATCAGTTCTGGGGTGGAATGCTCTGTCTCATTTCAGGCTTGACAGATTAGCAAGACTACATTTCTGCAGGTCTCAAGTTCCATATTTCAATCAGCATTTGCACTATAAACATGTTAAGCTGCTCTGTAGCTTTGTAAGTCCTACATCCATCTCTAAGTTGTTTCCAAGTTCATCAAGGAAAAAATACTGGGATGACATGTATTAGCACCCTGAAATTCCGACTATGTTATTTTTTTATGCTTTTCATAGAAAATCTACTTTGGGGGATGCCTTTAGAGTTCAAAACAGCCAAAGATGGTAACTCTTCGGATGAGGTAAGTGTGGTGGGTCAGGTGACTGGTGACAAAACTGAGTGATGCCCTGTGTGACTATAAGACAGTGAGATGATCGTTTTTTGCTTGATTCCATAAACTCACACTGAATGCAGATTTTCAAAACTACTTTTCGGCCATGGTAGCATCATCGGCGTAGACTCACAAGCTCCCAAGGTGATGACTTGGATATTAGCACTGATTTGGAGGTACACTTCCAGTGCCTTTATTAAAAAATCCATCCTGCTACTTTATAATTACACTTGGAACATGAGGAGAATTGCAGCAAGCTGCTTCGAGCTGGGTTTCAGGGCTTCACAACCCGCAGCAACAATTTGGCCTCTCACGGTATTGTTCTTATAATATGGTATTTGGCGATTTGCCCAGGGTTCAGTTGAGAGACACGACAGGAAAAGTTCAATCACTACTTGCCACCATATTTGTCACAGCCTATTCCATGACGTTCCACCAACGCTTCCTTTTGAGGACCCATGGAAGAACTCCACTTAAATTTTTCCCTATATGGGAAAAAATAGGCCCTTTCTATACCAAAGTTTTTTTTTCCTGTCATATTGTATGTTTTTATGTCCAAAGGCATGAAACTCTATTTGTAACAAAATGGAGTAGAAATAAATAAATGTAAAGAGATTCACCAAAAAAAAATTAGATTTACCTAAGTATTATACATCTTATTCAATGTGCTTGAAAGAAAACCTTTTATAAGCCTCTTTGGTACAGAAGCCAGATGTAAAGAACATGCTCGGGGGGAAAAAACAGACACACACACAGAAAAACCTGGCAACAACAGAAAACATTTGTTGAGCTCTAGGGGTGAGAGCATAAAGCACGGAGGTTAAGAGTGTGGATACAGGCACCTGACCGCCTGAGTCCTAATTTCATCTCTGCCTCCCACAGACGGCGACTTAAATTTCCTCCTGTGTAAAATGAGAGTGAAAATGGAAATGCAGACTCTCTACCTCCTAGTGGTGTTTTTAAGACCAAATGAATTAACAATAATGCCTGTAAAGAACTTATAAAAGTGTCTGACACATAATAAATTCCAGGAAAATGTTACTTCTTTTTTATTATTAAGTATTTGCTCTGTTCGGCCATTGTCCTAAGAGTTTAAGAGCACTACCTCACTGACTCGTCTCTGCAGTCCTGTGACGCAGGCAACGTTATGTCCGCTTTAAAGATTAGTAAACCAAGGTGCAGGAGTGTTATGCACTTGCTCAAGCTCATGAGGATAGTAATTGGTAATCAATGATAATCACAAAATAATCATTAAAGTGCATCTATAGAAAGATGAGCCTCGTTAGTACTAGAGTTTCGTTGTTGTTGTTGTTTTAGAATATGCAAGTTTGAAAGGAGCTTGCTGCTCAGGGCAGCAACTGAGACGAGGGAGAGAAGTCCTAGGAAGAGACATGGGCAGTGCCTTGGGAGAAGGTGAACCTGAGATCAGAGCTATCAGACCTGAAGCTTCCATCGTCCTCTCTCTCCACGGAGTCAGGATGCATTGCCCTCCTGGCACACTCACTTAAATTTGACGGTACTCAGAGCACTGCCAGGCAGGGCAGCTTGCCCAAGCTTGGTGTCCCCATAGCCATGATGGACTGAATGAAGGCCTCTGGGGCTCACTGTCCCATCTCCCTCATCTTGCCAGAGGTCAGGCTGGCATCACATGACTCACTCGACACTCTAATTGTGTGGTCGGCCTTTCTGAAATGACCACTCCCCATCCTGCGTTAGCATAAATGGTCAGGACTCACCTTGGATATCACAGAGACTCCCGTCATTCAGGGCATTGAAAGAATTTAGAGGCTTCTTCCCAGGAACTGGGTGAAGAGCCTGCCAATTTTTTTATTACATTTGTTACATTTTATTACATTTTTTTACACAGTAAGCCACTGAATCTTTGGGCTGGTTTGTTACACAACATTACTGTGACCATAGCTGACTTATGGCGCATGTGCATCAAAAGTATTGTTTATGAGAAACTTCAGTGGGGTGAGGGGGCAGACAAGAGCACGCCTGGGTATCATATTGGAGCAGACAAACAATTACAACCACTTTAATGTAGGCTGAGCTCTCATTCTAGATTTACAAAGAAAGATGGCTTTCTATCCTATGATCCATTATATTTTAGCCATCTCTCTTGTTTTGGCCTAAGCCACAAAGTTTCTTAGGACTGGAGATAAAATTTGTGTCTCTTGAAAAAGACTCCCCCGCAAGAGGCAGGGGGATCATTGCTCTCCTTGATGTCCAGGTTAGGGAGGGAAAAATTACTTTGTCTCACATTGAGCTGGGTAGTAAATTACCTAGCTAGCACCAACAGCCAAGGGTCTGGAACACGCTCTACATGGAGCTTTCTGATGTTCTTCCCAAAAATGTCTCAGGTGATTCTTCTTCTTTGCTGTATGTAAAGGCATTTAAATCTGGTTCCATTTACATTTTCACAGCTGCCATGTAATGACAGAAGGAAACAAAAACGCACTGGTTTGCCATTCAGAAGATCCATCTGAAGTGCTCTGTGCTGCGTTCGCTGTCACTTTGAACAAGTCGCTTCTTTCACTAGACCCAAAATTCTTCATCTACACACCAAAAGATGAAAGAGCAGATCTTTGAGTTCCCTGTCAGCTCAAGCAACCTTGTTTCTCTTTGACTCCCCAGTGTGACACTGGATGAACCATTTAACCTCGTCGAGCCTGTCTCCCCTTGTGCTCCGAATGCACTCTCTCATCTCCAGATTCACCCTTGGGCTCAGCCTCACACGCTCTGCATCCAACCTTTCAGCACATCCTGAGGGTGCCCACTTTGCAGTGTTCTGAGAATCCAACCACTTCTCCCCACTGGTGCACCCTGGTCCTCAACATCTGATACGTATTTCACACTAAGAGCACATCTCAATTTGGACTAGCCATGTCCCAAGTGCTTCATAGCCTCATGTGGTTGACGGCTACTGTACCCTGTAGCAAAGGTCTAGATAAGACTCTTCTCCTGCTTAACCAAGGTCTCCATTTTTAAGTCCAAAGCAGGGCTGTTTGCATTAAATGAGGCTTCACATTCTAGGGCATAACCACCACCAGCACCGAACCCCACTACTACCACCAGATTTCCCTCCCGTTACATATCTCCTTTGGGGAATGTTCTGCTCATCTTCTCCAAATCAATTCTTGCAAGAGTGCTCATCACTGATAAACACCTGGATACGTTCTTTTACTTATTCAACAACCTTTCACTGAGTTCCAGCTACCAGCCATCCTGTGTTTTTCTTCCCAGACAACTGCTTCCATAAAGAATGCTGAAGCCACCCCAGGGCTGCCCAGAGGATGAGCGGGTCTCTAACAGTCAGATGCACGGTGGTGGTGCAGTTGAGTTAAGGGCCAGAGCAATTTTTTCTTATTCCTTCCATCATAAATATTCTTTCTTTCTCTGCTTATGCATTACAGGAGTTAAGGCTGCTTTTTCCCCCTTTCTCATTTATTTGTTCATTATTTTTAGTGATCTGTTGAACACTATGTACCAGGAGCTAACCAAATGCCATTAAATTACAGTTACATAGTGTCCATCTTTGTCAAACAAGGAAAATTAGAATGCTTTTCCTCGATGACTTCTCAAGGCACCATCTAATCATCCTGAAAGTCAGAAATAATGGGAATCTTTAGCTACGTTAGATGCATATGTACTTTTAAAATCCCCACCTGACATTTGTGGGGATTTTTATTGTAACTTCTTTTCTAAACTCTTAGAGCATCTCAAGTTGTCAAAGTGATAAAAGCATTGAAGTATAAAAGTCATCTAGAAATATTTCTCCATTCTCTGGGATTTCAGAACCTTTGGTTGATACTGTTTGGGGAAGGATCTCTTCAAGACTGTCTAGCTCCATGCGTTCATTTCATAGAAAATACATGTGCGTCAGAAGGGTGAGTGGCTTCTCTAAGATGCTATAATCAAAAGGAATGATAGGGGACTGGGATGTTTATACTTCGTTTTCATTGTTTTTAGCTCTTTGTACAACAGAAAGCTCTACTCTGCCTTTGTTCGTATTCCTTTCCCTATGAGAAATACACAGTGTTAATGGCACGATGGATTTCTTTCCAAAGAGTGATGGTTACATTCCAGCAACAAAGTAGCCCTCCGAAGATAAAAGAGTGCGAGAGGTCAAGAGAGAGGGTGTCAGGCCAAGCCACTGGAGGGCACCAAATTCTCTCTTTTAACTGGAGAGGACAAAACGCTGCAATGGACTGACATGCGTGGGGGTGAAGACGGAGAATGGAAATCCCCACAATGCGGAATTTAATTCCAGAAACTGAAGCTAAAGAAACAGAACACAGGACAGGTATTCATGAGCAGGTATTAATTCCTGGGATCAGATGCCCTCCTGGCTTATGTCAGATCTTCAGTGGTCTAAGAGCCAAGGTGACTAATACGCTCACGAGGTGCTATTTTAAAGAAGACCAAGAGAAGTTGGTTCAGAGGTTTTACTGAACCAGAATTATTTTTCACCTTTATTTTACACTGTTCAGCCAGAGTCACTTGCCAATAGCCTCAGGAAAATATAAGATAAATACCCACCTGTTCAGAAACCTACAGAATCATCTGTTTTCACAGAGATAGGATTTTGTTCAGCATGTCATCTCCCTTCTTATAATTCACTCTCTTCATCCTCCAGCTGACTTAGATAGTATTTCAAATGGTGACCCTCAAAGCCCATTAATGAGTTTGATGTTCCTTTTTGCTATGCTGGTTCTTCATGTGTCTGAGCGGCGATGAAATGTGGCCTGGCCTCCCTGCTCCGCGGCAAGGGGAGAAGATTGAGACTCCAGAGCGCTTCCACACGGGCTCGCTTTGGAAGGGAAGCACGCTTCTGTAATGTGCGTGCAATTCAGAGCCACAAATCTTCAGCAGAGTGCGAAAAGCTTGCCTTGTGATGGTCATCAGGGAGAGACTAAAAAGAGCGCAGGCTTAGCCAGCAGAAGGAGACGGAAGCAGAGACCAGCCCGAGTCCCTGTCAGAGCGATGCCATTCTCCTCGGCATTCACTGCAGAGCACTCTGTGGAACTGGGGAAGATGTTAGGTAAAATACATTTATCTAAGACAGAGTGTAAATTGTCCTTCCACACTAGCGCCTTCCAAACACCACAGAGAACTTCAGAAACGTGAAGTCCCAGGAATGCAAGAGATTGCTTTTATATCACAGTATTAAATCAGCCAGGAACTGGACCAGCAGGCTTACCTAGTGTTCTGCTATCGGGCAAGTCACGGAGGGGCTGCTTCTCCAGGATGGAACTGCAATTCAGGTAGAAGGCTCCTCTTATTTCAGTCATGGAGAGTAACCAAAAGAATAATAGTAACAATTAAAAATAGTAAATTCTTCTATATGTGGCAAAGCATTCTTCCCTGGAATCAGCCTTAATCCTTTCAACAATGCATGAATTTAATATTATTATTCCACATTAAAAGTATAGACAAAAATAAAACAAAACTAAGGCACGGGGAGGTTGAACAATTTATATGAGGCTACTCGACTTGAGGTCAAGTCGGTGTTCAAGTTCTCCTTTTTCAGAAAGATCGCTGGGGCTGTAATACAAGAACTGGTCTTCTAGAATGTGCACAGCTCAAAATGCTGCAATTTCACAGATGCCCACGCACGCTCACGAGGTGAGTGGAGTGCTGTTTCTGTCTCCTTGTCTCCCACAGGAAGCTCTTTGCCTTGGGTGTGATTTGCTGCGTGACTTTCTCTTTTAGCCGTTGGATTGTACGGTCTCCTTGCAGGCAGAGACCATGCCTCACTCACCCGTACATTCCTCCCTCTCCCAGCAGTGCCCCGCTACGTAATAGATCTTCAACTATTTGTCGAGTTACATTGAATTAGTTGCTAGAGTGAAGTTTATAATGATGAGGCATCTTGCCAAAAGATGATGGCTTGAACTTCTTCGCAGAACAAAAAATGAGACATTTAACTGTGCCATGCTCCATTTTGAACAGAAAAGACTTTTGAAACCCATGTAAAAACTATAATTATGAACTGTGAGGCCCTAGGCAGTGGCCCTGTCATCTGGTTCTAGACTTAGAAGGCATTTGAGAGGCAAAGAGCTGGAGAGCGCTCTGTTGTAGCAACAAGATACAACCGTGCCTCGGAGCACATTCTCTCAGCTCGTGACAGTTCTGCCTAGTAAGAGCCCACGGATCTGCCCATTGACGCTGTACTCTCAGCACAATGGCTTGCACTGACCTGTGGGATCCGGCAGTCTGTCTGTCTGGAGACTTCAGGAGAAGGCCCGTGTGTTCTTTCTGTGGAATCATAAGTGGAAATAGTCTTCTCTTGGTTTCACAGATGTTCTTAGACAAAAGCTGGTGACAAACTTCAACCTGTTCAGGGACAATAAGATGAGGATATGTGAAAGAGATGAAAAAAACCGGGAATGAGTGCTCTGCAGGCAAGAATATTTAAAGTGGATATTTATCGGGAGGACTTTGGGCACAGCATAGGTATGACTGCTACACAATGTACAATATATGTCATAAGTATGATGGATGGCGGCCTGGACCAAACTATTGCTGTGGCTACCACACCGTGTACAGAGATACCCTGTAACTTTGGTCTTATGCTACCTAATACCTTCCCTCTGGTGAAGAATGTAGTTTCATATAAGACCTTCTCTATCCAAGGTCTCTCATTCTTTGACATATTGTTTATCTCCAGGGAGCTTGTAAAGATCTCTCATTCCAGTTATGCTACACTGTTTTATAGCTTTTTGTCCATTTGACTGTCTCCTTCACTAAATATGAGCTTGAGGTGGGATGCAATGAATAAGGTTATTTTATCTTGCTAAGGCTAGTGCTTAGTACAGTGTTTAGCTTGAACTAAATTCTCAGTGAGCATTTCAGGAAAGAGGAGAGGTGAAAGAGAAGAGGAAAAAGAAAGAAGAGAGGAATCCTAAAAAAGAATTATCTGTTGGAGCTACAGTGAAAGATGGAATTGAGCTATGACAGTCATGTCCCTGAGCTGATGGAGGTACAGGGCGGGAATTTAATTGTGCTGCGTAGGGAATGGCATGGTACTGTCAACTGGGAAGCATCAGAAACTAAGTACTTCTACCACAGTTGTTTAAACTGCTGCCAGTTTAAGGTGTCTAAGCTCAGAGAAAATGCTGCTCCTCCCACGAGACTCCCCCTGCCCCCAGAGAACAGGGCCTCAGTGCCTCTGGTTAAAGAGACAGAGAGCTGCAGCGCCTGGCAGACTCGGCTGCCCAGGTCCAGGAGTTTCAGGGACGAGTCCCAAGGGAACTGAAGTGAGAAATAGCATCCTGGGAAGAAACCACAAGGCAAGGGTGGCTTGGAATGCCCGTAAAGGGATGTAGATTAGGCCGGAACAAGAGAGAGATGTTATCCTACTTATACACTGGGTAAGCTGTCATCATTTGTCTGTGAAGAGTGAGTAGAGACAGACACGAAAACACTTGCAGACACACTGTATGGCTGGTTGTGTGTACCCAGAATAAACTGTGTACAGCTCCCACCCTGGGGCTGGGTTCAGTTATTCTCATCCAAGTTTTTCATTACTGAAGTCTCAGGTTAACATACCCCTCTAAACAGTAGTATCTGTAGGTACAAGTAAGTATACACCTGGAAAGGACGAATTTTACCGGAAGATAGAAATCAAGATTTGGATGTTCACTGTGCATAAAACAGGTAATTGTCCTCCAAGAACTTTCTAGTAAGGCCATCTCCTGCGGTTGTGCCACACTCGTAGGTCCAAGAAGACCTTCATCAGCAATCCCTCTGCTTATGTTTCCAGATTTGCCTTCGTATTCCTGTCCGTAGACTAGAGTGTCAACACCGGTTGTCTCATTCTCCTCTGCCACGTGACCAGGAGCAACGTGAGGCTCACTTACAGCGATGTGAGGCTCGAGTCCCTGAGCTCTGCGACTGGCGGCACATGATTTTGGGCTGTTTCTGGGGGCAAAGGCTTAGATCCCAGGCATTTGCCTGATCTCACGGGGACTCATGGCGCACCAGCATGGTCTCCCATGAGCTGTAATCAGCAATAGCATATTCAACAGGCCTCTCCGAAAGGGCTTCTATGTACAGGAAAGGTGTCGTTCCCTTCCTTCATCGGTTAAAAATAAGCCTGTATGAGGAAGCTTTGAGAATTATAAAAAGGCTTTTTTCACTTGCTGATTTCCAAAGCCATCGCTGACACAAACTTCTCTATTTTCACCATACTTCAAGGGGTGGGGGTGGGGTGAATAAATACCATTGCCCAGGTTTCCTGCACCGTGAAGAGGCAGCCTGGAGAGCACAAGCACATCACAGGGGGCCCACTGCAGGAGGGAGAGAGAGCTGAGGTTCTTACCCCAGCTGCCAGCAGCTCCGCCCGAACCACCATGACACGCTTCTATGTGAAATTATACAGCTTTAAAGGCACCGTCTAATACCGTTCCTACATATTTCATATTGGAAAAGTATATCTTTGAAATGCCATCTGCAGTCATGGTGATATGATTTTCAAAAGCACGGTATTCTGTGCCGCAGTTATGGTCATCAAAGTCATTGTCAAAACATCAGCTCATTCCTACAATTGCCATATTAGAGGTTTTGAATGAAAACCTGAGAGCTTAGTCATTTCAGTGTGAAAAGCCTGCCATTCTAACCCCCAGCTGTTTGGAACTTTGATGATTCCAAGGTAGTTGTGGCACTGCAGTAAAAACCCAACATTGAACGTTCACTGAAGGAATATTAATGGTGATTTCCAGGAGGAGGGCCAATGTGAATGTCTCACAATCCCCATTCAGTCCTCTGAGAGCCCTGCACAGGTGTGGCTCCCATTGTTTGGCTCCAGGGTTGAGTCCATGTGGTTCAGACAAATATGGCTGCCCAGCCACCGGTTACTTTTTAGCAAAGTCTTGAAGCATACTAGCCATAGTAATCCATCCTGCTCTCTGATTGCTATCCAACAAAGTTGTATAGTTGCCTACGGCTGAAATAACAAAGTGTAAAGAAAGAAGAAAAGCTGTTATCTTAAAATAACAGAAATGTATTGCCTCAGAGCTCTGGAGAAGTTACAAATTTAAAGAAATCTAAAATTCCAGGTGTGACCCTTGCCATTTTGTGGCTTGTAGATACATCACTCCAGTCACATAACCATCAGCTCCCTGTGTGTTTTCTCATTCTCTTCCCTCTCCAAATTTCCAGGTTTCCCCTTTTATAAGGACACTGGTCATATTGGATTAGAGAACATATGAATGACCACATTTTAACTCCACAGCATGTGTGAAGACCTTATTTCCAAATAAGATCACGTTTTGTGATCATGGGAGTTAGGACTTTAACATAGCATGCTTGGGGAACACAGACCAATCCATACCAGAGGCCTGAAAAAAAATCAAATCTCCAGGAAAAACACACTTCCAAAAACATGATGGCTTTTTATTTACATTCAAAAGGGGGAAAAATCGAAGCTTACGTTTCCTTAAATGCTCTCATTTCTGAAGAATTTGAATTATAATTTCAAAGCAAATCATTGATTTTTGGAAAATCAAGCCTAAAAAAGAAAGGGAATTCTGTGTCATTCTCTTCTCCCCTCTCTGTTTCCATGGCCACTCTCATGACATTTAGTGTTTTGTTGCCAGTATCTTAACCCATATATAACTTCCTCTAGACCCGGAGGTCTTAGGTCAGAGACTACCTTGTTTTCCTTTGAATTTTCAATGCCTAGCAGAGTATCTGGAACATACAGGTCACTTAAGAAAAGTTTATTAAATGAAGCAGTGAATTGCCAAAAAGTAGAGATGTTCCCAATCTAGTGGGAACACCTCTTCACCTCTCCATGTCTGAGTTCATCACCTGGAGGATGACAGTGTTGAAGTGAATGACCTCTAAGGTCCTTGCGGGCCCCCACATAGAGGATTCTAAGTGCTTTTGAAGCCACTTGAAACAGATGGCAGTTGGAAAATGGAGACAACTGTACTTAACAGTAAAAACAATAAAAAATCATCTAAAGCAATGGTATGTATTTATTTATTTACTAACTGCCCCAGAAATTTTATGCACCCTTGCAACCGACTGATGCAGCCAGGGAAATAAAATGAAACACTAGGGCCTCAGACCCACGCTAGCTCCTTACAACCGCCTGCCCCTCAACTTCACCCATGTATCCCCTTGGACTCTCTTGACTGCATTTAGATCTCTCATTCCCTGAGAAAGAGCATTTTGTGCACATCCTTCCCATACACTTTGCTCATAATCCCATGATCTATTTCTGATGTTCTTTTGGCCAGTTAGTTCTTCCAAAGGTGCACAGAATCTCGGTTGGTCATGGGCCATTGTTTCTTCCACACAGAACAGAATACCCACTTGCATTGTTATCAACACCTGATGATGTTCTCTCCCTCTTCCCAAATAGATCATGATTCAGAAATTTAGTATGTCAGTCAATTTTGATGTTTTGGGCAAGGGTTATGAATATATCTATGATGACAGAAGAAATTTCTAAAGAAAAATCCCTTTCTGTGTTCAAGCTTAGTCCAACAGGTTCTACATCAACTTCTTACTGTGTAGTGTTTTCCATTTCATTCCTATTCCCATTATGTGCTGCAAAATAACTTGTTCTGGACCAGAAATGGAAAGTGGGGAAGGAAACAGTACTTTTTTCCCAGAATTGCATGTAACACAGGAAAAAGAGGCAACAAATATATACGCACTCTGGTGCCTCACTTTCCCATTAGCAAATTGAGTTTAATAATATTTGCTACTCACCTCAAAGACTTTTGGGGAGAATTGATTAGGTAAGTACCAAACCCTCTGATCTCCAATGTATATTACATAGTCAACTAACAATTTAGAAGTCTGTCTCTGGTTCTTTCAAAGCCTCCAAACAGAGACTCATTCATAGTCAGAATGCTGTATTCAGAGTGGCTTTAGTGATTTCCATCTAAACTAAACTAAGATTTAGCTTTAAAAGCCCCAGTTATAACCATAGCTTGACATAGGGATGTCATGGTTGATCATGAAAACAGATTCATCTCTGGATCCTCAAACCCTGGGACCAAAAGATATTCAAGAACCCTTTCAAAATCAGGCAGCTTCCTACAATGATTCAAAAAACATACATGAAAGCTTAAAAAGTGAACTTAGGGGAAAAAAGTATAACACATCTTGATTTTTGGCATCAGGAAAAAAATACATTGATATCTCTTTGTTTAGGAAATCTTTTGTCAATTTCAGCTAAAAACTTTCTGAAGACTTATGAGTACCCCTTTTCCTTTATGGATATCTATCTATCTATCTATATCCATCTATATATAGATAGATGGATATAGATAGATACCCATACATATGTATATGTGTGTGTATGTGTATATATATGCATTATGGTAGAAAATATGAATTTATTTTTTGAAAGAAGAAAAAGCCAACTCCCATAGGCTTATGCCACCACAGCAAGGTCGACTTTGGGCAGTAGAATAGTGGAAAATAAAGAAATAGGACACAGTGTCATTTGGGTAGGTAGGAGATATCACCAAATTGCTTAACCCTTCTCAGCATCAGTTTATTTATCTATAAATGGAAACCACAAAACTTACTCTGATACTTCAGAGGGTTTAGCTTTTCTGACCCAGTTATCATAGATTCATGCTCTTTGATAGTTGTTTTTTAATTTTTTAATTGTTTTTCAATTACAGTTGTCCCCATTTTCCTCCCATTACTCTGCTCGGTCCTCTCCACCCCCTACTTTCCACATACAATCCTCCCACCCATTGTTTTTGTCCATGGGTCCTTTATAGATGTCCCTTAACTTGACCCTTCTCCTTCTTTCCCTTATTATCCCCACCCCCCTCTCCTCTGGTTACTATCAGTTTATTTTTTATTTCCATGTCTCTGGTTCTGTTTTGTTTGTTTTGTTGTTTAGGTTCCACTTATGGGTGAAATCATATGGCATTTGTCTTCCATTGCCTGGCTTATTTCACTGAACATAATGCTCTCCAGTTCCATCCATGCTATCACGAAGGGTAGAAGCTCCTTCCTTCTTCCTGCTGCATAGTATTCCATTGTGTAAATGATAGTTGTGCTTTTGTGTCTCTCTTTCATGTTCTGCCTTTGATTTTTAGAAGCCAGACACATGAGAGGACTCCCTGTATTGCCATGCCGGTTTCCATCACAGCATGAGGTCATATTTTTAGAACTACAATTTAAAGCTCCCTATAATTACTCCTTGAGCCATCTCTCCTTTTAGAAGCTCTGGCCATAGGATCATATCTGTTCGTTGCCTGCACCTGTATTAACTGGCTCATTGTAACTCATAGGTGCTCTGTAACTCTGTGGAATGAATGATGAATAAAATATGATTTTGGTATAGTGCTTACACTCAACTATACCCAAAATTTTATGCCTTGGCTGTAAAAGCTCCTAGAAGTTTATTATGTTCACTCTCTCCCAATGTCTTCATCATTTTGGCTTCCCAAGAATGAAGTTCAGGGCAGAGGTAGTCAGGTTAGCTTATTCTATCTTAAAAAAAATAATCAAATTGGAAGCAAGGGAGTCAAAGTTTATTAGGGTATCTCTATTTCCAAGAAAAATATGCCCTGTTATTGAAATCTCTCTTTCATTACGCACCCCCTTACATCACGCACAGAGCCTCCCTCCTGGGGTAGGCATGTCCGATTCCCCCAGAGATTTTCCTTGGACTGCATCTGTGCCTTTGTCTTATAAAAGAGTAACGATAGCCTTGGATTAGTATCCTATGGCTGTGTGACAAAGTGTCACAAACTGAGTGGCGTATACAACAGAAATGTGTCTTACAGATTTGGAGGATAGAGTCTCAAATCAAGGTGCTAGCAGGGTCAGGATGTTTGGAAGGTTCGAGTCAGGAATCTGTTCCAGGCCTCCCTCCTGGCTTGTGGGCATTCCCCTGCTTGTGGCAATATAATTCCAATCCGTGCATGGTGTCCTCCCTGTGTGCAGGCAGGTCTGAATACGTAGCAAAAGACACAAAGGAGGGAGCGCTTTGTATGTGTACATGTTTCTTGGTATCTTTTTAGGTGTCCAGTAAAAATAGGATATAGACTTCTTGGCCGTAAGGTAGAGGAAAGGAGAAGATGTTACTCTTAGGAAATCAAAAGCCGTGGAGGGCAGACAATTTCTGTAGGCAAGACATAACAAGAGAAATGTCAAAGAGACGTGTTGACTGATGCATGAGAAATTGACAATGTAATTGACAGGAAATTATAGCTTGAGCAAAAGTGACAAGTCATTAAATGAATATCAGAAAAAATAAAGAGAAAATGATATTCCCTGGAGATAAATAACCCAGTAAATGCTACCAAGAAACTGCTAATAGGAATGTGCATGGAGGAGAAAAGAGCTTCAAAGCAGCATCTTGGTGACAAATGGTGACAATTGGTGAAGCGAGATGAGTCAACTAGAGAAAGAAACTGCAATACATTCCAGGATAGTAGCACCAATAAAACCTGTGTAAGAAACCATGCACAGGCGCATGAACCCAAACCTGAGGGCACAACCTGCAGGAACACTGGAGTGTTCAGTCGTCAGTTCAACCGACCGGGCTCGATCTCGTCCCTGGGGAAAATTAGCCTAGTGTCCTCATTTAAAACACCAGCCTTGCACATCCTTACACACCACCGAAGACCTGCTGATAACCTCATGTTTTTTTAACAAATGCACTTTTCTTGCGGAAAATACTCTGAAAACTCAATCCTTTATAACTGATGAAAAGCTAAGCAGATTTTATCCTGAAAACAAATAAAAATATGCATTATAGAGTTGTGTCCTGCAGCACAGGTTTATCATGTCATTTGTTGGAATGTATGCAATAATATTTTACTAATCCAGAACTTCAATTCTGTCTATGCCACCTATATGAAATGCAACGGAGAATTAAAACAATGAACACAAAGTCCTTTCAAGAGTGAAAAGAAGTGTCCCGCTGTGTTCCAATAAAGCTCATGTAGTTCCCTCTTGGGAGACGTCTCTGTTCCATCTGAAACCGCTTTGCCCATGCCCTGCACACAACTACAGTATATGTGATTATCCACTCCCGCAATGAGCAGTAGTTGAGGAACAAGTGATTGAAAGGATACAGTATATCAATTCATAGTGACACATTGATAGCTGCATGGAGTGACAGCTGACAGCAAGTGAGAAATCATAGAAACGATAAAAATGAAACCTAAGAACGAAAAAGCACAACAATCTGAAGTTATTTAATAAAGGGAAACAGCTCTGTGCATTTCAGCTGTTCCAACAGCTCCACTGAATTAGAGCATGCTCTCATAGTAGATGGCTATAATCATGACCCTGAGCCATCAGGAAAAAATCAACTTCGTTCCAAATGCATCTTTTAAGGTGGCCGGAAAATGTGCCATAAGATTGTAGAGAGATCTTCATCCAAATGATTATTTTTTTTAAGTTTTATTGCCTAAAGTAATAAACCCTTACTATTCAAAAAATCAGCTTTTGAAAGTGACTCATTTTTGTGGGATTCATAAAATATCTTATCTGCAGCCCTGGCCTGTTTCCTGAGTTCTAGATTCATATTTGAAACAGTTTGCCAGTGTCTCTGTTTATTACTGGTTCCTCCCAGGACACATTTGAACCCAATATGACACCCAGTCTCAAACCTTTTCTTTGTATCAACCGAGCACCACTATTCACATTGTAACCCAAGTCAGAACTTTCAATGCTAGCTTCAATTATTCCTCCTGCCTCTCCCTGACAATGAGCTAGTCTATCCCATTTTTCCCTCCTCACCTCGCCTATTTTGTGTCTATGTTCCTTCCTGTTCTTCACGTGAGGATCTTTTCCTGAGCTTTACTAGTTTAGCGCCTCTTTCTCACAATCCCTATACGTTCGAGTAAAGTGAGATTATTCTCCATTTGCCTTCCCACCTAATTCTCTCATGTCCTTCCTTCTGCCCAGTCGGGATGAGGCACGTCCTCTTATTCAGGTATCTGATTTTGCATGTGTGTGTTTACTTATATGCCAGGTGTTTTTGCAAGATAGTGAGATATTTGAGGTTAGGCACTATGTCTTAGGCATTTAGTGAATATCTCTCGAAACATTTACTGAGCAGCTAATATGAGCCAGGTGGTCTGTTAAGCACTGGAGGAATAGCAATGACTAAGATAACCCCCTAGATTTCTGGAATGTACAATATATATAATTAAATCACATTTATAAAGTGCCCAATCATCATAGTGCTTCCATGTCTATTATCTATTTTTAATGAACATAGTAGATAAGCAATTAGTCAAGTTAAGAATAATGTATGCATATATTTATGGAACATAGTATTGTTAAGTATATTTTATCAATTATGCTATGACAGTTTTCCCAATTTTTTTCTCCCCTTTATATTCCCTCTGCCCTGCACCCCCACACCCTCCAGTATCCTCCCTCTCTCTAGTTCATGTCCATGGGTGGTTTATATAAGTTCTTTGGCTTCTCTGTTTCCTATACTATTCTTAACCTCTCCCCATCACAGTATTTTCATTGGAGCACCTCATCTGTTCTTCAAGACAGCTTTCTAACAGGCGTCTTTTCTGTCCTGGCTATGGTTAAAAAAAATCTCACTGAGGGTCTAGTCCCAAGTTTACATTAGTAAGATATGCAAGATGCAAAAGCAGGACATGGTTTTCTTGCTTAAGCTAGTGCTCTTTCCTCTACACCTTCTTTTCTGCCCACCTGCTCATTCATCAAAACATACTGTGATCAAATACGAAAATCTTAATGCAGAGACACACAAACATTTAGTGAACAGAAACTGCCTTTGATTTCCTGAACTATGGGTAAGTATTAGCCATTCCATTCCACAAAAGGAACCTGCATCCATTGAGATACTGGTTTCATTCAAAAGGTTAATTGAGGACACCTCAATGAGGTCTCTACTTATGGAGAGGAAAAGAAGGTCAAGGTTATCAACAAGAGACGATGGAGCATCTGGGAACTAGAAACAGTGGGAAGCTGTTATCTGAGGTCTCAAGGAGCAGGGAAGAGAATGATGTTACTGTTTCTCAAAAAAAGTTGTAGCAATAGAAGAACTGCCGTGGAAAAAAGGGACATAGTTACTACCCAAACCACGGTCCTGCGGGGGGAAAGCAGAGGAAGAAATAACGCAGGCCTTCCCCCATCTCCTCCTCCGAGTAGCCCGCCCATGCCTTTCCGTGGCAGGACCCGATTAAAAGTAGAGAGAAGCGGAGCTCACGTGATGCAGTTCTCGAGATCAGACTTTTGGGGGACAGTGCAGGGATAAGAAGGGCAACATGGATCTGGGGGGAAATGGGGAGCGGTCAGCTCTGAGACTCCTCTCTGCACCGGAGAAAGGAAGGATGCTACTCTCCTATTAATTCTTGGGATGTTCTTGGTCCTAGGATAGGGGTGTTGTACAGGGGCTTTTGATTACAATTAATTACATCAAATGACTCTCGTTAATGAGGCCACATTTAAGGTCTTGGACCTTGGAATCTGCCCAAACAGTTTCCTCCACTCAGCAGCACTGTGAGTAGGCAAGTTTCTTCATTTCTCTGGCACACATGGTAAGAATTCATAGCATACATAACTTGAAAGACATATTTCATTTCAAAGAATAAAGTACACCCAAGGAGCATCACTGCCCAATAGAAAATTCATATTAAGTAGAAAAAGCATGTGGAAAAATCTCGAGAACTTAAATATTGTAATGCCTTTATTTTTATATTTATTCAGGAGTTTTTAACCATTTCTGTTCCATGCATTTGTATAGCTGATGAAACCAGTGGAAGATAATACATACTCAGAATAAAGGTTAGTAATATAGATAAAAACAGTTATATAAATATTTGTGTATTTATATATAAGCCAATCAGGAATATTTAAGGAATATATTTATGACATAGTAGTATATGTTCTTTTTCAGTAATACATTCCAAAATTAGATCTAATAGTCACTCTATTAACTAACATAATTTTGAAATAGTAACAAAGGCACCATTTTTAGATATTGACAATAACTATAATTTGATGAAATATGTTTGTTTTCTAATGGTGAGAGACATCACACATACTGCTAAAAGGTGTTGTTTCGAATTCACAGCTGAAAGCATTAGTGACTAGTTAATAAGAGATTAGTAAAAAAAAGATTTATTTTTCTACCCAAGTTCACACATTCCATTGGTCCTACCCACAAAGTGCTCGAGGTCCAAGGAACTCTTGCCCTAGAACCTGACACGATCACTGGTAAGTAGTACATGTTGGATACCTATCTGTGGAACTGAAATAAACATAAACAAAAGAGTTGTACTTAGGCACAAAGTATTAGAAAGCGTGTGTTACAGATAGTGAATTACTCTTGGTAAGCCAATAAGATTGAACTCATGCCAACACGTGACTCCCACCTATAGGTCCCACCAAACACAGTCATCAACCACTGACTGGGAGAGAACCAGCTCTCTGAGTTACCCGGTAATCACAAGGCATTATGGGAAGACACGGATCATGAAGAATATCTACAGAGGATGCTAAGCAATAGACATTTTAAATTGCACAATAAAGGAAAAGGTAAACCAGGAATAATAAATGCTTTGATACATAAGATTTCTTTCTGAGGAAGAAAAACATTCTTATAGGTCCATAAATGACCCCAATCAACATGGTAACCAGTCTGTGAGAACACACTCATTCTCCCTGGGAAGCAAAGCAGTAGGACCTGAAAAATAACTAGACACTCCTCCCATCTATCAAATCATCATAAAGAGAAAATGCTGGGAAGATTATGATGAAATGGAAATTTTCGTGTCTTGCTCATCAGAATGCAAATTGGAACAACCATCTGGAGGATAATTCAACAATAGGCATCAAAACCTTAAACACTATTCAAGTGCTTCATGTACAATATTTCATTTAGTACTACGCCAAGCCCCGGAGGACCCACAGGGTCTGGAAATGAAGTAACCTGTCCAAGTCCCTGAGCGAGTGAGAGCAGAAACAAAATCCCCCTCCAAGTCTCTATAGAACCAAAGCCCACACTCTGTCCACCACATCACACCACTTAACTTTTGGTCAGGTAATTAGATCTTTGTTAATTGGATCTAATACAATAATTGAAACACAAAAAAATGTTACATGTACCAAGACAGTTACTGCAACACTGTAAGGCCTGAGTGTAGTCAGTAGGGCAATATCATGGGTGTAATAATTTATAGTTTTAATGTGAACATTTCACCTACAATGGCATAGGGTGTGCTTGAGTGTGATATCATAATGCTACAGAATTACAGGCTTATGATTTTGTAATAAAAAGGGGCATTATTTGTGCCAGACCTTGCATACAATATTAAGACAAGCTCAAAGCTCCACAATAAAGGAAATGTTAAGAAAATTGTTATGAATTACTTTTCTAATTAATCTGCAGCTATTTAAAATTCTGTTGTAAAGTACTGATGACAACATTGAGAAATATCTGTGGTTTTGTAAGTAAGAAATGAGAATGGAATGAAATAATGGGCAATGCTCACAAATAATTTTTCACAACAAATGGAGCAGATGCCACAGTACTATTTTTAGAGTAACTTTTGGGAAAAGTCGAGAGTTTAACATAAATCTATGGAAAGTCAGTGAAAGCAACTCCGTAAGGACACAGATGATGTCAACCATGACTGCGAGTTTCCAGGTCTCCTTTCCTCTCTTCCCCTCGTTTTCTCTTCTCCTCCCTACCCTCTTTAAACACATTTGGAGGCAGCCACTAAAAAGTAGCTAAGAATATGGACTTTTTTATCAGGTTACTTTAAATTCTTATTCCCATACACACTAGTGACTGACTTTGTGCATATTATTCATTCACCCTATATTCCCATTTGTAAAATGGGGTTAATTATAATTCCTGCATGTGTGAGATTTGTGTGGTTATATTGCAGAATGCATGCAAAGTGCTTGAAATAGTCCCTAGCACATAGTAGGTAGCCCATAAAATTTAGTTATAATAATAATAAATAATTATTTCATCCTTTTGGCAATCATTTTCGAATGCCTATTAAGTATCAGGCAATGTGCTAGGTACTGACTGTTCAAAAATAAATGGTTTTCTGATCTCGAAAACCTTACACATTCTATGGAGAAAGCCATCCTAGCAGATCATTCTAAAACAAGTTGGTATTACAGAGGATTATTAAAAAGCACCAAACCCAGTCTGATAAAGAGAAGTGTAGGAGTCAAAGAAAACTTCCTGGAGAAGGTGATGTCTGGGCAAAATCTAATGAGAAAAACACTTGCTTAATGATATACCTTGTGCCAGAAACTGTTCCAACTCATTGTGTCCTCCCAACAAACAATCCTGTGATGTGCCTTTATTTCTATTTTACAACGAAGGAAGCTAAGGCACGAAGAAATTAAATAACTTGCCCAAGGGCATACAGCTAGAGAGTGACAGAGCTGAGTGACCATGTTCTTAATGATTATGATTCTAGCTACAGCACCTTAAACTTAAAAGGACGTATGGGAGTGACTGAGGCAGAGGGGGCCTGTCTCTGCAGACAGAAAGGCTAGTGTAGGCAGCAGGCACAGATGATGGAAATCACGTGGTACTGGGAAAGAGAGCCGTATTTCCCAGCAGCAGACATCAGGAGTTAGACACCACTTCCTCCAGCGGGAGGAAGTGATAAGGGTGGAGGTGCAGGGGAAATGCGAGATCACGAAGGGTCTTGCATGCCGTGTGAAAGAATTGGAACTTGATCCTGCTGGATCTGAGAATAATTATATGTGAGTTTGAAATATGCCACCTGAGCAAAAATTTTGCTCTGCATGATCTTGGGCAGGTTACTAAATATCTGTGAGTTTTAATTTCAAATGGGATAAGTAAAATTCACATAACAAGGCCAGCAGGGATGCATGCATCCTTGTAATGTACATCTTATCTAGTATACATTCAACAAATAATCATTATTCTTGAAATACACATTATGAGCAGCTTGAGTAGAGAAACGGAAGATACATGTGCCCAAAACTCTATTGGCGTCAAACTGAAATGCAGGGGACCTACATCCTATACAGGGTTAGGGCTACCGAGCAACTCCTGTGGTTGAATGGTTGTGCACTGCTCCCCCAGTCGATGGTGAAATCCTACTGCCAAAGATGATGGTGTTGATAGACGGGGCCTTTAGGAGTTGATTAGGTCATGAGAGTGGAACCCTCTTGAGTGGGCTTAGTGCCCTTGTGAAGAAGTCCCACAGGGCCCCCTTCCTCTTCCACCATGTGAAAACACACAGTGAATGTGCAACCTGAGGGAACCCTTGCCCAACCCCACTGGCCACCCGGAGTTCAGACTTCCAGCCTCCAGAACTGTGGAAAGCAAATTTTTGTTGTTCAGAAGCTACTCAGTCTCTGATATTTTGTTGTAGCATCCGAAATAGGTTAGGACAGCAGGTAAAGATCACAAGGTGCTAAAAACTGCCCTTGACATTCCTTTAGGAAGTTGCTGGCCTGTCACCTCTCAACAAGTGCTACATTCAAACATGGAAATCTATTACCATCGATTCTACTGATAAAGGATATCTGTCTATCTTTGTCTACTTGTCTGTGTGTCTTCTCTCTTGCTTTGTTTCTATCCCTGTTAAATGAAAAGGACTGAATTGACATGTTAATATAAGTGAAGATATAATATAACTCCTTAAGTAGGCTAAAGGGAAAAAACAAAGCACTGTATACTTTTTCTATTAAGGGAAATAAATACCTAAGTAGACAATCTGACATTAACTAAATCAAAACAAAGTCTTCAAATACATACTTTATATTTTTAAGGGAACTCTTACAAAAGTTACTTCATTTGCCATCTCCCAAATCCCTGAGATTCATCCATTGTGCAGAGATGAGAAAGGGGACTAGCCAAGAGTTGAGAGTTTCAAATTAAAATCAGGGATCCTACTAGGAGATTTGGGGCTTCACACCCCCCACAGGTCACGGGACAGTGGCATTGGCACAGAGACACTGGACATCTCACCAAAAAACCGTCACGGAGTAATAACAGGTGGGAGTCATGCAGGCCC
This sequence comes from Sturnira hondurensis, assembly GCF_014824575.4. Taxonomy (NCBI): domain Eukaryota; kingdom Metazoa; phylum Chordata; class Mammalia; order Chiroptera; family Phyllostomidae; genus Sturnira; species Sturnira hondurensis. Next base: position 6,244,402 of record NW_028073411.1, read on the forward strand.
CAGAGCTAATTAAGCAGGAAGAAAGGGAAAGGAACATAAATATACAGAGATTCAATAGAGTAAGATATTACGGCAAAACTCAAGTCTCTGTTGGGAAGAACAGGACTTTAAATTTAAGAACCAAACTCACCAAACAGGGGTAGACACCACCACCACCCTATTTTTACCATGAAACTGGACTGAAGAAAAGCACTTAACCGGATATCTATATTTAAAGAGAGGGCTTCACAAAGAAGACCATGATAAATGGAAGCAGGTAGGATGGATGACGTGGAGATAGGAAATGGTCTATCTACCCCTATCTGTCCCAGAGAGTCCTGGAAACAGATGGGCCCTTTGCAACATTTTTATGCTCCCAATGCTAATCAGATCTAAATGCTGAGAATGAAGATAGGAGAGATACAGTTCTAAAAGGTTATTTCGGCAAGAAACAGTTGGGAAATGCTCTTTATATGTTACAATGAGGCTGATTGTTTGAAAGTAGAGTTTAGGGTATGCTTCAAGTTCACCAGGATTACGAATCATACACAGTTGTATCTAGAAAAAGGAAAATAACAATTACAAATATTGAAACACCTGTTACTTCTGTGCGACTGTCCCCACAGGTGGGCCAAGTGTCGCCCTCTGCTGGCCTAGTTGACAGGCTGCTGCTAAGCAGCAGAAAGCGGATTTAAAACCAGATCTAAATCCTCCAAATATTTCTTTCACATAATACGGAAAACCAAACAAATAATGTCAAAGGAAATAAGACAGCTTATATAAGAAGCTGGGGAAACGAATGTGTCAGGAGAGGAACAAAAATGAAATAAACAAAAACAGAGCAAGATTAATGAATGAAAACAGAGCAAGATTAGAATACCAGAGAGAGCAAAAAGCAATCTGTCTTGTGGGGATGATTTTCCCTTTCTGATTATTTAAAATCCAAGTAGCGTTTTCAGGCTCAGAAATTGTATTCTGAGTCCTAGTAGCCCAAGAATAATTTTTTCCAGACTCGAGTGCAGTCATATGCCACACCAAAATTCTAGGAGTTTACAAATAGATTTTGTTCTCTCTCACTTCACATAGTGGTGGCTGTGGTTCAGCTACTATGTCTTGGTGGTATATGACTTCTGTTTTGATTACACAGGTGAACGAGCAGCCTCTTACTGGGACATGCATTGCTCATGGCAATGGGGAAAAAAGCGAGGGACTTGGAGGACACTCCAGATACTTCCCAAACCTGCTGCTCACATGAGGCCTAAAGCAAGCTGGTTGACCTTCACTGAGCAAAGCATACTAGGTGGCCATTCCCAACAGTGGCAGGTAGGACACGTTCTTTCCCATAGAAAGAGCATGGTGAGGACATCTGATCATCATACAGGGAACAGAGGAGCCATCGGTCAGGAGTAATAATACCACCTATTCACGTAGACTGCTCACATAGACGCTAATATTGCCCTCCTCCCCGTGAGCAAAATTCACTCAGCATCTGTCCACGGAATACTATACTTTTAAGGTCTCGCCCAGTCACAGCATTGAGGTGCATTCTGGGGTCTCTTGGTCTAAAACATGTGAGTGTGGTTCTGCTTAATTCAGAGTCCTGTGAGCTGAAAAACATTAGGCTGTTCATTATCTATCTGAGGTTTACTTGCCAAAAAAAAGGAAAACTAAAGCAAAAGTCACTCCCCAATCAGAAAGCATAAGAACCTGAAACTCACGACAGTATGGGGTCAAAACGATTCTAAAGTCCTTCCTGTTTCATCGCCTTCTGCAGCCACATCTAAATAAGAACCTATCTTCAACCCTCTCTTAGCCCTATAGACAAGTGTGGACTGAAAGGAGATGTTACATTTTCAACACCAATAATCAGTTCAAAGCTTCCAGCTGAGCTGTGAGCACTTTTGACTGTTCAATATTCTGGACAGTTTTGCTGGTGTCTGTTTTAACTCTACTCATCTTTAGATGCCAATAGCAACACTCCCAACTGTGTTGCCGACCTTCCTCTCTCTAAAGAAAGAGCAAATCGAATGTGCATGGAAACATACTCTTAGTCCTGTCTTTCCTGAGTCATTTTGTGCCTGCTATGGGCTGACTGACTTACCCTTAATTCATTTAGAGGTTTTAAGAGAAATGTGAAGACCATATTGAGGAACTCAACCCTCTTCTACCAACTGCCAAAGCTGCATTAGCATGTTTGTAGGCATCGTGTTGAAGCAGTTCCAGCACATTATCATAGCACACGGGAGCTGTTCCATTTGACTATTGTACTTTGGTGAAAGACAGTACTCCCCCCTTATATACAAGGAGTACATCCCAAGACGCCCAGTGGATGCCTCAAACTACAAATAATACTGAACCCTACATATGCTATGTTTTTCCCACACATACATACCTATGATAGTTTAGTTTATAAATTAGGCACAGTAACAGACTAGCACCAATAACTAATAAGAAATAGAACAATCATGACGATATCCTGTAATAAAAGTTCTGTGAAAGTGGTCTCTCCCTGATAACTGAGACACCTACTAAGTGACTAACAACAGGTGGTAGTGCAGACAGTCTAGACCCACTGGACAAAGCGCGTCTCACTTCCTGGGCAGGACAGGGCAGATGCCGTGAGATGTCATCAGGCTATTCAGAATGGCCCACAGTAAAACATATAAATAGTTCAGTTTTAGAATTCTCCACTTAATATTTTTGGACCACAGTTGACCACAGTTAACTGAAACCACGGAAAGCCAAACTACGAATAAGAGGGGACTACTGTACAGAAGCATTTAGAAGACTCTGCAAAGAAGAATGAATGTAGCCCTGGCTGGCGTAGCTCAGTGGATTGAGCACAGGCCTGCGAACCAGAGGATCGCGGTTCAATTCCCAGCCAGGGCACATGCCTGGGTTGCAGGCCAGTTCCCTGCAGGCCAACTCCCAGCAGGGGACGCACAAAAGGCAACCATACATTGATGTTTCTCTCCTTCCCCTCTAAAGATAAATAAATAAATAAAATCTTTAAAAAAAAAAAAAAAAAAGAAGAATGAATGTAAACATGAATAATTAGAATATGGTCTGCTGTAATCAATGGGGGACGCACAGCACTGAGAACTTTTCACAACGATGTTTCTAAAATTACATGAATAGTATAGTTGAGTCATTTCTGGAAAAGCAAAATTACTGGGGCCTGGTGGTTTCCCCAATACGTTACCAATCTATCACTCTGCATAAGAGTATATTTGCTTATTCACAATCATGTTTGGCAAATTATCTCTTTATGCATGACTACATAAAGTTGACATCTTCCACTTTTTTTGAAAGATGAAAAAATTAAAGTGAGATTTTGGGAAATAGAGGAAATGAAGGAACCGAGTCAACAGAAAGTTAGAGAGCTTCTGTGGATTAATATTAACATCAGAAAACTATCTATGTACAAATCTATAGAATTCCTCATAGAATGGTTACAAGTAAAGCATCCTTGAAACTTATCCATAGGCATTGTCCCCGGGTACCAAGAGCCCCAGAACAAGATTCACTGGGGTCCCTCTGGTCCACATAGTCTATGAATATACAAACATTTTTGGCAAGAGGGCACCAAACATATGATTCTAATGCCTTTAAATGTTGTTATTTCTAAAGTCATATTTACAGCACAGACTTTTTTCTAACCTTCAAACGTCCATTTGACATGTACACTTAGGGACAAAAATCTCACCAGCATCTCAAACATTGCATGTTTCACACAGACAAGTATCTCTCCTTGAGTGAAACTGACTTGCACTCACCCAGATAATCACACCCCAAACGTAGGAGTTATCCTTGGTACCTTTCTCTCCTTTAACATTTCTATACCAACATCAGCAACTTTTGTTGCTGTACTCTCAAATTATAACGCCACTCTGCCTACATGCTCTGCTCCAAGATTACCCCGTTGGTCCAAGTCACAGCACCTCTTTCTCAGAGGGTAATGAATGCTTCCTAAATGCTAATTCTTTTCCACACTGTCCTCCCTCCATTTCATTGTCCGCAAAACTGCCAAAAGGATATTTATAAAACCCAAAGTCGGTGATATCATTCCCATGCACGTGCATAAAGCCATTCCGCATGTACTTATAAACCCTAGAATGGAATCTCAAAACTTTGCCCTGACACTTACGTCCCAACCTTTGCCACACCCCTTCATCCCCCACTGATGATACTCTCCCCGCACCCAGCATTCTGAAGACACACCAGCTTGCTGTTCTTCAACTCCTTGAACACATTGTGTTCTTTCCCACCACAGGACACTTTCACAGGCTTTCCCCTGTGCCAGATATGTTCTTGTCTCTACTGTGACAACGAATGAATTCTCAGTTATCTTTCAGGACTGAGCTTAAATGACAGCGCCTCAGAAAAGTCTTCTTCAAGTCCTCAATAAAAATGAGGACACCTTATGATAATTTCTCAATGTTCTAATTATTTTCCTGCAGCAATTTTTAATTACATAGTTTGTGATATTTGCCTGATGTCTGATTACCTACCTTATCAGACTGGAAGTCAGAGGATGGCAGAGATAAATCTGATTTTTAAAATAAGACACACTGCTATATTTCCCACATCTAACACTTAATGCTGTCTGTTTCATACTGAAATATATGGGTGAGATGTTGAGCTGTAGCTAAGAATATGTTTATACATTTAGCAATAAATCCACTAATGCTTACTGAGTGTGTACTCTGTACCAGGTGCTTGGGATACAGTGGTGATGAAGCCATTCTTCTCCCTTGTGGATCTTGCAGAACAGCCTGTAGTCACATTTTCCAAGGGCAGTTGTCCAAAGTCCCTTTAAAATGGAAGGATGGCACCTAAGCACCTAACTTCCCCCTTGAGAAGGACAGCAACTCATGGCAGAAACACCAGGTCTAAGGGGAAATTCTGCCTTCAGTTCAAGCGACTTTCACATTCACTCACTCTGCCTACGCCAGCAAATCCAAAAGGGACAGATCATTGACTTTGATCTCGGATTTCTTTTGTTCATTTGTGTCAGAACTGTGATGTTCTTTAACCTTTGCTTTTTTTGTGCTTAATGGATCTGGGGGTTCTGATAAATGCAATGCAGCGGTCAATAACACGCCAAAGCTGGCCCATAATTGGCTAACTGGAGGTGCCGGGAAATAAAAGGCCCTGCTGGCGAAGTTCTAAATAACACACACTGGCCAAGTCTCAACATTATTGTATCACTCATTACAGGAATTTAAATGTTCAAATCTGAGTTTTGGTAACAGGAGATATAACCTAGCGGCCCACAGCCTATTTTTTAAAATACACCAAGATTTATACTGAGTTCTCTATGCCCTTCCAATTTTTACCCATAAAAACTGGGTCAGTATACAACGTCAAATAGCTTTTTAGCCTAGCTCAATTAAAATAAATTTAAGTTTGTAAAGCAAACCTACTTTCTGTTAGTAGGAATGGTATACAAATTAACCATGTAAAAACTATAAATATCATATTAAAAGTATAGGGGGGGAAATAGAACCCTAATTCATCTCCATGTCAAACAATCTGCAATTCTTTTTCACAGCCATACCTAATGGCAGTGCCGTTTAGACTCCACTAATAGTTAACAGAGAACATCTGAGGAATTTTCATGTAACTTCACATAAAGTAGCAATGTACACTGAGTGCCTAATGCTAAAAGCATTGCCGCTTTGCTAGTCTCTAAAAGGCTGTAGCATGGTGATAGAGAATCACTCTGCAATGAAGCATATAAATCAGAATGCACATGTTCTGTATCAGCTTCCTGGGGTACCTGAAGAAGAGTTTCCTGGAACTCTTTTCAGTGTATGAAGATAATAAGACAGGAAAACACATCATCCATCAAGGAGAACACACCGAAGCATGCCTTCACATGCAATTCATGCAAGAATAATGGGTAAAAAGAAAATAACCCACTCAAATATAGAGTTTACTAACCAATTCTAAAGCAATAAATGACTGATGAAAACAATTTCAATGGACACAGTGCACATAATCTACACAACACAGGAAGCAAATGACAATTTGAGAAAACAAACAAACAAACAAAACCAGGCTTCTCAGGTTACACTTGGGACTGGAAATCAGGAACCCTTGAGTTCCAACAGACGCCAAAGGACCAGAGTGGCTATTTCAGCCATATGTCTACATGTAATTCTCTGTAGAGAATTGTCTATTCATGTATCTCTATGTCTATATTTTTGTCCACCTATGTTATCTATATCATCTGTAGCTAGTTAACATGTGTGTAGATATATTTAACACTCTGTGTCAGATACTGATGCTGGTGATAGCACCAAACACAGAAGAACTCAATCTAATAGAAGAGACAGACAACGCCCCACAATAGCATGCACTGTGACCTAGGAAGCTTTACTCATTAGGCACCGTAGAGAGAGTGGCGTAAGTCAGTGAGCTTTTCGAAAGCCGCCGCCCCCCCCCCAAAATTGGGGCCTTAAATTAAAAAACTGAATTTCTGTCTCTAAATATAAAAATAGATCTGCCAACATTCACAAAAGTTTAAATAGAGGTCTACAAACATAATACTATGTCACTTTCATTCATGGTGAAATTTAACATTCCTAAACGTTCTATTACACTTGAAAACCACTTACAGGTTAGGTTTTGTTTGTTTACAGAAATGCCTGAGTGTGTGCAATGACTCCTGAGAAACTGTAGCCAACTTTAAATTAAGTGAGAGAAGTACAGCCAAACAACTGGGAAGCCCCTTCTAAAAATCTTTGCAGTGCTCACTGACCAAATACATTATTTTAAATGTAAGATTTGGGTGCATTTTTATATATTTGATATAATATGGGGTAGGGTCTCAAAAAGAAAGAAGTCTAGCCTGGGTGCACCAAGGGGAGATGTTAGCATACATAAAAAGGGCTTCTCTAGGGATATGAAGTTGAAATAAGATTAAGAGTTTTCCCACAAAGAGGTGGAAAAGACATACATCTGCAAAGACACATCCATGCATATTGAGGCATCAGTAAAACACTCACTGGAGCTGGAGGGTCATGCAAGCATGTTGGAAGGTAGAAAGAGGACCTGGAGAAGCAGTGATGCCAAACAAAGAGCATTTTCATTCCTTTTCAGGAGAAAAGGAACCAGTGAAAGTTTATAAAGAGGAAAACGACATGATCAGATACACTTTTTCATACAATAACCCCGGTGGCAATATGGACAATAGATGTAGCTGGGATACCCATTCAGAGGCCATTGCAATAGAGGACAGATAAAGGATGATGAGAGCCAAAGCTCTGGCTGGAAATGTCCAAATTCAAGTGACATTTCCTATTGTGGAAGTGATTCTTAGAGATAAAAACAGTGTTCAGCTCTGCACTAAACCTTCGAGAGCAATTCAGAGAAAGAAGTGTTGAGTGGGATCATTTTCTCTGAGGCACAAGTTATTTGATAAAGTGGCTAAGTCCAACTCATAGCAACCATTCACGTACCCTTTCCCTTTTAAAATGCAGTATGGTGCACTTTTGTGGACTCCAGCAACAGTCTGAGTACCCACTATGTAAGTAGCATTATTATCTGCTAGGATTGGAGAAGACAAGCAGGTGGTCACCATATGGGGTTGCAGCATGGCTCAGCTTCTTGCCTTTACCTGTTCTTCGTACTTGGATTGGTTTTCCGGCTTCATCCAGTCTACTTGCCATCCTAAAACAATGATTTGGTTGTAAACCCAGATTGCTACCCTCACCACCCATTTCATCCTCCTGCCTTTGAAGCCCTCTTATGCCCAGACTGGACCAGCCTGGGTCAGGCTGTCTCACCTGACCTACAACCCATCATCACCCTCCAGGAATACACTGGCTTTTCTTTCTCACCTTCTTTGGACTACATTTTGTCTGCTAAATTTGCAACTCTATGCCTCTTTTTTTCATTCTTAAGGTCTAATCTTTCAAAGCCATATTATAAATTGTCTCAGTTCTATTGTATATAACCTAATCATATTTTAACATATTTAATAAGATCATAACAACCCATGCAATTCATTACTTTTTCTAGTCCTAGAGATGATAATAATAAAGAAAAAGAAATGTGATTTATGTATCATCAAGTATCCAAGAAACCTGCTTATCCTAAGAGAGGTGGTAGAGAAAGATTTTATTATTGTCTCTTAAAAAATATAGTGACTGAGACAGAGAAAGGTTAACTGGCCTTGGTTACCCATTATTCAGTTTCCATGCCAAAATAAAATTCATGCTTCAAATCCATTTCCACACTCTCCTAAGAGATTTTTTTCTCCATAATCCCTTACCTCAACAGAAACCTAGCACAATTCTTATAAAGGTGTTTGTCTTATAAATTGATGTTTGCCTCTGTGCTTCAGATATTTATTTTTGTTTTACTTAAATTGGTTTAAGTTGCACCCCCTGGAGATCATTGTTCTAACAGTCTCCATAACTCTAGGGGGACAAGGAAGGGGATATAGGAAATAATTGGCTTTCTTCTCCTTACTGTCTCTGCCCCTGCCCCTTCTTTTCATCTCTAGGTTTTTCCATTGTTAAATCTTGTATCAATAAAGTAAAAAATTGAAATACAGAAAAGAGAATGTCAACAGTGCAGGATATTCTCTAATTAGCCACTGAGTCAAAATGGCTTTATCTACGGTGTCCTCTAGTTGGCTAAAAATTAAATAATAATAATTATAGTAATAGTAATAATAACATATTTGAGGACATGTATAGCTCAGAGGTACTTAAGGAATTTTGCTGTGTTTCTCCTCTTGGTGCACTAAAACCAATAATTTCAGTTCAGGTATTTTTTTAAATCCCCAATTGTGTGCTATTGTAATTATGCACAGAGCATACATAAGTCAATACACTTTTAAATCATTTATTCTACATATCAGCCATCTCATAATTGTATTCATTAAAATGATCTTTATTTGAACATCCATTCTATGCAACCTTCAGCTTGCTGAACATTTCTACATAACCTGGATCTATGGGCTTTGTTTGGCTTTCTTTGTTGAATTACCAGCAAATAGAGAACCGCTTTTGTGCAGTTTTATTTGAATTTTGAAGCCAGGTAATTTACTAATCCTTCTTTCAGATGCTTCCTTTGTTCTTTCCTGAGATGTGTATTGACTGAGGGTTTCAAGGGCTTCATTGTTTAAAGTCAATTAGGAAATAAAATTCTCTTTGATAAACTAACCTTGTTGACCTAGCACTTTGCAAAAATAAAAAAAAAATCATCAGTGTATAAAACATTCGTTGATGGAGGTGACTGTACCTCTGGGTGAAACGCATAGCTGCCTGTCTGTATAAGAGGTGATATCCTTAATAGAAGAGCAGAACTTTCTTTTCCGGTTACAACTTTAAGCTTCCCAAAATGCTGACAATGAAGAAGAAAAAGCAGAAAGTTGATAAAGACATTAATAATGCACGTCTACGAGTCCTCATCCCCAAAGATACTTCCTATGCTGCATCCACACTTAAGTGAACACTTTCCCCCTTAGAACTGCTTCTGTACCTTCTCCAATGCATCCTCTCCCACAGGGACCTACATCCAGGCCCTGATGCGTGCTTGGCTGCTCTCCTAAAGTCTTGCCTCACACTTTGCTCAGACTTCCACTGAACTGAGACATTTGTGGAAGAAATAAGGAAGAGTACTGCCTTCCATAAGGAAGAAATGAGGATGAAGCAGGAGACAATGAGTCTGAGACTCACAGCGTGCCACTTCTCACTTTCCAGAAACCACTGAAACTCTCGGGCCTCGGGAATCTCATACATAGAGTAGAGACCATGATATCTTATTTTCCTAAAAATTAGATGATCCCTGAATTCTCTATCGACTTGAAGACTCATTTCAGTATAAATATACAGAATAGACTTTAAGCCTTATCAATACGAACTTCATATTTTAAACACCAGATTTCATATTTGTGTATGTTATTAACATGATCAAGGCTTGTAGGCCTATCTTTCTTATCTCACAGGGCTATTTTAAGAATAATACTCAAAATCAAAACGCTTTAAAGATTTATATAATGATGATTTAAATGTAACTAAAATAATGTTATTATAGAAAAGATGAACAAAATATCTTAATAGCTAGCACAATAATGTCTTTTAGGGTAGAAGCAAAGCTATCTCTGTTCAGAGAAAATACATGGAAAGGTTGCTTGTTGAAAGAAGATGAGGAATATGATGGGAAAAATCAAGGCAACAAAAGAGATAGCTAGAATTGAGCAGGTTTCTGGTGGTTAGGCCAGAATGACACCGAAATATTGTGCCTGGTGCAGTCGAGCAGAGGAAAGAACCCGCCAACAGCACAAGGACCATCAGGAGCCCTGGTTGAACTCATACTCTCCACAGTGGCCGAATGTAACCTCCTCACAGCTGCCTCCTAGAAACCCTGCTGCACACACAAAACCCTGGCATGAATCCGTGTTTGTAGTAAAAATCATGAAAAACAGAGTTTTGTTTCTCAGCCCATGCATTTTACTTGCAGGACAATAAAGTCCAGAACTGAGATACTCTCCAAAATGAAATAATTTGGAACAAGTAGAATCTCAGAAAGACAGTAAAACATGAGGAACTTCAGAACGCGAAAACTTTATGACAGATGTTAAATTGATTTTGAATCATGGTCCGAGTCTAACTTTTCTGATATCAGGGGTGGGTGGCTGATACCCGCTGATATCTGGATAATGACGATGACAATGATGATAAGTAGGAGAAGAAAGAGGGGGAGCGGGGAGGAACGTGGTGGTGATAACGCTGATGATTGGTATTAGGAGAGTTTATATTTCCAGAGAAATTTGATGACAGAGGAGAAGAATCAATAAGCCCTAAGTGAAAAAAAGGGAATTGTCAGTGAAAAGGCAAGCTTTATAACCGATATAGTTAAGAACTATGAGCCAAAGACCACAGGTAATTTATAATGGAGAAAATAAGTTGGGACAAAGGAGTAGGAAACAATGCAGAAGAGCAATGTGAGACCTTGAAGGAGATGCTGTGAGGTTAGACTACATCTTAACATGCACAACAAGCCCTCACAAAATTAGCATTCCTTTTTGAATCATAATTATTGTAACATTAAAGAAAATAATTGAAATGAATTAGTAGTCTTCTTCAATAAATGTCTTAGCTACTATTTCAACTAATAGAACAGATGCATTCCCAGAATCCATTTATAATCGTAAGATGAAAAGCAACATAAAATGAAGGTGACTAATGTGATGGGGAAAAAAGACTGGACTTAAAGTTTAAAATCCAAATTGAAACCTCACTTTAGCTGTTGAAAATTATTTATTGAATTTCTGTGTGTCTGAGTTTGTGTTATATGCAAGAATATAAAAATGACTAACATGATCCCTGGCCTACAGAAACTCACAGTCTATTTGAACAAATGTGAAACCAGATAACTTTACTTCAGTACATAAATGCTACCTTAGAGATTTGAACTGAAGCAGTATAGACCGCAGAGCAAGAGGCTAGATCTCCAGGGTTCGAATTCTTTAGCTTCTGCATTCTACAGTTGTGCGATCTTGCGTGGTTTATATAACCTTCTTGTGCCTTAGTTTTCCCACTCATAAAATGGAAATATAGGATTGTTTCCTGTGGTCATTGCAAGGATTAAGTAAATGGAACTTGCAAAATACTTAAAACAATTTCTAGCACATTAAGAGGGGCTGTTTTATCACCATTTTCTTCACTATCATTATCATCACCATCATCACCAACCTTACAGAAATACCAAATGGTAAAGAGTAAATGTTATCTGGGAAAAACAGGAAAACAGAGTTCACAAAATAAATGGACTCAAAGTGTACCTTCCAGGTAAATAAATGAGAAAATGTATGCCAAACAGAATGACCTACGTGTCTGAAAGTGAAAACTCAAGACAAGCCCCGCTGTGTTGTGGGGTATGTGCATAGTGGGACTGAAAAGATGGAAAAAAACTGTGAGAGTCCTTATGGTCAATGGTGTCTTTTAAGTAGGTAAATAACATCACAAGATTTATTTTTTCTAGGATGATGACTCCAGTGGCTCCACAGAGAACCATAAAATCTCGATGACTCCCAAAGGGAGTCAAAGGGATACTTTGACTAGTAGGATACTTCGTGGACTAGTGACAGCTCTGTTCCATGGCCTCCTTATTGTGGCAGCCAGGCTCCACAAATATCCTCTATTTGAGACATCCCTACTGTCTTGGTAGAGGAGAAAGGGAGAGGATAGAACCACATGATGGCTTGTCACAACTTTGACTCTACAGTGGTCCATCATTTCTGTGCATGTTTTACTGAACAGAGAAAATTATGTGGCTGCGTTGGATGTCATTGAGATGAGGAAGTAGAATCCCTGGCCAGGATGGAGTATCACAGATCAAGGGGCAAAACCTAACGCTGATGGGGCGGGAGCTATACAAACAAATTTGGGAAAATAATGCCTTATCTTCCTGAGTAGCTCTTGCATAACCCATTCCATGACATTGTGGTTTAAAATAAAAACAATCACTTGTTATGCTTATGAATCTCAGGTTGTTGAACAGGGCTAGTTTGGAGTATACAAGGTGGATTTGCTCACTGGCCAAAATCTTTGGCAGGAATGGCTATTAGTGAACCTCATTTGGGCTCCTCACCCCCTCTCTGTAGTCTCAGAGCTTCTTCTTTTGGTTTCTCCAGCAGTGAGTAGCCAGATTTATTTGGGTCTTGGGGCTACAGGAGACCAGGGTGGAAGCTGTCAGTGCCTTGAAGGTCACGTGTTCATTGCACTGCACTGGTTAAAGGAGTTGCAAGTACACCTACATTCATAGCGAGGAAAAATTAACCTTAACTCTTCAGGAGAAGAGGACCAAAGAATCTGCAGCCACCCTCCATATGTGTAAAGGGTAAGGAGGGACAGATTAAAGAACCAGTTCTGAGATAGTATCTGCAGGATATGCTGACCGCCTAAATGTGTGATGGAAATGAACAGAATAATAAAAAAAATACAAAAGATAAAAGGCTCATTTCTGCAATGCTCATGCATAATAACTAAAAAATATTTCAAAGATAAGATATTACTTTATAAATTCTGAATTATCCAAGAATTTCAAAGAAAAAATTTGATCAAGATGGTGATCACATCTAGGAGATTTATCTCAAGATGTTATTTGTGTGGTACTTGTAAAAGTGCTATAAAAACATACAAAAACATATGTTAAATCAAAATAAACTTTATTTTAGAAAGTCACTTTAAGTATGTGGTGATATAATTAAGCCTTATTAATATGCTGTTTATTTAACAGATTAAAAATGCATATGGAGCATGTCCCATTCATCTTAATTAGACAATATGCTTGCCAGGATTATTTGCTTTATATTTTCATTTTTCATGAACATTTTGAGGATATCCATTGGTGCTATTAGAATCAATGTTCCACCCTGGCTGGTGTAGCTCAGTGGATTGAGTGTGAGCCTGCAAACCAGAGTATCAGAGTTCGATTCCAGTCAGGGCACATGCCTGGGTTGCAGACCAGTTCCCAGCGGGGGACTCACGAGAGGCAACCATACATTGATATTTCTCTCCTTCTCTCCTTCCCTTCCCCTCTAAAGATAAATAAATAAAATCTTTAAAAAAAAAGAATCAATGTTCCCCTTGGTTTGAAGTTCCCTGTACTCAATGCCATGACTCTCTCATGGCACCACCCAGCATTTCACACCTGACCCTCTGCCAATGCTTAGCAGTTAGGTCTGCTCTGGAGCTGAGAAGAACCACAAGAAAGTGACTGAAGGACTTAGTTTTCTCAAGAACATTCTCTCCTGTGTTTCAGAATTCAAAATATTTTCACTACCAGATATTGCACACAGTTCTGGGCATAACATAATAGATATGACATAGAATATGGAATACTATGCAGCAGAGAGAAAGAAGGAACTCCTACCCTATGTGACAGCCTGGATGGAACTGGAGAGCATTATGCCAAGTGAAATAAGCCAGGTGGCAAGGAACAAATATCACATGACCTCACCTTTAACTGGAACCTAATCAACCAAAGAAAAATATAACCAGAGACATTGAAATTAAGAACAAACTGGCAGTAATAAGAGGGGAGGTAGGAGGGAATAATGGGATGAAGGGTTTTCAGGAACAACTATAAAGGACAAATGAGCAAAACCAAGGGTTGGGGGTGGAAGCAAAGGAGAAAGGTGGGTTTGGCTAGGGTCAGGGGAAGTGGTGGAGGGCAAATGCAGACAACTGTAATTGAACAACAATAAAATAATTAAAAAATAAGATAAAATAATCTTGAGTACAAAAAAATCAAATTCTAGAGCTGAAAGATATTTTTATAATTATGCCTTTCAATTATTTCCAAACTCAATCATTGACTCTAGTTTTTCTACATTGCACAAACCACTGACATGGTTTTTTTCTGTAAGGTTATTCATATGTTTTTTTTACTTAATACATTTTAAGAGGAAAGTATACACATATATTGCTACTATAAGTAGAAAGCCAGTTGAATTTGCCAAAAATTAAAGATGGTAATATAAATGAATAAAACAAATACACAATAAATGTTGAGACTCTAGCTAGATGGTTTTGTTTACCTGAAGCTCAGTGCCAAGATTCACACACTTTGTTAGAAAAATAGATTCCCAAGAATGAAATTTGTAGGATCTAACTCAAGTTTTCTCCTTGGACCAGAAAAACTAGGAATGAGTTGTAGGTCATTTGTGTGCCCTTTTGGAAGGAGAGTCTATTCAGGTCCACTGTCCATTTTTCAACTGAAGTGTTTATTTTTTTGGTGTTGAGTTCAATGAGTTCTTTACATATATTGGGTATTAACATCTTGTTAGAACTGTTGTTTGTGAATATCCTATCCTGTTCAGCTCACTGCTTTTTTGTTTTGGTGGCATTTTCTTTGCTGTGTAGGTTTTTAATTTAATATAGTTCCATTACTTTATCTTTGCCTTTACTTCCCTTATCTTTGGGGTTAGGGTCATAAAATCCTTTCTAATATCTACCAAGGTCCATACGTTTAGTATATATGTTTTCTTCTATGTAATTTATTATTTCAGGCCTTATATTTAGATATTTGATCCACTTTGAATTAATGTTTGTATGTGGGGATAAACAGTAGTTTCTTTTCATTTGCATGTGGCTTTCCAATTTTCCTAGCACCGTGTATGAAAAAGGCTTTCTTTTCTCCATTTTATGGACCAGGTTCTTTTATTGAAAATTAATGGCCAAAAGGTATATGAAAAGATGGTCAACTTCACTAGCTACTAGGGAAATGAAAACCCAAACTACAAGGAGATGTTACCTCACACCTGTTACAATGGCTATTATCAACAAGACAAATAATAACAAATGTTGGAGAGGTTGTGGAGAAAAGGGAACCCTCACTCACTACTTGTGGGAATGTAAACTGATACAGCCGCTATAGAAAACAGTACTGAGGCTCATCAAAAAGTTAAGAAGAGTTAAACATATGACCCAGCAATCCCTATACTAGTTATCTATAGGAAAAAAACTAAAAAAGAATTATTCACGAAGAAATATGCACTCTTATGTTCATTGCAGCATTATTCACAATAGCAAAGACGTGGGAAAAATAAAACATCCTTCAATAGATGACTGGATAAAGAAAATATGGCACATGTATGCAATGGAATACTACTCAGCTGTAAAACAGATGGAATGTTGAAATTTGCAACAACATAGATGGATTTTGAGAATATCATGCTAAGTGAAATAAGTCAGACAGAAAAAGCCAAGAACCATATATCTCACTTGTATATGGGTTATAAAACTGAAATCAACAAATGAACGAACAAGAAAAACAAACAAAAAACCTCATAGAAACAGACATCAGTATGGTGGTTGCCAGAACAAAAGGGGCGGGGGTTGTGGTAAGGGGTAAACTGGGTCAAAATAAGATGGCAGAGAAAGATTTGATTTCAGGTGGTGGGTTCACAATGCAATATACAGATGAAGTATCATAGAATTTTACACTTGAAACCTGTATAATTTTATTAATATCACCTCAATAAATTTAATTTAAACAAATATGTGTATGTATGTATGTATATATAAAATTAAAAAGGAAAGAAAAACTTGTAAATGTATGAACATCTTCTCCATGTCATCCAGTGGACAGAGCCTTAGAGCCATTTTGGTATTTTTCAGTGGCATAAAGCCCTTGTTTGGGAAACATTTTCTAGTTCTATTCCCTTCTTAAAGACATACTTATTGAGTCTACATCATGCCAAAACCTTGGTTTCTAATAACGTTTTCAATAAAAGGAGCCAAGTCTCCTTGGAGAAATAGTGGATTCTAAGACTGAGATAGGAGCTATACAAGATGAGCCTGGTACTCTTGCAGTGCAGAAAGTAAGGAAATTCTGGGAGAAAAATCAAATCACAATGATAGAAATATGTCTATTAGAGTTTCCAAGGGTCAAAGTTGAAACAGTTTGAGCAAAAATATATAATAATGACAAAGTAGTGTTAAATTATAACCCAAAGTATAAAATAAATATCCATAAGCCCACGCTGATAAATAACTGAATAATGGGGGAGGGGAGAAGAGGCAAATCTCCCATGCAGAGAATTCCAAATAATTTACATAAATATTCCAGCCTTGGGAAAATTAAGTATAACTTCCATTCTGTGAGCGTGGGCGGAGAACGGTGAATTTTTTCCACAGTATAGAAAGAAAGAAAACTTTACAGTGACGAAATCTGACAAACATCGTCTCACCAAGTGACCAAGGTCAGTAGCAACAACAATAAGTTATGTTGATAGTGTGCATCCTTGATATAATGTGATGAAAATACCCACAAGCCCAGTATAATTATGTGGAAAACACCAGACAAATCCCAATGGTACAACACCTGACTAGTACTACTCAACCCCCTCGATGTCCTCAAAAGCAGGCAAAGTCTGAGACATGACAACCAAATGGAACATGATAGCCAGGAAGAGCATGCTGAAGACATTAGGTAAAAATGATGGGAATTTGAGTAAAGTGTGGACTTTAGTTCACAATAAAAATGAACCAATATTATATTGGTTCATTAATGTTAACAAACCTACTGTGCTAATGAAAGATTAATAATAAAAGAAATGGCACAAGGTATATGGGTGGGAAGTCTATATACTATCTTCACAAATTTTTCTGTATCTAAAACATTTCTATAATGTAAACTTTATTTTTAAATATACATTTATTCACCCACTTAATACATGTTTTTCAAATATCTCAAATGTCAAGGGCCACAGTAGGTGCAGGGGACACAAACATGGTGATCACCCTTATGGAAATAACTAACACAAAATTTGAGTGACTTGTCCAAAATTAATTGCTCTCAGACCTATGACGTTTGCCGCTCAACGTTAACAGCCTATTTCCTTCCACATTCCTGAGATACTCAAACATGTATTCTTTGTTGAGTTATTTACAGAGTGCAAGTGAACCTCTGAATCAATTAGCAAGTATTAAGAATGTTCTATGTTCCTAGGACTGTGCTACTTCATGAGGGTTAAAAAAGGGGACCAGTGGTCTCCTTCTGCGGCTATCCAACAGGTATATAAACTCAAGATCGAGAGATGATGCTCAATAAATTTAAGGGGTAGGGATCACAAAAGAATAGTTGTTGAATAAAATGGGAAGGTTTTAGAGAAAGAAGGAATTTTAACAATTGTTTATCCAGAACAAGTATTATTCATTTAAGTGCGATAGGGTGGTGGTTGAGAGCATGATCTCAAAAGCCAGACTGCTGTCCGTTTGTTCTCTGTATCTATGAGTTTGTTTCAAGGGGAGGGAGTTTGACATAAAAATGGTGAAGGTATTAAGCCAAAAAAAAAAAAAACCCAACAACAACAAAAAAACCAAAACCCCCATAGACACAAACAACTGTACAATGACCACCAGAGGGAAAGGGAGGTGAAAGGGGGCAGAAAAGGAGGATAAGTGGTGGCAGAAGTAGCCGAATTATGGTGGTGGGCACCCAATACAATGCACAGATGATGTGTTATAGAACCTGCACGCTGGGAACCTAGACAATTTTATTCACTGAGTCACTCCAATAAATTCGGCTAAAAAACACTAGACTGACAGGGTTTCAATTCCAACTACTTTGCTGATAAGATACGTTATCTTCAGCAAACTGTTTAGCCCAACTTCTTGCCTCATTTGTAAAACCTTGAGGGTTCCTGATGTATTCACCATGGTTCCAAGAGAAAAAGAATTACCCTCTTACCCTAAAGAAATTCAAAGAGAATTATTATTCTATTTTTATTACTCTGTTATCAATATTTGGCACAGTTTCAACATTTGGTAGGTGCTTTAGAAAAATTCAGGAAATGAGTAAAGGCTGACAGACCCAAAAGCAGGGCAGAGATTGGCATGGTATGTTAAAGCAGTACGAGTCATGTATACTCAGTTGATCATACATGCATGATTGAGAGTGGCATGAGTTTAAATGAGTGTGAACTTGAATGTTAAAGAAGAGTTAGACATGAAGTTGCAGGGGTAGTTCTTGAAGTGTCTTAAAAACAAAAATTACACTATTAAAATATTCAGGATGGGGAAAATAGGTTTACAGTTGCTCAAATAATATTGAATATTATTTGAAAAATAATATTCAATACAACAATTAATAAGTCATAATACAATAATAAATTGTGTTTCACATACTCACAACTGTAAAACTACTTTGGCCCTATCATGTAGAGGGACAATTTAGAGAGTGGAAAGAAACATGTTCACTTACATTTCTGTGACTTTCAGTAAGTCCCTTTCCCCTCTGTATTTATGATGATTAATTTTATGTCAACTTGACTGGGCCCTAGAGTGTTCAGGCATTAGTCCAAACATTATTCTGGATGTGTCTGTGAGGGTGGTTCTGAATGAGATTTACATTGGAGTGGGTAGTATGGAGAAAAGCCAGCTGACCTTGCCTAAAGTGAGGGGGGCCCATTCAACGGGTTGAAGACCTGGGAAGAACTTCCTGCCTGAGTATGAAGGAAGTCCGCTATCCTGATTGTTGAACTGAGACATTGGGGTTTTTTGGCCTTTGTGCTGTAAGTGAATACCAGCTTTCCTTGGGTCTTAAGCCACTTGGCTTTGAGATTGGAACTTATACCTAGTTCCTAGCTCCTAGACATCCAGACTCAGACCAGAACTACAGCACTTGCTGTCCCGAGTCTTCACAATGCTGCCTATAGATCTTGGGACTTATCCTCCATAATTGCATGATTATTTTCCTTATAATAAATGTCTTTATATAAACATATCATAGAATTTATATATATAAATTTTTATGTATAGAGAATATATATAAAAATTCTATAATATATTATAGAAAATGTTTAATTTTGGTTCTGTTTCTCTGAAGAACTTTGACTAATACAGAGCTTTAATCCCTTATTTAATATAGAAGAAATTATTGGGATTTAGTGAGAAAACTCTATGCAAAGTGGCCAGCACATAGTAGGTACTCAATGAATGTGTTTGTTCTTTCTATACACGTCAGGGATGGAAAGCACCACCAGGAGAAATATAAAAAATAAAATTAAAAAGGCTATCTTTCTAACAGACATCCTTCCTGCCTCCAGTCTTTAATAGAGTCCATTAATATCTATCAAACATTCCTGGGAATGGAAATATAAAGCTATCATTGCAGTATATGTGGCAGCCTAATGAGCCAGCTTCTCCCAGTGAGGCAATAATTTACTCAAAGGTCCCAAAGTGGTCACAATGAGTTAAGACAGCTTTCCAAATTGACCAGTTCTTGCACAAAGAGATTTCATTATTATGCTACCCTTTCTTTGTGATTTGTTCAATGAAGCTCTGCACAGGATAAACCAATGTGCTATCTGCCCTCTAGGACCTTTCCCTGCAGGGATTTCAATGTCAACTTCAATCCCCCTTGGAAATCACGCAGTCAGCTCTCCTGGTTCCAGGCCAGTGGAGTTTTCTTGAACTGCAGCTTTCTCATACTAACTCTGGTATATCCATTTCTCCGGGAGGGGCCTAAGGCAGGATGACATTGGGCAATTTCTCAAGCTCCATTTCTCAGTAAAATGTCTCAATATTTGTACACCTGGGAGATTTTTTAATGTTGGCCAGTCCATATCAGGTGATGATATATGTCCCTTCACAGTGATGGAAGGCCCAGCTGCAGAAACCGTTCTCTGAAGTCAAGGATTGCAGCCCCAGTGCTAAGTTGGAAAGAGAGATATTACAACCTTAACAATGGTATTAGAAGTCTCTCTCTGTTCCCTTCTGGGTCTGGATAGTACCTGTGGAAAGGCTGAACTGTATTTTCCTTCCTTCTTTTTTTAATTGCTGTTCAGCTACAGTTGTCTCCATGTTCACCCAGCCATGCCCTGCCTGTGCACTCATCCTGCCTCCCACCCTCGAACCCACCCCCTTTGGCTTTGTCCATATGTCCCTTATTCATGTTTCTTGGTGGCCTTTCTCCTATTATCCCCTATTATCCTTCTTCCCCCTCCTCTCTGGTTACTGTCAGATTGTTTTTTATTTTAATGTCTCAGGTTATATTTTGCTTGCTTGTTTGCTTTGTTAATTAGGCTCCACTTATAAATGAGATCATATGGTATTTGTATTTCACCACCTGGCTTATTTCACTTAGCATAATGTTCCCCATTTCCATCTGTGCTCTTGGGAAGGGTAGGATTTCCTTCTTTCTTTCTGCTGCATAGTATTCCATTTTGTAAATATGCCACAGTCTTTCAATCCACTCATTTACTGATGGGCACCTAGGCTGCTTCCAGCACTTGGCTATTGTAAATTGTGCTGCTATGAACATTGGGGTGTATAAGTTCTTTTGCATTGGTGTATCAGGGCTCTTGGGATATAATCCTAGTAGTAGAATTGCTGGGTCAAAATACAGTTCCATTTTTAGATTTCTGAGGAAATTCCATACTGTTTTCCACAGTGGCTACACAAGTCTGCATTCTTACCAACAGTGCACTAGGCTTCCCTTTCTCCACAACGTCTCCAACACTTGTTTGTTGATTTGTTTATGATGGCTATTCTCACTGGTGTGAAGATGTATCTCATTGTGGCTTTAATTTTCATATCTATGATAGCTAGTGATGCTGAGCATCTTTTCATATGTCTCTGGGCCCTCTGTATGTCCAGCATTTCTTCACCAGAGTTTGATGTTTAAATACACTAGAAAATACTTAGCAAATCAAAGAAATTACTGAATAAAATGATACCAAAAAAGAAGCTAGCAGAAAGAGCACTCCTTAGAAAGTGTAAAACTAAGTTATTGGACCCCTTTTAGTTCTAACTAGCAGTGCCACCTTGGGTGAGCCATTTAATCTTCCTGGGATTAAAATGTACAACCTGAAAAATGGGTTAATAGTAGCACTCTAGCTACAAAGCCTAGAGATAGTAGTTTCTTTTAGCTCTCAGTATATCTAAATTTGTGCTTTCTAAGAGGGTAAAGGCAGCAAGGATCAGCATCAGAGTATTAATACAGGGGTGGGCAAACATGGGTTTATAGTTGTCCATGAAAAATACACAATAATTAATAATAACACAAGAGTAAACTCTTGTGTTTCACACACTCGTGAATGTAAACCTACCTTTGCCTACTCTTGTACTTGATGATTCCTTTTGTATGTTGCTTTTGATTTACCAAAGTATTTTTATGTCCATTACTGAATTCAATATACCCAGCATTTGTCTTGAATTTTGGCAAAGGAAATTATCATCCCCCATTTGACAAATGAGAAAATTAAAGCTCAGAAATGATAAATAACTCACCTAAGATTGCTGTTCCGTGAAGGCACCAAGACACTGCTGCCTAAATTCCTTGGAGATTTCTCCACTCTGACTCTGTTGTCTCTTCTTCACCTCATTCAGTCTCTGCTCAGATGATACCTTTTCAGGATGTTTTTTTCCCTTAAAAGCCCAGATAAAACACTATGACTCTATGCCTTTGCCTGTTCTTATTTTTCTTCATTAAGCTTAATATTTCAAGAAACACTCATCTTTCATGTGTTTATTTATTTATTGGTCCTTTTCCTTCATTAAAAAGTCAGCTCTGTACAAGTAGGAACTTTGTCATTTTTTTTGCCTCTCCTTATATTCTTAACACCTACAATAGTGTCTGGTCAGAAGCAGATGCTCAATAACTGATTGTTAGCAAATGAATGGACAAATGAGGTAAAACAAGGAAGCCATTGAAACCTTTAATTTTTATCTTTTAAAAAATAGGTGTTCATATCCATTAATATTTAAGTTTTGGTTCATTTCCTAGGCCATCTTAATTTAATTTTTTCTTATATATATCTGTCTCTCTTTCTCAAGAAAATTTGGAGGCTGTTTTATTCTTTCTATTCCTTAAATCATGAAAAATATAATTTTTTTTTTCAGTTTAGGATTCAGAGGAGCTGTCATTCAGGTAGAAAATAAAAAAAGGTGAGTGGTTTCCGAACTTGGCTGTATATTATACTCCTCAGGGACATTTTTAAAACTTCAATTCCCAAGCTCTGCTTCTAATTGCTGTTTTTTTTGTAGAGATAGAATTGAACATTTCACAGTTGATTCGAATGCAGAGCCCTCTTGGAAAAGTGAGTTCTTGGACAGAGACTCCTTTCTGCTCTGTGTGCTGCTACCTGAGACTTGAACAAGTGCTGGTTAAGTTCCAGCCACAATATTTGCTGTGGAAAAACAAGTCATATTAGTTCAAGGTACAATTCCAAAAAGAGTTAGCCATGGGGATTTCTGATTGAGTAGGCTGGGGGCAAATTCAAGCAGGTACACTTTCCTTATCCTAAAAGATCTACCCTCAGGGAACAGAAGCCCATTCTGCTGGCTATGGAATCAAACTTCAGTCCACACCAGGAAGACTGGTCAGTAAGAAGGAGAACAGCACAAAACCTGAAAGTAAGGATTACGACAAAACTTGGCTCAACGTACTGGGTCATCATGATAGATGGTAGGAAGGTACAGCTGAAAACATTTACTCAGTCTTCTAGGGATATTTATTGAGCAACTAACTACTAGGTCCTAGGAACCTGCTAGTGAGTGAAATGTGATCTTTGTTCTCCAAGAACTTACTCTGAAGTAAGGGAGGAAAATACACTAAACATAACAATACAGGAAAATGTCTACTCCAGTAACAGATGTGACACCTTAGCTCTATTCCAAAAACTAACGGAGATTTAGCACCTGACAAACAACCTAGAAAGAGGGCAAAAATAAATATTGCAGGAAAAAAAAAGAGCAAAGAAGGTGTCCCAGATAGAAGATACAGCTTCAACATTTAAGGAAGCGAAAGTCTAAAAAAGGGAGAATAATAGAGTTCAGAAGTCTGAAGTGGTACAAGATGAAGTTTTAGGAGGTTGAATATAATATTTTTAAATGAGCCTTGAAAAGAGAACCTCAACAAATGTTTATTGAATTCGCCTAATATTTATGTGTATCTAACACAAATCATTCATTTATTCTAGGTGTTAAAGACACAGTGGGAAACAATGACAGAATAGATCCTGGAAACCTCAAAGCTAATATTGGGCCACTGGATTAGACAATAGGCAAATAAAAAATCTTAATGCAACAATAACTTAAGTAAGACACGGCGACTTAGGCTAAGTGTGGCAGGGGTGTGAAGGAAACGAAGAGCTCACAAATGAGCATTTACAGGGATGGAGCATGAAGAATGGGGTGGAATGGGATGCTTGCAGGGGTCACTTCATCCTTACGTTCTCTGGAGGAGTGGCTGAATTCTAAGCTCCACTACACGAAGGATATTGCATAGTTTATACTCTGCCTCCTTCAGTGCATGGATTTCAGTTCTGTGGATCCAGCTGAAAAGCATTTGAAAAAAAATAACAAAGAAGCATCGAGGCTGAGGCTGACCCCTTTTATGTTTGCAGAATAAACAAACACTGTATATTTGAAATGTGTATAATTAAGATAAAAAATTGATGTAAATATGAGACATCTGAATGTACTCTCTAAACCCCAAAGCCCATTAAATTAGCCTTAAGATAATTGTGAAGGTGACAATACAACAAAGGGTTTAAAGTCAAGGCTAAGCCTACATTTATCTTGTTTCATTTTATAATGAGGCGAACTTGGTTCTTATTCCCTTGAAAATCAGATATCTGATAGCAGGACACCTTTTGAATTACTGCATTAAGATCTTCTCAACCTTGTGTGTGAATGATTCATAGATGTGGAATGAAAGGGCTGGCTTATAGCAGATGGAGGGAAGTATCCATAATGCAAATGGACATAGGCAAGAAGAATTAAATCATGGTAAGACAAACAGAAGAGACAAGATCTGAACAGGTTAAGAGAGGTTAATCAAAATGTGTTTTCACTTCAGAAAAAAAAGGGGAAATGTAGAATAATTGATAGCTTCAGGAGAAACACAAAAGCTGTGGATAAAAGAAAAAAATACACATGTCTAGAAAGGAGATGTTAGGAAAAATAAGGAAATCCGGATGCAATAGTTTTTAAGAAACGGCCTTTGTGATGAAGACAAAGTCATGTGGTGTGAGATTGCACTTTGCTTTGGGCGTTTTAATTTCCTTCTCAATCACCCCAAGAGCTTTCTTGTCTCCCTTCCTCAAGTCTCTCTTTATCTATTTCCTACACTCAACTACATTGGAATAACCTTGATCTTGTGAGTTGATTTCTAAATGTGTTTTAAAAGTAGGTTCATCTTCACCACTTAGAGAAAGGTTTATCTGCTTTTTTGTCTGACAAGCTGTTTGATCGCGTCATTGAGTGTCACATATTTGGGATACAGGCAACATGAGTTGTTGAGATCAAGCAGAGCTTTTCACTTGAAATGAGTGTGTAGTTGTAGACTGACCTCTAAGAAAAGGCAATGTCTTATTTTCTTTGGGAGTTAGATGAGTGGGTGATT
The DNA here is from genome assembly GCF_014824575.4 of Sturnira hondurensis. Lineage (NCBI taxonomy): Eukaryota > Metazoa > Chordata > Mammalia > Chiroptera > Phyllostomidae > Sturnira > Sturnira hondurensis. The sequence goes on from NW_028073411.1 coordinate 6,269,260, forward strand.
TCTCCACCTGTTTTTATGTCCTCCTTCCAAGATGATTCTAGCAGACTCCGTTCAATCCACAAAACAAATGCTCAGACTGCCAAATAACATATGCAAAAATTGTATCCACATTTAAACTCCGTTAGCTACAAACAGACCCAAACTGAAGACATCTTTAAGCAGGTTAATTTTAGATGATTTTTGGAACTGAAATAGCAGCTACAGAGACATTACATTAGAAAGTGTGTTTTACAATTAAATTATAGACAGTGTGATTTTTTTTATTGTTGTTCAATGGCTCTGACAAAATGTATCTTAAATTTAGAGAAAGTGCCATGCTGTATAAAAAGGGATATAAACTGCAAAATCAGCCCACTCCACCACTTGTAATTTTGAAGAACCATACCTAATCAGTACTAGAAAAAGAGCAGCTGAAGAGAAACACCAGTATAATTAATGTATGTATAGATCCCTAATCTAACTTCTGAGTAAGATATATAAATTGATAGTGTTATTTGTGTACTGCTGCATGAAACCATAATCCAATGTACAGCGATATGAAAATGTCCCTTAGAGAAGTTATCTAACAGAGCGACAGAAAGAAATAGAAATGCAAACACCAAATTTCAAGCAGAAACTTTGAATTCACCCTGCTTTCCCTCTCACCCTGTAAGACCCCATCTAAACGGGCTCTTCCCCCCTAATCCTTAGCTCTGTAGTCTGGGATTGTAACTGCCAGCTACAGGGTAGCAAAGATCTCATGGATTTCTATTCACTGAGTTATCTTGCCTCTCTCCGTGATACAGCCAGTCCTGACATTGAGAAATTTGATCCAAGTGGTTTAACTACCTAGGAAAATACCCTTGGTCACCCACCTTTTTAAAGAACACTGTTCCAGCCTATCATTAGCAGAGACAAAGTTAAGAGGAAAACTTAATATCTATAAGGCTGGACCAAAGACTCAAAATCCCTAGTTCTGCATGAGCTAAATTTTGACAGATTCTATCAGTAGATCTGAGAGAGAAATATGATATGTAAAAGTAGAATAACATGACTGCTCTATTTCAGCCTCCTTCAAAGTGCTGAGCCTTTGTCATCCTAATAGTTTTCCTTCAATATCCATGGAATGGAAAGCAATTAAATTCCTCTGAGAGGCAGTGAACTGATTCAATAATAATCATCTTTATTTCTCCTTTGAGGACACGCATAAAGAATAACTTTTAATGTTGCAGAAAAAATAAGACCATATAGGACCCGCTTCCATCAGAACAATAAAAACATATTAATGGACTAACATTTTTTAAAGGTATTTTATATTACAAATTCTAGCAATAACTGTGGTCAACTGAACCACTATTTTCCACAAGGACAAAACCACAGATCTAAACCTCTTATTTTATACACGAAAAACTGGTCAGTTAGAGAGCTAGGGAGTTACAGAAGTAAGAGTAGAAATCAAGAAAGCGGATTTCCAGACCAGAGCTGTTTCTACCCCCTTCCTTCTGCCTCCTCCTGTACCTTGTCATTGTAAAATGGCTTGGACACAAAACTGGGACAGGCATAGTAATTCGCAAAGGATCATGTGATGGGCCTTGATCGTGGAGGAAAGCAGCACTGAAGGCAAGAGAGACAACCTTAATATCCTGGGAAACGAGGTCCGGGTATTAAGTAAGATAACCCACAAAAGATGGTTAAAATGTTGCCTAACAGAAAGAAGGTCCGCCCAGCACTCCACAAATGTGAGCCGCTGTCACCTTCATTATCGACATCCGTTGACTTCACTTTACGACTACGTCCTTCGCCCCCGTTGACTTCACTTTACGGCTACCTACAGAGAAAAAAAATGGGCAGGTGAGGGTTCTACTACCGCTAAAAGGAACGTGGGATTCTTCAAACTTTGAACGCATCTTTTAGCAGCTTTTCCTTGATTTCTTCGGCCAGTAGAAACACATATCCACAAGTCAATATCATATCATTAGCTTCCTCTCCGAAATATTTCCTAGTGTTGATGTTGAAATAAAGGTCTGCAGAGCCACAGATTTTTTTTTTTCTCAAGAGAATATGACATGGGCAGTGTCCCTAAAAGCATCCCTCCACCTGGAGCCAAGGTATGGGAAGAGCTCAACAGACCCCTCAGAAGAGGTGGGCCTGACTTGAATGTTCTGTTAGCATTCTTGGCTGCTTTGTGTGAAAAAGAAACTTAGTAAGGATGTCTCGATATTGAAATAAAATTAGTTTGAATTTTACTCCTCAATATTGAGGGGGATTTAGGCTTCATTTTTAACTGTGCAGGACCACTTCGATTCACCTGTCGAGTGAAGAGCAATGCTAGTTTGATGAACGCGTAACTGACTGCACACAGGGCCTGCTCCGGGCTTCTCTTCGTGTGGGTGCAACTTAGCCTCCAGACGCCTGCTTCTAGAAGCCTTTGTAGTCACCTCATATGCCACAGGCCAGCCCTGCCAACTATTCATGTTGCTTAAATGTCTTTAGCAGCAATAAACATAGCCAATTATAATGACATATTTTACTCATATCCCATTTCTGTGCTTAGTAATATTGGACCAAAGTAAAAGGCTTAGAGATCTACTTTGTCTAGTTTAGCTAAAATATTTTTAATTCTAAACAGATTATGTATAATTTCATACTATCACTATCATAGTATATTAATGTATTTTTAATGTATTACTAAAGTTTGAAAATCATGTAATGAATTAAATATTAAAGATCACATAGCCAATGTAGTTTCACTGCTCTCTAAAAGCCTCTGGCAAGGATTTAATTTAGATTTAATAAAAGAGTTATTATATTATTTATTTGATTATAAATATGCTAATGTAAGTGCTATGCTATAAATACTTCTGCTAATTAAATACTAGCTGACTTATGAAGGTTTATTTAGGTGTAACTAGCAGTTTATTAAGATCTATGAGTTGAAACTCAATAATCTATTGATATTTAATAGGTAATAGCCACATTATACTCAAAGTATCACCTTTAGATGTATTCTTTGTATTGAATATTAGTTTAAAACTAATTATTAGTAACATATTTATTAAGCTTTGATTATTTAAGAGATATCCATCTTAATAAAAAAGGTTGCTATGCTCCAATACATGTTCATAATAATCAGTTGATATTTAATTAATATATAATAACTCCTTCATTAAACCTAAATTACATTCTTATTTGAAATACTAATTTAACGTGAAACCAAAAATATCACTATAGAAAATTACACAGCCTACCCTGCACTGCTTTTATAAGGAAAAGGGAAGATGCCCCTAACCACCTAAGGTGGAATTTCATAAAACATTGAAGGATGTATAGTTTGCTTTTTAAGTTCATACATAGAGAGCATAAAATAAGACAAGTTTTAACGTAAGCAACATTTCTTATTGAGCCCATATGTAAACGATGTTTAGCCATCACTAAATTCGAATGAAATAGAAAGTAAACTACATGAAATACTAAAGCAATTGCTGTTTTTAAATAATATAAAGCCAATCAAGCTTAAAGGGGAGTTATACCAACTATTTTTCATTTCTCCCTCCAGACCCTCTCTCTACTCTTAACTACCCAGCTTAAAGACCCAGGAAGCTGACTCTTCAAGGGACGTGTCACCAGGGTTCCTTGCGCTGTCCATTCCAGTGGGTTTGGCCAAGCACTATCAGGAAACTGAAGTGAAATAGTAAAGAGAGTTTAGGGTCTTTATTCTCTATTCTTATTGAGTTACGGTTTGTCAATGGTTATGTTCCTCTACATAAAACCACAGATTCTGTCTGGCAGCCCTTCACGTAGCTCTAGTTCTAACTGTGTTCTGTAACTCTTCTTTCTATTTGTCAGTTCAGGTATGGGGTAGGTAATGGTTTCCCATGTTTACTAGCCTTAGGGTGTTTCTATTTTATTAATAGCGTTATCATCAGCTACTCTTTTTGAGTATGCTGTTTCCATCTATTTCACGCCTAGGACTGATATGCAGTTTAAAGAAATAAAAGAAGTAACCACAGGAACAGCAGTAACAAACCTTTTTAAAACATTTTCACATGGCTCATTTCATTGGATTCTAGCAGGTTTTATTTTCCAGCCATTTGTCTGGCAAAGAAACTGAGGTTCTTGTTTCTGAGCAAAAGCACATGGTTAGTAAATGGAAAAGCCAGAAATAAAGCCCAGGTTTTCTAGCTCCATATCCTAAACATCTTCAATTATACCACCTAGCCAGAGGCTTAAATCCTAGCAGTTTTAATCAACATTGTAATAAATTAGTAGTTTACCAGCTTTTTGAATACATTGAATCCTTTATTTTTTCCAAACAAAATCCAGACTTTCAACAAATAAAAGTGATCAAACAGCCCTGGCTGGTGTAGCTCAGTGGATTGAGCACGGGCCTGCGAACCACAAGATCGTGGTTCGATTCCCAGTCAGGGCACATGCCTGGGTTACAGGCCAGTTCCCAGCAGGGGATGCATGAGAGGCAACCATACATTGATATTTCTCTCCTTCTGTCCTTCCCTTCCCCTCTAAAGATAAATGAATAAAGTCTCTTTAAAAAAGTGATCAAACAGAGCAGCTTTGGTTGAGTCAGTCTTGGGTAGTCCTGTTCAGACTATGTTGGGGTGATCCCACAGCACCAGGCCTCTGGGACTGTTATATGTCCCAAGCCTGCTCAGTTAGAGATCTCTGTCTCCCTGACCTCAAGGCCCATTCACCGAGGATCATATGATCCAAACATTCTCTTTCATTGTTCTCTGAAAACAGTATTATTTTCTTTTGGGATGTCAAACTGAGAATACAACAAAAGTCTTAAACCTGCCAGCAGTTACCTTGGCTGCTATACAGAGCAAACAGCCTGAGAATAAATCCAAGTGTAGAGGATCCCGGAACCCAGAGAAGGATATCAGAGAGTCTAACAGCACCATTTGACCCATGGATCCTACCAAGACCGAACACAACCCTGTCCTTTGAAATTGTCGAGTATAGGGTCAATCAGTCCTCTTTCTGCTTAAATTAATTTCCATTGGATTTCTTCCACTCACAACCAATAAAACAGAGTTTCATGAAATTACATAAATAGTTGTTTGGTATTGACTTCTTTGTCAAAAGACATGGTTCTCCCTGACTTGGAATATTAGCAGGAGATTTGATAGTTTATTTCTAAACCATCAAATTGACACCTATTCAACTTGAATGACACCTATTCTTGATGGTAATCGAGTTGATCTTCATAAAGAACTGATACAAAAAGTTTACAACCACCGGCTGGTGTAGCTCAGTGGACTGAGCATGGGCTACAAACCAAAGGGTCTCTGGTTTGATTCCAAGTCAGGGCACATACGTGTGTTGTGGGCCAGGTCCCCAGTGGGGACCACATGAGAGGCAACCACACATACATGTGTCTCTCCCTCTCTTTCTCCTTCCCTTCCCCTGTCTTTCAAAAACAAACAAACAAACAAACAAACAAATAAATAAAATCCGCAAAAAATTTTTTTGACGTTTTCAAAATATGTTTAACTTTTTTGGTCATATAGTATAAAGAACACTAAGACCTTCAACTTTGTAGCTGCATCCATGCAAAGCAGATTCTCCTATTCTGAACTTTGATTCCTTAATAATCAATAAGTTAATATCATGAATCTTGCCTTTTTTTTTCAGGGTTATTGTGAGACTGAAATTGGGTTTAAATTTTTTTATAATGTAGAAAAATTCTATATTGTACAAAATGTAGGGCAGCTTACCAAATGTCAATTTTAATTATTTTGTCAATATTTTTACGTATAAAAGCATATCAAGTTATACATTTAAACAAGTATTCTCAGGAGGAGATAATGTGTTTAAAAATAGGTGTCACTCTTTGCTTCTTTCAGGCTGAACTCTGTCGTTAATGATCTTATAGCGCTTTACAACCATTAAGTGATGAGACTTCTTAACAGCCTCTGACACAGCAGTGTTATAAAGGGGAACCCTTCACTGCTATAATGTAGACCTGTATTTATTTTCTAAATATTCAAAATTCACTTAGGGAAAATCTGGGCATTAAAAATCAATTTAAAATACAATTAAACTATTAGTGTATCCAAAGGAGACCAATAGCAATATTAGGCTATGTCTATTCTTGAGCCAAATGAGTGGGGAGCACAGGCAGGCATCCAGACACATAGGACATAATGGTCTAAAACAACCGTGGGAACAGGAAAAGGATGAGAGGACTTTACTTTTCCGAAATGACTTCCCCCAATGAAATTCACATACATACTATTCTACTTCCATGTGCTGGAATAAACCCAGCATCTGGGTTTGTGTGTGTGTCTAAAACCAGAAGTTCAGTTGATGTGTCATAGGTAATAATAGTATGCTTAAGGTATTGAATTTTAGATACCTTATTTCTATTGATATTTTAAACTAATTATTAGTAACTATTGTTTGACCACCAAAGTGTATTTCCATCTTGTATTCTCATCCGCCCACAGGGTATAAATATAATCACTGTCAAATTAGGGTTTCCTTCCTCCCAACCCAAACCCACCTGAGCATGGGTGAGCCTGGATTTAAATGGCAACATCCCATTCTACCATCCTGGCTCCTAGGGGAAACAAAGCAATCAGTGTTTTCTGGATTTTTATGACTTAAAAAATCTTTTCTCAATGAAAAAATTAAAAAGTTGGCATATGTTTCTTTTTGCATATTACACGTATACAGAAATATGACTAAAATATAGCATTCTGCCTGTCTCAAGTACTAAGGGAGGGTATTCTGGAAATAATGATTCAAGATCAGCACTGTGCACAGCCTACTGGCAACAGCCCCTCACATTCTCATACCATTCCAAGATACCTGCATCGTCTACCAACAGAAACACACTTAGGCCACTTTATGTACACAGAGCAAATAACAAATATCATGGGGGGGGGGTTGTTTTGGGCCCTGATCTCATATCTGTAGTCATAGAGAACCAACAGATTGCTTGAACCAAGGACTCTGTGACTGTCTTCACTCACCACGTGAGAGCGTGTAGAGCAGTGATCACGGACGTGCTCTGGTTTCAGACTGCTCCGTTCAAGTCCTGGCCACACCTCTCTCTCATCTTGTACTTCTTAGCATTCCATTTCTTCAGATGTGGAGGTCGTAATAAAATCTGCCTCATGGTAAAGTACTTAGATGTGTGTTTCAAATATCTTAAGTAAATGCCACATATTAGCAATTGCTAAGCATTGCTTGAAATGCTAACTCAGCTAAAATACCACCCTGACCCTGTCCAGTTGGTTCCTACTGAGTTTTATTTATTTTGTTGTTGTTGCTCAAGTACAGTTGTCTCCATTTTTCTGCCACCACTTTTCCCTGCCCCACCCATCCCACCTCCTACCCTCAATCCCTCCCCATATTGGCTTTGTCCGTGGGTCCTTTATACATACTCCTTTACAACCCTGTCCCTTCTTTCCCTGGTTACCCCCTTCCCCACTCCCCTCTGGTCACTGTCAGTTTGTTCTTTATTTCCATGTCTCTGGTTCTATTTTGCTTGCTTGTTTGTTTTGCTGATCAGGTTCCACTTATAGGTGACATCCTATGGTATTTGTATTTCAATGCCTGGCTTATTTCACTTAGCATAATGCTCAGTTTTTTATTTCTTTGTGCCACACAAGCCTCAGTCTAGATCCTGCCTTCTTATTAAATGCTTTCATACCACCCTGAACTTTTTTGGAGATATTATACTGCTTATTATTATATGTTTATGAGTTGCATTCGTTTATATTTATATCTTTCATTATTAGACTTTAAGTTACATAAAGAAAATACTATTTTTTAAAAGAAAAACATTATTTTTTTTGTTCACAATTTATTTGTAGTTCCTAACAGTGTCTGAGACAGAGTAGGCCCTCAATAAACATTTGTTTCATGAATAAATGAATGATTATAATATACATCTTAATTGTATTTATTCTCCACTTCTCATTTTTCACACTGTAAATAACCAATGCTGCAAATAATGTGGCCTCCCAATAGTCAACCTTCTGTAGTGCCAGCTGCCTTGTGTAAATCATTGGATTGTTTTTCATGATTAAGATAAGCAAGATCATCTCTAAAACCAGCATTTTCTAAGACTTACAATATGACTAAAACAGATTGAAAGCAATGCATTTGCTAACAGTGTTTCCTAACTAATTCTAATTTACTCTCTCTCTTTTTTTTATTCTAGCAGCAATGTAATGGGATTAAAAGTTTTCTTTATATTGACAAAAATTAATAAATAACTATTTGTTTTACACCCACTTGGCTTAAGCACTATGGCAAGGTATCCTATTTATAATAAGCATTGTAGCTGTTTTCATTGTTTTCTGTAGCACATAACCGTGTAAGGGCTCAATGACAAATACATACATCTTAATGTCAATGAAATAAATTGGTGGTCACAAACCAGGACCAATGAAGGAATTCTGAAGTCAGAATTCCGAGGAGTTCGTTGCTAAAGGAAATGAAACTGCTTAGGAGATCCACGTGGAATGGGTGCTAGAAATTACAAATGCAGTGGGAATATTGGAATTGTCCACCACATTTGAGCAGAGTCATCACTATCTCCATGGAAACCACCACCCTCCCACTTCTGGGAGAAAACAGCAGCTGTTCACCAGCACACAACCAAGAAAAATGCAAACCAGTCGGAAGTGGACAACTCAAGATACATTTAAAATTAAGAGGATGCCCATATGTCAATTATAGATGTTCCTGAAAACCCTTCCCCCCTTTCCCCTCCATTATCCCCTCCCGCCTGCCCTCTGGTTACTGTCAGTTTGTTCTTAATTTCAATGTCTCTGGTTATATTTTGTTTGCTTGGATTTTTTGTTGTTGTTGTTAATTAGGTTCCACTTATAGGTGAGATCACATAGTACTTGTCTTTCACCGAAGGGCTTATTTTACTTAGCATAATGCTCTCCAGTTCTATCAGTACTGTTGTGAAGGGTAGGAGCTCCTCCTTTCTTCCTGCTACATAGTATTCCATTGTGCAAATGTACCATAGTTTTTTGATCCACTCATTTACTGATGGACACTTAGACTGTTTCTAACACTTGGCTATTGTAAATTTTGCTATGAACATTGGGGTGCAGAGGTTCTTCTGAATTGTTTTTTCAGGATTGTTAGGGTGTAATCCCAGCAGTGGGATTGCTGGATCAAAAGGCAGTTCCATTTTTAGTTTTCTGAGGAAATCCCATACTGTTCTCCACAGCGGTAAAGGAATAAGATGAAGAGAGCTCTATTTTTTGTTGTTCTTTTTGCTTGTTTTTTAAGCACATAATGCTCTATTAGCCTCCTGTGCATTTCAAAGAGTGCCAGAAAGGTAGAGGTACAAGGTAGATAGGAATTCACTTCAGATGCCATTCTCTCACCATATTGGAATAATACATTGCAGGAATTTTGCAAAGTGAAATCACAAGGACAAAATTACAGTTTTTTAAGATGGCAACCAGGGAAAGTACATTGAGGGGTTACTTTTAAAGAAAGGAGGGGGGAAGGAAGTTAAAGCATGCTATTGGGTCCTAGATAGAAAAAAATTGGAAGAAGATGGGAAATAGAAGATTGTGTTCTATGGACATAATCTATCAACTCAATTACTTTATATGCTTCCTTCATGTGAGCATTTACATGTTTCTCACAGGTAAACACTCTGCTGCAAAGGTTTCATGGCTATGCACTACTCAATACTCAAGCAGGGCAGCTCACATGGAGTCTTTAGATTAAACACATGGAGCCAAATCAGGCACTTTGGGCCATGGCAGGAAGGACGAAGAGCTGATGGTTAGGCGTGTGTCTGCATGGAGAGGCGAGAGAAACAGAGAGAGAGAGAAGAGAGTAGAGGAAGATAGGAGAAGAGGAGGCACAAGGTAGGCAAGCAAAGATGCAACAGAGACAGTTTCTAATGGCTGCCCCATTTCTGTTTCCAGACTCATCGCAAGTCCCAGCTACCTTCTTGCCTTCAAACTTCCAAACACACCCCATTATCTTTATAGAGACTCCCCCTTATTACATATGCAGTTTAAGTCTATTTCCACTACTGGCAACCCACGGGAAAGATTATTACGTCTTTTTACCACACTAAATGCCGAGGTGTAAAGGGCATCTTTAACCTCCTCTGATACAAACACATATGCACATAATGGTTGGGGATACAGGTCAGTCTGAGGGGAGAAAGATTCAAAATTTAGACTGTGTGAAAACAAGTACAATAATCCTAAATGAGAAAGAGTCTACCAGATTCATCAAAATTCACAAAAGTATGCCTGTGAAAAAATACCAACTCATTTCTTTTAATTCCCTCCCTGTTCTGGTGAGGATAACTAACCTTAGTTATTCTTGAGGCTTCCTCCAGGCTTATGCCAAGATCCTAGGTCAGTGGCAATGCCAAGCTTTGGGTGGGCCATTGTAGTCCTCTGCCCCTGGCCCACCATGGTCATGGTTGAAATGCACGTTGGTCCTGCTCATGTGGCCTTTTCAGGTTTGTCACTTTTGAGACTCAGGCGTTTGAAAAGACCAGAAGCTTTAGGCCTAAGTTACTGAGTGCCTCCAACTGTGTGTCACATTCTCAGGGTAGCACTCTGAGACTCATGTGGAGCTTATTTTCTAGAAGAAAGCCTGCACTCTCTTTCCCTTCCTGCTTCTTAGGAAGAACTCAACCTTATTCCATTTTTTAAATGTACTTAGTCTTTTGGAAGCAAAAAATGGGAAATCTTATAGTGCCGACTTTTTCTGATTTGCCACATTCTTCCTCTTGGGCTTTGAAGCATAGAGCTTCAAAGGGCAACAAGAGAAAATGAATGTTAACAAAAATAAGAAAATAATTAATATATTAAATTATTTTCAGCCCACGACACTGTAGGTTTTCAAAGACTTTTCTTTGAAAAAGCCTCAAATTCTTATGAGATATAAAGTAGAAATGTTAAGGCTCCACACTGAAACATCTGGGCATAACTGGGAGGGCTCAAAGAAAGACTTCTTTGTGACCTAATGCAAATAACAGGGAAGGTGTCATGATGACAGGTGGTTTTTCAGGAAGTTGTGTCTGAGGGTCAGTTTCTGAACTCTCCAAGCAACATCAGTGACACAGGATAGTTCTAAGAGAAAGTTCTGTAGTTTGAATTCCATTGACCAGTTGACTTTTGTGAGAGAATGTGAACACGTTCCCACAGAAAATATGAGCCTCAAGATACAATACATCACATGTTCTGGTACAATAAAGCTTTAAAAGTACATATTTAAAAGAAATGGTTGATTTCCTGATAAAATATTAATACTGTTGCTCAAATTAAGTCACTAGATAGGAATGCAAAGCAGCCAAAATTATTGTTCTGTTTAGTGTGATAGCTTTAAGCTCAGAAAGGAAAATAGCAACATTTACTCAGTGAAAAGTATTTAGTTGATTGCCAGGTTAGTCAACTTCTTTCCAGCCCATTCTCCAGCTTTTTAGCAGCCTAGTCATTGAGGGAGACTCCAATAAAAAGCAAAGAGACAAAAGCAGAAACAAAGGACACTGGGCCCTAAACTTGAATTAGGAAATAGGAAGCAAATTCCTAGAAATGCATCCAACCTTCTTTGGTCTTTCGAAATACCCATTCCTATCACCCATCACCTTTTGAGTCTCCTCTCTTATTTTGTACCATATATCATTTTCTGTGAGTGTGATAAATGATTTAAGATAAGAAGAGGGTTGGGAGTCATATATTATTAAATACCATATTATAAAGATGCTAATATAATCCTTGATAGTATTCATACTATATAAAGACAAATTTTAACTTTTCTCATTTAACAAGTGATGCATACTGTTTCATTTAATTTAAATTGATTATGTAATAAAGAGCATGAATTGTCAACAAATAAATTCAAAAATGATGTATATTGTTTTCTGTTTGGAGAACTAATAGGTATTAAAATGTAGATTAAAATTTAACTATGCTTCATACCGTCAAAACATAAGACAAAACACTTTTTGGTAACTCATAATTTGGAGTCCTTGGAAACTGCATTTTAAAAACAAGTCATTTGTTTTTTTTTAATTTATGCTTTTTTTTTCTACTTGATGGGATGTAAATGTTCCAGGTTGATTTCTGCCAGTAGTTTGCAAATAGCAAACTGAAGGTGTAAATACTTTTTATTTCCATAAATCAAAAGCCAAATTGGATTCAATTGTCACTGCCTCTTCAATACCAGGTGGGCCTAAAGAAACACCTGGGCAAATGCAAAGATAGGTTATGTTTGTGGGAGGGAAAACATAATATTGTACAGATATTAATTTCTCCTACATTAAACTAGAATTTCAGTTAAATACCTATCAAAATCCCAACAGTATTTTTTCATAGAACTTGGTAATGTGATTCTATTTCTAGAAGAGAAAATATGCAATGTGCTGGGGAGATTTTTAAAAGGTAGAATAACGATGAGGGCTTCCATTACAAGTTGACAAGATATATTACACAGCAACAGAAACTAAAACACTATGATATTGGTGTGAGGACAGAGAAATAGATCAAGGAAAAATTATAAGTTGTCTAAAATCAGACATATACACACACACACACACATAAACATGCTACATGTTAAACTTAATGTATTTCAAGTTCAGTGGGCAAAATATAGATAATTAAATGTTGTAGTTCCAAAAAATAAATAAATTCTATTCACTATAGCAGTGGTTACAGAAATAAATACTATAAGAAATAAAAGCCTAAATAAAGGTTTGAATGGTGAAGAAATTAGGCAAACATATGAGACTATGCTTATGACTTTAGGATAGAAAAATATTTTTTTTAATTTTTTCTTGTTGTTCAATTATAGTTGCCCCCATTTGTTCCCCATTACTCTGTCCTGCCCTACCCACCCCCTACCTCCCACACGTAATCCTTCCCCCATTGTCTTTGTCCATGGGTCCTTTATACGTGTTCCTCGACTTGACCCTTCCCCTTTTCTTCCTGTGATCCCCTCCTTCCATCTCTCTGGTCACTGTCACTTTGTTCTTTATTTCCATGTCTCCGGTTCTATTCTGCTCACTTGTTTGTTTTATTGATTAGAACAGGAAAATCTCAAAATGTAACACAAGTACCAGAAAGGGGGGACAAAGACATAAATTTTAATTCGCTAGAATATTTGCATGATTAAAAATAATTATAAAGATTCAAAATAAAACCTACACAGAAAATATTACCAACATATGTAACAAAGAATTTCTTTTAATAAAGTAGTATAAGCATTTAAGTAAAGCTAAATAATCCAATAGAAAAATGAGCAAAACATTTTAATAAATAATTTATAGAAAAAGAAATGTACATGATCAAAAACCAGAAAGTTGGCTAACACTAGAATAATTAGAAAAAATGTAAAAAAATAAAGATATATATATTCATCTATCAACTGGTTAAAAAAACTTAATTGTGAATATCTCATGTTGGTTAGTGTTGAAAACAAACATTTTCTTTATTGAGATTATGGCATATGGAGAAACATTTTTGACAGTATCTGATGTTGAAATGTATAAAATACATCCCCTTTTGATCTGTGTTTTTAAGAGGCCATCATACAGAAATATTAAAATATTTGAAATGCTAAGATGATAGTGAAATAGTTTCTTGTTAAAATCACAATATTTGTTATACACTTGCCTGTGTGTGTATGTGTGTACAGCTAGATTCTTGGGCTCCAGACTAGATCTTCTGACTCATTTTCTCTGGGGATTGTGCCCAGGATTTTCATTTTTAAAACATTTCTCTGATATCCCTATGTAGTCATACTTACACATTAGTGAAGCGAAGAGAAAAGAAGTCCTCCTGGCATTTACATTGCTCATTCATTCAGAAATATTTATTGAATATTTCTTATGTACCCATCTGTCCTAGCCTCTGGATATACTGTACTCTAGTGAATAAAATAACATTGGTGACTTAATGGAGCTTCTTTCTTGGGAAAGCAAGTAATGAAATAAATAAAGTTTTTGCAAACTATTCTCCAATCTAGATGTGGATTTGTATTTTCTTATTCAATAATACAAAATATAGAGCTACTCTCTTTTAAATATACTAAAAGCTTTTACATGAAGAGGCGTCATTCATATTCCAAACAAGAACACTGACACAAACAAATCATTAATATAGGTCTGTGTTTTCTCGCCAGTGCTGTATTTTGCCATGTGTAATGCACACCCACGTTTTTGCCCCAAACTTTCAGGGGGAAAAAATCTTTTGTTTTAATTTTTCAATTCAATTTTTTGTGTATTTATATTTAGATACATGTTTTTTGTGTTATAAAGAAATTTTAATGTTTATTTTTAACATATGACACAAGAAATTTTATGTAACAAATAATTACAAAACACAAGAACAGATATAAGGTGTATATATATATATATATATATATATATATATAATTTTTGTGGGTNTAATACATACTGTTTTGCCAAAATTTTTGTGGGGAAATACAACGAAGTAATTTATGTTAGTATATATATATATATATATATATATATATATATATATATATATATATATATGTATATATATATACTACCTTATATTACATCGTTGTATTTCCCCACAAAAATTTTGGCAAAACAGTATGTATTATACATGGCAAAATAGAATAAGTAGTATACCTCCCTAGGTTTCCTGAAAAAGAAAACTTTTCAGGATGTTCACAATTAAAGTGATAATGGTATGTTAGTTTTGCTTATGACAGTATTAGACATCGCTGAGTTTCAAGGGGAAGGAATTTATCTGAAGTGGGTGAGGGGGTGGTGGTAATTCTCCAGAACGCTAGCCACCTGCATAGACGGTCTGTGGCAGAAGTCAGAGGAAGCCCTTAGAGAAAACCTGTACATACTCGCAGTTGGATGGTGGGTACTGAAACGGGGTGATGCTGGGCCTTATGTGTTCACTTTGCTAGGCTGGAGGACTCAGTACTTCATCAAACACTCATCTAAGTGCTTCTGTGAAGATAATCTGTAAATGGAGTTAGCATCTACAATCAGTTGACTGTAAGTAAAGGAGATGACTTTCAAACACGTGAGTGGGCCTCATCCAGTGAGCTGAGGCCTTAGGAGTAGACTGCCTCAGCAATGAAATATCAAATGCTACCTGAGTTTTCAGCCTGCCCTGTGGATTTCAGATGCCAGTCTCACAATTGCATGAGCCAGTTTCTTCAAATCAACTGATCTCTCCCGTAAGTATCTTTTTATTCTCTAGAGAACTGTAACTAAGGCAAATGATGAGAGCCAGGAGAATACAGGTAGAGCATGGAGCACCTGCTACAAATGATATTTACACCCATTTCTTTTGTTTAAATTAAAACACACAATAAAGCATGAATCCCACTCCACTGCTATCACAAAAACTAAAGATCTGGAGAACTTCCTAGTGTGTGTTCCACTTGAGCATGCGGGGAATTGAGTGGAAAGCAGGTGAATACATCTTGTCCCAAACACTGCACTCAGCTAAACCCGGAGAGCCGGCATGACATTCATGGCTGCTATGCGCATTTAATCATGTATCTTGATGCATTTTTTATTGATTTCCAAATTGACAATTGTTTAAACACAGGGTTCATAAAGAACACTACTGTTTAAATACAAATTGATAAACATAATAGAAATAGGAAGTGAATCATAAGGTAATGTACCCAGATCATTTATCTGATCAAACTTCTTCTATGAAATATCATTACATTATTAAAATATTATTGAATGAAGCATTCAATATGCAAGTTAATTCCTTTTTTAAAAAAATTTATTAATTGATTTTAATGAAAGAGAGGAAAGGGGAGGAGAGGAACATCAAGGTGTTGTTACACTTATTTATGCATTCACTGGCTGATTCTTGTATACGCCCTGACCAGGGATCAGACCTTGCAACCTTGGCAGATTGGAACAATGCTCTAACCAACTGAGCTACCTGGTCAAGGCAAATTCACTTTTTTAAATCAAACAGTAAAAGTATATTGATTAAAATGCAAATATAGTACTTAGTGTTTCTTTCCTTTCTCATCCTTCCTCCACAACTCAGATAAAGACAGACGTTGACTACTGGGAGTTATATTTCTAGACTTTCTTATACACACATGCAATGCAGCCCATCAATGGACTAGCTTTTAGAAAATACCAGAGGCCTGCAGGGACTAAGGGATTGATAACTTATCTCTTTTTTGTATGTGTCTCTCAGGCTCTGATTTATTATATGTCTTAATGCTGTTAATACAGTAGGCACTGTGTAAAAACCTACCTTCAATGAATTAAGTTCTACTTAATAGTTCCAAAATTGATATTCAACTTATGAAAACTTTATATATATTTATAGATATATATATAAAGATCTATCTATGCATTCTATCATCTATCTATCTATCTAGTCTGTCTGAAAGAAAGCCCAGCCATTGTTAAAAAAATGAGAATTGTTTGCACGACATCAATGTAACCTGGCAGCCAAGGAGAGTGTATTGGAATAAGCATGCTAGAACAATGACGACTTCACTGTACTAGTCAGTGGGGGGGGGGGGGGGGGGGGGGGGGATAGATGCCACTGAGTGAGCATGTGTACTGTGTGGCTATCACATTCAAAATAACTGAGTGAGTAGAGCAACGAATCTGGATCAAATTTTGTGTTAAGTTTGAACATCTCTCCCAGGAAAGTATTCAGGTGATCCAGACAGCTTTCAGAGACAATGCAATGAGTGCAACGCAAATGAAGTACGGCACAAATGTTTCAAAGATGGTCGAGAATCTGTTGAAAGTGATCCATGTTCTGGAAGGCCTGCAACAGGCAGAATACCTGAGAATGTTGAACATGTATGGGCTGCAATCAACAATATTGGTGACTGACAGTGCGAGAACCAGAAGCTGATCTGGGGATTTCAGAAACTACTGTGTCTGAGATTCTGACACAGATCTTGGCATGAAACGTGCTATAGCAAAATTCATTTCCTAGCTTCTGCTACCAGAGCAGAAGGAACATCATGCTGCAGTTGTTGATGACTTGCTTCAATCCATTACCAATGAGCTAGATTTCCTCAAGAAGGCCATAACCTGAGATGAAATGTTGGCCTAAGTCTGTGATCTGGAAATGAAGATTTAGTTACCCCGATGGATGTCTCTTGGTTCTCCACTCCTGAAGAAGTCTCAGCAAAGTCACAGCAAGATCAAGACCATATTGACTGTGCTTTTTGATTGGAAGGGCGTTGTCCATCACTAGTATGCTCCTCCAGGCCAAACAGTTAATAAGGAGCACCACTTCAATGTTCTCCGTCAGTTGACAGATGTAACACGATGAGAGCAGCCACAGCTATGGGCAACTGGTGACTGACAGTGTCATCACAACAATGTGCCTGCTCATGCATCACATCTCATGCAGAGCTTTTTGGAGAAACATCAAATCACCCGGGGGACTCAGTCCCACTATAGTGCAGATTTGGCAATTTACAACTTCTGGCTCTTCCCCAAACTAAAAACACCTTTGCAAGAGAATAAATTTCAGACCATTGATGAGATTCAGGAAAATACAATAGGGCAGGTGATGGTTACTCCAACAAAGGATTTTGCAGAGTGTTGACAGTAGAAGAGACACTGGGAGAGCTGTGTGAGGTCCCAAGGTGGATATTTTGAATGAGGCTGAGGCATCATTTTCCTATGTACAATGTTTTTTTTTGTATCTTGTATCTTCTTCAATAAATGTCTCCATTTTTTATAATATATGGCTGGATATTTTCCAGACAGACCTTTTGTGTGTGGTGGTATACTATAATCTGTCCAGAAGGTATACAGGTGTGTAATATAAAAAAATTGAGACATTTATTGAAGGAGATACAAAATACAAGAAACATTGTATATAGGGCAATGATGCCTCAGTCCTCTTCAAATTAGGCATCTTGGGGCCTCACACAGTTCTCCCAATAGCCATCAGCTGCCCTTTCATATTCCCTTGAATTCATCAATGGTCTGAAATCTCTTCCCTTTCAAAGGTGATTTTACTTTTGGGGAAAGCCAGAAGTTGCAGGGTGCAAAATCTGGGCTGTAAAGGGGCTGAGTCATTTGGGTGATTTGACGTTTCACCAAAAAGCTCTGCATGAGACATGATGCATGGGTGGATGCATTATCATGATGAAGTTGCCAATCACCAGTTGCCCATAGCCATATCCCTCTAAATCATCCCAATAGTTTCTTTGGAGTAATGTTCAAGCTTAATGCAAAAGTTGATGGATGCAGATCCATTGTTCTACTTGCTCAGTCATTTTAGAATGCAAAGGCCACACAGTACACATGCTCACTCAACAGTGTCTACCACCCCTACTGACTAGTACAATGAAGTCATCATTTTTCACACATGCACATTCCAGTCCTCTGTTCTTGGCTGCCAGGTTATGTCAATGCCATGCAAACTGTTCTTACTATGTTAAAATTAACAACGTCTGGACTTTTTCTTGGTTTCAAGTAGACAACTCAAATTTGGCTCTTAACTGTGCTGTCCAGGACTCTCCAGGGAGAAAATGACGGCAAGCATGCTTGAACCAAAGACATGAGTAAGATTAATATGTACACTAATATCACAGCCAAGAAGATCCTCAGTCCAAATGCACATTGAAAGCTCCTGCCTGAAAGCTACTGGGACTGAGAGCAGTAAGGACGCTATAGCAGACTAATTGGCACAGTATTATTGATCTCTCCAGAAAATGGGGCCAACCACCTGCAATGGACAGGATGTTTGTGTCCCCCTCAAAATTCATATGTTAAAACCCTAATCTCCAATATGATGGTACAGTAGCCCCCTGTCATCTGCAGGGGACATGTTCTAATACCCCTACTCTATTCCTAAAGTGGCAGATATATAGTACTACATCTTATATATACTATCTTTTTCTTACACATACCTACCTCTAATAAAATTTAACTTAGACATTTAGCACAGCGAGAGACTAACAACTAATAACATAGAAAATTATTACAATATACTGTAATGAAAGTTATCTGAATGTGGTCTCTGTCTGATAACCTGCCTGATAACTGAGATGGCTAGTAAGCGACTAATAGGTGGTTAGCATGAGCACATTGTTTATTTCTGGAATTCTTATTTAATATTTTCAGACTGTGGACTGAAATCATAGCAAGTGAAAAGGCTGATAAGGGGGATGACTGTACTTGGAGATTGGGCCTTTGAGAGGCGATTAGGTCATGAAGATAGATTCCTCATGAGTAGAATCAGTGCCCTTAAAGGAAGACACATGAGTGCTTACTGCTGCTTTTTCCCCTTCTTTTTTCTTCTTCTTTTCTTCTTTTTTTTTCTCCTCCCTCCCTCCCTCCCTCCCTCCCTCCCTTCCTTCCTTCCTTTCTTCCTTCCTCTCCTTCTCTCCACTATATGAGAATACAACAAGAAGGCATCCCTCTGCAAACCAGGAATGTAACTGGCCAGTGCCTAGACTTTGGATTTTCCAGCCACCAGAACTGTGAAACTAAATTTCTGATTAAAGGCTTGAGATGGAGGCAATGGCTGTAGCTAAAGAACATAGGCACCAGAGGTCAGCAACTGTCTTGACATACAAGGACTAAGGAGTGTTAATTTGGGAAAAACCTGTATCTAAATTCCTGTTTAGGCTTCATAATTCACAACTGATTCACAAGTCAATATTTCTGCTCAGTAACCTGGTGAATCTTACTCATGGCAGATGCGTTCAAGAAAACACAACTTCCAGATGATCTAATGGGATGGAGTACCTTTTGCAGAGATCAATAAATACTAAATTCTCTCCTGTTAAAAAACCTTCAAAAAATGGTATGGTCTTCTAATATAAAGCCCAAATATGGATGAGTTGCATTAGAATAAAGGCCTAATAGCAAAACTATGAATTTTAATTCATCTTCAAAATGAAATTCATTCTTTTACTCTAAAGTAGCAAGACAGCCTTTATAAATGTTTCTTTTGATCTTTCATTTATCCACAATCAGTGTCAAGTAGAAATTTTATATAAGTTTTTATTTCTGAAGGAAAATAACATAGTATTTTTATGCAACTATAATACTGAATAGACTGCTTATTTAAAATTTATAATCCTGATCATAAATGTAACATCTTAGGACTCAGCATTTACGATTTTCAAAATAACTGGTTAAGCCAGGTACCAAGAGCCCCTAAGTTAATGCAGTCTTTTATGTATAAAATTATTATGTATAAAATTATTTTATACATACATATTTTGCAATATGTATATGTAAAGATGTATATATTCACTTCAGCTCTTTTCAGTTTTTAAGGAAATACCATTATAAATAAATAGATTTGATATATAGAGATATACACATATATAGGTAGATATAGTTGAGATATATATGCACATATACATGGATATACATATCATATAGTATGCACTATGTACATAGGTAAGAAACAAGATCTAAATATATACATATACTAGAAACATGTACTTTTATATATGCAATGAATAATATATATTCAAGAATAGGAAGGCCCTAAACCCTTAGTTTACTGAGAAGCCACTGTGGACCAAAGAAAATAAATGACCTACCCAAGGTTACAGTGAGAAAAACAAAAACCCATGTGTTCTGCTTTCAGTTCAGTGTTTTTCACACTTATTATTCTGATTTTACATCTTGAATTTCAGAAATGGAGAATAAACTATAGATGCTTCCTTTTCGCCCAGCATTCAGGTGACTTGTCTGCTGAGATTTGCCTTCTCTGAGATTTGGGTTCTTCTAAGGCTCTGTTTTGGAAGCACCAATTGCCATTCTAATGCAACCTACTGATCATGCAGACAGCCAGCCTCCTCTCATAAATCATGTAAAGTACCTGAAAATATGATTTATGATCTAAGTTGTGGGAAATGGGGTTCTTTAATATTTTTAACCCTTCAAAATATTGTTACATCCCAGAGTCTCCTTCCCTGACTCAAGGGAAGGTATGTGTCTGAATGTTTCCATCCCCAACAGCCACCACCTCCACCCCCACCTAACACGTGCTTTTACCCATTCACCTTCATCCACAAGGAATTTGCAGCCTCTTGAAGTCATAAATTGAGTGTGAATTCTTGATTCAAACTCTTACTCCACTGTGGCTATTACAGAATATGGTCCTGAGGCATTGCTTCACATGGTAATTAAAGAACTGCACTTAATAGCATCTTACTGTAGAATTAAAGGAGCAAGAGTATTACACTTGGTTGCAGAATGCGGTCCATGAAATATCCCAGAAAACCCAAGATGAAACTAATTTAAGCCATATGCCTTGTTGAAAAGGAACATGGAAAAAATGTCTGTAATACGCAGTAAATGAGGCCCATAACTCACTGGGGCCTCCAATGAGTTATGTGTTAAATCCATATTTTACAACATGGTCCTACAGGTTTTTAAATCACCCTGTCTATTAACCCTCTTCTTTGTGTGGAAGGATTTATAAGAAAAACAGGGCTCTGTGTGCATTAATATATTTGCATATGCAAATAGAAATCATATACCAATAGGATTTTTTTACCCCCTCCCTTATGGCTCAATATATTATTGCTTCACCAAACCAACAAATTAAAAACTATTTCCAATTTGTTCCACAAATACCTCGTGGCTAAATGTTATTAATGCATTTGTCGGAAAGGCACAAATTCAAACATTGCTCAGTTAGGGAAGAAGAATACATAGCGTGCTTGCTTGCAATCGGTTTCGACAATCTATATTTTCTTCACGGAGGTGAAAGTTTATGTCACCATAGAACCACAGTTATAATTTGGCTTTAACCATTCATCAACGCTGATATTTCAGAGCCTGAAATCATCACTTTCTGGAGCTACACAGTAAGCAAGCTGTTGACTATTTTCTTTTCAGCAGACCCCTTCGGAAAAAAAATTTGCTGCACATTATGGGTTTATCTTCCGTCTGGGACAGACGCTAATAAATCACATTTGCTTTCAGCTATCACAGATTATTAGGCTTTTGTAATCATAAAATAAGCCCAATAAACTATTGCTATTTTCAGAAGATTGAAAATCACTAGGTATTTTCCTCTTTGTGTAAGTCTGTGATTCCCTCATTTTTCAAGAGGGTGGTGTGTTACATTTCGACTCTGTCAGCGTATCGCTTGTACCACAATAAAGCTACCAACGAATTGTTGTCCGGGGGGTGGGAGAGGAAGAGAGCGCAGGACACGGGGAGTCCAAGAATCACGAGGCTGTAGTCCGTTTCTGACATCCTTGAGTTAAAAGCCTGAAGTTTACTTCACGGCATAAACCTCTGACATGGTTCTCTTTCACCTTTTCTCTTTCCATAGACAATAATTGCTGATAATCTTTCGTAGAACAATGAAATCATTTCAGTTTTAAGAGAGTACATGAAGGCCATCAAACAGAATGAAGCCCCTAAAGGAGATTTATGCGAATTCCTTTTCAACACAATTACTGCAATTAGATACACGTATACCTTTGTGTCCTTAATATCATAATTTTCACAGGGCAATGATCTAAAGGAGTTCCTTACTAGAAATAGATCTAAAACACGGGATTTTGATGACATTCTCAACTAAACTAATTGTGTGAGCTGGGAACAAGGTAATGAGGACAGATGTCAAGGTCAAAATAATTACTAATTTCTGAATCTGGGTTACTCTTTCCAAGGGCCTTGCATATACACTGCAACGTATAACTGCCACTAATGGAAAATTCAGCTTTGGTTTTCCGGTGTGAATATAACGGTTATATTTTCCCAGTTGTGTCCCAAAGTGAACTGTCAAAGGAACAAAACCAAATCGACTTTCTTGTTGACTCTTCATCATATCGAAAGATGCAGATGTGAACAACAAAAGAAACACTTGGCATGATCACTGGAAATGTGTGCATTCCAAACTGCAGCTCGTAAAAATCACATTTATCCCTCTGAGAGAAAACTGGCACAAAAGGGGACAAATTCAAGGAGGAATTGTAGGGTTGGGTTAGTTACATTTCTAATCGTCCTGAAATTATTAGGTAGCTATTGTCTTGAATCTGTTTTCCCTATCAGCCGCAGGCTGTCTGCACATCCTGTGTCATAATTGCTACGAAAGGATGTTATTCCACAAGATGTTCATTTCCAGGTTTTTGTGCCTAAGATGCTGGATGAGCACCATGTTTCAAAGCGATATTAGTATTCCAGAAACAGTGTTTCAAAACTCTATTCACTCATCTTGGCCACAATAAACCAACAAGGGTAGAGAGATGCTGATTAAAAGGCATGCTTTAATGGAACATTATTTCAAGCCAAAATTAATGGAAACTGCTCAACTAAACAGATTTAGGGACCTGGGGGTGGGGGACTGGCAAGTAATAATATAAAATAAGACAATAGTCTCTCTCTCATGCATAGACAGACACATAAAGAATTACATAATAATAACTCACATGAGGTCTGTCTAGCTATTGTTAAAATGATGAGAATGGTTTGTGCAATGTCGATGTAACCTGGCAGCCAAGGAGAGTGGACTGGAATATGCATGCATGAATAATGATGACTTTGCTGTACTAGTCAGTGGGGGTGGTAGACGCTGTTGAGTGAGCACGTGTACTGTGTGGCTTTCCCACTCAAAATAACTGCATGAGTGGAGCAAAAAATCTGCACCAAATTTTGTATTAAGCTTGAACATTCTTCTGTGGAAACTATTCAGATGATTCAGAAGGCCATAGCTATGGGCAACTGGTGATTGGTAGCTTTATCACGACAACTTGCCCACTCATGCATCACATCTCATGCAGAGCTCATGTAGGAAAAAACATTAAACCACCCAGGTGACTCACTCCCACTACAGCCCAGATTTGGCTCCCTGTAACTTCTGGCTTTTCCCAAAACTAAATTCACCTTTGATAGGAAAGAGATTTCAGAGCGTCAGTGAGATTCAGGAAAATACAATGGGGCAGCTGATGGCAACTGGGAGAACTGTGTGAGGTCCCAAGGTGCCTACTTGCAAGGGGACTGGGGTGTCACTGTCCAAGTACAATGTTTCTTGTATCTTGTATCTTCTTCAGTAAGTGCCTGTAGATTTCTTGTTATATGACTGGATGCCTTCTAGACAGACCTCATATTTACCACATAGTTTATGTTATAGAAAGCCTCATTTTTATTCTAATCCTTTTTAAAAATGGACTTATTGAACATAATTCTATTCACCACAATATTTCATTATTCCATAGGGAGTATGGATGGCAAGCTTTCTGAGTAGTAATTGTCCAACAGGTTCCTGAAACTAATTGGCTAACTCAGAAAGTCGTCTCCTGCTTTTATATTGAGAGAGGGGACTGACTGTCCCCTCTCTGCAGTATTGCATTGCCCATCTGCCTCTGCCTGTCCTGACTTCCTCCCCTGTGACACTGAGCCCTGTCCGGCCAGTCGTTGGTTTCCACAAAGAAATCCTTCCCTGGTGAAACAAAGCATTTAAAATCCTGATTTAAAAACAATTCTTAAACTCACCCTCCCTTTAAAAAAAAAAGAAAGAAAGAAAGAAAAGGAAATATTTCCCTCCTTGGCCCCATATACTGACAGCTTATCTCTCTCTGTTTTTCATCCAAATAAGCAGAGCTTGTAAATTCTGTCCAGGAGACATGGACTGAAAGAATTAATCAAAGTGTTGTTTATGAGCTGCTCAGAGCAGATTAAATGTTGTGTTGACAACACACTTTGCAAATTATCTAGCAGCATCAACAGACATGCAGCGATGAGCCAAGCCAATTGGATGCCTTTGGACACAAGAGGACCATGTATTTCCTAGTCTTCCTTCCAAAACCAAGTCCTTTTGAATGAGTTTTATCCAATATTATTTGCAATCTCATTACTGCAGATGAGTTTCTTTTAACATTTATTTTGGACTATGCCAGTTTTGTTTCTGCCATATACAAATCAAATCTCCTATAACCTGACCACCAATTCTCTCCCCAGCCTCCTTCGCCTACTCCCCTCCAAACACCCTGTATTCCAATCCACCACCAGAATCCAATTAGTTATTATATTTTTCTATTCTGACATTTTTATTTTTATTTTTTGTATAGTTTTCACTCCCTCCTGAGATTTCCTACCTATTAATGCATTTATATCATATTTTCTATAATTATTAGATTATATTTTATATTAATTCTTCAAACGCTTTTATGAGTTGCTTTATAGTTTGCTAATGTTTATATCCATGATCTTTGAAATTATTTCTAATATTTGTTTACTTGTTTTTTTATTACTTGAATCTGAGTTTTATTTTTCTGTTTCTTTTTATAGTGAGTGTTTTTATTATGTACTGGAAATTATGAATAATATTGTAGATTCTAGATTCTTTTCTTTTTCCCTGAATGGTATTTATTTTTTTATTTTAATCATGGGCTGGTCATCTAAATGGTATACGGTTGATTTTATGTGTTGTTATATGGATCTCTGCACCTAAAACATTTCTTTAGTTGTTGTTGTTGTTGTTGTTGCTGTTGTAGTTTTAATATTATAAACTCTACCTCCAAACTCCCAATTCTAAAGATCTTGTCAGGGCTTGGTTTGGGCTTGGTTAAGGTTGCTCCAGAGTAGATCTGGCTCCAATGTATGGACCTTACTCCTGAAGGAAAGTGATGCCTAAGGGGTCCTACTCTCTGATATCTCAACTAGATTCCTAAATTGTTAATGAGATTTTTTCTACTCTAGCTGGGTCAGAATTCCACTGTCTTTAGCATTCTTCAAACTTTTGTATCCCTGTCCTGCTATTAAACTCAGAGCAGCTGCTTTATGGTAAATCTAGGTAGTTTCATGCTCTCTGTGTGCACCCAAAGAGAAAGTTAGGAACTCATGGGTAACTCCTGTCCCAAAGAACTTCTTTATCTCCAGAACCCTGTCTCGAAGATTCCAGCTTCTTCAGGAGTCCCATACTTAAATCTTAGTTTTTTTCAGCTCAGCAGGAACCATTATTCTTCCCTTGGACTCTAGGTCCTTGTACCACAGTTGGGGATTTGTACAAGGCAGAGAACCAGAGAAATCATGGGGCTCCTCTTACAAATTCTCTTTTTGGGTGATCACTGTCTTGTGCTGTCTGCTGTATAAAGCCTCCAGCCCAATGCAATGATTCATGTGTTTTTCCAGTTTTATAGTTGTTTGCGGTCGATTATGATGTAATGGTCTAGGGCAGTACTCCATTATGTTATTAATACAGTTTTCTTTACAGTTTTTAAGTAAAGAAATTTCAGTGCAGATTATTCATGCTTTATGAGCAAGGCTAATTAGACTCCTTTACAACACAAATGGCTCTGGGCTTGGGAGTCAATGTAATGATTCTGCCTACTAGTACGATTTAGATTTGCCGAAAGAGAAAGCTTGTATCTAAACCCTCCTCTACTCACCAATTATGAAGTCTCCTGATATTTTTCCCCTGGCCCAAAATTTATATTACAGTAATTTCTTACGATGTTACAATAAATGTAGGGATATATCCTGCAAAAGACACCAGTTAAAATTCAGTTTAGCATGTATTTTTGAGGGATCCTAATGAGTGTTAGAGAAGTACAGTTGTATGAGCCTAAGATTCAGAGTTAAGATAGAGGATTGCTTCCCAAGGCTCAGTTTCCTCATCTGTAAAGTAAGCTAGAACTCTGGAAATTGCTAAGTTCTGTCTTTAGAAAATCTTTATTTCATTATAAGGCACTGATTAAAATATGCTTCTTATTTGGGAAGAAAAGGTAGAGGAAGGGGAAAAGGGCAGGTGAAGAATTTTCTATGGCTTTTATCCATTCTCACAAATTAACTTACCAGAATATTTATTAGTATAGCAAATCTGATTCTGAAGGAATAAAGTTCAAGTTGGTCCTATTGGTATATTAATAAAAGATTTTTGGCATCAAAAATACCAACAGGGCAATTGGTACTTTAATAGGTATTGCATTGAATCTGTAAATTGCTTTGGGTAGTATGGACATTTTGATGATGTTAATTCTTCCAATCCATGAACACGGTATATGTTTCCATTTGTTTGTGCCTTCCTTGATTTCTTTCTTCAGTGTTGTGTAGTTTTCTGCATACAGGTCTTTTACCTCCTTGGTTAGATTTATTCCCAGATATTTTATTTTTGTTTTTGCTATATCGAACGGGATTTTTTTCTTGATTTCTGCTGCTGCTGATTCATTGTTAGTATGCAAAAATGCCTTTGATTTCTGGATATTGACTGGATATTGACTGATTTCTGGATATTCTGGATATTGTAACCTGCTGTTTTGCCAAATCCATTTATTAGTTTGAGTAGTTTTTGGTAGAGTCTATAGGCTCTGGTCCACTGTTGGTGGGATTGCAGACTGGTACAACCATTATGGAAAACAGTATGAAATTTTCTCAGAAAACTAAAATTGGACCTGTCTTTTGACCCAGCAATTCCACTGCTAGGATTGTATCCTAAGAACCCTAAAACAACAATCCCAAAGAACATATGCACCCCAATGTTCATAGCAGCACAATTTACAATAGCCAAGAGTTGGAAGCAACCTAGGTGCCCGTCAGTAAATGAATGGATCAAAAAACTATGGTACATATACACAATGGAATTCTATGCCGCAGAAAGAAAGAAGGAGCTCCTACCTTTTGCAACAACATGGATGGAACTGGAAAGCATTATGCTGAGTGAAATAAGCCAGGTGTTGAAGGACAAATACCATATGATCTCACCTTTAACAGGAAGCTAAACAACAAAACAAACAAGCAAGCAAAATATAACCAAAGACACTGAAATAGAGAACAGGCTGACAGTGACCAGAGGGAAGAGGGGAGGGAATTTCAGGGGAAATAGGGGAGGGATTTAGAGGAACAAATATAAAGGACACATGGACAACAACTGAGAAGGGTGGAAATGGGAGGGGGGAGCACAGGGGGTGGGATGGGATGGGAGTAATAGACAGAAAACTGTACTTGAAAAATAATTAAATAAATGTAAAAAATAATAATAATTCAGAACCAAAAAATACCAACAGTGTTGGAAAGTGTCACACATGGAAAGAGAAATGTAATAAACTTAGGGGTTTTC
Source organism: Sturnira hondurensis (assembly GCF_014824575.4). Lineage (NCBI taxonomy): Eukaryota > Metazoa > Chordata > Mammalia > Chiroptera > Phyllostomidae > Sturnira > Sturnira hondurensis. Next base: position 6,297,249 of record NW_028073411.1, read on the forward strand.
AGAAGAGGCAATGAGGATAAATTACATTCACATAGCCCTGGTTTTCAATAGTTCACTCTGGCTAAATATTCATTTTCACCTTCACCAAATGAGCAACTGGGAGACGATATCAACATTATATAAGCTGCCATCAAATGCCAAGCACAATGCTAAGTGCTTTACATGGATTACTGCACATGGTTGGTACTACTTACAAACATCACACAGAAAAAATAAAAGCTTAAAGACTGTGGCGAACAGACTTCAAGGTGGCACTTGTGTCCCCTGCTCCTGGGCGTCCATGCCCTGTATTACTTTCTTCTTTTCTTTGTGAGATCTTTGACTGATATTTAACCAACACAATATGTCAAAGATGATGAACCACTCCTGTGATTACAATGTATTATACAAAACTTGATCTTGCTAACATATTCACCCTATTGGTAGCTTTGAAGAAGGACGTTGCCACGAATCTTACAGCCACAAGGAAATATTGCTAAAAATCTGAAGGAGCTCTGAGTTGGAGGCTTTGCCAGCTGAGCCTCTTATTAGAAACCAATCCTGACTTAGACTTTACTTGCAGCCTTGTTAGGCACTAAAGCAAGAACTCAGCTGAAATTTGCCTAGAGTCCTGATCTGGAAATAGTAAATGTATGCTGTTTTAAGCCCTAAGTTTATGGTAACCGGTCATGTACCAATAGGTAACTGACAGAAGAATTATATTAATTTGTTCAAGACCATGCAGCTAGGAAGTGGCAACAATAACCCAACCAGACCTAGTTTAATTCAAAGTGCTTGTTCTTCAATAATATTCTATATTAAATACCACCCTCCTGCTCTATTGTTCCCAATCCTCCATTGGTGAAAACTTCGTAATGTCAAAAATTTCCTAATGCAACCCAGAGTTTCAAATAACTTTGAACCTTGGCTGTAAAATCTGCTTATCCTTTATGTGAGATGGTGGCAAATCCCTCTATGTGAATAACAATAGCTGATACTCCCTGAGCTCACCATGAGTGAGGGACCATTCCCAGGGATTTATATGCATATCTCATTGACCCTTTGACTCTCTTGTGAGGGAGAAAGCATGATTATTCTGTTATAGAGAAAACAGCATGTTACAGAGGTTATCGAATTTGCCCAACATCATACAGTTTCTCCATAGCAACATACAGATTTGAACTCAGGTGCGTTTTATCCTAATACATGGGGTTTAAGGGGAGTAATCTCTGAGCTGTTGACAGACATTCCCATAAATCTTAAGAAATGAACGCATTGGAAGTGATGTAGGTTGCCATTGCTAGTCTTCAATGTGGTATGTGCGCAGTCCTCTAAAGTAGGTAGACATTGTCTACAGACCACAGTACTACACACTGGACTCAATGTTATATTAGTATTAATGATAATAATCAATTTCATCTATCTACTCTACAATTATTTACTTGTTTTCTAATGTGTTCCAGGATCACAAATACTGCTAAAGAGAAAGGAGAGACACAGTATAGGATTTCAAGGCACTTACTTTGTATTGAAAGAGAAAGGCAAGTAAATTGATTATAATTTTGGCTCAAATATTGAATCTCTCTATGTGCAGATTTGACTCTTGTATTTATTGGCAAGTGACCAAAATCATCCCTTCCCAAATATGTAACCTCAAAAAATTGAAAACCTATTAAGAGATGACATTCCTTGAAAGTGACGTATTAGTATTGCAAATGTAAAGGTATTCCTAAATTGGAAAAAATGATTAAACAGAACAATGTACCCTCTGGAAGGCATTGAGGAAATATCCAGAATTTTATAAACTTGCTTTGTTGTTTTTATTTTTGTTTTAGAAAGGACAGAATAAATTGTTCCCATTTTGGTAGATTACGTGTAACTGGATAGATCAACTCAGAGTTTCTAACTGTAATACATACATATTTGTCTGTACTGGACATTATTGTTCCTCCCTAGATCTTTTACCATCTTTCCGTACCATGTAGCAGCCCTGCTCTTAGGATGGGTTTGGAATGGCCTGCACATTCAGAATAATCCCACTCCCTTTGCCACAGTGGTGACCCAATGAGAAACTGTTGTTCAGCCAATAAACATGGATGCAAAGGAGATGCCCAGGAGCACGTGACAGCCAGCGATTCTACCACCCTGTAAGATGCGCACAACCAAAATGATGGTGGGTCTTTGGTGACATTGTTTCATACCTAGAATAAGTCTGCCATAGACTCTCCCTTCATGTAAACCAACAGTTCCCCTTTGTTTAAGCCAATACATATTGAATTTCCTTTTACAGATAACAAACTGAGTGGTTAGGTATTGTGAATCCTTAAAAAAAAAGATAATTACATGACCTGATAGAGGTATTATCTCATGCTTCGGTGGTAAAAATATTGCAATACATAAATGTATCAAATCAGCACTTTGTATACCTTAAACTAGCAATTTTCAACCTGTGTGCCACAAGAATTTTTAAAACATGCAATACCTGACTGTTTGTTTAGTCAGGGGCACTGACCTCTTTTTTCCTTAGATTGTCAGATAAAAAATGACAACAGCCAACACAATAGCCATTCAGTGTGAATGAATCAGAATTATACCTATTTTTTGTCAAATAGGCAAAAGAAAAATTTTTTAGTGTACTGCAGAATTTTAGTAACTAGTTTCCATGTACCATGAGACAAAAAAAAAGGTTGAAAATCACTGCCTTAAAGATATACTGTACAATTATATGTCAATTATAATTGACATAAGTTATATGTCAATTATATCCCAATAAATATGATAATGAGTTTTTTGGGTGTTTTCATCTGAATCAGTGCTTTATGATAGTGGGCATTTATAGTTAATGAGTAAAAATGTTGGCGTCTGACATGTGAGTCTTCTACACACCTCCGTTAATCAGTGCGGTAGTTAGGCTTCAAGGGAACACCAAACAATCCTCACTTGTTGGCACTCGAACCCTTGTACAGTTTCCTTCCACACTGCATCAGGACTGGCTATAACCAGTAGTAGAATGGATAGTGTGTGATTTCCAAGGCTAAGTCATGAAAGGCACACAAGCTTCCATCTTAGCCCTTTGGATCTCTCCCTCTGGGGGAAGATAGCCATCAGACCATGAAGTATGTAAACATCCTTGGCAGTGTCTCACATGCAGAGGAAGAGAGAAGAACTGGGACCTACCATCAGCGGCCCATGTCAACTTGTCATTATGTGAGTGAGCCAGTTTGGAAACCGATTCTGCTGTCCCAGTCCAGGCTTCAGATGAATGGGGCCCAGCATACTTCTGACTGCAGTCTTGTTAGGAACCTGAATGAGGACCACTGGCCAGCTACTCTTGAATTCTTGACCTACAGATGTGATTTAAAAAAAGGTAGTTCTTTTAATGTACTGAGTTTTGAAAAAGCTACACAAGAATAAATAACTAATATGATCATCAGGTATTTCATAGACGTGTAGTTTTTATAAAGAGAGAAATAAAACAACAAATGGCATCTTTCTGGTTACAAAGAACTTACATTATTTGGAAGATTTATAACACAAATGAAGAAAGTACATTCTCTTTCATATCGCTGACACTCAAAAATGCATCATTAATTAACTTAAAGATTAATATATAGTAGCCTATTAACAAAAGGTTAAATAGTGTAGTTTAAGAAATACCGTAACTGTGAATTAGCTGCTTGCCATTTCCTACAATAAAAAATTGTGTGATATTTATAAGAGTAGATGAACATAAAAATTAGTTTAAATAGTTTGACTAATTGATGATTTCTGGCTCAATGATAAGCAGTTTACATTTTAGGGTTATAGAAACTTTCCTAGAAATGGTTTGTGAGATGCCAAAAAGCAAGAGAACTGATACAGTGATCAATCAATAACCAATAACTTTATATAATTAATATTTGAAATGAAAGAAGGGTTGCTCAAGAATTATCAGGAATAGCTGAAAATCAGTAAACAAAAATATATGTTGTACCTTCAAGATAGAAGAAAGGAACAAACAGTATGAGCATAGTATTTGTGCCAAAGGTTTACATTAATGAAGAGTTTAAAACACTCTGTTTGCCTTATCTATACAGTAGCCACACACAGCATATGAACTAGCAACTGAGGATCCTTTTGGTACAAAACAAAAATTTGATAAATATGTTTGCTGAGTTCTACAAGATAATTACACTAATATATGAAAAATAAACTCCTATAATGTGGTCAGCAATTTGCTAGAGGACCAGGAACATCTAACTCCATGATTTCATTAAGCTATTAGATTCTCTTTGATTAAAATTAACAATGAGTGCTACACCAGCTGACAATGGAAGCCTTTCATCAGAGCAGCCAGTTAACACACTGCAATGTTGTCTCGCTTATCGCTGCTTCCATATGAAACTTGTAAGAATAGAGCTTCCTCAGCCCAACAGCTGGGAAACCCCACTTCTGAGATAAGAGAAGTTGTGTTCTTCATGACGAAAAGTACAACATTATGAAGGAATTTGCAGAAATAATAGGATCTACATGGAAATATGCTGAGGGCATTTAACAAATCCGTCCAGACACTGACTTATGTTTTAAGCTTCTCTTCAAAACTGGGCATTGCATTTACGGCTGTTATCTAACTTGAGTGTGGCTTTTCAGCTCTGGATAATCACATGCTGCTCTGCATTTTCTCTCTTTCCCTCTTTTGTTTTCCAACAACAGAAATGACATTTAGCAATCAAAGCTCAGAGAAGAATTGACTAGGGCCAGGCTTTCTAAATCTCATAATGTTGTTTTAAGATGTAAGGCTTCTTTTTTAACAGAAATAGAAATAATAACTGCTAGTTACCAGATGCAGCTACAAGCAATTTACTTATACTGACTCACTTCAGTCTCACAGGAACCCTGAGAGGGAATTTACTGTGATTACCCCCATTTTACAGGTAAGGAAACTAACCCATCAGGAAGTTGAATGATTCACCAAAGTCACATACCTCACGAGATTTGTCATCTGTCTCCAGACTTGTCCTTATCTAATTTGCTAGAATGCATTTCCTGCTCCCCACCTTTGTTTTTTTAATGTAATAGCAATCCAGGAATCAAAACTCTGGACAGAGCTGCCTGATGTTTGGGGGTTTGACAGAGTGATTTTTGTCTGTAGACTTTCTTTGCAAAATGGTTTCAATGTTAGCAACCCACAAGTTTGAGGAAATATAGACAATCTTGAAAGTGGCTGTACAAATCCAATACTTTTGTATGCAAAATTATATTTTAAATGAACTAAGAGAACTACTGTTTAAATTACTTTTCAAAGTACACTTTAGAAATTCAAATTCCCATAACTTGGGTTTGGTTGAAGTATGTCACCTTGTAAATGATTTTTTTACCCTTCTTGGATAATAGGTAAAGAAAAAGAGCAAAGAAAAAGTGATAGACAGAATGCCAAATTGTAAGAAGAAATTAATTTTAAGTTTATTATTTAATCATATGACCCTTGAATAAATAATAATCTACTCGATTATAACAAACTCCTGCTTATAAAGAACTCTGTGGTTTACAAAAATGTTTTCAAATCTATTTGTTATTTGATGCTTAAAATTATCTTGTGATGAAAAAACTCCAAGTATAATTATAACCACAATGCAATGCATATGGGTAAGTGCTTGCCTATCAACTCTTGAAAGACAGAAATAGGCTTTTCTCTGTTCACTTTTGTATTCCAGCTATTGACATAACACCTTAAATATAGTAGGCACTCAATAAGTAGCTCCTAAACAAGTGAATCAATGAATTAATGTGTTAATGTGTGAATGAGAGGTCCAGATTTTGATTTCTAGCCAGACTGCTGGGCAATGAAGTTCAGCTCTGTCACTTAAACATTTTGTAACTTGGGGCAAAAGTTTTTTTAATATCTCTGAGTCTCAGTTTCCTCAAAATGAAAAGATTCAGGTGCAATGAGCTAATACATGTGAAGTACACAGAATAGATTCCAACACATAGTAAGTGCAAATATATATTTGGTGAATGAATGAATGAATGACTCAATGATTAAGTAATATAAGCCATCAAAATAAGTCTGTGACTTCAAGTGCAAACTCTTTCTATTACCACATCACCCAACAAAATTTTAAGGCCTGTGAAATCCACCTGCAGCTGGATTAAACCATGTAGTTAATGGGCTGACCCAGATGATAGACCAAGTCTTAGATAGATCCTGGCCTAATCTCATCAAGGGCCTCATCCCATGGTTCAAAGTAACTTCGATAATTTCTTTAAGCCTCCTCTGAAACTAGCTTTCCATTTCTGGAGCCAGATAAGCTGACTCCTGAAGAATGAAATTAAATTTACATGTCTTAGTTTTATGGTCTTATATTATGTTCCTATTAAAACCGCAAGCTCCTTGAAAGTAAGGATAGCTTCAAACTTGTTCCCAAGAGCTTAGTATGGTGTCTGGAAGTTTGTGGGTTCTCTATAAATCTTTGTTAAAGGAACAGACATTCCACGGAGCAGCTTCAGGTTCTCTAAAATATTTTCTTAAGGTACTTATTTTGAAAAATTTAAGTATTTCAATGCCATAATAAAAATAGCATACATGTTTAAATGCATTATATCCCAAAATTTCACTTACTGAATCCCACAGAAACAATGAATCTTAGTCAGATGAGCTCATCTAGGTGCTAAGTTGAATAAAGCACTGCCTGCCATTTTCTACATGCACTTAATTCTTTTAATTCAACAAAAATGGAAGTAAAATCCAAATATTGATTAAGCACCTACTTGTGCCAGGAACCAAACAAAATGTACTAAGTTTTCTACCTTCATGGAGATTACACTCTAATAGATAGACAGACCATAAGCAGCAAACTATGCAATCTATCATACGGAAATGAAGTACTATGGACTAGAGTTGAGCTGGGCAAGCTTAGGGTTGCAATTTCAATTAAAGTGATCAGGGTAGGCCTCACTAGAAAAATTATATGAGAGCAGACGTGAAGCAAATGAGGGAGTTAGCCTGATGGACATCTAGGGTAATCTAATTGAATGCCCTCGTGGAAAAAAATAAACATTAACTCATGCCTCATACCATAAACAAAAATACATTTTGAATGGAGTAAAGATCTCTCTATATAAAATACAAAATAAGTAATGCTCTTAAAATTAATATATGAGGATAACTTCATGACATTGAATTAGAAAAAATAGGGCATTTGTTCTAATCAAAAAGGACACATTAACCAATTTGACTATATTTTGTTCATCAAAGTCATCATTAAGGCAATAAAAATATCTTTTATCATTCTATAACTGACATAAAACTAATATACAGAATATATAAAGAACTCCACTTCCGGGATTCTAACCTAAATATTCTGAAACACCTATTCAAAAGATCCTATGATCCTATGCACCCCAATGTTCATAGTAGCACAATTTACAATAGCCAAGTGCTGGAAGCAACCTAGGTGCCCATAAGTAAATGAGTGGATCAAAAAACTGTGGTACATTTATACAATGGAATACTACACCGCAGAAAGAAAGAAGGAGCTCCTACCCTTTGTGACAGTATGGATGGATTTGGAGAACATTATGCTAAGTGAAACAAGCCAGGTGGTGAAAAACAAACACTATATGATCTCACCTATTAGTGGAACCTAATCAACAAAACAAACAATCAAGCAAAATAGAACCAGAGACATTGAAATAAAGAACAAACTGACAATAACCAGAGGGGGAGGTTAACAGGGTGGGAGGAGAGGGAAGGCTCATCAAGGAACATGTACAAAGGACACATGGACAAAGACAAAGTGGGGTAGGACTGAGGGTGGGAGATGAGAATGAGTGGGGCTGGGGGCAGTAGTTGGGGGAAAATGGAGACAACTGTACTTGAACAACAATTTGAAAAAAAAGAACTTTCATAAAACAATCAGAAATGACAGTAATTTAAAGGGAAAAATTGGATGAGAGACCTAAACAGGTACTAACAGAAGAGATTATCTAAATAGCCAATAGCCATATGAAAAGGTGTTCATCCTCATTAGCCATAATAAAAACATATATTGAAAACACATGGATTATGGATGCAGAATCAAAGAAGAATAAAAAATTTAAAAAGCTAAAAATACCAAGTGTTTTCAAGGATGTGGGACACGTGGAACTCTCATGAACAGATGGTTAGAATGTAAATTGACAGGTTTGACACAGAAAGTAGTGTGACATGATGTATTGAAGTCCCTGTGATTTCACAGGGACTTCAATACATCATGGGATATGTAGGGAAATCCATTTTCAGGGAAATCCATTTCCATGGAAATTCATGGGAAATCCATTTCCAGCTACATATCCCTCTGAACTGTGTACACACAAAAATTAAGAGACATGTACCAGAATGTCCATGACAGCATCATTTGGCATAATTCAAATCTAAAAGCAAAACCAGTGCTCATCCATGGTGAAATGGAAAATGAACAGCAGTACATGAAGGCAATGTACAGCAATAAAAATGAATAAACTAGTATTACACATGATGCTTAGGTAAACTCTCACAGATGTAATATGAGTAAAAGAGGTCAGATGTAAAATACATAGGCACAAAGACTGCACAATTGCTTTTACAATGTTCAAAAAAGACAAAACTCAACTAAACTTCTTAGGGATGCATAACTGGTGTGTTAAATATATGGTAAAGATACCAATATCCAAAATTCAAGAGAGTGATTACTGGTTAGAAGAGATCGGAGTAGTAACTGGAAAGAAGCACATAAGGGCTTTTGAAATGCTGGCAATACCCAATTTCTTGATCTTGATAGTTTTCATGAGAGTTTCTTCATAATAATTTTTTGTAATCAATGTACATTTAGGTAATTTTTGTATGTGTTTTTTTATAATAAATAATTCTGAAGTCATTATAAAGATATTAAAAACTTCAACAGCTTTTGATTGTGTGGTGCATAGGCTCACACTCAATCCACTGAGCTACACCAGCCAGGGCTAACAGCTTTTGAAATTTGGAGAGTAATGTCATATATGGAAAATCTCTGTACCTTCCTCTCAATTTTATTGTAAATCTAAATCTGCTTTAGAGAATGAAGTCAATCAAAAGAGAGAGAAAGTAATAAGAAAAAATTTAGAGGGGAAGAATTAGAAATTACAATTATAGACCATACTTTTGAGGAATTCTTTTTCAAAGAAGAGTAAATAAATGAAATAGTAGTGCTTGAGGCAAGTGATCTCAAGAGGAGAATTGGTGGGAGAAATTGATCCCATGCATAGAAAGCAAATGAGAAAAAACAGTGGAGAATTTCTGAAGCAAGGTCTTTGAATAGACCCAAAGGGATAGATAGAGGCAGCAGTAGAAAGGCTGCAGTAGGGCAGCAGTAGAAAGGCTGGCATTAGATAAGAGCATGGTTCCTTCACCTATGAAAATAGGCAGGTAGTACTGAAAACATGTTGGAAGGTGAGTTCATATGTTGGTGATGCCTTACAAACACTTTCTTTTATTAGCTTCTATTTTCTCATTTGCATAGGAAACCTGATTACTGGAGAAAATGAAGATGACAAAACTGTCTTAAGGATTCAGAAAAGAAAAGAAGGTATCAAATAGTCCTCTAGCAAAGTAGAAGAGTGAGTGGACAAAGGAAGTGCTGTGCAAAGAGCAGAGAGCAATGAGTCCCCTGGGATGTAGTGGAAATGAATATAAAGTGAGAAGAGTCAGCACACTGTGTATTTTTCTCCAGTCCTGTTCAATTTCAGGAGTGTAGAATTTCAGTACATATGTACATACCCATGAAACCACACACATGTACACACTGAAATATATTCACTTATATGAATATGTACTAACAGGTGTGAGTGTTTCTGTCTCATCTTATTAAAATGTAGAATTCAAGAGTGAGTGATTTATTTATTTATTTATTTATTTATTCATTCCCAGCATCCAAAATTGTGCTGGTCATATAGTTCAGTCTCAAGAAATATTTGTTGAATAAATGAGTGAGGGCAGTTTTTAAATATTATTAATGCTTTGGTTTTAAAAGGAAAATTTCTACTACACTTCTTTCAAACATCTGATTCATTTCACTCATCAGGTATTTTGAGACTATAAAGACAATGAACTTAAGGACCAAAGAAATGAGCTTGGCAACTGCTTCTGTTTCAATCACACTATTTTCAATTCTGTGCAATGAAAACAGAATATTCAAGTAAATTAGATAATGAGATTGATCTGATTTCAGCTGTCATCCATAAATACTGATTTGAAATTTTGTGTTCAGAAATAAGCACCTCATTTAGCTAATGTGAAGGACTCTATAATAACTAAGCATTAATTATTTAACTTATAAAATAACATTGCACTGACAAAATGTATTTTTTATATTTTAGGATTCTGTGTAACAGTTTGCTTCCGTTCATGTAAGATTTAAATCCAGTACCATGAAAAATAACTAGAAAGACAGACTCATCAAATATGAGAGTGACAAGAAACTAGGGGAAGATAACAGATTCATTGATGATAAAACCGAAATGGAAAATATTTTGACAGACAGAAGCATTGTATTAAATCTAGTGTGTTAAAACTTAACAGGGATCTAGTAGCTATTTTGGAATCTCCCACCAAACCACTACACAAGTAGAGTACAGGGACAATTTGACTTTGCAAAACACAGATGAAAATAATCGGTTCAGTTGGCAAAAGCCTCAATGAGTACCTATGATGAAGTAGAACAGATCCCAAAAGAGATAAGGTGAATTTAAGCTGCATTAATAAATACATATCTTGAACAAGTGAGAAGGCAATATTTTCTCTATGCTACTCATAACACATTTAGTGTACTCATCCAATTCTAAGTACCGCAACCTAAATCAAATTAGAACATTTTCAGAGGACACTGCATAAGATGGTGAATAAAATACAATATCTTAAATAATTTTTTAAAAAGTTATTTACCCAAGGGAAGAGAAAATAACTCCTTAAAAACATTGATGCTATAGAGTCAAGCCCAAGTTGGCCACCAAGTACAAACCCTGTGGACCCAGGAGAAAGCAACGTGGCTATGGTCGCTGAGTCAAGGAGTTTTTGAAGGTGAACTAATGGTGATGTCCCCATCTGATGTAAAGTGTTATATAGCTGAAAACGTTGGACATTTGATTGGCTGAACCACAAGCTGCTGCTATACCATTCAAAATTGAAAGTAAGTGCAATGCTTTGCTTGCTGGCACTTTTTTTTCTCCATGGCCCATTATTCCTTGACCTTTTCCACCTCAATCTTGACTATTTTAAAGATAAAGATGATTAAGGGTAGATCCAAGATTTCACTGTTTCCAAGAGAGGCTGAAAGCCATACTCACCAATTTAGTATGTAGTAGAACTTTGGGGAGGAAGGGGCAGAAACTTTTACAGCTTTTGGGGGATAAGTGCACCCAGTTCATTCTCCAACTCAATCTGGTGATGTGGAGAGGGTACCTGGATTCAGCTGATGGAGTCTGGGTTGGATTACGACTAGGAAAAGAAAGAAACATGACCTTGTGGATGGAGGCTTTGGCCAATTCAATGTACTGTTCCTGTTGCTGCTACATCTGAATGTATAAGAGAAAGGGTTGTATTACATGCTGATACTTCCTCATCCCATAAGTGCCAGAGGTGTCTTCTGATTGAGAAGAACCACATGCAGAGAAGTACTAATAACTTTGGGGATCACAATCCTAATGACCCCTTTTAAGATAAGAGTCTCTGTGACTGAAGATTTTGTCAACTGAAGGCTCAGGATAAAGGTGATAGCCTCAACTCAGAGTATACTTTTGGGTGTTGGATGATGTTTTGTGTTTCAGAGCCACTCCTAGAACTTCTCTCATTAGGAAATCTTAGGAAAACACCCCAGTACAGCTCTCCCAAAATATTGCCAGGCAACTAGGAACACAGTTTCATCACCATTTCTCTTAACCTTACTAAGAAGTCTAGCAGAAACAGGTAGGGATTCTCAGTCCCTGCGCCTCCCACGCCAAACACCTACCAGCAGCTCCAGCTGTCTCCCCATCTCCATTGCCATAGCTCTTGCATGGCCAGTGATGGAGGCAAACGGGACAGACAGGAGTGACTGTTCCCAGGCAGTCCCTCCAGGAAGAAGAACTAGACTCAATTATTTAAACTTGAGTGGGAACCGTAGACCTACTAGTCATCTGGGGGCCATATTGGAGACACTGTCAATCCATGTCCCCCAGTTGATGTAAATCCCAGTTGGTGGGGAGCAGGGACAATTATAAACATTTTATTACAGGAGCACCCTGTATGCCCCCCATTCTGTATTTTTTACCTAGCAGCTGGGCATTAACTTGCCTCCCTGACAATAATATGGTAATTTGCACCATAGCAAGATTAGCATATAGGGATAGAAGACTCCAGAGGAGTTCCTGTGAGTATATATAGAGCAGCAGCAGCACTGAGAGAAATAGATGCAGGCATAGAGAGGAGATACTTTTTGGTAACTGGACCAAGTTTGGATAGAATACCTTTGTATAAAAAGAATGTAACTTCATTTTGTGGTTGTATTGTAGGATTAAGAAAGTAATATATTACATAAGGTGGAACAGTGAGAGTGATGAGTAAATTTGCTGATAGTGGGTATTCTGTAATTGGAGGCATTCAAGTATGGAATATATGGTTATTTAGTAAAAGCATTTTAGGAGAATTCAAATGTTGATGGCAAGGATGGACTAGATTCTGCGATCTTACCTTTCTCTCACTTTTGATCTAGGGAAAAATAAAAATAAGTCCAGCATGCAAATGCATACAAAAAAATTTAGATTCCAAATGTTCAAAACTCCTGAATAAGTCATCAATAAGTTGTCTGGATAAGTATAAATAAGTTGTCTGAATAATACCGCCCTTCTGATTCACCTGAAATTCTTTGAGTAAAAAGACATCTCAGAAATCAACCAGCTCCTTGCGTGTATTTCACAGGCAAAGAAAATTATAGCAATTAAATGGTTTTCTCAAATTTTTACAAGATTTATGACATAAAATGAGAAATTGAGTATTATGACTCTGGACCAGCCTTTCTCACCCGGAGTTCCTTATGTAAACCACAGAATTCAGAAAAAATTATTCAAATGACTATTTTCTGAATTCTCCCAAAGTTGTTATACAACATCAGGAGATGGGTACTGACATTGACATGCACGAGAGAGAAGGCAGGTTCCTACATGTGTGGATACCCAGAACACTGAATATTATTCTCTCCATGGCTGACTTTGGCAGTAGGCTGCATCTCCCATCATATCCAAATCAGTCATTTTATCAGTAGAAAGGGTTGTTTTCGTCTCTGCATCATCAGTGGTCCACATAACACATGGGCCACAGAGAGAATACACAGCCCACCTGTAGTTTTTGGGTTCTTTGGTAGAAACTGAATGAAGCTCATCTAGAGAATTTGCTGAAAACTAAGTTGGGACTCTGGCCCCTCGCTGCAAGCTAGGAGTAACCTTACATCACCAGGGTCACACCATCTCAGAAAAACACCATTTTTACCCTTGATAAATTGTTCACTGAGCAAAATGCCCAGTTGAACCTCTCTGGGGTTCAGTGCTGATTAATTCCTTATTCTTTAAAGAGAAGCCCTCTCCCTGAGCACTTCAGAGGGAAGTGGGGAGGCTGGGGGTAATGCCCGATCTGGGTTGTTCTGTTCTCTTTGTCTCTAATGAAAACAGGCCACTAGGGTGTGTAAATCATTACTTTCTTAACATTAAACATTTGATTTAAAGCATATTCCTTTTGAGGGAGGGCATAATTTTGGAATTATTTTAAGTTTCTAAGTGGTTAGAAACTGGGTTTAGCCAGATTTCTAGCTGTAAGCAAAAGTCAGCCTCTGATAAGAAGCTGTTGTACTTTATTGATGTAAAGGAGGTGAGTGCCCTCTTGGGAGTTTCTTCCTTCGTTCAAGAGCATCCTCATTGTCATTTGCAAACTACTGTGTGCAAATCTGAACGTTTTTCAGATTCATCAGCCCCACACAACTGAGTTCTCATCAGAGAAGGCTTCCAAGGGCCTGGGTGAAGTTTTGATGCGGTCCTGGTTGTAACATGGGTTTTGTGAGGCAGGAGAGCTTCTCTCCATTACCTCTTCATAGGCAATATTGAATTAGAAAATAAAGCACAGAACCAAAATAGATAGACTTTCCAACAGAGAAACATGCAGCCACATTACAAAGTCAATTTCGTATATGGGATCCTGTGCTGAATCATTTAGCTATTTAGGAATGCGTTTCACAGCTAACTCATCCTGGCAGGCCCAACGGGACGCAGGTTCTCTTAAAATAAAGATGGAGTCATCAAACAGGCATCACTGCGACAATTATCAGCTGGGCTGGAAGGAACTTTTGCTTGGCTTTTCAAAGCAACAAGAGCAAAAAGAAAGGCTCCACAAGTCACCAGCTCAATCTACATATGGGAACGAACTTTTGCAAACATCAATCTGAATAAATATACTGCCTTCTTCTTCTGTTTTGCTCAGTACACTCATCAAATGAGGGCTCCGCATAACTGAATTCCCCAGGTAACTTGCAACTTAGTACTTAAAAATGAAAATGAAGAAAAAGGAAGGAGGCAATGGGGTTGAAACATCCCTAGATATAGGGTCCAGCACAAATAACATCCTTTTTTATTACAAAAACTTTTATTACAAAATCATAAGCATGTAATTCTGTAACATAACCATATCATACTCAAGCACACCCTATGACAATTTAGGTGAAATGTTCAAATTAAAACTATAAATTATTACACCCATATCATTACCTTACCAACCATACTCAAGCAGGCCTTACTTCCACCGGACCCTGTATATTAATTACATAGACCTCAGTTTTCTTCAATAGAGGCTGGGTTATAATTTCATTTTAGAAGGTTTTTAGTTGACTTGACATTACCCATTTGGGAAACTCTTGTAATCGTTCCAGTTTAAATCTGGGTTAAATCTGGACCAGGTGGCTGAGGTAACAGGGAGGAGGGAGCCAATTCAAGATATAGTCTGGAGGTAGATTGACAGAACTTAGAGAGTATGGAATATAGTTTTTGGGCTGAAGATAAAGGCAAAGATGATTCACTATTTCTGACACAAGTAACTGGGAAGATAAGGTGCTATGCATGGTGACATCAGATGCAGAAGGCGAAACAGCCTGTAAAGGAAAATATCAATAAGATCAATAACCTGGAACCTAACAGAACTCAGAAATAAAGGAAAAGACCCCAGAGCCAGGGAAATGTCTGCAAAACTCAGACTTGAGCTATATACCACGTTGGCAAGGCCCTCGCTCAGAGCACATTGACCCTTGATTGATGCTCAGCTGTAAAGTATGAGATTCTCTGGTTGCATGGTTTTAGCTGCAAGTTGGGAAGAGCGCATGAAAGGGGACAAGTCTGCATGAGAACCACATTCAGTGAACTGCTGAGTGAGGATTAAGTGAGCTAGTACCTGTAAGGCTTGTGGTTCGACATTTCTTTTAATTCTCAAAACAATCCTGTGTGGTAAGAGGATTATCAGCATTGGACAGGTGAGCCAATGGATACTCTGAGAGTTCATGCCATTTGCCCAAACTCACACACCGTAAGTGGCTAAATTGCAGTTTTGGTGAATATGCGCCTAAGTTCAAAGACTGGCTATTTTTTCCTCTGAAGCTTGACATTGAAGCCAATGAATGGGATGTAGGATGATATAATCCATAGCTCAGTTAAAAACAAAAATTCTTCTGAACAATTAGAGCCCTACACTTAAAATACTTGAATTCATGAAGCAATGAGCTACATCTCCCAAATCATTCAAGGACAAGTATCCTTTTACATCCATTATATTCTCAAATGGTATTCATCTGAGAGGGGGAAAGAAAAGATGGCTAAATTACTTTCAACAACAAAATTCTGTGAACTTAGAATCCCAGTTCAAATATAATTGGGGATAGATAAGTGCTTCAGATGTTGTAAATTGATATTACACTGTTGGTATTTTTGTTGTTTGAGTCAATGTGGGCACATCAACAAACACCATTCTACAACAGGATGAATGATCTAATAGTTAAGAATTATAATCAGATGACACTGCACTGCATTGCCCACCCTCTCCTGCTTTATTCTCTCTCTCTGATTCTTTCTAGATTGAAATTCATGTCATTAGAGTCATTTCCTTTAATGACTAACAAAATTAGGCATTTTCTCCAGAAGGCCACTATTGACATGAACATGTACGCCAGTGATGAGGATTGTGAGAGCTCAAAGGCCTTCTCTCAGTCTTTCGAATACCACAGTCATTTAGATGAGAGAGTTTAATAGACAAGCTAGTGGCCTCTTTGGGAGGTAGAGACACATGGGCAAATTACCCTTGATTGGAAATGATGAGAAAGTGTGGCAGAAAGCCTTTTGCATTACTAACTCATATTTTTTCTCTGTTTTTCCCATGTCCTTCGTGCCCATTCAAGCAGGCACCAGCCTCAAACCAAGAAGGATTGGTGAAAAGATGCTTTGCTTTTATAGTCAAAAACTTAAGCTCATTAAGAGTAGCAAGGCTTGAAGTAAGAGCGTATACCCAACAACTAGAAGAGATTTACCTGGGAAAGAACTGGGAGAGACTTGGCAGGAAAAAAACCAAGTTGCATTGCTCTGCATGCTGAGGAAACCTATCTGCTGCTTCCAGGTAATACCAGATGCTGTGCCAAAAATTTAGTGAGTGACCAAAGAGTGTGCCAGAAAGGCTAGATGCTAGGGTCCAGTGCTAATAACCTTACAAAAGATTCCTTAAATGCACTGTGGACTATGGAGGACAAAACCAGTGCATTTGTACATTGTAGTAACCCCAGGACCTTGACACAACCTCCAGGAGGTGGTAAAGGGAAGCCCCACAAATATGTAGTTCAATTTTCCATAGGTCAAAAATACAGGAGCTCAACTTGGAAGTTTAGCTGGCCTAAAATCAAAAGACATGAAAAAAAAATGTGTTCCTTTGAACGAGAATGGAGATGAAGATGTAAAACACATATCCAATGCAGAATCTAAATCCTTAAAGGAGAGGCGGAGGGAGGAACTGAATGGAGGGTCAAAGTGGAACAAAACACTCTGGTAAGCAAATCCAAGGAGAACCAAGAGTCCCTCAAAAGATATCAGGTAGGTGTGACAAACTCTAGATAATGAATAACCTTGGAGTTAGAGGGAGCTGATGCTGCCTTAAAGGGTACATGCCCTCCAAAGAAGAGGGCATCTTACATCTCCTACATCAACTTCGCATGTGTCCTGAACAGCATCTTTTCCTATGAGATTCAAAGTCTTACATGTTTTCATGGCAAAGTTTAATTTTACCATCTCCCAAAAGGCCAAGCAGAGCCTAATTTAGTGTGACACTTTCATGTCCAAACTGCTTTCACTCCTTAGAGTGAGCTGAATCTGAACATCAAAATGAAATTTTTAACAGATTATTTTTTTCCCTAAGCCCTCAAACTTTTGCTAGAAAATCCATGACACTATGAAAGATACCTATTCTGCCTTAGTAGGATACTGCAGTTCCCACTGTGGGTAGAAGAATTTCACTGCTAAAATAAACTCCAATAATTAATCTCCTCTATGAACAAATGAAATCTCAGGTTTTCTTTTTGTATTTGTGGAACCTGGCTGAATTTGTTTTCTTCCCCTAATCCTGTTTTGGTAGATAGTCTCCAAAGGCCACTATCGTCAACTTCCTTCCTCCCTGTATATGAAGCTGTGTGTGTGGGCGGGGGGGTGGGGGGGTGGTGTGCAGGCAGTGTATTTCAATCATTCTCTTTGAATCTGGGCTGGATTTGTAATTAACAGAATGTTCAGATGTGACGTTGTGCTTGTTTCAGACCTTACTTTGAAGAGCCCCGGAGCTTCCGCCTCCATGTTCTCCAGGGAAGCCAGTTTCCATGCTATAAAGGAGCTAACTAGACTATTAAATAATGAGGCACAAAGTAGAGAGAGAGACAGAGAGAGGGGAGGGAAGGAAAAGAGGCAGGAAGAGAAAAAGAGACCACATGGGGGTGCCCGACCTGAGCATAAATTAATCTCTTTTCCTCCAGTCAGTATAGATCTAGCTGAATGCAGCCAAATGTGTGCCCTAAGTGATGCCATTCAAATAAAAGAATTCTGCCAGGTAAACCTCACCTGAATTCTTGGCTGAAAAACAATAAACTGTTGTTACTTTTAAACTGTTAATTTAGTGGTTATTTGATTTGTAGCAATACAGAACCAAAAGACAAATCTAGACCTCATGATGTATTATTTCAACCATTGTTTTGCTACCACTTCAACTCCCATGAAAGACCTCAACTCAGTACAAACTTAAACATTTATCTCCTACACACTATCTTCTGGAGAAGGGCCATTGCAAATGTATGTTCTCTGTCCTCAGCTGGACTTCAACGCTCACCAACAGTTCTTCCTTATGGCCCTGGATCGCTCTTTTATTCCTCACAGTGGCCATTGCAGATATTCACTACGCTTCCTCAGGCATCCTAGGCCTTTCTCGCCTCCATCAAACATAGGAAGACTTCCCTCAACCTCACCAAATTTATTTTCGAAAGGGGGTTTTCTAGATCACTGGCCTTGCGTGTTCAGAATTGACTGATTGGCTGGTATGGTAGGAACGACTGGATGCGTTCACCCCAATACCTTTCTCTCTTAGAGATCCACTGTTCACAGGAAATTGCATGCTCTCTTCTGCACAGGTGTTCTTGGCCTTGCAGTAAGGGGCCCATTCTGTGTTGGCAGTCATGAAGATGTCCAGATGGCCAGGCTCTATATGTCTGTCTAATTCAGGACTAGGGTACTGCCAAGTCTGTATGCCCATAGCTTATAACTACATTCTCCAGTCCGTCTACCATGTACAAAGCTTTCACATTGGGTTCTGAACTCATGGAACATGGCAGGAGAAAGTTACATATTGATTCCATAAAACTCTAATGTTTTCTGTATATTTAATTATAAGCACCGCCATCCTTTCTAAACTCCAGAGAACAAGTAATGTCTTTCTTCTTTGGAGCTAATTCCTCTACCTTTTATCTGCAATGGCAACTCCTACCATTCCCCAGACATACTGGGGGCCCTATTTCAAGATCAAGGGCAGCTTATCCTCTGTCTCCATTTTCAAACTCTTCCTCGGTGCTAACCAGCTTCCCAATGAGTTTCTCCTGTAGCCAGAATTTCCTTCTCTGCACCCTATGTCCAGATTCTATTACGGCCTTATTATTGTGCTTCTTTTCACAGCTTGTTTCCGGAAGACTCATCTATAATTATAATCTCCAATGCATCATATGCCTAGACTTCTCAATACACCATAGTTTGGCCTCCATGGCCACAGCTCCCCTGAAATGTTTTTGGGGCAAACACTCAGGCCCTCTATTGCTTATCTGCCGTGACCTCTCCATGGTGCACAACCACAGTGGCCACTCCCTCCTTTCCTGGCTTCTGTGGCACCACTGCCCATCTTCATCTTCCCAAACTGTTGACCCTTCATTCAATACCCCTGCCACAGGCGCTGTTTTCTATGCCTGACGATTAAACAGTTACTCTCCAGCCTCTCGTCACTCTGCAGATTCTGGCAGGCCCACGACACTGAACATCGTGATTTATAACTGTCATTAACAATCACTGTTCAAGTCTCTACTGTTATCCTCCCAGACTTCTTTCTTAAGTCCCACCACTTAGTTCATTTATTTTTTATTACCTCGTAACTCCTCTTAGAAGTTCTTTAGCACCACAAACTCAACGTTACTTTAGAAACCATTATTTCTCCAAGCCTGTTCATCTCTTCACTTTCCATTTGCAGCTAACAGCATCAGAATCCAACAGGTCACCCAGACTGAAAATGTCAGAATTATCTTAGACTGATCCTTGTTCTTGTCCCTTCACATGCAATCAGTCACTGAATTATGCTAGGTCTTCCTTTCGAATTTTCCTCAGACATAACCCCTCAGTTCTCTGATTCCATTGCCTTAATTGAAGTTTCTACCAGTGTCCTATAAATGGCTGCTTAGCCTCTAGAGGCACATTTATCCTATAGACTAGATGCTATACTGTTATCACTATTTTTAAAAATTCAAATCAGATCATTCCTCCTCTACCTAAAGCTCCTCAACTAATTTCTGTCAGCTCCAGGACAAATCTAATCACTGTCACTTTGCAGGTAAGACCCATCATCATCTTACTCCTCTCTACTGCACCCCTATACAAACTCAGTGCCAACTCGGCCCTGTAGGTTTTCTGTAACATACCTAGGGACACTGTTTGCATTCTCCTTTACAATACATACACAGCGTGGCTTGTTCTCTTACACATCAGTACCTTGATATACATTGTTCTTTTTATCTTGAATGCCCTGCATTCCCCTTGATAGTCTAGTCTGCCTGGTGAAATTCTAATCAAGCTTCCAACTCCCACACTAATGTTATCATTTCTCTGAACATTCCTTCAGTTTTGTCTCCATCCCCATGCTAACACATAAGGAAATTTTCAATTTTTGTCTTAAAAGTAACTACAGATCGGTCTCATCACATTTACCAATTGCATTGAGTTGGCCAAATAGTTCATTTGTTGTTTGTTTGTTTTTTTTTTCATAAGATGGCTCTAGTAGCACTTAGTTGTTTTTGACTTCATTGGAAACAAGTTTGTTAGGTTGTATTGTGATATCCATCATAGTGGCATGCATTAAAAAAAACTTAGCAAAATTGGTGAATTTTTGTGTAGCCATTTAATATTGGAGTTGGAAGAAATATACAGCATTTTTGGCACATTTGGCTTTATTATTTCAAGAAAGGTAAAAATGCAAATGAAATAAAAAGAAATATTTGCGCATTGTAGGGAGAAGGTGCTGTGACTGATCAAATATGTCAGAAGTGGTTTGTGAAGTTTCATGCTGGAGATTTCTCGCTGGATGATGTTCCACAGGTGGGTGGACCAGTTGAAGTTGACAGCAATCAAATAGAGACATCAATTGAGAACAAGCAATGCTATACCATGTAGGAGATAGCTGACATAATCAAAATATCCAAAGTAATAAAATTATTGGTGAAAATAAAAAATACCACGCAAACTTGTTGGCCAACCCAATATTATGTTTTATTATCTTACCTGCCTCTCTCCTTGAAAATAGGCTACTTTGACTTAGTCAACAAATATTTATTATGTATTTGTTTTTCTCAGGCACTGCTTTTCTAGGCTCATAGAGCAAAAAAGATCCCATTGTAATTGAGCTTATATTCTAATGAGAGAATGACAATAAACATCGACATAATAAATAAGTAAATTGCATACTATATTAAAAGAACAGGGTAAAGGAAATCAAGAATGCCAGGGTTGAAGGAGGGGCAGGAGGGTTGCTTTTTATTTTAAATAGGGTTGTCAGTGGTCATTGAGAAGGTGAAACGTAAGCAAAGACTTCAAGAAGGTGGGAGAACCAGTCATTCAGATACTAAGGGAAAAGCCAATTTAGAAAGCTCGAAGCTGGGAGTGGGCCTGTCTTGTGTGGAAGGTGAAAGGAGGAGATGAGCTCAGCAACTGTGGGGAGGGCTGGATCATGTAGGACCTTACAGCCTCTGCACAGGCTTGGCTGACGTGGGAGCCAGGCAGGGTGTTTCACAGAGCAAGAGTGTGAGCTGACCTACGTCCTAAAATGATCTCTCTGGCTACGGTGTGGAGCACAGAGCACAGGGGCAAAGAAAGACTCGGGGAAACCAGTTAGAAGGCATTGCAACAAGCCAGGTAGGAGGATTAAAAAGAAAGAAAAGGAAATAAGAAAGAAAGGGACAGAGGGAGAGTTGGTTGGGGGTGGGGTGGGGCATGAAGGAGATAGCAGAAAAGGGTGGAGAGATTAGAAAAGATAAAATGCGGGGGAGGGTGTAAAAAATTCTGCTGTGCATAGTCTAAGCCATTTGCGAGTCTGTCAATACGATATTCTATCAGCTTCCAACTCTGTACGGCAGTGCTCACTCTTCTGTTTCTGGGGTTAGTGGTTTCTGTCCCGGCTGTCTTCTGACTCATCTGAGGGTACTTTCTGCTAGATGAGCTTCCCGTCTGTATGCCTGCCCGCTTTTTGAAAAATCAGCCCCTGGGACAAGAGCCTAATAGAAATTAGGATAATTCGAATGAAAATCAGGCCACTGGCCTAAATATAGTGCTATGTCCTGTCACTCTTCAATTCTCCGCCTTGTTTTCTTGTAAACCTGTGTTTGGGGAAAATTCTATCTGTGTTTGCTTCAAGAAAATGCTTGTGTCCCCTTGGCATTAGTTAGTAGGATGCTAAGAAACGAAGGGATTCAGCAGTGATTCGGGTGTGAAGGGAGAAGTCGGGGCAAAACCAATCTCTTTGGCAAACCAAGAGGTTTCCTGCCTTGAGAAAACTATATTAATTGAAACCACATTCTTAAATTATTGGAAATAACTACTTTGAAAATTGTAAGTTGCCCTGCATTAGTGACATACCTAGTTTCCATGTACACTTTCTTATAACGTATCACCTTGATTTTTAGCTATGGAAGAGTAACTCTCCACGTTTCCACGGTTATTTGCTTGTTTCTCATGTTCCTTCCTAGCTGGCATTTCATTAAAATATTGTTTTGCTCAAACCTTGCTAGGACATTTAATAGTTGCCTTCCTCTGTTGGAAGTTGTTCTATTGATCTCTTTGAGATAATATTTACTTTTTGGTCTGCGTCTATTTGTTCAATGCATTCTTAATGCAGTCATGGCAATTATCAGAGCTAATTCTTGAAAGTCAAGCAGTCTCAGCCCTGGGTTCCTCTCTACAGGTTTTATTTCACTTCTACAAATAATGATTTATGAAAAGTCACCAAGACAGCTATTGCTTCAATGCAAGGTTTATTATCTCCAAGAAGAACAGCCAAGTCATTAAGCGCTCACGGAAGGATTAGTGTAGAGAAAGATCACCACATTGTGATTTTCTGGTTACATGGTTCAATACAATGATGGTTTAAGGAAGTAAAAGCCAATTTTAGAACTGCCATTACAGGGCTGTGTAGATCATCAATAGGCAGTTATAAAAGCTGTGACTGATAGGAATTTCCTCACTATAAAAGTTCCTTCCATCACATACCCACTAAGTGAGTCACATAGAAGAACTTCTAAAGAGTGTGATTGATTTCCTGGCTTTTATTTTCTGATATATTTCTTATATATGAGGCAAGGCTATATAGCAATAAGACAGATTTCACAATAACCTTGTGCAATTAGCCTCATTACTTTAAAGCCACATTTTATGTGTGTATTTATCAGTGTACAAGGCACGAGTTTGTGGGTCTACGATGATATCTGTTGTCCCTAGCAGAGTTCAGGTCTTTTTAGCTGTTCTGCTCACATGGGAGGGGCATTTAGGTGGTGACCAGTGGATGCATAAATAAATTGAGTGAATGCACCAAAATCCACCTATATACCTAACTCATCTCCTTGCCTCCCCCACCCTTCACATTAATTTACTCTAAATTGGGATTGCAGCTAATCATTTCATTACCAAAAAAAGATTCAAATCCCTCCACTTCTTCAGAATAAAGCCCTGTCTTATGAGTGTGACATTAAAAATCTTCTGTGGTCTGGTGCCAACCTCCATCTCTGACCCGGTTCCTGCTCCTTCAACCCATGAGCCTCACCCACAGTCAGACAGGCCCAGGGACTCCTACCAGGCCAGCAGGATCTCTGCCTTTCTATCTTTACTCACACCGGGCACTCACCTCTCCTCATTGTTTGTCAAACTTGCTAAATGTTGCTGGCATATAATGAAAATAACAGCAAAAACAATGGGAGAAGCAGTAGTAGAACTGAAGTTTGTACAGTTAATACAGTTTAGTGAAGAACAGATTTGCAGCCAGATGCCTGGGTTTTCATCACAGCTCTCATAATTCCCCAAACAAGACTTTTACTCTCTCTGGACCTCAGTATCCTCCTTATCTTTAAAATGAGAATGATAATGCACCCACTTTGTGCACAGGGTTGTTGTGAAGATGAAATGAGTGGACACCTAAATGCTAAGCGCAGTAAATGCTAAGCACAGTAAATGCTTGATAAAATTAGCTCTGACTACAGAGTATTTACCATGTACTAGGCAATATAATAAGTAGGCTTTGCCTGTCCTATTTAATTCTCTCAGTACCTTCTGAGGTAGAGCCTATTATTGTCTCATCAGTTCTCTGATGAGGAAACTAAGGCTAAGAGTTACTTCTCAGAATAACTGAATCAATTTATTTCACCCAAACTTATGCAGTATGGGGGTGGTTGGATTGTAATTCAGATCCAGGTAGCCAGACTTCCGCTCTTGCTTAACCACTGTGATTTTATGCCTCCCCAGGAGCCACTAAAAGTTTTGCCTCATCTTTCACACTTTCCTTGACTGTTAAATGCTTCAATATGCTATATCATGTATTACTTAGTAAAAGTCATACATTTTTACTAACATTTTTACTAAGCATCTAACAAAACTGCCTTAACTCATTTGATATTCATAATTTGATATTTCAAATCTCTCTTCTGTGGTTATCAAAGTTGTTTGTATGGTATCAGGGCAGCAGGACTTGACTCCCATAACCTTTGCATATCCAGTGCAAACACATAAAATGTCCCTTAAACATAATGGATACTCATTAGAAGTATTGCCATTGCTTGTTTTTGGTGATAACAGCATTCATGATAGGTAAGCATATTATGAGCATATGTAATCATTTTAGTTTAAATATATATTATGTAAAGAAAGATGATGAATCTCTCGAGTTTTAGAAGGATACAATGAAAGCCATTTTGTAAGGTGTATCTGCCACCAGGTTAAGGTCAGGAACCTGTGGGTTCAGACCCCTGCTTTGTCACAGTGCTCTGTGTGGTCTCAGCAGTGTGGCTTGCTGTGGTCTTTTGTTTGAATTACATGCAACATCGCGTTAGAAAAGTGTTGAGTTTATCTGTCCCACAGAGGTGGTAAGGTCCAAATAAAATAATGTTCATGAAGGAGTTCCTGAATTATACACAATAAACTCCTAACATTGATGGGGGTCACGTATCAAGTAAGAGTTTCTTAATCTCCAGTTGTGAGTGTCACTGTAGCATACATTTTCTTCATAAAGTGCATTCAATTACAACTACTCATTTTTAAGCTGTGTCTTTAAAACCTTAATTACAATTACTGGGCATGCAGCAACAAAAGGAAAACAACAGAACTGCCGTGAGCTGTGATTCGTGGGCAGTCCAGCAGTCCCCTCATTAACTGTTCCTGACCACTGAAAGTGTGCTCTAAGAACCCACATCGCATCAGCACCCTAGAGAAAGAGCAACATCTCAGGCTCCCGTTCAGACCTCCTGAGTCAATAGAAGAGTTTTAGTAAAGTCCTCTAATGATCTGTGTGCACAGTTCACGTACATCACTGTCATCAGTACCTCAACTACCCTGCCTGGTTGCTTTCCATAACAGCTGATTTGAATTCACACCTGAAAAAAATGGGCTATTTCTATGTTTCAAGGATGCCCAAGATCATACCCAAGACATCAAAGTCACAAATCTTATATCCCAGGATTCTCAAAGGTTGCAGGTAATGAACTATATACTTAAAATATGCCATCATTAGCAATAACTGAAGCTGTTCTAGTATCCTATCAACCAAGTGATACTGCTTGATCATGGGGGTCATTCTTGGATTCAAAGATTATTTAAAAATTCACTTTCTTGGGAATAACTCACCTGCCAAAACCTAGTAGCAGATAAACGAGAAACAAATAGCTCATAAATGCAACATGTATTGGTGGCTAATTTTCTTCTTGAAAAGAGAAATCTGTTTCCCAAAGGAAGAAGGTCATGGCATGTCATGGTAGGTTATTGATCTACCATGTCCACAGGGGCTCAGCCTATGCACATGGATGACCTCTGGGGGTTATTGTTCACACTGTGTGTTTGGGTGAGATAATGAAGAAAAAATTTAATTCACTAAATAATTCACAAATGTTTGAGGCACAATTATGGTCAACAATTCTCTAATTCCCATATAATATTTCAGCATAAAGGCTATTACCATTTCACTAAAGGAGAAATTGTATTACTTCAATGTTGTCCACTGAGAAACAGAGCAGGGACCAAAAAAAAAATTTTAAACATTTTGCTTTATCTTCTGTTCTTCAAATTTAATTCTTTTCCAAAGGAATGTTTACATGGGGTCCCAATGGATGTTTAAGGATGGTCAAGTCCACAGGAGCAGTTAAATGGAGTACAGAAGCAATTATTCACATAATTTGGAATAATTTGCTTCCACCTGAATTGTAATTGAAATAATAAGGGGAATGATGGTTTCCTGAGAACATGGGTTTAGTTTGTGTTATTCACTAATATGTTCCAAGTTTCCTGATAGGAAAGATTTTATTATTTCTTGCTATGGCCCCAGCTCCAAAAAGCAGGCACATAGTAGGTGCTCAATATTCATTAAATAAGTGAATTCCCATATGTCTTGGATCCCTAATTTTGTATGGGAAAACCAAATATCTAAAAACACATCATAGTATCTCTTAAGATTGTCATAAGGCAAAAAGGCAAGTCATTGATTTTTCTGTGTATTGACCATTAACAATTGTTTTTTTATTTCATGGATTTTCTGATTATGAGATTGAATTTATTAAAATTGTCAAGAGTATAATATCATGGGAAACAACATAAAATAATTGCAAGAATATAGATTTTGAAGTTAGTCAGACTTTGGTATGAGTCCTAGCTCTAACATTAACTGCAAAACCTTGAGCAAGTTATTTGTCCTTTAACTTTCTAATCTTTAAAAAATAAGGACAATAGTATCTTCTTTAGAAGAACATAGAGTTCAGTGTGAAAACAAAACTGAAAGCACTTAGCCTGGCACGTAACTATGCCACTTATTATTTCACTGATGTTAAAATTATTTGTGTAATCATAAGCTGAGTGAATTTTGCTGTAGGTCAATGAACATATGATCATAGTCTTAGGACATTGCACACGTTGGAAAGGGTTAGAAGTGAAGAAAAGGCAGTAAAAATTATTTAAGGAGAAAAGATTGTACTAAAAGCAGTAAGATTTACCTTTCCAACTAAGAGTCAATTCATCCAGCCTCACAAGAAACTTGAAAGGTCATTAGATCTCAAAGATCCTGGTCATCCTGAAAGGCTTGCTTTGATACGTTCTCCAGGCCCACCTTGAATAATTTCTGCTGCCTTTTCTGCTGAACTTTGTGGCATTTTGACACAGATAGAGATTTGAGGGACAAGTCAGTCTCAGGAGAAGTTTTTTTTTGATAATAAACTTTTCTACAAAATTCTACAAAATGAAGGCTATTTGCACTTGAAATAAAGCTCAGTTATGCCTGTAGCTTGACTTTTGGGATGTGCTCAATATTATAATTACTTGGGTGAAATTGGAGACTGTTTATAACCTTTAGACTTTCAGCAAAATATGAAGTCATTCATTCATTGATTCTTTTATTTATTCACCCAGCAAACATTTATTAAATACTGTGTTCTTATGTTCGTGCTGAGTGTCAGGGTAAAGGGATTATTAAGACTTTCTTCTCTCTTCAAAAACCTGTTACACAACCAGCCTACTAGTATACACAGTGACATTTTTTAAATACTAAAGGCAAGTGTGAATATCCTTGAAAAGATAAAGGGTGGCCCCCTAGCCAGATGAGTCTGCCCCAAATGAGAATAATGGCTTTTGAGTGGCTATTCCTAACTTACATTTAAGAAGAACAATTTTAACATTGCATGCCAGCAATAAGGAAGAATGATTTGAGAAGGCTTGTTTGAGAGCACCGCAGTGCTGGACAGTGACTTGGGAAGGTAACCTAAGGGCAAGAAGGAGGTGACTCCACCAGTTAAGTTACAATAGGCCAGGGTCCATGGTCCTCTATCCCTGTCTCTTGCCACCAAGCTTTTATGTATCCCTCACAGAAGGAAATTTAAAGTAACCACCAATCCTGCACTTTAGGATCCACACTAAAGATGACCTTCCTCCCACCCCCACCACCAATCTGGAATGAGGAGTGGCTTCCCCTTTTTTTCACATCCTGCAATTATACCAAGATGAGGGCACTATAGCAGACTTGTTTACATTGAACTCTCCCACTATAAATCTTTCAGGGGAGTACAGATTCCCTCTTATTCTTCTTTGCAACCCTAGCACCTATTTCAGCTCAGTGTTTGTTGAAAGAATCAATGAATCCACATAACTGCATGTGTTTACTGCTTCCCTCGGCTCCCTCTGTTCAGTGCCTGACATACAGCGCTCTCAGAAGTTCTAGGATAACCCCTTCTCCCAAATTTTACACAATTTGGGGTTTTTTTCAGGGCATCATTACGTTATTTTTTATTGAACTTATTGGGGTAACATTGGTTAATAAAATCATATGGGTTTCAGAGGTACACTTCTATAACACATCACCTGTGTATTGCATTGTGTGCTCACCACCCCAAGGCAAATCTCCTTCCATCACCACTCATCCTGTCTATACCCAATTTGGTTTGAACTCCCTCCACCGGGGTATCCAATAAAAACCCTTATGACTACGGATCTACTTTACAACATTGACTGAGAAGAAGGGAGTGTGACCAAGCAGAAAAGAGTCTAAAACAAACAGCAATTCCTGGGGAGCATGAAACTTCATCTTTAAGAGATTATTGCTTTGTTCAAGGAAGCATTGTAAAAAAGGGGGAACCTTACCGTCAGTTTTATTGTAGTCGCATCTAGGAGTGAAATGCAGAGGTTGAGAAGCCTCCTGGATGAGGTAAGGAGAGGACGAATGAACTAGAAGCTGTCTAGGGGCGTGTGATCCTTAATTGTACATTTCATTGCTTTTATTATTGTTTGTTACGACTTTATAGCTGGCTTAACCATGTTTTCCAAGAGCCAATACTTGGCAGTTAGAATTAGTTTAAGAAAATAAAAAGAACCTTTCAGCTTCTTCAGAAACTTTTTTCCCTTTAATAGAGCTTCTCCCCTCTCCCCTGGACCATCAATTCCTTTAAAGACATGCACACTAAACTTCCTTCAGAAATGAATAGGGAACTTTTTAATAGCTCACACTCACTTTCCCCTCACCTTAAGATTTTTCTTCTTGTATTTCAATAAAAAGCAATATCCTGGGTCATAAGATTCATGCCTAATTATTACAAGTAAAATAATTGAAAGTAATGGAAATTTATTTTACTTTCATAGTGTTGAAGAAATTCAAGCATTTTATATATTATAAATGACTGGTGGCTTTGAAGAGTGCAGATTTTGAAGAATCTTCATTCCACTCAAAGTCCCAGTTAGATAAGGCCAGTCTAAGCACAAAAGCTCCTAATACCAAACACTCACACAGACTTCAGTGCTAAAGACAAAAAAAAAAGGAAGGGCACAAATATTTATTTAGTGTGCCAAGATATGTACGAGTGATATTCATAAATGTATCTCCTATTTAAGCCAAATTAGCTTCATAAAAAAGCTCATGGAAATACATTTGTTTTCCAAAAGAGGGACTGGGCCTAGAAAGTCTAGGTGACATCCTTAAAGTCACACAGATGATGAGCAACAGAGCCAGTACAAAATTTCAGGTCCGTTTATCATAGAAACTGAGAGGTGTTTGCCAGGGCTGGGGTCAGAGCTAACAGAAAGGTTTAATTGATTGGCACAAAATTTCCATTCTGCAAAATGAGTAAGTCCCAGAGATCTACTTTATAGCCTAGTGTATATTTAGTAACACTGCATTAGAGTCTTTATTGTATTATTAAGAAAGTAAATCTTATATTGTGTCCTTATCATAAAAATGTAATAATAATAACCAAGAGGGTGGGAAGAAACTTTTGGAGGTAATAAGTCAATCTATGACACAGATCATGGTGATGATTTCGTGAATGTATTCTTATCTCCAAACATATCACGTTGTATACCTTAAATGTGTACAGTAGTTTTGTACATCAATCGTGCCTTAGTAAAGCATTTTTAAAACAAAAGAAATTCCACTCTTCTCACTAATTTTTCTGTTGTGTTAGGAAAGTTATTTTTATTAAAAATTACTGCTTAAATTCATTTAAAAGCCCTTCATGGTTAAGTTGACTAACATTGGACAATAAGCAAGATTTATCAAATAAATTTGTTATTAATGACCTCCCACATATCTTCAATTAATATAAATGCATACTGTGGAAATAATTGCTACTCATCCTTTCTTGCTCGATGGAAAAGTCTATGCATCTTCATTCCCTGAAAGTTCCAGTAGATTCTTTAAGTTTGTTCTTCTTTTAGTGAATAGCATGCACACTAAAGAAAAAAAACTCCAGGTCTGTTGGAATCTAATGCTTCTTGGTGATTATGGAAAATTTTTGCAAGGAATGTTGAGTTAGAATGAATTGTAGACATTCCTTGTTTTCTAGTGCCCTCAGTGACAGGAACAGTGAGGCCCAGACCTAGAGGAGACCCATCCTGATGAAGTCTGTGTTAAAGCGTAGACTACCTTTTGCTTCACTTATCCGATATTTCAGCTGAAGTGCTTCGGAGAGCTGAATCATCTCAGACAGTGATCCCGTTCTGTTTTGGCAAACAACAGCTCTATCCACATGTGGTGACCAAGTTGAACTAAAACTTGAAATAGAGTCAAGTTGTCAGCAGAACTGCCCACATTATCCATTTCACTGGGGAATAGCACCTCAGCCAACCTTGATCCTGTTGTTATTTTGAGGAGATGGTATATCATTATACTATTTTATTTTATTTTTAAAGGGATTTGCTAAGCTTACTTTCAAGATTTTATTTATTTATTTACTGTTAGAGAGAGGAGAAAGGAAGAAGAGAGAGAGGGAGAGAAACATCAATGTTCAGTGTCAATGTTCAGGCAACACATGGTTGCCTCCCATGTGTCCCGCCACTGGGGACCTGGCCCACAATCCAGGCATGTGCCCTGAGTGGGAATTGGAAGCAGTGACCCTCTGTCTCACAGGCCTGTACTTAATCCACTGAGCTACACCAGCCAGGGCTCATTATACTATTTTAAAATACATATTCTAGTCACTGACAAGAATTTTTCTTCTGAGATTCTATTCAAAAAGTGTGCCAAACTTGCCCATGACTTCTGAATAAACAACAATAAGTGATTCCTTGCATATTTAAATGAATATACTATGTTCTCTGGCATCACTGTCTCATTTGATCCTCACAACTACCCATTAGATGAGGAACCAGAGAAGTTAAGTGATTCTCCCTGCAAAGCCTAATCTTTGGAGTCTAACCCTAGGACTCTCCTAACTCATCTTCTTGCCAAGCAGAAAAATTGCAGCTGGACCCCTAAGCCCCTCACCTACCTCCTCATAGGGCACATTCAGATAGAAGCACTTTAGCATCTCGCTCCTTCAACATCACCGACAAGGAAAACAGAAGATTGACAGCAGGAAAAATGTTCCATCCTTTTCTTCTTCTCCTTAGGGGACCAGGCTCTCAGAGAGAGGAGTTTCACCTTCAGGAATCTGAAGTACACAGTGCGTCATCACCCACAAAAGAAAAGAAGAAATAACGGAAGACTTCCAGGCTCTTGTCTGAGAGGGTGAGGCTGGGATGTGCTACGGCACCATTGCTCCTCTCACCAGGAGTTGACGCACATGTAGTATCTTTCATTCAGAAAACACTCACCTTGACCATCTTCTCCTGGCCAACAAATATTTGCTATTTCTTCAGATTGCAGTTCCATTAATAGCTTCTACAGAAAAGCTTTTCCCTGGTCCCGAGGTTAGATCAAACCTCACTTCTATAAGCTCTCCTGACACCATATACCTGCCCCTCTTAGCATTTGTTATGATTTTAATTTTACATTTCTGTTGGCATGCTCTATTGGTTAATGTCAGCCTCTTCTAGTGAATTTAATTCCCATATGAGTAGGGACTATGTCCGGCCATCCATTGGTTTTCCAGTGCTTATCACAATATCTGGTATATAACAGGTGTCTGTAAATATATGTTCAATGGATGAATGAAGAATGAAGCATGAGAATGCAAAAGAAGAAAAGGATGTGTATCCTACAATCACATGCAGAAATAATTAGAGTGTTTTCAATGTCTGATATGTTGAAACTTACTTAAATGAATGCAATGAGGCATATTCATTTTTGTTGTTTGTTTTATTGCTATTTTGATGTTATTTGGGGTATTTTTTAAAGGGGATATTGGAAATTTAGGGAACCTCTAGAGATGAGTAGAAAAATAAATAAATAGGGAAATTACTTGATGTAATACTTCTGGCTTTCTGCCCTAATAAATCAATAATTGGGTTGTCAATACAATAAAGCATGCTTCAAGGGCTGCATTTCTTACTATTTCTTAAGAACAGAAAATCCAAACAGAGCGTATTTCCAATTTGCTCTTCAATTCTTTAAATAGCCTGAGACTTTGAACTCCAAGAATTCTCACAATCCAATTCCCTTTCATCATCATGTCCTATATTCGGTTTTTAAACATTTCATTCTCCGTGCTATTGTATTACAGCGCACAGCAGAAATGCTTAACTCCCCCGCCCCCCTGCGAACATCTGTTTTTGCTCAAGCAAAACAAAAACCATCAATAGAGTTGAAGTTCGGTAAATCTTATCTACAATCCACATTATTTTCATTGGGAAATAATAAGAATTCCTCAACCTGAGAATTGAATACTCCATTCCACTTCTGTAAAGATTTCAATCAGCAAAACCCAGAGCATTCAAGTATACACTGATGTGATTAGAGTCTACTCACACTGTTGTATTGTTCGAGTTATCAGATAGTGCTACTTGACAATCTCTGTGTTTTAAGACCTAATGAAGTTATGGCCAGGATATATGCAAATTAAGCTCCATATAGAAAGCAATTGCTTGGCCCATATCACCAGAAAACCTCATATGGAAATGAAGCATTTCTGTGGCTTGGGGTAGCTCATTATTACTGAAAAGGGAGGGGTGGCAGTCAGAGGCAGAAGTGCAGGTGGAGAAAGCAGACACCTGCAAAAAACAGTCAACAGAGATAAAGGGGGCACTTGACTGCTGAGATGGGGAGACAGAACAGCCAAAGTCACCCCAGCTTATCTCCCAGCTGTAAAATCAGTCCAGGATCAGATGAAAAACATCATTAATTTGAATGTAATTAAATATCATTAATAAGATGCTCTGGAGTGTGTGCTGCTTAGAGATAATGGAAGCCCCTGGGCATGACCTGTGGGGAGGTGGTATCTCAGGATCACACCAGCTCAGGGCTCCTGCAGAGCTGAGAAAGTAAAAGTCGTGCACTTAGTTAACTTTGTTTATTGACTTCACAGCTCTTTCAACAATACCACCTCCAATAACAAAGATCAGAAACGGTGATGCATGGCAGCCATAAAATTTATCTTCATTGAATCAACAGAAAAAAGTGACATTTCCTAAAGCTAACCCAGACAATCAGTTCTCCTTAACGAAAGCCCTACAAATAAGTGTGAGGTAGGCATGCCTTAATACATGGAAGAGCATCTTATAGGGGTCTCAGTTCTATGCTCAGCATACAAATTACCTAAAACCAATACAGTTCTGGATTGCACTGGCTTGGTGACATGCTAACACATGCCTGTGAGATGTATTGATGACTGTGAAGTTGTTCCTTGTTCTCCATGAGTGTGAGACTCAGTAATGACTCCTTAGGTCTGGGAGAGAGATACAGCATAGAAGCATGGACCAGAAGAGCAGGAGTCTCCCTTCATGTTGAATTTGATTTTCTTGTTCTCTCTGTCTCTTCGTCCCTCCTTCCTTTTCTCCCTCTCTATATCTCTCCATAAACGAATCCAGGAAAACAAAAGGTGTGTCTGATGCCTTTATACCATACTCTTCCTTCTATCCAGAAAATCATTTCTCTCGTTTCTGTTCTCACACCTCACCCCTTTCACAGCCCACTTATATCCAACACATCCTTTGAGACTTCACTCAAGTCAATTTCTCTGACTCTCCAAGTCTAATTTAGTTGGCCCTCTTCTGGGCTCTCTCAGAATCCTGCGCGGCCCTCCATCAGCCACTTATCATGCCTAGAGTAATAATTGGCTTACATCACTGCTGCTCTGCTAGACTAAGAGTTCAGCAGACTGTGTCATGTCTCTTTGTATCATTAGCACTGAACACAGTGTGGGCATCTGAAAGTTAGTGAAGGAGAGAAGGAAGAGAAGGAGATATGAGGGAAAAGGGAAGAAGAAAAGTACGAGAAATCTGTGTGGATTAAGCAGTTCTTCATTCCAAGGAGCATCAATTTCCTCATCTGGAAAATGATAGTGTGGCTACTTTCAGTTTTTGAGAGTATCATCCTGTGATTCTAGACTTGGAACAACCTCCCTGAGACCTAGTATCAGGCCAAAAGGAAGCAATTAAAGGAAATACTTTTAGATAAGAAATAGGCTTTAAAAATAATCCAATCAGCAGAATGTATCTCAAAATATGTACACAGCTCTGAGCCACTATCTTGAACAGTTGGGAAGTAGCATGTTCAGCAGTGAAAAACTCTCTAGGGAGTTGGCCAATATGAACTCACAGATGTTCCTGTTGAAGTCAGCTGATGAGTTTCCTCCAAAGACATGTTTAATCAGAGTCCTCAGTTCACCTCCAGGGCACAGCCCACTCCTTCAGTTTATAAAAAAGAGAAAAGAGGGAGAGAAAGAGGAAAAAATTTTTTTCTCCTGATGCAAAGAACACAACTCCTATCTTAGTGCTTCAAGAGTTGCTGACCTCTCTCCTTCTAAAGTTATTATCTGAAGTAAGAGTGCCAAAACAATAGATTTACTCACTGTTTTGTGGTTTCTCTTCACTTATTCTCTCTATGCCAGAATAATCCTACTACTATCCCCAGGCAGTAGGTATAGAGATTGAAAAGGGCATGGATTTTCTTGTCAAGAGATTTTTTATTGCGGACAGGGAAACTGGAAAGATGTAGAGAAGAAATAAATAACTTGTTGAGTGTTGACTCTGCAGCAAAACATTTATACACAGTGTCTCAGTAATTTGAAGCTTCACAAGATCCCTTCCAGGTACTATCCGCATTATATAGAGGAGGAAATGGAAGCAAAGGGACTTCATGATAACTTACGGAAGTAGAATTTGAGTCTCAGCCTTGGGCAGTGCAAAGCCACCAAAATTCCTCTTGACCTAAATCCCACCGGCTCAATCAATGCATCCCTAGTTACTCCAGAACTTCTCAAAAGAAGTGTGAAAGGGTGTAATGACCAGAACCTCGCACTCAAACTGGCCTCAGCCAAATCTGGCTTGTGTACTTTTTGTTTGTTTGTTTTTGTTTTTTGTTTCTTTAAGGTTTTTTTTTTTTTAACAGCAGTAGTCAGTTCACAGCAAAATGAAGCAGAAGGTACAGAGATTTTCCATATACCTCCTGCCCCTACACAGGCAGAGCTGTCCTCATTACCAACATCCCCACCAGACAAATACATTTGTTTACAACTAATGACCTAGATTGACACATCATAATCACCCAAAGTGGTCTGTTTTTTCACAGCCACAAGCTAAGAATGGTTTGTACACCTTTAAACAGTTGTAAAAATAATGTGAAGGAGATCCTATATGGCACATAAACCCTAAAATATTTACTATATCTGGCACTTTATAGAAAAGTTTGCCAACCCTCAATAATTAATTTAATCAAGATTGACTGGCTGGTTTCATACACGTACTATGTATAAATATTTTTTCTTTTCAACCATAGCACCCTTGTTTTTTAAACTATCCCTTTTCTGCTCTCAATTATATTACTTTTCCTATCATTAATCTAGTCAATATTTCCTAACTTATAGGAGAAGTACGACACACATATAAAAGAGCCAAATGCCGCAACTATAGAGCTCAGTGGATTATCACTAAGTGAACACACCCATGTGACTACCACCTAGGGCAAGAAAAGGAAAATTACCAACAACTCGGAAGCCTCCATGCCCCTTCCCAGTCATCAGTCTTCCTTAAAAGTTATGGTATCCATGACTCCTGAGGAGAGTTTGGCCATTTATATAATTTGTATCTTTATATAAGTGAAATATTACAGCATGTGAGCATTTATATCTTGGGTTTTTGCTCAGTATTAAGGTTTGAGACTTTTCTACTTATTTGTGTGTGTCACTAGTCTGTTCATTTTCTTTGCTGTATAGTGCTCCGTTGTAGTTTTTTTAAAAAAAAATCTATATTACTATAGGTGGACGTTGGCATGTTGTTATGATTTGAGATTAATGTGAATAACTCTGCTTTAGGCATTCTTATTCCTGCATTTTGAACACCTCTCTGACTGCTCTGCACACTCAGTTGAGCTCCGACATGACCATGAGTTCACCACCTCACCTCCTCTGATCAGCTCCTTCTCTATAGTTACAGACTCTGGGGCACTTCAGGGTGACAGCGCAGTGTTGGGTTAAGAGCTCAGAGTCTGAAGGTGGACCATGTGCATTGAAATCTGGATTCCCCTCTGCTGTCTATGTGATCTTGAATAAATTACCTACCTTTTCTATATCACCTTGATTTTCATAACTGTAAAAGCGAGACAGCAGAATGAATTGAGTTATTATTTGTAAACTGTGTGCACAGTGTTTGCCACAGAGTAAGTGGCATATATGAGAGTATATATTTTCTTAATAATTAAATAGTTATGTGGAAATAACTGTTCTACATTTAGGTCACTTTGAACTATTTATATGGCACATGATGACTACTTCCTTCTACTTGAGGGATATAACAAAATCTAACTGTTCAGGAATTGAAAATCAGGATTAAGCACTCAAAATATAGCTTCAAGTTTCTATTTAGGGATACATCCATTATGTACTCTACCCTTGATATGCAACTGAAAAGCCAGGGGCTCCATGAAAATTTATTGACCAAATAAAATAAATTCCATGTCAAAAAAAAAAGAAGTACTGATCCCTGTAGTATTAAAATTAAAATCAGTTCACCAAATGTCTCACTGTTTCATTAAGCACAGTTTATCAAACTACCTGAGAAATAATCTGTAATTAAAATGAAAAAAACAAGTATGTGTTAAATCATGATATTAGTCCTGCACTAAATTCTGTGAAACAACATGTATATCATACTACATTTTCCATCCATGCTTGCAGTTTCGTTTTCCATTCATGCATCCTGTATTTCGTGATTGTCTATTGGGTTCTAGGCACTCACAAAGCGATCCTTCCCCATACGAAATGATTAAAGCACGTATGATGAGAGCTCCTTGGGTACAGCAGGGCTCATTTTGTTCCCAAACCAAAACAAAATCCCTTTCTAAAAACTGTACAAGCTGAAACAGCACCCCCAAACCTCACTTTAATTAGACCCATGTTCTACATGAATGCAATTAATGTTCAAATCAAGTAATACAATATGTTGATTTGGCAGCATGTTTATAAAATAAAAAACTTCGATTTCTCTCGAGTCCAATGCAAGCCCCAACTATGTAGTAAGGAATCCTATAGAAAATACCAGGTGAAAAGAAGAAAGGAAATGTAGGCAACAGTGTACTAGTAAATGCCTGACAACCAGCTCTCTAAAGAAAAGATCCTGATTTGTACCATTTACCCACTTTCATGGTATAAAACTCCCAGCATGGCTGCTTTCAAGTCCCCAAGGAGATGCCCCTTAACATGACATTGGAGAGCTGTGCATCATCTATCATGAGCCAGTGCAAGCTGGTTCCAACACACACTGAGTGCAGAGTAAGAGAGCTGCAAACTGTCTTTGAGGACTGGCCCATCCCCCATTGCATGGTGGGCCTGACACCCTTGTCTGGAAGAATGACTGTGGGAACTAAACAGGTCACACAGACTCCAGCTCCCAAGACCCTGAATCTTGAGTGGAGTACAAACAAAGAACAACAGCTTGGCAGAAATCCTTAACAGTTGTTGCTCTCCAAACCTACCTCCCATCCCATGTCCAGGCTCCAGTCTATCTGATTTATGAAACACGGATTTTTCAAGTTTTCCCATGGTTATGTGAGCTTTCTTAAATCATTCTAATAATAGTCCCTTTAATCTGTCCACAATCAATCTCTGATTTATATAAAGAGTAATGCAAGAGATTTGCTATTTATTCGTTTGTGATAATGTGTACTTAAATAGTTGCTCCACAGTACTCTTCCCCCAGACTCACTCTGAGTCTTCAAAGGAAGGAAATTGTGTGGGACTCAAATACAACTTAGTTATGAAGGTACAAGGTGACATACCTTTTTCCCACCTTTTCTCATTATGCCAACTAATTATATCTAATGTTCCTATGAGAGTGGTTTTGGTAGTGAATGAGTAATACCATATTAGAGTAGAAGTTAGTTGATGGAACAAAG
The DNA here is from genome assembly GCF_014824575.4 of Sturnira hondurensis. Lineage (NCBI taxonomy): Eukaryota > Metazoa > Chordata > Mammalia > Chiroptera > Phyllostomidae > Sturnira > Sturnira hondurensis. The sequence goes on from NW_028073411.1 coordinate 6,335,521, forward strand.
GGATTTCAGCAATAGGAGGGCTTAAAGGAGAGGATTTGGTTTCTCTGTCCTGTAACATTCTCCACAGGGTAATCTGGGCAATGTGAGCTGCTCTGGTCCATCTGGCCATTCCACCACCCAGGCTCCCGTATTTGGTGCTCCACATTTCCTTAGGAATACTATTTGTATCATTGAAGCTAGGTTTCTGCCATACCCAGTTCTCAGTTATCAGGGAGCAGGTAGAGAACGGGGAGGAGGCATGATCACATTCCAGGAGCCAGAACTTCGCCACATGAAAAACTATGATTAATTGGTCGTGCACATATCTAGACACAACATAGCTATCACAAAAGATAAAAAGGCAGCATTGGATAGAAAACTAGCCATCTCCCCAACAAGAGCCTTTTAGAGCATTTGCCATTGCTATTTTTTTCAAATACAGGGCACAAGCACAGATTATAAATGTGAAACATGCTTCAAAGGATTAAACTAGAAATAGTCCAACTTTCTTTGTGTCTTCTATATAATAAGTTCATGTAGGTCAGCAATTCTAAACCAGAGCAACATCCTAAACACTTTTGGAATATATCATAAGGAATTTGTTACAAATAATCATCAAAGTACTGAAAGTAGAAGATAATTTATTTTTGAAAAATTAGGACCAACTCAAGATTATTTCAAGAGCAATATTTTCTAAACTTCCATTACTCAAGTACTACTATCAGAATTTTTTCTCTAACTGCATTATTCTTGTAGCATACCCACTGTTATGTGTTATAGGACATATCTTTACTGTCGGTTGCTGAGATCTTTTTTTTTAAACAGGTCATGTTTTGACTTAAATGTATTTATAGAATAAATTTTGTCACTACTCTAAATAAATTTTAAAAAAACAGTATCATTTGCCAAAATGGAAAATAAACGTACATATAAATTACCAGACAATGTTGTTAAGTTTTAGTTATTATAGCTACTGTTGCTAGCTGAGAACTCTTGAGTCAGAACTGATGCTTTGCACTGTGTAAGGGAGAGTGTAAGAGCTGAGATGTTTAAAGAAACACAGGCAACAAATTGAGTCATTCCCCTCGATGTGATCTGAAGAATTGAAAGAGAATTTAAATAGGATTAAGTGACTATGTGGGTCAATGTTATTTGATTCCTATCTAAGAACAACCTAAAACCACTCTTATGGAAACCTGCCCAAAGAAAAATGCCACTTTTACTCATTTGCACAAGGATATGTGTTTTCTTTTCTTTCTTTTTTTTTTTTGAGTGACAAAGAGGGAAATAAAGTACAGTAGCACACTGAGAAGTTCTAATAATCCTGCCAATGCCACAGGCTCTGAACATCATCATTCATGTGTGTCCAGGTGGTAGAAGGGTAGGGAAATGCTGTCCTCAAACCAGCTATTGTTTCAGAGCCATGAACTGGAAAAAAAGAGTGTCACAAAAGATTAGTCATCCATGCACATGGGCCTCAAGTCAACCACCCTTCCCTCTCAGAATCTTTATTTGGATGAATTTGATTTCCTGGCTACAGAAGGCTGTTTTCCATGACCAGATCTCTGTGACATGTTCTCTGGTATATTTGTATCAGATGCTGCCTCAAATGCTTTAATCAACCAAACACTCCTCCCATGAAAAGAAGATGATTTGAATATCTGGTCAGCAAATCTAACCTATAATTATGCTGAGTATCTGACTGCCTCTGATAGTCCTAAACTTATATTGCACTTTAGGAAAACATTTTTTCCTTCCGAAAGTCATGAAGCATGAAAACAATTGTGACAGCCAGTCAGTCCCTTCAGGTGGCATCCAACTATTGCCAGCCATCGTGATAACCAGGAGGAAAGGTTTCAGCTCCCCAGGAAAACAGCCAAGGATAGATTAGACTACATGAAGCAAGGGCAGCAAGATACACCACCCCCAAAATATGTCACTTTGGCACAAGGATGATTCTGAGCAAAGGAAATTTAGAAGAAGCAGATATAAGAAAAGGTTTCTACCCTCCCTTTGTTTGACTCCCACCAGAACATAATTTGAAAAGGGGTCCCCTTTTCCCTCTTTACCAGGAAGGACAGATGTCAATCACTGGAGGCAACTGTAGACCTTCATCAGCCCAGAAACTACATCCGGGGATAGACCTAACTAATCTTTTACTGACCATTACTTTCCCCATATTTTTGTCTTCCCACAATGCGTCTCTCCCAGAAGCTCAAAGTCCTTTTTCTTTGTCTTGTCTCTTCTCTACTAAACTACTGGTTTTTTCTAAGATGGTACATAAGCTCAAGTTCTAACCACCCTCTTCGAGTTACTCATTACTAAGTACTCCCATGTATAGGAGTGGTACACATGTTAATAAACTTCTGTTTGTTTTTCTCTTGTTAATCTGTCTTTAATTTATAGCGACCCAGCCATAGAACCTACGATGTAAAAGGAGAAAAGAAATTTGTCCTCCTCTACACAATGATGTATAGACCAGGTGGTCCTAGTCTGGGATAGAGACTAGTGATAGAGATCAAAGTGTAACTAAAATATTTGGTTATCCTAGGAGATGCAAATTTAAGTGTGAGTGAACCACATTTGACAATGAAATGCCTTCTGAGATAACTGAGAAAGTACCTTCCCTTTATGATGGTGGTCATAAAGGGCAGATATTTACTGCATACATACTCCATTTGTGTCATTGTGCAATGTGCATTATAAAGATTAGCTAATTTGTCTTTCTCAATTCTTTCAAGACTTGTAGAGAAACATAAAGTTGCCATTAATTCTTACTCCCCAGTGGTTAGCCAATACTCAGGCTTAGCATACTCTGCAGGATTCAGACTCTATTTCAATTTCAAACACCTATTGTTTGCCCCCTCTACCATTTGCTCTCAACATGGAAATGGTGAGGCATGGTCAGGGAGTTATATCACCATCATATGGGGGCTACAGCATTTCTCTGTACCCCCAGGACTCTGTGGCCCCTAAGTGTTCCCCTGCCCTACCATTGAGGATGATTCCTTTAGTAAATTTCTGTGACTAAGGGTAGTTTGAAACATTCTTCAGGTAAATTCTGCAAGTAAGTAAGAACCATTTCAACAACTGGATCAGTAGGTGGCCCCTGAAAGTTTAGTATTTCAGAGACCTGGGCTGCATGTCTAAAACTCCTCCTTCCACCGAGAAATGTCAGTGAAACCTTTTTGAGACCATATTATATTCTCCACCTTTCTTTCCCTGGGTAGAGCCCACATCTTCAAAGTTTATGCCTCCTCATTCCACCTAAAGTAATTTCCTTGGTGTCCCAGGGACACATATAGAAAGACATCTCCACATGCCCCCCATCTTTAGAATTCTGTGGTCCCAAAATATAATCAGAATAGAAACCATCATTAATATCTGTCAGGTAACAGAACCCAAATATCTCCAAACTTCAAAGAATCTTATTATAGCCTTTCCAGTACTTCTCAAACGAGAAGAAATGACCTTATCTGGAAAATTAATTTCAGCTGCAATTTTTAGACAATATAAACCAGGCTTAAAACCCAGAGCAGTTATTTAAAGATCCTTAATTTACATTTGGAAAAATGTATTTAAATATCCTTACACATGTGTATGCATTTATTGTGTGTAAGTAAATTGCCTGATAACAGAAGGCTTAAGAATTCTTACAGTGGGGAAGAGTTGTAAGTGGAAAAATGTTGCACTAGTCTGGTTCTTTAATCACTAGCTGTTTGTACCGTGGGTTGTATATCAAGGAATTATTGTTTGTGTATCTACAGGTTGATCCTGGATATTTGCAAATAAACTGTGAATAGGAATCATAAAAATGGTTTCATTATTCCTCCTAAAGAGAGTCCCATGATTTGATTCTGTTTTCCAAAATCAGAGAGACATAAAACTTCAGGGTTAGAGAGGACATGATGTAGTCCAATTACTCAATTATTGAATTTTTTCTACAATGTGCTTGACAAATAGTCACTCAATCCCCATCTGAGTGCTTTGAGTCAAAGGAAATTTCTAGAAGAGTGTATGCATTTGCAGCAGATGACTAATGTGTTAGCTCTGCATCTTGCATTTCCTCTTTGTCTGAAGGAGGTACCCTGCTTTTCCTTTGGGGAATTGTCCTTCCCCATCTAATGCTACCTTAATGGGACAATCAGTCAAGGTGACCTCTTCTCTGTTAGCCAAGAAGTGCCCATGTGATCCAAGCCATGACAATCTAAATCTACCCCTTGGGGATTTAAATTCTGAATGTTAGGGGGTAAGAGAGAAAAACAGTTGGAACCAATTTATAGTAATGGCAGTACCTTGAAGATCCTGGTTTCCTGAAGGACCTGATTTTTCAACTTTAATTTCATATCTGTGAGCACCCAACACTTTATCATACATTTGATTTTCACCTAAAAAAGAGGTAAAGTCAACTTAATTGCAACCAAAAAACTGTATTTGATACCCCGTTGGTCTTGTACCTATCCCTCTGGGGAAATATAGAGAGGCATACTCCCTCTTGAATGTTAAAATCTTTTATACATGGGATCATTTAGCACATTCCTCTTCAATCATTCCTTATATGACCTTTTAAGGGGCCAGCTTGTCTCTGTTCAACTTCAGCTATGTCTTAGTTTTCCTTTCCTTTCTTCATTCTCTTTTTTCTCCCCCACTGTCAGGTTTTCTTGAAAATATCTAAAATACAGAACAACAAACGCTTGCCTGATTGTCATTCCAGCACTTTGTAATGTTTGGTAAAAGTTTTGCAGAAAGAACTGCACAACTTTAGGCATGATAACCAACAATTTGGCATATGACGATTGAAAGCCGGATTCCCTATGCCATAAAATTTCTCTTCTACACAGCTTTTCTTCCACTCTTGGTGACTGAGGTATCTCCAGTCTCCTTGATGTGACTTATGCTTTGAGATCTGTTGTATATAATGCAGTGTTTCTGCCCTTCATTGTCACTGGGGCCTTGGTTATCAGTGTTACTTCCCAGGACCCACAGAAAACACTTCCATTTGTGTGCTTGGCTACCTAAATTTCTTTGTGTTTTTTTTTTAATATATACATTTTACTGATTATACCATTACAGTTGTTCTATTTCCCCCTTCATTCCCCTCCACCCTGCACACCCCCTCCCCCACCATTCCCCCCTTTAGTTTATGACCACGTGTCTCAAGTTCTTTAGATTCTATATTTCCCCTACTATTCTTGACCCCCCCATTTTCTACCTACTGTCTATGCTATTTTCTGTACCTTCTCCCCCCTTCTCCTCCTCCCACTCCCCTGTTGCTAACCCTCCATGTGTTCTTCATTTCTATGGTTCCACTCCTGATCTAGCTGTCCTCTTGGTTTGCTTTTGTTTTAGGTGTGGTTGTTAATAACTGTGAGTTTGCTGTCCTTTCACTGTTCATATTTTTCATCTTCTTTTTCTTAGATAAATCCCTTTAACATTTTCTATAATAAGGGCTTGGTGATGATGAACTCCTTGAACTTGACCTTATCTGAGAAGCACTTTATCTGTCCTTCCATTCTAAATGAAAGCTTTGCTGGATAAAGCAATCTTGGATGTAGGTCTTTGGATTTCATGTTGCCAAATAACTGGGGCAAAAGAAAAAAGTTATAAATCCTCTCTTTGCATGACACAATTGTTTTCTCCCTTCACATATAGCTCTCTCATCTTGCTTTTGGGACAAGGGGTAGAGTCCCTTCTGGCTTCTCTTGAAGTCCCTCTTCCCATTTGATCTACAGACCACACGCATGGTTCTCCCTGTGAGGGGAAGCCCCTGCTTCCCAACTTCATTCATCAACTTGCTAACTACAGCATGACGTGATTCCTGCTGGGGTTCAACATTACACGTCCTTTCTCCTTTCTACTTGGTCTTCTTTAACATGTTTCTGCTGGTCTGTTCCCCTCAATTTCATAACTATGTACAGGCACACCTGGGAGATATCATGGGTTCAGTTCCAGGCCACTGCAATAAAGTGAGTTATAATCTTTTTGCTGATGGAGAGTCTTGCCTTCAATTTGTAAAAAAAAAAAAAAAAAACCAAAATACACAAAAAAAACCCCACATCTCTGAAGTGCGATAAAGCAAAGTGAAATAAAACAAGATCTGCCTGTCCTGAGTACCTACTAAGTGCCAGGCTCTGCAGGTACATAATGGAATTGGACATGGATCCTGCCCTCCCCAGGGCAGGTAGATGTATAAGCAATATGGCAACCCAAAGTGATGAATGGAATCGTACAACTGAGCAGGCACAAGATGGCAGTGATTAAATTGGCCTGGTGAGCATGGGGTCGGGAAAGCTGTCATAAAAGAGGTGACCTTGAGCTGGCTTTGGAAAGATAAATAGGGATACACCAGGCAGGCAAGGGGGCATTCCGCACATTTAAAAGTGAATGTGTCACCCCAGGTGTGCAGAGAAGGGGGAGCGATCATTTTCTTCCATCCTCCACCATTACAGCCTGTGATCGTATCTGTCTTCTTTGGCAGCCACAGCACAACATGCAGCTGGCTCACAGGGAGCTAAAGCCACTGTCTTTCCAGCATCGCTTGGCCACATCGACCCTCATCATTCATGCAAGGGAGTCGTTAGTCTTTATCAAGAAACCAAAACAAGCCCCAAGCTCCTTCATCTGTGTCTCCTTCCTCACTGCGCCTTGGTTCTGGAGACGGCAGCCGTGTCTGCAGGGCACTGGGTGTGAGAACCCCTCCACCTTCACCAGCGATTCCTCCTCCTTCCCTCACACATCCCCTTGTGAGATGGTGCATCCCGAGCTTTGCAGGAGGCAGAAAGGATCTTTCCACGGTTTTGCAGGCGGTTAGATGCAGTGTCTACCCAGCTGTTGTCCAGTGTTCTTTGAAACAAATCAAAGGAAAAGAACCCGAAAACATGTTTGCAAAAATCAAATTAAAGCCAAGCCTGGAGGAGTCTCAGCTAGCTACGCCCATGCAGGCTGCCTGCCAAGAATGTTTTTAATATAATAATCGCTCATCCATAGACCCATAATAATTGATATTTGCAATTTGATAATGCTCCTTAACAATTTTTTATTTGTTTCCAATCTCCCCGCTTCCCTCCTCACCTCATCTGCCCAACACCCCCCGTGTCAGCACATCCATGGCTCTTAATGACCCTCTCAGTAGCTACTGATCAAAGTCAAATTTTAATTATGATTCTAATTTTGGAAGTTTGCGTCCTTTTAATCTAAACTTTTAGAAGGAAGTCAAATGTGGGATTACGACAACGCATAGGAAACACATCAAGCAGCAGGGCCCTTGAATTGGACAAGTTCAACCAGTTTTGAGCTTCATGCCTCACACCAGCTTGTATCTAGCAGGTGCTCACACCTATAGACTGTGAAGTACGCCACGAAGGACTGTCCTCGGCCCTGGGAAGGTGAGGAGAGGGAAAATAAGAGGCAACTGTGTGACCACAGAACTTTGCTCTCATCGTGTTGAGTGGCCACTTTTTCTCCAATACCCTTTTCTCTCCACACTGTGGCCTGAGCACACCTCAAGCCTTCTCTGCTCGTCTGCACTAATCCCATCATCCTTTCCAGAATATTTTACTTTAGGTGCTTTGGAAATGTAACCACTCTTATTATACCGCCTCAAAACTCCATCTTTTCATGAGCCTTTTCAGTAAAAATGACCTCCCTCTGGAAATCCAAGAGCACTTATTGTCATCTGCACTAACAGAAAACAGTAATCATGGTAGCTGGCATTCACTGAGTGCGCACTATATAGACAACTAGGAAGCATTATCTTACTTCAGCCTCCCAGTGATCTTACTGTGTACTATTATCATCCCCATTTTATTGATAAGGAAAGTGAATCTAAGTCATGTTAGACTTGTGTTCAGTGTCAAGTAACTGTTGAGTGGTAGACCGAGAATTTAAATGCCAGGTCCATCACAGCGTGCCACAAGGATTGATGCTCCTCCTACGTGCACAAAAATAACCTCGATTAGAATGTGAGCCTGTGCAAGGAAGAAAATACACTCATACTTCTTTGGATCTCCTGGTGTTCACAAAGTTGTCATTTAATAAATATTTTTGGCTTGAAGACTCGCTCTTAGAACAAATGCAAACATATTTAGAAACTTGCTCATCGGGAGGAATAAGTGAGTTTTAAAAGTTTTTTCTCTGCTTCTTAAAACTTTTTTTAGAGATTTGGTATTTCAAAAAAGGTAACTAAGGTGATATCTACACATCACTACATGCTTTTAATGGAAAGATAAAGATTCAGTCGTAGATGTCAATAAGCCAGCATTTATGAAGTACCCAGTATATGGGATGTACCATGCTCAGTGTTGTAGAGGACACGGAGATGAGACTGACTGATCCAGCCATCAAAGTGCCATTTAGTTTAGGGGCCATTGTCTTCTGAAAGGGTTAGCTAAGAATAATAAAGGAGTTCCAGTTCTGGAGAGCATGGGCCTGAATATGTGTGTGAGTTTGGAGTCGGAGCCAAAGGGAGAACACGACTGATATGAATTATAGACGGGGAGGCATTCCAGGTAGACTCTGGAATGAGAAAGCAAAGCAGGAGAAGGAAACTATTGGTAGCAATGTTTTAGGAGCCAAAAATAAAAAAAATGTGTGCTCTGAATTTTTAACCTCTGTGGGATGCAAAGTCAAAAGTCCTCCTCTATCAAATCTTCAGTACAGTCTACACTGATCACTTATCTTATGGAAATTGACTTTTCATAGAATTAACAACCATGTTACATCTGTGTCAAAGCAACCCAGTCCAGGGACGAATGAGGAATGTCGGGGGCCTGATAACTTTGCCCTCGCTAACAGTTAAGAGCAGTTGCCACTCCAGATGCCCCCAGGGCCTATGTTTGGCCCCTGCCCATCCCTTTCTATGTAGGTGCACATGCTCACTCTCTTCCTCTTGCCTGTGGCTTCCTGGTTTTTACAGCCACAGGTCCTGCATCCGGACCCCGGGCCCCATGGTTTCAGTGGAATTCCTTTCTCACTTCTTAGGCCCTGCACTGGGTTGAATAGTGTCCTCCAAATATTTGTGTTCAGCCAGAACCTCAGAATGTGACCTTTTTGGGAGACAAAGTTTTTGTGGAGGTAATTAAGCAAAAATGAAGTCAGACTGGATTAGGGTGGACTTGATCTAATGACATATAAGAAGAGAGTCATTTGGGCAGATACTCAGGGGGAGCTCCATGGGACAATGGAAGCAGGGACTGAAGTGACACATCTATGAGCCAAGCAAGGCCAAGATCACCAGCAATTGCCAGCAGCTGGGAGAGAGGCAGGGCAAGATCATTCCCCAGAGGCTCCAGGAGGAAGCCAGCCTGCCAACACCTTGATGGGAGCTGTCTGACCTCCAGTGTGGAAGAGGACAAATTCCTGTTGTTTTGAGCCTCCCAGTCATGGCAGCCCTAGAAAATGAATACACACCCGTATTTTCCTAACTCAGGTCCTGGCATTGCCCAGTACTCAGTAGAACAATCTTCCTCAGCCCCAGGCTCAGAACCCACTTCTAGCTAGACCTGCCTTGGGAAGTCGGGAGGCTCAGTGGGGATCCCTAGAGAACACATTTAGCTTTTTCCTGAAACCCTGACAAAGAGAAGAGGAAGGCCTATCTTTTTCTCTATCATAACTCATTCTGAGTCTCTGTATAATGAGAGCCCTGGACCCCAGAGATGTAGGGCTGCTGAGAGATCAAACCACTAGCAGAACTCAATAGCTGGTTATGTTGACAGGCAGCAAGTACATACAACATGGCAAAATTCATTTATATTTGAAAACATAGATGACAGGACTGTTGCTGTCCACAAGCTCCTGGGTGCTCCTTGCACACACCGCACATAGACAATAAACACACACTTGATTAGAGTTAGGCTATTGCTTTGCCACATGGGCAGTTTCTTAAAGGGCCCCATCTAAGATTTGGTATATTAAATGTGCTCAACATGAATACTATGCTGCTCTGATAAATGAGTCTTCAGTCATTCATCTGACAAATATTTATTGAATGAATATAATGGGCCATAGGATTGGGACTTCATTCATTTTTTTAAAGACACGGGAGTCACGGTATGGACAAGGAACAGGAGACATAACACTGATTTGTAATATGTGGAGGGAACTATTGTGGCCTGGGCACCAGGGAATTCTTAGACTTAACGAAAGTTTCTCATAGGCCTGAGCGAGCGGAACACTCTCCTCACACAATTTCGGATTGCCAGGGCCAATCGTTCATTTGGTGGGGGCGTCTGGCTGCCATTAGCACCTGCACATGGATCTGCGGTTCTCTGCTCATCTGTGTACATACTTACTCTAGCGAGTGATAAAAACCTCGTTTCTTTGAGGGAAATGATCCTCAAGTGAGAGGTAAAACTTTAGCGTGAGATGAAAAAGGCGGATAACTTGCCTTGTGCTTGTAAAGACTGGAAGACACCTACAGGCCTGGAATTAAGAAAAACAAGTCCCCTATTCAATATGGTAGCCCCCCTTATCTGTGGGGGTATATTCCAAGACCCCTAAACTCTACCTATACATATCTATGATATATCTATGATGAATTTTAATTTATAGATTAGGCACAAAAAGATATTAATACCATGACTAATAATAAAATAGAACTGTTATAATAACAAAGGTAATAATAGTCACATGAATGTGATCACTCTCTCTCTTTCAAAATGCCTTACTGCATCGCGCTCACCATTCTTCCTATAGGTGAGATGATATGTTGCCTTTGTGGTGAGATAGGCTGAGATACTCAGAATGGCATGGAATATAAAGCTTATAAATTATGTATTTCTGAAACTCATCATTTAATATTTTCGAGACCACATTTGACGGCGGTAAGTGAAACCACAGAAAGCAAAACTGCAACAAAAGGGGGGCTACTGTGTTGTTAGTGTACAGAATAGAGATGGTAGAAGCCGGGAGGGATGCACACACACAGTGTGTGAGGACACGGAGCCGGTGCCCATCTACATACAGGGCAAGAACGAGGCCTCGAGAGAAACCAATCCTGCCCTCATCTTGATCTTGGACTTTCAGCCCCAAACAGTGAGGAAATAAATTTCTATTATTTCTGCCAAAAAAAAACAAAAAACAAAAAGAAGAAGAAGTTGCCGTGATGGACCACGGATAAAGGACAAGCCTACTTGAGTAAACATAAGGAGAGTCCAGTGAGGAAACAAGTGCTCATGCTCTGTGAGCAGGATTATGTAATGAAGGCCTGCTTGCTCTTTTGTGTGGGGGTGGGAAGTTGGTGAAAGGCTCGGTAGAGAATATGCATCCTCCTGTCCAGCTAGAGCAAAAACACTGGGCTCTCTGCTCCATTCTTACGGCCCCTGCGGGAGAAGGACATATACATATTCATCAAATGGGACAAAAACACGGGGTGCAAGTGCGTTAGCTTGTTTGGTTCTCTGTTTTTCAGAAAACCTCCTTTATGATGCACCCCCGTCGCTCCGTCAGAAACCTGTTGCTCAGACAGAGCAGGGCAGCAACTGCTGCTTCTGCCTTCCACTCAGTGAGTGGGTGTCAATCAGTAGAAGCAAGTCTTTCGGGACTTGGTTGAGGCACGGACACCCGAGCTGCGCCCCAATCCGTCTCATCAGTCACAAAGCTGATCTCCTGCTCCGTGTATCCAACTCCTGTATCTGCTCCTCAGTTCGCTGCAAACTCAGGAAGAAAAACATCAGATGTGATGTATCAACCCCTCGGCCACTCCCTCCTTGCTGACCCCCTTCTGCGTTATCCACAGGGAGCGTCTCCTATCTCTTCTTATCTCCTTAATTCCGCAACCCACCTGCCAGGTTACTCCAGTGCAACATTTTTTTTAGGCGATTTCAAATGCTTGGAAACTGTGTCCAACCACACGGCCTCTCCTTTGAGTGAGCATCCGTGGCCTGGCACGACCGTGACTCCGGCAGTTTCGTTCTTTCCGTCTCTGCTTCGTCTGCCCTGCTAAACTTGCCCCACCAAAGCGCCCTCCACACCATCCTCATTCCTCCTCCACGCTGCAGCTCTGTGTGACAGCAATGGCTGAAGTCATCTTCACAGTTCCAACGACCTTGTTTGCAGTGTTTGTCAAAAGAAACCCTTTTGTAATGCATGTCTTCAGTTCATCAGGAATCTTTATTCGGATACCAGTTTGTCCCGTTTCACCAATTTCAAGGTACAAATATCACAATCCCAGTTAACTATTAAAATACCCCCGTGCCAATATGAACAGGAAGGCTCTGGGTAGAGGGGAAGGGCTGTCTATACCACAGTGCTCAGTTTAGACAGACGGAATCGTCTAGGGGGTCAGAATTACTTCCAAATGGCAGTGAGAGGGAGAAACAGAGTCTTTCCAGGGGTCACATGGCATCGTCTAGGCATCAGATAATTCCTCAGTCATCCATCCTTTCCCCGCATGGAAATTGTGATGCCCTTTGTGACCTTAAGGTTATTTCCTACTAGTCAGTCTGGACCACTTCAATCCATCAGAGATTCAGGGTACATCCTGTTTTCTTCCAGGAGACACTTTGGTCCCTACGCAAATTTGCCCGACCCCACGCTGGTCTGATCAACTCTACATTCCCGAGATTTAGGGCAGCTTTGCTCAGGGCTCGAAAGTTTTGTCCCAGTCTAATTATGTGCACACTCATCTTACAATTAAAAAAACTGAATCACTCTTCCCTGAAAATACACAATGCTCTAAACATAAAGCAACTCACAGTCTTTAGAGCTAGAATGTTAAGTTTGGTAAAATAAATAAATCTATGTCAGCATGCACCTCACTAAAATTCCTTATGCCCAGAGAGTGTGTGAGTGTGTGTGTGTGTGTGTGTGTGTGTTCGCCAACACAGAGTTATGAATTTTTTAATACAAATACCTTTAGGAAAAATACATAAAAGTTCTCTACAGGATCCACTTAAACATGGAAGCCAAGCTTTATGCCTGGCCTCTGTGGGCATTGGAGTTTGAGCACGCTGCTTTGTGGGTCCACATGGTTAGTTACACCCCTGGGGGTCTAGGGATAGAGATACACACACAGGAGGTCACATGAGCTAATGGAGACCTCACCTGTACAATATTGTGTATTTCTGTTACTAACAATAGAGCTTTTTTGAGCAACTTGCCCTCTGAACAGCCACGGGTAGAGAGATGGAAACTGAAGCTCACCCTCAGAAGAGACAACCACACCACCCTCAGCCAGACGCCGAGGCTGTTCCCAGCCACGAGTGTCACTGTGATACTGAGACAGTTGAATCATTACAAAATCTCTGTGTGTTAAAGTAGGTTGGCTATTGTCCTGTGAGCAGCAACAGAGTCCATCTGCAAGGGATGGGCTGGCCTGAGGGACGAAGCCAGACCTCTCCACCACCACCATCAGGTACCATCTTCAACGAAGGAAGTTCTGTTTTTATGTTTTACATATTAGCTTCTTAGCAGTGAGTGTAAGTAAAAAAGGAGATACTGTTCTCTCCCTTTTCCCTCCTGAAGGCCGACTGTTTAAATGACTTATTGTTTAAATCTCCCAACATTTCATTTCTCCTTCCCCTTAAAAAAAATTGGTGTCAAAATAAGAGTCCATGAGAGCCTGCCCAGACTTGGTGAGATGTGAGAGGCAGTGACTAGCATGACCACCCAGAAATGGTATTTGGAGGCCGGCTCTGCTAGGAGGGAGCTCCTTGCAGAGGGTGCAGTCTCTTATGAGAGAGGAGCTCATGAACCCATCCCCCACAGGACCATTTAGACCCAAGCCGTGGTCTGGTTTCCAACACTGAATGCTCTTCCCTTCCACGAACTATGGTGAATCAGGAGGAAGTACAGTCCATTTTTCTTTAAGAGTAAAGAATAGTCATCCCTTTACACCTTCACTCTACAACAAAATAAAAAACAAACATGAAACTATAATATCTTTTGGGGGGAAGTCAGTCAGTCTGTGAGGTACATATGCTATATCCATTACAGAGAGTAACTATCACGAAGGAGGCTTTTCCTTCGGTGGGGAGAGGGGGGCGCCTGCCAAGCTGCTCAGTGCTCTGCAAGCATTTTCTCAGTCCCTCTCTACAGCAACCCTATGAGGCAAGAGACGAGAAATGGGAGATTTAGAAGGTAGCCTGGTGGTTTCTGAAGTCGTTAAGTGGTTCCTGAACCACTTAAAAAGTTAAACATAGCACTACTTTACAAACCAGTAATTCCACTCCTAGATACACGGGGTAGGGCAAAAGTAGGTGTCTAGATGTTCATATGGAAAATTATACAACAATTAAGAAAGAATAATACAAGAATAAACTCTGTTTTACATACTCGTGACTGTACACCTACTTTTGCCCCACCCTATATGTCCTAAAGACTTGCAAATGGGTATTCAAAAATGATGGGTTAAAAGTGTTTATAGCAGCAGTATTCACAATAACCAAAACATGGAAACAACCCAAATGTCCATCAGTGGAGGAATGAATAAACCAAATGTGGTGTATCCATATAATGAAATATTATTCAACCCTAAAAAGGAACAAAACCCTTTTTGTTTATACAGTATGAATGGGCCTCAAAAACATTATGCTAAATTAAAAAAAAAACTCAGATACAAAACATCACATATTGTCTGATTGCACTTATATGAACTATTCCTACTAAGTAAATCCATAAATACGGGAAGTACATTAGTGGTTGTCAGGGACCAGGGGGAGGAGGAAATGAGGAGTAAGCACTTAATGAGCCCAAGGTCTCCTTTGGGTAAGATAAAAATATTTTGAAACCAGATAGAGGAGATGGTAGCACAACACTGTGAATGTACTAAATAGCACTGAAGTAGATACATTTTAAAATGGTTAATAGTATGTCATATGAATTTCACCTCAATTTAAAAAATGTTACAAAAATGCCAAATGAGGCTTAGAGTCCGGAGTAGCATTGGAGACACTCCACTAACGTCTTATTCTAAAAGGACTCACAGCAAGGGATGCAGTTGGCTGACAGCCTCCAGCTGCCAAATGTATGGAGTTCCCTGCAGTATCTATGCCCCAAGGCCCTGCTTGGCAGTGGGCTGTTCCCAGTCAATGATTGAGCCGGGCAGAGGGGCTAGGGGCTGGACCATTCCTGCCCAAAGCAGGACGCCCCTACCAGGCAATCTCTGCTTCCCAATGTACTGCAATCAAGGCTTCCTTCCCTCTCTTCTCTCACAGGCTAGACTTGTGTTTTGCCCCCCACACCTACTTCTGCTCCTATTCACATTATCTGTCGTGCCTATTTCCCCTCAGTAAATGTCTAGTGTGTCTAACCCCATCTCGGTGTCTGCTTCTCAAGAACCCAAACTGACGCAAGAGTCAAATAAGTTGCCCATAGTTACGCGTATTCTCACAGTCACACAGGCGGCAGAGCCAAGACTCAGTGTCTGTATTACTAATCTTCAGCAACTGCACAAAAACACAAAATTACATTTACTTGATGAAGAGAGATACCTAAATAGGGTTTCCCTGGCAGCATGGTTCTGACTCTTTCAGCAAATAGTTGTCATTTTTGAGCAAAGTACTTTCTTTTGTCTATGTTTTAAGAAAATGTAAAAACAAAGGTCACCCACTTACAATTTATGAATCACTCCTACGTCATGTGTCCTTGGCTGACCTCATTAATCCATCCTCAGTCCTGTCTCAAGCTAAGGCTCCAGGCAACTATTCGAATTGGTTGGACTTGGGTGTATCTGTGATGAAACTTATTGGCTTCAGATGTATAGGGGTCTATTTTAGCCAGTCAAGCCCAATGTGATTGAACTGTCATACTCTTTTTGACTGTGGCGTTACCCAGAGCAGTGAATTCTCCAAGTAAGACCTCCATTCCTTCCCGTCCAACATTCTCACCACCAGAATCAGACTAAACCAGGACATTGGGATGAATTGATCTTACCCTGCTTCCAGATGTATGTCAGTTCACACCAGAGACTCCATCTCCCAGGTCATCCTTAACCCCCCTATACTTTCCCCAATCTGATTCCATGAACCTTCTAGAACTCATGGTCCATTGTCAGCAAACTCACTTCCTTTACCATCATTTTTTCTGCTTCTCTGACCCACTCTAACTGAAATCTTGTTCTGCGCTAAAGACACTGGACGCCCCCATAGTTCTCGTAAGTGGTGACCTCTTTCTCTTCCATACCCCTTCTGCCACTGAACCTAGAGACGGGGTGCACCTCATAGCCATTTGTCTTTTTCTATCTCTGAAACTCCCAGGTGTGAACTTAATCAGATTGTACTACTATTACCAACCTGTTCAATCTACCCCTTAGGTACTCCTCATTTCTTAACCATTTTGGTACCCAGACCATTGTTAGTTTCCAGTATTATATCCCCCATGCCTCTGGATGACTTCAACACCCACATAAACAGTCCTTTTATTACCCTGGCCTCTTGATTCCAGGTTTCTTGACCTCCCTCCTCCAGGATGTCTTGTGCACTCAACTTCAGTCACCCAATCCCCAGGACATTTCTTGTCCTTGGTCATCATTATAATCTCCATTTCAATTATCCTCTCCTCATACCACACTTCCTCTCTGTGTAGCTTACTCACTCTGTGTCATGACTCAAACAATTAATAAGCCACACAGGGACTAGGACATCATCGATCCTAGCACTCATTCTTCTCTCGTCCTCATTTCCCCTCATACCCAAATTAGATTCCATGGTTCTTTGCCAGTAGGTTCAAGGCCCTTCTCCCATCTTCTTCCATCATGATTCCTTGGCCAAACACCGACCTTGAACAAATTTAATTCTCTACTTTCTCTGTGCCTGCATCAGGGTAATTAAACTTAGCCGGAGAAAAACATACAGAAATGCTCACTCATGTCACTTACAATCATTACCATGGTTCTCAAGAGGATCTGTAAAGCAGCCTGACAATCCTACTATGGTTTCCAATGCTATTTTCTCTCCTATGATCCCAGGTGACAATTTCATACCTTCCCTCCAAACTGTCTACACCTTCTGCCTCCTCTTCACTCTGCCCATGAAGTCCCCTCCAAGCACAGTGAGAAGATAGAAGCCTTCAGAAGAGAACTTCCTTTTTGCCCCCACATTTACCCACTCCTCACCTCTTTTCTCTTATTCTCATGTTTTTTTAACTAGCAGTTAAAAATGATCCCAAACCTATTATTTATATAATATTTTTATCTGTTGGCATTCCATTTTCCCTGTAATATCCAATTCCCCAAATAGTCGAGATTTGTCTTGTTTGTTGCTGTATCCTAAGCACCAGAGCAGCGCCTGGCATGTGGCAGCATTCAATAAATATGAGATAATTGGGTCGCCATTGGATTGAACAGACACAGTTCACAGGATGTGACCACAAAGCATCCTTACCTCGTCTACCACTGTCCTTTGAACCCCATTCTCTGGGTGCTAGTTCTGTCAGGAAGCTCTGCAGGACTTGTGATATTTCTTTGTCATCGTCCAGTATACAAATAGTTTCCTTGTCACTTTAAATCACAAAACACTGTCCCAGTTCAGTAATGAAAATGTATAGCTCCAAGTATCAGTATATCTTCCACCAAAATTAGAGTTTCATCCTTTCTCCAGCTCCAACTGCTCCACGAACAAGAACCTGTGGTCATAAGGGATTGGACTGCCTTCTCTCTGTCACAGCCTTTCCCTTTCTGCCCGATTTGCCATGCAAGTTTTATGATGGCTTGCTTCCCTCACACCCAGTGTTGAGGGAAGTTAGTTAGAGAAGAGAGTCCCGGGAGGAGGAACTGTCTTGTTAGCTGACACTACTGTGTCGATTTGTCATTAACTCTTTCTGGAGTTGTTGGCTATTTACCACTGAGTCCCTTAGGAGGCTTTCCAGAATCGTCTGATGTCCTTTGATCACCGGTGTTCTCACTCGCCATTTCCCAGGCAGGGCGAATGTGTCTCTCTTTTGGCTGACTCCTGCCCCTTTCCTCTTATCATAGGAATCCAGTAATATTTCCAGCTTTTCTCTGGTCATACCTGCTCACCTCTTTAGGACACGACTTTCGATCGCCCCATGCAGATCTCCTTTGCATGTAGCCACATGGATTCATAAGAAACAGTCATTCTTTTTCGCTCTCATAGACTGTTAGGTGGTGGCTGCCCAACGCAGCAAACTTACTTTTCTTTTCCAGTTGAGCGTTCAGCCATCCAGCCCCATCTGTGCTGGAATCTGTCAGTGAACTTGATATGGTCTCCAAACAACTGTATCGTAATAGATTACATTTAATTTGGCACTTATTATGTTCCAGCAGCCTTTGAGTGCTTCCAGTACATTAATTTATTTAATCCTCAAGCAACCAATAGAAGTAGCTATTTTTATCTCATAGATGGAAAACTGAAGACCGCCCTTTGGGGAAAGTCCTGCAGGATGGGTTCTAGCTCCACATTTTGGGACATAATTTTGATTATCTTTAGCCTCAGCCAAACCAACTGAAATCATTCACTAATAATTCCAGAGTGGATCATTTCTAAAGTCCATTTCAGTACTTAGAACTTAAGATTTTTAAAACACTCCACCCGCCCATGGTGAGAAATCAGAATGAAATGTATCAGTGGTGCTGGCGGCAGTAAGAGATTAGGAATGAATTTTCCGGGCCTGAATCCCCAGAGGACCTACAGTGTGATTCTAGCTGTGACTTCATAGTTCAGCAGAAGACTAACACAACAGAGGTGATACATACTCATGGAAACACGGAGTTACAATTTTTCCCTGGTCCTATTAACAGAAGTTTAATTGGCCATTCACACTTGCAACAAATTGCATGAAAGAGATGAAAGCACAGTACCAGAGAGACTGGACAGGAGAGCTTGTTTGTGTGTGTGTGTGTGTGTGTGTGTGTTTTGTTTTGTTTTTTAAGTTTGTACTTAAAAACCAAAGTCCCAACTGTTTACGTGTCTCTGCCTCCAGGCAATGGTATTCTATTAACCCTTCTATTGAAAACACCTGAGAAGAATGGGCAGCGATAGTAATTCCTTGGTAACTACTTGAAGGTTTTCTGATAAAGAAAGAGAGGCAATAAACATGAATTTTACGACAGGATTTTGGTTCTCCCTGCTGGGAAATCTCCTGCCTTGAAGAAAAGGAGCTTGGGAACTCATCTATGAGTCCAGAAGATATTTACATTGGCCTCCTGAACTGTGGTCTGTGACGATGGTAGACCTTGTAACCCTGTTCACATCCAGCTGAAAAGCATCACCATGATGGAGGAATAAGGATGACAAGGGAATATCAAAAGTTTGAAAGTTCCAGGGCCTCATATCTTACGTTTTGAAGGCTCTGAAGTGCACCCCAGCAGCAAGAGTCCCCTGTCTGACAGCCTGCATCTGTGACTGGGGAGGCATCTGTGAACCCAGAAACAAAAGCCAAGAAGAATCCATTGAAGTAACAGGAAGGTGGATATGGAAAGAAAGTCATACCAGGTCCTTACCCATCTGTCCTCACTACTACAGCCTTCCTTCTTTCCATTGCAGTTATCTCCAACTCTTTTCTCTGCTTTTAGCCTTCCCTACTCCTATCCAAATTCAACTCCATAGCCAGAGTCGTATTTTGAAGATAAAAATCTGATCTTGTCACTTCTCTGCTCAAAAACTGTTGCTCCCTACTGCCTACAGGCTAGAGTCCAAACTCATTAACATGGAAGTCAATGGCCTTGAAGAGCTGGCACTGACCCACCTTCTGGCCTTATCTCTCATTTTGCTATTTCCAAACGTCATGTTCTCTCCTCTGCAAGCCTTTGCAAGTGCAGCCCTCCCATCTAGATTTCTCTATACTTAGAAGGGGATCTGTTGCAAGTAACAGAAAACTCAGCTCAAAGAGGCTTCAACAACGAAGCATATATATTTATTGGCTCACAGATTGGAAAGTCAAGAGGTCGAGAGAATTCATATTTGGTTGAATGAATGGCTGGCTGGCACGGCCAAGGGTCTGCTTGCTTACCCTCACTCTTCTCTGCCTTCTGTAGCACCTGGTTCAGTACCTGGGAGATTCGTCCTAGGGTAGCAGGATGACTATCGACAGCAACCAGGTCTGCATGGGGTGAGGCACGCTCTTGAAGAAAGAGCGGTTCCCTAGAGAAAACGTCATTCTGAATGCAGAATGAGGAAGCAAAGGA
Organism: Sturnira hondurensis; assembly: GCF_014824575.4. NCBI lineage: Eukaryota > Metazoa > Chordata > Mammalia > Chiroptera > Phyllostomidae > Sturnira > Sturnira hondurensis. The sequence continues at coordinate 6,355,580 of NW_028073411.1, forward strand.
ATAAAGTCATAGTGCATCTCCCAGGTCCCAGGTCAAAGGTTCCATCAGCTGTGGGGAGCACCATCCCCCATCCCCCCAGCTACGTTAGTGTGTTAGTCCTTCATGCTCATCTGGCGTGTTATACATATTTCTTTTATTAATATTTCTACAACTCATGAAGGTCTTCATATGGGCTGACGATGGAATATACATTAACCTGCTTAACACCAATAGTAAAACTTTGACATAGATATTGGTTTTCATGTTTTAATTAAAAGGAAACTGCTCTGCAAGGTTAAATGACTCTCCCAAGGTCTCACGTTTAACAAAACCTTCCAATTTCTGAGTTCATATCCCTCAGCCTATACTGCATAATGAAAACACAGACACCCACCATAGGGATACGTTGAATGGATCATAACACTCATCACATTGTGCTCCATGTATGGGTCTCTCCTCCACACTAACTATAAAATCCTCATAAAAAGGGGTTGCATGTTATTTCCCACTGAGAGCCCTAAAGTGTCATGATTAAAATTGTGGGCTTTAGAGACAAACTAGGTGGGTTAATACCTGAGTTCCATTACTTCCTGTGAGACCTTGGCCAATTTTCTTAGCCTCTCTGTGCCTCAGTTTCCTTGTCTGTAAAATGGGGATAGTAATAGTGGCTACATCATGTAGTTGTTATAAGAATTGAATAAAATACAGAAAACCCAAACAACAATACTTAAAACACCTTGAAAGACATATTTATCTCAATAAATATCATCTGAAAGTATTGTTATTATTAACCTTTTATCCTCTAAGGATAGTGCCTGATACAAGGCAAAACAGTCGATGAAATATGATCACAGTCGTGGGAAAGATCCTTACCCTGCAGAAAACTTAACCTTTTTCAAATTACCCCCATTGCATTATAGCTGTAGAGACAAATAAATATTTTGTTACTCTATGAAGCAACCAGGACCTGGCTAACACTGAATGATGACGTTTTAGAGTCCTGGAGAGAAGACAGGGGGGAGAAAAATATCATGTTATAGTAAAATGGAAATAAAACATAGTCTAGGAATTGAGAGATTTCTGTTCCCAGAGCTGCTTCTTTTTAACTGTGTGAGACGTTCGGGCTGAAATCAATAGACCTTAATGACTCTCTGAATGGGGGTACTGAGAAAGAGAGAACCTTAGGAGCACTCTCAGTTATTCTGATCTTGGCCTCTCCTGTTAATGCAGCAGGCCTTGATTTTCCCATCCGTAAAATGGGGCACAGCATCATCAGCCTCTTCACTAAATTGTCCTGAAGAGGAAATATGCTTCACATTTAAAGAATAGCATTCATTTGCCCTGGCTGGTGTAGCTCAGTGGATTGAGCGTGGGCCTGCGAACCACACAACTGGGGTTCGATTTCCAGTCAGGGCACATGCCTGGGTTACAGGCCAGTTCCCAGCAGGGGATGCATGAGAGGCAACCATACATTGATATTTCTCTCCTTCTCCCCTTCCCTTCCCCTCTAAAGATAAATAAAATATTTTTTAAAAAAAGAATAGCATTCAACGGGAAAGAATCAACACAGCTGTTTAAGCTGGGGAAGCAGCTGTTTTAGGTGTCCAAGAAGGCAGGGTCTTGTAGCTCATCTGAATATGATGAAAAATTAATTGGAGAAAGATTGTGGAAAGGCAAAAGTAACAAAAACCAATTAAGAGTAGTTATAGAAATCTCAGCAAGAAATAACAGGAGATTGGACTGGGTTCTAGCAGTGGGAATGAAGAAAATACATGAACATGAAATGTATTTGGGAGGTAAAATCAATAGACCATAGTGACTGACAATGTGGGGACTGATGATGAAAGAGGAAATCAAGGCCAATACTTAGTTATTCTAAGTTATCCAAGGCCGTGTTACTTTTTAAGATGGGAAAACAAGAAAAATATCCAGGTTAAAAAGAATCATTCTTTTCAGTAATTAAAACAAGACATAAAAGAATCTCTTACCTGTTACATGATATAATAGGGACTCAGATTTTATTATAAGGTAGACATAAGATCTTATGTACATCATTATTGGACCCAATCTGCAGAATAAGTATATGAAATTAAAAGAAACGACAAAGGGAGAATTTATCGAGTCCATCTATTCACTCAGCCAATATGTCAGGTACTGTTCTAGGCTACAGAATACCTACTATACCTGCTACAACAGTGAAGAAGAGAGATGCTCCTTGCTGTTAGGAAGCTAACTTTAATGGGGACAAAATATACCATTAGCAAAAAAAAAAAAAAGGAAAAAATGAGCTAGCAATGAGGAGTCTTCAAAGTGTTAAGATAAGTTGACATGACAGAAAGAGCTAAGGTAGACTCTGGAACTATTTAAGATGGTGCCTAAAAATCAAGAAAAACTAATGAGTTTCCTTCATGAAGAGAAGCAGCATCCTGGGTAATCCTAAGTAGACGGAACGGCGGATGCAAAGGCCCCTGCAGCAAGAAAAAGCTCCTGTGGTTCCCACCGACAATAGTGTGTAGCGGGGAGAGTGGCTCAAAAAGCCAGAGATGGGGGCCGTTCATGTGTGGCTTGTAAACTGGCGCTTGGAGTTAAATTCTACTGTATTTATGAAGGGAGACCATAAAAGAGATTAGACTGGTTTGCATGTATAAAGGTACCCTGGCCGCTGTATGGGAAATGGTTTGTAGGGCGCCACAAGGGAAATGTGGTAAGCGCGTAGGTCCTGAGTGAAATCCATGTTCCGCCACCTATCAGCCAAAATGCCATGGGAAAGTCACTAAATCCTTTCCACCTTAGTTTCTTCATGACATGAAAGAAGAAGAATATTAATATTTATATCATCGAGGTCATAGAAAATATTGCCCCGATAAATGGGCAAGGAGACATAAGAAAAGTTTCCCAGTCAATTCTGTTCTCTTCAGTCTTGCTGGGGAGAAATATCTACCCTTCTACCCAAACTACACCTTTCATTCCCAGCCTGAGGCAGGTCTAAACTGGTGGGGAGAAGCGAAGCAAGGAGGAAGGAGAAAGGGAACACTGGTTTACCAGCGTATACTGCACTGTAACACACCATAAATCTCAGGGAACTTGTTTCCTGCCCATTAGCATCGCATCCTGCTGGCTCTCGAAGTACTCTCCTCAAGTCCCTAAGTGTATCTGGACCAGGCATGAACCACATTTTCCCTTCCCCTCTTCTCATCTGCGCACATCATGTTCCCTCCATGAACGCCATCGCGCTCCTCCAGAAGAACATGAAGCTCTCAGTTTTGTCCGTCACTGGGAAACAGTTTCAGCGATTTGGTATGAAAATCACTGAAGGGAAAAAAAATCCGTGTTCTCTCCTCCCTGCCGGAATGGCTGCTGCTGTACCAAATTTAATGAAAGATTGCCATCAGGTGTATAAATGCTTAAGCACCCAAAGGTCGGAGATTGCCTTACCTGCTATTACACAGCCTGATGCCAATCACAGACTCACCGAGTCCAAGGGGGGAGAACAACTAGCACGTAGAATTGCTGAACTCTTTTTCCATGGTCTTGGCCAGATTTTATGTAAAATTTTTAAAATGTTAAATGATTTAAAATATTTTCCATGAGAAAATGTGAAGTCAAAAACTCACCTTTTTCATAACTCACTGTGTTCCTACATCTTTGAAACTTAAAGGTTTTTCCCTAAAAATTATTATTAGGTGATCCTCTTCATTCTAAATGTATTAACCAAAAATACCATCCCTTTTGAGTGAAAGTGAAATGATGTAAAATATTGAAGAGGTTTCAGCTTTTAGAAAATTACAGCCACTTCAATATTTTATATCATTTATATCATTTCCTGCCACTCTGGAGGGTGATATTTTGGGTTGGTACATTCATTTGTTTAACCACTATTTAATGAGCACCTACTAAGTGGTAGAGACTTTGCTAGACTCCAGGAAGGAGCTGTAGAATAAGCAGGTCCCTGCACTCAGAGTGTGCGTTATAGTTGGAATATGAGACTTGAAGTGGGAGAGGATGAGGATAAACAAAAATAAATAAGCAATTTGATTACAGAGCCTGAAAATTGCTTTGAGGAAACACAACCTGGGTGGGAACTACAAGAACCCAGAGGAGAGAATGCTCCAAAAAGGCGGCCTTCACTCTAAGGAGGTGATGAGAGCACTAGAACCTGAAGCATGGGAGTGAGCCATTCCAATGATGCTGGGGTGGGGGAGGGGCGCAATGCCAGGTAGAGTTTTCTGAGCACTGAGATTTGCAAAATACAAAGACCCTGGCTGGGAAAGAAATTGGCATGTTTACAGATCACACAGGGAGCCATAGACAGGGTGCCTGGGGGGAAGAAGTGAATGGAAGAGCGGAAGAGTGGATTAGGGGCCCTGAGAGAGCTATATCCAAAACTGATTCATTGCCTTTGAACCCAGGTGTTCATTCTTACCCACTTGAGCCTAATCTGAGGGGAAAAGTACAACAAATCCAGTGAGTGTTTTGATTTCCCCTTCTTTGTGGGCTGTGTCCTATGGTTTACCAGGTTTACCTATGCAACATGTTAGAAATTCCACCTGGAGCTCTGGCCTCATTTAGGCCCCGGACATATTTCATCCAGCCCATTAAAGAAGCCCCAGGCTCTGGCTTCCCGATGCCTCTCCCCCTCTAACCTCCAGTTCTTTCACTTTGCAACAAAGTTGGCTTGTTCAGGAACCTCTGACTAAGAAGCTCCCCACTGCTCAGATGCTGAGCACACAACAGAAGAGCTCTCACTGTCTAATCCTAATTTCCATTTCCTGCTTCACCTCCTTCATTAGATCCCTAGGGTGGTCCTAACCAAGTACCACAGACTGGGCAGCTTAAACAACAACGACTGACTGGCCCACAGTGCTGGAGGCCAGACCAAAAGCAGGTGCTGGTTTCATTCGAAGGCCATGAGGCGAGGATCTGTGCCGGCCTCGTGTCCTTAGCATCTAGGTGGCCGTCCTCTCCCCAAATCTCTTTACATCATCTTCCCTCTGTGTGTGCCTGTGCCCAAATCTCCTGTTCTTACAAGGATACCCATTACGTTGAATTAACACCCACCCAAATTGCCTCCTTTTAACTTGATTACCTCTGTAAAGACACTAGCTCCAAGTAAAATCAATGCTAAGGTGCTGCAGTTTAGGATTTCAACATACAGATTTGGGAGGTATACAAAATTCAATCCCTAACACTTCCCATTCCCATCTAATACTCATCCTATGTTCTCATCCTCTTAACACTCAGTTCCCCCACTCATCTAATACTCTTGACATCACTGGGTGTTTCCTCACTCTTTTCCCTCTGCACGTGAAATTCTCTTTATATCTTACTCAATTTGGTGAAATCTTACTCACCAAAAACAACCACCTCAACAGTGGTGACCTGTGTTAAGTCCCTTCCCGCCCCAATATACACAGTTCTGGAATTGGAAAAAATGGTCTCACCCACTTGCATTTTTGTCCCAATCTGTTTACAAGTGGACATTACTTGTGTTTCACTATATAATTAGTTTGGAGCATGTCCATCTCCCCGCAGAGTGTGCTGAGCTGCTCCGTGCCCTGCGTGTAATAGACACTTGGTAAATGCTTCGTGAACCATGGTGCTTGCCATTGTTTTCGGTCTTAGTCAGTTGGTTTTCTCTTTAGAAACATTTTTGTTGGAGAACTTTGACAATGACAAATGGCATTATCAAAATAATGATGGAGACAATGTGATGGATCATGTTGTCAGACTTTGCAGTTTCCTTTATAGATGAAGTATTGACCAACTGCGTGATTGAAGGAAAAGGAAAGTATTATCCATTGAACGAGTGATTGGACTAGACAACCTTTAAGCTTTCTTTGACCTCTCACACGGGATGACAGAACTTTCAGTTGGTTTGAATAGCTGCTTAACTGCAAGCCCATCCCATCCCTACCCCACAAACAATGCTTTATTACACAGATTTAAAGGTGTATTGCAATAAATAATAATCCAAATAGTTAGCCCATGAATACAGGTATGCCGTGATCAAATGAATTTGACTAAAGTCAAACTCCAAATCTTCCTCTTAAAGATGACAATGATGTCAACAGACTAAGACTTGGAAAAATGCAACAGCAAAGACTTTTTAAATGTTTTAACATTTCTCCATTGTATTTGATTATATATACATATATATAATGCATAGATTTATAAAATATTTATTTGCATGTATGTGCATATATTTACATATATTATTTTTATGGGCCCCCCAGGATAAAACAGCTCTGACCAGCAACACAGGCACTGAGCCAGCATGAACCAAAGACTCTACATCTGCTTTGCCCCTGACTGATAGAAGAGCAAACACCATCAATCAGGCGTTTCCTTGCCCATTGCCAAGGGGTGTTTACATGTATTATAAAACTCCTGTTTTGTATATAAATGCATATATAAATGCAAATAGATATATAGATACTAATATTGCGAACAGGCTTTCCATCTCAAGGAATTAGAGTTTTGTGGAACCTACTTTAAAGTTTCATTCAGTGAATTTATTACAAAGGAGTATGTTTTATTAGAAGGGCCATTTATATTTATATTACAATACCCTATACTTATTTTTTTCTTATACACTACACACACATGGATTAGAGGCAGTGATACAGAACTCATGTCTCAAACTAATTCCTCCCTAAAGACATTATAGCATCAGGAGTCCTGAACCTCTGGAGCCACAGTAAAACTCCTGATTATAATTTTGAGGTGAATTGATAGTACTTTAGGAAACCGATTCTTGCAACACTTGCTCAGCAGACATTGTCTGTGATTTGGGAAGAGTGCTACATTTGGTCTACATTAGACTCACGAGGATTTTGCAAATGATGATTGTGATGATCAGTTTTATGTGCCAATTTGGCTGGCTCTAGCCGGAGGTTATTGAATCAAATACTCATCTAGGTGTTGCACTGAGAGTATCTGGGAGCTGGGATTAAAGTCTATAAGCAGTTGGTTTTAAATAAGAAACTTTGTTCTAGATAATCTGGGTGGACCTGATTTCAATCCCCTGGAAGATTTTGATTGCTGCTGGGGTTTTCCTAATGAACCGGAAGTTCAGCCTGTGGACAGAAGTGTCTATGGAGTCCCCCCCTTCCAGCTGGCTCTTCCTGATGACCAGCCTTATGAATTTCAGACTTGCCTAGACATTCCCCACAATTGCATAAGTCCATTGCTTGCCGTAAGTCTTTTAATATTGTGAATGTAAGGAACACCCAAACCTATAGAGAATTTTTATAAGAGTTTGTTTAAGTCAAACTGAGGGCAATCACCTGGAAGCAAGATCCCAAATATTCCCCTAAGGGCGGTTACCCCCTGAGGGGTCTGGTAAAAAGAATCATTCCCCCCCAAATTCAAAGGTGTGTTAACCCAGGTGAATGAGGACAGTGGGTAGGACTTGCTTAAATATTTTACTAAAGAAGTTATAGGCCTGAAGCATCACTACCCACCCATGACCTGCCTAGTTAGGAATTTATGATCAAATCACCCTGTGGATTTACTTATGGTTAGATTTATGAGAAGTCTTACCAGGCTTTTTCACCTACAATGTGGATCTATATCCTACTGGTTCTGATTCTCTGACTAAGTAAGCAATGATTACCAACAATGTGATGTGTTTCCTGAGGTCACCACCCTATACTTTCTTTTGCCTTTTTTGATCAGGAGCCTGTTGAGGGCATGAAACAAATATTGTTCATCTCCTTGGGCCCAGTACCTATTGGACATGGCAACGTTGAGCTCAGCAAATGTGCTCTAAATGAAATCATTAATAAATACAGTCTGGATACATTGCAATGACACATTTATTTAAATAGGCTTCTGTGTGGTTTTTATAATAATAACCTACTGAGGTCATTTTTTTCTGGTTTTGCTGATAAAGAAGAAGAATTCTATTTTTCTCTATTTTTCTGTAGAATAAAAGGAAAGTGTAAAAGTGCTATAAACACAAGCCTTGGCTAATTATTAGGGAAATTACATGGAACCAGCACAACAAACAAAACAGTTTCAAGGGTAATAACACTGTGGCATTTTATAGAACTATAGAATTTATAACACGAAGGTTCTTTATCAGTCTTATGATAAAACCTCATAATTTTGCAAATAAGGAGACTGACTTTTAAAGCTTTTTATCACATTATAAAATGCAGGTACACCATAAAGAAAAATGCAGAGTTTCAATAAGGCTGTATCGGTAAGGAAAAGAAAAACGATATAATTTTCATTGAGTGTATATGATAGATGTTACACTGGATTGTCTGCATTCCCAACAAATATGTTCCTCCCTCAAGAGTAGGTCAAGTGATTATGATAAAGTGAAAGAGGGTTATTAATGTACAGAGGATGCGTATGTGTGGAAGTGGAGAAGGGGAAGATAAATAAATGTTATTTGTTCAACAGAAGAGAAATGAGGAAAATAACTCACAGTAGAGTTCTACTACATGCCAGCCTCGGTGATATAGAGAGATAATGAAGTAAGTTATACATCTTACATCATTTAATCTTTACAATCCCGGGAGATAGGTTTTGTTATCAATATTTTACAGAGGAGGCTCGGAGAGGTTGAGTAATTGGGTCGATAACTAGTTAGTCAAAAAGGCAGGATTTGAATTCAGGGCTGACTCCAAGGTTGGTGTTGTTTTTCACTACATAAATGTTTCCCTTGCATTTTTATCACAATTTATACTGGATAAACTCTTTAATATATGTTTGGGCTTGGAATCATGAATAACCACCCCTCTTTCTCACATGCATCTTTTCAGAAAGGAGCAGTAAAGTTAGATAGATGGAGGACAAATATCCCTTTTATTAGAGGTAAAAGTGGAAGGGAGGAGCCAGCTTCAATGTGCAGCCACAAAAGGGCTTCCTAATAAACTGACCCCTCTCCCCCAAATGTAGACCTTGGGAAGAACCACCTGAGGGAGAATGTAGGCATGTAGGTCACACACCGTTCCTCAGAACATTTTGACCCCCATAGCTTTTTCCTTATTAGTGGGAAAAGTTACAACCCAGCCCATCTTTTTGAAATAGGTTTAGGCCCAGATCCTCAGGTGCTAACCATAGGGAGGACAAAAGCAGAAAACATGGGCACTGTGATTGGCAGAGCAAAAGGGAGGGAGCAGAAGTGGAGTGAGACGGACACACTCAGCACCCCCTTCACAATCTCACACATCAGAAAAGCCACACTTCTCCAAAGACCACGAGTGAGTGAATGGTAGAGAAAGACCAGAAGCACACCTTCTAAACCCTCTCTCAGGAGAATGTGGAACCCAACTGCACCAGCCTTTTCCCAAGGATTTAAGGAATGAGAATAGGAGGCCTTGCTAAGATCTTCTAACTACATCAGTCAGAACATGGCTACCTCTGTGGATGGCCCTAGTGAAGGGATGAAGATTAGCATTTTATTTGGCACAATCTTCCTCCTACTTTTGAGTGGTGGTTCTCCCATGCTGCAGATTATTTGAAAGAGTGGGAGAGCTTTTCCTTAAAGAAGCGTCCGAAATTATCATAATAATAGACTGCTTCAGCACCAAGTCTAAGGTATACCCTAGAATGCAAATTCATTTTCTGGTCTATTTACCACGTAAAATATTGACCAGTAAATTATCCTACATGGTTTATACCACGGTATCGCAAGAAGCAGCAATGGTCATATCCATTTTGCCCCTTGAGTCTCATTGGCCTCCACTGAAGGCTAACTGGTCCACCAGGTCACCAGGATGTGCTGCACCAGAATCCACTGACATGGGGCTGAATACACCTGCGTCCTTTGGACATGGCATCACTTTGGTCTGTGGTACCTTTCGTGGCCTACACTCAGACTGCCCCACCCCAACCCCACCCACTCAGCCAGTTTCTTAACATGGCCCTGTAAACAGATGGAGCCTGGGAATTCTGGCTGTCTCCAGCCCTCACCAAAGTTAGGAGCACTCAGTGAGACCACCCTGACTGCTACTCCTTTTAAGCATTTTCATCAGACACAACTACGGTGCTGTCCACAAGAGGAAAGCCAACAGACACACTCCTCACTCCTCTGCAGTTCTCCTTCTGTCTCCCCTCTTCTTCCCTCCTTTCCCTCTCCTCCCCATCTCTCCTCCTCCTTTTCCTCCTTCCCCCCTCTTTACTCCTTCTTTCTTCTTCCCTTCATCCTTCTCTCCCTTTTTCTTTTTCCTCTCTGGGTCAAATACTCCTAGAGGTCAGAGGTCTTTTTTTCCCTTCCTGGGTGACACACCCTTTCCTCGGGCTTTGTGTTATCACCTGCCTATCATCTGACAGGCAGGTTTGCCTCTTCATATGGAAAGTTCACCTTTGGAAATAAAGGGGAGAACATTGTCCTCTCTCATTACAGCCAAGCTCCTGGAAGCACTGACCCTCATTGGTGGCAGGAAGGACCAGGAATAAAAATAAAGCTATTTTTATAATTATGTATTTTTTGAGAGTTTTGCAGGGGTTTAAAAACTTGGAATTGTGTGGACTTCTGTAGATGAACTGGCCTAACAGACTCAGCTGTGACAAGGATTAGTTATAACAGAATTTCTCATCCCAGTTGAGGCTCACTTTAAAGTGAGCTGAGTGGAGGTATGTTGACTTTTTGAGCCCTGGGTACTTTGAAAATAAAATGTTTATTATACTTCTTAAATGTTACTTGAGGCCAGCACTTTAAAATGCAAAGGGTGAAAATTTCCACTGGACTACCGCCTACTGGCATTTGTGGCTTGATCCTTTAATCATTATTTTTAGGAATAAAGGAGCGGTGTCAATTGGCTGTTCAGAATTTGGGGATTTTCCATCCTTTTTGAACTACTTGAACGCAGTGCAATGAGAGGACTGTGTGGGGGCCAACTGGTTTTCCATGTCACCAATCCATTCCCCTCCTTGTTTGTTGTCACCACATGGCTTCAGATTGACTCTGGACTGTTCTTTCTAAATGTTTTCATGCTCCACTGTCAAAGGACTCATTCTAGGCAGACAGAACGAGAGCAAAAGCAATAGTGTAGAGTACCGTTGTGGGGAGGGGAGAGAGTGCGTACTAGAGTTTGTTTCACTTCAGTTTGAATTTTGACTCTACGGTGTGCTGTGAAGAGCCATGATTGTAAAGTTTATTCCATAGACAAGAGAAAACCATTAAAATGGTTAGGTTTGTGCATAATGTAACTGGACCAAGTCTAGGGGAAAAAATTAATGATCTGAAACAGTCCTCTCTAGGAGCTCAAATAGATGTGACTTTGGAGAAAAAAAACATAATTTACAGGCACAATATATGGACAAAGGAAAACTGTATCCCAGAAAACTATCCCTTTCTCAAAAACAGAACCAATAATTTTATCCCAAAGACCATAAAACTTTCTCTAATAAAAATGGCTATTTATATCATTAGGGCATTGACAGTCTTGAGAGGTACAAAACACTACAAAGTAATTTTGAAAACATTAAACGTAGGTCACTCACCAATGTCCCTTCGGCTTATACTTAGTGCATTCAAAGTATGCTCTGATGACTTACACTGTGTCAGCTGGTTTGCCTTCCAAGTCATAGCAACTGAGATGTCCTTTAAAACTAGGTTTCTGTTAATTGGATTCAAAATCAATTACACTCTATTTGAAACATAATTATAGGGAGACAAATGATAAAATGATATCTTTTAAAATAAACTAAAAAAGTGGGGGTGCTTGCATAATTAATGCTCTGTGCCTCAGAGACCACATCATACTTTTCAGTCGCCACCTGCCCCGATGCAGGTAGATGCTGTAACTACTGAAGAAGGAGCAACTGGAAGAGACTGTCCAATGCAGGTATGGACACCAATCAATCACACAGATTTCCATTGGTTCTCTCATGAGAGAGCCAGAAGCCCTGTAGATATGCCAATATGGCTGACGACCTAGGCTATGTCTTCTCTCTGAAGTACTCAACCACTAAGGACATACCAAGCAACGTCCCCCTCCATTTACTTTCATCCAACTCAAATGTTACTCCTTTGACAAAGCTAAGCCCGCCTCCCTCAGCTGCAGTTACTAACTGACTTCTCAGAAAAAATATGGCATGATCCTTGGCCACCATGGCTTCAAAGTTGCTTTGAATAGAGATTCTACCTTGTTCTCAAAGTGTGGTCCTCACACCAGCAGCATCAGCATCACCAGGGAGAGTATTTGAAATGCAGGACCGCAGACTCCACCCAGACCTACAGGGTGACAGATGCTCAGGTGGTTTACCTGGACATCGGGGTTTGAGAAGCAGTGCGCTTTTTCTTGTTCTTAGGAAAGACTTCAGAAAGAACCAACCTTTCTATATATTTTGAAATAAATGCCTCTTTTCATTTTGAGGTGTTAGCAAAGTCACATGAAAATGAGCAAATTTTTCTATATTGTGTACCACCCACCCCTTGCTTCTGAGTGGTAAGAACTGTATGAGACAAATACACATCACATACTTATGCAAGGCTGTTACATTTAAAGCACTTAGACTGGCTTATATAGTTGGCTTCTTAAACGTTAGTTAATACCACCAGTATCTACATTGTTATGCCAATTGTTTTCTTCAACCATACAGGCATTCTTTCAGTGCGTTGGGCACTGTATTCCAGTGTAGCTTGGTTGAATTTTCCTTCCACCGTAGAACAGAGAAGGGACACAATTTTGTAGAGCACTTATTTTATTTTAAAGTAAGAAAAACGTTTTCTCTTGTAGAAGATGAGCCTTCAAGTGAAGAGTACGATTATTATGATCGTCCTGTAGATCATTTCTTAAGTAACCACTGGGTATCTGGGAAACTTCAGAGCCCACAGTAAATATACATTCTATTCAGCGTAGTGTCAAAGAATGACTGTGGGGGGTGTAAGTGGACATGAGAGAAACAAAAATAAATTTCAGTTTGTCACCAGTTTTTTCAGTTTCTCATGAATTGTGCTTCCTAAAATGTCATTAATAGAAGATACCCCCCCTCCCCTCCCCCCCAAAACAGCTGAAAAAGTAGACATTTTAGTTTTGGAACTGATTCTTGAAGGGCCTATAGGAAAATGAAGTACATAGCTCAACTGTCCCGTTATCAGATTGAGGGTGGGGGTGCATGATAAGATTCCCTTCAGCAGCCTATTGACTCTTTCAACCTTGCCTCTTGAAACCTATCTGAGCACAGGAGCTGATACTGCAGGTTTTATATTTATAATGATTAATTAATTCTGCACTAAGCAATGTTCTTGACTGCAAGAACAGAATCCACTTTAGAAAGCCTAAATGACAGCTTGCCTAAAATAATTAACACCCATACTGATAGAATTGAAATGTTCTTACTCTACACAGGCAGACTTTACTAATTTAATTACTGGTATTTCTAATTGTTTTAGAATTATAATAACATTAAGGAGAGTTTGATAAAGCAACGGTATAGATGAAAAAGTCAAGTGAGGGATACAAAATGGGGAAACAATATTTGGGTGTGAATTAGATGTAAAATTAGTACATACAGTCCAGGCACAATCGTGTATTTTGAGTTTACTGAACACAAATAGGAAAATGGAGCTAGTCATGGTCCGGTCCAGGTTTGGGGAGGATGCTCTTGGGACACCACGTGACTTTCTGAAACTATTAAACACCCCGTGAAATATTATATAACTGTGGCTTCTGAGTGTCAGAGGTTTAGCATTTGCTAGAAACTCCTTGGCCCTGGCTGTCAACTTGAACTATTACCTACTTCACTGTGAAACTTAAAATCTCCAAATTTAAGAGTCCTGACAACTGGTTCATGTGACATAAGAAAATAAAAGAAGCAGAAGCATATGTTATTGCCTCTCGCGTTTTCCCATGAATTTCTGAGTAAAGTTCATAGAATTACCTTCCAAGTGAGAGCTCTCAACCAGAGCAAACTCAGCCTTGTGCCTGTCAGATTCCATCCTTATACAGTGACAGTTCTGCTGGTGAAAGACCTGGATGGCATTCTCACACTTCTCTGTCTCCTATCTCTGGTTTTGTATTCCCTCAACCCTGGTCAATTAATTCTAAATATTTCTTTCTGTCCCCAATAGAATACTAATTTCCTTTTTAATTTTTTTCTTAAAAAATGGTAAACACAAATGAGATCCTATTTTGAGTGGTCAGATCATTTTTCAGGAAAAAGTAAGTAGGATTCTTCTTTGTGAATTTAGCTAGCGTAGTTCAAAATTTCACCGACAGCATTAATTCATAAGGTCTTTGATCACATTTTTTCCTTTTTTTGTCACGCTTGCTGTGGGTACCAATTTCAATGCTTTCTGATGCTTGGACAGTCATCCACGTTGACAGAAGACATGTCTAAAGCTACACTGTCCAATGTGGTAGCCTCTGGCCACGTGTGGATTTCAAGCAAGTGAAATGTGTCCAGTCCTAATTGAGATATGCTGTTAGTGTAAGATGTTATATTCTGGTCTCAAAGACTGGGCAAAAAAATAATAAAGAAATGTAAACTGCTTTATTAGTATTTTCATATTGGTTATACATTTAAGTAAAAATACTTTACATATATTTAAGTTAAAGGAAGATTCCCCTCATGCCCACCCACAACCCCCAAGGTCATTCGTTGACACTATGCTGAATAGAATGAATATTTACTGTGGGCCCTGAAGTTTCCCAGATACCCAGTGGCTACTTAAGAAATAATCTACAGGATGATCATAATAATTGTATTCTTCACTTAAAGGCTCATCTTCTACAAGAGAAAATGTTCACATTTTCTACTGTTTGTCCTACTTTAAAAAACAATAAGGGCTCTACAAAACTGTGTCCCTTCTCTGTCCTATGGTGGGAGTGAAATTCAATGAAGTTACACCACAATATAGTGCTCAGTACACTGAGAACACGCCTTGTTGTTGAAGGAGCCAATTGGGATAACAATGTAGATAATGATGGTATTCACTGACATTTAATAAGCCAGCTATATAAGAGCACTCTGGTAAGGACATTGGGACACTAAGCATTATTAGCCACATTTTACAGATGTGAAAATTGAGGCTCAGAGAAACTAAGTAACCTCCCAAAGTCGAACAATTAGCAAAGGACAGAACTCAGAGTCAAATCCCTTGGTTCCTAGGCTGTTCTTTCAATCCGCACAACACTGAGTCTGTACCCGCCTTCCCTTCATCATTGCATCTGTCCCTCTTTTCCCTGCTTTCCTGTCCTTCTTCCCGTCCTATCCTTGCTTCACCTCTATTTCCTTTTCTTTTACTCTCTCTTCTTGCCAACCACCTACGAGAGGCCAACGTACTTATGCAAATGCAGGTTCATCTCCCAGCAATGTCTAGTCCAGGGTACTGAAGAACTGTGTTTTAAAAAAGTTATAAAGCCTCTCTAAAAATGGTCTCTGCCTGTGATGCTTTGAGCTTTGATCTGCGAATGAAGGTCCTGTGTGTTTCCCTTCCTGTTACTGCTCCTCTAGTACTAACTGTTCATCAGGGGTCCGTGCCGGTGCGCGTGCTTCTTCAGAGTTGCAGTTAAGGACCGTCAAATGTCTGGGCAAGACAGAGTCATTGCACGTGGCCATGAGATTCCAAACTGACAAGAGGATATGTGATGCCACGTTACAAACCTCAGAATTCGGGACCCAGGATCCCTTTGGAAGTAATCTAATTCAGTTCTGTGTGCTTTACAAAAAGGGAGCTTCATTCCAGAGAGTCTGTGACCTGATTTTGATTTTCACCCAGCTACTTAGCCATTAAAATCTAGACCCAGTCCAGTGTTCTTCGTCCTATGCGAGTCTATACGCTACACGTTTTCATCTTTGATAAATAGCTCAAACTCTACTGTTAAATTCAAAATTTTATTTGAGAAAAGAAAATTCAGAGAAAGCAATATTAAAATGTTTTATGACTGAATCCCATTATTACTTTTTCAAACTGCTTAACCTATATTTTTTTATCTTGTTATAAAATGTACCCAGGTTCCCCTAGGTAAGCTTTTCTTAGCTCAAGACTTCAGTGTTTGGTGGTGTTTGTTTAAATACATCTTGCCTGTGCTGTGGTATTCTAAATAACTTTTCCCCAAATCTTTGATAATTAAAAATAAATAAATACAACTTCAGTACAGAAGAAAGTGACTTGCCTTATACCCTGCACTTGACCTTTCAGAATTCAATGAAGGACTACCTGCTTAGTTTCCAGGCTGCAAACCCAGCTGGCAAAGTGAACCGAGATAGCAAGTTGCTTGGCTGACTTCTCGGTTACACTCCTCTCCTCCCACAGATCTGAGCCCATAGAACGGACCCCTGTTCTACTTCAGAGCTGGAGCTTCGCCGTTTTAAAAATCACGCCAGTAAAGCCGGCAAATGAATGACGCCCTCTCAGCTTTTCTGATCCAACCTTCCTAATCATTTCTCCATATAACTCTAGAAAAGCTTTTCACACTTCGCAGCACCACTTCCTGTTTATCCTTCCTCAATAGCAGCGGGTCGTTATCCAACACCAGGGAAGGGCAATGATTTCTAAAGGCCTTCACTACTAAAACCTTCTCCATTTGTGAGCACATTGACAAATCCTTCCATGTGTCAGTTTTCTCCCATCACGTTTCATGTAATTGCCCCCAGCCCACCGTTACTTGTCCCATTCCAAAGTCAATTCTTGTTGTTATAGCCCTAAAGAAGGTGGCCCCAATAATCATTTATTGTTTTACAGCGTTAGCTTGCCAATGAGAAATGAACTACAAATTTATTAACCTTGACCAACCTATAATAAACTTGACATTTAATGTTAATTTGTAGCAACCACACTCCATACTGACATCCCTCTAATCTTTGAGGCTGGTTACCAGTCCGTCTGATCCATAGCTCTAGCAGGGGCATCTAAATCTTTCCCGTCTCATGGGCTCATTTGTTTTAGGTGAGGCAGATATATTTTCCAACTGTGCTTTCTGGGATTGAACAGAAAGAAATCACCAGCATCAGCATTTTCATGGAACATCAATGGAGTACTGTCTCCACCCAGCAGGACTCTGGACATCATATAAAGTGAACAGATAAGCAGAGGTGGTCCTGCCCTGCAGGAGCTTAACTAGCTACCCACACACTTCTGCTTCTACGTGGTGGACGCGTCACTCACTATGTAACGAAAACACTGGGTTTTAACAACACTTTTGCCCGCTGTCTCTATTTACGTAGCGAATCTTGGAGAAAGGCATGAAGCACGTTCCTAAAAGGGTATGTGTTCAGAACTTGCGTTGACCACCATTTTGCTTCTTGATTGAGTCAATAACTGAACTTGAATTATACCTTGATGCCTGTCCGTGTTTCTTCCTCTGGCGTCAATCAAACCATGATGTAAGGATGCAGATTTCTGAGGGACATGGGCTAGATGCCCAGGGAGTAGATACTATACAATAGCCTTTGAATAACAGAGAGAGAATAGTTTGATTCAAATGAAATAGATCCCTATTTCTCCTGTGATCCCAAACCTCCTAGACTGAGTTTAAGTAGGTTTCCCCTGAGAGTAACCACTCTCAGATGCCTGCTGGCCTCACCTGCTCGTTAGGGTGCTCTGATTTCCCTCCTCTACATTCCCCCTCAGTTATTCCTAGAGATTTCCGCGTGTGACACATATCCTTGTGAAGAGTTTTCTTGCTATACTCCAACCCATGCATTGAAATCCTATTCTTCTGGAAACTTCTCCTGCTCTTGTTGCTTCCACAGTCCTCCGTGGGATCAAAGATACCCATCTGTGGGTTGGAAGCAGAAAGTCTATCTTCCCCAGGTTGTGAGCTGAGGGGCTGGAGTTGCCGAAACAGCACCGTGATCCTCTCAGGCCTCCTGGAAGTGGAGGAGCCAGACCATGTTTGACGCAGAAATGAGGAGGAGCCCTGTTCTCCTGGGCTGTCCACACAAACAGACTCTGAAATAGTGCTGCTTGAATGCAAGCATCCCGGAGTCCTCCCACAAATAAACAGAAGCTAGTCCAGGAAGCTGAACGCGCCAAGCATCAGAGAGTTTCTCTCTTGCCACCCTTTACCTCTCTCTGCTTCCTCTTATACAAAATCAGATGATGAAAAAATAGATGCCTGGCTCTTGAACCACCAAATAAGCCAGGCAGGGGCTTCCAGTAGAATAATTTCTAAACCTTTTAAAGTGCCTAAGTGCATGGGGTATTCAAATCCTGACCTTGCCACTTGCAACCATATGACTTTAGGCAAATGTCTACACTCCTCTTTGTCTCAGTTTCTTGAGATTTGAAACAGTGATAGTAATAATGATGATGATAATATCTATGTCTTAAGGTTGCTCTGAGAACTAAAGGATTCAGACATAAAGGTCTTAGAATAAGCTCGATATAATAAGCATGGTATTGCTTTTAATTGTTATCAACTCTTACAATAACCCTTCTACAACTAATATTCTCAATTTGCAGATGACGAAAACAAGACAGAGAGAAATAGTGTAACTTGTTCAAGGTAACCCAAATAGTAGCCCAAGCTCTTAACAGCCTCCCTCTCAACTTGTCACACCTGTGCAAAAAAAAAAAAAAAAAATCAAGTCAGCAGATTACCGATCAAGACATGGTAAAATCCTCATTCGAGCCTTCTACCCTATGATCTCTAGTTTTCAGAATGGAGGCAACAAGGAATAGTAAGCAAAGAAGCCTCTACCAGGACCCTCTGCAAAGATGTCAACCCCTATAAACACCAACGGCCATTCCTCTCTGATTGTGTCTCAGGTTGCTCCGTTTTTGTTACCCTCCAGCACTAATACTGCCTTTATTTCCCACTTCTCCACGGCAGCTGGATGCCTGCCCTTAATTTCCTCTTTTACACTTTATTCCATCAAATTACCTGTAATCAAAGCTCTGAAGTAGAAAACTTGGGCAGTGCAGCCCTCCCCCTAGTGGTGACGCAGGAAATATCCGAAAATTGCCTGGGTTATAAATGCATCCCTTTTTGTTAAAACCTACTTTTTGAAAGTTACTACGAACGGAAGAAGCAGACAGGTGTTGAATGTCAAATGATGAGGATGAAGTATGTTTCGTACAAACGTAGGCACTTCAATCATCATGCAGCTGAGTGAAACTAATCGAAAGGAGAGGACAAGAAAACCCAGTTTTGCAAGGGAGGTCCTGGTGGTGCATTCGAAGTCCCTGAAGCAAAGAGAACAAGTCAGGTGGGGAGTGGGGATAGGAAACCCCGGGAGGCCAGTGGAGCTGGAATGCAGAGAAGAAAGAGAATTAGCAGCACCAGTGCAGGTTAGTTCTTCTAGGCTAAGTTCAAGATTGGGATTTCTGTCTAAAAGCAACGGGAAGCAATTAAAGGTCTCTAGTCAAGGAAGTGATGTGATCAGACTAAAATTTTGAGCAAATGCCTTAAGTCATGCCCACTCAAGCCTTGTCAGAGTTCAGTGGTTTTGTTTTCTCCATTCCCCTCACTGCAAATACCTGGACATGGATGAGACCAAACCATTGCAGTGAAGACAAGAGACAGAAAGAGAGATGCTTCTCCTGGGAGGCAAAGAATAGTCCTAACTTGGCATTCCCTACTGGGTGGACATCATCTCCATTTGGAAATGGCCAAAGTGACTTGTAGGAAACCATTCCTACAAGTGGGCCCAGCCCCCAGTGGCAAACATCTACTTCAAAGTAACTTCCTAAAAGCCATGCTAAACCTAGCCTGGGAGCAGTGTAACCGGTCCAACCACTTTTGCCTTTTCATTTGCAAACATCCCTCTTCTGTGATGTGATTAGTGGCAGTGGCTCCTTTGTTTTCTGTAAAAGGTAACCACCTAAAGCAACCTGTGCATAGTAAATGAGGACCATCAGTAAAGTGCCCAGAAACCCATTAAAGGCCAGTCACAGCAAGGGCAGGGGCTTTCGCTCCCCTTGAGAGACAACCCATGTGGTCCCTTTTCCTCCATCAGACTCTGTGTGAATGTCTCATTTCATCCATAATGATGCAGACACTGAGGGCCGGTGTCCGCATCAGTGACTTACCAGAATAACATGCTTAATAATTCCTTGGCTCAATTTTCCCTCTGTGAATGGAAAACAATAAATGTTTCTCTGTAGTTATATCTACTTATCCATTTACTTATACAAATGGTGTGGGAATCCCAGAGAGCCTGGAAGTTAATGTTGCCAAAACTCTACCCACCCCTTAGGCCCTTTTCCATGAAGTCCTCCTGCCTGTAATCTCCCTCTTTTTTTGCTCTCCTATAGTTACTGACATCACTGCTTGGATCTAATAGTCAAACCTTAATTAACACAGTCAATACGGAAACTGAGGGTTCCTCTCCTGCTTCCCAACCTCATCACTCCGTGTAGAGATAAATGCAGAGGTTCCGGTGATATATCTACAAGTCAAGGAATGCCAAGGATTGTCAGCTAGGTGAGAGATTCTCCTTCACAGCTCTCCAAGAAAACCATCCCTACCAATCTGATCTTGGACTTCTAGTCCAATAAATTTCTGCTGTTTAAACAGCTCAGTTTATATTACTTTGTTAAGGCAGCCCTAGCAAGCTGCTGGTAATATAGCTTCCTGTTTTAATCTTCTATGCCTGAGGAAGTATCCCCACAATTTTCCCCTACAAAACAAGGTTAGAAAGTTAAAAGTCATCCTTCATTTGTCAATTTTCTTTGACACCTGCCTGCCATATTGAAACCATGAATAGGCATGTGGTCAACAAGTAATGTTTGCCCCTCCCTCCGTGTCCACCTCTATTCCCGAAGCTCCTCCTACTTCTTGTCCAGACCATTGCAAAAATTGTTTTGTTTTCCTATTTAAAACCTTCCAGTCACTTCGATCACACTAAAGATATAATCCAAAATTGACCTGATGGCCTCCGGGGCCTCCCATCATTCTGCCTTGCCCATCCCCCTTACGTACCTTATTTTCCACGCCACCTCTTTTCTGTTGCTAAAAATCGCCAGGCCTATTCCCACCGCAGGGCCTTTGCTCTAGCTGTTCATTTCTGTCCAGAACACTCTTCATCCAGATATTTGCATGGCCAGCCCCTTCTGTCTTTCAGCACTCAGCTCAAATCTCATCCGAGCCTTCAATGAGGCACTCCCTGGTAGTGATTCCTCGGTCCCTCTCTATCACGTCATTTTCTTTTCTTCTTGATACAGTCTATTCTTTGCTATTGTGTTTTGGGCCAATTAAAAATATTGACTGAACGCCCACTCATTGTGAGAACTCTTCCAGGCACTGTGGAATACAGTGGCAAAATGACAAAGTCTTTCTTCTCAAGTTTACATTCCAACAGAGCAAGAGAGATAAGTTGCATACCCCTACCCATTTTTTTCTGGTTTATTTCATCTTTAATTGTGTGCCCAACCCACCCCTTCTCCAACTAGAGTGTAAACCAACCCAACAGGGCCCTCTTCTACCTTGTTCATCTCTGTATCTCCAAGGCCTTAAAGAGACCCTGGAACATTTTTATTCAAACAGAAACACTGAATAAATAAAAGGGAAAAAGAATGAATGGCATTGTACTTACAATATGGCGCCGCAAGTCTGCACCCCAACCCTACCATTGGGCATGTCAGTTTGCATGACTGAGCCTCAGTGAACGCATCTGTAAACGTGGGAGTAACAATAACTGCCTTCAGGGTCATTGTATGCAGAAAGGAGATTGTGTTTGTAGTATTTTGCCCAGCGCCTCATACACAAGAGACGCACAGAAAATAAGCAATTAAATTTACTTATTTACCGAAAGAAAGTAATCGGGATCCTTTCTTTGAAACCTAAACATTATAACTGGGTTCCCAGGTAAATTTTTATTAGTACCTTAATCCCCCAGACATCTTCCCTTCCCTGCGCTTGTATACAACCTCTTTCTTTCAGGACTTTTGATTTCCTGTTTAAACCACAGGTATTCAGATACATGTTTCTCCTGTCACAAGCAAGGTTCACGTATTCCTACAAAGAATTACATGACAGTTGCATTAATTAACTATTTCTGTTCGGTTTTGGCCATTTCTTCAACTCACTGCCGTCTTCTTGGGAAGAAGAAGTAACTCAGCAGCCTTTTGACTGCTCTAGAGACCACTCATCACTGCCACACAGAACCTCCTCATCAATCCTGGGTGCCATGTCGGTCCTCAATCACCAGATACTTCTTAACTGAGTGGCATTGATTGTGACAGCCTCGCAGACAGCTCTGGATGCCATGTAGCTCCTGATATTCCAGACTTTGTGGAATTTCCATCCCTTTGAGGGTTGGCTGGACCCAGTGATTTCCTCCTAAAGGATAGAATACTGGAAAAGGAATGGTATGTCACTGTAAAAAAAAAAAGAGTAAAACTTCCCTTCTCTGTCTCTCTTTCCCCCCCATTTATCTTGGAGCCTTCATTCTGGGGGAAAGAAGCTGCCATGTTGGGTGTGCCTAAGGCAATGGCTACATGACGTGGGACGGATGTCTCCACTTGACACCCAGTTCGGACCTGAGGCCTCCCCATGCCCATGTGAATGATCTTGACAGTGCACATTCTCAGACCTGTCAATGGCCATGTGAATGGACCTGGAAGGGCAGCCTCCTCCACTGAGCCTTGAGACAACTACATACCCAAAAGATACTTCAACTGTAGCCTTGTGAGAGACCTTAAGGCAGGGGATCCCAGCTAATCTATGCCTAGATTCCTAAAGCACAGACACTCTGAGATCATGGAGGTGTGTTGTTTTAAGCCACTAAGTTTGGGGATAACATGTTTTATAGAAATAGATTATTAATACACTGATATATGGCACTTGGTAGTTGCTCAATAAATATTCTTTGAATAACCAAGTAAATATCTTGTGACTCTTTATTGACAGTGGGAACACAAAATCCGAGATTTATAAAAGCAATTTCTTTTCATTTCACTTGGCAATATAAATCTATAGAAATATAACAGCATAAATCAGGTTATTTATATAATTAACATCTTTTTTTATGACACTATGTGTCAGAAAGTGAATATGATACAGCTTCTGACTCCAAAGTGGGCCTTCTGATCTAGAAAGCCCAGACCTTCCCGCCACTCACGGGTATCTCCATGTAGAGTTCTGGGCGAAAGAAAACTTAATAAATCTGATCATTATTTTTAAAAGATTCTGAGCCAGACACATGTGTATATAATTCCTGGCTCTCCACTGACTAATGAAGATATGTGGAAAAACCGAATAAATCTCTCCAATCCTCGATTTCTACAATAATAAAAGAAGCATCATGATATCTACCTTGTTAGGATTTTATATGGTCCAACCTATGGGTTCATAATAACTAAATAAACTAAAAAATATTTACAGTTTCATTTACTATCCTTCCAGAAACAGGATCATTACATGTGAAAAATGCAGAGAAAGTCAACTACAAGGATCCCACAGAAAAGCAAGCGACTGGGAGAACCTCCCAGGCAGGAGGAACTTCTGACTGCGCGGTGACCACAGCCAAGCCTCTAACATGAACTAGGATATGCTTAGATCTGAGACTGCCTCTCCACATCCCCCAAACACATGTGGAAACATGAATCAAGGTCAGCTAGAGAAAAATAAACTTAAAATGTGACCTTGTAAAATAGGTAATAAACATAAGAGATGTTGAGCCCCGAGAAATGGGATGCGATGACATGGAAATATAGAAATATATAACTGAAAGGGGATTTACAAATTCACACTTTATCTGAAAAACCTTTAGCAAGTAAAAAGGCAAAATGAGCGTAACCCAGTTTATGGGTGTCTATTAGTCTGCGGGTTCCCATTTGCCTGTGGTTTACACATAATTGTAACCCATTAGAATGGATTAGAATCCCCTTGTTCAGTCCTCCCGAGATTAAACTCCAACAGTCGCCTAGTCGGACAAGCTGCACGGACTGGGAGACACTAGTCTGACAGACAGAAGACAAATGAAAACAAATCAGACTAAAGTCTAAACGAAATTTTTTAAAAACTGCACTCTGGGGCCATTTGGTGAAGAGGGAGCAAGTCCTATATGTCCCAATGACATGAGTGTACACATCACAATTTCATAGAATCCTTCCAAAGATGCAAAACATTATGTTTCACATTTCATCTTCCTAAACTTGAAAGTGTCATAACTTTTTAAATAAAAATGTATCGTTCCCTGGCTGGTGTGGCTCAGTGGATTGGGTGCTGGCCTGCAAACCAAAGGGTCACCAATGCAATTCCCAGTCGGGGCACACACCTGGTTGCAGGCCAGGTCCCCAACAAGGGGGGGGGGGGCATCCGTCTCTCCATCAACTTTATTTGTACGTAATAAAAACCTTTTCACTTGACCTGCTGACTGAGTTTTGGCAAATGTACACACCTGTGTAGCCATCGCCTCAGTCAAGCAAGAAAATGTGCCGCCACCACCAAAGGTTACCTAGTCTCTTCTGCAGTTCCTCCACCCTTCTGGCCCAGGCAACCAGGGGTCTGATTTCCACCCCTATAGATTAGTTTCACCTTCATTAGAATTTGAGAAATGGAACCAGAGAGAATGCACTCTTTCATTTAACATAATTATTTTGAGGTTTCTCTCTGTCGTTGAGCCTTTCCATAGTTCATCACCATTTATGGTGGTGTAGTCCTCCACTAAATGCCTGTCACAGCAAAGATAGACAGTGCCTGCTCCCATATAGGCTCCACCCAGTCCGCCTTCCTGGGTTCCCTCAAGTCTGCTGCCACCTTTGTAAGCTGCCCCTTGAGGATGCTCTTGTCTATGACCCCTCATAGATAGGCCCTCTGTCTCCTCCTGGGCCTCTAACTAACCCTCCATCACTTAGGACACATGGTATTAGAAAAATACATAAACCTTTTGTCCTACAAAGTAATGAGTGTGTTTTTACAGGCCTTATTCTATCATTTTGCTCTATGTCCCTCTATGGGAAAGTAACGGAGATAGCAGCCTTTCTTCGTGTTAAGGAGAAGTGTGGAGATACCCAGCCCCTGGCCTGGGGGAGGCTGTGCAATAGTAGGTAGAAGAATGATGGGGGCAGGGGAGCCCAGAGCCCTTGAATTTCTAAACCTTCAATTATTTAAATTAAATGTCCCTTTGAGTATTTAAAAACAGTCTACTCCTTCAGATTATAAAAGATAAATACGTTAAAAGATATTGAAAGTGCAGAAAAATGTAAACAGCAGTAACAAAAAAAATCATCTGTAAACCCACTTTCCCGAGTTAAATGTAGTATGTTTCTTTCCAGTCTTTTTTCTAATGACCCACATACGACTGTTTTAAATAAAATTAGATTCTCGGGGAGTTTTGTTTCTTGGCCTTTTACACCTAACTATAGATTGCAGCATTTTTGTTATCATTTAATATTATGTCCAGATATTATTTTTAGTGACCATGTAAATTGTGTAACATACACATTCAACAACTTCCCTATTGTTTGTGATCCCTTGCTTCTAACAGGGCATCTAAATTTTGCAATCAATCAAGTTCGCATTCACTTATTGGCCAGTATGATGATTTTCTTGGATATTTGGGGCCAGCCTAACTCCTAAACAGAATTTAAAATCAAGGAACTTAACAACTGAGGGAAAGGTGCTTGGCAGCCGATCAACACGTTTGGGGAATATCCACTGGGCCTAACGAGGAAGATCACGGGGCTCTCAGTCCACCCCTCCAGGTGACTTCGAAAGCCAACCCTGCTAAGTTTCAATTAAGACGAGAAAGATCAGGTAACTTTGCAGGAGGACCACGATTTCCACAACAACAAATGTTAAATGTTGCCATTTTAGCTGTTCTGAGTGACTACCTTGTTATTTCTAAGGATTTTAAGGGTAGTATTTGTCAGTGGCATATCACTGACTTTTCAAAGTAATTAACTCTGTATCCAAAAATAAACATCATTGTTTAACCACTAGTGTGTTAGGCACCATGGGAGGGATGTACCACTTTCTTGGAGGGGGGGCGGATTTGACTCCTCCATTTCTCCAGGAACCGAGGTATTGTCTTAGAAAATGGTCCACCCCTCCCATCATTTCCTGAGTGGTTAGGTTGGGGAGAAAACAGTTATATTGATATATGAAGTTGGAGGCAGATGCCAAGCTAATTGATCTGAGTAGGTTAAATGGGAGAAAATACTTCCAAGAATCAATGGAGATGCTAATTCGGCTAATTGTTGGGTAGTGTTTCTTTTTTAAGTGAGTGATGTTCCCAATTACTGTTTATCATGTTGATTTTTTTTTACTCTGAGTTTATCAGTTTTAACTTTACTAAACCTTCTGTGATATTGGTTTCCAATGTGTCTTTGTCCCCAAGTTTTTGTTGCCAACCTGGTGACAGGCAGTTTTCCTGGATATGCAGATCTCACAGCGCAAAACCAAGGGTTGGACCTTTACCAAGGCCACTCCAGCAGAGGCTATTTTCTGCCAGTGGCATCCGAAGCAAAGTGACAGTCCTCGTGTTACCAGAGTCGATGGACCCAGAAACAGTGGTTGAAGTCTATTACTTAAATTTGCAAGGGTAACCAATAGAAAAACTGAGAATTAAGTTTATGAATTAAAAAACAGGGAACAGTCCAGAGGGACTGAATAATACACTAATTGCTTACCCTCTCAGAAGTATTGGGAAGGAAATGTCAGTAAATGTTGCTGAAGATTGATAATTCAAAATATAGTTGATAAGAAGTACAAGGAGTGGAGAGGAGGGAAGGAACGAAGGGGCAAGGAGAGATACGCTTCCTTCCTTATTTTCCTCCCTTCTACGTAGTAATTTAAAAAATATTAATAAGATACACACAAAGGTGTTGGGAGTTCGGAAAGAACGGTGAAGAGGTAAGATGGGAGGTGGAATGTCAGCATCCTTGAATGTTAAGGACTAAGACATAAGAAGAGTATTCTTCCAGTCACCTTCTGCCTACCCTCCTGCCTTTGCAAATGACAGACTAAGAGACAGATGGTTGAATAATAGAGAAGATGCAAATATTGAGACTCAAAAATGACAAGGCAGACTATATTCCATTGATATGCATGATATTTTCTTGGAATAATACTTGAAAAGTTCTCCTTGCTAGCAACCCCCTCCCCACCCGCAAGCCTGCTCACTAATGCCTGCAATTTTTTTAAGATGGGGCTCAGCCTTTCATTCCAAAATGAAGGATACCCTAGGGAAAAATTTACACATTAACTCAGGGTTCTGCTTGAGTGGTTCTGACCTAAATTGAAACAAAGGTTTAAATGTCGGATACTAGAAGAGTACAAAACTCTGAATGCTAAAACAGAGGAAGCTCAGTCAATGTGAAATCTCAGTCTCAAAAAGGATGACCAGAGGCAACAGATACAAATATTTATATCGTCTCTGTTTCCTGCTGTGTTTCCTGCTGTCCACTCTCTTTGCCCGGCCTCCTTCTTTCTTTCTGTGCAATGGCCCATGATGTTGGAGTATTTTTTATGGCCAACATCAACAACAGAATTGGAATTTCAAACAGTCACTGTCAGATGTTGGCCGGAATCTCTGGCAGATCCCCTGCTAGAGTTTTCACTTTCATATCTGGGTGGTAATGACAAAGCCAGACCAACCCATCAGCTGGTGGTGAACTTGGACTAGAGAAGAAAGATTCAAGGCCTTGCTTAGGGCAGCTGGAGGTCACTGGCAAAAAAGAATTCACAGAAACGTCAGGGAAACAAGAAGTGTCTCCCTGCAAATAATGTGTCATCGTCATCATCCTCATCAGCATCATCACTATCACCAGCAACGCTACACTCAAGTTGCCATGTGACCTGGAAAATTCACTTCTTTGATGATCGGTCTGCTCATTTGTAAAATGGAGATACTGAACTTTGTCACGCTCACCTTATGGAGGAAGGAGATGTAAATGTCAAGAAACAAATGAGGTAAAGAAGCGTAGAAAGGCCATTGGAAAGCACTAAGCAAATATGAAAATAATCAGAGATGATTCCAAGGTTGTGAGCTCTTTGAGGTCAGGGACCCCAGGCAGCACTGCATGGCGTGCTGTGCATTGCAGACATCCCAACTTGTTTCAGTATATCTAACTGAGAGAAGGGGGCAAAAAAAGACAGAGTAACTGATTCTACAAGACGACCTATGGACAGTCAGTGCTGCAATTTCGGAAGACACTGAGTCCTCTCCAGGAAGAACTCTAGAGTGAAATTGTAGAGTGAGTGCCTCAGTTTGGCTCTGAAAGATAGACCAAGTTTGGCTAGCTACAGAAAAAGGAAGAAGACAGTCAAAGATAGAGGCGAGGTATAATTGGTAAATTTATCAAATGCTTGTCATATATCGAGATATGGTTGCCTGGTAGCCCTTTACATGCATTGCTTAGTCTTCTCAACAATTTTCTGAGGGATGAATATAAATACTAGTAGAACTCCTCAATAATTTATATTTTAGACATAGAACGTGATACAGAGAAGTTGAGTGGTCTGAGGTCACACAGCTAAGAGTGGGGAGACCTGTGTGACTGACTCCAAACCCCATGCTCTTCACCACACTGGAGAGTGGACAGGCACCTACATTCACTTAACTGCAAGATGGCATCGAAGCTCAGAGGGTGTTCAGTCCTGACATTCCTAGAAGAGACGCTCCTTTGTAGCCTAAACCCTGTGAAAATGGGTACATAACCTATCCTCCTTATTTGCAGGCTCAGAATGTGAGAATTTGCCTCCTGGCCAAAGTCAATACTTGGGGCACTTTTGTGGTCATTGTAGACTCATGCAGAATGACAAAAAAATTTGAGTCTTCTGATGCTCCCAGCTGAGGTCCAGCACAGCAAGGCTCTGCTCTCTTTCTTTGGTACCTCTTGGTGCTGTTGGCAGGATCTATTCAGCGCCGCACTTTCCACGTATGTGCTTTTCACTGGTGATTTTGCTATTGAAAATGACTCCCCGCCCCCCGCCCCCAGTGTAGTGCTAAAGTTCTGTCCAGTACACCCAGGCACAAGAGAGCTATGGTATGAAAAAGTGCATGTGTTAGATAAGCTTCATTCAGGCGTGAGTTACAGGGCTGTTGGCTACAAGTTCAGTGTGAATGAATCAAATAAGTAAATAAATAAATATAAAACAAGATGTCTTTAAACAGAAACACACAAAAAACAATGTTATATATTGACTGGTTGTCAAAAATGTGGCCAGAGGCTCAGAGGCACCTAACTCTGTGTCTCCCCTAGGGTCAGTGGTTCAGTACTCTCTAACTCGGTGTTGACAGCGACTTTCTAAAACATAACTGCCGTGAATAAGAAGAATCAGCTCTATTTCCTCAAAGGCATAACATGTTGCCTACAGTATCACTCACTGGCTACTTTTCACAAATTAATTTATTGGAGTTACCAAGCCCTCTTGAGGACAGTGAGGAAGCTAGAGGCAGGGACAGAGATGGAAAATGGGATGGACAGTGTCCCGAGCCAGATGGAGAAGCAGAGATGAGTAATCACAAGAGTGAGGAAGACGGCAGCAGCCTGATCAGTGGGAGAGAGCTGGGTGCTTGATACTCTGGGTATGAGAGATACTAACAGGAGTCAAGGAGGGGGCTGGTGACCAAGGCTACAGCTGCTCATCATTTCATCCTTAAGAGGAGGGCCATTGCCTATATGGGCATTGCCCATTTTAGTCAACAGAAATTCCCCATCATCACTGCCTTCTCTCTAAAAGGCCAGAGAACTCTGCACTTTCCCATTCAGTGTGCTTAGTTACGATTTCTCCAGTCCAGGCCGTGCTTCTAAAGCATTCCTGGGACCCAGTGACCATCAAGTCAGACGAGAGTGGACAGATGGTCCAGTGCCTGAGGCCTGTCATCACAGGTTCAAAGCTTCTCTGAAGATCTGCTTTATCTCAGACACTTAGGTTAATTTTGCATTATACTATAATGCACCAATACCTGTAAGGGCAACAAAAAGTAACGTACAGTTAATGCTTTAAGAATAATAGTTCCTACATGTGGAATACTGACCACGAGCCAGGCAATACTCTATGCACTTTACTCGTATTGGTTTTTTTAAAATTCTTGCAATACAAAATAGTATTATTATTATTGTCACCATGCCCATTTTACAGATGGAAAAACTAAGGTTTAAAAAGAATCATGACTTTGCCTAAGCTCACTCTGCTTAATCAGTGCCAGATACAAAAGTGAAACCCAAGCCCGCTGGATCCAGAGCTCTGCTGGATTATTTAAGGGCCAGCTGAAGTTTCTTCTCCAGCAACCTCTCTGTTTCCCCTATAATGAGATCGGTGCCCTCTGAAGTCACAGCATTCACCATCTATATCCCTTTCCTAATCATATATTCCTTACGGCATTAGACACGTTGTTATTTACATTTTATCAAAATTACAACATGCCCACCTGAGGGCTTCTGGAACCCCCAATCCCAAGACCTCAAGTTTGAGAAAGACAAATGTACCTGATCAGGCCTGCCTGGGAAATTCTCAGTATTGTGTAAGCTAAGCAATAGGTTTTGGCATAAGTCACTGACCACCTTACAGCCTCGAATGGAAGAAAGAGAAATAAAGAGGGAACATCAAAGTGGTAGTGAAAGGAAAAAAATGGAGGAAGGCAAAAAAAAATATCATTAGCAGAGAGAAAGGACAACGGGTTAGAAAAATACAGTGGTGTACGAGCCTGGGCATGGCAACAAAGGAATGATAACGACAAAGGTGTCTGTCACTGCCCTTGGACAGTGGGAATGCCAGTCTGTCACAGGTTGGCCTAAGTTCAAGGCTAGTGTTTAATATACAGGAGCTATGACCCCATGTTCATTACTGATAAGTCAGAAAATCTTGAATGATTCAACCAAATTCCAGCTGGATTCCTCATCAAGTATTAAGATCCTGAGATGAGCAAGACCTAGTCTCCATCCTCAAGGAACTCACAGTGGGAGCATGGAGACACAGCATATTAACAAATGTATTTCAAAACAGCATGACCAGAGTAACCCAAAAAACACATCCCCAAGAGCAGGAAGGGCTAACTGCGTCAGGGCAGGGCAGGAAACATGTCATAGAAAAAAAAAATGCAGGTATCAGTGCTTGTTTTATGAGAGATTTAAAAAAAAGAGGACAAGACAAAAACAAATAAAAACGTCCAGCTTTAAGCCCACCTGATTCAGTACCAATGTAACAATATATTTGTTAATGTTCTTCTTCCTTTCTCTGCAATTGTAATCAAGTCCAAAAAAACACGTGTGAGATTGAATCACCACCCATAAGACCTTGATTTACCCAGGGAAAATGGACTGTCTCAGCCTCTGTCCCCTGAGCAGAACAGACAAGCCAATTTTGCCTTTAAAAAATCAACAGGTAGAGGCATAACAAAGGTCATATATTATGAGGCTGCAGATGGAAATTCAGCCCAGCAGTTACATCGACACAGTTATTACTGTTATTACAGCTAAACCTCCTCATTCCGCTGACATTATTAACCAAGACAAATGTGGCCCTGCAGCTTTATTTCATGGGTAGATCACCTATTAAGCCAAGAACAGTATCATTGTCTTTTGCAGCACTTCCAAAATTGCTTCCTGCCTCTGAGAGGTTCCCCGGCCCTTTTCCCCCTTACCATCAAAATAGACGCCATCCATCTTGTCCATGTTGTTGCATGGCCAGGCTCCGTTTGCATATCCCAGCAAATCCCCGTAATATCCATTCAGGTAAGAGACGTGCAATTGTAGCAATTATTTGTGCAATCATCAATATGCTCCCTGGCAACCTCATTTAGGTGCTTACAGAGTGAGTCAGCCCCTTAAAAAAAAAAACAGCATTTATCAGGCTATTTTTTCCCCTCTAACCAAAAATGCCTGTTTCCGGATCCATTAACAAACTCATCCAAGAATTTGAGAATGCCACTTCAATCTGGAGGACGAAGTCCAGCCTCAGACAGTTCAAGTGATTTGACCCAATTTACACAGCTTTCTGTGACTGAATAGGGACTAAAACTGAGGTCATATAAGTATTTTCCCCACCTATTTACCTGGGGAAAATGGCCACTCTTTTCAAACAGGATTGGAAGTCACTACTTACTAAGTGGTGATAACTAAAACTCTAGCCACTTTCATTCGGCTTAAGGGTTGAGCTAATTTTTGCATTTCATTCATTTAATACCTCTATTACCTCCATTCATTTACTGAGTAAATCATTCCCTCACTGCAAACCACAAGCCTTGGATTTGATCATGTCCCCTTCTTGTCAAAGTGGGGACAATTTATCCTGGGACTGGCAATATAGACAGTTTTTGACTGAGCCCTAGGTGCACCCAATAATTATAAATAAGAACTCAGACAGAAGTGATTGTGGTCACCACTGGGTAGCATCTTGGTTCCCTTGTGAATGGCCAGACTCAGAGGCAGCAATGTAGGACAACCTCAGCCTTAAGAAAAGGGAAATATCTTTCAGGTTTTGTGAAACTTCAAATGATCAAAGCTGTCCATGGAGGTTTGCCATATGGCTTGAGCTTTTGCTTTTCTTCTTCCTTGAATTTTCTTTAATAAAATGCACCAACTTGTCGGTGTTGCACAACAGCAAAATAGCAGCACTGACATCCTGAAGATGTCAAGGTCGGCAGGCTGACATCCAAGGGCCTCGGTGGCCGCCCCTCCCTGGGCAGAGCCCTGTCGTCTCAGTGGTTCTTCTGGTCTGTGGGCAGCCGACTGATCCAGGGCCAGACCCGGCTCCCCAGCTCTTTGCCTTTTGGCGACCCGCCACCTGGAGTCTGTTCAAATGAACAAGCTGCCTTTTCTTCCTGCATATTGGTTTCTCCTCCATTTGAAAACAAAACTCTTCCCCATCTGCTGGCTTCTGGGACCGCCATAATTGCACGGAGGATAATTGGCGGCAACTCAATCTGAGGAAAACCCTGTTGATTCGAAGCACAGTCTCAATAAACGTTTGTGTTTCATCGTTTTGCTAAATGGAGCCTGTGCCTCAGCCAGCTTTGCTAACGCAGGAGTGGAAATTAATGGGAGGCATATGAGGAGGAAGGGAAGCATCGAACAATACTCCACCATGACCCTCTTTGTTTCCAAAAATTCTCTACTGTCAGGGGATTCACTGATTGGCCTGGATCATGTGCCCCCAATCCATAAAGCACTAAAACGAATGATGTGAGAATGGAGCCCTAAACCAATAGGATTGCCAAGAATAGGACCATTTCCCTGACTCCATGCACTGAGCTGGTCAACTCCCATAAAAAAAAAAAAAGAAAAAAAAATCACAGCCTAAATACCTAGCATTTGCTTTCTAACATGGTCATTGGCTGCCGTAGAAGAAGCAACCCTGGTTTCTGTACTCAGTCCAAGCAGGGCACAGTAGTGCGAGAAAACAAGCTTGCCTTTCACACAAGTCCTGCCTCTGCCACTCGTACACTGTGCGACCCTGATTAAGCACGTCCCTAATCCCTCCCAGCCTTGGCTTCTCATCTCTTATATGGGGGTTAAAAATCATTTCCAACTCCTTGGGATTCTGTGAATGAGATCATTCGTGTAAGGATTACATCATATCTAATGCACTGTAAGCTCTGCAAAACTTGGCTATTATTGCTTGTTGCAGTTGGTAATTCAACACACTTTTACCTAGCATTTACTCTCCATTGGGCCTCATTTGTGGTCTGAAAATACAGCACCGAAAAACATAGACAAGGTCTGGGCAATCATGAATATTGGATACTTGCGAAGGAGACAGACAACAAATGCTGAAATAAATTTATAAACAAAATACTTTGAAAGAGCAAGAATTTCCCTGAACAAAATAAAACAAAGTAGATGGGGTAGAGAGAGTGGCGTGGGGACTACCACTCAGGGCAGGGTATTCAAGAGTGACCTCTGTCTAAAGTGGAAATCTCTGAGTTGCGACTTAAATGCTTAGACACGAAAAAGAGCTGGTACAAAGTCCCATAGCAGCACGGGCTTCATACAGCCAAGCAAAAAAGACAAAGGAGGCTGAAAAAGAGTGCACACGGGATGAGAGAGATATGAAATGAAGTCAGAGGACTTGGCAGGACCTTGTAGTTCAAGGTAAGTATTCTTTTGTGCATCATGGAAGGCTCTGTGAGAAACCGGTGTTAAGTAAATTATGTTTAAATGCTCCCTCTGGCTGCTGTGCATACATGGTCATGGCCAAGGGCAGAAGTGGAACAACAGGAGGCTAGTGTTGTGGCCTTGCTGAGAGATGATGGAACGTGGACCACAGTGGTAGCTGCAGAGATGGAGGCCTGCGCACAACATGCCAGTCTAGTTCAGCAAGGTCCACAAGCCTGGCATAGGCTTGTTTTCACTGATCTGAGTAAGCTCAAGTTCTCAACTTCAGTCCTGAGCTCACCTGCCCAGCGGTATACATGTGGACAATGGATAGGATTGCAATGAGGTATATTCAAGGGACTTCTTTCATTATGCAACTCAGACAGGATAGGTGAGTGGATGGGGCCTTTGTCTTTTGTCAAAAGAACCAAGAATGAGCCGCACTCCACCACCCACCGGCTGTGTCACTGATCAAGACTCTCAATATCCAGCCTTCCTTAGCTCAGTTGTAAAACTCAAGGGATCGTACTGCTTGTGGAGTGGTGAAGATAAATACACAGAAACTGTTCTGCACCTTTAATGTGGTACGAAACTCTAGGGGGGTATTTCCAAACAGAGAGCTGGGATGGATAGCTTCTGCTTTTCTTGAACTCCAGTGCCTGGCCACAGGGCCAACTGTACCTTGTCTTGTCTGAGTTTCTATATTTGTTTCCTGTGTCTCCTGTAACAAATTGCCACAAACTGGTTGCTTAAGACAACACAAATTTATTCTCTCACAGTTCCATAGGCTAGAAGTTCAAAATCAAGGTGTTGGTGAGATCACTCTCCCAGTAAAGACTCTGGGGAAGAGCTCTTCTTGCCTCTTCAAACTTCTGCTGGTTCCAGGTGCTTGCTCACTTGCTCACTCTCTCTCTCGCTCTCTCTCTTTCTCTCTCTCTTGGAGCAACATGACTCCAACTTTTGCCTCCACCTTCACCTGGCTGCCTTCACTCTGAGTCTGTGTGTCCATAGCTTTGCAAGGCATTCTCTTCCCATGTTTCTTTTTTCTCTTTGTGTTAGGACATTAGTCATATTAGATTAGGTCCCACCCTAATTGACCTCATCTTAACTTGATGAGTTTGACCTCATCTTAACTTGATTTTCGTCATCTGCAAAGACGATTTCTAATGACTACCAGCTACCAGGGATTAGGACTTCAGCATATCTCTCCCAGGGACACTAAGAAGGGAAAACTCAGAATGGGACTATCCCGGTATCTTACTAAATAGGAGGACAATGACCCATTTTGAGTTAGCAGCAATGTCTTGGAAAGAGGGCAAAACCAAGAATCTGGGGATTAGAACCATTGGTTGGTGGGATAAGATGGGAGAAGGTTGATGCCAAGACTAAAATTTAAGCTGGAGCCATCTGGTGGCCCCAAGGAGAACTGTCAGGTTGGAAGAACTAAGGAACCGAGGAGGCAGCCTTGTTCTAGAGAAAGTTAAACTGTTCCCACTGGGGGCGAGGCGGACAGTTGCCTCCCATGATGGAAATGCCTGAGCTTTCCATTTCCCATGCAGACAGTAGGTTACCCACCCAGAAACCAAGAAAATGATTCACGGAAAGCAGGTTTCAGGTTCTGCAGTTTACTGGTTCAGCACAGGTAGGAGCCCCGAAGAATTTAGGCCACCAACCAGCCTGAATTGTATGTGTCTGAGAATTGTATGTGGTTCCATGTGGCAGAGAGCCATGATGCCAGGCAGACACGTTGAGGAATTAAAAAAAAAAGTCTTCCCTTGTTGATTTACTTTTTGCTTTAATAAAACTTCAGTTTCAGCCTTTTGTGAATACACACTTCATTTCTAAAGAGATATAGTAAGCAATAATCTCAACTTATTAACAGTTGTTTTTTTTCTCTTAGCTGGGGAGGGACTAATCCTAGAATTAACTCAGTACATTTAAAAATGTTCAAATGGAACTTCACGGGGTATCTTCTGAAGGAAATTAATTCAAGAAATGTCAAATTTTCTGTAGAAAGGGAAGAAGCAGAATATTCTCGTTCCATACACTATCATACTGGCTTTCGGGGATCAAAGCAGTAGGCAAATCACTCTCCGAGTGTCGATGAAATGAAACGTGGACTTTGAATCCGCTGAGCAGAACTGATGGTGTCTCTTTCAAAGCACCAGTGCTGCCATGTGGATTTCACTGTGTGTAATCACTCCACCCACACGCGTCCTATCAAAGCCCATCCGCAAACACTTATCAACACCAGCACTGCACCAGCCTCCAAGAGCTACAGTGATTGATGCGTTAGTGTCCTTGGATTTCTGTCTGTGCACTTCCCCACGTCTCTCCCACACTGGAATGAAAGCCCCCCGAGAGCAGGGTCTTTCCTCTCCACATTGCGGGACCACAGTGAAATCCAAACCCAAAAGCTGAACGTACCTGGCATATACACCTCTCACTTTCCCCTGGCTGTATGGAGTGGCCTCTGCAGGGAGAACAATAGAACATTCCAAGCAGAGAAAGGACATGAGCAAAAGCATGGAAATCATTGAGTCAAAATTAGGAGATGGTAAGTTTGAAGTGATGACCATAAAGTTAGTGAGTGACATACAGTGGCCCCACGCAAGGGATCCCCACTTGCCCTTCCAGACTTCGGTACCAGCGGGAGCTCCCTCTGGAGAAGGAAACCAGCCTGGGGGTTCTCATCAGGAAGGGACTGCACAGGGGGCACAGGGAGACTTCAAGATTCTTGGGGCTGCTGGACTCAGGCGTCCCAGGCTGGGCCACTGGGAACTCCAGGGACATCTCCCGGATCAACACGGGATGAGCCACGAAGGGGCTGTGCCCAGCCTGGGAAGCTGCATCACCATGGCAGCCTCTGAGACCCTGGGTGGTTGACGGTGGACAAGGGACACTACCGCAGAAACACCCCCATCCACACCCTTGTCCAAGAGGGGCAGGGAGATGGCACGTCCCCAGTACTGCACTAAAGCTCTCTGGCAGAACCGAACTCAAATCCTCAGCTTCTAAAATTCCAGCTCAGACCCTTTTCCATAACGAATTTCAGGAAATGTTGTTTTAATTTGTCTTAAGCTTTTTTAAAAAAAGATTTTATTTATTTATTTTTAGAGTGTGGAAGAGGGGAAGAAAGGAAGAGAAACATCAATGTGTCATTGCCTCTTGCCCAAGCCCTCTACTGCCTGTCCCAAAACCCAGGCATGAGCCCTGACTGGGAATCGAACCGGTGACCCTTTGGTTCTCAGGCCGGCACTCAATGCACTGAGCCACACCAGCCAGGGCTGTTTTCAGCTTTTTAACCTCTCCAGCTAGAAGGAAGCTGGAGGTTTCAGTGATCCAAACCACAGTACTCAGAAAATGTATTAAAATGCAGATGATAAAAGCTATGGCTTGAGAAAATTTTGCCAAGATGAATTAAACAGAATCTGAAAAGAGAGAAACCAACATAAACAAATGAAAAAAAAATTGTTTATAACAAGTGAACGAGTGATCAGAGATTTTCCTGATGAAAATATTTTTTAAGAAAATATCTTTCCTGCTTCGGAGTGTGTGAGTATGTGTGTGATTTTGAGAAAACTGCGTCAGGACTGATAAGGACATTTATCAGTAGGGAACAATGAAACGCTGATAAGCAAAAGCATCCGTCAGCCCAGGAGGACCGCCTACACTTGTCATCTTGCTCTGTGACTTGCTGAATCCTGGAGCCGTCCACGGGATTTCTTGAATTCACTTGGCATTTCAAATACCAGACGCAGTTTTAGGTCAAGCATTGCCTTAAATTTCTGTGGGGTTTGTTCAGTACGGTGCCTCAGGTTTGGGTATTGGCGAACTGTCACTGTAATTGTGCATCTAATTTGATGTGACTTCAGCATGTACCTCTCACTAAAACCTCCTAGGCAGCTTTTAGAATCCTTGATTCATGTAGGAAAAGAAAAAAAAGTTCTCCATTAAAAGAAAGAAATAATAATGGCCACGCTAGCAGTGAGGCTTTTAAGATCTGTGACTGTTGAAGGAACAGAGTCTCAGTCACTTCACAGCTGTGTCCCCACTCGGCTTCTCTCAGTACAGCCTCGGGGCAGCGAGGACAGAGGTGTCTGGCCTGAGCTGAGTCCCAGTGTGGCTCCTGACCAGCTCGGTGATCTCGGGCTGAGCACTTAACTGCTCTCAACCTCAGTTTCAGCTTCTGTAAAATGCACACGACATGTTTTATAAGATGGTCGAGGGGATTAATAAGATACATGATTTGTGGGACATTGTATAGCTTTAATAAACGTTAGCTCGCTCTCTCCTTTTCTCCTTAACTGCATGCTTAAGGAGTATACTGTGTGTCTCCTTGTTCCTAGTACCTACGTGTATGACTGGCACACAGGTTCTAAACAACTAGTTTTGGGATAGTTAATTAATGTCAGTATGAATTGGACAGATGGATGGATGGACTGTTCAGAGTAGCCACTCATACTATGAGCCCTCGTTGGCTGATTATCTGGGCTGTACCTGCATCTCAGGGATGCTGGCTGGTGAGTTCGTGATGCAGGCACCAGCCCATGCTAAGCAGTACAGCAACAGTCATTTTCACTCCCGACTAGAAGCGAACAGGACCCTCCCCTCACTGCCACGGGAGACTTGACTTGCATTTGAGGCCCCGGGAGTAATTGTCCTTTCCAACGGGCTTATTTCACAGTCGATTATTCTGTGGCAGTCCCAGACATCTCATTTTAAACATGTATAGCATGTCCTTGAAGAACCCAATTGCTTCAACAAGAAGCAGTCACTCAAAATATTAAATATCACTCAATCTTCAAAGCAACTTATCATATCAAGAAGCCGTTCCATGGCAAGATCTGCCATTATCACAAAATGAAATAAATATACAAAGAAAAAAATGCCAGGCTTGGAGGTACAAAGAGTCAATTACCAAGCCATGGTATCCACGGGGTGAGGCCCCATAGAAAACACACCACCTGGCGAAAGGCTCAAACACAGCTACTTGGTTACCAACATTTAAACAAGAACTTTATACCCAGTGAATACAGGGCTTCAGTTGTCCACATTTGCAGCTCCCACCATTCTGGTGGGAGCCCCACGGCTCACTCGTAACTCTCAGTGCCTCCAACTGGTTATTTATCTCGGCTGCCTAACTCACCCCTGGTACCGTTTAGTGATGGAAAAGAAAGAAAGCGAGGCCTCTTCACTGCTTCCTATTCACGGTGGGCAAGAGAGACAGGGTGGTCTGGCCACCTCCTAGGGAGCAGGCAGCTGGAAGAGGCGCTCTCTCCTCCTGGAGAGGTGAAATGACATGAGGCTCTGATCGTACTTTTATTTTCCTTCTCTGAAGTGATTTTAGGCCTGTGGAAAGCACCAGAGGGAGTGGAGCAGGCCAGGAAAGTGAAGGGTTGTACGTGCCAATGAGAAAGGTCAGAGAGGAGGAACAACCTGGCTCTCAAAGGTCAATTTTGTCCTCCCCTGTCTAAGGGGTTTAGGAGAAAGCCGTCCAAGAAGCAGATAGTTTCTCACCCTGCCTGCAGTCTAGTAATGTGAAAGCTGGGCCGACTTCCGTGCTCCACCTCAGTTCTCCTTCTGGCTGAGTGGGCAGCCTCACTCAGGTTTTTGTCCTCAGAGATACTTAAGAAGCCAGGTGTTTTTCCGGTTTCAGGTGCTTTTGAGTGCACCGGCGTGACGGCCACTTGGTCAGCGGAAGGCAGGTCAGCTTCGGGGCCCTGAGGAATGTGCGCAAGGGAACCCACTCGTCCCTTGGGTTCATCAAGTTCCCACTGTGTCCCCAGACCGTGCCCGCTTCTGCAGAACAGGCAGAGAGGGAGATATAGGATGCTGCCTTCAACCAAGGATCCTCTCTGCAGTTTCTGGAAACACGGATCTACCCAGAAAAATAAAGCTAAGCTGATGACTAATTGAGAAGGAAAAAAGTTAAACCAAAACTGACTCGGCGTAACTTCACGACAGAAAAGTATTATGGAGGGAGCGAGTGCACTAAAGTAGCTGCCACTCACTGAGCTGGGAAAACTAAGGCGAATGATTAGCATCATTACAACAGAACAAAGACCAGGTAAAGCTGAAACCCGTACCTCGGAGAAGGGAGCGATGCTTGGCTGGTGCTGGTATCTCTGAGGATTCCTGACAGTGTTGGTCTTCCAAGGGTTGGAAAAACTTGAATGTGCATTTGGCTGCTCGGGTGAAAAAGCCTCACCTGAGTGATACTGACAGGAACCGGAAGTCCAATAAAGGAAACAGGAAGCAAACAAGAAGGGCGGGTCCCGTCTCCCCTCCAGCTTTGCTCGTAATCTTCTAGTGCTTCCCTGTGGCATGACTTACCAGGGAACAGCGAGCAAAGCAGAAAGATGGTTACAGATGCCCAGTGCCAGCGACACAAAGGGGAATAGAGATGGGTCAGTTTGGAGTGGGAAGACAACTCCTTAAGAACAGGCACTGGTGAATAATCAAGGAAAGAAAGAGATGTATTCAGGGATTGATGCTATAAAGATGCAGGGCATAAGAATCAGGAGAAGCAGAAAACTGCCATGACAGGTAACCAGTAAACAAAAATTTAAGCCCTTAGAATTCACAAGCGAAATTTGAAGAGGGAGTAAATATAAAACAGAATGTAGTATTAGGCAAAGCATTTGCATTGTGGACAGATGGTAGTGAGCCAGAGAGATCTTAAAGGATAAAACCTCAGGGGCATGGATTTATTTAAATACAAGTCTCATCAACTATTCAAAGTATGACTTTGGCAATTTTCTCAAAGTCTTTGAGTCTTATTGTCCTCATCTGCAAAGTGGGAATAATAATGCCATCAATGTTGCAATGTTATTGTGATAAAGTGGTTCAGATGATTTTAGAAAAAAAACTTAGTAAAGTGATAGGTATAAACAAAATATTCATTGTTTTCATACACCTATAATTCGATTTACACCTATAATTCTCATGAGTGATGCTGTGGAAGAAATTGTTCTTTGTGTCCTGATATTCATTTGTTCCTTTCAGATGTAAGAGTGGAAGTTTTAGCTGGGCACATGGCTGTGCAGAGTAATGACGTCATTTCTCAGCTGTCTGTCCTCGTACCTGTAGCCAGGAGACTAAGTTTTGCTCAGTGGGATGATAAACCAAGTGATGCTGTGACTTCCAGGTGGTGACTTTAAAAGGGAAGGCTCTCCCCTCCTCTTCCTTCCCTCCTTCTCAAACTCAGCTATGGTGGGGAGTCATCTCCGACTTTAGGAGGTAGGGCAACACCCCAGAGATGGCAAAGCAACCAGATAGAAGGAGCCTGTTCATATAACAGCCTCACACGGCCAGCACGGCCACTTAGACTTTGTGTGAGGGGGAAATGAGCTTCCACTGTGTTGAAATCACTGTAATTGGAAGTGAACTAGACTTTGTCGCTGTCCTAACGGTGCTTGCATTCTAGAAGCAAAGTGTAGCTGTCATAAAGGTATATCAGATAGCACGCTTTTGGTTTTAAGAAAAAGAATGATCAGAAACTAAGAAGCTTTGAAATAAAGGTCTGTTTGTCTCACATGGAAAGGAACTGGGGCAGTTCCAGGGTTCACTCAATGGCTCAGCAACATCAGGGCTTTGCACCAGTTTTTCTTGATGTTCTTGGTTGGACCTACTCTCACGGTCGAAAGATAGCTGCCATCACACCAAGCATCACAGCCTCACACCCAAAATGTAAAATACAAACTATTTGCTTATAAAGCAAGCATAGTGGGGAAAGATGTGCTCTCTGTTTCTCTCCCGTCAGGATGTAATGTCTTTGGCAAGTATCCTTGTCAGGTTTGGTATCAGACCCTCAGGGCCCACTCACTGGTCGGGATTGGAATCCATGCCAATGCACCAAAAGCAAAGGAAGCCAAGCAAGCGGAAAACTGACCATTTCCAGCCTCTGTAGGCTTTGGGAGGTGAGCTCTATAGGAAAAAATAAATGTAGCCTGGCAATGGTGTCCTCAATCTTTTCAGGAACCCTCCTTCACTTTCTGTCATTTTCATGTGAGAAGATTAGTGCTGAAATGCTTCTCCAAATGTGCTTATTTATATCCTGCCTCTTGTTGAGTTATACCCTTGTCGTGCAAAGGAAATAGGGTAGGGTTAATTACTTTTTTGAAGAAATATTTGTAACTACTATTTAATTCAATTCTACCAGGCATCAGGCTCTGTGTGGAGTGCTCAGTACACATTATAGCATTTAATAAAGCATGCTTTCTGAAAATTGCTAGTCATCTGCTTGTTACCTTCCGAAACACTGCATTTTGGTGTGGATAAAAATAAAGCTGGATGATAGAAGGCACTGTGAATCAATTCTCAATATGCTCAAGAATCAACATTACAGAAAGCAGACATCTTATTACCTTGGCCAAACTACAGAAAGTGTTGGCTTAGCTTTTAGCCATGGATTTAAATCTGTTCTGATAATGGTGACAGAAAACACAACAGAAAACTAAAACATATCTGGCATTTTCCTGTCTAATAAACCAACCATTACTTAGGAAATGAGACATTAGTGAAGAATTTAGGTTGATTCACCAGGACCATTCTAGGACATATCAAAATGTCTCAGAGGTCTTCTAATTGACTTAAATATTTACTGCTGAGTTGTACACTCTGCCAGTTATTTGCAATGCATAAGTTGCTACACATTCTACTTTGGGCCCGGGGGCTTGCCTTTAAATCTGCTGAGTTTAAGGAATTAATGTTCAGGGACTTTATTAAAACTGTCACCATCACAGAGAGACTCGACTTTGGGTAGTGAACAAATAATACAATATGCATATGATGAATTCTACACCGGAAACGTGTCATTTTGTTTACCAATATTATTACAACAAATTCAATAAATATTTTTAAAAACCTGTCGCCTTCACGTCCAATCACTCACAAGCAAATTGTTGTGTTGTAGATATGGTAGAAGCCTGCTGGGGATGTAGTGGAGAAAGTTATTGAAAGAATTATCCAATGAGACCCGACAGATTCCCTATCATGCGGCATGTGCAGGATCTCGTGTCTGGGCTACAACTACGCTTCTAGGTGTTCATGCTCAACACAAACAGCCTAGAATCATTTGTTCTCAAATTTGGATATAGTCATAAGCAAGTACCAGGCATATTAAATTTGCAGGTTCTTGTATTTTATTCTAAAATGTGTAATCAAGTTTAAAGTACATGAGTCTTTGTTTTTAACATATGCCCCAGGTGGTTCTGATGCAGGTAGACTGGATCACAAATTATAATTTGGAAATTATTAATCTAGGCACTTCTTGACCATCATCCACTTACCCAATTTTATATTATAAAATGTAGTCTTTGCGAGTAACTTTGAAATTCGCCTAAAAATGGATTCTTTTAAAACTAAAATCATATAGGCTAAGTTATGCAATGGTTAGATCTCAGAAAAATCAATGGCCATGACCATGTTGACTGGCTGAGGTCTGTGTACACACACACACACACACACACACACACACACACACATCAGCCCAG
Source organism: Sturnira hondurensis (assembly GCF_014824575.4). Lineage (NCBI taxonomy): Eukaryota > Metazoa > Chordata > Mammalia > Chiroptera > Phyllostomidae > Sturnira > Sturnira hondurensis. The sequence continues at coordinate 6,398,951 of NW_028073411.1, forward strand.
TGACTTGTGAGAGGCACAGCTGTTAAGAACCTCATCTCAGTCACTCAGCAGATAAATTATCAAGTATTCCAGAGACATAATTTAAAGAAAATAACTATTTTAAAACCACCAAGAACTGCTATAATAAATTTTACTGGTAGTTTTATACACACTAGGATGATAATAAACTTGAGACACTCTCTTCCAGGATAAATTCTATGTTAAAGTCAATGTTAATGCTAATGTTAATGCTAATGTTTGTTAATGTTAATGTTAATGCTAATGTTAGGGACTTGGGGTAAAGGTTCAATACCCAAGGACTTCCAAGTTCTCAAATCTTGCCATGATAAATATTCTTACCTCCCCATAAAGTTCCCAAGAGAAATATCTCCAAATGTGGAAGTAGAATGTTTAGAACAAAAGAACCACTCAATGAAGAGCAGCACAAGGTCCTCCGACCACTTGACTCAGTTACATGGCAGAGTCAGAGCGAGTTTGCTTTTGGTGGACACCTAAGAGGTGCCTCAAATTCCCTTCCTCTTTCTGCAAATCTGTATGTTTAGACAATTATACACAATCAAATCTATGGGGGGCAGAGGAACAAAGGAATGGGAGGCAGAGGGAGAGTACAAGAAGAGAGAAAATAAGTGAGTGAATGTGGAAAGCAGGTCTTGACCTGGGCTACCTACCCCATCATAAGCTGAGAGATACCGAGTGATAAGTTACCATGGTTCCCTAGAATGGCAGCCCTGCCCAGATCTGCTTACTATATGAAGTGAAAGCATAAGAGATAGAGAAAGATGCCATTGCCACCTTTAAGGACTGTAAGCATACCTGTGACACCAGCATGGTCCCCAAGGAGTGCTTTGATCTGATTGATCATATGAGTAACTGCTTCCTTGAAGCACAAAAGGAATTGGGTGGTGGTGGTGGATGGGAAGTCCTAGTTTGCCCTGGCTAGGATTCACCTGATGACGGGTTTGGACATTGACATGAAATGGTCAGTCTCTTCCTTCATCCCCATCCGCCTTTCTAAACCATACCCACTTTCAGGTTTCAACTCAAACACACTCCTGCCTGACACTCATGCAGGCAGTTTTTCCACTGTGATCACATGGGTCACGCCGATGCCATTCATTAGCCAGCTCACCTGTTGACAGGGATGAATAATTATACTCATTATAAAGGAATTGGACCCTTGCATGAATTCACAGAATAACCAAGAAGCATCTTAGATGCTTCTAAGCGATTATGCCTTGATCATGCCTTGTCTTCCTACCCAGATTCTCTGTTCTTCAAAGATAACGACTCAGTTTTGCCTATTTTTGTAATCTTTCTATCACCTGTAACGCATAATCCCAGAAAGCTCTCCACGTCCAAGCATTCAGTTTACAAGCTTTCATAGAGACAAAAATTCGTACTCAGGCAAAGTGAAGCAGTCTGCCAGCCATCAACAGATGGTTGGGAATGGTCCCCTGAGACTTGGCAATCGGGACTTTTATTAATTAACTGAATGTCTGACGCAGTATCATGTTACCAACTTATTTGCAATAAAAAAAGAAAACTATGAACATGCAAGTATATTTGAGAAATTGTTTGTGGGTTGAAAAATCAGAGCTGTCTAATACATAACATTCTTTTACAAAACTTCACAGAAATGTGCTAGCAGAGATTGCGTGTCAAGCATCCTGGGACTTCTGGACAAGTGAGCCGCCCAATAGCCTTTTGGGTCCTGACTGAGTCTTAAATTAAAGAAGAGTTGGACTATGTACTCCATGTGGTAAGTGCTCAGTAAACTTTTATCTAATTTTAATTTCTTTGACTTCACAATTAAAATTTTAACCTTTTCAAATGCAGAACCACATCAACGTCTTCTTTTACATCCCCCTTAGATGAGCAAGCGTGGTATTAAACAGCATTGCCAGCCATAGAAAGAGAATGAGGTAAAATAAATAAATAAATCAAAACTAGTCTGTAGCACATACATGTGTGTGAGACTCTACCTGCCAACCTAGACATTTTCCCTCCGAGAAAGAACGCAGGGAATAAAAGGAAAGGAAAGAACCTGGAGAAGATATTCAGACACTTGTCTACAGTAGAGTGTGTAAGTGTAGGCCAAACAGCCCAATTTCTATACTCATGAAGTATATAAATTTAGGTGAGGTGCCTAGCTCTTCTGTGCCTCAGTGTACTTTTCTGTAGCTGGGACTGACATTAATAGAAGGATCCATCTCATGTTGACACTCTGAAGCTTAAAAGAATTAGGGATGGGCAAACTATAGCCCACAGCCCAAATCTGGTCCACCACCTGCTTTTTATAAATACATGTTCATTAGAGCACACACATACACTCACACACACACAAGTTGATGTTTGTGAAGGTCTCAGAGTTTTGCCTTTCCCCCAGCAAATGCTCAGTGGACATTCACTACTGGTTTTGTTGTGTGAGAAGACATATGTGATCTAATGTGTCCTCATCTGAGATAATGGAAATATTTAAACATTTAAACCCAATAATCTCTAGCAGATAATCTCTACCTAATGACAATTTGGACTACTCACTAAATACATATGATATTTGAAAGAAAACTATTGACAGGGGAAACAGAAATAGAGCTGAGTCAATTATTTGAGAAAAGGTTTCTGCCTCGCCCTGACTAGTGTGGCTCAGTGGGTTGGGCGTTGTTCTGCAAAGCAATGGGTCACCAGTTCAATTTCCAGCCAGGGCCATGCCAGGGTTGCTGATTCAGTCCCTTGAAAGAGGCAGCCAATCGATGTTTCTCTCCCTCTCTTCCTCCCTCTCTTTCCCTTTCTCTAAAAATAAAATTTTAAAAAGGATTCTGCCTTCCCCCTTTGCACCCCAAATAAAAAGCAGCTGAGTTTGGAAACAGGATATAAAAAGTGATAGTGATATTGTAATGAGAAGAAAGAGACAATTTTTCACTCAGGGGCCTATTGCTTTTATTAACTGGGAGACAAATTCACTCAAAACGTTTAATTCCTCAAATAACAGGCATTGCAAACACCATTATCTGTTTGCTTGTGCCTGTAGCATTTACTGTAATTCCTCAGATTAAAAACTGCAGCTTCTAACATTACAGGACAAGGATGGAGTGAGGAAGACTTAATGCAGTTCAAGATATTCAAAGGTAAAAAGCTGCAAATGAAAATTATCACAATGAACAAGAATAAAATTATTATAAAACTGTCACATTTCCAATATTTCATATCACTTCTGACCATAAGCTCTGCAGCTATAAAAGCAATATCTTTTACTCCCCAGCGTGCAGTAGTGATGGTTCGCATTCTTCAAGGCTTATGATGTTAAAATGCCTTTAATTATGTTCTGGATAGCTATTCGTAAGGCGTTCTTAAACCTCTCCAAGGTCAACGTCTTCCTTCTCACTGCTTCTCAGATCATCACTTTCTGATTCTAGCTTCACTGACACAGTATTCATTTTATCCTGGGGAAAGACACAATTGCTGAATTGGTCACACTGGCATCCGGGACGGGAGCAAGAATTGTCCCGGAAGGTTCCTTTGCCGGGCACTTGATGCCTGCATGGGTCTCCTCTGCCTTTCTTTAGAGGTCAGCCAGACAGAAAATTCAGACTGCTACTTAATGCGATTCAAATCTGAGCACTGTGCACAACCGCCACCTTTTGGGGCCATTCGGAGACCTTGAGTACCAAGCAGATGGTAAGTGGCAGAGCCCCTTACAGATCTGTGTTTCTGGCAACACCTTGCAAGGCGGAACACGAAAGCAACGTTGAGTCACCAATAGCAGTGCTTAGTGGGCACCCTGACACCCAAAAACCTAAGGCTAAACCTATTGTTTAGCCTGAATATAAACGGTTGCTGGCTATGCTGCACACAGTAATTGACTTTCCTTTCAAACCATTCATTTAAATGCTCAGACACCAAAACCCCCCAAAAGAATCAACTTCATGGATCGCTGGCCTTGTTAACAAAGCAAATGGGGTAAGTTATATTTCAGGAGCCCCGGCTCACCAACTTCTTGTTAAGGGCAGAACAACTTGGGAAACGTCCTTGCCTTCAGGGACTTGCTTTTCATCCACATCCACATCCACCCACACAGACCCACGCATCGGTTTCCCTTCTGTGAAATGTCCGTAAGGCTGTGAAAAACAAGTGGGAAGGGAAACCAGAGCCCAAAGCTGGGCAGGAAAAAAAAACAAGTACAACACAGGATATGAAATCATTTCCAGGGGCCACCCACGTGATGAGGAACCACTTCACTTCCTTTTAACAATCTTCACTAGTCATTTTAACGCCGTCTCTCTGCTCATTGAGAGAAATCTATGCCCATTATAGGAAATGTGGAAAATACAGAGATGGTACGCAGTAAGTGCCACTACTCAGAAACCACCACTAATAACATTTTGATGTATTTTTTACCTAATTTTTTTCTAAGCATCATTATTTTGTCAATTTGTTTTACAGCCTTTCATTTCTAGCTTAGTCCTAATCACCACCTTTAAATACTGTGCTTATTTATTTATTGTCTGTCACCCCATCACTGCCCTCAAACCCTCTTCCTGTTCTAAAAATGATGTTCCCAAAGGAAGAGTGTGTTCTGCCCTCTGCTCAACACTCAACAGATTGCTGAATGCACGAATAACCGAGGCTCTATTCAATGCATAACTTCAGCTCTCGCATTTCTCTCCTAATGTGATAGCAGTCCAGTGAGCTCACCGGTGTCTCAGCACACGGCCCCTGCAGTCCCTTCACTGACTCCAAGTGCTGTGAGAGCAACGGTTCCTTCCTTCGCAGCCTCCGCGAGCTTCATGCAAGAGCAGCTGGAAGATGCCTGGCAGGGACTTTTCTTCCAGCCTGAGAGCTTCCCTCATTCCACACACAGGTTGTTCACGGAACCCTATGGACAGCCTGGAGCTATGACCTCGTATTGGCCTTGACCAACAAGAGGCAGGAGCCAGTGGAAAAATTCTCCCTCTTTTCATTTCGGAGGGAGATGGTTCTAAGTTGTATCTAGAAGACCTCTCTGCAAGTCCTGATGGGACTGAGCACGCTGGCCATGAACAACATAAAAACACACCTTTGCTTGGGTTCTCCTAGTTTCACCCTGTGTCCTGCCAGCCTGCGGCCCAGAATCCCCACCCCCCTCAAAGGTAGAACCTATGCACAAGCTTTCGTCTCAGATTCTACTCCCTGGGAAATAGGCCTAAAATGATGGAATTTTTATACAGTATTATAAATGATTCACAACATAATTTTAGTGGTTGATTAAATGAATTACTACTAAAATGAATTACTATAGTCTGTGTGCCAACTTTAATATTACTGAGACTATAGGGTTTTTATAATTTTTAATCTTACACATAAAGTTACAATAATCACCTTCACATGTAAAGCTTTTTATCAATTTAGGAAATAGAATTAGTGGGTCGAGGTTAAGAACTTTTTAAAGTTTCAAATTATATTGACCAATTAGTTTTCCAAAAACCCGCATCATTTTACAGTCCATTAACAATATATGAACTTGTTTATTTGTTTTTTTACCTCATTGCAACTTTGCCAGCACTGAGTATTATCATCATTTTTATTTTTGATAATTTGGAAGGTGGAACATCACATTTCATTGTAATTTGCCTTTGTTATTTCTAGTATTTCCTCTTTTACTAACTGCTTCTCATTGAAGACAAATACTTTCCACAAGTTAGTGAACGTCTAAGGTAGACATATCATGCAGCATGATCCAGACACCCAGCAGATGGCCATTGGAATTAGTGAGTGCTGGAGAGGAAGTCTAGGGAAGGCTTGAACTGGAACAGGAAGGTGAATTCTGCAACTGAACAAATGTGAATGTCTATTACGTGTCATTCACATGGGAAGATATTAGAGATTCGAAGATGAAAAGGACCCAAAACTCGTATCTTGGAGCTAACAGTCTAGTGATCATGCTAAAGAGAGAGCTGAGTGTCTAGTCGTTCTAGAGAAAGCTTCACTAAGTTTGGTTAGACTGGAAAAAAATACTAGTTCAAAATCCTCCCAGGGCAGGTTAGGAAAAGTGGATTGTTTGGGCTACATTAAGTTTGGTTATTAANAACAAATGTGAATGTCTATTACGTGTAATTCACATGGGAAGATATTAGAGATTCGAAGATGAAAAGGACCCAAAACTCATATCTTGGAACTAACAGTCTAGTGATCATGCTAAAGAGAAAGCTGAGTGTCTAGTCGTTCTAGAGAAAGCTTCACTAAGTTTGGTTAGACTGGAAAAAAATACTAGTTCAAAATCCTCCCAGGGCAGGTTAGGAAAAGTGGATTGTTTGGGCTACATTAAGTTTGGTTATTAAAAAAATAAGCAATGCCCTTGCTGGTGTAGCTCAGTGGATTGAGTGCGAGCCTGTGAACCAAACAACCATGGTTCGATCCCCAGTCAGGGCACATGCCTGGGTTGCAGGCCAGGTTCCCAGTAGGGGACACATGGGAGGCAACCACACACTGATGTTTCTCTCCCACTATTTCTCCTTCCCTTCCCCTCTCTCTAAAAATAAATAAATAAATAAATAAATAAATAAATAAAAATTGTTTTAAAAAATAGACAATGCTGGTAGTTTAGAGCTAGACATAACAGATTTAGGCTCAAGTGCCACCAAGAAGGGTAGGTGGTAATACGATGCTATAATAAAAAGGCCTGATCATAAGCCTCAGGCAAGCCTCGTTTCAGCACTGAAATCAACAACTTTTAGCTTATGGCCTGGGACGAGTTAATTTCTCTGGTCTTCTATTTGCTTATCTGTGCAATGAAAATTATAATAACTCCTTGGCAGGGTTGTTATGTGAATTTAAATAAGAGAGTACATAAAAGAGCCCAGGAACTTAAAATAGCATGATGCAAATTACCAAAAAAAAAGCCATAAAGAAAAAAATGATAGTGCTTTTTTAAAGTCAAAGACAAAATTACTCCGAGAATGAGAACTGTATTTTGTCAAGTAAAATATATCAATGTCATATTTGACTGTAAAAAGATAAACCCCAAACCAGAGTCTGAGAATGGAGGAAAGACTCTAGAAGATAGGAAGTATTAAGGAGATAAGCAGTAACAACAAAAAACAAACAAGAGCAATAAAAAAAAAACAACGCTGATTAAAGAAACTGTCCCAACAACTTTTTCAAAAATGAAGGATATGAATGCAGGATACAGATAATGTGTTACAGAGCTGTACACTTGAAACCTGTATAATTGTATTCAGCAATGTCACCCAAATAAATTCAATTATAAATTAAAAATATACATGCTCTCTTTCTAGCAATGCAATCATAAAAAGAATTTTCCCTTTTAAATAAAAACACCAGCATGGAAAAGAAGAATTAAGGATATAAAACATTCACATAAGCGTTGTTTGCCACATGGTGACTATAGTTAATAACACTGTATGGTGTAATTGAAATGTACTGTGAGAATACATCTAACATGTTCTCATCAACATACACACAAAAGGTAACTATGAGAGGTGATGGATATGTTAATTAATTTGATTGTGGTTATCATTTCACAATATATATGTAAATCAAATCTTCACACTGTACATCGTAAATATATACAATTTTTGTCAATTATACCTCAATAAAGCTGGGGAAAATATAAAAATGGCTTTTCCTTACCTGCTCACCAAAATTGGATCTGCAAATTTTGACCAAAAATTTTGTATTTGATAATTGCCCTAAATTGCATATTTTGTAATTAGTAGGATTGAAGACATTCCTCACATTGACATAATAAAAATATTCTCTTATAAAAATGACCCTTGCTGGGCAATGCGGAGATGCAACCCCTCCGTCTGTATCCAGGACTACAGCGCTAACACCTCCAGGATGCATGCACTGAGGGAGTCACTTCGCAATGTGTATGATGTCAAAGCACCACATGGTACACTTTAAGGGTATCACATTTTTTTTGTCAACTATTCTTCAGTAAAATTTTTGGGGAAAAACAAACACTTCTAAAAAACTACACTATGCACATAGTTTAGTACCAAGTGTGTTAACTAATACATATATGTGGGTTTAAGATTACTAGTAGCTCTCATTTTTCCCATAGCCAGGGCCAATTTATTGAGAAAAAATGGTTAGAATGGGGAATTATACAAAATGTACATATACACCTGAAATATTTTTCTACTAATCTTTATATTTAAATCCAATGCCTTCTCATCAAGTAAAGTTCTATCTGTTAGCTTTTCCATTATCTCTCTTATATAAACCCTAACTATAATACAGCATTAATTTCTATTTTCATTTCTCTGTAGGGGGACAAGAAATTAAACACAGTTACAAAATAATTTGAGTACAGAATTCTTCTAGATCCTTATAAATTTTCCAAATATTTTGTTGTTTCTCCCAGGTTTAATTTTATGTTCTTTTCTTAAACAACTAATCTTTATTAAGACTTGCCATCACTATTCAATAATAAATAAAAGCTCTCTTAATTGCTTAATCAGCATAATAGTTCTATAAATTAATTAGTTCAATAAAAAAATCTGTAGCAAACCATTGGAAATAACAGACACCTCTATGTTGGTAAGCATATGTCTTGACAGGTAAAGGTGTAAGTGCATGGGTGGAGTCCCTGAGGTGACCTAATATGACTTCTAATTCTAGCAGTATGGCATACTAGACAATGCTAAATAAACTTCTTGAAAGAAAGAGCTAAAATATTGGACAAATCACATATATGTATATATAGATATTTTTTTCAATCTTCTAAAAAGCATTGTTGAGTTGGCACAAAGGGAACTAATTCACAGAAGGGAAAAAAGGAAAAGGTGAAGCAAAAACTTTGAAAAATAGAAGGATACCAAAATGAGATTATATGTAGAGAATTTTGGTAAATTTGTTGTTCTTAAGTTTGTACTTTAATATTGTGAGAGATGCAAGGGGCCGGAATTCAAATGTAGGATCAGCCCAAGGATGGAGCCTAGGAAGACAAATCCCACTGGGCTCGGCCCCCAAGGACAACATCCTCACGGTAAACAGAGACTCGAGAGAAGTAGCATTTAGCAATTCATTGCATTTATTGATTCTGCACTGAGTGAAAAGGGAAAAAAATTTACTTGATAATTTTTCCCAGTGGGCAATCATTATAGAAGCTTATAATATAGATTCATATTTCCATTTTGGTAAAAAAAAAAAATCCTACAGCAAAGTAACCCTATCTTGGTGATACTGTCAAAAAGCCTGAACAGATCAAAATGTGGTTGAGAGGAATCCAACTGCATGCAGATAGAGTGCCAGGAAAATGAGCGAGTCACACCCCAAAATAACAAAACACAACAGGGAACACAAAACCGAAAGCCAGCACATACCCAGAGATGGCAATGCCAGACCTGGAAGTCCTCAGCAATTACAATATCAGATGCAGAATATAAAATACACAAATTCAATATGGTTTTAAAAAATGATAAGCTTCAAAATATAAGCAACGGGGGAAAAATTGGGACAACTGTAATAAAACCAAAATTAAAAACAGAACAACTAAACAGAGTTGGAAAAGATCCAAATTACACTCCCAGAAATAAAAACAAATTAATTAAAATTAAACATGCAATGGGTAAATTAAATAACAAATTAAAGACAACAGCCAAGGGTGTGAGAAACTAAATGATAGATCCAGATAAATTATATGTAGGATCATCTCAGAAAGAAAAGTTATTGAAACATTAAAGAAGCTAAAAGGCATAGAGGATGCAGGGATAATGTGTGGCCTAAACGTCACTGCTGGTCCAGAAAGAAAAATTACACCAGTCAGAATGGGCTAATCTATGGTGAAGTGACAGTGTAAGCCCCGAATTTACCAGCTTAACGAAATGAGTGCATTTTTGACTCACACAAAGTCCAATGTGAATCAGGCAACTGTTCAGGGAAATATTTTCCCCTGGGTGCCCCGGGGATTTTGTGGCTCTTCCATCTCAATGAGTGGTCTCCGCAGCTGCTTCCAAAAGAGAAGAGCAAGCTGGAGGGTAACCAGAACAAGCAGGAATGGCAAAGACACAGCCTGATCTCGGCCTCCCTTTGCTCTTCAGTCATCGCATCATTTTGTTTTTGTTGCCACACACAGAACACACTCAGCCCGGATCCAATGTCCTGTCTAGCCACTCTACTCAGTTAAAAACCCAAGAATAGTGAGTCATATTTAGATTAGTCTCAAGAACAGAGCATCTCTTGTTCCTGAGAGCCAGGAACTAAACCATTGCCATAAATCCCCAGGCCATCAAATCAACAACGGTGAAACAGGAACGAAATAATGACAGTAAATATTCCCATCCCGAGAGGAGAAGAGTGGGAGGCTGACACAAGTCGATAAAGTCTATAGCGTGCACGCGGCATGTGCTCCTTACTCACGAAACGAGTTTCGTCAGTAAGCCACGATTCCCTCCCATGGAAAGATTTTTGTCCATTGTTTCATGTCTGTGGTGCCCTTCTCTGTAATGCTGTTCCTTTTTTAATCACTGGCCTTGGCCACATGTGAGGTGGGCTTGGGGAGTCAGCCATCCCTTGTGGTCTGCCTGGGTTCCACAACTGACTTCCTGTTTATGGAAAGTTGGAACCGACAGGCTATTTTAAATCTGAAAAAAAAAAACCACCCTCTGTGTCTTAAAAAAATCCATGCCCATGATTTCTTTGTCAATACAGGTTTCCTCAAAATGTATTAAGCCTCTCATCTATTTGCTTTCAGTCAGTTACATGTGCCAATAATGATACCAGATCTACACTTAGAGGCATTGTTTTCAGATATGATTTTTTTGTTTTCCCATCCCACACACCTCTCTCTCCTGGTCTGCTGGCAGATACAAACAATCTCCAGTAATGAGTGGGGTCGCCAAACCTCTCCTGTGGTTTTATCCTGGGTCATTTTATTTATTGACAGGTTTTGCTGGTTGCAACTTTTAGATCTTTTGATGTTCTCAATTCTGTAAGGCAGGGGTGACAAACTCATTTTCACCAGGGGCCACATCAGCCTTGCAGTTGGCTTCAAAGGACCGAATGTCATTTTAGGACTGTATAAATGTGACTACTCCTTAACTAGGGGCAAGGAGCTCGGCGCTGCTGCCGGGTAGAAACAAGGTGTCGGGCCAGATAAAACAAGGTGGAGGGCTGGATTCGGCCCACAGGCCTTGTGTTTGATGCCTGTGCTGTAAAGTTCTGAGTTTCCAAAATATCTTTATTTCCTCTTATTGTGCTTGCAAACTGGCCCCATGTCTCCTGAAAAAGTCCCATTTTTATAACATTGTCATGAGCTGAGTTTCCCAGAAAGCACATTTCAGTGTGGAGTTTTCATGTATAGGATTTCTGTTAAGGTACAACCTTGGGGTCAGCCCCTGTAAAAGGGAAAGGAAGGTGGCAGGATGGGAGAGAGGGAGAAATGGGGATGTGAAGAAGATAGTAGCAGCCTCTGCCTAACCCACAGGGAACTGTGGAGCTGAGGTGGGCCAAGAAAACTGTCACAATTGGGGCCAAAATGGCTGGCTGCTTATACACCTGTTTTGGTCAGCCATTAAGTGCTAGTCACAACCAGGAAGGTTGTGACTTTGGGCAAGATGGCTATCTGCAGCTAAGGACTTCTGTGAAAAAGCTGTTATAGTAGAATAACTATCAGAAACAAGGGAGTAAGTCCTTCTGTGAAGAGACATCTAGGCAAAACCTCTCCTTGTCCATCACAGGCATCCTTTGTGTCTCTCCACTACACTTATGACTATTTTTGAGGAGTGCCTTCTTTCTGACTCCAGGAGGCCTCTCAGAGGAGGGGAACTTGAAAGAGGAAGCTTAATGGAACAAAAAACAGCCCCACTGGTATAGATGGTGTCTGGGCCACAGCTGATATTCAATGTTATGATCTTCTTCTGCAGGATAAAATCTATGGATGTCACAGTGTAGACCCACTTGCATACTTTTTTGGTCCCTTGGTCCAACATACTACTACATGGGATGGACCAGTGGTCACAGATCTGTAAGTCCTTCCATTGTGGTGCTGTGTGAGGCTTTGCAGGCAAAAAAGAAAAATGTGTACACAGACTACATGTCTATTCCTGTAAGAATCTGTCATTGGACCTTCATTGGTAGAGAGAGCAAAATGTAGTAGTCAACTAGCCACCAAAGTGGCTATTGGTCCCTCAAGACCTGGTGCTGTGTCAGGGCCTCGTCCTTGGTATCTGGTGTCGACTATTTGGATGTTTGTCCACAGCAGTAGCTACATCAGGCTTGGCGAGTGTGAGTCCATCTTATTGAGGCCACTCGTGGCCTCATCTCTGTCCTATGGTCATCTCATTCACCTGTCCATTATCCAGCACCAAGGTGACAGAGGCTGGCCAATGTCAACCAGCCACGTTATCTGTTCCTCTTGCACAGAGGATGCTCTCTGGTGGGCATTAATATGTCTTACCAAGATCTTCACACCTAGCATGCACTCTCGTACGTTCACCCATCTGCCTCTATCCTAGATTATCTTTTCCCTGGTCATCTAATATTTCTCTTTACAGATGTCTGACCCACTCACTGTCCAGGGTAGTTGCATCTTCCCATAAATCAATGTATATTTGAACCTGAGGAGGTCACTCCTGTGGTCCCAAGTTGATGATCAGGGCACCGCTGGTATGTCGGCCAAACCTAGATGGGACAGAAATCCCCTCCATCCACATTCCGTTGTCCGTAACTTGGTCGCATCATGCCTAATTGAAAGGGAGGCTGGACAAGCTAGTCTTCTCCTGTGCCTGGTACATTCAAAGTATTGGCTTCGACACAGAGATAATAGAGAATGGGGAAAAGGTAGTGTTCAAATGAACAATTGCTGAAAATTTTCCAAAGCCATTTAAAGACACCAGTTCTCCGCACTAATAATTGAAACATACCTCTATGGGATTAAATAAAAAGTATCTACACCTGAGTCATAATAATAACACTGAAGAACACCAAGAAGGAAAAGAAAGTCTCAAAAGACAGATCGACCACAATGGAATGGAAATTAGAGCCACTGATGATTTATCAACAGCAACAATAAAAAACAGATACTATTGAAATAATATTTTCAATGTACAAGAAAAACATTGAGATATTATTCAAGAAAAAAATTAAGATATTTTCAGATAAATAATACATTAAAAGCTCAACCTAGTACAGACACTCTCTAGAGTACAGTCCATGGAAAGTACTTTAAAAAGAAAGGAAATGACCACTGAGAGAATAATTGAGATAGAATGGTGGAGAAAAATAGAAGAGAACTAAAACGCAGAAAAACAGCTAGAGTTAAATTGGGGAAAAAAGTGATTACGATGAAATCATTTAAGGTCTTTGAATACCGGGGACAGTAACAAAGAGAAGGTAGTGGTGGTGGTGATGGTTATATAAGTATGTTGAAGATGCCACAGTAAAGAAAAATACATTGAGCACACGACATCCAAACATACAGAGGAAAAAACAAAATGGGATTATTTTACATGTACACTACCTATAAGTACAGTAATATGATTATATTAGAAAGCATCAGAATGGAATAATATACTTGTAGGTATATATGCCAAACAATGAAGGAAATTCGGAGAGTAATTTAGAGAACATCCAGCTCAGACGCCGCCCTGGGGAGAGTGCAGTGGCGGGGGCGGGGGGGGGGGGGGGCAGGAGCGAGGAGGGCGGGCCCCGCGGTGTCTGTTTGTAAAGCTGGACAGTGGGCGCTGAGGTATTTATGTATTATTATCTTTTAAAGGAATCAGAAATGTTTTCAATTTTCCTTAATATGCATGGCATATTTTATCAGATCCTAGTATATTTTTAAAAGATAAATATGTGAGTTGAATTTGTGAGCTAACCGAAGTGAGGGAATGCTTTCCCAGTGTCGATGTGTACCAGATCGTTATGCTGTGCGCTTGAAATATGTTACGACTTTTTCAATTATGCTGCAATAAAGCTGAGAAATAAATAATAAAGCAAGTAAACAAACAAGGAAATCAACCTTAAAAAGCCTGGCCCGCTAACTCGGCATCCTCAGGGCATCCTCACGGGTGTCAGTGTGTCTAGGTTGCCAGCACATATCTTATTTTGGAGAAGGAATGGAGAGTATCAATTAATACAATCAATGAGTCCATCAGATATGTTAAATGTTAAAAATGGGAATCGGCCAATTGGATGAAGTAGAGACAAGTTAAGAGAGGCTCCACACTGAGAGTGTGAAACCGCGTGGATGTGACCCCTGGGGAGGAGAGGAGAGAAGACCTAGTCTCAGTCACTGCTTCTGGTTTAGCTTCCTGGAAACTCCTCTCGATCTTGGGGGGCAGGTTTGTCTCACTGCGAGAGTTGAGACCTTGTACGTGTGGACTGCGTTAGCACAGTGTGCACACTGAATGTCCTTCTGTGGGCTCTGTCTGCCTCACTCTGTAGAGCAGATGTTCCTCCGTGAAAAGCATAGCAACAGGTTATGGTACAACAGGAAAAAAAAGATGAGAGTGAATCAGGCTCCTCTTTCTTCTAAAGTTGCTTGAATAGTGTCTGCTCAGCTCCCTGAAGAGAGTTGAGTGAAATAATGGTGTACATTTTAATAAAATATGCAAGGAGTATGAACATTAAAACTGCCATTATCAGTATTATCATTATTAGTAGAGAAGTTATATACCTAATTCTCCATACATTAAAATAAAAATTAAAGCATTGTATCTAATACAATGTCAAAGACAATGTTAATGCAAAAATTAGCTACAGCAGAGTACGAAAGTGAAAGAAGGGAATTCTAAATGAAAAGATTACAAAGATGGCAGCCAGAAGGTATTATGAACTTCTAGAATTGATGCAAAGAGTTTTCTAATGCAGCACTCTGGAAAAAATTCACTCATGGAAGTCCCACCTGTGGTCATTTACAGTTTCATAAGTGATGTGTAAAATGGCTAGTTCAAATGCAGTATGGACATTAGGTCGGGAGTGAATAAATAACCAAGAAAGGCCCGAGAGTGTGTTCATCTAAACCATCACAACTGGCCAGACACTGTGCTTGGCCAGAGTGAGCAAAGAAGCCAAGTAAAGAGAGGCCATGATCACACAGTGAGTCCTTGGTTCGTAGTTCTCTGTCTCTTAGTAGGCATTCACTGAAATGCGAGTTGAATTATGGTAATGTGGTATATTGGGTCCAAGTGCCTTCAGAATGCCAAGAAGTAGGTTAATATTCAGGCTGAATTTTTAAAGAAGGACAGGACATTTCCAAGAAGAGAAGTATTCAGTTAGCAGAGATCAAGGGGAGAAAGATTTTTTTTCCATCGAAAAAGTAAGGTAATGCAGAGGAAAACAGATGTGAAATGTCCAGAGCACCTGGATGAGGGTAGGTTGGGCCATACTAGGAAAGATACCTCTTCCAAACCAGAGGGCTTGTACTTTTTCCCATAGAAGATATAGAACCTTCAGAGGTTTTTCTGCAGGGGAGTATGTGTGCAGGTTTCTTTCTATAAGAAGAACTTCTAAAGCAAGAGAGAGGATGGATCCAGGGCAGCAAGCCTTAGGCTCTGTGTTAGTGATCATGCAAAAACAGACACAGTCATGGCTGGCCAGAGGGTGGAAGCCTAGTGGCAGGTAGGTCAACTGGGGACAGATCATTGCTATACAAAGGCTATTGCATTGTGACAAAGGTATGCACAGTAATGTTCTGGAAGTACACAGAGGGGGGAGCTATTTACTGCATGGTAGAGAAGTCAGGGAAGGCTTCCAGGAGAAAGTGTTAGCTGAACTGAGCCAAAGAAATCAGGAAACAAAGGCCATTCTTTAATGCACTGCTCAGTCCACACCGGAGGGTTCAAAGATCATAACTGATGCTTATCCAATGGTGTGTAGTTTGGGGAACATGGCAGAGCATACATGCAAAAGCAATGAATTTAATCAATTGATGAAATAATAAGAACAGCTTTTAATCTTGTTCAGCACAAGGAATGTTTAATGTACAGAGAATGTTTGTCAAGGACTAGACACCAAAGATGCTTCCAGAGAATTTTCGGGAGTGCCAAAACTGTGACCAATAGGATTCTGACATTGGGATGAGGGTCAGAAAGGGTCACATTCTGCTAAGTCCCTTTGGTTATTGAGGTTTCCTTTCTGCTACTCTCTAGCTCAAAAAACTGATTACCTAATTGATAAAGCAGATTTTTCATGTCAGCAGAAAGTAATATGTTCATTAAAACGGTAGTACTTAGCAGGTAATGGTACAAAAGAAACCTCTGGGGGTTCTGAATAACAAACCAAGAAATGTGGACTAAAGGATTCTAGGCAGAGGGGGTATTCTGAATGGAGAGCCTGCCTCCCTCGCTTCTTCCCTCTCTCCTTAGTTCTTTCAGTATTTCTTCCTTTCAATAGACATTTACTGAGCCTAGAACTACTTTTTCATCGAAAACTCATTCCTTCACTGCAAGTTGGTCACACTTTGATAAAGAGACACCAGAAGGAAATGTACCCTGCCCCCTTCCCCCCTGCATCTAACTCCATCTTCTGGAGGCAGGAGTAGGGGGGTGATCAAGAAACATAGCCCAGAAAGGTGGTGCTCAAACTAAATCCTGATGGGGACTGGAAGGTCACCAGGCAGAAAATAGCTCCTGCCAAAACAAAAGAGAGACTGTGGCATGTTCCAGGAACCATATGGATTTGAGTGCAGCTGTAGCTTGGGGTGTGACAGAGAGGGACTGGGGTAGGACCCAAAATGCAGTGTCATGATGACCCACAGGACAGGACCCTGACCTGGCTCTCCCAGTGGGGAACAGCAGGAGCTAATGTAGAAGACCTTATCGAAGGCCCTGCTAGCTGGAAAATAACAGATGGACTTCGCCTAAAAGTGGTTCCGGGGAGTTCTTCAGAACTGTGTTTGCTAAGCAATTTTACACACTTGAAAACCATCTGGGTACTTTAGGCCTTCTCACTATAGTTTGTTACCTGTAATTATTATTAATTAAGGCTGAGACTTGTGTGTATGAAAGGAGTGTGGAAATCTGCAGGGTTCATTTTTGTATTTGTCAACTTTTATTTGAAAACAGCAGGTGAAATTGGGATGTGAGCAACGCTTAGCCTCAAACTCTCATGCAAATTGTTTTGGTATCTATGTAATTGCAGATAGACCGCTTTGGTCAAAGCTCCTGAACACTTTTTATCGCCAATTTTGGCAATAAACCTGTTAATTAGTTAATTGTAAAACACTACTGAATCAAGCAAAAAGAATCCATCTGTTTATAAAATTTCAAAGATCTCTTCTGGGCATAACATTTAAAAACAAGAGCTGGCTTGCACTGTATTGCCTACACACTACAAACTGCCTCTGGAATATTTGTACAGTCTCATCTTAGGGCTAAGAGGTGACATTTTAATGCAACCATTTGTCGTATTTGAAGGTAATTTTGCAGGCACATGGTGCTGCATACAATTTATTTCAGGGATTGCTGGAAATGGAAAAATTGGTGAGGGATATATGACTTTCTCATCTATATCCCAAGCTCAACCTAGAAATAATTAGCCAGGCTGGAATAAAAAGCAGAAGGGCATTTCACACAGAGAAACACAGTTATAAAAGCCAGAGGGGGAAAAATCAGAGGACTGCAAAATTTCCTTAAGGAAGGAAATCTGTAGTGTACCTAGGAGAAGGGCAAGAGAGAAGACTGGTGATCCAGGCAGGAGCCAGAGTGAAAAATTAAATGTCTAAGAAGAGGAATCTTCCTGAAATTTTACCATCAAAGTTATGGGAATTCAATGATAATATTCTATCTAGAGAGTATGACAAAAATCTGTTTTTAATAAATGTTGCCCATCAACCATGTGGAAAATTGGGAAGAGTCATCAGGTCCTCCTCCCAGTGCCCAGGGGGAATGTGGCAGGAAGCCCAGGAAAAGCCTGGGCACCCAAAATGAAGTAGGGGAAGTGGGACTAGACCTGAGTAAGAGATGTGGGCTCTCGTCTCTTATTCAGGTCTGACTAGCTGGTAAGCAACGCCTTGTTGTCTATCTTTCCTGGGTCTCCAGTTTTCTCTGTTAATGAGAAAGTGGTTCCAGAACTCATCTACTCTCAGTTTAGGGGGATAGATTTATATGATTCCATTCATAGTCACTTCTATGTATAACTAAGTTGTTGATAACCCTATAGAAGTAGGGATGGCTTTAAGAGAACTCTTACTAATTTGACCTCCTTACATGAAGGTGCAAGGCCAGAGGCCATATTGCATTATGAGCTAAGACACCCATAACTGGAAGTATATAGCTATTGGGGAAGAAACAAGGTTTGAAATATAAGGTGGCAGAAACTAGTCTATGGCCTAAAATCATAAGCAGAGTTTTGATGGACACCTAATCATAATAGAAGCTATTGCTTTTGTTGTAATCTGAATCTTTTCTTATTGTTTTTGCCTCTCAATGTCAGAATAATTTTTATTGATTTTTTTACTGCTGATCTTCATATATTTTTGTTTTATATCCCCTTTATCATCTGACTTTTTCTCTCAGATCTTCTATAAACAAATTTCAAGATAGCATAAGAAGGTACCCTTCAGATATGTCTACTTTCAAATCATTTGTTCTGTTTCTTTAAACATTCTCAAATATCTTTCTAAAATGCAATTAAAATGAGGACAGATTAGGCCTCTGGAGAGGAGGATCAAAGGCTTCAAAACTTTCAAACATTCTGTGTTTCACTTATGCTTTCCCTTTCTGCGGACCTCATTACTATATCCTATGCAACTAGCTATTTCAATACTGTGGGCCCACCCACTAACTTTCATGCTCATATTTCCACCTTTACCATAGACCACCCAGTCATAAGTTAAAACTCCATATATTTAATTATTTTAAGGCTCTCTTTGCTTTGACATTCCCACCTGGGGACCCAGTGGACATCTGTCATGAAGTGCTGGTTTGTTCATGAAGTCCTTACTTAACTATTCAGCCAAACTGGAAGAAGAGAAGGTAGCATGATGAGATGAATTAAAGTAGTGCACTGAGTTGGAAGCCAGGAAAAGTGGCCCCTAGTATAGTCCTGAGAGCTGTATCACCTTTAATAATTCATTTAATCTCCTTATATCCTAATAACCCTGAAACATCAATCCAAAGGAACTTTTGCACCCCAACTTTTATAGAAGCACAATTCACAATAGCTAAGTACTGGAAGCAACCTAAGTGCCCATTAGTAAGCGAGTGGATCAAAAAACTATGGTACATTCACACGATGGAATACTATGCAGCAGAAAGAAAGAAGGAGCTCCTACCTCTTGCGACAGTATAGATGGAACTGGAGAGCATTACACTAAGTGGAATAAGCCAGACAGTAAAAGACAAACACCATATGATCTCACCTTTAAGTGGAACCTAATCGACAAAACAAACAAGCAAGGAAAATATAACCAGAGATATTGACATTAAGAACAAGCTGACAGTAACCAGAGGGTAGATGGGAGGGGATAATGTGGGGAAGGAGGGCAGGATTTTCAGGAATGTCTATAAAGAACACATGGACAACACCAAGGTGGTGTGGGATCGGGGGTGAGAGGTGGTGGTGGCTGGGGTGCAGTGGGGGTGGAAATGGAGACAGCTGTACTTGAACAATAATTAAAAAGATAAAAACATTTTTAAAAAATCTCAAGCCCCAGTTTTTCTATTATCAGAACAGGGTTGACCAGATATCATTTTAAATTTCTTCCAGTTAAAATGTACTGAGATTTGATTTCCCAAGTTGTTTTGGGGGCATCTATTTGCTTCCAGCCCAGGCAAGCAGAGGCCAATGTTATTGCAACATGACGGCTGGAGAGAGAGAGCAAGAATGAAAGCTTCTCTAAGTATCCTCAATGCTCCTTTTTTTGTAAATAAATGAAAAGACTTCACTTTCCAGAGCAAAGCCTGAGTCGAAAATGTCATCTTTTTCTTCATGGGGAGGTGAAAAAAATTAGCATTTAAAAATGTGCCAGCATGTAACATTTCATTTGTTTCCATAATGTCTGATTTAAGGATAAAGATTTTTTTTTAACACTAAAGGTGAAACCTCCTAATTCATCTGGCTTATAGGATCATTTACATATCCAATGGAACATTTATTTTATCTGAGCAGAATTGAAGATAATGCAACATTCCTGGCTGAAATTAAAAAAAATATAAGGATGGAATATTGATGGCAATACACAATATAGGGAAGAAGAGCCCAAGCCAATGCTCTGTGGATGATAAGAATGAAATGGTTCCTAGCTAAAGTAAAATGATAACCTCAAAAGATATAGATTAATGAATGACAGTAGTTTTTAAGGTTGAAAAAGGAAAAGCAAGGATAAAAGAGGAATAAATTTAAGCATTTCAACAAAGGATGGAGAAATTGGAAGGATAATGTTAATTGAATTATGTGTTGTAACCAGATAATACTCTATTATACAAAGATGAAAGCCACAGTCATATCAAACCATCTAATGGAATGATGTCAACTTGAATCAGCAAGGGTTATTTTTAAAGTGGCAGATTCTAATGTGAATCTAAATTTCAGGAATACAGTTTTACCTTAAGCTTCTTCATTTGCAATGGTGATAAACTTAGTTTGATTGCTTAGGAACATATATCCAGCTTTACAGCAATATCGGAATAACTAAATGCAGTTATTTTCACCCACATTTCATCGATTCATTTATATATTTATTGGATTCCCCTATGTGTCCATAATCCCAAATGGTCCAAAGGGTCCCATTTGTTTTTTCAATCTTCACTTGTTCAACAAACCTTTCCTAATGGCCTTCTGAGTGGAAAGCACTGTATTAAATAAATTTCAGAGTCTGAAAGAAATTAATATGCTCTTTTAGGGCAAGTGCTATATCATCTTTATCTTTCCATGCCTAGTAAAAGGGCCCAGACTAGTATATGTAGTTGATAAATATTAAAGGAAATTAAACATTTTAGGGAGGCAGATATACATAAAACTATGAATGAAGAGAACCAAATAAAATCTTACATGTCTAGAATCGTGAACTGAAAATGTTGGAAGAGATCTTATATGTCATTGAAACGAATGTTTCCTAAGTTTGTTCTTCCATGGTTTAAAAGTAATAGATGTTACTAAAACAAAGGGGGTTGGGAGATTCCTTGATCTAATAAATTTTGAGGAAACAGAATCGAACAAATTTCTTCACTTCTCAGAGACTTTGGTATGCTAAAATTTTGTATTTCTCTCAAAATCAAATACAGTATGTATCATCTCCAACTGTATGCATCCAGGGGTCACTTTTATTGAGCCACACCTTGGGAAGCTACTGGTCTGACTTGGGGAAGGGCTCAACCAGTGCATTTTCAGAGCTTTAGCCTTCAATCCCAAGCACACCTAACCCAGTGAAAGAGAATTTTATAACTCAGCTTAAATAACTCTATGAATGACTAATCCATCCCATTTTTTTGAGCAAATAGATTATTATCATTGGATACCTTTAATTTCTAGAGATCTTTCAGAATTTAAGCTGAAATATTTCTCACAGTCCATTACAGGTATTGGCAAACAATGGTCTGCAGGGAAAATCTGGCCAATGTCTCATTTTTTATGGCCTTTAAGTGAAGATTGGTTTTATATTCTTAAAGACTGTAAAAAATATGCAACAGTGATTTTATGTGATCCATCCAGCCTAAAATATTTATAATCTGGATCTTTGCAAAAGAGTTGGCAGAATTACACTCTAAAAGAAGTGGTGTCTGCTCCTGCCCTTCGAGACAGCGTGGATGGAATGGGAGAGCATTATGCTAAGTGAAATAAGCCAGGCAGTGAAAGCAAATACATATGATCTCACCTTTAAGTAGAACCTAATGAACAAAACAAATAAATGAGCAAAATAGAACGAGAGACATGGAAATAAGGAACATACTGACAGTGATCAGAGAGAAGGCAAGAAAAATATAATGGTGGAAAGAAGGGAGAGGGCATAGTCAAGGAACATGTATAAAGGACCCATAGTAATGGACAATAGGGTGGGGATTGACTGAGGGAGTGGGAGAGTGGGTGGGGCAGAAGCGAGCAACAGGGGAAAAATTGTGAGAACTTTAATTGAACCACAATAAAAAATAAAAAGAAGCTATATCCAGACTTTTCAGTCATACACTCTGTGTAAAGCACCCTCTAATTTAGTGACAAAGGGCCCCTGCATCCTTGTATAATCCGCTGCTCTTGAGCTTGGCCTAGATTTAGCAGCTCGCTTCAATTCTGTTTTATTATATTGGATTAAATTGGATTCTATTCTGTTCTTTTCTATTCTATTCTACAGATTTGCTTGCTGAATAGAATATGAAAAAGCATTGGAATGCCTCTTCTACAATTAAATTTTAAAAAGACTGGCTTCCGATTCAGACTTTTTCTCTCCCTCTCTCACCCACCTTTTCTGAGGGGAGCCAGCTGCCATATTGTGAGCTAATCAATACAAAGACAAGGAGAGGAGAAAACCTTCAGCCAACGGTCATGAGGAACTAAGGCCTTTATTCCACGAGTCTACAGGGAACTGAATCCTACCAACAACCAAGAAAGTGAGCTTAAAGCAGATTGTCCCCCAGTCGGGCCTTCAAATGTGACCACAGCCCTGGCCAACAGCCTTATTTCTAGTTCATGAGAGACCTCGGACTACAGGAAGCCAACTAATTACACCCAGATTGCTGACCCATATAAACTGTGAGATAGTTTAGCAATCAACTAAATGATTGCTGTTTTAACACATTGTATTTGGTATGATTGTTATCCAACAATAGGTAACTAAGACATATTCTGATCTGTAAAAATAAAATTTGGACTATGCAGTTCCTATACATATATATTTAGTTATGAATAATAAACATGTACTACTGCAAACTTTCACTTTATGTACTATGAAAGCTTACCTTTTCCTTAATTTCAGATAGAGAAAAGTGTTAATAATCTGTTACAGGTGTAGACCCTGCTAGACTGGGTCATTTATCATTCGATGTGTCTACATCTGTTCTGGAAAACACTGTGATGGTCACAATGCAAACATTCTCAACACTGTGAACACAGAATTTTATTTATCTGACAAGTGTGTCATTCAATAGAATCAGATCTTTTTGTCTGAAATATTTTATTTGTTCAGAAGTGTTAGCTCCTTATTTATTAAGTGGACAACTCATCACAGATGTCACCTTGGAAACCTATACTTAGGTCTGTAGGAAATTTTCAGATGTCTAAGAGAGTTTATCTGTCTTAAGAGTTGCCTGGTCACTAAAAGGGAATGTTAACAGCTGTGGGAGAAGCAATTAGTGTCCATTCTATCCTGATTGACAATTCTGTGAGAGGCCCAGTGGCATTTTCTATGGTTTTGCAAAATGGTGACCTTCTGTTTCCGAGTGCTGGGTAGCTATTGAGTTCTGGATACAGTTATCATCCTGCAGATGCCCCATGCGGTTTCCAATTAGGGAATCAAGACTAATTTCACTTCCCAACCAGGCCGAAATATAAAAGAGAGAGATAAGACCGTCATGGTGAGGTATGAACAGAGATTTCAGGCAAGCAGAATACATGAATATCAACTTTTAGGAGCATTCAATTAGAAATGCAAAGGCAGAGCCGTCTGAGAATCAGGGAGGCTCTGGATGAAAGGAGAGAGATTAGTAAGAACCCTGCGATGAATGCACAGTTTTCATACAATGCCCTAATCAGGAGGACAAGTGGCAGTTGTTATGAAGCAGTGAGATTCAGAACAATGCCTTTCCCAGGGAAGTCGTCACCACGAAACAAGGGCTGCAGGAGGACAATAGTGACTTGTACACATGAATGAGGATAATCACTTTAAGACATTATGCCCAACATCTGGCGAGTTTCCTTGGACTGAAAACAAAAATACTAGAAACTTGGAAGTAGTGGGTTATTTTTCCCTTGGCTTCCAAACTTCCTATTTTTCTCACTATGCATTTCATATTATCCCAATTATCTAAGTTAGTGCATTAATACAGAAGTACTATGATCTTCCATTTTCCCTAATTAAGACTATTAGGAAGACATTTTATGCTCTTCTTTTTTTTTAATGAAATTCAATTGGAAGTCACTGTATCAGATCTTATTAGCAGCTACACTATAACCTATAATATTTCATTGGGGGCAAAATACCTAAGTCAAAAATTAGATCCAGCCTTAAAAAATATAAACTATGATAGTAAAATAGTCATGGCCCTTTGCATACATTTCATCCTGCATAAAGTAAAACATCCCTTGTGTCAAGTTTTCATCAACAATGTCCCCAGGAAATACTATGGCATGGGAGAGCTGGGAAGAAATTTTACCATTCCAACTTTTTATAATCGGATGTCCAAATTAAAATTTGCACATATTTTAAGAAGGGTGTGAGAGGTGAATGATTTGACCCACATTATACCATTTTTAAATAAGTAAAATGGGAAATTTTTATTTAATTAATACAGCAAGTATATTGAAGTGTTATCAGCATGCTAAGTGCGAAGCTGGGCACAATGGGATGGGCATACTGGAAGAAGATATCCCCAGTGGCCAGCACCCCGTGGCTGCTTAATACAAGATATTTGAATAAATGATAAAAGAGCTTACTCTCTTTTCTAAAGGAACACGTAATCTAGTTGGAATTAATAGACATCCTCTCATGTGATCTCCACCACACATCTGGGAGGTTCTGGAAGGTTACTTACTCAAGGTCAGAGAACTAGGGAATGGTGGAGCAAGGAATTTAACCCCGTCTGTCTGACTCTGGAATCCAGGCTACTAACGTAGACTTTAATCCTTCGGCTGCTGACGTTTCCCTATTCTGAAGGCAAAGGACGACTCTCAGTGATGTCCTGCTAGTCTTGCAGGGCTGGACTCTTTTCAATGTTTTCTTCCCTCATTTATTATTCTCCCTCAGAAATGCTATAGAATAACAATCCAGCCTCCTACAGGAAATCTTCCAGCCATAATTATTAAAACACAAGTAAACATCTATACCATCTCCCCCGCAAAGGTTGAGGGAAAATTATATTTCAAATCAAACCTGGAGGCTACCTGGCAAGCTGCTTGGCATGTACCCAGAGCTCAGAACATCCACCACCAGGACAATTGATACTCAGGGATGTTTTCTTTGTCATTGCTGAACAGGAGGGACCTTCCTCAATGATTTTCTGTCACCGCATGAAAGTGATAAGTTCTATGAACAGTTTAATGGCCAAATAAAGGATTTCTGGGTCCCCCATGGAGGGGATTCTCAATTTTGCTGTGCTCTCCATACACCTCACAGAGATGCTTCAAGGACACATCGATGTTCAAATTTTCTCCACGGCTCAGAATCGTCCATTTCTCTTGGAACAGTTGGGCACCGGCAGGGCTTAGCTGAGACGGTAAAATGCGGGGCCTTGTGTGTAGCTCATGGGGACAGAAGGGTTTTTCATTTGAGGTCTAATTTTATAAAGCCTTAATAATAAATTTGAATAAAAGGTACTGAACAATAGTAAATATGCCAGAAAATAATATTTTGACAACAGGAGTTCCTCAACCAATGAGAATGAGTTTCTTCACATAGCCAGAATAGTTTATTGCCTGATTCCGATTTTTGTTTTTCTCTTTACAGCACTGTATTTAAACTATACATTTTTTTCTTAATATTCCATCACTCTTGAAGGAGGTTCAGCTTCTCTTAGCTAACAGGCTCCATCTACTCACCCAGAATCCGATCTGATGGAGAAAATCAACAACTCTAGTTCCCCCCGAATGGACAGATTGCCAAATGCAACAAACAAGGAATTTATGGAAACACCATAGGGTTGGTCACACTCGATTTTTCTGTTGTGTCTGATTTCTAGCGCATTTATAGCCTACGCTGCATTCTTCCCGTAACGGTGATTACTCAAGGTCAGCGATTTGCTCTCCCTATCCTTTGGGAAGCCTTCCCCAATCTTTGGCCCATTGTTCACCGGACACACTAGACAGAGATGTATGATCATGGTGAGAATTAGACAAAGTTTTCAATCTCAGAGGGCTTCTTCAGTTTACAATATGCTTTCAGATATATTATCTGACCCTTTTAGTAACTTTGGTATGAAAATAGGCATTCTATAGATGAAGGAAGAAATTGGGAGAAGTTAAAGATTAAGATTATGATGAAAGCATTTACGTGGTGGAGTGGAAACCCACTCAGGTCTTCTGGTTCCTGGGCCAACACTCTTCCCACCTCTCCACCATTAAGGTCAACTCATTGTATGCCCCAAGGCTTCTCAAAGTGGGCAACAACAGTATTACCTGGCAACTCCTGAGAAATGCAAATTCTTAATTTCAATGTCTCTTGTTATATTCTGCTTGCCTGTTTGTTTTGTTGATAGGGGTGGGGGAGTGTGGGGAGGAAGTAGAGACAACTATACTTAAACAACAATATAAAAAGTTAAAAAAAAAAGGAAATGCAAATTCTCAGTCACCCCACATCCAGACCTGTTAAGTCAGAAAGTCTGTGATGGGGCCCAGCAATCTGTGTTTTGACAAGCCCTCTGGTGAGGCAGATGCCCACTAATATTGGAGAACCATCCGTATATGCTAAACATAGTAGCCTAGGTGATGCTGTGACTGATATCAAACTTCCCAAGACCATGCAACATGTTCCCACTTATGGTATCATAAAGTCATCCCAGGAACAGTCCCTGTAGTCCTTATCAGTAGCCCTTAGATTAAGTCTCCAGAAAAACTCAGAGCCACAAGGAGCAGAATGTTTCAGGCCTATCCATACAATGTGGCCTTTACTTACCTTCTCTTCCTCTTTACTCGACCATTTGGAGATAAAGAAAAACGCTTTTACTTCTTGAACTTAAGACCCTCCAACAACTTAATTTTATTAGAGTAAAAAAATCGTGATCTTAATGCAAGTCCTTTCTTAAGAGTCTTCAGATCTTTCTTAACCTTCTCCGAATAGTGTTCTTACCCAATTCAAGGGCAGCCAGAAAGAGTGATTACTTTTCCCACCTGCACCCACTTGAAGAACTGTAAATATCAATTCTTCCAAGGTCTTTACCCCACTGTAATTTAAACTGTATGTGTCTTGGATTTCATCGAGAAAATAGAAGGTTCGGCCCCCGTCATATGCTCCGGAGCACTCTCCTTTACAGCACACATCACACTTCTAATTAATTGTTCAGTGTCACTGTCTAATTATTCGGTCCCCACATGTTCTCTAGTAAGAATTTTAGAGGCCCTAAGCTCTGACAAGGTAATGGTGTCTCCTCCGACACCATATGGATTCTGAAATTAAGAAAAAAGTCAAAACTTCCAAGTAAGTTTAAGATGTCCAACAAGGTTCCCATAGTCCCCATCATAATGGCTTCACTACTTTACTCCAAATATTACAGATAAAGCCTGGTTTGTGAAAGAGGGGAGGCAGGCACCACCCCCTGCCCTCGTGGGTGCCCTAAGCCTGTGATGGGTCCTCCTGTTGGATAACCCAGCATTGTTTCCTCACCTACAGCAAGCTTCCTGGAGCCCAAAGCTCTATCTGTCTGGGTCACAGTGCAGGCCCCATGCAGGCATAACGCCTGACTCAATATAGGTTCTTTTTTAAGAATTATTAAATTTATTAGGGTGATATTGCTTAATAAAATTACATAGGCTTCAGGGGTACCATTTTCCAATACATCATGCATATATTGTATTGTGTGTTCACCACCCCAAGTTGAGTCTTCTTCCATCACCATTTACCCTCCCTGACTTTACTCTCTTTACCACCCCCCCACCCCCCTTCCCCTCCGGTAATCACCATACTGTTGTTGTCTGTGTCTGTGAGTTTGACTGATGAAAGACTAAGAGAGTGAGACAGTTGGTGAGTAAGTGAATGAGTTGATGGCGCAAGAGGAAGAGGATGAGGTAGAAAAGATAGAGTGGCAGGGAGGACAAGATGAGAGAAAGAAAAGGGGAGTAGAGAGGAGGAAGAGAGGGAGAAAGGGCAGGAGGGCAGGAGGAAACAGAACCAGTTGGTTACTATCGTAAGCTTGTTCTGGGTTAGGGGGGAGATGAATCGGCACCCCCTCCCTATTCTATTGCCACCGCTCAAAGAATCATGTTTCAATATTGCTTAATTCTAAAATAAATGTTGTCATCATCCTTTTATAGAATTATGAGCTGTGTTTTTATTTACTTATATGGCACCATTTTCCAAAGCACGACAGCCCATTGCTCAGGTTGTCTTTGCCATGGGATTAGGGAAATGTAGCATCAGCTTTACGTGTGCAGCTTCCATCCAATCAGCGAGGCGGGTGGCCCACAGTGCGGGTAGCACCGTGATGCATGAAGTTAGCTGTTCAGCAGTCACAGTCCTTGGGAATTTTGATTTCTGTTCCCCTGGAAAATAAATAGCACTAGTGCCAACAGCTTTTTCCCCCTCAATTCACCCCTCTCCAATGAATCTATTCTGAAGCAAGATACACATTTAAATAAATTTCACACACCTATCAAAACAGCCATATTAACAGTGCCTGTTGCCACAAAGTCCCATGCAAATTACAGGGAACTCATGCAGGCAATACATTTAGCCAAAATGGGGCTTTTAGATGACATCAATCTTATAAGGTGTTGACATGTAGCAAGGATACACAGACCTTATTTTTTGTTTTTTCTCCATGAGAACAAAAAAAGGCTTTGGCACAGCATATAAATTCATCAAATAAGCACCCATGAACAGTTACTGCACAGGCTAAAGTTGAGTAAAGAAGGCCCATATGCTGTGTAAAAAAGCTTCTATATCTTTAGGTCCCCAGATCCTAATATGACAACAATATTATTATCCAGTAGAGTCATAAAGCCTTTTATAGAGATATTTTCCCCTTAGCCCCGTTATTTTAATTTGTGCACAGATTTTAGCACAGGCCATTTCCCTCTGCAAGGGCTTTGCACTAATAGAATTATACTGTCTTAGCTCAAAATGGCCTTTGGTTCTTAGTCCACTGGGCTCAAAAGATTATTTTCTGACAGTGGAAAGCTCTCCACACTGCCTGGGAGCCCACCGTTATCTGCACTGAACACCCCAATCGTCTACGTCCTTCAAGAGGCTGCACAGCTGGGCCCAGCATGAGGATGACAAGCATTAGGAAGCTCCAAGAGTTTATTTTCCTTTGGCTGGGCATCTTGGCTTCTGGACTCCTGTCAATGCCATCACAACGCACGCCTTTCAATAAAAGGAGATCCTAACAGGATTAAACGTAATTTAGAGTCAATAAGGAGAAGTTTGCCACCGGGCAGAATTATAATAAGACAGTATGATCAGAAAATAGACAATCTGGAAGGTATTCAGAGACGCATTCTACTGTAAAAACGAAACACGGAAAAGAAACTTCATCCTTAGCCAGATTCTTTGACTAGTTCCATCTTGCATATGAATGAATTTTGTGGTCTATCAAAGTAATAAAAAGCTGTGTATTCTCATTTATGGGGAGGAAAAAATAGGGAAGGACACTTACTGGAGAATGGAAAACAGAGTGCCATTTCTCCACCCTCTTTTTCAGTTATGTGAGTGGCAACTAAAATGTTTTCGGTTCTGCATGGTGCGGAATATGAATCCACAAGAGGCATGTGGAGCCCACCACAGAATTGTACTTGTTGCAAGACCGTTTCCAAATCATCACTCAGCAGGCAGCATCGTGGGGAGGCAGTCAGTTTTCTAGATGGCGGCCCCCATTTCCTGGGAGAGTAGGTCTTGGAAAGTCATGGAGGAACTGAGTATTGGGTTGGAATTCTGGCCAGGGAAGGATAAGCCTCCACTATAAGAAGAATGAGCCATTGTCTTGAAGCTATAGGTGACTGCCCTTCACCGAATCAACTACCCAGTGCTGGTGGAAGGAGCGAGGAAGCAAGATAGGCACAGAGTGAGAGTTGATTGCCTGAAATAATTCCTCTAATTTTAGAGTCTTTGCACTAATATTAACAGAAAAATAAATAATAGCCAGCTACCACTTAATGGACATTGAAACTACTACTTAGTGGACAGTGTTCTAAGTTGCCTGGCACATATCATCTCATTTAATTCTCATGACAGTGCTATGAACTTGCTGGTTTTAGTTTACGTCTCACTTCACAGGTGAGGGAAATAAAAATCAGGGATACGGGTCAGTTGCTTGAGGTTGCACCTTTCCCTTCTCCCCCTCCCCCTGGGCTTGACCACCACATCTGTTCAACGGAGGGCAGAAGTGCAGCACTTTTATCCATGGAGTCATTTCATTTTGTCAATGTCACTGCTGGGGAGAGTAATTACCTTATTAGAAGATAGGATTAGAGAACAACGTAGCCTGTTAAATACCGAAACAAGGATCATAATGTATGGTGTGGACAATGGTCATTTTAGGAAAGAAACTACACAATTGCTACTTTGTGAAATATCTAGCTGGGAAGTGTGGAAAATTAGCTGACTCAGGAGACACAGAGGATCCTACGCTGAAATACTGTGATACAGCTAAGTCATATGCCAGGGTAGCCCAAGGACAACGAACTGGGTTAAGCAAACACACGTACACACACAGCAACAACATAAAAAGAAAACCACAACACAACAAAAAAAAGAACTGAGGCACAGACAACAGTGTGGCAATTACTTGAGGGTACGAGGGGTGGGCGAAGGTGGAAGAGGGGAAGGGGGGCATAAATGGTGATGGACGGGAGGAGACAGTCTGAGGTGGTGAACACACAATATGCAGACGATGTAGCATAGAAATGTACACCTGAAACCTACATCATTTTATTAACCAATGTCACCCCAGTGAATTCAATAAATTTTTTTCAAAGAAAAAACCTGGGAGCCCCAGGCCAGGCCTGTTCTACCACAACCTCATGAGGAAAGAATATGAAGTAGCACTTCCGTGTCTACAAACAGGCCACATGGGTTGCAATGTGGTCTCCACCACTCACTGGCCCTGTGGTTTAAACAAGTGATCTGCTGCCTCAGTGTACCGGTCTGTACCTCATGGGGTTCTTGTAAGGATTCAATGAGTCAATCTGTGTCTGAAGTTTCTATTGCAAAGAAGAACTTGACTACCTAACATCCACTGCATCAATATTCAAATACACATTTACAAACTGCTTGGATATGCCAGATATCATGCTAGGTACTAGAACTATTATGACGAGTAAGACCTCCAATCATTCACCGTCTAGATGAGCACCAGGTATGACGGAGGTATAATAAATTAGTGATTGCAGACTAGAAGTAGCAATTAATTTTTTAATATCTCAAAACAGTAACATGCACTTAAGTAATATTTGTTGCCATGACATGTTTAAAGTATCACCTAGATGAAGTCGTGTGTGTACTTGCCGATTTCTGTCAATTGCACCATTGTTCCCATACAAAGCCATTGCTGACTTAGCTATCTCCACTAAGACAACAGCCCAGAAATCATCTGGACTGCTCAAGTTTGAGTTTTAAAATATATTCTAATAATTAAAGTAAAAACAGAAGCTAAGTAAGGAAAACTTGGGAGCAAATTACAAAGTTAAAAAAAAAAAAGCTATACTATCACAACCCAGAGAGAAAGAAAAAGGAAATATCAGAACATTAACAGTGGTTATTTTTTCCTATATTTTATCTCTATATGTACATAATATAACATATGTCTCTATTTAATACCTTCTTTGAATAGAGTATGAGGTCTTACCAAGTACATATTAAAAACTTTGGGTAGGGGATAATTTTGGATTTACAAATGAGTTGCAAAGAAAAAACAGAAGCACTCATATATTCTTTACCCAGCTTCCCCTAAAACATCTTACATAACCATTGCATAGGTATTTATCAAAGCTAAGAAATTAACATAGGTAAGCACTATCAATTAAACTAAAGGCCATTTTTAGCTCCCAGTTTTCTGCTAATGTTTTTTTTGTTCTTGTTGTTCTAGGACTCAACCCAATAGACAAGGGTTGCACTTAGGTTCCTATGTACCTTTCATGCATAAATTACACATTAACTCTCCATACACGCACTTCTCACGTTAAATGGGGCCCTTACCACTATATGTATCTATTCTGCTACAAGATATGTTCAATCTGGTTCCTACAGATTGCTTGCTTTTGGACCTGGACATGCTGCTTAGAAATCTTCCACTTTGCTCGAAGATAAAACTGAACTGAAGAATGTCAGAGAATCTCCATAGAATAGCCCAAACCTTCTCATTCTCTTCGCTGTGGCGAAGTGGCCTGGGCACTGCCCATCACCTCCAGCAGGCCTTATGCTTTCCACTTCCATAGTTTCATTTATACTGTTTGTAATATCATCGTAGTCTCTACATCATTTTTATATTACGTGGTTTTCCTTGCCCATGAAGGCTCACCAGTGCACCCCAGCAAGCGGAGAGCTCTCCCTCCCGTCACTGCATGGAAGATTCCCCAGGCATTCTCTGTCTACCGTTTGGTGTCTCTGTCTTAGCTCCCCAGCCTGACCTGACCTTCTCCAGACAAGCACTATCTTGTCTGCGGGATGGCACCTGCACCATGCACTGCACAGTTTAGTTTAATAAATATGTCCTGGTGAGGCTGCTGGGAAACTTCCATTCCAATGATTATAACAATAACAGTGCCTTCCCATTTCTGGTCCAACATACTTGTATAAAGGAGCTTGGAAGACATTGCTCCCTAATGAGAAAAAGCTGAACCCACTGAAAGTTAACAGCTCTTCTCAGATCGGAGATTTGATGTCATGTGGAAAATGGCTGCCACAAAAATGAGAGAGACGGTGAATTACAACTCCCCGGAGGAGACACCTCTGCAGGGACGGAGGTAGGGACCATCTGAACTGTAACTGATGAACTTCTGTCGGATCACCGTGGACAAGTCTGAGAGTTAAAAAATAATGGCTCATGCTAGTCACACCCCTGCCATGTTCCAGAAACTGTCCTAAGCATGTAACCATCACCCCATTTAACTCTCGCAATAGCCTTATGAGGAGCCCATTTTATACAGAGGAAAACTGAGGCACCGGGAAGTTCAGTGGATTCCTTAAATGCAAGAGCTAAATTCTAATTCCAGGTGAAGTGGCTCCAGAGCCTGCATTCATAATGATTACACCACATTTGCCTTATGCTGGGTACCAATAGCCACTCAGGCAAGGTCATATTTAACCAGTCCTGGGTCAGGTGACACTTGTGGACACCAAGAACACCCGAGACAACAGGCCCTGGCTACTCCTGCAATCAGCACTCATGAACTGTCCTCGCCTTTGGGAATCGCTCTTCCCTGTGACCCCAACCCAGAGCTTTTCCACATCGTACTGGCTTCCCTATGGCCATAATTAAGCTGGTTGATTCTCCTTCATGCTGCCATAATTCTAAAGGCCATTGTAAAGTATCTCGACGTCAAAATGTCTTCTAATTTCATTCTTTAAGGCTCATCGTGCTTTGTGCTCAGTACTATCTCCCTCCCAGGACAACTGTAGCCTAAAATACTGTGCTCGGTGATGAATATGCGTTCTCCGGGTAAGGTGTATTGCTAGTAATTAAACAGTATTAATTCCATCAGCTTTGATTTATTCTGCTCTTTCAGTAATGAAGCTCAGTATTTTATTTTCTTTCTGCTCCGCACTGAGCCATAGAATTGGTGTTTAAGGATTATCATATAAATCTACTTTTTGGTCAGTCAGTGTTGAGGAATTTTTTTCAGTATATTACAAATGTATTCATTATTCCCTCGTTCATAAAAATAATTAAAAGCTACGGGCCAAACACTAACTCCCTGAGCACAAAAGCCTGACTGGAACTCCACTGCCAAATACCAAGGTTGCCAACTTCTTAGTTTATGGGTTTCTTAATGAGAACTCATGCCTTCTCACTCTCTAAAGGGCTGAGGTGGACATTTTTTGGGGGGAGTTTTTGGGAATTATAAAACGAAAGCCCTACATATCAAAATGACAATAGGCTATGGTTATCCCCTGCAAGTTTTTAGCAATTCAGAAATGACTGGCCCTAAAATAAAAACAATTACTTAAAAAGTATTTGAAAATGATCCACAGATATTAATAACATGTTCATGTTCCCTTAAAGGAAAAAAAAAAGCAAGGAAGGAAGGTAGAGAGGAGGAAATACAAGGAAATTCAATCCATCACTGTGATATCCAGGTTTCTCCTTAGATAAAACAGACATAAAACATGTGTTTTACAAGCCTCAGATGACCTTCAAGACATCTAAGTACACTATCTATGGATTTTTAAGTATAATTAACAACTCCTGTTTTTCCACTTAAAGAATCCAAGTTCTGTTTCCCTGACAGGCAAAAGCCAATCAATCTCATTTTCAAAGGCTAATATAAGCAATTAAAAATAACATTAATTAAAACACTACAGGGGCTGTTAGGTTTGGGGCTGGTGGATTTTGTTTTTCTCCAGTTCAGCTTAACCTCATGGCAATCCTAATTTACAGGACTAATTAGGGAAGCACTGTTTGGTCTGATCCACCTCTGGGATGAAGAGCTGGCTTTGAGAAGCCAGCCCCGAGCTGCAGAAGGCCACCACACCGGGAAGGAGCTTGGGAGTTGCAGCCACAATGGCCATTTCACCTGATGGATGCTATGTGACAGATCCTTTTATCTATAGTGTGGATATTAATTTTCTGGTCTTGGTGTCCAGAATACAGTGATCATTCGTATTGTTGTAAGACTTGTAAATATGCCCTGTAGGATAAGTAATATTCAAAGGAACATCCTAATTAAAAGGAAAACTCAGTTGTCTTGCAAGATAATATAAGAGGGCACATAAATTGTAAATAAGATACATGGTAAAAATGAAAAAGACAGGCTGGATAGGAGAGGAATGAAATAAGATTTGGAAATGTGCTTTTTAAATGAACACAAATTGTGAGATAATGTCTCATTGAACAATAAAAATAACAAACCAGCATAAAAGATGTAATAGAATTTCCTATGTAGACCATTTTAATCTTCATATAATTTTCCCCAGTGCATCCACGTTTATTGAACTACAATGACATTTCTTTCTCACTCTGTCCAAAGTTACTGAGACAGTGTTCTTTGCTGTAAATAATCCCCCGATTATGAACATGAAAATGATCCAGAAATTGACCACAGTTTTTTAAAAAGTGACATAGCGTCTGCTCAGGGCCAGAAGTCTCATGAGCAGTGTCTTCAAGTATGCAGACTGAGAATACAGAAAACCATCTCACCCACCCATCTCACCCCCCCCAGCCCCCCCTGCATAAGACAATTCCACACCTTTGCTCCTTTCCCCCCTCTATTCAAAAGATGCAAAGCAGACGTCCAGAGCACCCAACCCACAGTGTATAGGACAGAGCGCAGAGCTGGTGCAAAGAAGTGCTGGGTCCTGTACGCATGCCCTAATGTGACTCCAGGACGATGCACACCACTCCTCAGTTTCTCAGTCTGAAAAATGGGGTGATAATAATTATCTTTTACTTTGAAACCTGACATCCAAATGAATGTTTAGTAAAAACTACTTAAACAAGGATGTGAGAGTCCAAATTCCAGATATGTGAACTTGCTGGAGGGGAGACACGAAGTCCAGAAGGAGCCCTGCACCTATTACTGAAGATCAGAAACACTCATGCTTCACTCAACCCCACAGTCACCCCAGGTGTTTCCACTACCACTGGGATGAACGGCTCTGTCCTCTGCGTGTGCTCCCGGTCAAGCCATCCATGCACGTGTTCATGGGTGTCGTCAATGCCCGTTTGGATCTTAAATGTTTTTTTTAATATTTTATTTATTTATTTTTAGAGAGAGGAGAAGGGAAGGAGAAAGAGTGGGAGAGAAACATCAATGTGCGGTTGCCTTTCATGTGTCCCTTACTGGAGACCTGGCCTGCAACCCAGGCATGTGCCCTGACTGGGAATCGAACCGGTGACCCTTTGCTTCACAGGCCTGTGCTCAATCCACTGAGCTACACCAGCCAGGGCTTAAATGTTTTTTATATACTCAAAAGTCAAGACCCCACCCTGCTATTTATGTTGCTTTTATTTTGTTGTCACTGTAGAGTAGGAATCCAGTTTCTGCTAAGCGTCAACATTCAAATATGATTTCTGGCATTCATAGTCTAATTTGGTTTATTAATATATTATTTGCCAAAGTTCATCAGGCAAGAGAAAGATGTACTTCATTATACATAAATGGAATATATGCCAAATTTGTCAACACATCCACTTTATTAAATATGTTATCAATTAATCCCTTTGGTGAACAGAATTCATAATTATATAATGTGACTGACTTTCTATTTTGATTTTGTAGATTAGATTAAATATTAGAAAAGTTGTGAATCTAATAAAAAATCATAGCTGTGTAACCAGAAAAAAAATAGGCTTGTAAAAACAAGAATTTTTATAATAGTAGTCTGTTGTTAGAGTTGCAAATCATAATAAATTTTGCATTTCTTCTAGAACAATTTAAAGAATTTAAATAGAAGTACCTAAGTCTATTTGATTTCTTAATATAAAAATCAATTCCAGTGGTTTTCTATTCCATTTTTTTAAAGCCTCATTGATCTAAACGCACATGGAGGAGAGGCCATAGTTAAATACCTCCCCAGGCACTGCGCAGTCAGACTTCACAATGACGCACCAGCTGGAAGGACCTGTTGATTACGAAGGCAACTTGAGATGGGCGGCGGGATCACCAAAGTGGATTCTTTCCGGACGCAGAGGCCTCTTCTCCAGCTGATATGCCCAGCAATTTGGTCTATGGATGTCCCTCTAAGCCATTGTTTCGAATGACCTTGGCATATTCCTTGGCTGATGTATAAGGGACTCTGTGTCTCGCTGGATCTTCAAAATCAATGTAGAAGAGACCAAACCGCATGCTGTACCCGTCGTTCCACTCAAAGTTATCCAGAAGGGACCATACACAGTACACTTTAAGATTCACTTTATCAAGCTGGATAGCTGAAATTTAAAAAAAGACAGGAACAGTGACCATGGCTGGGAAGCTTTGATGAAACACAGACAATATCCCTGACGACCAGTGTGGGGATGTCTCTTTAGCACAAGGTCACCGTGGGAACAGAGAAAAGCCTCTCCATCCTCTTTCCAATTTCCTGTTTCAACCAAGCAGGGACTTTGCTGAAGAAGTCAAGTGACATAGTATTGTAATTACTTGGTTATTTATTCATTAAGACACTTATATTCACTCATTTGTTTACTTAATATACATCTTTTCAATATACTAATTTTCCAATACACAGAAACACACAACATTGCCTCCTAGTGCCTAGCATTCTATTCAGTAAAGGCGCTGCCCAGCATCTAAGTGCAACTTCCAGATAACCAGGAGTGCCCACTGGTAAATTCAAAGGGATGATAATAACACGACTGGCCCAGCACTTACCTTGTGTCTCCCTGAGCATACGGAGACATGTCTTATAATTCTGGGACTGGAATCTCCGCGATGAAAAGAGTCAGCCCACGGCACTGGCTGTGCCTGTATGTAGCCCAGACTCGGTGGGCACAAAAGTGCCACGGCACCTCCTGTGCCCCACATCCAAACTCAGAGTAGTGTTCAAGTCCCTTGAAAAGAGCCAGAGCAACGGACTACCCCCCAAGTAGGCGCACGCACAAACACTACATTCTATGTAATTCTCTAGTTCATTTGTAGATGTCCCAAAGCCCATCTATGGATTCCATATAAGACATGAAAACATAGAAAACTTTCTAAGTTTTGCACTGAGTGTATCACTTTGGTCACAGAACTGAGCTCGTTTTTTATTAGTATTTTAAGTTCGGCAAAATTTGGGGGTTGAGTAGGTCTTTGCATTGAGTATTTTTAAATAAAAATAATAAGCCATATCTATTGAGTGCATGCATATGCATTTCTTATTTCAAACACTAAATTTAAAAGGAGTGTTTGATTTATAGTATATACATATTCTAAAATAAGTTGGGTGAAAATGCACAACCATATAAGAAGTCAAATTGTCATTGTGCCGGGAATTGCTTTTCCATCAAAGTGACTCTTCCAGCTTCAGCAAAGGAAAATCCACCCTCTAATTTTTTCTTTACTGTAAATCTATGTTTTTCAGGTCTCTCGTAAGCAATACAGCCATAAACAACTACATGTGCGTTGGTCTCCAAATCTTCATAGACAAAATGTTCCTGTTGGGCTAATTGATGCATAACCCCTCTACTTTGTGCAGGGAGGCATGAAAAATGCTTACCTTAGAAAGGGCTGTATGAACGGCCTCCAGGCAGAAATTAAGCCAAGCTGTATCAGTTCTTTCAAAATAAAGGATTGTTGGAAAATTAACCATGTAACATGCAAACACATCAAGCTTTGCAGGGATTAAAACATTTACTAGATATTCCATCTTCTCCTACTTGCCCCCATTGCCATGCGTGTCTCCTCCCCTCTCTGTCAACCACAATCTGCAAAACGCCAGTTTTGAAAAATAGTATTTAAAAAAATCTAACAAGTTCTGGATAGTATATCTTTAAAAATTCAAACAATCAAAGGCAAATACCAGGCCAGAAAACAGCTACCTCCTTTGAATGTGCTGTATTTCAATCTGGGGCCGTGGAAGGATCTGTATATTTTCTTTCTCGTTTGCAGAACCACTGCCCAGCAAGCACACCTGCCAGGTATAAAGCCAGACAGTTTCTGAAAACATGCACAGTCCCATTGATCATGGACAAAAGGATGGATTCATGTGCTAAGCCAGGGGATAAAAATGATGCCCTGCCTGCTTGGAAGGGGACAAAAAGGAAATCTGGACAATTTCATTGTTAACTGCCCGGAGTTCTGCAGCGGGTACCAAACTTCCCGGAGTTCCGCAGCGGGTACCAAACGGCCCGAGTGACACTAGTGGATGGCTCTGCATTTGCAGCGCAGGAGCAATTCAGGGAGGGAATTACTTAGTCGGGCCCGAGGAGCCGGCCTGCTGGATGCCTTCGCACCATGCCCTCACTGGGAAAAACGACGAAACCACACTGGAACAGGCACGCCTCTCCTCTTCCAATCTTAAGAACAGAAAGCGACCATCATCACATTTCTTGTCACTGTGATTTATGAGGTTCTAATGCTTAGTAGGGAAAAGCCGCTTCTGTGGGTTCGCTTTCTTCCTTTACCCAGAGTTGGAGGTGAAGTAAACACAGACTTACAGGAACCACACATGGGCACAAAGCACACTAGGGTGAAATTGCCACTCACCACAGTCAGAGGTGGGTGTGGACTAAAAGGCCCGGGGAAGGGTCTCACAGCAGGTTGAATATAAATATGCAAAGATAAAGGATCTAACCCTTGCTCATGTGCTATAGCCATGGTCAGGCAGTTTTAATAATAAGAATGCTATGTCAGTGTTGTATTATACACACAAATTCATACATGCATATGTACACATGTGCACATACAGATACTGCCCAGTGTTAGCCAACTTGAAAAGGTGGTAGGCACAGTCCTCCATGAGACTGGCCCAATTTTTAACACCAATTGTAGTTCGAGGGTTCCCAAAACTACCCCCAGTTTCAGTAGCGTGCTAGAAGGACCCACAGAAGTCCTTAATCCGTAACACAGTTACGGATTATTACAGGGACGATACAGATGAACATCAGCTAAGGAGAGAGGCATCCAGGGCAGAGTCTGAGGGGCTCTGAACACGCAGTGCCCATGGTCTGCTCTCCTAGGCACAACTGTGAACCTATCAGAGAAACCACTAATGCACAGGGCCAAGCACTGCGGCAAGAGCCAGTGGGGAGGCTCAGGGCCATGGGGAAGGCAGAAGACCTCATGGAAGAGAAATGAGAGAGAGAAAGACCCAGGAATAAATGAGAAGAAGGAAATGATAGCCTCCATATTTGGGGATTCAGGTAATGTCAGGCTGCATTATGAGACAACCCATCTAATGAAAACAAGTAAACGTGGTATATAAAATTTTACAAGCAAATCTTTGAGACAATGGAAAGCTGACAATTTCATAGAGAATTACCATGCCAAAGAGGAAAGTGACATTGAGACTGGCAGACCTGGCAGCTACTTTTGCCTGATGGGATTTTCTAATCTTAGGAAATCATAACCTCTTTCTCATTTCTGGGGTGAGGATAGGTGTCAAAGCACAAAGCCAGAGCACGTCAAAAACCTAGTATGAGACCTCACGCACAGAAAACTAAGGTCCCCAAAGACTAAACTATCAGGAGAAGGGTGGGCCAGAAGCAAACCAGCCATTGGAAAGTCACGGATCACCTTGGTGATACAGAAACCAATAAATCTAGAGTTTAGGTTGAGGTGATCCCAGACTGGCAGTACCCCAAGTGCCAAAAAAATGTATGTTTAAATTATTTATCATGAAGAAACATGCATATACTGTAGACTTCCAATTGTCATTACAAATATTTTGAGTGTAATTGTCAGCATGTAGAGAAATATAACCAGACAGACATGGAAAACGATGACATTAAAAAAAAATCACAAGAATGAACAGACCACAGGAACAAACCCACGAGGATTTCAGTTAGAATTACCACACTCTAAAATAACCATGTTCCCTATGTTTGAATCATAAAGACTAACCTGAAGCATCTTGGAGGTGTGGATACCGTAAAAAATGATGCAGCAGATTTGGAAGAGGACCATCTACATCCGGGGGTTTGAGTCCCAGGGGCTACAGCCCTACAGATGGAAGGGATCTCTCATTTCTCTCATGTTGTAGGGATTAAACGGGAGACCATGGCCCCGGGCGCAGTACCCAGCCCGGGATGGGCTTCTGTTGCTCCCCTCTCTGGCCACCCCACAGGAGAATGCAGAATCCACAGGGAAAATACACTTTGATGTGTCGTCCCCCACAACCAACACCTTTAGATAAAGTAGAAATGGGATTTACATGAAAATCCTGGCCTGTCAAAAGGAACCACATTCGGACTGAGAAAGGTGAATTTAAGGGTGCAGTGGCAGGTATAAACAGACCATGTAAATCTAAACACAGGACTCTTTACATCAGCCGACAGACTGCTTTCTTTTCCCCAGAGTGACACACCCAAGTCATGGCCTGGCTTTTTGTCTGAGTTCTGAGGTGCAGTCTTGAGGCCCCTTCAAGCACTGAGTTTCATGTATTCAGACCCTCAAACCTGTGTAGCTGGGCAGGGACATTTTGGAAATCAGTTCTTGAGCAGCAAAACCTATCCCAGATGGAAGAAACTAGAAGAATGGGTGTGAGCCTAATCAGTAGGTACTGTGTGTGTCTAAGTTGTGGTCATAACATGTCCAAAAGACAGGATTCTAAACAACTTCAGACTAGAAGTCATTGAAATACAAAGGAAATATCTGAGACAAAGACACAGGAATTTATGAGAAGTCTTAGAGAGTGACTACAAAGGGTTGTGGAGACCTTCTATATGCATTAATTTATTGTTAATCTGTGGTATATATTATTATTAATACGTGGAAAAATCAGGATGATGTAAAGACATAGAGTCAAAGCAAATGTCAAAAACATCTCAAAGCATAGACTCTGACCACCTAAACTGGTTGCAGTTACCTGGGGTATAGCTTAAAATGTTCATTGGCACCACTGTACTAAAATCTGAATCTCCTGGGGTTATATTATGGGCTACATTCATATGTTGAAGCAGCAGCCTCCTGTACCTCAGTGTATGAACCTTGTTGGAACAGAAAGTCTGTAAAGAGGGGATTTCTAACAAGAGAGAGAGAGAGAGAGAGAGAGAGAGAGACCAGGCATGTGTTTTCAGAGGAAAGACCAGTGAGGACACAGCCGGAAGGTGGTTATCCGAAAGCCAAAAAGAGAGACCTTAGAAGAAATCAAACCTGCTGATGCCTTGACCTTGGACTTCCAGTTTCCAGAACTGTAAGAAAATTAATTTCTGTTGTTGAAGCCACCTACTCTGTGACATTTTGGTACAGCAGCCCTGGCAAACTAATATAGATGGAGACTTAGGAATTCCTATGCACAATAAACTGGCTGAGTGACTTTTATACTTAATCAATTTTGAGACTCACAACCCTAGAATAAGCTCTAACAGGCCACTAGATTTTCCGAACACAGGTTCCAGCCCCAGAGGCTCATCTACCCAGTCTTATAAATATTGAAGAAATGCCCTCAGCCCCTCTCCCTAAGATGGGTAGGCAGAGGAGCTCTGGGCCAAGGGACGCAGCTATGTGCAAGCCAAGTCACACCATCTTCCAGAAATGGATGGATACTGGGAGGCCAAGTTGAAGACATAAAATGCTCAGGAAGAGGGGCAAGGCACAAAATGCCTTTTCACCCTCCTGCTTGGCCAAAGCCCAGCCTTCTTCCAGGCACCATGAGAAATCCCCTCACTTCATCATGTGCAATGCGTTGGTTGATCAACCACCCAAAAGATCTGTCCCTTCCAAGCCTGGGCATGTACCCTGACTTGAAAACAGGGCCTTTGCAAATCTAATTAAGTCAAGTATTTCGAAGTGAGGTCATTCGTGTTAATGGTGAGTCCTTAAACCCAAGGACAAGTGCCCTTATAAGAGAAGAGAAGGGAAGAAGGCAATGTGAAGGCAGAGGCAGAGATTGGAGGGATGTGTTTATAAGTCCAGGCAGCCATCAGAAGCCAGCAGAGAAGCAAGGAACAGATTTCCTCTCACTTGCCAGAAGGACCAATCCCACAGATGCCTGGATTTCAAACGTCTGGCTTCCAGGACTGGGAGAGAGTACATTTCTGTTGTTTTAAACCCCCAAGTTTGTAGTAAGCGTTTAAGGCAGCCATAGGAAACAAATGCACCAGTCGTTGCCAACTAGCCTATGAGTCCCAAACCATCCACCCGATTTTGCTGAGGTCTTAGGGGAATCTCCCTTGAGGCTTGTCCAAGCCAGAGAGAGAAGGTCTTCCCAGGACACAGTTTGAAGCAGGGCTCCAGATAATCGCCCCACAGTGAGTTTCAAAATACGTTCCTGAGTTTGGTTAAGACACACAAGGGCACCACCACTGGAGGACAGTCTTCACTGAACGTTGCTTCCTCCAGAGAGTTGGCACAAGGGCTGTCCCCTCTTTCTTCAGAGAAAAAGAAAATAAAGCAACATCAGGAACATCTAAACATAGAAAATGCACAATAAGCATCCCCCGTCCCCAACTCCAGGTGGATGTCAGTGGCTGGACAGCATCTGTGAAAATGCCCAAATAATCCCAATGCAGAAGGCCTCACCTGCACTGGGAGCTCTTAATAGCGAGAACTGTGACTGTCTGAAAAGAGTGTCTCTGAGAACCAAAGGCGAACCTTTAAATATTTTATGGGAAAATGGCAACTAACCAGAAACAAGCAGTGCAGATTCCTTCATTATATGTATTGTCCCTATTACTTACATTAGACGTTGGAGGAAAGAACCTGCAAATAGCAAGCAGTTGAAAAGAATCATGTAAAAACATGTGAATAATAAAGTTAATCTGAGTGTAGATAACGTATTCAGTGTCATGTTATATTTCCCCACCAATATTATTGTACAATTGTTTCTGCTGCAGGGAAGAAGTTCTTATGGAAACCAAAGTTCTCAGCAAAGGAAGCTAGCTCTCTTCCATCGGGAAAGCTTCCTCCTCTCCTTCCTTCCTTCCTTCCTCCATTTTTCCTCTGGGACTTACTTTACCCTTCTGTAAAATGAAGGTCTTAGTATCTTCTCCCTAGGATTGTGGTGGGTATTAAATAAATTAATCTGTATAAACTCCATGAGTAAGGCGCAGTTTATAGTGAGCACTCGATGTGCACCACTTGCTGTTCCTGTTGTAATTTCTCTCAAGTCTGGGAGGTCAGTGAATGAACCCTGCTTTATCTCTTCCTCCCATCTGGCTTCCAACAGCTTTCAGAGGGTTTTGAGTCAGCATAAAACACTCAGCGCTGAGAACCAGAGAAACCAGGGCATCAGGGGAAAGGGTAGCATCTGGGGCAGGGTTTGTGCTCTGTGGGAATGGGTCAGTTGTGGGTCATGACAAATAAATCATTCAGGAAAAGCAACGCAGGGCGGAGCTGCC
This sequence comes from Sturnira hondurensis, assembly GCF_014824575.4. Lineage (NCBI taxonomy): Eukaryota > Metazoa > Chordata > Mammalia > Chiroptera > Phyllostomidae > Sturnira > Sturnira hondurensis. The sequence continues at coordinate 6,442,831 of NW_028073411.1, forward strand.
AGGAACTCGGGTGCTGTGGAACCTCCTCTGCTTAGAGTGGTTGGCAGTGGGGAAGGCATCTCTCCAGGTTCCTGGGATCCTACAGAACACCCACCCTATGTTTACCAAACAAATATATATTGTGCTAGGAACTGGGAATATAATGGTAGGAAAATTAAAGAGCTCCTGCTTTTACAGAGCTTAACAGCCAATATGAATGATATATCTTCATTGAATTACTATCCTAAGAGCCTTTAATGACAAATTTGACATGGTTTGATGAAAGATAGGAAGTGGGAACTGGGAGAAAAAACATATTCACTAACATTTATTGAGCACTTAGGTACCACTTGAAGGGTTTCATGTATACATTCACCCATTTGATCTTGACAGCAAAGCTATGAGTTAGATACATTGTATCACTGTCCCCATTTTGCAGAAAAGGGAATTGATGCACAGAGAGGTGAGGTAACCTTGACAAAATTTATCTATCAAGTACAGAGGGGAATTGAGACATTGGAATCCAGGTAGGTTGACAGCAGAGACTGCAGGACAAGCCATGACACTACTGAGTCTTGGGAGCATTCTGTAGTGGAAGGTGTATCTTCATCAGCAACGGTGGGAGAAGGGCGAATGGGGCAGTTCCCCGGATGAACTAGATTGAGAGCTCGAGAATTAGTTGACATTCTCTACACCTACCTACTAGGCAGAGTTCTTTCTTAGCAGGAAGTAACAGAAGCTGACCTTGGCTGATGAAGCATAGAAGATGTCAAGGTGAAGAACAGGATCAAACAAAACTTTCAGGAACCGTGCCCAAAAGCACACCACAGAACCGGTGAGGGGAAGAAACTGCCTTACCTTCTGATAACCTAATGAGCCCTAGGTCCTATGGCTCACAGTGCTGCCAACACCCACCTTTCCTACAATCACAGCAGCCACCAGCCTCTCGGCGACTTCTGCACCAGAAACTAGACCTGGCAACCACTGTCATTCTCAAGAGCTGGGTGCTCTGCTGCCACACGCAACAGCACGATAGGTTCGGCTTTGCTCCAGCTGGTCAAATTCTCACGTGTAAAGTCTGATGGGCAGAGACTGGCTCACACGTCTGTGTTCTTGCTCCAAGGAAACTTGGAGAATGTCATCCTTGCCTACACAAAACTCCTAAATGTGGACATTCCTCAAAGGTGGCAAATATAGTCAACAAGTGCTAGACAGCTGGAAAATATGGCAGATGTTTTTTTTTTCACTAGCCGAAGAAGGGCAAGAGGATTCCAAGAAAAAGAACGGCATGGGTGAAAGATCAGGCATGGGAAAGTTCACAGCACATGTAAGGAGCTTAAAGAAGATAGTTCAATGGATCGTAAAGAATTGTCTGGAATTTGTAGAAACAGAGAGTAGAACGGTAGTTACCAAGGCCTGGGGTGGGGGGATGTTGCTCAAAGGGTGTGAACTTTCAGCTTTAGGCTGGATACGTTTGGGGGAATCTATGTACAGTATGGTGATTAAAGTTAACAATTCTGTATTATGAACTTGAGAATTGCTGAGACTAGATCTTAAATGTTCTCACCACAAGAAATAAATGGTAATTATGTCAAGGGATGGAGGGTGTTAGCTAATGCTACGGTGGGAATCATTTCTCAATATGTAAGTGTAGCAAATCAACACAATGTATAGCTTAAACGTACACACTTTTTTTATTTTTATGTTTTACAGTTGTTCTCATTGTTTCTCCCTTTGCCCCTCCCACCCACCTGCCCCCACTTGTTTGAAACAATGTGAAGGGATTCGTCAAAGAACATATATGTAGGGCCCATGGACATGGACAATGGGGCAGGGACTGACTGTGCAATTTACACAATGTTATATGTCAATTATATCACACAAAAAATCCAGAGGTAAAAAACAAATTATCAGGAGAAGACCACAAGGCAGGGGCTGAGAATATATCCTTCTATGAATTTTAAGGATTTTGATCTTTATCTTACCAGCAATGAAATGTCATTGAAGGAGTTTAAGCAAGAGAGTGACTTTAGCTCATTTGCATTTTTAGAAGATTACTGTGACCTCTGTGGAGAACAGACCTGAGTGTGGCAAGAGTGGAATCTGAGAAAGCACTAAGGGGTGATGGCAGAAAGCACCGGGAAAAGGATGAGTGTTCATCGGGGGCGGCACAAGTGCAGACAGAGAGAACCACGTAGATTCCACAGACACTCAGATAAAATCAACAGGATTGAACAGTTCACTGACGATCAGTGGGAAGGAGATAAGGTAGCAAATTTAGCACAATTTAATAGATGATGTGTAAGTCTCTGGGGTAGAAAACAACATGGACAAGTTTGGGGGAAGGCATGGAAGACAATAAATCAAGCCTTGGCTATGATGACTTTTAGGTACCATTTCTGACCTCTGAATGAAGAGGCAAACAGATAGTTGAATGAATAAGTAAAGAGTGCAAACTAGAGACTGAGATGGAAATGTAAACTTTGGAGTTATCACGTAGAGATGGTAATTGAAGTCATAGTTGTTGAACAAAATTTATAGAATAAGAAAACTAGACTTTTGTGTAAGTCTTATGGTGGTACATCATTTGAAGATAAGTAAATAAGCTGAAAAGAGATCTTGAGAAGGAGGGCCAGAAATGTCCTATGTCCTTGACCTGATACAATCACAGGTGACACTTTTTGTAGATATAATCTGACCAAAGTGACACATTACAAGGGGAGAATTTGGCAGTGAATCCTGTGGCTGCCTGACTCCAAAGTTCACAATCCTTATATCAAAATAACCTGGCAAGACTGCAAATCTGTGACTGAGGGTGAGACCCAAGGGTCACAGCCACCATGGAAATCATGTAGCAAGATGGCCTGGAGGCATAAAATGGGTGGAGGTGAGGGAGCACCAGTAACATCAATCCCCTAAGGGCAGAATCTGGGCACTGCAGTGTAGGGAAAACTCTCAAGGCGCCTCCTCACCTTCTCTAATCCCCTTCCATCTCCCTAGGAAAAACTCAGGATCAAAACCAGAAACATGCCCCCTGAGAGAAAGAGTAGTATTCCATTTAGAGGACAGTAACTCCTCCAAGTTTTTCTGGGGTGATAGTTTTCAGGGGGATCAGATTACCCAGTTATGGCAGAAAGGGGTACGGGTCTCTAATGCATCCTGAAGTCAGTGGTAAGATGGCACGGTGTCTCCGCCTTGGAGTCAATGCTCACACTTTAAAGTTCCTCTTTCCCTGGTTTGTCAGCAGGCCCAAAACCTCTTGGTTTGGTGAGGTCTGGGGCAGAGGCGGGCTTAGCGGGCTGCTGTCTGTTGTTCTGGCTCCATTTGCTGGGATTCAGTCTAATGGGGTGACTTTTTATTTTATTAGAAATATAAGTTCAGAATTCCTAAGATGAATTTAGAGGAAACTGTGGATTTTTCAGCCTGTTTTAATTCTAGCTTGTTTCTACTCTAGGCAAATAAATTAATTAATTAAAATTAAAATGCCATGTGGTTTATAGACCAGCTCACTAGACTTCTGGAGACAATTTGAGGACCAAAGACCCAACTAATAGTCAAGGGTTACTTTACTTCTTTTGTCTTCTTAGTGTCTACACCTCCACTGGAGGTGGGGGGGGTGCTATAGATATGACTCAGCTATGGCAAAATTTGGGTCATGAGTTTTCTAGTCAAATACTCTATGATGACTCAAAAATTTTTATCTTCAGTTCTGGCATTTCTCTAACCTAGAAAAATCTACAAGTAACTGATCATATGACTGCTTCATTGGGGGTATAAATGGCATTTAAAATTTAACATGCATATTTATACACTAACGTTAAATGCAGCGTTATTCACAAAAGATAGCCATGACCCACATGTCCCTCATTGGAGGAATGGAAAAACAAAATGCGGTGTATAGCTACAATGGGATACTTATCGTGCAGTATTAAAGAAGAATAACATTTTGATAATTTTAAAACATGAGTAAACCCTGAAGACACTACACTAAGCAAAATAAGCCAAATGCACAAAACGCATATTGTATGGTCCCACTTATCGGCATTACCTAGAATGTCAAATTCACAGAAACAGAAAGTACAATAATAGTTCTCAGGGATAGAGGGGGACTTAAATGAGTACCAAGTTTCAGTCTAGGGCAGATGAAAAAGTTCTGGACGTGGATAGAGGTTACGGATGTACCACAAAGGGGATGCACTTACTGCCACTGGCTTGTACACTTGAACATGGTTAAAATGGTAGAGTTCACTCAAATATCTTAAAAGGTATTTTAATTTTGAAATTTGACAAATTTAACACTCAAAATTTTAATTATACATTTTAAGTAAGTAAATAAAACTTGTGTATAAAACAGAACTCTTGGTTTTCAACCCATTCCTCCAACCTGCCCCGACTCCAGCTTTTCTAGTCCCAATAAATGGCACCATCCAACCAGCTCTTCAGAATAAATACCTACAGGTAAGCCGTACACAAGTTTCCCTTTTCCTTATCCTATTCCCTGCCCTGCTGTAGCTGGCTCCACCTCTATCCATTTTTTTCTTTCTCTAAACTAGCACAACAGCTTCCTTATTGGTCTCTCTGCCATAATCCTTGCACACCATGTAGCTAGAAAGTGTAAATCTTTGAAAAAATATTTCTGCTATGTCCTTCCTCTGTGTAACTCCCCCACTCAATGGTTTCTTGTTTCACTCAGTGCAAAATTTCAAATCCTTATGCGACCTTTCATAACCTATGTGATCAGGCATCTGCCTGTATTTCCTACATCTTTCCTTCCTGCCATCCACTTGCCTTTCTCCAGACACACTGGGCTTATCACTCTTCTTGAATTTTCCCCTTTGAGTCCCAACTGGGTATTCAAATCCTAGTATCTCCAAGCTCAAAAACCAAGACTTGAGAAGCCATTAACTCCAAGTCCTCACCCAGGACCTGAACTCCCTGGTGCTACATTTCTGGGCTGTCCCTGGTCCATGAGAAACCAGCCCCTGCTTCCAGTCCCAGCCTGGGTACTCCAGCTCTCCGTCTTCTGAGATCCGAGACTCCCCATCACTTTGCTGGCCTCCCACTGTTTGATGTTTCCCAAAAGCTTCTCCACAGTCTCAGCTGCTGCTACCAGTCTTTACCTCTGATTTCTGATATATCTCAAAGAACCTGTATTTGACTCTTAGCTGTTTTTCTAGGGTATTCCTCTTAGGTCTTAGCCCTTTCCTGAGACCTCTCTGGATGCTCTCGATACTATTGAGCCATGTCATTATACTCCCCTGGACATAGTACTGAGCTTGACCCCTTGGTCCAGAAGTCCCTTAGCTACCACAGTAGAGCTCCAGAAGAAAACATTCCACCATATACCCTTCTCCTAAATCTGAGGTACACACTTTGGAATAGCTATCATTTTTTAGGCCATAAGAATGTTGATCCACTTGTATCTAGAAAGAGCCAATATCTAGTAACTACAGCTACCTAAGAATAACTAAAAGAAAGTAGTTGGCACCCCGGTGGAAATAGCAGTGTCCTGTGTTTCTACAGGTGAAAGGCTAAGTTCTAGGTCCTATGGCTCTGTCAGTGCAAAAAAAAGGAACCATGGGTAAATAAAAATTGGCATAACTGCATGTGAGAGCAAAGAAAAATGTGTCGTGTTGCTCTTAAGGCTTTAGAACTGTAATTTGTCAAACTGTATCCTTAAATAAATAGACTAATGGTAATGCGTTCCTCTTAGCTTCTCTCTTTCAACCCTCCTTACAACTACAAAATACTTTATTAAGTATCTACTACACACAAGTTAATTGTTTTAGGCAGAGTGATTTTCATAGGTGGGGAAAAATGTAATGTAGACCTCGCCCTCAAGGTCAAGTAGTCAAGCAGAAGAACAAGGTTCCCTGCTATGTGCCTCTACTCAACACCCTTAACTTCCCTTTCATAAGATGAACAAGATGTGAAATCACCTATTTGTTCAGTGCCTGCCTTGTACTCCAGACTCTAAGCTCCATGGGGGCAAGAAGCACATGATCTTATATCCCCAAAGCTTAGCACAGTGGCTGGTAAAGAATAGGTGTTTAATGAATACTGCTTAAAAAAATTAATGCCTACCAATAAATACAGACTACTGAACATAATGCTAGCAATGTAAGAATAGGCTAAAAGAATATTTACCCTATGTGTGAAAAGAATAAAGAAAGATAGTTCTAAAGATGGCAAGACTATTTTCTTGACCAAGTTGATAAAATTCAACTCCAAATCTCGCCTTGTCCAAGTAAAGAGAAAGAAATATCTTCTGCCAATCTGAACAGCCCACTGCTCATTTTGTATGCCAGAATATTTCTCCAGCGTCACTTGACTTCAAGATCATGTCCCTTGTCAGTTACTGATATTCCTATACATATACAATAAATGGTGAATAAATTATATTAGATGCTCCTTAAAAAGCCATTCTCAGAGGAGTCAATGACACCTTTTGTTAATGATGAAGGGAGAAGAAGCAAGCATTAGCATTATTATCCTCAGCACAGTAACACCACAAAAAAACACTTCAAGTGCTTGTTTACCAAAGCCACTGTTCCTGCATAGAGTCAAAAGATAGAAGAAATGGAGTAACAGAGAGTTGAGAAGAAAGAACAGTGATGCCTCTTTAAATGCTATGGTGTAAGTTTTCACATTGCTGGCACCAAGTTCAAGCCCAGGTGGGTACACTTCACCCAGGCTGCCTGTCCTGGCCTACTGTACAAGTCTCGCTAGTCTGCTTTTTAAGGACAAGGAAGGACACTGCTGGGTGATATGGCCACAAGCTGTTCAGGGAAGAGACTTTGCTCAGCACATTTCAGCTACTGAGCGAGGCTGGGTTTGTCGCAGAGAGCCACATAAAATAAATAATCATGCAAAAGCAGATTTGTTCTGATAGGGCTCTGACAGCTGCTCCGAGAGGTGGGTCCTTGCAAGCCCATCTTTCAACAGTGAACTGACCCAAAGATCCAGGAAAGCTCCAGACAGGACCATATGGCCTGGAATAAAAACATATTTCAAACTCTGTTTATTATGCATATCTTTCAAAGGTTCACTACTCTGTGATGAAACATTGCACCTGCAAGGCTTTAATAAGCTTCCCAGGCTGGTGCAATTATAAAATTGCAGGCACCTGAAGAATTTGTCTTCTCGAACACTTAGCCATGCACTGCCCACCAATGGCTGGTCTCATTCTTTTTAATTACACAGGTTTGCAGTATTTTGTAAGCCGCGATCAATACTTATTCAGATAATAAAATTCCTTATAGACCTCAGAGCGAGGGCCATGAAATATCTCTCCGCCTAAACTTTGGGGACTCCAACATTATGGCATAAAAGAAAGCAGCCATTCAATCATGCCGCCCTGCAAAGACGGGAGAGTATTTGACAGGAATTTCAGATGAGCTTTACCCATCGAAATGGCAGAGGAGGAGGGGCATGAAGTTTCCCTCTCCAAGTGAGCTCTGTGGCTCCACATCTGGTTCTGGCAATTGAGAAGCCGTGTTTATTCATTATTCACTCAGCAAATATCCACTGAGCTAAACGGACCAGACTCCAGGCTAGGTGTGGTGGTTCAGAGGTAAGTAGTATGTATGCCGTTTCTGCCCTCAGGAGTTGACTCTCACTGAGGAGACAGACCCAGAAGCATCTGTTTGGGAAAACAAAAGGACACTGTGGGGTGATTCAGCTCCCCTGGGAAGTTCAAGGATAGCTTTCCAGAGGAACAAACATTTGAATCAAAACTTGAAAGGTAACTAAGAGTTCACTAGCTAAGTAAAAGAAGATACAAGGCAAGCCAGAGTTAGAATTTTGTCCATGTGTCCTTGTTAATGGCCTCTTCCAAGGCCATGAGCAGAGTAATTCAGTTTGAGGTTCTGAGTCCTATTTCTATGTCTACCTCTAATTAGCTTACGCATGCATCAGACACATGTGTCCAAAGTTGGTCATATGATCCAGTGATTGGTATAAATTGGATGATCTTATAGATCTATTTGCATTAAAATCTCTCTAGGGTTCTTCCCAAACTAAGAATCTATATAAAAGTTAGAACTCTTTTAGTTCTCCACCCCCAAACAGAGCAGAGTGGTATATCTTTGGATTTTAGAAATGTATTTTATGTAAGATGGCTTAGCCTAACCATTATACAGAGTGATGAAGAGGCTAAGCTTCGACCGCTAAGATCCTGACTTATTACTCTTGTGCCCATGGTCCCGCATCAAAAGAGCCTGTGAATTGTATCATGGAAGGATTATATTGTATTCAAGCTTCAAAATGAAGAGTGGAAGATGACTAATAATGGTAGAAGAAATAAAGATTTTTACTATGAAACTATATGACAGACCAGGAGACACATGAAAGAAGTAACTGTGGCTTCCTACAGGTACTGAAGACGTCATCAATAATATGCTAGAAGACTAGTTTCTTTGACCAGGGCTTTTTATTTGACAAGTGCATGAAGGCACAAAAGAAAGAGTATAAGGGAGGGAGGGAGGAAGGAAGAAGGAAGGAAGGAAATAAAGGAAGTTAGAGGGATAGGGAAGGAAAGAGGAAGACAGCTAGAAACATCTCCCTGCTACAGCATGTCTACTATGTTTATCTCCAGGCTCCCAACAATGGCTCACAAGTGTGTAACCAGAGCACCTTTCAAGTCTTTTCAGACTTGAAAGGCAGAGATGTTACCAAAAGATGGCACATGACATTGTCCAGGTACATTTAAAAAAAGGCACAGCTATAAATTATTGATAAGAAATCATGTTGTTCACATCAACCCTTTAAGATTGATGGTATTATGTCCATTATATGGACACACAAAAATGAAGTTCAGAGGAAGTTAATGTGTTCAAAGCAATTGAAAAAAAAAACAGGTAACAGAGAAAGAATTGAAGCCCAGACGTCTGACCCCAAAGTCCATACTCTTTCCAAGACCCCCACTGTGCCCTTTTCCTGATTCGTCTTCTTGGGAGTTCACACCTCTGCTTAGGAGGTAAAGAAGAGTGATTTTTTTCTCCATTGCATTTATCCTTTGAAAGACCGTTGATCACAGCTGTGTAGGTGGCCGCAGCAGATGACTGGCGGAGAAATTCTGGAAAAGTGCCTGACACTGAGCATGTGACTGACAGGGCACATCCAACCAATGTCTCTTTATTCGACTGTGCTGTCTTTCGTATATCAGTTCATCTTTTCTGATTCAGTATTAAAAGAACAAAAATATTCCTAAAAGGCATCAACTGAAGGGAAATAGAGCAGGGAATATGTGTGGGAGTTGAAAAATCTTACATTTTACTGTGAACTGCAGGGCAGAATAACAACAAAGATTTTTGTTTTCTTTGGCTTATGCCAGGTCCAAACAAGTTTTAGAATTCTATTGTTTTTCTTGATAAATTTTGGCTTCGTTTGGATTTTCATAAATCCACCCTTTTATGAGTTACCTTAATGAAATTAAAGAAATTTATAGACCACCTCTCTCATTCAATCTTTCTTTGACCACCACCAAAAGCAATGTTCCTGAATAAAGAACAGGGCGAATTCACTTCCACTTTGGAGCTAATAAGAGAATAGTAATTCACATTCACTGAGTGTTTACTAGATACCAAGCACTGTTTTATATGCATATTTCATTAGCTTTTTCTAACAATCCTATAAGGTGAAAACTCTTATTGCCATTTTCCAAGATGAGAAAAATGAGACATAAGGAGGCTATGCCATGTGCCTAAGCTCATGCATTGGACAGTACATCTCAAGCATGCCCTCTCGTAAGCCTCTTGTAGGGTGGAATGGATGGGCAACTTGTAGGTGAATCTTGACGGATGACAACACTACCATTTCATGGAGTACAATATTTATTCTTTCATTCAATCAACATTTATTGTTTTTGGTTTAAAGCACTGGGAATACAGTCATAAGGCGAACACAATTCTAATCCTCAAAGCTTCCTCTCTCTGACAAGGAAGAGACAGACGGGAGAGAGCAGTTACGATGCGCGTGATCAGGACAAACACTGGGTGTTGTGAGCGACAGAGGGAGACTCCAGCTCAGGGAACTCTCGGGGAAAGAGGATGGCAGACAAGGCTCTTTCATGGTAGGTGATGCTAAAATCATCTTGAAGGGCAGGTGGAAGATAATGAGGAGTAAAAGGCCAGAAAGCACAGGGAAAGACAGGGACGTGTTCTGGGCACTGCAACTAATTTGGTGCGACGCAAGGCATCGATGAAGGCGAAAGGGCAAGAAAGACCCTGGGGAGGTGCGCAAAAAGTGTATAAAAAGCCGTGTCATGGGAGGACCTCGCTTGTCATGCTAAGAAATCGGAATTTTATGCTGAAGGAGATGAGAACCCACTAGGGAGGTTTAAGTAAGGGAACGAGAAGACTGCATTTGCACTTCAGCACCATCAGCCTGCCGGCAGACTCAGAGACTAGGGGCGGAGAGGCCAGTTAGGAGGTTGCTGAGGCCTGGGATTTAAGGAAATTGCAGTGGGAGGGACCAGATACTAAAAATATGAAGGAAAAGAATCAAATCTTACAGGCCACACATCGGAAGGGTTTATGGTTACTTCAGTTTTATAGCTGTATTAACGGGTTTAATAAGAAAGAGAATTTAATAGAAGGATCTGGTTAGGGCAATTCATGATGCTAATAAACACGAGGTTTTAAAATTCACCCATGAAATTGAAAGATATTGTTTTATTATTTCTTTCAACACCCCTGTGCAGTGGGTGTCATCCTCGTCTCACATGGGACCATTGGGGAGCGAGATAAAGTGACTCGTCCATGCCCCCCAAGTAGGAGAGGGCAGAACCATAAGTGAAACCTTTCCTAAATCTCATTTCATTTCCCTACAAAATCTGATACACAGAATAATAGCAGCAAAATAATAATGACCGTGGCTAATGTGTGTTGGATGTCCACAGCCTCTTTTAAGAACTTTATATTTATCAACTCAATCCTCACAACAATCCTGCACAGTCGGTGTTATTATCTCCATCTTATAACTGAAACAGATGCTCCAGGGGTGCCAGCAATTGGGGCAAAAAATGCACCTGTCACCGTTTCCCCTGTGGGGAGGGTCTGCTGTCATGGCAAATAGAAGCACAGCTTTTTGTTCCACGCCAGAGCCACAGTTCCTTCGGAACCCAGGAGCTAAGGAAAGATGCAGGCCACAGCCCCCATCGCTTTAACCCATGTGTGAAGACGGGAGCCGTCCCCACGACCTCACCCCAATGCCTTCAGTGTGCAAGTGAGGATGCTGAGGTTGCCTCCTGAAAGCCAGTGCCAGGCTCGGTTCTCCGCTTAGAGCACAGGAGGCAAACACAAGGCCCGTGGGCTGAATCCCACGACAGGGCGGGTTCTTGCCCCTACTGAAGGAGTACTTACATTTATATAATCCTAAAATTACTTTCGGCCCTTTGAAGGCTAGCACGAGGCTGAAGTGGCCCCCAGTAAAAATGAGTGGGATGCCCCTGGCTTCGAGTTTTTGGTAAGGAAATGTTTCCTAGCCGCCTTCAGGTGCTGGGCTGTGTTGTCCTGGAGCAGGATAAACAACCGTGGGCTTGACTGCCCAGTGCGTCAGGCTGTGGAAATGGCCCTCCCGGGGACACTACTCACCAAAGGCCATTAGCCAATGACTCAGAGCCCGTTTAGTAAATGAGCTCTCTGTGTACGGATTGGAGCCCTGGAAAAGGAAACCCACAGCAGGAAGCCGGCGCTCCCAGGCCAGATGCCCTTCTCCGCAGCATCTCAGAACCGGATGGGCTAGAAAAGGCAGGATGGGGCAGCGGGCCAGCCTCAGCTCTAAGCCTGGGCTGCCTGGATTCAGACCCCAACCCTGGGATTTAGCAGCCGTGTGGACTTCAGCAAGTTCCTCTGTCCTCAGTTTCTTCGCCAGTGAAAGGAGGATCATAGGCCTGAGGGGGTCTCAATCAAGTAATACACCAATACCCAGCACGCAGGCACTATTCAATATATGCGCTAGTATCACTTACTTCCCTAGCCTTCTCATGTGGAACAAAGCACCTTAGTCCAAGGAATTGTTTATAAAAGTCTGAGGAGGAGGATTAAATCTACTCAGGTTTGGATAAATAAATGTCCCCAGGGCATCTGTGACACCCACTATACCCCTCACGTGGCAACTAATATGCCCTTTATTGTTCGTTTGTATTAGCATGTTACTACATGACACTGCATACATCTGAGCATCGGTGACCTCATCAAGTTAATTTTATGCTTTGGGAAGACATGTTTCATGTGCCTTCGTGCCCTCCAGTGGCATCCAAACGCTCAACAGACATTTGTGTGTCGGCTGATGTCCTTGAGGAAATTTCTGCCATTCCTGGTGAAAACTGGCGTGACTGCTGGTGAGTCGGCTTTACTACCCAAGAACACTTAGTTCTTTGAGGATAAAAGACTCCAAATAATTTAACCTCCATTCATATTTTGTTGTCAAATTAGACAAATATACAGTTAGATCCATAGAACACAATCGTGGTAAAATAAACCAAGGCAGGACCTTATATGCATGAACTGTGGGTAGTTTATTTTATGAGGGCTTCATAACACAGTTAAAGTAGGTGAAGACTAAAGCCTTCATAGTCTTAACTCCAATGGAGTTGGACCAAATTAGCCCAAAAAGGTAGAATGCACTGAAAAGCAAATTGAAGTTCTGCCTGAATTACTGTAATTATCAGTAAAATTATGCCAACTTGATCAAATAGTTTTATGGTGTGCAAAATTTTAAGTATAGCTTAGTATACATGAAAAATATGGTATTTTTGCAATATTATTAACCATTTCATGGTTAATAATAACCATGATGAATGGTTATTATTGAATGGTTACTTGATGAATATTTATAGGTATTAAAGTAAATATTGAAAATAATAATGTCATAACGCGGTAAAAAGACAATTATTAATATTTAATCTATTTTAAAAGAATTAAAAATAATATGTTGATTTGTTTAAAGGAAAAATAAGGAAAAGTCACATCTTCTGTGAAGTGTATATACCAGTTGAATGGTAAAGTCAGAACTACATACCTTCAGATGTGTCGTTCAGACAGACCTGGGAAAAGAGCTAAATTACTCTTTATCAAGTTTCTACGGAAATAACATTTCACTTTGAAAAAGAGAAGAAAATCCTGAAATAACTTCCTTTCTTAAGTACTTTTCCTGAGTCCACGAGCAGAAGCGAATGCAACGTGACTGACTGCCAGCTGCCTAAAGATTTAGATCCATGCCTGGACACGGGACAATCGAGTTATGTAACGGCGCAGTAGCCAGAAATAAAGCCAACACATCGACGCTGTTTATTCAACATTATCAACGCAAATAAAATTTACACCTACAGCTCTGTGCATTAAAATAACCTCTCCCAAATCAAATGATACTATTTGGCTAAGTCAATCAAAGTAAACCACCAGAAACATACCAAAAGAAATCAATTCTATAACAAACCTTTGAAAATTATGACATGCGTCATGCTCAAAACGGGTTACTTACATTTCTAAACCAACTTCGTTCTTTTAAGTGGATTTGTTTGCTTTCTGTTCTGCGCTGGGAATGTAGTCAATGCAAACACTGTTAATCTAGCCACAAAATCCTTTCTACCAACCTACATAAATTAAAAACAGAAAAACAAAAACAAACCAAATATAGATATAAAAAGATAGGTGTAAGTAGAGATAGAAACTTAGTAAGTCCTCAACACTTGAAGCAAAATGACACACAATGAAACCAATAGGCTAATTGATATAAACAAAATTTACATCCCTCTGGCACTTCATCAGCATCATAACAAAATGACATGTTCAAGGCCCTGCTGTGTGAGTGTGCGTGTGTGTGTGTGTGTATCCATCCACAAATAATTCTACTGGAAACAGACAAGTTTAACTATCAATTTTTGGCAAAAGTGGACTAAATCCTGTGCCAAGAATGAGACTCCAAAAATTCTGGTGAGAAATGTTTATTTAAAAAGGCATTGCATACAACCTTCTAAGCATCCATAATAAAGAAATAGAAAATCTGAATAGACCAAATACTATGAATAAGGAGATGGAATCAGTAAACAAAAACCTCCCCAAAATGCTCCCAAAATTCCAGAACCAGACAGCTTCACTGGTAACTTCTAACAAACATTCAAAGAAGATTTAATACCTATCTTTCTTAAATGTTTCCCAAATATTGAAAAGAAGAAAATGCTTCCAAACCCATTTTACGAGGCCAGCATTACCCTGATAATAAAATCAGACAAGGATACCACAGTAAGTTATAGGCTAATATCCCTGATAAATGTAGATGCAAAAATTTTCAACAAAATCTTAGCAAACCAAATTCAACAATATATTAAAAGGATCAAGGAACAACTCTAAAGGACACATGGACAAAACCCAGTGGGAGGTGGGAACAGAGGTGGGAGATGGGGATGGCTGGGGTGGGAGGGAGAGAAGGGGAAAAAAGCAGACAACTGTACTTGAACAACATTAAAATAAAATAAAGTTTTTAATCAATTTCATAAATCAATTAATTTATGACAAAGAAGTCAAGAATACATAATGGGTAAAGTACAGTCTCTTCAACTTCTGGCAAAGGTGGAGGCATAGGTAGACACACTGTGCCTCCTTGCACAACCAAAATTAAGGACAACAAAAATTTAGAAACAAAAAAACAACCAGAACTGACAGAAAATTGAACTGTACAGAAGTCCAACAACCATCCATCCAGACCAGTAAGAGGGGCAGAGTCAGCAGCCAGGGGAGAGGGGGCACAGCAGGAAAAAGCAGTGGCTGGTGCCCCAGGCACACAGGTGGTGCCTGGCAGACCCCCGGCTCGGGGTGGCAATGAGAAGATCCAGTCAGGCCGAAGGTGGTTGGGTGACCACGGACGCACATTCGCATGCAGATAAACCAGACGAAAATGGGACGTGAGACAGACTGGGCAACCCAGGCCCCCAGTGATGGGAAATAAAGCCTAAAAGCACCGATTGAAAACACTTGTGGGAATTGAGGTGTTGAGAGAGACTTCCAGCCTCACAGGAGAGTTTGTTGGAGAGACCCACAGGATCCTGGAATGTACACAAGCCCACCTACCTGGGAATCAGCACCAGAAGAGCCTACTTTGCTTCTGGGAAGCGGAGGAAGTGACTGAAATCCGGCAGAGAGCAGAGGAAGCACCTCTCACCTCTGTTCCCTCTCTGACCCCACCCTTACATACAGCATCACAACCCAGTGACTGGGTTGCCCCACCCTGGTGAGCACGTAAGGCTCCATCCCTCACTACGCAACAGGTGTGACCAGACCAAAGAAAAAAAAAAGGCTCAAATGGAAGAACAGATCAAAGCCCCAGAGCCAATACATTTAAGTGCCCAAGAGACAGCCAACATATCAGATGCACAGTTCAAAGCACTAGTAATCAGGATGCTCACAGAATTGGTTGATTTGGGTCACAAATTAGATGAAAAAATGAAGGCTTCATGAACTAAAATGAAGGAGAATGCACAGGGAACCAATAGTGATGGAAAGAAAACTGGGACTCAAATCAATGGAGTGGATCAGAAGGAAGAAAGAAACAACCAAACAGGAAAGAATGAAGAAACAAAAACTCAGAAAAATGAAGAGAGGCTTAGGAACCTCCAGGACATCTTTAAATGTTCCAACATCCGAATTATAGGATTACCAGAAGGGGAAGAGGAAGAGCAACAAGTGGAAAACTTTTTTGAACAAATAATAAAGGAGAACTTCCCCAATCTGGCAAAGGAAATAGACTTCCAGGAAGTCCAAGAAGCTCAGAGAGTCCCAAAGAAGTTGAACCCAAGAAGGAACACACCAAGGCACATCATCATTACATTAGCCAAGATTAAAATGAAGGAGAGAATTCTAGAAGCAGCAAGAGATAAGGGGACAGTCACCTACAAAGGAGTTCCCATCAGACAGTAAGCTGATTTCTCAAAAGATACCTTCCAGGCAAGAAGGGGCTGGAAAGAAGTATTACAAGTCATGAAAGGCAAGGACCTACATCCAAGAATGCTCTATACAGCAGAGATTTCATTTAGAATGGAAGGGCAGATAAAGTGCTTCTCAGATAAGATCAAGTTAAAGGAGTTTATCATCACCAAGCTCTTATTATATGAAATGCTAAAGGGTTTTACCTAAGAAAAAGAAGATAAAAAATATGAACAGTAAAAAGACAGCAAACTTACAGTTATTAACAACCACACCTAAAAGAAAAGCAAACAACTAGAACAGGAACAGAACCACAGAAATGGAGATCACATGGAGGGTTAGCAACAGAGGAGTTGGAGGAGGAGAGGTAGGGGAAAGCTACAGAGAAGAAGTAGTATAGAAGGTAGGTAGAAAATAGACGGGGGGGTGGCCAGAATAGTATGGGAAATACAGAAACTAAAGAACTTATGACCCATGGACATGAACTAAAGTGGGGGAATTGGCTGGGAGTGGGTGTGCAGGGTGAAGGAGAATGAATGGAGGAAATGGGACAACTATAATAGCATAATCAATAAAATATATTTTAAAAAAAGAATAGTCTCTTCAATAAATAATGTTGGTATAACTGGACAGTCACATGGACAATCTAGTTACAAAAAATGAAACTAGATTATTATCTTACACCATATTTAAAAAATAACAATGCATTAAATGTAAAACCTGAAGCCATAAAACTCCATCAATTGAGTGGAGTTTTTAACTACCAAGTTTTTGGTAATTAAAAGAGATGTGTTTGGTATACATAATCTATAAAGGGAATAATTTATTCAGTCTAACACAGAGATATGCAAATATTTTATGATACCTTGATAGTATGCCAAATAAAATATATTTCAGTAGAAAAGTTTTCTAATCATTTTTATTAGGAATTTTGTCAATCAGTATGTCGTGAAGTTACAATTAGAAAATTGTGGCCTTGGCCAGGTAGCTCAGTTGGTTACGTTAGAGTGTTGTCTCCTATGTTTGGTGTTCTATTTTGGGTCAGGGCACATATGAGAAGCAATGAAGGCATAAATAAGTGGAACAACAATTCAATCTCTCTCTCTCTCTCTCTCTCTCTCTCTCTCTATATATATATATATATATATATATATTGCTCTCTCCCTTCCTTTTCTCTCTCTAAAAATGAATCAATGAATAAAAAAGTCTTCAGAAAATTTTGGCAGTCCCTTCAGGTTCTAAAACCCCAGGATGTTTAAGAGCTTTTGCATTACGTAAATCAAGGTATAAACCTCTGCCTCAGGTGGCACGGGGGGAGATCTGCCCTCAGAGATCAATCAGGAAGCAGCTGTGTACCTTCACTTGGTATTGTAGAACACAATAACGTCACGACAATGACGTTACACTGTGGGTTTTACAGATTACAGTCATAGAGAGAAGACTGTGAATTCCGAATAAAAGGAAAAAACATTTAAAATACAAAAGATGTCTTTTGTTTCAAGCCTTTTTTCTGGTGCCAGTGGAAGTTTCACCCTGGGTAATATAAACCACTGATGCGCTAATTAAGCAGTGTCTCCTATTCTAAGGTCTTTCTGTGCTTCACTCAAAGCGATGAAACCCGGAGCATCATCATCTCCCTTCACTCCACGATCACAACATGTCCACAGCGATGCACAGGTGTCGGGATGCAGTAACCGACCAGAAATGAGGCTTTCAACATCACCCACCACAAAACTTAGAGTATAAGATGTGAAATTTGCAGAGGTATGACTAATGGGGTGATTTCTATTTTTCCAGCAAATGAATATCCAGGCCATGAACTGAGCACGTATAGTACTTAGAAAACAGTCTTAGAGAAAACTGACAGATATATAGGGCATTTTATCTTGCATTATGTGATTTGTAGAAGTAATCTCAACTGGAAGTACTTCTAAGAAAGGCATTAAGCAAGTGTAAAATAACTAATCTACAAAGTATTTATTAAGCCTTTGCTATGTCACCAGCCAAGTCCAAGGTGACTGAGTAGGAACTAAGAAAGTGAAATCTGAGGATCCCTTTACAAAAATGTGGTAATGAACGTTTAGGATTAGACAACACAGCAAATGACAGAATTCAAACCTTCTCTCCCAAATCTCTTGTCTCCACTGCTCTGTGCTGATGCCAACCGTCTGACTGTGGGCAATGTAGGTATTACAGAACTGTGCCTCAGATGGCTTCGAGGTCAGAATGCAATATGGCCCAAGGTCTTCTCAAAGAGATGTTTAGTAGAGTGTGAATGTACACTTGTGTAGAGGGCCTGACTGACATGCTTTTTAGGACTCACTGCCTGTGTTTGATGAGGGCTGACCTTTTCCATGGCATATATATGGTGTGCTGAGGGACGCTCAGTGTCCGGCACAACGCCACCACCCAATATGAACTGTTACCACTCTGCTAGACTCCAGTAAAGGTTTAAAACTTATAACCGAGTATCTTCCATAATGCTTCTTTTTGAGATGGATGAAGACCCAGACCTAAACAATAAAGATTTGTAAGTCTAGGTAATTAAAAGTCTAGAGACATAATGGCTAAAGGGAAAGGTAGACACAGCAGTTCAGATGATCTCACCAAGGATCCAGCTGGTCTCCATCTGTCTGTTCTGACTTCCAGGAGACCTGCTTCAGTTTCCACAGCCCTTCGAAGCCCCCAAACCTCCCCGCTCTCCCATTGTCAATGTAACACAGTGGCCAGAGTTTCAGACTTCCCTTTCCCACACCACGTGAGGAAGACCAAGGGGTCACTTCATAGCTCCAGTGGAAGAGGGGGAAATCATCTTTGTAGAAACACAGACAAACATTTTGCATCTCTTGATCTCTTACTGGGCTACATCCGTGTCCATGCTCCAGTCAGAGTTTCTCAAGAATGAGTCTCTGACTTGAACTAATTAGGCTTTCTCTCTGAACCTAAGGGTGAACTCATTCTTGCAAAAATTAGATGGCTGAAATGGGGACCAAATGAATCGCTGAAAGGAAATGTGGGACAATGTTTGAAGATGTAGTATATGTCCATTAGAAAAGGGTATAAACCATTTTAGGCTGTTAATTCTTTACCAGGATACTGGCATGTACACTGATTGCCAATTACAGCACTGAGCCTGGTACAAGACAGTGAGAAGAAAGCTGTGCAGAGGATGTAAATCTGGGTGGGTGAGAAATTGATGGAGCAGGCAAATGCAAGAACTGGGACAACCTGAGAGGACTGAGCGCCTCGGGTCACCTGTGAGTATCAGAAGTTATGAGGCAGAGCAAGAGGAGTAAGACAGAAAGGTACGGGAAAGAGAAGTTGCCTACTTGACAATTTCGTCTTGTCTGTGAGGCATAAGCCAGAGGACAAGCAGGCTACAAAATGAGAAGAGATAGACTCTGCAAAAACAAGCATACATTATAGAAATTCTCAGATGGGATGATCCTCCCGAGAATTTTGTTATGTCCTAGCTAATTAGCTGAGTAGATGATTCATTTTACTCTTGAGATTCCAGTTTTCCCCGAGGGGGCAAAACATTCAAGGTCTGCAAAAAGAGAGTCCCAGATTACTGTGAGTATTACTAAATACCAAATATCCGCCCTCCGGGACCTGAGCCCAACAAGGACAAGGCAAAGACACATTATCTGCTTTGGAAGTAGCCACTCCCCTCACACTTCCCTTTATCCCCTTCCATTTAATTTTCCTGTCCCCTCCCCAACATTTAGGCCTGGAGATATCCCATGCCATGAGAATGCAGATCTTGGAGAGAATTCCTCATGTTACTGCCAACAGAGACAGCAGGGAGAATCACGCAGTATGATGTGGGGGGAACCCAGGAGGCATGCCCAGTGCTCAGTGAGTTAGAAGAGCATCACTGTGCTAACAGAGGGTGAGAGCAGACAGCTGCAGACCTGCTCCTGAGCAACACAGTTTCCCCCAGTATGGAACAGGGCTGACGAGGGCCAAGAGGAAGGTATGGCTATACCTAAAAATAGGATGAAACAAGAGAAAGAAACTCAGCTATGAAAACATTTGCCAGAATGTGTGTTAGCACAGGCAGAGTATGAATGCCCTGAGCAACGAGTATAATTTTTTTGCCCCATGAGCAATAACATCATAATTAGGTGGGAATATCAGGTTTAAAGATGATGATACTGTTAGTTCTTCTTGTACCGCGGCCATTAAGCCATTTTTAAGCTTTTCTTCTGTTTCATTTACAGCTTTCTTCCAGAAAGAGAATGTGTCAACTAATTGACACACATATCTGAGGTTCTTGACAGTGTATTTCAAGTCATAATTAATAGACATTTTTGGTTTACATATCAGTGTCTTGCAAGTAACTGAGATGAGTCTATTCCATGAGAAATTTATATATTCTGGGATAGTTCCCAGAGTATGTAGTATTCCATGAATATTATCACTGGCCTGATGAAGTCTTCCCAAGGGCCTAGCCCAATTTGTCTGGGTGCATTTTCTAGGTATCATTCCTTTTGCTCACGCCCTTCAGCAACACAGAGTCATCAGCTCGGCCAACTTCACTGCAAAGGATTAGCCTCCACTCTCATCATAAGAGAGGCCTTTCTATGTTAAATTTTGTGGTCACTCTACTCAAAGTAGCCCAATGTCAAAACCCTGTACAGAATTTAAAAGCTGTTAGTGAGCCCTCACTGCCCAAGTGATGGCAAAGGGTCTCAGATTAGTCAAATGGCTTACCGATGGCCACATATTTTGGCTAAAACAGGGCTTCAGAATTCTTGGGTTAAGTCTAAGTTTCTTTCACTGCTACACAACAGTCCCCAAAGGCCACCAAAGTTATCACCCTTGCCACAAAAGGCGAGTTTTCGCATCTTTTGGATTCACAGTTATTCTTAAGTGAATTAGATTTGAAAGTAGAACCAATCCCATTTATTTGTCATCCCTCCAACAACAATGCAGAAATTTTTATTATATTTTAAAGGTGAAATGTTCTAATTTGTAACCAAATTATAAAAGTTCTTATGGATATTCTATATCCTTACTGTAAGGATCCTAAGATTTCACATAAAATTTCAAAATAGACCTAATGAAATCTTAATCTCAGTGTGAGTTCTTTCTTATTTTTACATGGCACACAGTAAATTACTGATATAAAGTCACAGTCAAGTGTGTGTATATATATATGTGTGTGTGTGATATATATGTATATAATAAATATAAAGTAATATATCATATGTATATCTCACACACACACACACACACACACATATATATACATATATATATATATATATATATATATATACACATACATGATACCAAATATAGGAGTTACACTGCTTTTTCTCTTGGAGAACTGGCATGCATCTTTTTACTGAGTAAAGAAAAGTATGCAGTTCACAGTATTTTCCTTTGTCCTAGCTGATAGGTGACTCAGCAGTGACCAAGCACAGGACCTGTGCTAGCCCAGAGTTTGGTTTATTCACGCCCTTCACTCTGGGCTGGCCCTGCTGGGCTCCAGCTATGTTGAGAAAGAGCTGCCCACAAAGAAACTATGTAGGATCATGAAGACTAGAGAGCCTGGTAATGCTCAGCGACATTACATCTAGGAAGAGCTAACTAAGAGATGAAAAGTCGGGTAATTAGCACAAAGGGTGAATCTGAGGGGAGAGAGAAACTACAGACAATAACATAGGAGTGAAGCTCATGTTGGTCAGAGATAATGGAATCTGAGGAAAGGGGTGAGACAGGATGAAAATCTGCTCAATTCGGTGCAAACTGCCTTGTGGGTATATTGATGGGTTTTCTAGCCCCACTTAGATTCCTAAAGAGTCATCTCCCCTTAGGTTTGTACTTTTGTTACTAATCTGTCTAATTGTACATGTTAATTTTGTTTTAACAAGAAAAAAGTTCTCAGATGTTCTGAACTACATTATAGCAGGCAGGAGAATGAGAGAGTTAGAGCAGCTAGCCTCTTAATATCTGGGGGCAGCTGACAAAGGACCACTCACATTGCTGAGTGTACGGTGCGGCTTTGAACCAACATCCGGGCTTCTACCAGCCCTCCTTGACGTGGGCCACCACATCCTACTTACGCGTGAACTTCTAGGACTGTTGCCTGGAACCAATCAAAAGTTGGAACTATTTCTTCCTCATAGGCTGTGTTCCTATCACAGAAGTACCCCCACTGCACCTTCTAACCACTCCCTTATCTGTAGCCAATGTAGCTTTTTTTAATAACAACCTTTCTTCCCTCTATTTGATATATTTAAAAAGTATGTCGACTTCAGGATGGCAGACACGTGGCCTTGTTCTCCCAGCATAGCTGCTGGTGGTTTACACTTCAGTCCCCAGGACCTGGTCCTTTACGGCTCAATAAACCCTTTGTTTTTTTTTTTTTAAAGCCTTTTGATCATGGAAGTTAAGTTTTTATTTAAGAGTTTTACAACCCATCTACTCCTTTCTGAAATCAAGTAGACAGAGTATAAAATACTCATTTAAAATACTTACATGATGTTTGCAGGGCTTAACGTGTAATGCATAAACAATAGGTGAATGGGCTAACAAACACTTGTCTTTAAAAATATGACTCTAAGCATCCTCTAGGCCTGGAGTCCTGAGGAACAGGAAAAAACAAGTGTGGCTAGAGTAGAATGAGGGAGATGGAATAACTGCAGATGAGGTCCAAGAGTTTGAATAAGAATGTGACTGTGTAGGACCCTGTTGATCAACGAAGGGTTTTCACTATTGTTCTGTATGAAATGGAAAGTCACTGGAGAGCTCAAAACAGGTTATTTATATGATTTGTGTTATGTTTATTTTATTTATTGATTTGAGAGAGAGTAATATTGATTTTTGTTGTTCCACTTATTTATGCACTCATTGGTTGATTCCTACATGTGCCCTGCTGGGATCGAACCTGCAACCTTGACGTATTGGGACGATGCTCTAACCAACTGAGCTAAACAGCTAGAGCTGATTTGTCTTATATTTTAAGAGGATAAGTGGCTGCAGTAAGAGAGAGAAATAAGAAACCAGTTAAGATCCCATTCCATTACTCCAGGAAAAAATGATAGTAGCTTGAACCTAGGTGTTTGGAGACTAATTTGCTGCAAAAGTACAAAAGAAAAAGGAGATAAAAATGACTCCATAATTTTGGGCTCAAGTCATTGAAACCTTTGATTTGCCACTGAATGAGCTATGGGAATACAGAGAAGAACAGGACATAGCAGCTCTGATAACCCACACCTACAAGAGAAGATGGACAAGAAAAAAAAAGTCAACGAAAGTAAGTTCCATTTCTTAGATGCTGACTTTATACCAGGCACTGAACTCAACATTCTACAAATAAAACACAATTCAGTCCTCACAGTTACTTAACGTGGCTGATGCAATTAGCCCTATTTCACAGATGAAAAGAAAAAAGAAAATGAAGCTCATTAGGGTAACATGACTTGCCCAAGACCTAAGAGCTGAAAGACAGAATTGGTTTGAACCCATAACTGTCTAAACCGCAAACGTATGCCCTTAATGACTGCACTTTAGTCTAACTCTGGCTCACCTTGATTTGAGGAAATCAGGTAGGCAGGATAAATAAAGCTGGCCCATGAGCATGGGCACCGTTTACCCATGACAGGATGATTGCCTGATCACTTTTAATCCATAAAATAAGAAGGATGGACTCCATGATTTCCCTGGTTCCTCTCAGCTCTAAAAGCCTATAATTTTAAAACATGGTGATGCTTCTTTTCAATAAAGTGAAAGTCATTTTTATTCCTTAAGATTGAATAGCATATAACGCAATTCTCTTATTTATACAAAGCTATTCCAAGCCAGGCTGAATGGAGCCTCAAAGCTTAGAGTATGCCCATTTTAAAACAGAAGAGTGTTAAGGGTAAAAAATAGCAGTGAACAAAGAAGGGTAAACGAAGAAAAGGAAAAGGCACATCAAGGAAATTAAAATGACGTTTCAAAAATTGTCTTTCTCCAGAAAACGGAAGAATTATTACATCTTTTATACTGAGGCACTTTGATTGTTGACTAAAAAATTCTGTGACAACTAAAAATGTATCTTGCATGTTAACAGAAACTTTAGTTTTCACAGTCTTTGTTGTTCCCAATCCTGGGTGGTAATATCACACTTTCGAGTTATCACAATAGCAAAATCAAATGAAAATATTTTTACCCAGACAGGATCACACGCAGCCAGAAAAAGAAAATGCCATATATTTATGTTTGCCTTGGATTTGGAACGTGTCTGTGAGACTGAGGTGAAATTTGGCCTAGATTTAAGGAGTCGTAAAAACAAGTTTGGGTTTAATTAGGAGGGAACGGGCAGCCTGTTTTTCTTCATCATCATCACTAACTTCCTAACGGGCGTCCCTACCGCATGTGTGTATTTCTGCTGCAGTAGGCAGCTGTGGGGATTCGCTGACATTGGAGGCAAATGAAGTTCCAGTGAAATGATACCAAAGTGTTTTATGACTGTGAACACAGAGGAAAAGGCTCTAAACTGGCACTGAAACTGTGCCTCGCGGAACAAGAGTGCCACAGTCCAGAGGGAAGAGCTCCCCCGTCTGTCCCTCTATCTCCCACCTCCCCCACCTTTCCTCCACTTTATTCTCTTCTGGGTACCTTCATATGATGTCCTTTATATAACGACTTCTTAAAAATATTAACCTTTAAAAATGTGTTAAGCTGCCACTAAGATTATAATGAATGGATTTACTGTTTAAAAATATAAATAACATTGAGGACTTCACCCTATATATTAAAATCATCAGCATGGTGATTGCTGGGGCGAGGAGGGTATAAGGGAACTAAATGGTAATGGGAAAAATACGATAAAGAAGAAGACAGTCATCAGTGTTCCTATATACTTTCTGGGGATTGCTGGGAGAAATGACAGGTATTGTAATGGCTATTATTTTCTGAAAACACATGCTAAAGAGAAAAACCACAATAGAATATTCAGAGGACACGACAGGTACCTCACACAAGAAATTCAAATAACAAATAAACAAAACAGCCAGTCTTCTCTAATATTAAAATAAGTAAAAATGAAAACACATTTGCAGGGTTTTAGGTCACATTAAATTAGCAAACTGTATATTATGTGGATGTGTGCGTTTTAACAATAATACTTGGTATTGGTGAAGTATGGTAAAAGAGGTATCCTAAAAAAGTACTAAGGAAAAATGTTTCCAGAAGTCAGTTTGAAAATACATATCTAAATGTTTTTAAAAGTGCATCACTTTTGGCTCAGTGGTTTTTCATCTAGAACTATTATATCTAAAGGACATCAGCAGAAGCAGGGTCAAAAAATGCATTCCAATGATTTATATAAGCTGTTCATGTGAGCAAAAGCATCTAACTCTCCCAATTTCCGTATTCCTATAAACATTTCAAAATAGACAGCAGGCCAATCCTGCATGAAGTCTGCAAGCCACAAAGGATTGGTTCCATCTGTGCAAACATATACAGTTTCTGGTTTGTCTGCTGGAGGAAAGGGCAAGAGGCACATGACTGAAGGAAGAACGGAGGGTCGATCAGTGTGGATGGGAAGTAGAGAACACACCTGTGGAAGGTAGACCCCGTCAGCAGGAAGACTACCACCTGGATTCCCCACAACTGAAGAGGAAAACAATTAGACCCCAGAAAAGGTATTGCCTGTCATAAGAAGAGAATGGTCTTCTAAAAATGAGAGAAAATGCTTCACATTAAGAGAGACTTGTTGCAACGAAACAATGAATGTTTAGAAAATTTTCTCATTTTAAAAATATATGAGCATTTATTATATTTATGAAACTAAAGTAAGCAGTCTCAGGATCACCTGGAAAGAACGCATGAAGAAAACAAATTGCTGAATCAGAAACCACCATGGTGGTAGAGATGAGATAAGGGGCCTAGCTGAAAGTCAAATCAGTAAAAGGAAAGACAGGACTGGAAATCTGTCCAAATCTTCTAGGAAGGCAAAAGGATTTAACTGTGAGAGAAAAAGAAAGACACAAAGAACAGATTCAGAAAAGCCAATACTCCATATGCAAACATCAGAGGCCATGGCCTCACTTAGAGTCCATGGTAGAGATACAACAGCACAAAGTGTTCCTGAGCTTAAGACAAACCTGAAACCATTGCTGCAAATGGCTAGTGGCAGGCGACACTAATAAAAAGACAGGAATCATCTGTTAGGCATCTGAAGAATAAACAAATATTCCCATAAGCATCCCATGCAGACGCTTGAGCCCCTGCAAAGAAACACAAATCAGTCTGCATACACTGCTTCCACAACACTAACATCCAGCAGAAAATGGATCAAACCCCGAATTCAAAACAGAACTAGAGAAGGAGGATGGGGAGAAGGAGGGGAATTTTGGACACACTCCAACTACTACTCATGTGCAGGGGAAACAGCAGCACACCCCCCAACAGCACAGTTCAGAGATGCTTTGCAAACATTACACCTGCATAAATCTCTTCCTGAAATACTTTCCAGAGAGATTCTGGTACTTTGTGGTCATTGAACATTAAGGAGAACACTGGCCTGAAGTAGCTCTTAGAAACTAGGTCTTTTTTCAGTTCTCAGATCCGGATAGTCAATGTTCTATGCAAATAGTGTTCCACTAATAATAACATGAAAAAATTTAGATTTATCTCCCTTTTAAAAATGATTTTATTTATTTATCTTTAGAGAGGGAGGGTAACATCAACGTGTGGTTGCTCCCCCGCCCTGACTCAGGACTGGGGACGTGGCCTGCAACCCAGGCACGTGCCCTGGTCTAGGAATGGAACCCACTACACTTTGGTTTGCAGGACATCACTCAAATCCACTGAGCCACACCAGCCAGGGCAAGATCTCTCTGTAATGTGAGAAGATCAAAGCCCTTACACCAGTGATTCACAGCATCACCTGCACGTTAGAATCTCCTGGAGAGCCGGTGAAATCCCTAGGGCTCAGCCCACATCCCCAACATTTAAATTAGAATCTGCTTCTGCACTCCCACTTTTATGGCGGCATTATTCGTAATGACAAGAGAGGAAAACAACCTAATGTCGACAGATGAATAGATACAGAACATGTGAGAGAGTAGATGGCTGATAGCCAGATGATGGACACAATGGAGTATTACTCAGCCACAAGCAAGAAGGAAACCCTGCCATTTACCCCAACACGGGTGGAACTTGTGGGTATTATGCTAAGTGAGAAAAGTCAGATAGAGGAAAACAAATGTTGTAAGATCTCATTTATATGTGAAATCTAATAAAAAAGCCAAACATAGAAACAGAGAGTAGAATGAGGTTGAAGATGGGGAAATGGGGAGATGTTGATCAAAAGGCATGAGCTTCCAATTATAAGATAAATAAGTTCTATGAATAGAATATGCAACATGGTGACTACTGTTAACAACAGTGTATTACATACTTGAAAGTTGCTAAGAGAGTAGATCTTAGATGTTCTCACTACAAAAAAAGATAAAAGATAAGTATGTGAGAGGATGGAGGTCCTTATTTTAATAATCACTTTACAATGTGCACATGTAGTTAAACATCGCCTTGTACACCTTAAAGTTATACAATGTTATACGCAATTATATCTCATTCAAGCTGGAAAAAATTACAATCGCCAGGGGAAGCACCCAATACTTTTTAAATCTCCCCAGTTTATTCCAACGTTTGTAGTCAAGATTTTTAAATCTTTGGTACGTAGAACAAACACTGAGTACTAAAAAGGAGGAATGGAAGGGTAATGTTTTCTTTCCTAGTCAGAGCATGAAAACTTCTGTTCTAATATTTGTAATTTCCCAAATGTACTGCTTTGTCAGTTAAGATCCTGTTAAAATATTTGCTACACGGACACTGTAGGCCCTGCTAGCTGATCACCTTTCGTGATTCCAAATCAATGGCTTGGGAAAACTGTCTCTGCCACACACGTCCTTTGTACTGTGTTCCTTACTCTGAACACACGAATCTGAACTGCATTTGGGCAACATAATTTCAAACTGGATGAATTCAAGGTCAACAAATAAAAAGTAGACACATACAAAGAGACTTTAGCCAGTGGAGGAAACAACTCGGTGCCCAGGCTATCCAGCAGAGGAATATTTTTAAAAGCTGCCCAAGCATCTTGCATATTTCCTAATATAATAATACACGCAAACATTAACTATCTGGGGCTATATTCCACTCAGGGTCAAAGTGCTTCCCAATGTTTTATTAAGCAGTCTAAGGGAACGTATGGATTTCTCAGGTCACTCTGAGGGAATGCGGATCAGTGGCTGCAGACATATTCTATGTATTAATGAGA
Source organism: Sturnira hondurensis (assembly GCF_014824575.4). Classification (NCBI taxonomy): domain Eukaryota; kingdom Metazoa; phylum Chordata; class Mammalia; order Chiroptera; family Phyllostomidae; genus Sturnira; species Sturnira hondurensis. Next base: position 6,471,016 of record NW_028073411.1, read on the forward strand.
TTCTAACACAGTTGGTTCTGAAGTGTGTGAAAGACAGAGAGGCCATATCCATGAGACAGCCAAGGTCATGTCTTTAGCATAGATCAGAGGAGTCAGACCAAAATGTCATGTTTATAATCTGATGACCAAATCTAACCCCCAGAACTGTTTCACAAAGATATTTATTTATTAACGTCCTCTGCTGCACTGAAAGATATCTCTAAGTCACTCTGTGATCGATTGGAACAGATGTGACTTAAGTGTGCTTACTTATAATTCCATAAAGGCTCTACTTTATAATTCATGTTTTTGTCATCACTGAGAACCACAGAGAGCCAAGTCTAATAAAAAATATTTATTTCAACAGAGTTTGATTAAATAAAGCCAATAACACACATTATCCTGAGCTCAGCATTCATATTAACTTCCAAGGCCAGAAGAGAAGTGAACCAAAGAAAAGAAACTAACCTTTTATATATTATAAACTTCCATGTCACAGAAGCAAAGTCACTAGATTTTAATTATTCCAAAAACTAAAAAGAAATGACAATATGTGGCATGGTAGAGGTACTAATTATTAGTACAATGGCAATCATTTTACAACTTACAAAGGTACCAAATTGAAATGTTGTATACCTTACATTTACAAAATGTTGTATATCAAATATACTTCCATTTTTTAGATAAAGCCAAAAGGCCAAGCCAAAGCTTACACGGGAAGACAAAAGCAGGATTTGGCTATGAAGTGGTATTCCACGCCATGGTCTTCCTGCTGGGCTAAAGGTTAAGTATAGTACCGATAGGTTGGCAGTGTTTTGAGACAGCTCTAATGTGGAATTTGTGAGAATTACATCAGAGCCTTGGTTAAAACTCCCTGAGATCCATGGAATTGAGGACTAGAAGTTGATCATGTCCAGACAGCAGCTGTGCCTTATGTATCTCTGTATTGCCCCCCAGAAGCAAGAGCACCGCGGGTACCCCATCTATATTAGGTGGTTGCCCATACTTGCGAATGACCCCCCTGCTACGTGGGGCAGACACTCTCCCAACAGTGTCTTTGACAGATGGGCATCTGGCATCTGCTTCCATGCCATCTATTGACAGGTATCTAATGATCTCCTGAGGACATTCATTCTCTGACTCAGGGCCACTAATTGTTAGAGAGCTCTATCTTATGTTGAACTGAAACTTGCTTTCATGTAATGGGCCCCCACTGGCCTGAGTTCTGCCCTCTCCAACTACACAAAATGAGTCTTTTTAGTCTTCTACCTGACAGTTCTTTACCGATGAAAAAAAATGAATAGGGCTCTCCCTAGAAGAGCTCATCCTAGACATTCTTTTCTGGGTTCAATTTAAATTGTTAATAGTACTATTCATACTCAATGGTGCCATGAATGGAAGGTAATAATACAGATATAACCCAACAGTGATGCTTTTCATTTTATAGTCGGTAGATTTGCCACTGAATGAAAGCAAGGCAAGTTCTTAAATGACTACACAGACATGTTTGCCTCCAGACACATGTTCAACAATGGCTGCCAGGCATCTAGTCCCAACTCCTTCAAAGTTTCATTTCTAAACTAGGAATCTGATCAGATCACTTCTTTATCTACTATTCCTCAATGAATCCCATGATTTTCTTTCAATTAGTAAGAATTTAGTAAGTTCCTAGTATTTGCCAGGAATATTCTACATCCTGGGGTTCCAGAAATGAGCAGGGAAGTGTGGTCCCTTCTCTTATCAAGCTTTTAGTCTGTGGAGATGTGTCAGGAAATAAGTAAGCAACTATGGTTAAAAACCGAAAATAAAGGTAAGCAATTAAGGTTAAAAACATAGGCTAAGGAAAAAATGGTAGAAGCTGCTCAGAAACGGAGGCCATATGTTAGATCCTCAGTGAAAGCATCTGTGAGAAGGTGGAATTTAAGCTAAGACCTATGAGATGGAAATGAACACACCACCATACTGCAGCGGCAAATGTGTTTTTGCTCTCTCCTAATGAGCTTTTAGTCATTTGCTAATTTGAAACACATCCCCTCAGCTCTACACCCACACAATCAATTAAAATGCCGTGTGTGACAGGGTCAAGCAGAAAGAAAGTATAGGCACCTACAGAGTTCCCTGGTAAACTGTCTTGGGCGACATCTCATTACAAGGGCTTTGCAAAGCAAACGTTAGACTTTCAAGACTTCCAGAGCAGGGCAGAATCTCTCCCTTATCAAACTCCTCTAAACAATACAGGGTGCATCACACTGCCTGTTGTGGGGTTTTCATTTCCAGGCGAAGCCACCTAGTGAGGACCAAAGAAACTTCAATCAAAACTCCAATGCACGATACTTGCAGCACCAGCTGCAGTGGGTGGCTCACGACTTGGTACCTCGGCTCAATACACGTCTAACTTCCCTTCCCAGAGCAACAGCAGAGTTTGCTCTCCTTAGGAGCACGCCGTTGAGTTAGCGGATGAGGCCTAGCAGACGTCTGCACTACACATGTGCATCCACAGCAGGGGCTGGAGGACAGTGTCCTGGCAAGGGGGGAACTGATCTGTCACACGTCCCCACATCTTCACTGGGCCCTGCCAGCCTGAACCACTAGCTAGAAAAGCCTCATGTAAAAACTAGGCATACATATTGTATTTAGATCCCAGATCCTAACCTGTTAAGCGCACTAACTCACCTAAACTCTCTATATGCTATGGGTCTTTGTACTTACAGAGCCCCCTGTATCCAGGGCTGCTGCTTATGACTTGAACAGGTTTTACTTCGCCCGACTCTGGAGGACACCCTTGTCATAAGGTCACTGTAGACTTTTTTGTTCTTTGTGACCAATTTCCGGAAAAATATAAAGTGTTTTCAGGAATGGAAGCCTCATTCTAAATGGTACAAAGACACCACATGGGCTAGCTGTAGGACTGCTTTATAAACTCCCATGTATAAAATGCCTTTCAAACAAAGGAGCTACTCAAATATATTCAATCAAGCACTCTTTGTGAAAGTGAAAAAATGTCCATCATTTGGACCCCAAATGTCCATCAACAGGAGAATAGATAAATAAATGTGGTCTGTTCATGTATCAAAATACCATAGATCCATTTAAAAAAGTGACTTAAAGCTAAAAGTATCAGCATAGATAAATCTTAAAGAATGTAATGTTGAAAATGGATATGCATAGTGTGACATCATTTATATAAATAGTAAAATGCACAATAAATATACAAACAGCGGATGGGTGCATGCATTTATATCAAAATATAAATGTGCTAGGTAGATGTTCATCAGCTCCAGGATGGTGGTTACCCCAGGTGTGGCAGGCAGGAGAAGGCACTGGGGAAGCACACACAGGGGCTTCCCCTGGATCTACAGTATTTTATTTCTTTTTTAAAATGTAAAATATATGTGACAAAAATATTTGTTAAATCTGGGTCACAACTATACGGGTAACTGTATTTGTCTGCATGTTGAGATCAATTGTTGGGGTTTTTTTGTGTTTTTTTTTTAAGTAAAAGAGAAAAGAACTTAAGCTTCATTTCCCTGAAGGAGCTACTATGTTTCTTCCCTTCTGATAATGAGATCCCTATTAGTAAGTGCCTTTCCACACTTCTTTTGTTTTTTAAAGCAACAGAGTTTTCCTTTCAAATGAACATCTTTATGGACTCCTAATATACACAACCAGTAAAAGTGGAGGTGCCCTGGAGTCCTGGTTTCTCACCTTCATTCTACGCAACCTACAGTGTCCCCAAAGATACCTCCATGGAACACAAGGCTTCACAGAGCACAGTGACAAAACCACTGATGTGACTAATGGTGAAGCCCTTGTGACCTGAGTGTCGGGAGGCCATGACCACTTTTCAAGGTTTATGTCAACCTCTCCTGTCAGGTCATTTGCATCTCTCCCCTTCCCTCCTGTGTTTGGCTAGTATATTACCTGATATTTCCTTGTTTTCTTTTTAAGATTTTATTTGTTTATTTTTAGAGAGAAGAGAAGGGAGGGAGAAAGGAATGGAGAGAAACATGAATGTGTGGTTGCTTCTCACGTGGCTCCTACTGGGGACCTGGCCTGAAACCCAGGCGTGTGCCCTGACTGAGAACTGAACTAGTGACCCTTTAGTTCACAGGCTGGTGCTCAATCCACTGAGCCACACTAGCCAGGCCCGATGTTTCTTTTTATTAAGAACCTGAATGTAATCAAATGGCCCATCTTCAATAATTGACAAAAATTAATACTTCTCAACAAGTTTCAACTGGAAGTTTTTAACTGCCCTCCTTACCATTACTCTGAATAACAGGTTTAACCATGCTTGTGTTACATGCAAAAAATATTTTTAAAAAAGAAGTACAAAAGGAAGATAATTTTTTAAATAAGCAAATCTTCCTTAAATAGAAGGAAAGCAATAAATGACTTACAATGAAGGCAATCACTTATATTTAAAAGAGACCCCCAACTTTAGGAATGTCAAAAGTTGAAAAAAACTTAAACTTATTGTGATCATTCCATAATATATACAGATATCAAATCATTATGTTGTACACTTAAAATAATATAATTTAGATGTCAATCAAGCCACTATAAAACTCTTATAAAAAAGTTAAAAATAAGAAATATGATATAAACTTCCTTCAACTACTGACAAACACATTAAGTACAATATTTCTGTGACCAATAATGTATTGGTACAGAAAATGAGTGAAGATATCTTAATGCCCATTTCGTGAATGTTCCTAAGTTTTATACTTTATCTTAACATAAATGTATTTGTTCTGCCAGGTGATCTGATGCTATATTAATTAAAATGTCATACTTGTTAAAGAAGCCTATTCAACATTGTGATTGACCATTCTAATTTACCCAAGTTCAAAATCATGGTTCCCAGAAGATTCAAGTCATATAATATAAATGCAGTTTAACAAACATGAAGAGTGTCTGCAGTAGTTAAATAGGTATAGGTTTGCTGTAGCTACAGAAGCAGTGATATGGATACCATTGAGTTGCTGACTTGTAATATCCATCTGAATGAGAAAAAAATCACTTGGGGGGGAAACTACACACAACAGCAGTAACAGACAGCTTACCTTATCAACTGAGGGAAAGCTACCTAGTGAGCCTTAGATAAATCACAGCAGTGGAGTAGAATGCTAATTGTTGCTTGCTGGCTGTACACCCAGGCCCTGTATCCTCACCCAGCACCCACCCAGACATCACCAAAGAAGACCTGTACATTTTGAGCAGAGCACCCTGGCCACTGTGGCCTGCATGCCGGGCTCAAGTGTTGCCTGGGCGTGGAAAGCGAAGTTAACTTTTCACCAGCTCTGTTGCCCTTGGTCTTGCTCTCCCTTTAAAGGTAATGATCAGCCTCCTTCGACTGCTACCACTGCACTCTCTGTACTGGGGATATAAGCTGGAGTGTGAAGAACATTATGGAAGAGAAGGCTATTGGGTAGAAAGGGGGGATTTCAGGGCTAAGCAGAGATTTTAGAGATGGCAGAGTGAGCCTGAACCAAAAAAAAAAAAAAAGGATTAATGCATACTATGTCCTATGGTGATCAATTAAACCACTAAAGTCCATCTGTTTGCCTGAAAATGAACGTACTGAGATCACAAAGGGACAATAATGCTGACAAGTTTTTGTAGAGTCTTATTTATAACAAAAGATAGTTGTTAAGCCACACTTTAAAGTAGCCTATGACATTATGTGGGGGAGTGGGGCAAAGAGGAGAGAGACTGTGGTAGGTGAAAAGAAGAATCCCCAAAATGATGAAATGCATTGTGAAGTTTTCCTCAAAAAGATTATTTAGAGTAAAAAACCCTGTGAAAATAAGTCTCAAACATGACTTAACAAGAACAAAGGTTAATAAAACACCAAGACAGATTGATTACTAATGTCAGTTGAGATGACCATCTCTAGAAATCCATTTCAAAAAAATCAGACAACCTGAAGGGCTAGAATATTTAGTTACTCTTCTGCACAAAATCAGATGGGATGACCAGCCTTACAACTTTGTGATCAAAATTATGCAAGGAGGACCTTGTGGAGGCTAAGACTATTGTCTAAGGATATTTAAAGATTAATTCTAGAATTTTCAAGAGGCAATAAGTCTACACATTGGTTCGAAAGATGGATGTAGAATTGGTGTGAAGTCAACCCACCTGGCAAGTGTCCACTTTATCCGCAGGGCAGAATTGGGGCTTCAACACTACACAGACCATCTTTATTAGGCAGACAGTCAGGAAGTGAAGTGCCTCAGCTAATCAAATATTTTTTTGTTAATTGTTACCACATGCAGAAGGATTACAAATTTTTAAAGAATGAGAATAAATTAAAATACACTTAACACTGAAACTAAACTGATTATAATTTAATCTTTCTCTAATTATTCAGAATGCATTTCAGGGTCATCAAGAGAAGCATAAATTATCAGTGCTTGATGACTGTGCAGGAAGTCAGGGTTTTTCTAAAATCCTGTTTAATAGATGCTTGGTATCAAAGAATTCACTGCACTAGTTATCATTGGGGGGATTTATGTGCTAGGCATTTTGCTGGGATCTGAAGTATATCATTCATCCTCACCAAAAATAAAATTTTGCAGATGATGAACTGATATTTATAGAGTTAGAATAACTTGTCCAAGGTCACACAACACGAAAGGGTGTTAGACCCAGGTTTTGAATGTGACACTCTTTAAGGCATATTCTCTCTCACTGTGTCAAACGAGCAAGCCCTCGTCATGTAAAAACATTCATAAAATTTGCTGGCTCCCTCTGCAAAACTTATATGCACTCAATGGGTCGTGTTTGTTTTTCTGCTAAGGTTTTTTTTCCAAGCCATCCCTGAGATTGCTAGCATGTATTCACGAGGCCAGCAAACTTTGTCCATAAACTGTTTTTGAAGTTTTCTTTCTTTTTTTCTAAGTGAAAGGCCAACAGCTCATTCAAAGAATCAAGAACATAGCTGGAACATCTTTGGAAGAAAAATGTTTTAAGAGACTAAACCAGCAGAGCCTTGGCCACATGACAAAATGATTGACTGATAAACATATACACTTAATATATACTCATTTACTCATTCTTATGCTGTGATCTAATTTTTGAGCTGTTCCACTTATGTTTAACTATAAAACATATTAGATTTGACTATGACTTAGAAAAGAATCTGGCTGTTAAAAACTATTGAAAACTTTAGGCTGGGTTTAAATCTATTAAAGAAATGTATTCCACTTAATTAGGAGGGGGAACAATTTATTGTCAGCTGAGGTAAGACAGCTGATCTCATCATCTGCTTTTTAGTCCCAAACTCCTTAATGCATTTTTTTTCTTTATTTTTTTGTGGAGATTTTTTTCTTTATTGGAAAACTTAAGACCTGGGTGCATTGAATAAAACCAATTTCTGGGGGAATAACATCAAAACCCACAACAGGAAAAGAGTCAACACTGTCTGAGCCACAGCAGGACCCAGAGAGCACATTCTTCTCATTGAAACATTCTAGGTGCTTCGCACGGGCTCACCTGCCAAGAAAGCCGCTCCCTAGAAGGTGGGTGCTGTTCCTGAAACGGCCTCGTAGGCGAGGAAAAACCAGACTCCCTCATGTGTTCACATAGAACATTTACGGCTTCTCATTCACCTTCACTCACCAGCTCCTGTTAAAACTCTCCAGGGTTCAAATGCCTTTTCTTCCTCTACCCATAATGGTTTCACTTATCTCCAAAGCAGGCAGTGACTCCTCTAATGGAATTTCATAAAGAAGAGGGGAAATGCGGCTGAACTGTAGAAATGCACAAAATAATCTCAGGCCATGATACTGTTTCATTAGCTAATCTCATTCACACATAGGAGACTTTGTGGTGGCTGAGGTGACCCTATTCAGAGAGACAGGCCTCCCCCCCTCCCCACTCGGCACGTAGCATTTCCAGATAAGCCGGGAGAACCTTCCTACTACAAAAGAAACTATTTTCATCTCTAGCACCAGGCTAATATTTTTACTGTACTGAAGAAAAAGCTACCTAAACAGGGGTAAAAGCAGTTCTGATGAGAGTGAACTTCTTGCTCAAAAAGTTCAGAATAGAAAAAGAGACTGCCCATCTACGAAGTCTCCACACAAAATTACGGCAGGAAGGTAATTCTGAAAATGCCACAGCTTGACCCCACCTTCTAATTAAGGATCTCGCTCACAGACAGAAGTTTCATGCTCAAGTCAAATTTAAAGAAAGTTAAAATGACCGACTGCCTAACTAAACCAAATTACACATTATTTCAAAGCTTGAAAATCATACTTAACTGTCTTAAAACTTAAGAGATGAGGTGGTACTTGGCATGATCGTGTTTTGAAAGGGGATTTTGCTGCTCACGACAGGAACTGCTGTGGCCTTGTTCAGCGGGAGGTTTTACTCCAGTGCTTTGGACTGATTTGTTCATTCGATTTCCTCTCTGAGATTTTATGCTCTCTAGAGTAACTTTGTTAAACCTGAATCTGAGATGGCCCTCCTGACTCTGAGCTCCAAGGGATAACTTTCTCAGAGGAAGGAAAGTGAGATTCATTTTCAATGTGGGTGAAATAGCAGAAGAAACACCCAAATTGAAGGTCAAGAAAATGTCACCTGGAACCTGAATCAATATCAATAGAAATAGTTCATTGAAGACCAAGGTCTAATTTTATGACCAGGTGTTCAATATCAAATTAAGTAGCTAGGTGAGAAGAATGATGAAAGTTACAATAAGACTATTAATTATAATTTCTTAGACTTAATTTTATAGCCTAAGAAATTATAGAGTTCTAATAAAATGTGATTCTCAACATCAATGCCTAAAAAAGATATTTAGAGGACCACATAATTCTTAAGCTGGAAAGATACCCAAACTATAGCTAGTTCAACACTTTTGTTTTTCAGATAAAGAAACGAGGCACAAAGAAATTAAGCATTTTTACATAAAGAAAGTTTAAAACCTATAGCTTACACTTTACTGTCACAACAAATGCAAGTTTAATATCAAATGGTACAATTAGCACCCGTGAATAATCTCAGTGCATGAAAACCATTCTTATAGTAGTAAAAGCAATCCATTGCACCATATCTTTCAAAATTAAAAAAAATGGTAGAGTGAATTTAACATTTCGTTACAATTCCCAAGAGTAATTCAGTTTTTCTGCTAATCTTGACTCAGTCACCTAGTCACTCCTTAAACATTTACTATGCACCAACTGAGTGTTATGTATATAGCTCAAAACTCCAAAATGGTACTCTAGTTGAAATTTTGTCTTCAAAAAATGGTGAATAAAATCTTTATAGACACTTTTCTTACCTATGAGTACTTATACCATTTAATAACTTCCATTTTCTCCTAAAATGATTTTTTGCTTCCTTTCAAGGATAATAAGGGCCATTATCTTCAATAATCTAAATGTCTTTCAAGTTCCAGCTATTCAGTTATCTTATTCAACACATACTTAATTGTGATAGGCCTACGGGTGTGTAAGAAGCCCATGAATCCTTTTTAGCACCAGTTTTTAATGTTTCCATTCATAATATGGCTGATTTTCTTCTACGAGATGTCATGGTCTTTGCTGGAACAATAATATAGAGCATGATTAACCAGTAACTCACCCACTGAGTCTAGCAAGGCTGGCAGAAACAATATTTATGTCACTGTAGAGTGGCCAGCATAAGTAAAGTTGAAGTAACAAACAGGTAAGATACGAAGACCCTAGACAAGAAAGCTATAGACCTGGTAAGATTCACACTGCTTGAGATCTGGTTGTCAGTACTACAAATCCAGAAACATCTTTTTGTGCAATCAAAGCTAATCCTCACTGATGAATTTGCAAGATGTCAATTTGCAAAACACCATGTCGATGTATTAATTTCTAATGGAAAATACCCCTTCCCAAGCTTTGGAAAACTCCTGTTAAGTTTCCTGAAAAGGAATGGTTAACATCTGACCATCCACTTCTCCCTATTCTCTCCACGTCTCCACAGCTGTCCAAGGGAATCCTTCCTCACACAGTTACCCGGGCAACCCCTGCTAATCACACTGAGACAAATTCCGTTAGCCTCCATCCCAGACAGAGCTTTTTTAATTCTCAAGATAACTAAGAGGACAGGTAGTTATTTTCAGGTTATTTTGGACATCAGGAAATAAGAGCTGATGCAGGCAGATAGTTGAGGACCACTTTCACCTAGGCTGTACCCATGGTACCACCTTAGAAGTTCACCCGCTCTCAATTCCTATAGTCCTCCCATCGCCTGAATGTTCCAGCATTGCTCTCTCCTGGAACAGGTTTTAAAACATCCTTATCTGTTCAAACTCCTATCTTCATGTCCTTTGAATATATGCTCAGAAGTGGAATTGTTGGATCAGATGCTAGTTTTATTTTTCACGTTTTAAAGATCGTTGATACTTTTTCCATAGTGGCTGAAACTATTTACATCCCTACCAACAGTGCCCAAGGGTTCCCTTTCTCTACATCTTGCCAACACTGACCTTGATGATAACTAAGACGTATATGCACCACTATATTTATCACAGCATTATTTATAATAACCAAGATATGAAAACAATCTAAGTATCGATCAACGAATGAATAAAGAAGTCGTTGTGTGTGTATGTGTATACATACACATATATATACACACTATATTTCCGGACTATAAAACACACACCCCCAAATCTGGGAGGAAGATGGGGATGCATCTTATCTGCTGAATGTAGCCTACCTGGCTTACTGTGGCCGGGCAGGCCGCTGGTGGAGCAGGGCCACAGGTTATTAAATATTTTACCGCATTTTTGCTTTGAAAATTTTTTTTCTGTTTTCCTCCTCTAAAACCTAGGTGTGTCTTATAGTCCTAATGTGGAATACATGTATGTATATATCTCCACACACACAATGGAATAGTATTCTACTAGAAGAAAAAGGGAAATCCTGCCGTTTTCAACAATATAGATGGACATTTCAGTCATTCTGCTAAGTGAATTAAGTCAGGCATAAAAAAGCAAACACTGTATGTTACCACTTATGTAAAGAACCTAAAAAAAGCCAAACTCACAGAAACGGAGAACAGAATGATGGTACCCAGGGGCTGGGCGGGGGGGGGGGGGCTGGGGATATGTAATTTAAGGGTACGAACCGGAAACTAATCAATCGATAATTGCTGGAGAGCTCATGCACACCATAGTGATACAGTCAACAATTTTGTATTATAAATTTCAAAGTTGCTAAGAAACTAAGATCTTAATTATTCTGACAACAAAAAAGATATGATCATCTTATAACAGAGGTGCCCATTAATAGTAGAATGATAATCATATTGCAATACCGAAATGTATCAAATAAACAAGTATAACTTACACTTACAAAATGTTACATGTCAAGTGTCTTTAATTTAAAAAGTCATTATCAAATTCTTTCTCTTTTTTCCCTTTTCAACAAGATTCCATTCAGTCTACCTTTCAGATTGGAAAAGTAGATTTTCTTCTGATAAATTATACTTCAATTATTTCACAGTTTTCTTTTAAGTTATAAAAATAAACCTGAGCCTCTGTTTGCCGCCACATCACACAAAAACTACTAGACAGATTGTCATTAAAAATGGAGGGTATATTTGGAATGGTCTGAATTCTTTTTTTTTTTTTCAAAAGAGGCTTTATAGTAGTTGTACAGTTCGCTGGCCTTGGGATGGTGGGGGACCTTAAGGAATTCCCCCCTCAGAGAAGCTGGGATTGGATTAACAGGAGGCCCAAGGGAATGCCCATCAAGAGGGGCACAGCATCTATATTAGGGCGCTACAGAAAGGGAGGGAAAGAATGGCTTCAGTCAGATAGCACAGGGGCAGGTTCTCTGATACAGCCGCGTCTCCCATGACAACTTCGTGAAACCTGTTCCCCGGAAAGCGAGGCACTAGGTCCTGCATTTCTAAGAGGGTGTGCCTGCTAAATGGTGTATGTCCCTGATCATAGCAATACGTGAGCCACACCCGGAAGAAGTAGCTCAACAATGACACATGTGTGCGTGTGTGTGTGTGCTTCCTAGCTTTGACGAGTGCTGCACCAGTCACCTGGTCATAGCACGTGTCCCCTAAGACCCCTAAACTGATGACACCATTAGAGCAGTTGAGAAATGAGCAGAAAAGGATAGGGCATCTGAGAACTGCAGAACTGCAGATGGGGAAAGAACAATGAGCACCAATGCCATCCCTTCGGGGAAACACTGGGGTCCAGATCATGCATTCTGCCCAGAGAGAAAATATCAAAAGGGAGAAGTAAATAGGTCAAATATGAAAATACTGTTTAATATTTTAAGGTGTTTGGAGCACACACAGGCGTAAATTAGCTTACATTTCCACAACCGATGCTGGGTTAGGCAGGAGGACAGTCAGCATTAGTCCTGTCAATCAGGTGAGGAAGTTGACCCTCCGGAGCCTAATGATAATGACAACTTACCCAAAGGCACACCCCTAGAACACGGGGACTGAGTCCCCAGTGCCGCTCTCCAAGCCCTACAGACTTTTTGCTCCACCACGCTTTATAATAGGGGCAACGGAAGAGGTAACTATGCTGCTGAACGGAAGTAAAGGAGAAAGATTCAGGGAAGGCCATCTGGCATACCCATGCAAGGTGAACTCTGTAATCTCTAACTATCTCATGTCTGTGTGGTGTGAATATGTAGGGGAGTGAAACACAAATATATTAGAAATTGTTTTCTTCACAACTTCAAATTCCACAAGTCTGTAAACTAGCACACAGTGATAGTTGTCGGGCATAGGCTTCGAATCTCCTTCTTCCTTCTCTGCTCTGATATCGGCTCCTCTTTGGTGGCTGCCATCCAGTCCAGCCAGGGGCACCGGTACCAAGGGACTCCATCATCTCCCTCCTCCTGTACCCTGAGCAGTGAGCCATCTCGAGCTACTGCACGAACTGAGGCTAAGCTGACAAAGACTCACTCTGAGAAGCAGTAAAACAGTAGGTAACAAGGTGGTTATAAATCTTGCAGCTTAGGTACAGAGTGGGCATCAATATTCAGGTACGTGGGTCTCTATTCTCAGCTTGCAATAGATTTTTAATTGGTTAGTTTTTCTAAAAGGTTAATGTATTAACCTTCCAGATCTTCCCTTAATTCTCAGAACTTTTAAGCACACATTTAGAAAAACACAGGTGCTTAACACATTTTGTCCAGCTAAATGGGCCTCCGTGATATGAAATTGACCTAGGCAGGTGGCTGCCAGTTCTGCACTATGCGGGAAATGGATGTATTTCTCCTCTGCCCACTCTCCGGGGGAAGGGGAAGCGGAAAGGGGAGGAGAATGCTGACAGACAACAGCAGGGTGAGTCTGTGCTCAGCATCTTGTCTTGGTGGTATACCCAAGCTGCAAGATTTATAACCACCTTGTTACAATGCATCAGTTTCAACACTTTCAGTGAAGTCTTCAATAACTTTGATGACATCTTGCTGAGGGGTTTTGTCATTAAAAGCCGAAAGCTGGTCATTAACAAACCTTCTCTGCAATCGTCTACCGCTGTGCTAACTCAGGCATGGATCTGCCTGAAAAGTTGGGCTTGCTCAGAAACTTTCCAGAAGGCTGCTATTTTTCCCCCCGCCCTGTGTGGCCTGTTTCTTTGGGGAAATAAAAGACAGTTCCCAATCATTTAAACATTTATTTCTCATTATCCATTGACTGAGTCTTCTCTGGTAGACGCAACCCCATCCGACAAATGTGTGTAGAACACCTATGACCTGACAGCAATCGTGCCCAGGACTGAAGGCACACTGGGGTCCTGCACACCCCAGCTCTGAGAGGGTGTGCAGGACCACTCCCCACAAATTACTCATCACTTACAAAATCCTTCCTCACATGCCAGACTCTACATTTGGGCATTATAAGCATTGTTTTATTTATTTTTACCACTCTTTAGAAAGAAAAATAGTGGTATGTTCTTTTTATCCCAATTTAAAGATCAGATAGCTGAAGCATTGTCTAAGTATTTTCCCTAAATTATGGAGCTTGGAAGAGGCAGAACCAGGTTTCAACCCACGGCTTGTCTGACCTGAAGCAAGTGCCTGTGCTCCAAACCACAGGATTGGGCCCGGCAGAAGGCAAAGACCGTGGCACGCCGGGATGAGGAAAGATCACCAGCCAAGTGAAAGGCAGGCGCATGCGGGGGAGGCATGAGAAACAGGCTGAACACAGGCTCAAATGCCCTTTGGGGAGAATGTGGCCATGATTGGAGTATTGCACCTTGGGAATAACCTTCACACACTTCTCGCCTCTCTAAGAACATTCAGATTATTTAGGTATCCACTGGTGTGTGTGTACACATGGACTTAAACGTGCCTACTGGCTCTGCAGCAGCAAGGTCTGGTGTGCATTTTATGGGTAGAACAGAGAGTGATAGGATGTGAGAAAAGTTTAACTCTCTGAAGATCACTGACTCCTGAACACCTACAGAAATTTAGGTGGCAGATCCATGCAGTTGCCCAATTGCTTGCCAGTGGTATCTGCCACCAACGATTTGAGTTTTCATCTAACCGGGCAGCCTCTCTGGGGGAAATAATGCACAAAGGGAGGCGTTGCCACTTTCTCCTCCATAGGACTCACCCGTCAGTGTTACACTATGCAGAGCTTCCCCAGAAAATAATGAAGAGAGACAGGCCGACATGAGGAACATTGTGCTATACCTCAGAGACTTGGGGGTAGGAGAAGGATTAAAGAAAATATTAGTGTGACATTTTTTCAAACAACAATATAAATAAGTTGAGGTTCTCTATATTCTTAAGAGAACACATTTTATAAAAATAATGATGATCACCATTGGTTGAGGGCCCAGCGTGTGCCAGGCCGTTGCGAGCAGGAGGTGCCACAATAGCTCCCTGAGTGAGATCTTCACAATTGCCATGCCAGGGACATTGCTATCCCACCCATATAGATGCACCAAGTGAGATATTGGGAGGCTGAGCAATTTGCCACATGCCCCTCATTGAATATTCAGCAGACCTGGAGTGCAAGCCTAGTTATCTGTTATTTCAAGTTCTTGGTGTCTGCACTATGTTGCTTTACTCTTATCTCTACCTGCATTAATTAAAACACAACCTATTTAAAGGCATTTAAATAATGCAACAATTAAAAAGACATCAGTTGATTTCTTTGTTTTTCCCCTGCAATGACATGTTCCTCTTTTTTCCCCTTTACCCAAAAGGAGACAAAAATACTAGCCTACTATTTACTCCCCAATTAATGCCGTGGGATTCTACCTGAAAAGATCAGTGCGACCTCTAAGCAGATGCCACCGATCCCACCACACTGTCACTTTGCGCCTGTCCATACGTATGCGTGCTGTCGGAGTCAGGGATTGCTCATGGCTCCCCGGATCTGGTGGGCTCTCACCTGCAGCACTTCCTGTGAATGTCTTCCTTGGCCTGTTATTATTTTTAATTGCTTGTGGTGTTTTTTACTGGGAAAGTACTGTGCAATCAAGATCATCAGTGCTACTTCGGAGGAACCTCAGAAATTCGATTAGTAAGTACAGCTCTACTCTTCTGACGACCGGCAGGACAGGAGATGTCTGAGTGTTGTCCAAGGTCATGGGACCTGGCAGCCCTTGCAGAGACAGCATGAAGCACTTTCAAAGAATCCATGTAAGCTCTGGCTGGGTAGCTCTGTTGGTTAGAGCATCACCCCAATATATCCAGGCCATGGGATTGATCCCTGATCGAGGCACATGCAAGAATCAACCAGCGAAAATATAATAAGTGGGACAACAAATTGATGTTTTTTCCCTTTCTCTCTCTGTCCCTTTCTAATCAATAAAAAAAATTAAGAAACAAACCAAAAAACAAAGAACCTATGTCGGCCCAGAGTAGCAAAGGTGAGGAAAAGGTTCCGTGTGATGGAACAAGGAAGTGCTCTGAGCTGGAAAGCCATGGACTCACAGATCTTAGCAAACACCTGAACAGTAGCGGTAGTAGCAGTAGCCATAGTAATACACACACTGTGTATTACAGTGTGTATTACACACACAGCAAGGTGGAGACCTTGCTCCAGCAGATATTACTTAGTGACTCTGTGATCTTGAACAAATGACTTAGCCTTTTCATAACTCAGCTTTCTCCTCTGTAAAGTAGGAGCAGTTACATCATGTTACTGTTTTGAGAACAAAATGAGATGGTCTCAATGAAGACTCTCTTTGTTCCAAATGACAGAAACCCAATCAGAATCAGGTAAAGTAGAAAGAGCACTTCATTAAAAGTAATGCCTCTCAAGAACATCGCACAAGCTGGGTCTGGGAAACACTAGAACTGGAGGCCCACGTGCCATCCAGAATCTCTCTCCATTTCCTGTCATCACTTCCCTGGAGGCACCTGCAGTGGTCCTTCCCCCTGCTTAACCACAGGTGGCAAACACAAGGCTTTCGGGCTGAATCCAGCCCTCCACCTTGTTTTATCCAGCCGGGCCCCTGGTGTCTACCCAGCAGCAGCGCTGAGCTCCTTGCCCCTAGTTAAGAAATAGTTACATGTATACAGTCCTAAAATGACATTCGGCCCTTTGAAGGCAACCGTGAGGCTAATGCAGCCTCTGGCGAAAATGAGTTTGACAGCCCTGTCTTAAGCTGGCATGGCAAGACACATCCACCAACGTCCCTCAACCCAGACTGAGAGACAAACTGGTCCAAGTTCTGAATCCCAGGGAAGAACAGGGATTGGCCCAGCTCATGTCATGTGCCTACATCTAAACCAATCAATTATCTGTTGACAAGATGTAGAATTTTATTTTACTTATATGCTGCCCCTGCGGTAGGTCTGAGGATAGGGAGAGGTGGGCGTTTTGTAGAAGAAAGAGGATTAGTTACTAGAAAAGAGTTTCACCACAGACGAAATAATTGGTGCCAATTGCAACAATATATGAAAAACAGTTATCACTGCACCCAGTCCAGAATAGACACACATATGTATGGGGCTTTTGGTCAATACATAGATTCCTGCACATTTTGAAAGGTGATATTTTTAAAAGCAAAATAAATGCAGTATTATGTGTTAATTACAATGAATATAGAACATCTAATGTTAAAAATCAAAAGAGAACATAGATGCTGTGAACAATTCGTTTTAGGTGCCTAGTACTTTCTCCATCAATTTAAAGACAATAGAACATCAACAAGTTTTAAAACAGGATTGTGTTTCTTTACCCTATCCTCTTTCTCCTGTCCCTCAGAAACTCAAATCTTCTCACTTTTCCACTCTTGCTTTCTGTCATTTTTCGGTCTTTAGTTGTGTTAATTTGGGGGACCCACCACCGAAATTTTATCATTAAAGGTCTAAAGGACCATATACAGTACAGGAAACTATTTCAAAGAGCAACTGAATGATCTTATATGGTTACCACTAACCATTGCTCCAAGCTGGAGATGAAAAAAGACAATTCCTCTTTCTCCGTTTTTCCCTAAAACACACAGAACAATTTTGACAAGTCATCTGTGATCCCTGCAGCCTCCTCAATCTGTGTGGTGGTTACTAGCCCACTTGTCTCTCAGAGTGAATCTGGGAACATCAGCGGATTAAGTGTGCGCAGGCCCATACACAGGCCCATGCACAGGGAGAAGTGAAAGAAGCAGAAAACAAGACCCTTCCCTTTCTCATCAGAATGGGGATTCCCACCCAGAGGAAGAATGTTTTCTGTCCAAGAAGACAAAGGGATTATTATGCTTGGATTAAAAATGGTAGGAATCCAATTGTACTCTGACAACAAACTCCTTCATAGGGATCAAGTCAACATATTTCAGGTTTCAGAAAGAAATCACTTTGTGTTGCTTCCCAGAGTCCCTTCTGGCTGATTACAATATAGTACTAATTACTTGTTAAGAAAATAGTTTCGCCCTGGCTGGTACAGCTCAGTGGATTGAGCGCCAGACTTCGAACCAAAGGGTCAATGGTTCAATTCCCAGTCAGGGCACATGCCGGGGCTGTGAGCCAGGTCCCCCAAGAGGGCGCACTAGAAGCAACCACACATTTATGTTTCTCTGCCTCTCTTTCTCCCTCCCTTCCCCTCTGTCTAAAAAATATAAATAAATAAATAAACGATTTTTTTAAGTTTCAGGACCTTCCAAATAGAATGAAGATAAAAAGTGTATTTATCATGTTAAAAAAAAGACATTGAAAGTCTCATCTTGCACTGAATTTCATTGCTATGACATGATTCCTCTATAGGAAGAGAAATTAAGTTGATAAAGCAATAGGGTCCCAAGTGGCAGTAAAAGGAAGGAATTCGATGGTTTAGAAATCTATGTTAACAGTTAAAGATTACTCCACATTTGTTTTCAAACATGAAAAGAATTCCACGAGGGAAAGAAGTCACCAGAATAATAATATTGTCTTGAAACAAATTTTACAAAATCCATAGGACAAAAGAAAAAGTTCCCAATGGGGCTGCTTGGTTACAGCTTAAATGAAACATACATTGACTGAAGACTCACACCACTTAAAGTTTATTACACAAATGCTTAATTTTTGTCCTCTAAAAATTCTATCAATTCCTCTCTTGGTGGTAAGGATATTAAAATATGCAAATAAGCATGCTCTAGTTGATCAGTGTTAATCTTTTTGCAATAACTAATGTTCTCTCTCAAAAGCCACCAACTCCTCCTGTTCATGTCACCTTCACCCAGGAGTCACAAAATGCTGAAGACAGTCGCTTTTTACTTGATTAAATTTTAGGAGGTTGAAGCTAGGCCAAAAACCTCACCCTACTCTTTCCTAAATACTTTTCCTCCTCTTTCTTAATTACATGGCTTTCTACTGATTTGCATGAATTTCAGCTTTCAAAATCATTGGTCTTTGCTGAATGCAAATAGGCACATAAGTTTGCACAATTGATCTTTCATCATTCCAAATGGTACCTTTGAACATTTCCTGAAATGTCTGTCTGAAATACTCCCAGCGCGGAGAGTCATCAAGAGACGCGGGGTCACCCTGGGGAAACCCATTCTCAGTGATGTAAATTACAGGGTTATTATACGTATCCTGGAACAAGAGAGCAGAAGTTTTATTCCAAACAGATGTAAAAAAAAAATGGCTCATAAAATCAGGTGCATTATCCTCTATCTTCTTTAAGCTACAGCCCAAAACTAGTTTTCATCAAATTGCACTGACCCTATTAACTTAATTTTCCACGCACTGATCTTTTATGACTAACAATGGAAAAGCAAAACTGTGCAAATGTGCATGAAAGAGTCAAATGACTCCTCTTCTAATGGGAAGACAGAAATATCCTTCTTCCCTCACCATCTGCTGATTGTCACTGCTCCTTAACCCTTTTGTGCCCCGAGCAGCGACACTCTACCTCCCCGCAGAAGGGGTCCTGAAAACTGCTAACTTGAAGTTTTAATTTCAGCTACCTGCACACCACCCAGCATAACATGGACTTCAAAAGGACCCAGCTATTTCAACCTTAATATACCTTTTAATAATCACAGTCCTGACACCAGCCTGAAAAATATTCCCAAGCTTTTTCCTATGGCCATGGCTGACTTTATTTTTTAAGTGTATTTTAATAGTGAGTCCTAACTTTGACCATGGTTTCTGAAGCCTTTTATCAGCTAGTTACCCCTCACCAATTTATATCTTAATTTTCTCTTCCCAGGCCAACAAATGCGTATGCTATTGCCTAAAATCACTCTTTTTTCCAGGTTTATATACACATATACATAGGCCTATCTTCCCATCCTCATGTATTTGGGTGTACATGGACACAAATGTGCATTTACCTTAATGTATTTCAATAGTTTACGGATTCCCCATGGTACCACATAGACCCAGTCCAAGCTTATCCAAGATGGGTCTGTAAAATATTCAATCTCTGCATCCTGAAGAATACCCAGTTCTCCTTTATCATTCTCCTTGTACTTGACTAGGCGAGTGGAATAATATTGCACAGCAAAGAAATCAGCTGTGCCTTTGATCATCCTCTTCTCTTCTTCTGTAAATTGTGGGAGCCTTGATGACGGGTAGCCTTGCTTTTGGCTCATGGAGGCAATCTGGGACTTGACAACTTCCGGATAATCACCATCGATAAATATGGGTTTAGCAAAGAAATCCAAGTGGAATGCCAAGGCTCTTTTAGCAGCTTCTTGATCAGACACTGAGTTGGGGTCAGCTGGTTCCATCCAGGCAGCAAAAATTGTGAGGGACACCATACCCTTCTGCTCTCTTCGGAATAAGGAATTGTAGCTGTGCCAGGCTCTCGCATGGGCCTTAATCAAATTATGAGCCGCCTGGTAGCCTCCGGTTCCCGGGTGAGGTACACCGGGAGGAAACGTACCAAAGTCGTACGCCCTCGGGGCATATACATTAGGCTCGTTGATGGTGAGCCACAGCTTGACTCGATCCCCAAAGGTACTGAAGCAAAAGCGGGCATATTCATCAAAGGATTCAATGGTGGCCTCTGCCAGCCAACCTCCTTGGTCTTCTAAGGCCTGAGGCAAATCGAAGTGGAAGATTGTCACAAGGGGCGTAACCTGATTTGCTAACAAATCGTCGATGATCTTGTTGTAATAGTCAACTCCTAGGGAAAAGAAATGAAGATATACAAGAAGAAAAGTTACTTTTAGTATGTTAACAATAACTTTTAAGAGGGAGGAGACTGGGAATAATTTCCTAAATAAAGTTCATTCAAATAAGGTTTATTACTTCCTACATATAATCAAAGGCTGAGAGGAAATATAAAAAAATTCCAAGGAAGACTGGCTGATTTGGGAGTGGGTGATGTGTTTGTGGGAGAACGGGATACATTTGGGCACACTGCTATCACATAACTTTGTGTTATTGCTACACACTGAGGTCAACTTATTTATTTGTTTGTATTCAGGACTTGCCTATTCACTGTGCTAGAATACAGACCCCATTATAGTGAAAATTTGTCTATCTGTTTTACCTCAGGATTTTCCAAATCCTGGCACAGTACGAGAAATTTAGTATATACTCAATAAATATTTTTTGAGTGAATGAACAAATCTCAATGGCACTGAATATAAGGTAAAAGAAAAGAACCAGGTAACTGCCTTAGTGCTTCTCCAGAACCATCAGTCTCAAAAGTCTAGGGAAAAAAGACACACTGAGCAACAACAAGAGCTCAGCCTGTTCCCCAGAATGTGGGATACAGGGCAGCTAGGACACTAAGGATCACCAGGCTGGGGAGTCTGCTCTAAGATTTTGACCTTGTCCTTGGGAATACAGACGACCCCTGGCTCTGGCTCTCAGCTGGATAACCATTATAATTTCATTTTGGCATTGTGTTTCATTCAAAGTGTGCATAGAAATAGGATTCCTTTCTTTTTTTTTTTTAACTTACTATCCTCAAATTAAAAAAAAAAAACACCTGACAATCCAGACATTATATACATCCCCTTTAGTCCATCATTCGTTTATTCATTTCTTACATGCACATTTATAGAGAAGTTGTATGCTCTAGACTTCCAAACATATTTAAAATAAACACTATCCTCATCCTCAGGGAGCTTAAAATTTAGTGGGGACTCAATAAATTCATAAATCATTACAATAGAGTATTATTAGCAAAGATGAAGTACAGAATGCTATTTAAGCCTATGATAGAGAGTACCCGTCCCGAACTGAGGACATTTGAAATTTGTTCTGAAAGCAATGTATCATGACCATTTCAAAAGTGAACAATGATGCCAAGCTACATCAGTTCAATGCCAGCTCTTCAATACTCTCTCAGTGGCCCTGGGCCAGTGACCTTATCTTTCTGAGTTATCTTTCCCTTTTTATAAAATGTAAACAATAATAGAAACCCACTTTAATAATTATTATGAGAGTTTAATGAGTTAAAAAATTGAACCTCCTTAGAAGAGTTTTTGGCATACGATAAGGCTTAATATAAGTTAGCTATCATTCTCAGAATAATTATTACTTTTACTGTTGCCATTCGTTACATCTAAGCTGATATTAAAAGATGAATTCAAAGTACCCACACAAGGCAAAGAGAAGGAGTGATCCAGGAAGAGAAAAAGGGAAAGCAAATGTCAGAAGACCAAAGCAGGTATGGAAGTGAAAAGGAAAAAAAATACACCCAAATGTGAACAGAGCTTGCTAGAGTAAGGGAATCAGCCATAATCACTGGGCAGATACTCAAAGGCTGTCAGGGAAGAGGGGAGAGGGGCCATACGTGCTGATTAGAGGTTGTTGGCACAGGGCAGAAGTGGGGCGTCTCAGTTTGGGGGCATATGTGGCTTTCTCTGGTTGGTCCCGAGTTGAAAGCTGGGGACAGGGGAGCCTGCAAACAGAGAAGGCTGGCAGTTGTGGAGCAAGTTCTGACTATCTGGGGTGACCACTGCAGAGGCTCTAGTTCACCTTCCTGGGCTTCTTAGGTGGGTCAGAGTCTTATCATCATACATGGCTGAGCTACTGTCCATTTGCATTTCTATTCCCCTAAAATACTATGGATTTTTCTGGGAACTGACAGTTTGGTATAAGGAGAGCATATAGCTCAGTGAAGAGGAATAAGAATGGTGAGAGGTAAGCAGGGTAAACAGAAGCCAAATTATGCGAGGTCATGTGTTGTCTGCCTGTGTGTCTCTAAAAGTGGTATTTTGAACAAGAGTTCACTTATCTTGCCAACTAGAACATAATGTGAACCATGTATAACAATTCTGTACTTGGATGACCCATTTAAATGCCATTTCCCACTTGGTAGACAGAATAAGCTCTCCGCCCCTAAAGATGCCCATGTCTTAGCCCATGGAACATGTGGACAGGATGCTTTCCACAGTAAAAGGGACTTGGCAAATGAGTAAGGTTGAGGATCTTGAGTTGGGATGATTCCTCTCGTTTGTTCAGTTGGCCCGAATCTAGCCACAAGAGTCATTAGAAGTAGAAGTGGGTGGCAGAAGAGTGGGTCAGAAAGATGCAATGGCAGAAGACACAGGAGGGATGACAGGCTGGGAAAAGCTCAACCCATTACTGCCAACTTTGGAGATGGAGGGTGGGAGCCACGAACCAAGAAATGCAGGTGGCCTCTAGTTCTGAAAATGGTCCTCAGCTGACAGCCATCAAGGAAATGAAGACTTCAGTCCTGTGACCACAAGCAACTGAATCCTCCTAACAACCCGAATGGGCAGAGAAACAGGCTCTCCCCTAGATCCTTCAGAAAAAAAAAATGCAGCCCTGTAGTCACCTTGGCCAAACCTGTGTCAGACTCCTGACTGACAGGGCTCTAAGGTAATACATTTGTGTTTGTAGTAATCTGTTCCAGCATCAATAGAAAATGAGTGCACTCTCCAAAATTTATAAAACTTTTCTGTCCTCTCTCAGTGTAAGAGCACCCCACCATCCCGTCTCTGGACCTCTGTAAACCCCAGGTCCTCATTTGTAAAATGGGATGATATGCAAAGATGGTTTAATGGAGTCATTTGGAATTGGTATGTGTTAAGGTTCACATAGTCAATTCCTTCCACTGGCTTTGCATATTAAAATATCAGCTTTTATTTATTACACTCATACTTAAGCCCAAGAGGTGGGTATTTTTATCCTTAATCAACATTAGAGAAAGCTAGGATTCAGAGAGAATTAGAAGAAGACTTAAAGAAAGCACCAACATTGAACCCAAGTTGTCTCACTGCAAAGCCTGGGTGTTTCAGAACACTGATATTTCAGAACCAGACCTGTTGTGGCTCTCCTCTGCCAGCCCCAGTAATCACACACTTTAGAGCTGACCCATAACATCAGGTTCTTTTCTTGGTTTCTTTTTTGGAGGAACCAACGATTTACCTTCGGTAGGCATCATTAGATATGGCACAACCATTAATGATGGCAATCATTGTAATTCAAACAACATGATAACCTTCAGTTTAATTGAAGATTAAAAAAATTAAGTAAATTTTTTCTCACTGATTGGTGTGTCAGAGCAACAAAACATTGCGCAGTTAGTATTTAACATCCTAGGATAAAGCATTTTATTCCTCGGTTGTACAGTTTATTTGGCGTTGTAGTGAAACTTTCCCATGATGCAGTGGAGTAAGGTGTCTAAGGGCAGAGCTCCAGAGGCAGACAGTTCAGTCAAAAGATCATGGCTAGAACGCATGGCCTCTCTACAGCCGGGTTTCTTCTTCTGTAAAAGAGGAATATTAGTAGCGCCTCGTGAGTGTAGGAAGTATCAGAGAGGAAAAATCATCAGAGGGTTCTTCAGCTTTCCCAGACTGGAACAGTGCTCTGCATAAAGGTGTGTTTTCAAACGATCATCTGTTACCAATCTAGGGATCTTGAAACTTCAACTGTCACTTAGACCATGTTCTATATCTGGATACTAGTAGAGGATTGACAATTTTAAGTACTGAAACTTCCATAGCCTTCTTACATTGTTACTACCAGGTTCTTTGTTTCAATTAAAACAATTTTTTAATTTAATCTTTGAAAATATAAAGTTTTTTGAGATAAAGATCTTTTGGATATTTAAAAAAATCAGTTTAAACCAAATATAAAAGTGGAGTAGGGACCAGTATCTGGTTGGTATGGGATGCAGTGAACATTCTTTGAAATGATCTAGAGAAATCATAGGCCCAGTAACAGAGAATGATTACAAGTGGAACTCAAGGGATCTGAAGCTAGAGGCTGAGAATATCTTTGCATCTCAGGAAATTCTGGTCTCTCCCACTCCCACTTTTCTCGGTACACCTACTACATGCCTTTCTCGCAGAACCAGTTTTCTCAACACCTCCAGTTGGCCCTGGTCTCAAAATGGCCACCCCATCTGCCAAGGCTAACCACCAATCAACTCGGCCTCTTGGCTCCTTAATTCCAAACATCCCGGAGAAAAGAAAGCAACAGAGCAAAATACTCCTTTTCCATGGAGTTACGCAAATGAAAAGTCCCAGGGAAGTCTTTCCCTCCCACAGGCAGGTGTGGCCGGGAGTGCAGCAGGGTTGTGTAGAACAAAGAAACTGGGAAAATTTCCCAAGAAAGCAATGTGGCTGGAACTTGCAAAAATGACGTCTTGGTACAGAAAATAACTGAGCCGGAATCCTACTAGGCAAACTATAAATGGACACGTGTAGAGTTAATTGTGATAGAGAGGCTGCCATGTGTCAGACATACGACTCTCTGAGTCCACCCCTCTAGACCCACACCACCCGTTTCTGTCACTGCCCTAGGTCCCCTCGGCACGCTGCTTGCCTTCGTTTCCTGATGCTGCTGCAACAGGTCAGCACAAACTCAGCATCCAAAACAACGTGACTGTATTATCTTATGTTCCTGCACATTGGACATCCAAACTGGTTCTCACTGTTGTCAGCAGGGCCACGTCCCTTCTGGAGGCTCTAAAAGAGAATTCACCCACTTGCCTTTTCCAGCCCCTAGAGGCTCCTGCCCCCACCTGCAAAGCCAGGACTGTAACATCTCTCTTTTCTGAGCTCCCCTTCAGTCCTGGTATCTTCCCTCCACTTCATCTTCTTGCGAGGATGCACGGGATTACATTGGAACTACCCAGGTAATCCAGGATGATCTTCCCATCCTAAGATTCTTACTCAGTCATGTCTATAAAGTCTCTTTTCCCAGGTAGGATAACATATTCACGGCTTCTAACAATTAGGAGGTGGACAGATTTGGGGAGGGAGCCTGCTACAATGCCCAACACAGAGTAAGAGATTACTAAGATTTCTGTTGTTCATTCATTTAGTTAACACTCCTGCTCAGTGTGCTCATATTTTAAATCTCAAAGTGAACAAGAAATTCTACATGAGCATTCCTTTTTATTTCCAATGCATGGGTCTCCTACTCATCACCTGAAACTTGAATTTGTGGCAGATAGAAAAGGTATTTGAGCACCTGAGAATACAGAAATATGTGATTTCAGCTGCCAGCTCAACCTCTTCTTGTTAAATCTTGAAAACTTGACATTTGAAAGAGAAAGACTGTGGAACAATTCCATTTTGTAAAATACTTTTTCAATTTAGGAACATAGGATTTTATAAGTTTCCAAACATCTTTTCCAATCAAGCTTTAACACAGAAAGTCAAACACACACAGGGGTTCCTTAGAAGGAACAGTGACAAGGGATTACCAATTCTTCATGTGCTCTTTGAGGAAATATTTAAACAGAAGAAAAAAAAAACCCCAAACGATGGCCTTTCTGAGTTAAAACGGTTCCAGTGACTTCAACAGATCACTGCACAAGCGTGAGGAGCTGCTTACTGAGAGTCGGCCTCCAGAAAGGACCTCCAGTGCCCTCGTGCTCATGGAAAAGTCTGAGCTATTAATCAGCTATGGTTTTACAAAAGCTGGGCAAACAGAAAAAGCTCAGGACTGGGGGGCACGTGACCCTGACGTGAGATCTGCGCGCATGGTTTCCCCACATTGTTCAGGGGCCCCTGTGACTCCACTCCGCCCACCAGCGCCCCCTGCAGCTCTTCGGCTTCCGGCCCTTGGACTGCCGGGTGGCAGCTCGTCCTGTGAACTTCCAGACACCTTCAGTGCATTTTAAACAGCTTGATCTGTTGATACTGGTACAGGTCCCCAGTCCTTTATCTGAAAATCAGGGTGGCCAATGTGTTCAAAATGTTTGGATCTTAGAAAGGAAACACCACATATTAAGTCTAACACTCCTTGTGGTATATGAGTCAGTATCTCTTACTATTTCTGCATTAAAATGTATGGTAAATATCATTGAGCAGAACAAACTGAGGTGACAAAAATCTTTCACATCAATTTAGGTCAGCGTTTGCTGCCAAATTAGTTTTAAAACTAAACTTGCTAAAAAGGATTCAGTATTTGGAGGCTTTTGGGTTTTAGAATTTCAGATAAGGAATTATGGGCTTATGTTACAAGCTGGTGGGTTATGTTTTTATTCTGTTTGTAATTTTTCTGTCCAGTGAAAAGTTGAACTCTTGAAATCGTAGGCTAGAACAGCGGGCAGAGTTGTAGCAATGGAGTGTTTTCCACTTCATTTTACCAACAGGAAAACTGCTGCACAAAGAATACAAGTCATTTGGTGAAGTTAGAAATGGGTCTGGACTAGTAGATTCCAGGTTTTTAACATCAGACAGATGTGGGCTGAATCAGCCCCATCGAAACCTGTCATCTTAGCAGATTTATGCCGAGAACTACACCCAGTTTGTCCTCTGATTGGACAGCCCCCTTACTCATGGGCTATTGGGGGAATTAAAGCTACAAAAACAAGTACAATATGAGCACTGTGAGTGGCTCATGGTACACACTCAATAAAAGGCAACCCTTCCTAGACTGAGTTTTATGATTGCCATTGACCTCACTGAATTACATGCAGTGAGTGTTCCCTGAATTCCTGCCTGCAGGGCACTGGACCGGGTCACAGGGTTGAACAAGGCAGAATTACCTCCCACGATACCGTAAGCAATTTGGAGAGACTGTCTTCCATCTACGTTGTGAGGACACACCACACGTTTGTTGAATTGAATTCAACTCATATGTTCCATATATCAGGGAGAACAATAACACTACAGGGAAGAATGTGAGAAATACCCTAAGAGTTCTACAAAGTGCAATGAAAATAGAAAACAAGATCTCTTCTGTCTTGGAATAGAGGATGTTTTTTAAAAGAGGAAATACTTGTGCTAGGTTTAACAGGAGGGTAGACATTCAGAGGGTATAGTTGTGAGTTCAGGAAAGGCCGTTCCAGGCAAAAAGAGCAGAGTGAGAACATTCCGACAGAGGTGGAAACTCACGTAGTGTGTTGAATGGGTGGTGGGCTGTGTGCTTAGGGAATTGCATGGGTCATATGCGTGGGGGGATTTCAGCTTGTAAGGAGTCAAAGGTGAGTTATACTTCCACGTAACATTCTGGTATATAAAGGAGCATAGACTGTACACTGAGGCTTGGGGTGACTCAATGTTTTTTTCAGATTGCTTTGTTTTTAGTAGCAATTACATAAATGATGTAAGCCAGATGACTCGGGCCAAGCTTCAGAAAGATTACTGTGGTAGCATTTTGTATAAAGAATTAAAAGACAAAGAAAGAGAATAAAAGTACAGTGGACCCTCAGTTCTCAAACTTAATTCATTCTGG
The DNA here is from genome assembly GCF_014824575.4 of Sturnira hondurensis. Taxonomy (NCBI): domain Eukaryota; kingdom Metazoa; phylum Chordata; class Mammalia; order Chiroptera; family Phyllostomidae; genus Sturnira; species Sturnira hondurensis. The sequence goes on from NW_028073411.1 coordinate 6,499,017, forward strand.
AAGGCTGCTTGAGAAGCGATTTGTTGGAAAAAACAAATCAATTTTTCCCATTAGAAATGACGTGGATTGAATTCATCTGTTCCAGACCCCCCACACGATGCCCTGTTTTAACCTTTCTTATATACAGTACATGTCCAATGCACTGTTTAATCTATGAATTAAACACTTTACAAACAAAAAGGACATGAGATGTAAATGAAAATTTACAGAACAGAAATAAAATGTACAATCAAAACTGAAAGTTTATGTACACACTAAAATGAACCTTTAATGCTGAGAGCGATGGATGACCGAATATGGAGAGGAGGGGAGAAGGATGGAGAGCTGCTATGGTTTGACAGGGGAGCCCCTTCCTTTAAAACGTCAGGTATCTGTTCTCCAGGGGCTTTTCTGTCTCTCTGCTCCAGGAGAACTTGCTTCAGGCTCACTGGGCCTCGGCCTCGCTGAAAACCTATCTAGTGATGTTTGTTTTTTGCCTGCGTCTTAACACTTGCCTGGAGTGAAACACTGCATTGTCATTGAACAAGTTTATTGCACGGTTTGCTACTTCTGTGTCAGGGTGATATTTCTCAATAAAACTTAGCATTTCTCCCCATTTCCCAAGCATTTCCTTGATCAGTGAAGTAGGAATACCCTCCCTTCCCTCTTTTTTATCTCTTCAATTGCAAATTGTACAAATTAAGTTTGAGAACTGAGATTCCACTGCATCCGTATGAAAGGGTTGTCAGCTCAACAACCAAGACTTCAAGTTCTCTTTGTTCAAGAACCAAGACTTTTTTTTTTCCATGGACAATTCAAGAACTGAATTTTTCAAGACAGGAGACATTTGAGATCCAAGGTTTGACTGCAAATAGACTTATCAAGGGTATATCCAAAAGTCCTTGATTAGAAGGGTAAACACCTAAACCAGGGCAGGGGCAGAGAAGATGGCTAGGAGTGGAGAAGTTAAAGAGACATATGCAGAATGGATCATATTTGGCAACCAAATAGATGGAGAAAGCAAAGAAAAGATTCCCTGAGTTTCCAGTCCTTGGCGGTATGTGGTACTAGAGGGGAGAGAGGGTACAGAAAATGGGCCAGGAGGGTAGAAAAGTATGAGTTCACTTTAAAACTGAACAGCACCTTAAGTTCTATTCCCAATCAATAAAACTGGCCAGTGATGTCAAGAAAGTAGACATTCAACCAGCAGCAGTTAGTAATGGGGCTGAGGGCTTCCGAATGGAACAATGGGCCGGCTCATCCTGTGTTGTTCCCATTGGGTGGAGGCAGAAGGTAAGTCTGTGAGTCATGGTTCCGCATCACAAGGGAGAGATCCCACCTGACGTTCAATGAGCTTTGTGAGTGCACGCGTCTATCTAGGACTGGTTATCTCATGTTGTTCTTAATATGTAGGAAGTCAGGTCACTTACTCAGAAGGAAGTCCTTAGTATTCATGAAGGCCCTGTGGGCTGGGTGTGGGCTGAGGCAAGCAGGTGCCTTCCCCCGGGTTCCTGCAAGGGCCCGTCTCGAACTTCTGAGCCCCTGAGAGTAAATGAGGGACTTACGCACTTCCCTTGTCTCACCTAGTCCCACCCCCGGGGAATAGCATAAGATCTTTGCCAAGACAAAGTAGCCATAAAGGTTCTTTATTAAGAAGCAATTATGTTGTAGTGCGGGGGTCACAAAACTTCCCTGTAAAGAACCAGCTCACAAATATTTTAGGTTCTGTAGCCTATAGGTGTCAGCCCCAGCTAGTCAATTCTGTCACTGTAGCGGGAAAACAGCCACAGACAACATGTAATGACTGGGCAGGGTTGTTGCCACATGACTTGACTGACAAGAATAGGTGGCAGGCCAAACTTGGTCTGCCTCAGCTCATCACTGGCCAGCCTTGTGGTGTGGAAGAGGCAGCCAGACCTTAGATTTAATTCTGGACCCACCATGTACAAAATATGTGGATTTGGACATGCACCTCTGTAAAATGTGGTAATTCTACATTTTAGAAAATGTATGTGAAATGCCTCATCAAGAATAATCTTTCAAATTGGGCGTAATCTGTTGAATCACAAGGCATAATACAAATAATAGCTAACACTTATTGAAGGATTTTATGATATACAGGCAAATGTAAAGACCACAACAATTATTTTATTTAATCCTCTAACAACTCTCTAAAACAGGGACTATTATAGTATCCCTCTGTACTTGTAGGGAAACTGAGGCACCAAGAGATGCTTGCATAGATAAGAAGTGATGCAGTTATTACTTAACCCCAAGTAAGTGGACTCCAGATTCCCTGGTGCTGGGCATTTAGCGCCATTAATTCAGCTCCTATTGAAATGCTTGGACTCACCTCAAGTTCTCCAGGGCTTTTCATACCCCATCCCAGGGTAACACAACTGAGGATAATTTATATACAACTTTTGAAAACTCGCCTTCGGGTTAACACTCAAACAATACCATACATAAAACATTTATTCCAACCCTCTTCCTTCCACTCTATCTCCTCCCTCCCGACAGAGATCTGCAGTTAAGGGAAAAAAGAACATCACCGAGAGAGCTAACGCGAGCCCATTTCAAACAGTGTATCCCAGAATTGCTCCAAAACACATGCACTTTCAAAGCTACCCTGCAGAACAGCATACTGGATTAATTATGCCAGGCTGCTGCAATAACCTTGAATTAAAGCTGCAACCTTCTATTTTTAAGAAACACTTGCCTTTCTGGTTGATGAAACCTGTCGTCCCATCAGGTAACAGACGTGACCAGGAAAGAGAGAAGCGGTAATGAGTCAGTCCAAGCTGTTTGATACATTTCAAATCTTCCTCCCACAGAGTGTAGCTGCCACAAGCTACATCGCCAGTCTGGTTCTTGAAAACTCTCTCTCCTCCCTGATGGCTGAATGTGTCCCAGGCACTGGGGCCTTTTCCATCTGCATCCCAGCCTCCTGAGAAAGGGAGGAAAACCAAGCAGTTACACTCTCGACATCAAGAGGCCCGTGTGGAATGTAAATATTTGTCGCCCAAAGAAAATACCTCATTAACTCAATGTACCATATTTATAACTGTAAAATGTACCTTAAAAATAACATGCATGAGTGGATTGTGTGTTTTGCTGCCCTTGATCCCTGAAGCTGACTGGTGGCAAATGAAAAATTATTGCACAGTGCTGCCGCATAGCAGAACTTCATGGTTCATTATCTGAAGATCTCTCTCTCGGCTGGTCAACAGAGGCACACTCTAGCTTATAGTGTCTGAGTGGAAAACGTTGCCTTGTGAACATTTCTCCTGGCCATGACTGACACGCCTTGTCCTCGATGGGCATGACTGAGTCCCAAGCTCTTATCATTGGCCTTGTACACTTGAAGTCTATTCTCCTGTTATGTAACAATAGAGCCTGTGATGGCCAGGTCCCTTATTGGTGGGCAAGGTGCCTGTTCCCACCATTGCTGACATAGTATTGGTACCCTGCATTCAGTCATTCACACAATGTGATATGTCAGTCACTATGCTGAGCAGAGGGGACACCGGTGGTGAGCAGAGGGGGACGGGGACTCTGATGTGCTTCCTGTCTTTGAGGAATTTAGCTATGGGTAATGATGGAAACAGCCCACCCAAAGGCCTTTGCAAGATAACCAAGGAGGGGTGTTTACCCAGATGTGAACTCCAGTCCAAAGTCCCTTACAGAAGTGACTTCTAGACTGAAACGTAAAGGCAACGTTGAATCATCAAGGTGAATTGCATTGAGGTGGGGATTGGGAGAACAGAAAGAAAATAGATTTATGACTAAGCTCAGAAGTAAGAGAATGTTGCACATCAGGGGAACAAAAAAGTAAAAATTATATTAATTTGGAATATCTGTTCATATGGAAATTTTGTTTAAAGAGGTAGCTATAAACCATTTGGAGGTATAAAGGTTTAATTTTTAAATTTTCAAGACCCCCTAATTCTACTACAAGGTGCATACCCTGCACACACCCCCACATACCTTCACAAAGAGATGACATGAGGCAGAAAAGCCTGTACTAGCAAAACCCTGGAAACAACGTATATCCTATTCACAACAGGACAGGTTTTAATTTGAGGTGTACCAATGGGAGGAAACACTCATCCGCAGTGAAAATGAACAAATCAGAGGACAGATGACCCTCTGCTATGGTCCGTAGGTTAGCACCCCCTAAACTTTGTGTGTTGAAGTCCTAATGCCCAGTGCAATAGGATTGGGAGGTAGGTCTCCAGAGGCATTAGGTCCAGGGAGTAGGATCCTCACTGACAGCATGACAGCTTTTCCAGAAGAGGCCCCACTGTGCTCTCTAAGCCTGTCTGTGAAGCAAGGCCCTCCCCCAGCCACGCTGGCTCTCTGATCTGGAACTTCCGACCTGTAGAGCTGTGAGCAATAACTGTTTGTTGTTTATAAGCCACCCAGGCTGTGGTCTTTCAGCACAGTAGCCCGAATGGACTAAGACACCTTCAAAATTATAACGTTTAAGAACAACAACAACAACAAATCAAGATTCAGAAGAATATACACAGAGTGAATAAGTGAAGTCGAGAAGTTTTTAGGGCAATGAAACTATTCCTTATGGTACTGTCGGGAGGGATGTGTGCCACAATACATTTGTCAAAACCACAAATGTGAAGTCAGGTGAATAATGTATCAGTATTCCTTCATCAGTCACAACACACATCGCTCACTAATGGGAAATGTTAACAGCGGGCTAACGGGGAAGGGGTTGTCTGGTAACTCCGTGCTTTTTGCTCAGTGTTTCTACAAACCTAAAATTGCTCTAAGATAATAGACTTCAGTCTGTAATCACAAAGAAAATAAATATACCATGCATTGATTATGTTTTGCATATTTCAAAATATCTAAGACAACCCACATAGTTTTGAATCTATACATGTGTGGTAAACATATAGCAACATGCCTGGGAATTATAAAATTAGGCTACTAATAACATTTGATTTCCAGAGCCCACACTCTTCACCATTATGCCAGACAGGAAAAACTAAGTAGGTCAAAAAGAGAACAAGAAAATCAGGGAAAAAATAAGCACAGACATGGTAAGAAAAATACAAGCATAAACTAAGATGGCAGGACAAGGCATAAGTTACCACTTACAACAATACAAGTCACTGGACTGAAATCCCCAGATAAAAGAGAAACATGGTCAGACTAGATTTTTTAAAATTCAGTGACATGCTTTTTACCAATTCACCTAAGACATAAGAATATAGACAACTAAAAGTCAAAATATGGATGAAAAATATCCCTCCCCCCGCCAAAGAAAGTAAAGGACTTCAAGGAGGAAAGCAGTAATGAAGATGATGTGGTCACTGCATAATGACAGCACTGTTTTAAATGTGTGTGCACCCAGGATATGGTTTCAAAACATGTGACACAAGCGAAAAGGGACATCGACAAACCTGCCTTATAATGGGAGATTTTCATTACTGTGAGTTTTACCAAACACTTAAAAAACAGAACAAAAAAACTTGACTATTCTACAAACTATTCCGGAAAATAAAAAAGGAAGAATTCCTCAACTCATTTTATGTAGCTAGAATAACCTTGATAGAAAAAGACCTCTCTTGGTAACTGAGAACAGAGAGAGTAAGGACGGCAGATATTAACAAGCTCCATCTAATTGATATAAATGACACTGCACAATAGTGAGCACAGCAGCTGAAGAACACACTCCGTTCTTTTCAAGCAGACAACACCATTACGAAAGTTGAGTACAAACTGATCTATAAAAACTCCGTAAGTTTCAAAAGGTTGGAAATGCATGTGACAATCTAATAAATCAGATGAGAATTTGATATTTAAAGAACATTAAAAACCCCAAAGCTCAGATGTCTGAAAAGGTACACTTGAATAACTTAAGGGTTAAAGAAGGCATAAGAGTGGTCGCCAGAACATATTAAAAGTTAACAAAAATGAAATATTAAAACATTGCCACATCTAGTGTAAGATCCTTAGAGAGAAAGCTTTAATGTGTTTATGAGAACAGAAGCAAGCCTCAGAGTCAGTGAGCCAAGTATGTCACTAAAAGTTGAAAAAAGAAAGAGAAAGGAGGAAGAAGAAAAGGAGGCCTGGCGAAGAGGAAAGAGGAGGAGGGAGGGGGAGGGGGAAACGGAAGTGACACAGACTGGGCGGAAAGTCGGGGAGAGCAGGAATAACAAAAGAGAAGACACAGCAGGAGGGAGAGGGTTATCAGAAGCAAGTGGTAGTTTTTAGGAAAGTCCAACGAAATAGGAAAAAATGCTGCAAAAATAAAAATTTTAAATGAGAGAAAAAAATCAAAGTATTAGTAATGCAAAGGGAAACAGCTAGAGAAACTGCAGTGAGTATACTGATAAGTGAGTATATTGTTTTTAAAACTTTACATAAACAAATGTGAAAAGTTATATGGAAATCACAGATTCTAGAAAATTAAAACATGAAAATAGACTCAAGAAAAGGTAAAAAAAAAAGTGAAAGATCTTTTAGACTATTTAACCAGCAGTTAAAATGTTCCATAAAAAAAAACCCCACACCAGTTGGTTCTAAAGTGGTTGTATTAAACACGTTTAAGAGAACTCTTACCAAAAAGGAAATAGAAAAATTTCTCAACTCATTTTATGTGGCTAGAATGCCCTTGATTCCAAAACCAAGAAAAGGGCCCTCCCCCCCAACTCAAAAAGCAAGTCTCACTCACAAACATAGGTGTGAAAGTAAGCAGAGACATGGAAGATTATCTTCAAATAAAAGATCTAAATTAAACTTCAAGAGATAACAACTACAATACCTGAGACAAAAGACGTACTAGGTGGACGCAACAGTAGATTGAACATCGCAGAAGGACAGAACAGAGCACTTGAAAGCACAGCAGTAGAAACTCTTGAAAATGAGACAGAAAGACCCAATATATATAAATCAAGGATCAGTGACCCATGAGGTACCTTCATTCAGCTTAATAAACATGTAACCAGACTCTCCCAAGGAGAAGAAGAGAAGGACATGGGAAAATATTTGAAGAAATAATGGCTGAAATTGTTTTTAATGTGATAAATACTATAAACCCATAAATTCAAAGTCATGGAGCCCTTAGCACGAAACAAAGGAAGAAAAGTACGCCAAAGCACAAAGTGAAGGTCAAATTGCTCAACACCAGTGAGGAAGAGAAAAATCTTACAAGGCGCCAGAGGAAAGGATGCAGGGGAACCAAGGCAAAAATACAGGAGACCTGTTGCCAAAAAATAATGCAAGCTAGGAAACGGTGGTGGAACATCTTTAACATAATAAAAGGAAAAGACTCTGCCCGACTAGAATTTTAAATCCAGTGAAAGTATATTCCAAATATAAAGGCTAAGGACGTTTTCAGACATACGAAAGCTCAAAGAATGCATCGCCCGCGAGCCCACTCCATAATAAATGTTTGACAAGTCCTTCGGGCAGAGACACCAGATGGAAGTGTGGATCTACGCAAAGGAAAGAAAAGCACCAGAAATGGTAACTACGTGGGTACCTATGTAAGACTCTGTGCAGACTTTTATTTTATCAAAATAAAGCCTTCAGATAACAATCGATAATTTACTGTTTGAAGAAAACGAATCATAATGTAGCACAGAGCTGATAACATGTGTACATATAAAATGATGGCACAGCAGCAAAAGGCCAGGAGGGGAGAAATGCAAGTTTGCTGTTATGAGTCTTCGATTATATCAAAGGACAGTAATACGGTGTTTAAAAATAGTCTTGGATTACACACAAAGTGGTACAATATCATTTGAGCATTGACTTTAACAAGCTAAAGATGTATGCTACAAATCCTACAGAAAACACTAAAGAATATTATAGCTATAAGCCTGAAAAATATACAATGGCATCATAAAAATAATCTAACAAAGAAAAAGAGGAAAAAGAGAAGAAAGATGGATCAAGCAGAAAACAAATAGCATGATGGTAGATGTGAACATAACCATACCAATAATTTCACTAAATATAAATGAGTCTAAACAACCCCAATCAAAGAGATGATCAGATGGAATAAAAACACTAAACTCAGCTATGTACAACTTACCAAAAAACTCACTTTAAACGTGAGTGTAAAGATATAAGGTTATATATAAAGATTAAAGATATCTTTTATAAAGATAAAAGGTTAAAAGTGATGGTTGGAAAAACCATCACGCTAGAATTATCAAAGAAGACTGGGATAGCTCTGTTAATACTAGTGTAGATTTCAGAGCAAGAACACTACCAGGCATAGGAAAAGTATTTCATAATATTAAGGGGGCCAAATTATCAAAAGGATTACGATTTTAAATGTTTATGTACCTAATAGTGGGCATTCAAAATACATGAAGCAAAAATGGAACCTGCTAAAAAAAAATAGACAAATCCACAATTACACACAGATATTTTAATTAAAAAGACCAACAACACTACAGAAAAATGGACCAAAGATGTGAATAGTTCTTTCACAGAAGGAGAAACATATGGCTAGCAAACGTTTTTAAAAATGTAAGAGATCATTAAAAACCCGGGAAACGCAAATAAACACAAGATACCACTCTACACCCACACAGTTGGCATACACTTAAAAGTTGGGCAACATGAAGCATCAGAGAGATGGCTGCATGGCAAGCATGTTTATCCACCACTGACAGGGGAGCAATATGGAGATACCTAGTAAAGTTGAAAAAGCGCATATACCAAACCCCAGTGACTCACGCACCCCACCTCACCTGTTCCTACAATGCAGACCAGGAGACGTGCATATCCAGGAGGCAGCAACAAAGCCTGCCCTGGAAACTGCCGAAATTACCTTTGTCAGGACAATGGGTCAGTGAAAAGTACAAACAAACTATGGAATAGTCATATAACGAAAGACTGCACATGAGGAAGAACGAATGAACGTCATCCATGCAGATGGACATGGACAACTCTCCCAAACACAATACGGGGCAGGGAGCAGGCTGCAAAGAATACGCACTGTACCTTTCCACTTACACCATATCCAAAACATGTCCAATTAAGTAATAAATTGTTTTGCTATACATTCTCATGTGCTAAGACCATAACAAAAGGCAAGGAATTGACAAATGCATAATTCATACCTCCGGGAAAAGGGATAATGAGAAAATATTAGAGAGAGGTTCTAGAAAGTGATGCATAGGTGGATATTATTTTTATTTTTTGTACTGTACACATAAATTAAAATTGTTACTTTATCTATTTTCATAATAAACTGCATTGTTTACAGTAAACACAATTCATTGAGTCTTCGCCATCAGTCCTGTATGGACAACTTGCATCAACCACCTCATTCCTTCCTTCACAGTAACCCTAGGAAGATATGCTATTATTATTACAAGTGAGAACAAATGAAGCAATAACTCATAAAGATGAACTTTCCCAAGATCGTATATCACGTAGCCAATAACTGTGAATACCAAAACATGACACGCAGTCCCACCCTTACTGACACCAACAGATTAACCTCTGTGCAGTTTATTGTTTATAACTTAGGTGAGTCTTGGACTAAATGAAATCCTTCTTTGCAAATTAATGTTTTAGTCCACATTTAGACATTTCATGTGTAATTATTGCATATCCAGTTTCCTTTGAAAAGGCAAGTCTACTTAATATCAGATGAATAAAGTCTTAGACTACATTAAGAAGTGTTATATTAAGAGCATGTAAAAATACTATGGGTGCCTCAAGAAGCAAGCATTCAGGAGTTACTCTGACACTGGAAGTCAGGCAGACTTGCCCAAGAGAAAAATGGTCAGGCAGGTGTTGAAAGACGAGTCAGAGTTGTCACAGTGAACCCTGTAAGGGGAAAGCAAGCGTGTCACTCAGTGGCAGGGCTGAGGGTGACCCGCAGAGAGCAGGCACAAAGGGTGCAAGGATCAGTTGGCCGGCTATTGCCATATTCTTGGCAAGAAATGATAAGCTCCTGTATTTTTTTAGTAATTTGTATGAAAATAAAACTGCCTCTGAATTCTCACTATACTAAGATATACAAGGCATTCCCACAAAAAATGTAAAATGTCGATTTTTGTTACAAAGCTAACAATCAAAGGCTTCCAAGGCTGCAAAGCATTGTGGGAAGAGTACATGCTCCTGATTCCAGCACAGGTGAGTTTTAGTCATTTCTCTACCTGACTCCCTGTATATTAAATGGGAGGTACCATCCACCTCACGGGGTTCTAGAAAACATCATCTGAGCCAAACAAAAGTGTCTAGCGGGGTACGTGGCAGATGGTGTGCGCTCAACAGGTGTTAGTTTTCTCTTCTTCTAGATTCAGTGCAACGAACACTCACTACATTTACACAAACACGGCCAGTGGCTCTTTTTGCTTCTCCCTGTAGCCCACTCTTCCCACCAGAGTGCACGTGTAGGAGACATTCTAACTAAAACTATGTGCAAACTTGCCTGTGGTCGTGGGTCAAGTGTCTGGGTTTCTATGACTTGGCCTGTGGGGCCCTCAGCTCCCCGACTTAGAAGCCATCATTACAAGTCGTGTCCTGCCCCTTTCCCTTCCGCCATGATATGTCCTTTGAGAGGATGCAGAGCTAAACAGACCTCAGTCCTCTGCACAGAGTACATCACGTCAAGTAAAAACAAACAAACATGTCAGTGGGTGCCCATGCGTATGTAGACTTCGTCTCCAAAACCCCGAAGCAACAGTACCACATGACCTTTTTAGCAGCATTTTCTGAGTCTCCACCACAATCATGCCCTCCTTGGTTATATACAAATAACAGAAGATGGTAGAGTCACCTTTTAAAATATCTTGGAGGTCTGTCAAGTTGGCACAGGCCAACTTGTTCTCATTTATCTGTGTCTTTCCAGTAGCGAGACTGGTATATGGAAATAGTAAGTGCTGACTAAAATCCATTGAGTCGTGTGCTTAACATGAAATAGGAATAATAGTGTTTGCTATCTCATTGCCTCACAGAGATATGAGAAGTTACTTCATGCAGTACCTTATTGCACATTCTGTATTTTAAAGATGAAATATGCCTAAACACTCAAGTAATCACTATTTGTGAGTTATGACCTGGTGTGCTTTCAGACAAAAATATTTATTTCTATCACTAACACTCATTAAGTGTATTAGACATGACTATTCTTTGTGAAAACTTGAGGTTGTGGTGAGCAAAGGTACCCTGATCTAAAAGGAGTCCTCTGTACCTCTGTACTAGATTTAAAAGGGAAAAGAGCCCCCAAAGTGACAAGAAAACCCCCCAAATTTCATGGAAATGCATTGCACTATGGTGTCACAGGCAAAGGGTGGGTTCCAGAAGGAACATCTCCAAGGGGGGAAACGCTGATTAGTGCCTGATGTGTTTGAACATGTCAAGAAGCAATTCACATTTCTGGCAGACGGCGTGGGGAAGAACGAGTGAAGCAGTCCCAGAAAAGAGACAGTAGCAACAGACAAGTATTAATTCTCAGGCACACGAAATCATTAGGTATCTCAGTTGTGCACAGTATTTACATAAAACAGTGATGTAAAAACTGAATCACAATTTTAAACAAAATTTCTTAAGTAGCCAAAACTTATTTGGTTCAGTAACCAACTTGTTAAGTAACCAAAACTTTAAACTTATTTGTTAAGTAGAAAAAAGAAAGTTTGCTTTGTGAGTATAAGGCTATAAGCAGGCTGTTATAATCTCATCTTGCATATGGGAAGTCAGTATTTTATATTTTCAACTAGAATATAAAATAGTAGCTATACATCTACGCAATTTAGAAACATAGAAGTACTAGAAAAAGATAGTGAAAAGACTCAAAAGCACTGTCTTTGAGGAAAATAATAAGCGGAATGGAGGGAATAACCTTTCTTTGTAATTGGGTATTATAGCTCTTACAGTACTTATCTGAGTTTTTAAACTATGCACACATGCCCTGGCTGGTGTAGCCCAGTGGATTGAGTGTAGGCCTGCAAACCAAACAACCGCAGTTCGATTCCCAGTCAGGGCACATGCGTGGGTTGCAAGCCAGTTCCCAGCAGGGGATGCACCAGAGGCAACCATACATTGATGTTTCTCTCCCTCTCTCCTTCCCTTCCCCTCTAAAGATAAATAAAACCCTTAAACAAAAAAAAAGTAAAAATAAACTATGTACATATGCCACTAGGATAGAATTTAATATATAGTCTTTTATTTATTTGTTTCATTTTAATTATTGTTCAAGCACAGTTTTCTGCTCTTTACTTCCATCCCACCACCCCGCCCCACCCTCCCCACCTCCCTCCCATCTCCACCCGCCCCTTGTTATTGTCCATGTGTCCCTTATACCAGTTCCTTCAAAGTTAGAAAAATAAAGATAACCACAAGAGAAGAGAAACTGTGGGCATAGTCCCAAACTAGTGACTATGCCCAAACTGGGTCAAGGTCAGAAGTGGTATGACGACCAAAGGAGGGTGTGGAGATGAGTGAGTTTGCTTTGTTTATCCCATGACTGGGGCACTGCAGACATTTAGTGGCAGGGCCAAGCCTGAGGCCCTGCCCCGTGCCGAGCCTCCACACAGAACCAGCAATGGTTAGACCACTGCCAGCCGCACCCTCACTGGGAAACACCGTGGTGGATGGGAACGAGAGCGAAGGAAGGGTGTAGATACAATGGGGAGGCAGAGGTCAGAGGGTGGGGAGCAAAACGAAACGCTTGCATTAAAATAACTATGAATGATATGGTAGATTAAACTTAAAACATGGGTATTCATAAAAATCATTAATCTATTACATCGCCCTGTCGGAACAAAAGTAAAGGCTAAGAGGAAAAATATTTTATCATGTAAATACTGATAAAAATAGTCAATTTCGCAATATTGATTATTACATAAAAATGAATACAAAGAAAACACATTATATGGAACAAAGTAAAATTTTCATATTAATAAAAGTGACAGCTCCCGAATACTTTATAGTAATCGTGGACTTTTGTGCATTAACAATATAGTTTTAAATGTACAAGAAAAACTCTGCCTTGAATGCACAGATAGATTGAAAACCCCATTAACAGAGGGAGAGACTCTGGAACTGTCAAAGAAACAGATAATTTGATTAACATGGTTCTATAAGCTTTTTCTCTTGTGGACAGATGTGGATGTATGACTTCACACACATAGGTATGTATGTATGTATGTATGTGTATATCTACATGTGATTCCCACACAGATGATTGCTACTCATCAACAGAAAACTATTTTCAAACACCTTGAAGTATTCACAAATATTAGAACTCGCGCAGGCTACATTTTCTGACAGTTAAACAAAGAAGCAGAGAGGAGAGAAGGAAGGAGAGGTGAGGAGGAAGGGAGACTAACAACAAGCCATCTCATCATTTGATTTTTTTAATTCTAATTAAATCTTGCCATAAACAGAAAATAAAAACAGAACGACTTTTAAGGAAGAATCTGTTTTAAAAATTATCTTAAGAAAAAGGTATGAACCTGAAGACAAGCATGTTTCATGCAGCCAAATGCTTGGAAATAAGTTTTCCCTGCAGATGGAGGCTGAGGTCGCTGGCTAGAAAGAGGAAGTGATTTGCTGGTGGAGACAGCTTTACAGGCATCGAGGGGATACTACCCGCCAATGGGGAGGTCTCTGAAGAAGCTGCAGACTTGCTCCTGAGAAAAAGAATGAGCTCAAATATCTGCCAAACTCAGAGAGATCTCAATAAGGTAACTCACTCCTCCGGCGGAAGGAGAAGCAGGGATGGGCCGTAGGAGGAGTTTGCAGAAGCCACTGTGGTCCGTCTAGGGCGGGACTGGCTGAGAAGCAGAAAGCCCCAGAGCCAATGGAAACAGAAAGAGGGCTGGCTGGCCCGCTGGCTCTCAGGCTCTGGCTCAGGCTCCGTCTCTCAGGCTGTTCTTCCCCGAGGACTCCTGCATGATCAGGCTGCGGCCGCCTGCATTTCCCACCAGACAGTATTTAGTACGCAAAGGAACTCCGGGCACAGCCAGGATCAGGCCGGCCTGGCAGAGGGCGGCAGGTTTATTCTTTAGGTGTTCCAGAGGGAACAGGCGCGGAGACAGAAGCCTGCCATTCTTCCGAAATTGTGTACTTTTTGTGTATTATGTTTTTTTAGCTTGTAAACTAACCCTATAGAAACAAGATAACTAAAAAACAGGGACAAGCTAGAACGCAGATGTTAAGAGTTTAGCCTTAATTGATAGGCTTAAGTGATTGAAGCCGTGACTGGATAGCCTTAAGTAACTGCTTTTGAATAAGAACTCCTTTCCTTTTATGACCAAACCTTTGCCTCTGGGATTTTTGCCTAGAGGGTGGTGGTGGCTGGCAGCAGAGCCCCAAGGACTGTTTGGTAACAAAACAGCTCTCCGAACTTTTCCTCACCTCACCTTCAACCGGGGGAACTAGTTTCCACCAGGTCAGAAGCCTTGGTAAACAAGTGGAAAAAAGAAAAGTGGGGAAAGAAAGAGGGCGGCCCACACCCTCTCCGTCCATAGATCTCAGAAAGAGGCTCCACCCTTTTGGGGTTTTCGATCAGAGTAGGAGTTTAACTATTTCGTAGATTAACTACTCTGAACGTCAAAAACGAGACTGCTTTGCAACGAGAAGAAGCCATATGTGTCAGGCAGGGTCCCAGCTGGGAACAGATGGCACGCGCCCTGGGAAACTGAAGAGACTTTCGTAAAAGGACTGTTTACAATGGTGTAAGGAGGGTTTGGGGATGGCGACAAGGGACAATGCAAGACCTCGGGGCTGGCAGCAGCAGGAAGCCGTTGTTAGTGCCCACGAAGGGGCTAGGAGCGGAATCTTCCCAAAACCTACAGCCAGCAGTGGCGTGCTGAGAGCTGCCTGGCGGGGGAGGGGTCCTTCATGGGGGGGGGGGGCGGGGCACAGCCAAGCCACCGCAGTGCAGCAGGGAAGGAACCAGAAGAACAAATGCGTGGGCTTCTCTCCTTCCACCCAACTGTACTATCTCCGACTAATGCTTCCCATTGATCAAGTCCAAACTGAAACCAAAGGACAATGCTACCCACATAGGTTGGCCACCCAGTGCCAAGAACAGGGAAAAGTGGAGAGTGGATCTGATGGGCAAACAGAAAATATCCAGTACACAATGAGACTTAAGGCCACTGGAGACACAGAACTCCACGGTGTTTTCTCCTACAGGGCAGGGGGGAGCTGACCCCACTAAGTGAAAGGTAAACAAAAGCAGAGCGTTCTGCTCATGGACTGCACGGTCATAATATAGCAGAATGTGACTATCATTTAAATACTGATTTCGCAATTCAGAGAGGTGGTCAGTCCTTTTAGGAATGAAGAGTGAGAGGAAATATTTCAGTCCTGCTTCTGGGACTCAACCTCCTGGACACCACCCCTGTGCTTGTCTTTTGTTTTCTGATGGCCATGGTATCTTCAGCTGCAAAGACTTCTCAGGGTCCCTCTGCACAGACTTCAGTCCTATTTAACGTCTGTGGCTTTTTGCCCTATGGCTTTTGCCTTTCTATTCCGATGCAATTACTTATATCTTTCAATCAGTCTCTTTGCGAGCAGCCTTTAATGCACGGGATCGTTCTCCCAAGGGAGAGACACTCTCCTCGATCTTTGAATGAGAACCTCTCCTATTCTCTCCATCCATCAGAACATGGTGTGACTCTAAGTGACCTTCAGCTTCTGATTGCCACTGCCCTCCTTTGAGCCCCATTAAAAAAGATGGAACCATATACTGGAAAAAGCCTCATGGTAGTAATAATAGGTATCACTGATCAAGCCCTTACAAGCACTTTACATGTGTAGGGAAGAGAAAAGTTTTCCTTGACCCTCTTACAGTTCCAGGCTAGGTCTGCAGATTAAACAAAGACAGAGTAACAGGAGAAAAGCATTCAAATATGTTTAATATCAGGGAATGAAGACTCAAAGAAATAGTTAGATCTGTGCACTTTGTGCCAGGGGGGATGAAGACTGGGCAGTCACAGAGGAATAAGATAGGGCAGGGAGCACGAGGTAATGTAGTGAACCGGGGGGAGACTTAATAAGGCCTGTTTGTTGAGATTCTTCTCAGTGTCCCTGTGTTTCAGAGCTAAGAATGTTCCTTTCCTTGGGGGACACAGAAGGCACCTCTCACATGAGTGTTTTATCATCTGTTTTGAGGGAGAAGGGTAGGGTGGGGAATCACAGTGACCTTCCTGTTACTGCTGTTTTCTCAAACTCCTTCAGCTTCCAAGGTGTTGCATTTGGGTATACCATGTCCTGAGCCCCATCACACATTTCATTCCTATTGATATCACCCTCATCTCTATATAAAGGAATCTGAGTTCTCCTTGAATTTAAGTGTTTGGACAAACTCATAGCACTGGTTACTGATGTTGCAACCGAACTGGGACTATGCTCTTAACTATATCATATGGCCCTTTCTACATGTTAACTTCTCTCACCACCTGACTATATTTGTGACCTTCAGAAATTCACTCTATCTCTCTGTTTCTTAGTTCCTTCATCTGCAAAATGAAAATGACAGTAATACCTGGGTTACCCTTCTTGGCAGAGTTGTACAGAAATATTACTGGATGCATCACTGGAGTTGATGCATTTAGAATGGACTCACTAGGGGGCAGTGCAGAGTGCTGTTGGTGATAGACAGGTTTTGTACCTACTCCTCTGAGCTGTACTACCTCACCGGAAAAGAGAGCTAAGAGGAGCTCGTCCTCTTAGAAATGCACTTGGTCTTCCTGGCCTCCCTTGAGGACCACAGCCCTGGTTCTCTTTTCTGGACCAGCTGACTGCACTGGCTTTCAGGGCCAGGGACCACCCAGACCTCTTGGGTGGGCCCAGGGAGAGCTGCCCATACACAGGGTCGTGGTTCCCCTGAGGCCAGCATTCAGCAGTCACCCTGGTTGCACCTGGAGGAGGGAACAAATGGCCCCTGGACAAAATGCCTCGGGTTCAAAGCCATCCCCCAGAGGCAAGTACTTTTCTCTATGGCCTTTTGTCTGTTTCCCTTTAAAAGTAACAATAATAATTTTCTCTGATAACTACAGGGCAAGAGATCAAAAGTCAAACTGCTGTGGCCCAGGAGAAACACCCTCTGCAACATCTAAATCCTTTAACTCTTTCCTCCCTCCCCTACAGGAGAATTACAAAGAGTGCTATGTGGTTGATCTACGACTTCCCAGTGACAAACTGTGGGACCGAGAATGCTCCAAAAACTCAACTCCTGGGAATTTGCCTGGCCTGGTTGCAGAGGCAAATCAACCCAAGAATTTTATAAACTCTAATTTGATTTTCATTTTTGTCTTATCAACCAAATAACACAGATTTTTATTGTACAACATAACTAAGCCTAAACGTGAGCTCCCTAAATCTATTTTATGAATTGGGCCAGGTAAATCAATTCTGCTTGTCAGTGAAATTCAGATGTTTTACTTTAATGAATTCCATTTTGATGTGTTTCCTAGAATGCCTCTCTAAACTTGGCATTTGTGAAAATGGGCTGATGACGTCCTTCTTCAACAAATGAAAATCACAGGCTTCAGAGTCAGCGGATCTTTCCTTTATCCTACCACCCGTATTTAGGGGTCACACATGTTGCAGATCCTGAGGCATGGTTCTGGGGTTTGAACCCTTGTCCCCATTTCCCAAGAGAAGTGAGACCATCTAGGGGTGCGTTACACCCGGAGAACTTGACCCAAAGAGAGGTGGGTCATATCCAGATATTCACACTTAGAGAATTCTGAACCCACCAACTGATCCCTGATGATCTGCCTAATCAGGGCTGTGGGGGGTTATTTTTTGCTATAACTAAAAAAATGTCTAGAACTCCTACCTACAAAGTCACCCTGAACAACTTCATGCCTTTGAATCTGGTGTTCTCCTCTGTAAAAATGGAGTAATTATGTAGGAAACGGGTGAAATACCTGGCATGGTGGCAAATAGTAGTTGTTCAAAAGGGCAGTTTTCATTGCTACTGGTACTATTCTTTTTAAAATATATTTTTTTATTCATTTTTTGAGAGAGAGAAAGAGAGGGAGGGAAACATGAGTGTGTGGTTGCCTCTCCAGTGATCCAACTGGGGACCTGGCCCGCAACCCAGGCCTGTGCCCTGACTGGGAACCAAACCAGTGACCCTTTGGTTCACAGGCTACATGCAATCCACTGAGCCACACCAGCCCGGGAAGTATTATTCTTTTCATTCCCATGATAGCAGACTTTTCCTATACGTAATTTTTACGTTTCCAAATACCTTCTGAGACTTGCAAAGGTATATTTAGATCCGTGCAATATACCCAAATGCATTTAATGACAGGCTATGTCACAAGGCCACTCTGCTATGGTCTTTGTCTTTGAGAAAAATGCTGTTCAAAATCAATGTATCACAGAAATGAAGAGCCCAGCCTGAGGTATTGTTGAGCTGGAGTCCAGCCTGAGGAAAGCGGAACCCTCCGCGCCCCGCAGACGGGTCTGCAGGTAGGACTGATGGGTCTTACCTATCAGTATGCCATCTACGTTTCCTTATACTTGAAATGGTTCATTAGAAGAGGTGGGGGAATCTGAAATGTCGCAGCACGTTTCTCCTGGCCCACTGTCACGTTTCATGAATTCTCCTGCAGAACCCATTTGGGTTAAGCAGTGACCCGATCCCAACGAATTGCTTCTGTGCCTCTCATCTCCTATCCCCTATTCACATCCCAATACATCTGCGTTGTGCGGCTCAGTAAGATCCATTAAGTCCTCAGGCGGTGTTTACGGCTAATGTTTTATTGTTTTTTAAAATTATTTCTTTGAGGCTCAGCTTTCTCACAATAAAGTGATAGAAAACTACTGTGCAGACAGTGAGGAAAACACTTTTAAAAAATAGGGAAAGAAAAGCATAAGATACACAGTTTCAGTCTGGGAATTCTCAGAGCAACCCTGTGGAAGAGAGACAATATCTTCGAGGTTTTAGATAAAGGCACAATTTGCATTTATTTGCAGACACCAAACTGGAAGAAAACATTACTTGCTGTCAATGGCGTTGGCTTTAAAAATATTTATAAGATTGAAATAGTTGCCTGGAGTCAGACGTTTCATTTGAATGCCATAGGTCAGGCACATTGGCTAACACCCCAGATAATATTGATGTACCTTCGAAATTTAAAATAATGTTTATAGAATTTATTTATTCATTCATTCGTATATAGAGCACCCATCCTGAAGTATCTGGGACGCTGAACAAGGTTTACATAAATCTGACTGTATTTTTTTCCTCTGGGCCATTTGGATCAGTCTGGTAGACCATAAATATTCAATAATACTTTACAATGGCAAAGCATCTTTTATGCAAACATCTCTAAGTGCATTATTCACCAGTATTGCAATCTCCTTTTTAACCTACTGATAAAGTCACAGAAACTAATTGACTTTCTCCAAGGTCCCACGACACATTGTGTATTTTGTAGACTAGAGTGCAGGTGCCTGTGATCTCGGCTGTAACTAAAGGGGGAAACAAACAAACAAGCACATGTTTTGGCTGCTTATGCTGATGACCTACACTAAATATTTCTAAATTGAATCTATTAGGCAAACCGTCCTCCTTAAAGATGTTAAATGTTGGTGATGCACCCAATTGAATCTGATCACTTTTGTTCCAATTTGCCCAAGGCCAGTTACCATTTTCAGAGACCCGAGAATGGCCTATTTTAATTGAATCCTGCTACAAACACTTAAACTTTTACTCTTTAATCAAATCAGTTTTCTAAGTGGAAATGAAAGTTGGATCCGAAAGAAGAAACTTTTCATGGCAGTAACAGCAGAGCAACGTATTTAAGCCAAGTGACGAGAGGGAAATCGCTCGGAGACTTGGGCCAGTCTCAGACAGTTCAGCTTGTCCAAGCAACAGAATATAGTTTGAATTCTTCGTTTTACCTCTTCTCCCAAATATCGTCAGGATGCCTGGTAAATATAGAAAATTAATAAGATACTGAAAAATGAGAAGATTTTAAAAATCGCTCACCACCGTGACAGACTTAGGAACACACATCACAAACCCCTGACCTCAAGGACTGTACCTGGCGGACGGCCCCAGCTGCAGAGCCCAGAAATGGTGACAGTGCCAGGGTGTGCACAGGGCCACACTTCCCAGGGCTGATGCCAGCCAACACCCAGCATGGCAAAGCTGCTAGGAGCAGCCGGTCCCAGGACATTGTGACTCTTCTGACAGGTGCCTTTGCATCAGATTCCCCAAAGACCTTGTGAACTTTCCTTTGCACTGTGCCTCAGCCTAAATGCTTCACTCAAACTTCCTTTTTCCCTCTCCTTTCTCCTTCACTCGTCATATCTGCGTCCCAGCCTCTCCTGGCTCCTGCCTGCTCCAGTTTCTTCATGTGCATTTCCCCTGATAAACATGCATGTCCAACATCATCCTGGCATGGGTTCATCCTGGCATGGACCCAGACAAACACACCACTGTTGGTGATGAGGGTGATGACGGTGATGATAATGGTGGTGGCGACAGTGATAGTGGTGAGGATAATGATGATAAGGACTAACAATTATTCAGTTCTTTCAAAAAATTCCAGGCCATCTTCTAAGACATTGTTTAAATGACTCTATGTGCTACTCCCAATCACCTCTAAAAGGTAGAGGGAAACAAGTCATAAAGAGATTAAGTACAGAGGACTTCCACCAAGATGGAGGCATAGGTGGAAACACTGTGCCTTCTCCCACAACCAAGTCTGAATACAACTAAGGTTTGGAGAACAAAGACGCAGCCAAAGAACAGAAAACTGAACTATACAGAAGTCCAACAACAACGAACCCTTCTATTGGACTGGTAAGAGGGGCAGAGCCAGCAGCAGAGCAGGGTCGGGCAGGAAGGATCCCCCGACCCCAGGCGCCCAGGCATCCGGGGTAGCGCCGGTGGACCCAGTGAGGGCTTGAGACGGGGGGAGTGAGCAGTGAGACGGACCACGCAGCCCCCAGCAACGAACCCAGCAGCGGCTGACCACGGTCACATACTCACACACAGTGGGACGAATCGCGTGGCCAGCACTGGCGGCGGGAGGAAGCAAAGGCTGCTTGCCATTGCCTTCCTTTGGCCCCGCCCCCACATACAGCATCACAACCCAGCGACTGGGTCGCCGGGCCCTGGTAAACACCTAGGGCTCTGCTCCTCATACATAACAGGCACAAACAATCCAGAATATGGCTCAAGAAGAACTCAAAGCCCCAGAGCCAATAACTCTAAGTGACCAGGAAATAGCAAAACTCTCAGATGCATAATTCAAGACACTGTTTATCAGGATGCTCACAGAACTGGTTGATTATAGTCACAAATTAGAGGAACATATGAAGGCTAAACTAATTGAAATGAAGGGAAATGCACAGGAAACCAATAGTGATGGAAAGGAAACTGGGACTCAGATCAAGGGAGTGGACCAGAAGGAAGAAAGAAATGACCAAACAGGAAAAAGTAAAGTTACAAGAATTCAAAAAAATTAGGAGAGGCTTAGGAACCTCCAGGACATGTTTAAACATTCCAACATCCGAATTATAGGGGTACCAGAAGGGGGAAAGAAACAGCCATGAGTGGAAAAGTTATTTGAACAAATAATAAAGGAGAACTTCCGCAGTCTGGCAAAGGAAATCGACTACCAGGAAATCCAGGATGCTCAGAGAGTCCCAAAGAAGTTGGACCCAAGAAGGAACACACCAAGGCACATCATAATTACATTAGCCAGGATTAAAATAAAGGAGAGAGTCCTAGAAACAGCAAGAGAAAAGGGGACAGTCACCTACAAAGGAGTTCACTGTCAGCGGATTTCTCAAAAGAGACCTTACAGGCAAGAAGGAGCTGGAAGGAAGTATTCCAAGTCATGAAATCCAAAGACCTACATCCAAGACTGCTCTACCCAGCAAAGCTTTCATTTAGAATGGAGGGCAGATGAAGTACTTCTCAGATAAGGTCAAGTTCAAGGAGTTCATCATCACCAAGCCCTTATTATATGAAATGTTAAAGGGACTTATCTAAGAAAAAGAAGATAAAAAATAGGAACAGTGAAAGGACAGCAAACTCACGGTTACTAACAACCACACCTAAAACAAAAGCAAACCAAGAGGACAGCTAGATCAGGAACGGAACCATAGAAATGAAGAACACATGGAGGGTTAGCAACAGGGGAGTGGGAGGAGGAGAAGAGGGGAGAAGAGACAGAAAATAAGTAGCATAGATGGTAGGTAAAAAATAGATAGGGGGAGGGCAAGAATAGTGGGGGAAATATAGAATCTAAAGAACTTGAGACACGTGGGCATAAACTAAAGGGGGGAAGGGTGGGGGAGGGGGTGTGCAGGGTGGAGGGGAATGAAGGGAGGAATAGAACAACTGTAATGGTATAATCAATAAAATATATTAAAACAAAAAACCCAAACAAACAAAAAAAAGAGATTAAGTAAAAAAATCAAGATCAATTGTTTGTGAAAGTCAAATTAGAAGTCTTGTTTTTCCTAAGACAGTAGTTGTTAATAGGTGCTAGTAACTACTAGATTGTTACCACTCTATTAATATTTTAGAGCCTAATCTTCCAGTCCTTTTTCTGAATCATTATTACATGGTTATAATTATATTTAAAATAATAAATATCATAAGTTAAGCCTCTTGAAAAAATAAATTTTTATTTAAACTTTTAGATTCCTCTAAAATTTGCAATTATCTATTTCACTTTGCTTATATTGGTTTGGTCCAATCTTTCAAATACCGTTAATTAACTTATTCAAATATTTTTCCATATTTGTATCACATATATGGAGAGTCACTACATAAATTCTGTGTAGCTGGGGAGATTTTCCAAGCCATTAAAACAAACAAAGGTCAAACAAGACAAAGCCAAGTCACTTAGACAACCGGAACCATTAAAACATCCCAAGTAACAATACCTAGTCTCCAATTTTAGAATTTATTGACACTATTAAATAGCCCACTTAATAACAACCTAATGGGCTTTCTTTCTAAACAAAACAATTGGTACAATGAAATGCACTTAAAAAGATGTATATTCCACAAGCATCCTTCTAAGAAAGAACATCAGCTTGGAACCTCCAGCATCTTGCTGATTCCAGAGCAGAACTCTCTGATAAGAGCAAATGCCATTTAGAGCTAGCAATCCGAGGTTCCTTTGAAGCATAAATGAATTGACTTTCCTCAAGGTGCCCCAAGAATCACCAGGTTTGTCTTCAGTCTTGGCGGGTTTCTGCTGATGTCTCAAAACAACACCCTAAATACAGAATTTTCCAGACTTTTCCTCTTAAAAATTGACTGGTAGCTACCAGTAGTTTTCTACTGGTATGCCCACTGGCAGTGATCCATCAACAGCCCCCCAAAAAAGCAGCTTTCTTAAACAAACATGCATTCTAATAGGAAGAATATGCTTGTTTGCTAATATACCTTTATGACAAGTTACCAAGACGTTGCCTCCCAAACAAGTTGCCCCTCCACAAGTCCCTCCCGCATGGGAAGGAAAGCTACTCTGTCCTTCACTCTGACTTTCCCCCTGCCCCATCTTTAAAGTGCCCCTTCTGGAATTTGGATGGGGTTTGAGCAATCATTGGGATGTCACACATGTGACAACTGCCTCCACATCATAGAAGTTGGAAAGACTCTCTTACCCGACCCCAGCCCAAACCTTCAGCTCTGACTTTTAGATGGACCAGACACTGAATCCCCCAGAACACATGTTCTCTCTGCCTCTAAAATTGCGCACCCCCATGACTCCTTCCCTGGGTGGCACTGCTTAGAATTCTCTCTTCCGTGGGGAGCCCGCACTTTCTGCCCCACTCATTTTGGCTGTGGGTTCCACATTGCCTTTTGTCACTTTGTTTCTTGTGAGGCTTTTTACATCGTGTTCCCCCTCTCTCACTAACAAGTTATGTGATGTTGATCCTGTCAATCCATCCCTTTGCCTCTATAAAGCAAGGAATGCGTGTCCATGTCGTGAAACCATGTTCCCTGGAGGGGACTCGAGAACTGCCACGTGGGGAAAAAGCGATCAAGAGGGCAACGCTGGGCGAGTAGGCACAAGTTCTGCTGTCCTCCCCTCCAGCCCCGGAAGCTCCACTTGCACCTGTTTTGTTAGAGATCTGAGTTACATTTTCCTCGAAAACCTAGGTCTGCTGCATTAAAAAAAAGATTTTCAAATCACTGAACTGAGAGGTTTCTAAAGTTCCTTCTAGTCTTTTCAATATCCTAAAAGAATGTTGGTTTCATGTGGGTTCCTTCTGAGTCTTTCAATTCTTTTCAGCATTTAACCCAGAATTTGCAACTTCTGCTCCTCTTTTCATATCCCTCTAGGACCCTAGGTCAACTATTGTCTTCCATGATCACTTCAGCTCTCAGCTGGCAACGTGACTATCAGCAAATCCATCCAGAAATGGAGATGTAAATTTCCAGTTGCCTCCCAGGCATTTCCATTTAAACCCCCTAAGCGAACCGCAAACCGAACTGAACCTAACCACACAAACTCCAAACCTGCTTCAGCTCCAGGCGTTTTATTCCCACTCATAGTACCGTCAGCCAGCCAGCTGCCTAAATTATGATTACAGGAGTCACCTTAGTCTTCCCTCTATTTTCTTCACACCCTACATTGCTTTCATGAACACATCCTGGTTCTTTCTCAGTGATGTCTCTTTATGCTTTTTTTTTCCCACCCAAGTGCTGACACATCTTTGTGTGCCTCCTCTATTGCCATTACCTGGTTCCCTGGCCTCCCCACCTCCATCTTTCAATGCATCCTGCACTCTGCAGGCAAACTCTAATATACAGACCTGATCATATTATTCTCTTTGCTCAAGAATATTTCATGGCTATCAAGAACCTATTACACATGTCCTAATACCATCTCCTTAGCCTGGTACCTTACATACATCACAACTGGGATCTATTCCATCCTTCCAGCCTCAAACTCTGCCAGTCACCCTGCCGTCAGAAAACATGGCCTGTAGGCTTTCTCAGAACAAGAGCCATCTACCTCACAACCACATAGGGCACTTGAAAAAAATGTAACTTCCTAGGTCCCATCTGTAAATACTGCTGTTACCTAGCTTCCTGTGATGCCCCTCAAATCTATACTTGAACAAGAACTCCAGGTGATTCTAACACATTTTAAAGTATAGGAATTCTAAATCATTTCCCTGGAGGTGACCATATCATTCGCAAATACAACATAAGTATTCATATTTTTGTGCCTTGGCTCAAAATGTCTCCTCCACTTATATATCCTTCCTTATGTCTTTCTTTGGGAAGAAAACAAAACAAACTTCTTCAAAGCCCAGCTTTGATGCCCATAAGGTCCCCCTGATGTTATTCTTGTATCATCACCCCTCCCACCTATTCTCCAATAGCATTTTGTCTGCCTACTGCTAGAATTGTTACATTATATCTGAATCTTCCTCAGTTGAATCTTGAGTTCCAATGATCCATACCTGGTGGTATTATTTTTTATACCACCAGGCTCTATCACCCACAGTAAATAAATATCTAATGAGGATGAGCAACATGGTAATAATTCAAATAAACATTCATTTAATTTAATTATTAACTCAAGCCAGAGAACCCAGGTCTTCCAGTGTGACATAGAGACAGACCTTTTCTGAATCTTGCATGATTTCTCTCCCATTAAGAGAAAAGTAATCATCAATAGCAAGCCAACCATATCATAGTTGTAGTATGGTTCTACCTGGTTTTTACCTGAGCCAAAGGGAATGCCCTGAAATAACTCTAAAAGATGTTTTGGCTTCAGCTGTGTAATATCTATGCTGAGAACCAACCCCCCAGTTCTCACTTCAGCAAATCAGACAAGAATTTATTGTGTGCCCACATTCGCCAAGTTCTTGGCATGGTGAGGACCCAGAGGATGCATCCAAGTCCCCATCAGATTCATCCCCTTTACCTTGATCTTTACACAAACACAATAGGCAATGCCGAAGCCCATTCATAACATTTTCCCATGTGATAGAGCCTTAGATGGAAGGGCCATGTGCATCCCTACGTGTGCCTGCAATTGAGACCTGGATAATAACTTACAAGCTATGTGAAGGAATAGACCGTCACGAGAAAATGTTACTCTTTCAACACGTCTCAAGTGTGCGCATCTGCAGGACAGACTGCACTGACTGCATGGGAAGGTCATTGCCCTTACAGTAAATAAGGTACTTTCTTCCCTTTAAATGATTATTCAGGGGTGTTGGGGGAGACTTTAAGCCTCAGCTTGGTAATTCCTGACATAAAAATGGGTGGTGTTTCAACAGCCTCGTTTCTGAGTCAACTGCCCAGAAACTCACCATTCTGTCTTACAATCTCTTCCAATTTCCCAAGCCAACCCCCAACGTGATTTATCTCATTGCACACCTGAAGGATATTCAGTGGTGCCTACTCCTGTTTACAAGTTTGGTCCTTAGACAAAATGTTCTCTAAATTCCCAGCCAAGTGCCATGTAAATACAGTTCTCCCTGCCTTCAAAGACACGCGGAGAAAGATGAGAGGATGAAAATGAGCAGTGAATGAGATCAGATATTCCCAGGAATCAGAATCCTGTTAATCATATATATATACATTCAAAAAATGTCCTTCTCCTTGTGATTATTGCTCATTAGGGGCAAAGATTTGTAGTCTCCACTAACAAGAGAAATTTTGAGAATTTGAAGTGACTTCTACCCTCTCCTGCTAACCTAGTTGAAACATAAGAAGATTTGACATTGTGAAACTGGCCAGCCTCTTGTCTATATTTGAAATTTTCCCCCTCCCTCTATTAATTACATATTGTAATTAGCATACATTTTAAATAGGTTGTAAATGGTCACATCCTAGAAAACATTCCTACGTTGAATCAACTTAAAACTCAACAAATTGACATTTTCAAAATATAAAATAGGCTTCTTAGATGTGAAATAAAAAGAAGTACACTAGGTTAAAGAATTTTCTATTATTAAAATGTAAAGGACTTTTAAAATCTCATTTATTTTGTCAATTGGTTCTGCTTAACATTCTTCAGCCCAGTCCACCCTCAATTATCCATGCTAAGGGGGATCGGTGGCCTGGATCGTCTGAAACAGCAGACGATTTTAAAAGCCCTTGTGTTTGGCCCGGGCATACTTTACAATCACACTCTGATTATTCACACTGATGAAAGGAAGGGCAGGCACCTGGAGAAAGAGCCGAAGCTGGTAGGGACCTGCTTAGCGGGTTTAGGGCCCCTCCAGGCAGAGGCCCTGGTAGCCCGGCAGAAGGAAAACAGCAGAGCCCCAGCAGCTGCGCGAGGCGACCACCCATGACATCCAGAACACTGACGCTCAGCTACAATGTCCACATCAGCACCTTTGCTGATATTAGTCATCTTTAGAAGCACAGAGTTACCTCCAAATGCCCTCAGGCAAAAAGCCACATTATCCATGTTGTTCCAAATAGTTAAGGTAAGAAGTGATTGTTTACATGTACTGAATGCTTCTTTGGGGGTTCCCTTGGCCCCACCTCACCCCGAACCTGTAGTACCTGTACCAAGCTCACAGGAGCACACTCAGGAGAGTAGCAGGAAGGATGGATACGAAAGAGGCAGTGTGCTGGAGTAGGAGAAGGCCCAGCCTGGGAGTCAGGGGGCCTGGATTTCTGTCCTCTGTTGGTCCCTGCTCGGGCCAACAGCTGCATGTGCAGTCAGGCAGAGGGGACAATGTGTGTGACAGTACCTGAAGGTCACAGGACATTTAAAGAACCACATGTACTTCGTTTTGGTCAAAGAACAGATGGAGAAGAAGCAAGACTTAAAATTGGGATGTAGTCAGAAGAAAAAGACAGAGGGTTTTTTTTTTATGCCGTGCAAGAAGAAAATAATTTTTTAATGATCATTAAAATGTGTTGAACACATACAGTTTGTCCAGCACTGCTCCAGGCATTAGATGTTCACAAACACATTTAATATTTACAACAACCCTGAGATAGACAGGGGTTCTCATTTTATAAAGTTGGAAACTGAGGCCCTCAAAGCTTAGATATTTCTAGATCGCCCAAATGGCAAGTCGAGGAGTAAGGGTTCTATCCTAGTCTGTTTCATTTCAAGGTTCATTCTCTATCTCAGAAAATGGATGTGGGCAGAATTTTACAAGTCCGTGCTAGAAGCAGTGTACCAGAGAGACGGGAGCAGAGTGGAGGGGAGGGAAGCCGACTTTAGGAACACACGGAATGGTGAGTTTCAGAACTAAAAGGAAAATAATAGTAATGATGAAGAGGGGTATAATCAAGAGCTTTAGAGAACATAGAACAAAAGCATTGGTTAACTAAAGGAGAGAATAAGAGGAAACATCTAGCAAGAGTCCATGTTTCTGGCTTAGGCATTGTGTGATGGCCTGGTAATTTTTAAAGAACCACTCAACCATGGGCATCCGTGAACTTACCTGGAAAGCAACCCTGCCAGATGGACAGGCCCGGGAAGGACCAGCACAAGTGATGCCGTTTGTTTCCCCAGTATGAGGCTGCCATGTATCCAAATACACAAATGTCCGATCTTAGCTGGTGAAATTAGTGGTAACTAAACCAGTTATGTACAAATCCGTACGACAATATATAGAACCAACACTCCAAACAAATTACTGAAAGGCGGAAGATTTTTTATTGTTTTTCACAGTTAAATATATTGACTCACATTTAGCTTTTCATGTCATATCCACATGTAACTATAGAGAGACAGGTAAGGGAGAATCAGCTCCAGAAGAATAAAAAGGAGGCAGACATGTTAGAGTTTATTGAGATGCTTATAAGTATCTTAAAGAAACAAATACCACTTATGGGATGTTCCTATTAGGGCAATAAAAAATAAAATGGTATGTGTGTACCTGAGAGTCTGTGAATGTATAGAAAAAGACAAGAAGTACATACTCAAAATTTGAAAATAACTCCCTGGCTAATTTTTAAATTTTATTTCTTCTTTGTTTATATGTTTTTAATATCCTACAGTTATCATGAATTGCCTCCAAAATACAAACATTTTGTTCATTTCCCACTATGTGATTGATATTATCCACTTTGTATTTAGAACTTTGCCAATACAAATGGACACACAGCAGGGAGACCCTCACGGATAAATATCCCACATAAGATGATAGTGATGGCCGCAGATACCTTTCGGCACTGCCCTTGAAGCCAGCTGAGATACCGGAACATTTGGTACGCAGAGAACCTGCGTGTGGAGAATTAAAGGAGGTAAGGAATGGACGAAAAGTGCAGATGGCTTAGAGCAGCTGCCCTCAGAAGTAGTTGCCTGGATGGGCCATCTCTCTTGGTCGCTGCAGCCTTCCTTCACTGTGGCTTTCCTCTCAGTGTCTGAACATCTCACTTTCTCCTGTTATAGTGTCTGAAATTCCATGTTATCTGTCCCCTTCTAAAAGCATAGGACTTGACCTGGCCGGTGTAGCTCAGTGGATTGAGTGAGAGCCTAAGAACTAAGGGATTGTGGTTTGATTCCCAGTCAGGGCACATGCCTGGGTTGCAGGCCAGTTCTCAGCGGGGGATGCACAGGATGCATGAGAGGCAACCATACATTAATATTTCTCTCCCTCTCTCCTTCCCTTCACTCTAAAGATAAATAAATAAAATCTTTTTAAAAATTAAAAAAATAAAAGCATAGGACTAGAAAATTCAGATCCCATATCCAGAGGATGGGCGTGATAGAAATGATGAAGAGGATGATCATGGTAAGCAGCGGGGGAGGATTCCTTTGTTAGTGTTTGCTGATACTTCATAGTTTATGAGGCACGTCTATATATTTCACATGGTAATAACAATTTCTAGCTGGGGATGGGGAACAGTACACACGTTTCATTCTTCTCCCTCTCTCAACTCCCTTGAAATGGCAGTGATTTTCTTAAAGAATCCACAACACAGCTGAAGACAAAAAAATAAAGTTTCAGTAGAACACACTTACTAAATCATTTCTAGGTAACTGAAAGAAAATAGGACTGAATTGTCTGATAAACTAAAACAAAGAATTACAACGTGAACTCTCACACCGAAGGTGACCAGTAGGGATTCAGGGGTGTTCTGCCAGTGGGTCCACTAGCCTGTCCCACACGGGCTGCTCACAGAGGGCACCCATTCCCGCTAAACAATGCGGGTTTACAGTTGGCATCTACTCTACACCTACTGTGTACAGTTGGCATCTGATTGGCAATTGTATCAGTTCACGAATATTGACTATCATCTCTGCCTTAGCCCATTCTGTCAACAAGGCCATGTAATTTCCATCAGAAAGGGGCCAGTATTTGAGAGGTTTTTGTGGGTCTCCAATTTGAAGCTGGGGGGGAAGAAACGAGGGTGGTCTCTGTCAGAGCAACTTTAAGGCTATGAGAAAGTTTACGGAAAAATGTTGATCTCGCTTCTTTCATTTTCCCTACCCAACATGCTTGTAGTGTTTTCTCTCCTTCTTTCCTCTGAAGTTGACACAAAGACTAGGTGAGGCCTGTTATAGAAGTCTACCAAGGGTGGCCAAAAGATTGAGTCCCAAACCTGGATGTTAAATCCAAGGGGCTTAGCAGAATAGAGGAACCAAGATGCACAGCCCAAACTGGTTGAGTGGGAGAAGCAAACAGGAAGCAGTAGAAAGAAATAGGAGGCCCATGCTGCCAGCAACTGCAGGCAGATACACTTGGCCTCCAGCTCAGGTCTCTGGCCGCCAGCTGAGTTTTGAACAGGCACCAGAGAAGAAATGGCCTCAATAGAATCACCACAAACTGGACTTAAAGCCCACTATTTCAGCTGCCCTATTTCTTCTCCCATTTTTTAGTGCAAACTTCAGCATAAATGTCTTAACTATATAATTTCATCTTCGACACACCAAAACAGATAGATAGCCAAAGTTTGAGGTCAGCCCCAATTTCTGCCAACATAAAGCCAAAGTCAAAGTTAAATCAAAGTCCAAACATTAGATTGGTATCCATTGTGGCTTCGAGGTTGACAATGGCATTCATAAAACTGGGGGCTTTGCTTCCTGAGGAAGCACAAGCCCAGATGCCACCAGAAAGTGCTGACACGGTAGTTGAGATTTTGTTGAGGATTTGCAGGGATCTGCAGAGCATGTTCACCCTTCAGAGCCCTTACTGACACCATTGGGAGTTATAAGCTCCTAAGGGCGGTAGCATTGGGTCCTGAATGTCATTTTCATAGCTCCTCCCCGACTTACCAAGGAGAAAGTAAATAAAAGGCCACTGAGCTGCCTGCTGTTTTGTGTCCCCCACAGCCTCCAGCCAGAAGCAGAAGTGGGGTCATCTTTGCAAAAGATTAAAAATCACGGGAATTTCTCTGTACTTTGATATATTACATGAGACTCACTTCTATAAAATGATGATTATCTGCACTTTCTCCCTGTCTCCTAATCTAATAAATACATTTTTACAGGTTTTACAATGTTTTTCACAAGCCACCTAAAACGTGTAATTTTGCTCCTCTTCTACCATGTGTTTAATACTTATTAGATTGTATTGTGCTTTCCTCCAAAAGGCTCAAGGTCCCACACAGAACTCTTATGTAATAAGCATTACGTGAAACTCATCTTTAAAACTAGAAACAGGGAAGTCACCTGTGTGGTGGCAGAAAAGATATGAGCAAGGACAGGAAAAAGAACCATAGGTCTGGAGAACTATGCAACCAAGTGGTCAGTGTGTCAGGGGACCCAATGATCAGAAGACTCTGTCCTGCCTTTTTCAGCCAGCCCCACCTGTGAGGCCCCTGGCGGTGCCCCTTCTTCCACATGATGGAGCCCAGATAGCTCCAGGGGTGTGGTGTGGGTGTACAGGTGAGTGGGGAAGTAGTGGAGCATGATAACTAATCACTCGGGGCTCCTGAGAGGGTATCTTTGCAAACAAAGATACCTACACAGACAACGGGTTTTGAAAATCAGTGGAAAGAGATGCATGGCGATGTTTTATAAGACATCATTATCACACATCACCAAAATGTTAGATTTCTGCTTTTCAACCTGTATAATTCATGTTCAGTCCTCAGTTCTGCGGACTGTCTGGGACCTCCAAAGGCCCTGCAGACTCTCAGAGGCCAAGGTAGCCCCAAAGTTCAAAGATTCTCAACGATTCCCCGGCTGCATCGATTTAACAAAGCCAAATGTTGATGTCCCGCATGTGTGGTCTGCGCAAAGGTGGAAGGGAATTTAAACAGCAACTCTCCCAGCAGCTGCTGGGAGAAGGCGCAACGAAGGAGATGTTCAAATTTTTCAGTCCAGAGCAGAAATGAGCATTTTCACTAAGTAGAGCAGACAAATAACTCACCTGTCAGTGTGGAGTAGGAGAAACTCTAGCCAGGAAAAAGAACAACAGTACTGTTATCAGTCATAGTTGTAGTAGTCCTAGAGTTAATAATAATGGTGATGTTGCTGTTGTTGTTTACTGGGTGCTGTGTGCAGGCATTCTCGTGCTCCAGTTACACAGGCTAACTGTCTTAATCTCCAGAATGAGAAGACACGATCATTTCCCTCATTTTACAGATAAGGAAACAGACAAACAAGTTATTTGCCCAAGGTCACTCGGCTAGTTAAGTGCTTGAACTGGGACTCAGACCCAGCTCACAAGCATAGGTAAGAGGGGGAAACAAGCAAACCCACAGAAGTCACTGTGGCTTCCGTGATTAAGGAGGATGGCACTTGGGCTCCTGTCCCCTCCCGAAAAGCTGCTGATAGAGAGTAAGCAGCACTACAGCTAGTTCGAGGCAACTGATCGATGTCTCTCTCTCACATTTCTGTCTCTCTGTCTCCCTCTCAAATCAATGAACACACACTTGGGTGAGAATAAAAATAATAACGTTGGGCTAGACCCC
Organism: Sturnira hondurensis; assembly: GCF_014824575.4. Classification (NCBI taxonomy): domain Eukaryota; kingdom Metazoa; phylum Chordata; class Mammalia; order Chiroptera; family Phyllostomidae; genus Sturnira; species Sturnira hondurensis. The sequence continues at coordinate 6,531,796 of NW_028073411.1, forward strand.
AAGTCCAGGGGGTCTGGCTCTGATGCCCATTGTCACTGTCGCCTGGCTGTGCTGCTCCTGGAACCTGATTCTATTCATTCCCCTCCAGCTCTCTCTCTCTGCTTCTCTCTGTGACCCCCTTTCTGATCTGCCTGACCTCTCTCCTGGGTGTCTCTCTCATTTTCATTCCGAGAGGGCCAGCCTCTTTAATTGCCCAATATTTTTCCAGCCAATAGGAAAAATTGTTATTTTTAGGGGCACTGGGGCAAATGTGAGGAAGGAACCAGGGACCAATGTCCAAAGCAGCCGGTGAACAGATGTGAATGGATGTCTGAGGGGACCCCTGGACTGACCGAAACCACTGTAGCAGCTTGGTGTTCAGCCCTCATCACCGCTGCCCTGGGGTTCAGCAAAGGATCACAGAACATGAGCCCCGCTGTGTGAAAAGGGACTCAGTTTCTTCGACACGGTCGGAGGCTGTGTCATCCTCCTCCTCCTTCTCTTTCTGCCTCCTTGCCCCACCCTATGCCCCAGAGAGGCAGAACCCTCTAAAATAACTCATCCCAGCCCTGCAAAGGGGAAGGAGCTTCTCCTACCTTCCACCTGGTAAGCTGCGGTGGCCGCGCCCCAGCCAAAGCCCGCAGGGAAAGACATGATTGCCAGAGGACAGCTGGCGACCTGGAACACACAGCCAATAGGAGCCCTGTGCTCTTCAGTCCCAGAAAGCAGCCCAGCCACTGCGCCAACAATGGTTATAAACCCTCACCCCTGACAGGGGTCACAGAAGGCAACCGTGTGTGCCAATGAGACAGGGCCAGATTAAAGGCTCCCACTTGATTGGCCGCCGCCTCACCAAGGAGAAGAAACTTTGGACCAGAGTAGCAAGCCAGCCATTGCCCTTTTCCTCCAGGCCATCACTCCCTGCTCCTAACAGAGCCAGACGGGCTGGGAGCCAACGTGTTCCTGCTTTGACAGGTCACCCACTCATCAGATCTTTTGCCTTTGAATGAAACACATGGGCTTGGTTTTTCAGAGCCACGCCATCCTACTAGACTTTTCCCTTAGACAATTCCTCCTGATTCCTGACCTGCACTCCTTAATAGTAACGATTTTCAACTGTTTCTTCTGGTACCCCAGAAGCAGACCCCCCACCCCCAGCTTATTTGAGGGAGATGCATTCCAAGATGCCCTTACGGATGCCTGAAAACTATATATACTATACACACATATACCTATGATAAAGTTTAATTTACAAATTAGGCACAGTGACATACTAAGAATAATGAATTATGATATAGAACAGTTTTAACAATACACTGTAATAACAGTACGTGAATGTGGTCTCTCTCGATATCCCTTGCTGTACTGGACTTCCCTGTCCACTTGTGATGACGCGAGACCCTACGAAGTCTATGTGATGAGAGCAAGTGAATGTCAGAGGCGTTGTGGAACAGCAGTGAGCTACCCTTGCCTTGGATATTTTTAAATAAAATAAGGGTTGCTTGAACGCAAGCACTGTGTCTGAGAGCAACTACACTGTGAGACGCTGGACAAGGGGATGAGTCTGCTCTTGGGCAAGACAGCCTGACGTCGCAAGATTTCTTGCTACTTAGGGGTGTAATCTAAAACTTAGGAACTGTTTACCTCTGGGATTTTTTCACCTGGTATTTTCAGGCCACGGTTGATGGCAGCTAACTGAAACAAGTTAAACTTGTGGATAAAGTTATAGATAAGCAAAGTGAAACTGCAAATAAGGAGAGAACACTGTTTACTTCCATATGGTTTAAATAATAGGCTGGTGCTCATGCTTCTTAATTTGTTTTCATGCCCTGGCTGGTGTAGCTCAGTGGATTGAGCGTGGGCCTGCGAACCACACGATCGCGGTTCGATTCCCAGTCAGGGCACATGCCTGGGTTGCAGGCCAGTTCCCAGCAGGGGACTCATGAGAGGCAACCATACATTGATATTTCTCTCCTTCTCTCCTTCCCTTCCTCTCTATAGATAAATAAATAAAATATTTTAAAAATTGTTTTCAGCCCTGGCTGGTGTAGCTCAGTGGATTGAGCGCGGGCCTGCGAACCACATGATCGCGGTTTGATTCCCAGTCAGGGCACGTGCCTGGGTTGCAGGCTGGTTCCCTGCAGGCCAACTCCCAGCAGGGGATGCACGAAAGGCAACCATACATTGATGTTTCTCTCCCTCTCTCCTTCCCCCCTAAAGGTAAGTAAAATTTTAAAAAAAAATTGTTTTCAGATTTCCGATGATGATTACTGACTTCTAGATATGAAAATCCTACTTCAATTTCTCTCTGTCTCCCTCACTCTTTCTCTGTCTCTTTTCCGTCTACTGAACAGAATAAGATTGCCTTTTCTGTTTAAGTAAATATTTAATTACATTCCTACGACTATATATGGTTCAAAATTGAGCCTTGCGTAAAATCTTGCTTACATGTAACTTTGTATTTTCTCTGCGGTTAATCCACTATCTGGTTTTTATATTTATTTTTTCTACACCTGTAACGAATTCATCCCCAAACAACATGACCAGACTATAAATCTCTGGGTTGTTTAAACCCCTCCATTTCCCTGCTCCATTCTGCACTGTTTACTTTTAGGCAGCCCCCAAGCCAGCTGTACAGTCTGCTGCCTCCTTCCCTATCTCCCGAGCTTCCCCTCTTTGTTTCTCCTTCCTTTTTAGAGAAGCAAGTCCTCAAATAACTTTCTGATAAAAGGGGCATGAAAAGTACACTTTTCGAAACCCTGTCTGTACCTCTAGAATCATCTTTATTCTAACATCATACTTGATCTGTATATGTGTATTATGGTGTTTGATGATGGACAGCATTTTTGCTCAGAAATTTGAAAGCCTGGATGCATGGCTTTCTAGCTTCCGACATGGCTCTTGCAAAGACAGATGCCCGTCCCAGTCCCGATCTTTTCTATGTGGCCCTGCCGTGTTCCCCAGGCTTCTCTGTCTTCGGTTTCAGTCTGGTGCCTCGATGTGGGATTCACCCAGGCAGGCACTCGGTGTGTGACCCAGAGTGACGTGGAATGTTGGTCACCGAGAAAACTGGGGGCCACACTGTTGTCCACACTGTACTGTCTTTGTAACTTTTCTGTATCTCCAGCGCAGATCTACAATTAAAAGTTCACCTTTTTAAATGCCCATAAGAGAGGAGCTAGGCAAAATCAAAGTGAGAAAAGTTGCTTTTCAGTTCCCTCAAGTCAGCACTGCATTATCCTACACCATCTTGACAGGAACACAAGGTCGCAATGAGGTGTAACTAGGTTGAAATCTCACCCTCTCTGGTTATCCTAACCCCAAGAGGAAAGATGTTAATATGAAAGGAAATAAAGGAAGACATTTAAAGGTACATATTTAGGGATATAAACATAAAAGACACAGGGCATACTACTAAGCTGAGTCCTCACAGTCGTTCAGTTCTGAAGCAATCATCGTTAACTTCAATGAAAAATACATATTAAATTATTTTCATAAGGACCACTAGATGGCAGCATTGCAACTTTTTTAGGTTTACAAGTTGCTGTACAGAGTATTACTGAGATTCAGTTATCCCACCAGGGGCCAGCTGCCCTAGCAACCCCTAGCTAATGGCTATGGTTCTTCTACTGAATTTCTCCAGTAAGAACACCCTACCCTCTCAGCATTCTACATTCTCTGAAGTCACTTGACCACAAATGGCAGAATTTAATTTTTCTCAGCTCTCATGGAATTCCGTAGCATAGCATTGTCAAGAGTTTTGGTGTAAGGACATCTTTATACTCTTAAAAATAACTGAGGTCTTTGACGAGATCTTTTAAATGTGAGTTATATTTTTTAGAAGATTTTACTTATTTACTTAGAGAGAGGGGAAGGTAGGGAGAAAGAAAGGGAAAGAAACACTGATGTAAGAGACAAATAACAGTCAGTTGCCTCATGAGTGCACCTCAACCAGAGACCAGGCCTGCAACCCAGGCATGTGCCCTGATCAGGAATCGAACCGGTGACCTTTCACTTTGTGGGATGAGGCTCAACCAACTAAGCCACACCAGCCAGGATGAAATGTGGCTTATGTTCATCAATATTTACTCTATTCAAAACTAAAACTGAGATTTAAGAATCATATTTACTGATGACTTCGTTTTAAATAGCATTAAAAGCATGTGAACATAAATAACATCTTTTATGAAAAATAATCATATAGTCTGGAACAAAAAAAAATTTAGTGGGAAGAGAGATTTACATTTTTGCAAATCTTTTTCACGCCTGACTTAGTAGACAGGTGGAGGTTCCCATCTGCTTCTTACTCTGTGTGTTTCCTCCTGGAAGCTCCTCTGCCTCCTCACAGAACGAGAGAGGAGCGTAAAAGAGGGCAAATGAGTCTCCGGGTCACGACCGAAAGAGCTTCGACCCGGTGGACGCTCAGACAGGTCTGGAGAGCCGCAGCGGACCGTCGCCAGACCGCCCCCTCCCTGCCCCCCCCCCCCCCATGGCTGTCCTTCAGAGATCCCGCTCCACGGCCGTTCTCTGCACAAAAGCCCTCATGGCTGTAAGCCATGAATTTGCAACCACTATCTTGAATAAGAAGAAATTATTTACTTTCCTTTTTTTCTTTCTACAAAAAGATTTCTGGTATCATGGTCCTACCCAGCAAGGCTGGCTGGTAATTTAATATGTCATTATTTCAGTCTCCTCCAACCCCTTTTAGGGCCATACAAGAAAACGGGTATCTCACGAAGACTACAGGTGAGGAAAGATGTCTGGTGCCCGCATTCCCTCACCCCACAGCATCCACCCAGACTGATTAGTGCTAAGACATCTGCTCTGCAATCCCCACGCCTGCCGTGGTCCCTTCAAGCCCACTGACTCTCTGCTTTGAAACACAGGGTCCTCTCAGGGTACAAAGCTAAGGCCTTAGGTTTAACTCCCTCCCCCAGAGCACACAGTAACCTCTCTGAGATCCTGCCACCTTTCCAGGGTACTACCTGGGAACGGCACGGCAAACACTGCCACTCATGATAGCCGTGACCACCCACAGTCCAAGCTGGATGGACACACAGGAGATTTGACAATGGGTGCACTCTCTCTAGAAGGCCTAGGAGTGCTAAGAGACTATAAATTCAGTGTCCTCTGGGGTAACATAGATATGAATACACACGTCTTGCAGAAACCTTTCTTTGTTAACTGCAAAACAAGCTGTTATTCAATAAGGATTCAGCTCCATTAGACCTGACTTTCACCCTCCCAATTTGAAATGCCAAGAATCAAAAATCCTGGCATTCAAAATGTTCCTATGTACCTGCGTCAGGAGTAAAGTACAGTTCTAAATAAGCATTTCTCTGTCTACAGCGGAGACAGCCAAGAGCCAAGTCCTAATTCCTTTTCCATCTGGGCTGACAATTGGACGACACTCAGCAGCCCCTGTGGTTAGATGTGGCCGTGTGACAGAGTCCCATGAATGTGGGCAGGGAAATAGAACACACACCACTTGCAGGCAGGGTCGCTGGAATCTGCCCACACTGTCACTTGTGTTTCATCCTTCTGTCCTCAGTCCCCTCTCACCCACCGGCTGGATGCAGAGACGCCTCTGGCAAACAGAGGCCCGGGGAACTCCCTGATGGAAGGAGCCTGTTTTCTGCATCACCAAGTTGGAGCACCGCCCGCTACCAACCCCACAAGCAGCACACCTTGGACCGTGGTCTGAATGTCTACTTTGCTAACCGACTGAAATTAGGGCACTGATGAAGAAGATGCTGTCTGAATAATGACTAAGTTTGGTAAAAAGACCATGGGAAAAGTTTCATAAATTCAAAGAACTTTTCTCCAGCAGGAAAACCTCTTTGGTGATATGTCCCTGGAGGAAAAAGAAAGTAAAAGGGAAAGAGAAGGAGGGCCAGGTGGGGGATGTAGGCACCAAAGGGCAGATCCTCACCCCGCCCACACTGCAGTTGGTTTCACAATGGATTATTCATCTCTACTTTCTTCTTTTGCCAACAAGATCTAGTCGAATCTCAAATGCGGATGCAAACTTACAGAAGTGCTTTCCAAATAAGGCCCTTGACTCCTGAGAGTCATCAAGCTGCTTTTAATATTTCAATAATTCTAATTGCAATTATAAATTCACTTCCTATCAGCTCTCCCAGGCTATCTGCAACGTCCCTTTTATTGCTTTAGACTAAATTATACAAACTCATTGTGCTAATACCAACTTCTCATGCATGAAAATGCACAAATGAATTAGTAATAACAATGCTCTTGGTTTCTTAGTGGACAGAATCTGTCAAAACATGAAGTCCAGAAAGTAAACCAGTTATAAAAAACATTTGCTTGTGAAAATTCCGACAACCGAGGCATGTGTGTGTGTGTGTGTGTGTGTGTGTGTGTGTGCTGGGGGCAAGCCAGGGAGCAGCAGCAGGCACTAATCTGGGCCTCCCAGGACTCAGGCAACTCTCAGAGTTCTCTTAATAATACGCTGCTTTGCTTTGGGAGTCTGCCTTTCTCCGCTGCAGGGTATGGGCTTCTGGAGAGGCTGATGGTGCACCCAATAGCCCACCATCCCCATGGGTTAATGCAGGGCTATCTTCATATCTCATCTCATTTTTGGAGACTGGATTACAAGTGGTCTTGAGACCCAATCACACAATGCAGCAAGAGAAAATGTACGCTGGGTTTCTGAGACAGCAGCTTCTGCCCCCTTCCGTAGAAGCTGTCTAAAAAGGTAGACCCTTGCCACCACACGTGAGTGGGGAAGCTTGGGGCAGCCATTTCATAAACAGCTCTGGGATATAAAGAAAGGATGGGAGGAACTGAACCTTTAGAACCAATAAACTCCCTTTATGGTTTAGGCCTATTTGGGTTGCTTTTCCTGTTACTTGTAACCAAAAAATTCATATATGGTATATGCATATGTTTGGGATATGTGTGTATCTCTCTTTATATGTATATGCACGTATATATGTATATGCATATATGTAGAATAGATGTGTATGCTATGTCTATGTATTTATACATGTGGCTTGATGCAGATGAATGACTACATAGACATGTCTGAAAGTAGATGTGTGCTACACAAGTGTACGCAGTTCATTCACATGCGTGTCTACACAAGTGTACGCAACTCATTCACATGCGTGTCTACACAAGTGTACGCAATTCATTCACACGCGTGTCTACATATCAAAACCTCTGTTCAAATCAAGGAACTTTGCTGGATAGTTTGCTAGCTGACTTGAATGTTGTCCCCTACCACCAGCCCAGAAATGAAGATATATGTGAGCTAATTAGTGGCAGGCTCAAGTGGATTCAATTACATTATTTGCATTAATTTATCGAAGGCCATCTACCTCATAAGATTTATTGTGAAAGCAACATAAAACAACAGCAGTGCATCCGTCAATATTCCAAAAGGGCGTATTGCTCTACAATTAAGGATTTACTATGGAGTAATTTTCAAAACAAACCCCCAAATGCTCACCTTTCAGAGGGTCGGCAGGTTGGTACTCACAAGGTCATACAAGTAGTCACAAAAACCACTCAGCACCACACAAAGCTCTAGGAATAAAAGGCGGTCGGTCAGCAGAGACAGAGCCCTTAGAAAGCCTTTTCTGGGGCCTCCCAGCCAATGCCCACAGTGTGGTATCATGTTCCAGCAATAGCGCATTTTGGGCCATTGGCCACAGTGCTGCTGCCAATGATTCTGTCCACTTCATTTAGCCAATCAGAGCATCCTCTACCGATACAACCTCACACCACTGGGACCTCAAGTACCCTGTATTTCTGTGCCATACATGGGGAAGTGTTCAACTGAGCTGGAATTAGGCTGCAGTAAGTGAAACATGTAGGAAACAAAATTCAAGGAGGTGATCTGACTTGGTCCCACCTCCTGATGGTAAGGACCATCAAGAACACACTCCAATTCAAAGGCCTGGATACAGACCTTGAACTAGTTTTCCATCTAAATGTCTGCATCAATGCACAGGTGTGCCTTTTGCCTCAGGAATAGCCTGTAGCTAATCCACCTAAATCCCAGGAGTGTTTGCACATTTGAGAGTATCTTTGATTGTTAATCTCACTTCAGAGATTGGGTTTGGAACTTCAAAAGCATTTTCTCAACAGTGAATAAAGCAAGGCGTTGGAGGCCCCCAATCTGGAAAGAAAGCATAAAAAAGTGGAATGGAGCCAAATAAAATAAAAACCAAACTGAAAAAAAGTAGTTTCAGTGATCATAAAATTATTGTAGATGAACTGTATTTAGAACAGCGAGCAATGCTTTCTGTATAGCACGTGACAATCTGGGAGAAGCTACTCTGACCTTTTTTTGGGGGGTCCTCAATCAAAGACCATTAAGCACCTAGCCTGGACACCCCTCTGGACCCTTCTCTCGTCCCCCTCCTACTTCCTGCCACAGCAGCCCACCTCCAGGTCCTGCGGGCTCTAACGCCTTCAGGAGTCTTACCTGGGTCAAGTTACATTCATCCCTGGGGCCTCTTCTCTGTGCAAAGGTAATAGAAATCCACTCTAGACTGGAAAGTTCCACACGGATTCCCAACTTCCAGTGTTTTTTTTCCCTCTTCATCCAATAGATTTTATGGCAGCCTTATCCATCCTTCTAAAACAGAAATTGTTCAGAGATTGCAACCCCCAAGGTCAAACCAATGGACCTATGCAAAGCCCCCATGACCTGCATCCCACTTCCTTCTGTTCATATGCACACCAGTGTTCCTTTCATAAGCTCTTCTTTTTTGTTGTTCGGGTTTTCAAACATACCATGCTCCACACTCTTCCTCAACACTGGTTCTTGACAAATGATGCACCTTTGCCTAGAAATTTCTCTCTGTTTTTCTGGGCCATCTTCCTTATCATCCACTGGCCAGCTTAAGGTAACTTTTTAAAGACACACTCCCTAGAACAAATTAGGTTTCCTTTTTGTGTGCTCCGTATCATAACCCTCATGAGATTTTGTTTTAAAATGTGTTCCGTTGTCTGACTCCCCCAGCAATCTACAACTTTCCTGACGGTAGGGGTTGCCTTAACCTGTCAAGCTAAATATGAAAGGCTCATTGGGTCTATTTTCCCCTTATTCTTCAATTCATTTGCTACATGAATATTGAGTGATTACTATGAGCCAGGTACCATGCTAGACCCTAAAAAGAAAGTGCTTAGTTGATCCTACCACGTCAGCCCCTGAATGAACCATCAGGGTTGGAATCATCTTCCAATCTCCTACTTAAAGTTCCCCACCTTTGTTTTAATGGCACCCTGTTTTAACCCAAGTGACTCAGGGAAAACCAGAAGAGCAAGTGGAGTTACCAATAGTTTTCCTAATGTGTTGTTGACACCCCTTTCCCCAATATCTTACAGATTCGGAGTAGAGAAAGGACAAGGATAGGGAGGAGGAAAGAGTGCACCAAAAACTAAGGAACATTTTGTTCTGTTGGGCCATGTGATGGATGGAGAGAGAACCATTGGAACCACTGCCTGAAGTGGATTTAGGGTTTAAGCCCGCAGGGATATGAAAAAGGATGCTCATATCCTGAAAGTTGTCTGTGAAGCTTTTCCGCCTTGGAGTGGCTGACATAGAGATCATCTGCCCAGCCACTGGACCACACCAAGGAGCTGCCCTTCCCGTGTCCCAGAGGGCAGCATGGCCATGTACTCAGATTTCATGTTGGGAGCATCCCTGCACCAAAGAATGACGTGTTAGCACAGCACAAGCCCTCAACTCGCATTTCTGCTCATACCATTTAGAGCTAACATATACTCTGTCCATTTTAGTGACTATAAAAGATTAGTACATTCTCATTTCATGTGTGAGTTTTATGTACTTGCATTATGACTAATGATGTCTTGCGCTGTAATTTTTATATATAACAATCAACAGGCATAAAGAATGAGCAATATATTAATATGATTCATGGAGTCAAGGGCTCACCCATTAAAATACGCCAAGACAGTTCAAGTCAGTGGGAAGGAGCCTGTTCCAAATGAGAATTTTCCCTGGAACCTTCTCTTGATAACACTTACTTCGTGTGCTTGGAGTTTCATTACACGGACTGACGTTCTATACACAAACAAATAAACCCCCCAAAAATCGACTTACAACAGGGGTAGCACTAGAAGCGCTGGCTTCTGATAGTGGCCGAGCAGTCTGAGTCGGAGTCGGCCTCTTGCCAGGTCCAAGGGCAAACATTAAGCATAAGGTTGAAGACGGTTCTGCGAAGGAACTGAAGGCGATGCAGCCCTGGGTGCACCCTGGGGAAGAATGGAACCCAGAGGTGGGCGGCAACCTGGAGTGCAGCCCATTCGTGCAGGGGTGGCACCTGGGGACACTCCTCCGGGAACTCCAGCAGGAGACCTCTGAGGGGAGGGACGGGGAGGGGTTGGAGGGAGGAGACGGGGCTGGACGCTGAGGGCAGAAATCCAAAAAAGGAGGAGCTAATATTGAGTAAGATTGCCATGTTTTCACTATATATATTTTTTTTGGGGGGGGGGATTACCTTTTACTTAAAACATGTAACACTAGTTCCCCACGTACCGGCATGAAATAAATTTTCCTTTACGAGTGCATTTTTGATTAGAAAAGATGAGTCAGATAGAGTAAGTAGTAACGCAGGTGTCAGAAAGCTCTGGCAAAATTAAAAGGTGGTGTTCAGCTGTCTGAGACTTAAGAAGCTCTGCCTCAGGCTGTTATTTTCACCCGTGTGAACCCCAGGCCCCAGTTGATGATCCCCTGGAACCTCACGTGCCCTCCAGCAGTGAGGGTGACGTCTAGTTCCACTGGTCGCTTCTGTGGGGAAGGCAGCTGGACCATCAGCTGTTTTCAAACTGCAGGTGGCCCCTCTCTTCTGGGACGGGGAGGGGCAGAGGCGTGTGGTTGCTGTCAGTGGTCAGGTCCCAGGGGAGGCATACCTGGGCTGTTTCCTACACACGAACGTGGACACATTGCCCAACATCTCTGAGAGTCTTCCCACCTTTGAACGAATGGGCATGATGCCTAGTTCCCAGCATTGTTGTCGGGGTCACACACAGTGATATGTGTGAAGAACAGGGACACATGCCAGACCCACAGCTGACACGTCATCAGTCACAGGTAAGACACTGTTGTCCCTACAAAGTCACTTGACTTTCAGAGCGCTATAAAGACAGTGATACACTGGCTTGGGCGGGGGTCCCTTTCTGGGGAATATAACAAACATCCAAAAGAAACTAGTTCCCTGAGTCAATTTAATATGGCGGTGGGAGGGAGGCGAGTGGGCACCTCTCCAGTCTGAGAGTGTCCGAGCTCACCGTGATGACCTGTATTGGAACAACGTTTCCCTGTGGTTCACACCACCCTCATTAGAAGTCGTTTCTCCCAAGTGGATTCTCCCACTTTTCCGGGCACCTGCTCCTGTTGGCACAGTGTGACCAAGGAGACGGGCCAGAAGCCACGTGTGTGTGTGTCAGCAGTTCACTGCTAACTCTCTCCCAAGGATGCTGTGGGTCATCAGGAACACCCCCTTTTCCTGGACGTGGGGCCTTCTGCCACTTGTCATTCCAACCAAGTCCCAGTGCGGTCCAGCAAACACGATGAAAATAAGTTCCTCCGTTGTCTAGAAAAAACACACCGAGTGTTCCCTGACTCCCTCCCTCACAACACTTCTGACACCAGGTGTGTGGGAATTTTCCCACACTGGCCCGCTCTCTGACACCAGCGGGGTGCCCCACAGTGGGATTCCGTTCTCACACTACCTGGAGTAAGTCCCAGATGCCACGAGCTACGGTCTCCGTCCCACAAGGACGCCCTCCACTGCAGAGGCCAAGCTCAAGTCCCAGGCTGTCACTGGTGCTTCTGACCAACCAGCTAGGGATCGGGATTCCGTCCAGACCCTCCTTATTTCATAATGTGTTTGAACAGCTAACAGAAGTCCAAGAAACACTTCCTCACCTTTACAACTTTTCCATATTGTGAAAGACGTGATACAGGATCCAGACGGAGAGCCGGATGACGTGGCACAGAGAGTAAGACCCAGAAGGGGCTCCAATGCATGTCTTCTGTTCCCGTGGAGCTGGGGCTGCCTCTGTCCCAGCTTGGGTGTGTTCTCCAACCTGGAAGCTCTCTGAACCCTGCGCTCTTGGGATTTTTATAGAGGCTTCATCATGTAGGCACGACCGGTTATTAACTTCACTTTCAATCCCTCTTTCCTCCCCTCCCCTGCCCTGCCCTCTCCTCCCCTCTCCTCTCCAGAGAGCTGGGAATGGGGCTAACGGTCCAAGCTTCTGATCATGTCTTGGACTTTCTGGTGAACAGCCCTCACCCAGATCCCACCAAAGTCACCTCACTGGAACAAAAGATGCTTCTGCCACCCAGGAAATTATAAGGGGCTTAAAAACTCTGCATCAGGAACTGGGGAGATCATACATGCATACATACATACATACATACATAAACTTTAAAAAAACACTGAATCTTTGAGCTCATTCATTTCCATATTCCAAGCAATATCTGTTGCACTTGCTCCAATTACATTTTGGTGTAATAATACAGTTTGAGAAGCTTTATGTAGCTTCGTCACAGGGTTGGCCTAGAATTTTTGGCATGGCAGTAAAACGCTATAAAAATAAGAGAAGCCATGGGGGATGTTAAGGAAGAGATCCAGTCCCTCCTTTTTCAATGCCCTTGGATAGTACCTCTGTTGGGACAGGTGCCAGTGGGCACCACCCCAGCCACTTCTGGAAGGCGTTCCCCATCCTATAGCTTGTGTGCTACCCCTGCCTGTTACTTAGAAGCCTGGAAACCTCAGCTAGAAATGGGGACTTTATTTTATGGCATAACAGTTCATGCGCAAGGCAAATATTTAGTTTGGATTGGGTTTTTTCCTCAAACTAATTGACCTCTTAATCAATAATTGTTTTATTTCTAAATTGGATTGCCAATGATTAAAGGCAAACATTGTTAAATTCCCTCAAATTGCCTTTATTTCCCTACAACGTTAATCTATTCCATTTTGCCTCTGGTCTCTTGAGCTCTGCCTCTCCTAATTTCTTTCTCGTTCTCTCTCCTGGTGCTCTTTTCTCTTCCTCTGGTGTGTATAGATCTAAGCTTCCAAAAACTCTAGTGACTGGGATTGTGTGGCAATCAAAAGAAGGTTACTTACCAAAGATCTTTTTTCCCTATATATATCCCCACCAAGAAAAAACAAACATCCATTCAAAGGAAGTGCAATTCTTTATTTTACCTATGGGTTTTTTTCCATGCCTTAAGCGTAACTGTCAATTTTGCAGGCTCTGGAAGAAAACATTTTTACTTGCAATAATTTACACAAATGTGACTCTTACGGTAAAAAACGCATCATCTCCTCCAAGTGCAAATATTTTCATGGGATAAGAAATCCTCTGAAACCACAGGTCCCCAGCCTTTGTGGTTGGTAAAAACAAGCTCTGTTTTCAGAGCTTGCAGTCTCAAGATGTGACAGCCACGGTTTTCTTTTAAAGGTTATTCTTAGCATTTAAAAAAATGTTTGCAAGATTTATTCGTATGTGGTTCAATGTTTCCACATCTCTGAAGTCACCTGCTAGGATCGGCCCCACTTTACATATGGGAAATCATTTATGGGAAGTGAACAATATTTTCTTTGTATCTACCACCAGCTGGCTCAGCCTTACCTCCACAATTAACTGAGTTTCCAAAATTATTTTCCTGGCATGCACTGTGATTCTTTTCTTCTCTCAGACACAGAGGACAAAATTGCCTTCTCCAAAGTCCTTGCTTTAGCTTTTGAATGTCAGCAGTGCTTTTACACTTCTCACATGTTCAGCCGAGCCCCTGCGGATGTGGGGCACGGTGCACAGAGTGTGGACTTGTTTCAAAGGTTACTTCACTTCTCCAGGTCTATTTCCATAGGCACATTGCCTGCACCCAGGTCACTTTGGCTTCTTGTTAATATATTTCTTAACTGTTTTATTCGTAAAATGTGGTCATGTTTTAGTGCTGAGGTTCTGATACTTATCTTCACTCTCTTCTATATTTTTACAAATGTTTGACAATAGTTATGTTATATATCAGAAGGAAGAAAGAGTTTTTCTTGAAACAAGACCGCACGGGGAATAGATAAATTCTACCGAGCATCGCCAGGCCCTGATTCTAACCACTAATATTTTTCAAAGCAGAAGGTGTGTGAATTCACTCTACCATGCTAGAGGAGAGGAAAAAGAGAGCTGCCCAGGCTACCGTTCTCTCTTCAACACTTCCAACAACTGTTTTGAATGGTAACATGGATACATTGAAGGACAATGTCCCAGCTGGCTGCCCATCGCTTAGGGCTAAATAGAGCTGACCTTCCACGACTTGGTCCTTCTTTGGCCACTTCAGCACATCACTTTTAGGAGGAGAAATGCTTGAGAACAGCTGTCCTTTGTGCCACGTGGGGAAGAAGCTAACTACCCACAGCCCTTCTCCGGGCCTCTCTCTTCCCTTTCTACCATGGTCAAATGGAGGCAAGACCTTCTTCCAAAGGTTACAGAATATAGAACTAAAGGACCCTATACGCGGAGTTTGGAGAGGAAAGTTCAGTGAAGATCGTAGAGTCTTGTGAGCTAGAAACGATGTCAAGGTCACTTAGTAAAGTGCAGTCATTTGTGAAAAGGAAAAGGGCCAGAGAATTGCCTGGAAAAGCACTGCTACACGTCAGAAAAGCCAGAACTCAAGTCCAAGTATTTCCATTCCAAGGCCTGTCTTTCCTTCCAGCATTTTTATTCCATTTGAAGATACAGGCTGTTATTATTCTAGAAGGCTGGCCACCTTTCTTCCCTCATGCCCAAGAAAAAGTGTTACCTAAATTTTCTTTGATTTTTTTTTAGCTTGCTAGGACATCAGAGAATTATAGATTCATTTACACAGGCACTTATCTGTACATGGTAGTTCCACTTTTCAAAGGCCTATAGCTAACAATGCCCAAAAGGACCAGGAATACTCCTCTCCAGGCCAAAGTTCCTTTGCTCTGTGCCTTTTTCTCTATCATTTTTTTAAATCACCTCCTCTACCCTTTTCCTCTCTCTGCCTTGTAGGAAGGTAAAAACGGCAAAGGTAGAAACAAATCTGGAAATGTGTGTTGACATACGCTTGGCAGTGGGTCCCTTTCACAGCACGAGAACAGAGGAAACTGATGAATTCCCGGCACACAGACTAGAAAACAGTGAACCGGGTCTCCAGACCAAGAGAAGCATCCCAGGGAGGCAGCATATTGTGAACAGACAGCTCTTGCCAGGATCAACCTACAACCAGAACGCTGGCACTTCTTTTTTGGTGGCTTGGCACTATACTTAAAAAAAAAATGCTTAAAAAAAATTCCCCAGATCGCCATCATCCTATAACAAAGAAGACAAAGAACCTACTTGAGTTAATTTGTGTAAATTAGAATAATCGTCGCCTTTGATAGGATGGAAAAGGTCAAGTTTCCCGGAATCAGTTCAGGTCAGCTCTACCCCTTCAACCACTTCAGTCTGGACCTCACTTTCCAAAGCGGAGCCTGATTCCAGAAAGCCATACTGTCAGACCAGGTCTGGAGAAGGGGGTTTTCCAAGCCGAGAGGTGACTGGAGAGTTTCACCAGCCTCCCTGATATGTGCTCCTTTGGTGTGTGGACTATTCTGAGCTAGAGGCATCTGAGACCCAGTAGGTTCGGGAGAAATCTCTGCTCTTCCCTTGACTGCCCAGGAGAATCTTAACTGGGAGGGCTTTCCCATAATAGAAGTTATTAACGGAAATAACTTCTCATAGCCTATCTGCATGGCAAAGCAAACATCTAATTACTGCACATCTGCTCTTTTTATTGTCTTGAGAATGACCTTCCTCCCCTCTGAAGCCCCAGGTACCTCGCTTCATCCTTAGCTCATAATGTGTTATATACCGGATTTTAATTTTCTGTCGCTGAATCTCTCATGTGTGTGGTCTTTGAGTCTCTCGTGGATGTGGGGGTCCCACACATACATATATTAATTAAATTTATTTATTTTCTCTTGTTAATCTGTTTCATGTAGATTTAACAATTACAACAGCCAAAAAACTGGGATGAGTAAAGTACAGTGTCTTGTTCCCAGACTTGAACCTTTACCTTTTCCTTTTCCTTTCTCCCTTCGTAAATAGCGGATGCAAAGGCAAATGGTTGACGAAGGCACTACAGATGTTTTGGGGGAAGGGAGAGAGACCGAAATAATAGACATTATTCTTTCAATGACCATTGGTAAAATGTATGGGAATTGGTCCCATTGCCGACAACTTGAACCACTCCAGTTTGGCTTAAGGCTTTCCCCATTCTTCATAGTGAAACGGGTGCTCATGGGAGGGTGAAGGAGATGGACGAGTGTAGACCAGGGGTCATCCTATTCACTTAGCCACGCAGACTCACACTAGTGCTGGAGGTCAAGAAGTCTTATTTCCTTTTTAAAGATTTAGAAGTGGAGGGTTATTGAGGTTGAGCTACTTTGTCAATTCAAACCTAGAGAGCAGAGCGGTATTGGGATTTGTTTAACAATAATGGTTAAGAGCTTTGCCCCAAACCATGACCCTCAAAGCTGATCGCCCATGCATGAAGGGCATATGAATACCTGAGCTCGTCACTCCTAAGTGGGAAGAAGGTGAGCCTTGAGGCCACTCTGATTCTGCCTTTCTGTGAATCTGAGTCCGATAATGTCACTGTTTTCCATTTGGGCAAAAGCTAGACTCTTCTAAACCGATGGTGGCTGGGAAGGAGGCTCAGACACTGGAGTAGGATTGTGTATTCATGTTGACATGTGGGGGATGGGGCGGGGAGCCACATGAGTGTGGGGACTCCGTTTAACTTACAGGCCAGGGTCATGGGAGATGGGAGCATAAGAAGGCCCTCTCCCCTTTTATTGGAAACCCGCTGTGCCACAAGACCGGTGGGAGTCAATCCCGTAACTTGTTGCCTTCTGCACGCGGTCACACCTTGCAGCTCTAGGTAAGAGACAGGTGCTCATCAAAAGTTCAGAAAGCCACGGAGGTCCTCTGAACAGCCACGGGAAACCTAGAAATGTGAATTGTTACTTTCAAATAGATCATGGCATAGATTTATATACTGTGATTGCCATTACAAGGCATTGTTATGGATATGTGGAAAAGCCCAAGAATAATTCTGCAGTCTTGAAAATGCTTCTTACTTTGCACTTATTTCAACCAAATTCCTCCCAAAACTCTTGCTCTTAAAAAAGTGTAGTGAGGTGGGGCTGCTACAAGGTCACATGCATGTGCCCTGGTCTAAGGGTTGAAATCCGGGCTCTGTCACTTAATGGCTGCAAGTACGTGGGGCGAACTCTGCTTCAACTTCCTTATGTATAAAATGGAAATGGTACCTATTTTGGATGGTTGTTATGAATAATTTATCTCTTTCACGGGAAACATTTAGAACTGTGCCAAATATATAATAATCATTAATGTTAGCTATTACTGTTTATGCTAATGAGACATCTCAGACTTTTATCAAGTTCTTTGCAAGAAGAAAAATAAAATGGATGCTTTAAAGAAGAAAACAAAGAAATGTAAAATGCCAGGGCCTACCATGAGGATACTCAGAAAATTGTGAGCCCGGAGTCAGAAGATTCGGAGGCAGCTGTAAGCACAGGGTGGGCTGGGGAACATCACCTAAAAACCCGTTTCTCAAGGTTTTCATCTGCCTGCATCCAAGATTAAGGACCAAATGAACCCTGAGCCAGAACCTGTTACAACCTGAGAAACATGATACAAACGTCAGTTTAGTTATTTGTGTTAGTGCTGATTTTTACCTAAATTATTCGGACAATAATTCGTACTAAAGTGTGCTATAAGTTAATTCGGTGTCTACTTCCAACTTCTTAAAGCACCGTTTTGATCGTGTCTCGCCATCGGTGGTTCCTACAAGTGAAATAAAATTTGCTCACGGACTGATTATTTTTCACTCCTTTCCTAATGCATTCCCTTATTCCTGCCACGTGGAACGCTTCCCTCCCTCCATCTCCATCTGCCCAGTTCTTAGTCATCCTTCCAGGTCCCAATTTCACTCCTATGAGATCTCACCTAATTTCCCCAGAGTCAACACGATTTTCTTCCTTCCCTGCACTCTGTCGTTGCTTTATGTATAATGTCAGGGGAAATCAGAGCTCGTGGAGCGTGTCAATGTGTGTCAGCAGCCATAGCAAATGACCGGCCCTTCCCCGTATCGACTCTACCCCTCTCCTGGGAATCCTTAGACACCCAGGCTCTACGGCCTGAGATGCCCTCCCTCCTCTCATTTACTCCGTGGACATCCAGTCCTGCAAACCTTAGTCCCAGTGCGACCTTGTCAGCCAGCCCCCCCCCCGCCCCGCCCCCAGACAGAGTCAAGTAAACCCTTCCCACCATCTCACAGCACCTAACAGATTCTGAGCATCTCAGGAGCTGCAGACGGTATGGGTTTGGCAACTTGGCAACCCTGTGTCTGAATCTTAGCCCAAACTCTGATGATTTTGATTAAGTAAGTTAAACTTACTCTAAACTCCAGTTTTCTCCACCAAAATTTGAGAAAATGATTGAGAGAGAGAGAACATTAATGTTGGGGAGGAACTGCTACAATAGCTTATAATATCTTACGAATTTGCAGTATTGGGAATAAAGTGCATGGCACATTTAGTACAAAATCAAATATTATCAAATAACTCCATGTTAGTTCCCACTACAATATATCACAATTTTTAAATTGATGTTCCCCCATGAGGCTCTGGAAAGCAACTGTCATGGAGCATCAGAATCTTAGAGGCTGATGAACACCTGGGTTTGAATATCAGCTCTGTTCCTTGAGAGCTGCAGTCATTGTAGCAAGATCCTTCATCTCCTTACACCTCAGCCTCACCACCTGGAGCACGCAGGTGGCACGCGCTATGGGGGAGGGCTGCTGTGAGGATCTGCTGAATATAACTAAGAAGCTCAGAAGAAAATACAGGACATAGTAATTTCTTAACACATGGCATTTATTTGTAACACCAGTAGCTAAATATAGAGCATAGTCAATACTAAATAAATGTCTTGCATAAAGAAATGAGAAGACTATAAAATACTGTGTTGATATCAATATTATGACTATTGAGTTAGTAAATTATTTCAGCTCTAAATCCGGTTCTCAGTTTTGTTGGGCAGGAAATTTGATTTCATCATTTACTTCAGTCCCAGTGAATTGAGCTCCAGGAGGCAGATAAAGGAAATTCAATCTTTTTTATTTTTTCAAGTGTACTAGAAATATACCTGGACCAACAGTCAACATTTATTTGTATGCAATGATATAATTTATCTGAGTATCTATGAGCAGACTCCCTATGGGTCAAAACAAAGAATGTTGCCTCCTAGTTTCTTCTGGAGATTATTTTTTGTAAGAACCTTCTAAATCCCTACAATAAACCACGATATTTGTTGAGGGTCTCAAGTTTGGCATGTGTAATGTAAAAGCTTTGGAGTAATTAGTTTTTTTTAAAATTTATTGGGATGCCATTTGGTTAATAGAATGATGTAGGTTTTGGGTGTACGATTCTATAACACATCATCTGAGTACTGTACTGTGTGTTCACCCCCACAATTCAAGTCCTTCTTCCACAATTTACCCCCCCCTTTACCCTTTTCTCTTCCCCCACCCCCTTCTCTCTGGTAATCACCATACTACTATCTGTCTGAAAGTTTTTCCTTTGCTTAATCCCTTCCCCTTTTTTACCCAGCCCCCACACCCTCACCCCTCTGACAGGGGACAGTCTGTTCTCTGTGTCTGTGAGTCTGTTCCTATTTTATTTGTTAGTTTATTTTTCTCATTAGATTCCACACGTGGTATGAATAGTTGTCTCTCTCTCTGACTGGCTTATTTCACTTAACATGATGCTCTCCAAGTCCATCCACGCTGTCACAAAAGGTAAGATTTCCTTCTTTTTAATGGCCAAGTAGTATTCCATTGTGTCATGGTACCACTAGCCTTTAAGACTCTGTCTGCAGTGTGACGGTGCTCAGAACTTTGTGGGATCCATGGAGAGATGACAGGATATGAGTCATGTTCCCTTCCTTCAAAGAGCACCTAGTTCCCCATGTTAATATTTTTACATAAAATAAAGATAAGCAACTGATTAGAAGCAGAGCCCACTGGTTCTCAGTTTAAGGTGAACAACGTGGCCTATTCTTATTCCCGACTCCCAGCCTTCTGCACGTTGCAGTATCAGCTGTACGTTGTTACCACCAAGTTGCACAGGCCAGGCATTTCCCACTGCTCCTTGCTCATCTCCTGCGTGTTCCTGACAGCCAAACAGGGTGCTGCCTCTCCGACACGGTTCGCTGTTCATGGGTTCTGATGTCTTTCTCGGCATCCGCAGTATCTCAGCCACTTGTCTCTTCGCTTCAGTGGGGGCAGCATTACAGGTGACCGTGAGGTTTGGGGTGAACAACAGGTAAACGAAGCACCATATTATTATTTTTGACTTTGTTGGAAAACTTTTAAGACACTCATTTAGTTCTAAGTGTTTGACCTGGAAGAGTTACCTGTGTTGTATGACTTAGGCTACTGTGCACCTTCCTTGAAACTTTCTTAAATAACGGATTCTTTGCAGCCATTACATATTTATTATTTTTCACTTGTGTAATTTTAATTGTATGGTAACAATTTAACTATTGGTATCTTTTTCCTGTTTTTCCTGGACAAAAGCTATTATTTTAAAGTGCTTAATAGGTATCAGACACTATTCTCTGAAATTTAGTCCATGCATCCGCCATAGAAGAAAGATATTGTTAGGATTAGCCCATTTTACAGCTGAGAAATAGGCTTACTAAGGGCATATAATCTGCCCAACAGCCTGCAGCCAGGAAGCAGAAAAGCAAGAACAGAACAGTTTTTCCGACTCCAAATCCTGCGTCTTTAATTACCACGTCTTAGCAGCTCCCAGACAGTGCGGAAACTTTCCTTTAGGCCAGAAAGAGGGTATTTCTCTGGTCTTGATATCTCTTCCTAATTCCTAGCACAGAGCCTTTCCCCTAGTAGCTTCTTCATAAATACGTGTGGAGAAGAAGAAAGAGGAAGAAGAGGAGAAGGAGAGAGGGGGAGGGGTGCCGAGAAGGGGTGGAGGAGAGGAGGCAATCAACTCCAAGAACGGTGTAGCAACTGCACTGGGCTTTCTTCTTTCTTAAAGGTTCCCCCCATGCTTCTCTCAGCACCTTGGGCCTCAGCCGACCACGCCCACTCAGAGTGCGGGGTGAGGACAGGAGGTGGGCAGGCAATGCATTGCTAATTTTCTGCATGGATGCCTTAGTTACTATTAAGATATTGTCCAAGGGAAGTGATTTCAAAGAGGAAAAGCTAGCCTGATTAAGAAGATCGATTAAAATGGACTTGAGAGAATATGAACAGCTCGAAGGAAAAAGAGAAGATTCAGATTAGAAGGCGTTAACGGGAGCCTTCAGGTATCGGAATGACAGGAGCCGGCTGCTCAGTGGGCAGGGCAGAGCCTTTACACGGGCCCCGCCCCTTGTAACAGCGACCCCAGCCCCAGTGCGCAGGGTCGGCCCGCCGGAGACCACCCAGGCCCGTGGCAGCTGTGGCTCTAAGAAGCCCGCCAGCTTCCTTCCTCTTGCTGAGCAGATCAGGGCTTAGACCCTAATGGTGGCACATGGCCTTTTACTTAGTTCTACTCCTTAGATTCGGCGAATATTTCTTCTCTTCTTAGAGATCTGCTGAGAGCAAAGAAACCATGCCAATCTCCTCTCATTCAAGCAAGTGATATACGACTTTTACACAAGAGTATTACCATATGTCAAGCGCCCAGCTTGCGGAGGCCTTGGCACACTGACTGGATTCCTCTAAACGCCCTTCCCTCCCGGCCAGGGCTGCCTCACAGCCCATGTTCTGGCGCCGGGCCCCAGGAGTGTAGCCGAGAAAGAATGACACCCATGACAAGTCGTTAGGGGATCTCGGAGACAGGTCCTCCCGGGACAGCTGACCGGGAGATCCATGCTCCTGGACCTCTGCGAATCGTGCCCGTTTCCATGTCTGGGTTTTGTATTTTTAGCAGCGTTTGAAGGAGGTCGCTCAAAATGGGCTCTGGCCACTCATGTCCGGGTTGGGCCAAATGTACTCTCGTTAACTGCTCTTAACACAAACAAGTGAGGAGAAACCTGTCGGCTTGGCCATGTGGGAACTGCAGCCAGCAGCGAACGCCTGGGGACTCTGTTGCAATTAAAGCAAGGGGCCTCCCCAAACGGACTCGAGCTAGGACATCAGACTTACCAGGAAACTAGAGGGTCTTCTTAAATTTTCTTTTCCTACTTTTTCATTAGGGTAAGCAGCCAGTCCCAGAGTTTTGAAATCACACATTTTCACAGAGAAAGAGACTAGTGGTAATGTTCCCCTGTAAGTTTGTTGTGACAAATGGACAGGAGTTAATCGACCTTCGCTGGTGAGGCACAGTAGTAAGGTTTTCCTCAATTTACCCCAAGAAATGTGAGACTGCAACCGATGAGAGTTTGCAACTTTCCACTGCCACCAAAGCCATGTGCTAGCACCCTACTTTCAGAAATCCAAAGAGCGAGCCTGTTTGAGAATGACAGGGCAGGCCAGAGACACACAGCTGGCCTTGAAATTAGGCATGAGAATCAGCTTATATTCTAAAGTTTTATCTGTCTCTCTCAATTCACTAAATCCCCGCATACTTCTAGATGAACACTTTTCGATTTCTTTTGGATGTGTCAACTTAAAATAACTTTTACTTTCTTATTTCTGAAAAAAATAAAGTATTATTGCAGATCCATTAGAAAGAATAGGGAAGCAAACATAAGGAAAGAGAAATCCCACTTACAGAGGTAGCTAAGATGTAACATCATGGAGTAAATAGATCCTTTCGGTTATGTGTTACATTTTGTTATTTTGAATATAAGAAGCCCCTTTCCTTACATATCTCTCTGCACAGTGCTCTTCAGTAAAACAAGAGATGACTGTCTTCAACCCACTTTTGATATCTATGGAGTAGACCTCAGGAGCAGAAGGATGGAACGTAGCATCTGTTCGCATTTTCATGTGCACAGAGAATCCAAGAGAACATTTTAAAACTAAAGAGGCCTTCAAATTTGGTCTGACCCTGTTAGGCAGTAGGGGAATGACCCCTCTTTTCCCACAATGACCGCTTACTCTGGGAAGACACTCCAGGCCGGTGAGACCAGATATGGAAAACTGACTGGAGAGGCCGCCTCAGTGACTTGCTTTTTTCCCCCCGAAGAGCTTGGGACTCACACACAGGTCTGCTCCCTACATTTGCAGAATGCAAGGCAAGAGCAAATGTGGAGGGCCACCTATGGCATGGCTAAATATTAAAAGTTTAAAAAATAAAGTTAATAAATTCTTAAATTAAATTAAATATATTTTGCCCTCTCGCCTTGACAAGGATATTTCTTTCTAACACCAGGAAAGGACAATGCAAACTCACAAGTGTAAGATGCCTTATCATTCTGCTGCAGGGTGCAAAGATGGAGGGACCGCAGGCTGGGGCCCCAGTTCCCAGCTGGCTCCATGCCCTGTGGAAAGGGCCTCATGCTCGTGTGTGCAGACCCCGCAGCCCACACATTCAAGCTCCCTCTGCACCCCATGAACAGCCACCCCAGGCCTTCCCCTCAGACCTAAACACCGAGAGATTGACCCTACAAACAGCTGACATCCAAAACAGATATAAAAATAAAATGCTGACACACAACCTGCAGCAAACTACCCAGGAAACCAAGCCCTGTATCTATAATAATCCAAGAAGCCAGCATGTCCTAAGTCACACTTGCAGAAAGCCACACGGCTATCTCTAGTGGCAATCCAGGAAGTTAAATCAAAACGGCTATAACAATTGGCCCTTAGTGGCCAGGACAGCATCCCTAAACTTTGTTCCTGCTTCCAACTTTGGAGACAGTTTTACCGGCAGTGCCAGCCACTAACAAGAGTCAAGGCCATGTCTGGACACGTATGCAGCTGCAGGGGCCTGGGTTGTCAGAGCTGTGCTGCATTCACCAATCGTGAGAACAAATGTCGGAGACTTTCAGGGTTCCAAAGATGTTACTTTATTGGCCAAGTTTAACCTGCGCAGGGGCGAACTCTCCAAAGTGTCTGGAGACACGGTGCCCGCAAGGGCTGCAAATGAGAGTCGCGCCAAACGCTTACAGGCTTAGGGTTTTATGGAGGCGCGCAAGCAAGCTGGATACAGAAGCAGATGTGGCGGTTAGCGGTTGGCTCAGGGGCACAATAGGGTTACTGATTATTGGTGAGTTAACTCGTGCACTGGCTCGTGCTCCCTTACTTGATTGGTCAGTTGAGCTTGTGCACAGGGGTAAAATTTCCCTCCCTAGTAACTGTCCAGATGGCTATCTGCCTGACTAACCTTTGCTCTTAAACTACACCCTGGAACACACCCCGCTCTTCGGGTGTGTCCCGAAGCCTCTTTGGGTTAGTTAGTAAAACACCTTTTGCTTCCTTACAGCTATGTTCTGGCTAGTTCCCCTTTGCCCTCAACAGCTGGACTGTGGATGTGTTACCGAACAAGGGTCCGAGGGGGGGGGTGGTGGCAAAAACTGCTTCAGAAAACAGAGGCCCCTCCCACGGACGATACACTAATATCTATTGGGCTCCTCTGTCTGCCGCCAATTGGAAAGACATCTCTCAATGCCAGAGATTTGTGAAAAGGAAACAAAATGTTTATTTAATGCTATCCAGGCCTAGTGCCTTCATTAAAATATCAAAGTCTTTGAGGGTATACACCTACACACACCCACACACAGCACTCCCTTCTCCCACTGTCCCAACTCCGGGTACCGTAAATCAGGAAAAGAGCACACGTCCATTTCTCAGGTCACTGGCACTGTGGGCTGTGTCGTCTGTCTAGGCAGGATCTCCAACTAATCCAAAGTCATGCAGCACCTTCCACTGGCAAGAGTTCTTTGTACCAAGTTCCAGTCAAAGTCTCTCCTGCTTTCCAGGCCACTCAGCCAAAGGGAGCACCTCAAAGCCCCGTGGGCTTCTACCAAAGCCGCACTCCACCAAAAGCGTGGGTCTTTCTTCTTCACCTGGCCACAGGGATCTCCATTCTGGCAAAGCTGCGTGGTCTTCCCTTTCACTTGGCCAAGAGGCGGCCTGCACTCTGCTGAAACTGCGTAGCTCTCCCTCCTAATGGCTACAGGGGTCTATATCTTTCCAAAACAGCGTGGCTCTCCCCCTCACCTGGCCAATAGGGGGTCCTCACTCTGCTAAAGCCACATGGGTCTCCCACAGGCACTATATCTCAGAGCATCAGCCCCCAGTTACCTCCTGGGTAGCAGCCACTCACTTCTCTCTGGCCCAAAACTTAGCCAAAGCTATTTAACATATCTAGGAAACCAGTTAAAGGTTATAGATATGTTAAATGACCATTCCGGAGGTTAGCTGCAAAACTGTTATTATGCAAAACAGCTCTCAATGGCCCTGCTCCATTCGTCCCTTCCCCCAACTGACACCTGGGGGTGCTGGGGTGAGGACATTTTAATATTTCCTCCAATATTCCTGTACACTTTGAGTTCTGGACACCATCTCAAATCTTTTCTGGGCCCTGCCTTGGCTGCACCCTGTATCAGGTGCACACAGTAAGGCTGTCTGGATGAGCCACAGACTTGCACACTGTGATGGGCTCGGCTGTGGTGGCCTGAGCAGACCTTTCTCACACACCTAGCTGCAGAGTCTGGGGCTAGTGGTGGGGGCCTGAAACCTGGGGCCCAGAGCCGGGGGTACCCTGGCCTCACTGGCTAAGGAGGGTCTGGAAGAAGGTGGAGGTGGAAAGGGACTCAGGAAACAAATGCCAAAAACCATGGAGCCCTCAGAGGAGAAACCTGCAGGGGTCCAGGCAGCATTGCTGGCATTGGTGTTGTCCGTGGGGGAGGCTGCTGCAGTCCCAGCGAAGCAGTCCCAGCGAAGCAGTCCCCTGGGTCCTTGGAGGTGTGCACAGCGATAACACCTGCAAACGGTCCACTGTGTCCACCAGGGCTGCTGAAGTCCTCAGTAGCAAAAAGCACCGGGTCCTCTGCCGAGCAGAGGTCACTCTCACTGTGGTCACTCTCACCTTGTGACTGATATTGGTAGCCCCTGACTTTCTTCCTTGTTCCTCTCTCTCTGTGTCTCAGCTATGCCAGTCTCTGGGTGGGGTGGCAGCAAACAGGACCTTTCTGCAGAGCCTGAAGGCTGGGGTATTGGAAACCGCCCTGTCTGGTTTCAGGAGCTGTAACCCCCCCCCAGGGCTAAGGCTGAGTGAGCGACATTCGGACCATAAGCCACTAAGGAGACAAAATTTATCTCCCTGGCAGGAGTGCCACTTCTGCTTTTTTTTTCCTTCACCCTGCCTGACCCCCAATGCTTGATCAGTTAGCCAATGATGGGTAAGATTCCCCAAGGGGGGAACAACCTAAGACAGGCACGATCATAGGGAGGCCCCAGGGAAGGACTTGGGGGGGCTATAGCAAATGGGAGTGATGGACCCTCGCCCCTCAGGTTTGACATTGCCTGAGTCCTCATTCTGTCTGTGAGAAGTCTCCTAATCTCTTGGCTGCCTTATTTCCCCTGCCTGATTTAAGCCTGAAACAATGACAGAGGGCAGTGCAACCTTGTGCTGGAGAGGGCAGGTTCCCCAGGTGATCAGGCTTAAGAAAGAATGCATAAAATCCTGTGAAACCTGCTTTGTTTAGAATGCTCTCAATTAAGTGATAAGGGTCCAAGCAAGGAGTGAGCTTGTTCCTCAAAGTTTTATGGCTCTTCAGTTATCTTACCCTGACTCGGAATAAGCCCTCAGAGTCCTTTGTTATCTATTTTTTTATCCTTATTGCCTGACAATGATTAATGAGCTTTACCTGTATTCCTGTGCAAAACGAACCCAATAAAAGTCCATTGAGGAAAAGACTCTTGGCCCTTGTCCTTTGAGAGATTGGCTATTTCCTCCCCAAGCAGATCCTGTCTTAGTAGACTCATTCTCATCCATGGCAGCCGGAGGGTCCTGCGGAGAGAGCCCCCCCCACACTGGGAAAGCTGGGAGCTCACCCTGGTGAGAGAAGGGGGCAGTTCCTTCTTGGCGCTGAGCAGAACCAGCCTAGGGGATGGAAGGCCAGCAAAATGCAACTTGCAGAGCATGAGGCCAAGTACGGGACTCGGAGGCAGGGAGACCAGGGTTTGAATCTGGGCTCCACTCCTTAGAGCTGGAGGATCTTTTGCAAATTGTCCTCATTTAAGACATTTATCCTCATTTCTACCATTTCCTCTGGTATAAAATGGGGATACTATCTGAGTGGAGCGATTGATGTTTACATTGGAGCTGGTTGTGTCCTGGTGTCTGGCATAGAGCGGCTGTTCTGTAGATGTTCACTGCTGTTGCTGCTGCTGCTGCTGCTGCTGCTGCTGAGGTTACGGTCCATCCTCAGCGTTCTACTGGTTCTGTCTGATTTGGTCGAATGCTTAGTTCCTGTCAAATTTATCTAAACGAGGCCCTGGCTGGTGTAGCTCAGTGGATTGAGCGCGGGCCTGTGAACCAGAGGATCACGGTTCGATTCCCAGTCAGGGCACATGCCTGGGTTGTAGTCCAGTTCCCTGCAGTCCAACTCCCAGCAGGGGATGCACAAGAGGCAACCATACATTGATGTTTCTCTCCCTCTCTCCTTCCCCTCTAAAGATAAATAAATAAATAAAATCTTTAAAAAAAATTATCTAAACGAGTGTGTCAAATTGTGTATCTATGTAGCCAGGAGAAAATTCTCTCTCACACACACACACTACATGACACAAAACAATCTTCCCTTGACAGGACAGAGGACAAGGACCCCCAGCGGGTCTTTCCCATTTCTAATTTCAGTCACCCTGTGGTCCTGCAATTACAGTAGCCAGCTAACCAAATAAACGTAATTACGCACAATTCCAAACACGTTGTGCAGTAATACGGCTTTTATTTTCCTTTGTGCCATTAACCCTTATATCATTAAAAATGTAAAAACAAAATTTAATCTGGGCTCACAGAATGGAAAATCAAAGGAATGAAAGAGAAGATAAGACGGCCTAAGGCTTTTTTCTCTTTTTAGCGCTGAAATATATACACACATGCATGAAATTTTAAATGTGTTAATACCCTCAAAGCTTCTAGATCATATGGGGGGGCTCACCTTATTCAAGTCATATTGTAGTGATTTTATCCTGGAACCCTTTGAGGTCACCTGTAAGTAAGTGTCAGTAGTCTTTGATGAAATGCAAATAATCCAAAACGTTCTGCAGAAGCTGAGCACGTCTGTTCCAGGGTCACTGGGATGTGTCTCAGTTGTCCCACAACCCAGCAAACACATCCAACTCCACAGCATTCTAAGTCCAGACTGTGTGTCTAAATAGGAAAAAATAATTTCAGAAGCATATTGCCGAAAAACAAGTCAGAACACAGGCCTCTACACAGCAGTTATAACTCTGGTAGCATATCAATAAATGAAATAATGAGAGCCGCCCTGCTGTATCATCTATAACATAGTGGATTAAGTCTAAGCATTATTATCTCCAGTGATGACACCTAATAAAACTTTCACAAGGAGAATAGAACTGAGTCATACATCCTAGCCAGTGTCTTCCGCACACGGCCTGGTATATACTTTATGCAGAGGCTAAACAAAACATTGCATACAATCAAAATGAAAAAAACAGAAAGTCCCACCACTAATTTGGGAATTATTTTGACAGTTCCCTGTGCACCAGCAGCTGGAATATGGTGGTACTGAGCTCTGTGTCCAAAAATGAACAAAACTACAGGTGCTTTTAAATTCTGGATATGTTAGATCCCAGTTACCCTGCAACCTGCTCTAATTTTCATCAGCACAACAAAAATGTATTCTATGTCCTCTCAGGCCTCTTTCTATTTGCTATTTAAATTTCCACAGAGAACCCTGAGCATACCTAAACATTCATCATTCTCTAAGCACAAACAAGGTATGAATATGGATTCCAAAGTTTGTCCCTTCTGTTTACCCTAAATGGACATACATTAATTCTGACTAACTTCATGAGGTACTGTCATGAATGAGATAGGAAAAAAAAATGAGAAGTGTTTAAATCCAACTAGCTAGAACTGATATTTCAGGATCCAGAGTAGAAATACCTTGTATTTTTCTCCTCATGTCTTTATTTTTATGTGCTCCTTTTCTTCTAGAAGCTAGAAAAAGAATGTTGAGCTCAACATCAAAGATACATTACTCTCAAAAAAGAATATTTATCATAGAAAATATTAATGGGTTGCTGGAAAGCAGAAATACAAAAATTAAAGAATCTGGGTTGAAACGAGAGATAAAAGCTGGAAAATGTCACTAACGAAGAATGGAATTCCCTTTATGCGTGTGGGAGCTTGCATGCCTGTGTTCATTTTTTTCCCCCAAACATGCAAACTGTTTAGATGAGCAACAGCATGTCATTAGCTTTGCCAGGCGAGTTTTAGCTTTGCTTCTGGTCTGTGATGGGAGACTTTCTCCCCCTGACTCAGTATTCCAGTTCTGCTCTCTGTTGCAGAAGGGCCCACACTGCTGCTGAGTCCCTGACAGCTGCAAGCTGGGGATACAGAGGAACACACCCCTACTTGTGATCTTGGCTAAGAGGCACTGACAAGAAGCAAGATACCAGAAGGCCACTTTGTGTCTGGACACAATATGTCGGTGGTTCAGAACCTGCAGTGTTTCAGCTGGGGGTCCGTGAGTCCGATCCAATACACTGCAATCTCAGTGTAGAGGCACCCAAGTAAGAGTGGGTTTCGGGGGGAGTGCGTGAACATAGCAGGGCAATGGCCTTCAGGAGTTCTCGGGGGCATGGAGCAGAAGATGAGTGTCGGCCATCCTTCTTGTTTATTAATTTATTTGCCTAATAAAAACTCAGAAAGGGATTAGGGGTCCAAGAACCAGATATAACAGGAGTGAGGGAGACAAGTGACTTGCGTTGCCGTACCCCAAACTTCAGAGCGCCCTTTCCTCCTGCCCTCTTCAACTCCCCACAAGACATACACACAGTTGTCAGGGTTGGGAGATATAAAAATCACTCATGAGAACTCATCCTTGCCTCTTCATCTTTCTGCTTTCCATCACCATACTCATCTATAATCAGTTCTAGAGCTTTCATGGCTCAAAGGTATTAGCCTCAATGTCAACAATCATATTGATAGTTAATGTTTATTGAGCACATATTACATGGCAGGCACTATTCTTACTATCCTTTACCCTTTCAGGTTGCTCCAGCCTGTGATGCCCATACTATTACCACCCCCATTTTACAGAGGAGAAAACTGAGGCTGAGAGATTTCAAGTAGCACACTTACGGTAATACAGCTTATACGGGATGGGGCGAAGGTTTGAACCTCGATCTTCTGACGCTGCAGCGTGCACTTGTAATCACTGCTGGTAGTATCACCTTTCCCACCCCTTTTCCTCCTCATCAAAACGTAATGACCGATCTGCATTGTCGTGAATGAAACTGAAGTTATGTAAAGTTCCTAGACAGTGGTTGGCTATCCTAGGGGCTGTATTCATATCCCTTCCCCTCTTTTCAGTAGTAAATTATAATATGAACCAGCCAGACATCTTGTTTAACTCGAACTGTTCACTTCCAATATCAATGCCCTAAATCACTAGGGAACAAAAAAGATACTGAGACTCTCAGGCACCCTGGGAGATGAAAGGAGAACTCTTTCAGAGCCTCCTCAGTTATAGATTTCGATGGAGGGGTGCACACCACAGCCGGGCAGACGATACCAAAGGATGTGGAGCTACCTATCGATTAGGGAGGAGTGCCATCGATGTGGCAGAATCCTAATTCAGGGCCTTTATCTAATCGTGACCAGGTGCCAGACCCTGGGGTTTATGAATGAATGAGACTGCGTCCGGACTCCAGCGAATGCTCACGGTTGTTAGACAAGTGAAGAGGCCATTACTGGGTCACAATAATGAAGTCCCCCCACATGCCACTTCTCCTGACCTACATGACTGTCTCAGCACTGATGTCGATTTTATACGAATGAACATAAAGACCAAAGGACATGGTTAGGAGTAGCCTGGTAAAGGGAGGAGGGAGGTTTTAGGTTAGGAGGGGAAAATGTTCAAATGTCTCGCGGTAGGAGAAAGGAAACATTTTCACATTTCTGGAAACAAGGAAAAAATCCACGTTGTAATATGGCTCAAGGATTTTGGTGTTTTAGGTGTTTGAGTCCGTATCTCTTTATTTTCACAACTCATACTTACTGAGCTTAGCTATAAACGGGGCCCCAGCCTTGGATCTCGCATGTGTCTGGGCTGGTCCGAAGAACTCATGACCAGTGTCTCTGAGAGGGGGTTTACTGAAATGTTTTCGATGAGAGAGGAGCTTGCTGGAGGATCTGGCTCATATACTCAGAATGAAAGAAGGAGGAAAGGACACTGCTGGATCTAACTTGGGCCTGTCTCTCAGATCCACGCCTGGGCAGAGCAGCTCCAACAGAAGCTAAGAAACTACCTATTAAAAGAACTAAAGTATGGGCACCCAAAACACACGCAGGTCTTTGTAAAGAAATGACTCCAGGTACCAGAGCTAAAGTAACTTGGCTCCCCCATCTGCAGGGTATTCATGAGCAGACATCACAGCAAGAAAGATTGCTTTCTTCTTCTCCACTCATATTCTGGCAAATCAAATAATATATGGCCTTTTATTCATGTGGAAAGTACATATTGATGGAAACAAGGGTTTGGAGAAGTTCCAAGAGCATGAGTCTCCTTTGAAAATTGTCGATAAATAGGGAAGATGGTGCAGGCTTAGACTTGTGTAAAAGGGATCTCTGTCCTGGGTTTGGTGCTTTCAAAGGGCCCCTCAGAGCTTAAACTCACCCTGAGAGCAATGCCTAAACAACACACGGCTCGTGAAAAGAAAAGGTTCTTTGAATTATAAATTGCCATTAGGAAAATGAAAAATGTCAGACTGGGAGAGAATAGGGGCAATAGACAGCGGGTTGGCCAAAAAGTTTGGTTTTCCCTGTATGGTGGCTCTAGCAGCACTTAGTTACCTTTAACTCCATTTGAAACAATTCTGTTAGATTGTATTGTGGCAGCTGTCACATCAGTGTGCATTTAAAAAAACTTATTGGAATTGGTGAACTTTTGTGTAGCCATTTTAATATTGGAGAGGAAAGAAAACAAGCAACATTTTGGCGTATTATGCTTTATTATTGCAAGAAGGGTAACGATGCAACTGAAACGCAAAAAAATATTTGTGCAGTATATGGAGAAGGTGCTGTGACTGATCAAACGTGTCAGAAGCAGTCTGGGAAGTTTCATGCTGGAGATTTCTTACTGGACGATGCTCCGTGGTCAGGTAGACCTGTTGAAACTGACAGCGATCAAATGGAAACATTAATTGAGAACAATCAAGATGGCTGACATACTCAAAATATCCAAATCAATAAAGTTATTGGTGAAAACGAAAACTGTGTCTTTTATTTAATAGAAAAAACAAAACAGACTCTTTGGACAACCCAATACATCAAAGGACTTGTATCCAAAAATATGTAAAGAATTCCTACAGATCAATAATAAAAGACAAATAGTTCGATTGTTTTTAAATGGGCAAAAGATACAAATGAATACTTCACAAAAGAAAATATAGCAATACACATTACCAATAAGCACATGATAAGGTCCTTAATGTCATTCATCATCAAGGAAATGACTATTAAAACCAAAATAAAATACTATTTCATACCCAGGAAAACTGCAAAAAAATTAAAGGGCTAGGAATTTCAAGTTATTCAGAGGAGTAAATGCAACTCTCATACAAAATGATAAAGGTTCTTTGAGAAACTAGAAGTTTCCTAAAAAGTTAAATATATTCCTAATGCATGACCCCCAAATTCTACTCCTAGGTATTTACCAAGGGGGAATGAAAACCTATGTCCCTACAAAGACTTGTATAAAGATGTTTGTAGCAGCTTTATTCATAACAGCCCCACACAGGAAACAAAGTTCATCAGCAAGAGAACAGATAAACAAGTCCATATGTATCTATCCATCCATCCATCCTTATGTTGTATATGTACGTATATAAATACATATGTATTTACATAAATATAATTTCATTGTACTATAAATAGTAACTATATTTTAAATATAAATTCAGCGATAAAAATATCTACCAACTACCCCAAATAAGGTGGATTAATCTCAAAAATATTACCTGGAGGAAAAGAAGTCAGACCCAAAACAGTATGCAGCATACAGTCTCATTTACACGAAGCACTCAAACAGGCAAAGGGCCCTGTGGCAATAGAAACTGGAGTCACGGTCGCCTCTGGTTTGCACAAGGATTAACGGGGAAGGGGCAGAGAACACGTTCTGTGAGATGCGATGTTTCACATCTTGAATGGGGGGCAGTTAAATGAGTGTATACACTTGTCACCATCTAATTTTGCACCTACAATCTATAATGTTATTATGCAGTAAAGTATGGTACAATAAAAAGTGAGTTTGGAAAAAAAGTATTTTCTATGAAGAAAAAAATTATCCAAATACAGATTTACTTTATCAAAAACATTTGTCTCCTAAACCAGTGAGTGCGTCTGTCATTCGGGAACTGATGCTCAGCTCCGACAGGCGAGCACTTGACCTTGTCAGGGAAGGAAAACTCCCCTACCCTCTCAGGTCTGGCGGCCGAGCCCTGCAAATTGCACTGACGAAAGACTAACAGGAGAAAAAAGTTTATTTGTGTACACACAGAAGCCAACAAAAGAAGTAGCTCTCTCATCAAAAGGTCGAAGTTAGGGGCTTCTAATACAAAACACCTAACTTAGTGAGAAAAAGTTAATCCGCATCATTTTGGTCAAGAGCACAAAAATTATGTGTAATTTTCATCACAACATTAGTGAGTTCACTCAAATGCAGACAAGAAAAATAAGTTTTATAGTCTATAAATTAACCTTTATTATTTATTCATAAATCTTTGCTCCATCAACGGAACATCCAGCCATGTCTAAAAATAATAAAGTCAGTCACGCTTAATGCATACGTAAGTTTACACATATTTTTCCAGTTTGTAATCAGGAAGGCACATTTTTTCTGAGGGAGAAAATATTTCATATGTTATTTAATGATCTGTTACTTGATTTGTACCATTTGGATAACTAGACATTAGTATGGAAGTCTCCATCTTTACTGATGCCCAGGGCTGTGTAAATGGCAAGAGCATAAAGATAAGCACCCTCACAGGCCTGTGACTCAGACCCTGCGTCTCGACTGAAAGAATCACTCAGTTGGTGATTAATGGGACGACCTCATGTTTGCTTCCACAGGAAAGGTCTTGGGCTCCTTGGTGCCTCTTGCCCAGTGTGGGGCGAGGCAACCTCTCCATTCTTCCCATGGTCTTCTGGCATCCTGTTGGCTAATGCACATACATCCTCAGAATGGGAGGAAAGGGGGCCTCCGAGGAAGGGACCCTTATATTTTCACTTTATGGGCTTTCTGTTCTCCATAAAGCAAGTAAACAAATCATTATATATAAAGAGAATTTCTTACAGAGCAAGTAAACCTCCAAAGGCTTCCCAGCCTACGGAGAATTTCAGTTCTCATCTCTTCCTCCTTCACCAACCTACATGCAGAGTTTTCCCTATGCAGAAGAAATTGGAGCCTTTCCAGTAATTTCCACCCTACCCTTCCTCATCATTCTTAATTCTATGAAGCCTCAACAGAAGCTCGGAAATCTGTTTTTTCTTCTGTCCTGGTCTAGGTCCAATTCCTAGTCAGGGATTCTATCTACCAATATTTTTTGTAACCAGAAAAAGAAAGAGTACAAAGATTTTTTTCTCAGTCTTTAGAGTAAAGCATTATGAATTTTCTCCAGTTTTCCAGAAGGCTATAGCCTGATCGAAAATGAAGAACAGTTTTTTTTCCCTCTTGCTGTCTGCACCCCTACCACACGGGGCCCACACACTCATGCTGCTGGCCCAGTACTGGGGCTGGCAACTTCGCCGCTCCCCGAGGACAGTGCCAAGGAGAGTGTGGGTGTCGAACATGCTGGACTCGCTGAGAAGCTGAAGCAGCTCACTTCAGGATCCCTTGCTTGCATAGGCCCGTTTGAAGCCCTAGGAGAGGCCCTAGCGATGTGTCCTCATGCTCATGGATTTTTGTGAAGTTCGCCGAAGGGAGGCCCCTGGGTCCCCTTATTGTGCCCTCTTCTCTGCAGGAACAACTGTGTTTAGGTGACGCCGAAACCGCGAGGGGCACCTCTTTTCCAACTCCAGCGAGGAGAAAGCTGACTTGGGATCCTTTTAGTTTGTGTCGAGTGGGATGTAGTTACGAGCTTTGGAATCGCTGCCATCTGCAATTAAGCTGTTGCCGCCTTTCCAGTGAACAAACCCTCCTTTCACTCACTGTGTAGATTCAACCAGCACGGCACTCTGAAGGCCAGGGCTGGAGACTGCCTCGCGTATGATCGTCATGATTCATTATGATTTTGTTCTCACTTCTAATGAGTAGTTGCTTACACATATAAATTCACATGTAGGAATTTGTATGCCTTATTTTAAAGATCTCCAAAACATAAAGGCTCTGGTCCCATGAAACCCAGGTATGTCCCTAATGGGTGTCCTGTAAATGTTTGGTGCAAGAGTGATTGATTGTCCATGATCAGATCAATTGAAATTTATCTTGTATAGCACCTTATGTGTATTTAGATAATTAAAGGTAGTAAATTAAATGCTTGAATCTTTACATCCTTCCATATATTAGGAACTGATGGAAAAAGCCATGCACTTTAGAATCACACAGAAACAAGTTTATACCCTTCACCCTAGTTTAAACTGATCAAGTTCCTTTCCTTGCTCCTCATTTTGTTATCTGCCAAATGAAGACAGTAATACTATTTGCAGAATTATTCTGAGAATGAGAAGACATGAAATATGTGTAGCGCCAAGTCAGAGTGCTGAGCACATAAAAGTCACTTTTAAAATGTTGGAGGTACCTTGGCCAGTGTGGCTCAGTTATTCAGGGCATCCTCCCATAACCAAAAGGCTGTGGGTTCAATTCCTGGTCAGGGCACCAGCCTGGGTTGCAGGTTGGATCCCCAGTCTAGTCGCATACAATCCCTGGTCCAGGACATATTATCTCTGATCCGATTGTGCACAGGAGGCAACTAATCAGTATTTCTCACATCCTCTCTCTCTCTCTCTCTCTCTAAAAGCAATGAAAAAAAATGCCCTTGGGTAAGGATTAAAAACCATGTTAGAGGCATTCTAGAGAGTTTGAGCACAAACAATCCAGGACAAATTATTTTACCTCACTGTGCCTCTGTGTGCTCATCATTAAAATGGGAATAAAAATGCTATTTGTATTATAAGGTGATGATGAAGATTAAATTATTAGTATTTCTAAAGCACTCAGAACGGTGACTTTGGCACAAAGTGTGCTACATAAGCATATACTAAGTGGTCAGCTATTTATTTATTGAAAGTCTTTATTCCACTGGACCACAACTGTTTCATTAGGGGCATGCTATAGAAGAATAATCATAACTATCTCTGAAAATGTGGGAAGTTTATTTTAATTAAATCCACAGTTCATTGTTCAGGTTTCTTGTAGTTGCAGATTCATGGACAACCTTTTAGAAAGCCAAGGTTTTGAATTTATGGCAACATGTTCTGCCTTGTTATTCTACATAAAGACCCCAATTATACTACTTGGTTACTGCCTTCAAAAGTATTTTTGGTAACAGGTTTAAAAAAAAAGAGTTCCAACAAAAAGCTATTGTTTTCTCTGGGATCCAAGAAAGTTTAATTAAAATGCCAACATGATCAAGCAGGCTAAGAATGTTTTCTCATTATTCCAATTAAGAGTCAGTAGGATTTGATTAATATTATTCTGACTGCTTTGGGCTCTGGCAGAACTGTGTGTTTTCATTTAGTTATTCAACACTAGTATATCCTATTAATTATCTCTCTTTCTCTCTGCTTTTCTCTTCTTCATTATAATCCTTTTTTTTCTGATGGCCTCAGGAACATTTTTCTTAAAATAGTAAGAATTATTTCAAGTGCTACAGTTAATTTTAGTCAAAACTTTAAATATCATTTTGAGTTAATTCATATTTCAGATTCTTCATTTAAAAAGAAATTGTAAGTTTTAAAAAATGGAACTTATCCAGTCTTGATATAATTTACTATGTATTCAGTGTCTCCCAGAGAATTAGAATGACTATTTGTGTTCCCCAGACTCAGAGAATTAGGGAAATTCAACTGTGCTGACTTCCTGAACACAGTTGGAATTGTTCAGTAATGCTTCATTTGTATGCCAGGAGTCCAACACATTAAAATAAGGACACACTCCAGTGCTGGTTTCAAGAAAATAAACTTCAGCCAGTTGACCATCAAAGCTTGTGTATCCGTATTCACTACCCTTCCCCAAATCATATCAATGCAGTGCCGTGTTTTAAATATTAATTGATCAGAAGTCTAAAATCCAAAATTATGACTTCCAAGGAAATGATAACTCATTCTTTTATATATTTGCAATATTAAATTCTTGACTTAGTATATAATTCTGAGTAAGCTGTGAAATAGTTTTCTATGGAGAAAATGCCTAGTTGGTACTTTAGTTCTGTCTGGTAATTTTGCTGGCATTTTTAAATATGTTATGATACCCAGAGGTTTTAGAAATCATGACAAGTTTTATAAAAACATGAAGAAATGTGAGAGAATTATGCAGCAATTTCTGTGAAAACCAAAATTCTGAATTGAATGCATCTTGCATTTTCAACCTCACCTGCATAAACATTTTAAAAAATGTGAGTTTTAAAGGCAGTCATCTGTACTTATATTCTAGAGACTGTGTGTGTTAGTTCCATGCCTTTGCTTGCATGTGCACACACATGTACACACATTTTTGGTTTCTGTGCTATGAAAATTCCACCTAAAATCGCATTTTTATCAAGACACAATGCATTATGCAAACAGCATCAAGAGTTCTTGCTTGTTATGTTTGGTTTAGTTTTTTGTTTAATTTTATTTTTTCTTTTCTTACTTAAGAATTAGAAAAATATTTACATTTACCCTTCCCCATTTGCCCACTATCATCACAGCTGGAAGCTGTCTGTCTCACCTGGCCCATTTCACCCTCCAGGTGTGAATTTGTGCCCCAGGAAAGTGGCATTCTTGACAGTGATTTTACACACAAAATGTTTTGTGACTTTATTTACCCAGACTGCAGTATGCAAAAAATGGAAAGAATTATTATAATTTTGCTTGATAAAACAGTTAATTTATCCAGCTCTTTAATGATGACATAAAGAAAAGAATTCTAAGCGAAGAAGTATGTCTTTTAAGAAATGAAAAATTAGCCCTGGCTGGATAGCTCAGCCAGTTGGAGCGTCATCCCCAGACACCAAAGTTGCAGCTTCTATTCCCAGTCAGGGCACATACAAGAAGAAACCAATGGATGCATAAATAAGTGGAATAACAAATCAATGATTTTTTCTCTCTTTTCCTTTTTTTTTTCTAAAAATCAGTAAGTTAAAAAAATTAAAACTTAAAGCTCTTGAGAGACACTGGTGGCTGGAAAAATTTTCCTTGGAGGGACTGAATGAAGCACCCTGACTCACACTTTGACAGCCAAGGGCAAAACACGATGTGATATGTTGGTCTTAGAATTGTTTTATTTCAAAGTACATGCAAGCCAGTCATTAGCTATGTTATGCCCTAATTATTCCCCTTGCTGTGCATTTTTTAAACCTCAGGTTTCAGGTTTAATGTAAAATGAAGAAAATACACTGCTATCTGTGCTGATGACAGACCGTCAGTAAAATAACTCAGATGAAGTAGTTGATGTCCAATGTAAAGCAGTTACTTAGCAAGTCATAGTTCCCATTTCAAAACTGGATTACAGACATTTCCCTTTAACAACAGGTGTCTTTTCTCTTCAAAGCTCTTACCTTACTCCTCTGCTTTATAATGTACAACAGTGTTATCTTAACAAATATTTACCATCACTTTGGTATAATTCCTTTTATCTTACTAATGATTTCCTGTTAAATTTGCAATTTTAAAAAAATCACTCTTTTCTTTCCATTCCAAAATTGTATGTTTATATTTTTATTCACTAAATATGTTCTGAAACCAAGTTCTTCTCCTTTGCGTATTAATGACAGAGAACATAAGAAGTTTTTTTAAAATTTGCATCATAGAGTCTTCAATTTTGTTTGATAAGTAATAAACAATGCCCACTCCTCTAGCCTCCTGAACGCTCAACAATTAAACGATAGCTCAGACTTAAACATTTTGGAATTGAAAATGAAATTGTGTTTAAATTTTAAAGTTAGTTGGAATTAAGACAGTGTGAAGGAAAAATTGAAAGTAACATTTGTACACTACCCAACCTTATGTTGTCTATAAGAAATCCACTTTAAATATAAAGATACATATAGACTAAAAGTGAAAGAGCAAAGGGAAATACACCATGAGAGAAACAACTTGTTATAGTTGAACTTAAAAGTGTCCCTTTGTGATGGTGCTTAATTTTGACTACATAAATTGCATGCCGGATGTACGGCTCTTTCATCTAATCAGAAGCTGCCAAGAATCTGTTTAGGCAGTCACCTGGGTTAATGTGCATATTATTGTTCTTCCCTTTGCAAAATGGAAGTTTCGGACAGAATCCTTTGTCTGTGTTTGTTGGTTTGCCTCAGGAGTTGTTTCCCAAGTGCTTATTAATTGTATTTTTGTTATTTTTAGCCCTGATATAACTAGGTCTTTGTGCCCTGAGTCCTCGGATAAAAACAGCTGTGACATGTTCTGGAAAACTGAGAAATGGACTCTGCGTGTCTCAGGTTGCACAACTGCTGGATACCTTGACCATCCTGAGAGTTTCTCTTCCACCCACTGAGGGACCCGGGGCAGCAATCACTGAAGATGTTCCAAATGTCTCCTCATTACCCATAGCGAACCCCAAGAAACATTAGCCCCCCAACCGCCAAGAAATTAGTGGTCAAAATTTGAGAAAAGCAGTGCACTGTAAACCCACAGAGAGCCGACTTCTACGTTGTTGATCACAACGAAGCTCTCAAAAGGCATTTAATAGCCTTAACTAGGATCTCCCCAAATTTGTCTGAGCATGGCACGCTTTAAACAGCCGTAAGACTTCCCCCTTTTTACCTTTCTCTGCGTTTTCTGCGGGGAACAACTGTGACTAGAAAAGAAGGCAGCAAACCTGTGGAAAATGAAACAAAGTGGCCCCATGAAGAAAGGAGAATTCCTGGGAGTGGGTGTGGAGTTCTCTCTCCTCATCACCTTTCCCCCACAACTGAAGTCACATTCTCTGACCCAGTTTACTGTTTAGAGCAGAATTTCTCCTGTCCTACAGACCATTAGTTCCCAGAGATGTTAATGAATGCTTCACTACAACAGAGTTTCAAGGTCAAAATCTGGAGATCGACCAAGTTGTGTTTGGACTTCTCAGAAACTATTTGTCTAGCGTACATTGTGCATTCCTAAAAGAGATGGATTTGTCGTTTCACCAAATTCGCTTGGCCATAGAGCACCTTTCTGTGAGCAATATCCCGAAGGCCTTTTTCTGCCAAGTGTACTTCGGAGAACTCTGGTTTACTAGCCCAGGAAATGTTTGCAGACCCAGGAAGGCGAGGATTGAAATGATTTTCAGCAGCTAGTTTAAGTCCCTCTCTGAGCTCCGAGGGGCTTGACTAACGATGGTCAGGAACAGCTTGGAAAACAAGGGACTTAGTTTTTAATGTCAAGGAAAGAAAGATGGTATGGAGATAATGATGATAATAAATTATATATATATATATACCAACTGTATTTCTCTAACTGAATGAAAGGGTGTGTGTGTGTGTGTGTGTTATTTTCCTTTTATTGGGTCAATTGAGTCAGTGCCAATTCAGCTCCAAAAACATGTGGAGCACTTAGGTCTGAGTTCAGGACTTCTAAGTGTGCCGTTCTGTTGATGAGGCAGCCATGCAAATAAACCCAAAACTATGGACACTGTAGGGACGAAGGGACCTCTAGACAGCTGTAGGAGCAGAGAAAAAGGCCAGAGGGGACAGATTTCCTTCAGGGAGTCTTGCCAGAAAGGCAGGTTACGGAGTTAAGACTCAGCCCAGCATTTCCCCATTCCCTAACACTGCTCCCACTTGAAGACCTTCCAAAGCATGAAATTGCGTGCTATAAAATTATCTTCTTTTTGTAGCTCTGACAACAGTGGCAATCTCTTTAAAATTTGAGTCGAAAGCCACGTTTACCCAGTGGTAATGGAATAGTGGAATTGAGATAATAAATGTGACCTCCTGTGCTTTATATAGAATAAGAAATTATCACTAACGAAGACAGAAAAACAGAATTGCCTGCGAGAATGAGGTGGGACTATCATTCAGATCATCCATGTTGAAGAAATACTGAAAATCTTTTTGCTGACTGCAGTCTGCTGCTGAATTGGACCTTTGAACCATTGAATCATCAATTTCAAAAAAATTGCTTTTCTCCAGTCAATTATTCAGCGTTCCGTGACATGATCAATGATGTTAAAGGCTTTCAGTTCATTGTATTAATCAATTAAGCACAGAATGTACACAAAAAACAACTGTCAGCTGATCCGGGTCTGCTGCTGATGAACCGCTGTTCAAAACAATTAATAATGAAATAATGCTGGAAAACTAAGGGCAAAGGCCTAATTGATTTTTCAAAAATAAGAACACTCTAAATGCTCAATTAGTTAATAAGTTGCCTACTAATTGATTTCTTCAAGGTGTCTGGCTGGCAAAATTGAGAAAGGTTCTATAATCACTATCCTTCTACAAAAAGCTCATTTCTAGGCATCTTGGAAGGTTAGAAGATCAATTTAGACTCCCACTAATAGCGTAGGAAATTTTCTCCTGGGATGAAGAAAGCAACGATCAAAAACAAAGAAATTATCAACTAATAGAACTCTGGGGAGCCTTTTATGAAATGAAGCAATTTTATGAAGAATATTAATAAATGAAATGGGGGAAATCATAAAATGATGCAAATATCTATCAGGGATAACAGACATTTGCCAAATGCAAAAAGACAATTTAGGGACCAAGAGACATGTAATTACACTACTTTTAATTGCAGGTGATGGCTGTATAAAAAGAAATAAACATACAAAGATGCTAAGAATTCCTCTAATGATTTTTTACTCCCTCACTCTATGTTTTTACTGTACTGGGCAGGTAATGGAACTTTATGTATGGTGTGTAAATGGTCTAAGAGTTTATAAGTGTTAAAGAACCAAAAGCATCCTGAAGGTGGATTATAATGCTCACAGTATGAACAGTTGCGGATAGCAGTTATGGAACATTTACTATGGGTCAGCCACTTTTCTAAGCGTTTTACACAGATTCACTCATTTAATCCTTATACATTCCTGTGAGAAGTTGTCTTTCCACAGGATAAATGCTATTTCAAGAATCTGAATACAGACCAAAGACCATCTGGGAGAGTTCACATCCTCATCTCCCCACTGTCCTTTATCAAAGCAGGACTATTTTAGTACTTCACATACATGTTCTTCTTTAAGCTCATGACAACCCTATCTGTCTGGTACTAACTTCCCTATATTTGACCAACTATGAAATTTTGATCAAGTGATTTTCCCAAGGGCCACGGGCCAATATATAGTGTCTCAGCAGCTTAGAGGAGTAACGTCAGAGTACCTGGTCTCTGAGCAGGTCTGCGTATGAGCAGACAAGCCAAGCCTCTACATACAACTGAGTAGCTGGGGTCCTTAGATTTTTACCTGAGCGGTTTCGTTCAAACTCCTTACTGCTTCTCTTTCTCCTCTCTTCCCAATTTCAGAACAACTCTCTGACTTGACTTCTTTTTGAGGGGTACTGTGAAAGTATGTTTAACAGACGTGAACTGTGTGTAAAGGTAAAAAAATAGAAAACTATTTGCTTGGGTAAGAATGGAGGGGTTTCTGCATATAAAGAGTCTAAGTTCATTCCTGTAAATTGACTGACATGATGATCATGAAACAAGTTTAGCTAAAGCCTATGGCAGCTACTGAACTAACGGCCAGAAAATAATTCCGTGTTTAAGAACCATCTGTCAAGGGAGGGATGCAGAGGACCAAGAACCTGGAGGGAGGAAGAAGAGAAAAGGCCATCCAGAGAAGAGGGATGGGAGCTGGGGCCCAGAGTCCAGGCTCTAGTCTCAAACTTCGTGGTCACCCACCACGGGGAGCCGCAGCCACCCAATGATCAGAGGACCTTCAGAAAGGTTGAGTCCCCCTGCATCCCTTTCGGCCTCTCCGTTTATCTCCTGGGTAAGCAGCGATGTCCGTCAACTGGAGCGATGCAGTGCTGGGTTAGAGAACTGGCCGCCTTTCTTCGTGCTTCACTCCTGAAAACTCTGGGTTGGAACGGTCTGCTATGCATAAAAGACGAGAGCCCTTTATTAGGGTTTTAAGATTCCAATCCAAGGTCTTCTTTTTCTTTATTTTGAAATCGGACATCAGTTTTATTCTGTCTTATGTGGTTGTGGA
This sequence comes from Sturnira hondurensis, assembly GCF_014824575.4. NCBI lineage: Eukaryota > Metazoa > Chordata > Mammalia > Chiroptera > Phyllostomidae > Sturnira > Sturnira hondurensis. The sequence goes on from NW_028073411.1 coordinate 6,575,314, forward strand.
GATTAACCTGAGTATTTATCAATGTACCTGTACAAAGTAAGTGTTCGATGCATGTTATTCAACCTTCTCTTCTCTCTTTCTGCATACAAAAGCACCCATACGCACACCTCCTTCCCTGTCGCTTCCTCATTGCACTGAGGAGACAATTGCTGTACCCAAATGTTGAAGTAGTCATTTTTTTCCAGCTTCAAGTTCCAGTCACCCAAGCCCAATCCTCCAAGCTGCACACTCTGGCACCATCTCTGCTCCTCTCCCTGTGGCTATCTGGGGGTCTTCCTGGCCTGAGAGGAAACCTACAATCCAATTCTCTTTTCCCCGTCGACCTTGGACATATGCATTGTCTGAGGGCAGGGATTACATGGAACACAGAGAACACAGAAGTATTCTGGTCTTAGAGTTCTAAAACTTGCTTCTGAACCTCACAGCTTAAAAAATAACCTTGAAATTATTTTGATTTATGAGCGTCAGGATTTTTTTTTTCTTCTCTCTCTCTCTCTCACTCTCTCTGACTCTCAAAAACACAAAAGTTTGGTTTTATATGTGGGATTCAAGCAACAAAGACAGAATTAAGTCACAAATTATATGTGTAACACTAGATTAAAAAATAGGTAGTTGAGGACCAGAATACAATCTGGATAAGTAGATGCGTGTTTTCTCCTCAGAGAAGAAAACAGCAACTCCAACTGGTCCGTGTTTCTAAGAAGGCAGGCAGGCAGGCAAGGTAGAAGCGAGGCATGGCAGAAACCACATGTCAATTTAGGGGGGATCTCAGCATGGAGGGACCTCAGCCATTGAAGTGACCTTGGTGGAAAGTTTTACAGAGATTTCACCAGGACAAGCAGCAGAGCACCAAGTGGTGAAGGAGCCAGAAATGGTGGCCAAGTGTGTCCCAGCAGAGAGGGCCTGTGTTTATCCACTGAGCTTTCTTCAGTCCTAGAGAGCATAAAGAAGCATCGAGAAGTGCCTCCTGATCTTGAGAGGATACGAGTTGTCACGAGAGGGGACATCAAACCAGAAGGGAACTTTCATTAGGACAGGGCAGAGTAAGGTCATTAACCTCTAACTAGTAACCAGACGGGAACTTCATGGGCAATGATGGCTACAGACAGCCTTCACACATGGTTATTTCTTCCTTTAAAAATGTATATTTTGTGCTCTGATACTATTATGCCCCCCAAATGGAAGGAGTTTGTTTCAAGCGATGTCTAAGCAGCATCTCTAGATGCTCGAACGTGTACTGGCAGTTTTGAAAAAATGGGTATGTGGACTAAGAGTAATTCAGTTGGTATGTTTTTGATTTGCCACAGATAAAAATACTTTATGGGGTACACCTATGTTCATGGCAGCATTATTCTCATAGTAGAAGGTAAAAACAACCCAACTCCATGAATGGATAAACAAATTGTGTTTTATATATATATATATATATAGATATATAGATATATAGATATAGATATAGATAGATATATATATATAACATTGTGATATATATACACAATGGACTATTATTCAGCCTTAAAAAGGAAGGGATTTCTGACACACGATACAAGGATAAACCTTGAGGATGTTATGCTAAAAGAAATAAGTCAGTCATAAAAGGACAAATACTTATGATTTTACTTACATGAAGTGTCTAGAAACATCAGATTTTAGAGACAAAAAAAATTGAAGGGTGGTTACCAGGACTGGGAAAAGGGGGAATGAGGAGTTTATTGTTTAATGAATACAGAGCTTCAGTGTTTCAAGGTGAAAGGAATTCTGGGACTGGATGATGGTGATGGTAGCCCAACAATGTGGATGTGCTTAATGTCATTGAACAGTAGCACTGGGGAGCACTTGGCGGTATTGGAAACTGTAAGTCTCTCCCAGAAAGCCAGGAATGCTGGAGGCAGGCGTGACCCGATACTAGCCCCGAGGGTTCCCGTGGGAGATCAGGCCTCAAGAATGCATTGTACCCCTTGAGACTTGCTGTGCTTTGCTTAGCCCCATCGATACAAACCAGATCCTTATCTCAGGAAACCCACCTTAACGACTCTCTGGCGCCAGCAAATGTAACAGACTCTGACCTGAGGCAGATCTCTGTGTTTCCTCAATTGTTATCTATAGATAATATCTGTTTTCTGCAACTGAGCCTTTGGGTATTGATGAGCTTTGCAGCATGCATCCTATATACCTCCACACCTACCAATCCCAATAAAAGCCATTTCAGAGAAGGGCTCAGTGAGTTCTCTGCTAGAGGGAGTTGCCACCCACTTTGCTGCCAGAACGAGACTGTTTCCCAGATGACTTACTCTCCTCCGCCGCGACCGGGAGAGCTCCTTGGGATGGAGTTTCCCAAACAGTAGTCCCTTTAAAAGGAATTCAGATGTTCAGTTTTACATTGTGTGTAAGTTAGAGCAATTAAAAACTGTGTAAGGTTAAGGGGAAAACAAAACATTTCGTGCACAGACAAGGAGCTTCTGATTGTATGCACACAGCTCCTTCCCGGAAACCTTGACGATAGCAACACTCCCTTCTACAAGAAGTTTGGCGACCACACAGGGCCCTAACACTGCCAGTTTCACACCGAAGTCTCCTGGGTCCTAATCTAGTCCCCCTCCACTATCTCTAATCGATGTACATTTGAGTACATTTGAGGAATAGCATACACACAACCATACAAATACAAGTACAGTTGTGTGTGGTTCTCATCAGGAAACAAAATAATAAATGCACTTGCTGAGCATTTTAATGCTACCTTTGATTTGTGAATTTCATACCAATTTATCTGGAAGTAAAGAGAATTTTAGAAAGTCTTCGATGCCCCAAATTCTACTAAATCTACTCGGAGACTTTGTTCTTTGAAAGAGTAAACTCAGGTTTACTAATTACTTAAATACAGAATGGTTCATTTTCCTTGTCTCTAATTCAAAACCAACAAAAATGTATCCATGTCCACTCCTATAAAAATGTATCTGAATTTTGTGTGCTGCTTGTTCTTCTTGAAGTTCAGTAAAAAAATCTATTTATAGTATGTATGTGAAATACGAAATAGATGGCTGTCATTAAAATTGAGAACTATTTTCATATTATACGATGTTTAGATGTTATAAAAAATAACTCACAGGTTCCAACAGACTGAAAGCTTATATTTAAAGTGGAAAAAAGAGCAAACATACACCGTATGCTTAAAAGCTTCTTTCATTACATTCTGCATGCATCTCGAGTTTCATTTTGATGTGGATTTAAAAGAAATTGTTTTGTTTTGTTTTTTCCACAGTCAAACTTGGAAGGGTCACAGAACTTTATGGTAGAAGACGCTGGCAGGGGACTTGGACATCCCAACTCTTCTGCTGTGCTCTTAAACAAGTCATTTTGTAACAGGGGGCAGCCAAGAAGGGGGGGCCCAGAAAAGAATTTGCAATGGGGTCCAGAGCTCAGGATGTCCAGAAAATATTAAGATGTCCTCGCTCCCACCCCCCCCCTTCACCCCAGGGGGAAGGGACAAATGGAACAGGGCCATTGAGAGCTGTTTTGCATAGCAACAGTTTCACAGCTAAGCTCTGTGAATCTATAACCTTTAACTGGTTTCATAGATATGTTAAATAGCTGTGGCCATGCTTTGAGCCAGGGAGAAGGGAGTGGCTTCTACCCAGGATGTAACTGGGGGCTTGTCCCCTGAGTCACAGCACCTGCGTGAGAGCTTGGAGTTGATTGGCTTCACGCCATGGGGCCACACCTGCCCAGACTAACAATGGCAGCCCAGTAAACTTGTGATAATACCAGAGTACTGGCAGGTGTAACTGATCGTGGGAGGAGTCGGAAATAGAGGTACAGAGGAAGACTGGCGCGGGGATTTAAACGCAGACGCAGCAGCCATTGGAGAGAGAGCCACCCAGTTTCAGCAGAGTAAGGACTCTCACTTGCCCAGGTGAAAGAGAACCACGCACTTTGCCAGAATGGGGACCTCTGCAGCCAGGTGAAGAAGAAAGCCACATGCTTTTGGTCAGAGTGCCCCCTGCAGCTTTGGTAGAAGAGGCCCACGCAGCTTTGGGGTGCTCCCTTTGGCTGCGTGGCCTGGGAAGCAGGAGAGTGGAAAAATGGTACAAAGAACTCTTGCCAGTGGGCCGTGAGAAGGTGCCACATGACTTTGGATCAATTGGAGATCCTGCCTGGACGACAACACAGCTGACAGTGCCAGTGGCCTGGAAACACGGACGTGTGCTTCTTTTCCTGAGATACGGTACCCTGAATTAGGGTAGAGGGAGAAGGAAGCACTGTGGGCGTCTGTGTTTATCCTAAAGGACTTTGGTATCTTTATGGGGACATCAGGTCACTACTCTAAGTCTGTATAGCTTTAAATAAACCTTTCCTTTCCTTTTCACCAATCTCTGGCATTGAGAGATGTCTTTCCCCTGGTGGCGGACGGATGAGCCCAGTAAGTATTAGTATACTGTCCTTGGAAGGGGCCCCCGTTTTCTGTAGCAGTTTTTGCCCCCCCCCTTGGACCTCCGCTCTGTAACAATTTCACCTCCTTGAGCTCCCCTTTCTCTCCAATTAAGTAAGAGAGTGAAAATATTTGGACCCAAATATTGTTCCATCTTTATATTCCAAGACCTCATGCTTCTGAGATGTCGATGGGCGTATCAGAAGTGTAGCCTGCACTCATGATATTGGTGACCCCATGCTCTTCCCTTCTACCAAGTTAAACTAAACCAATTCAATTCAATTTATAATTACTGAGGGCCTCCAGTGACGATGATAATGACAGATGAGATTTACTGAGCGCTCACCATGTGCCCAGCACTGACTATGGGAAACTGCCTGTAAAGACAGCCCCGGTTCTTCCAGCCAACCTCATGTCCATGCTTCTTGTAATGTGACTTTGTAGCTCCACCCATCATGAGATGGAGTACATCCCCTTGTCCTCTGAATCTGGGCTGCCTTGTGACCTGCTTTGACCAATAGAATGCAACGTCATAATGACATGCCTGCTCTGAGACTTCTATGCACACTCGTGGAACTCTGCCGCCAGCACTAGAACAAGCCCAGGTCAGTCCGGCAGAAGATGAAAGAACACAGGAGGAAGACAATTCTAGTCACGACTCCCAGCCCAGCAGAGAGCCCAGCCAAGGTAAGTAATATTTCCTAGCTGACTCACAGCTGGCCACAGACACAGTAAGCCCTCCAGAGCCCCAGCTCAGCAAACCACCAAGCTGAAATAATATGGGGTTATTGCTTTAAGTAAGCCACCAAGAGCTGGTGTGGTCTGCTACACAGCGTCACTGTGGCAAGGGACAACTGTTACTCCACTCTGAACATGTCATATGGTTTTTCTCATTTACTCCTCACAACAGCCTTAGACGAGGAGAATTACTATTATCCCACTCAAAAGATAAGAAGACTGAGGCACAGAGAAATCAATTTGTTCAAGATCACAAGACTATGATATGTTACATACTATAAAACACCATCAATTGTAAGAAGATGCATCATTATTTTATTTCCTACTGATGAAGAAAGAGTGCTCCTTAAAATAAGAGGTATCCTAATTTCAGAGATGTCAAACATGAAAAGAATTTTTGTGGATCCGTGTTTCAGTAATTGCCAGGGGTTAAGTGTAGTGAGGGGTGGATGGGGGAGCACCGAGGACTGTTAGGGCAGCGACAATGAAATGTACACCACCAAGAATAAACCCAAGTGTAAACTATGGCCTCTGGGTGACAATGATGTGTCAGGTTAGGTTTGTCCATTCTAACAAATATCCCATTCTGGGAAGGATGTTGATATCATGGGAGGCTTACACGGGTAGGGACAGAGGGTGTGTGGGAAAGCTATGCACCTTCCTCTTAATTTTGCTATGAACCTGAAACTGCTCTAAATAATAAAGCTCATTTTTTAGAAACCTGAAAGAGAAGGAAAGCAACTTAGAATTGATGAAACAAGGAAGTAAGTGGTGGCACCAGGCCTTTGGGCTTGGCACTCTGAGTTATTGAAATAATTTCAGGCAGTTGAGTATGTAACTGGTAGTTTGGGGATGGTCTGAGTATTCCCAGTTCTCTAGAATGGCGGATGGTGGCTAAGGGACCTGCTTCTTCTGCTAAGAACCCTTTGTTAGTGCTCTGGGATTTAAATGTTTTCTCTGCCGCATTCTATGAAGTGAGCTACGTGCCTTATGCTCTTACCAGGGCCCCTATTCTTTGCTATATACTTCATTGCCTGCATTATTTCATTAACATTTCCTCTTTCTAAACCCCTCTCTGGTTGGTTGGTCTCTTAAAAATTCCTCCAATTTATCTATGTCTTTTAAAAGAAATTAGATGCTCACTTACTAAATATAGTATTAATGAGACCTAATCACGACTGCTGAATTAGATTAATTACCTTGCTTGTTTGGAATGTGACACTCATCAATCAATTAATATTCCACATATATGTGATTGCTTCATTGTATTCACCAAGGCAGATTAGTCTGACCTTGGCTTTTGGAGGTAATAGCCTAAAATCATATATTGCTTATTTCTGCCACTTGATATTTATATAACCTTGGATAAAGTACTTAACATCTTTGAAGTCCTAATATAAAAATATATATGAACACATTCCAGCCTGTCATTATTCATATTTGTTCAAAGAAGTGGGATTAATGGAGGAAGATAATATAGATATATAGATGCTATCAGACAAGATCCAGACATACAGATACAGGTATAGATAGACATAAATAGATATAGTATACAGTAGAACCTCGGTTCTCAAACTTAATTTGTTCTGGAAGGCTGTTTAAGGAGTGACTTGTTCACAGACAGAATCGTTTTTTCCCAGGCATCAGCATGAAATGGTTGTTGGGTTGAGAACTGAACTTTTGTTCAACAACTAAGACTTTTTTTCCATGAACTACCTGGTCGAGAACCGAACTGTTGGAGATGGGAGACATTCGAGAACCAAGGTTTGACTGTATGATTCATTCCAGAGATTTGATCTTATACAGTAGTGGGAGCTGCTGAGACCAGCCAGGTAATGCTGTTGCTTTTCTGCAATAGCCCCAAATAGCCGCGATAGCCCCAAGTCCGCAGGGACATGAAGCAGAGAAGTAAGGACAAATAGGAACCCGTGAGGCTGAAGGATTCTATGAGAATGTCCCAAATCCCACATTGGTCTCTTACTGTTTCCAAGCTTCCAGCATCAGAGATGAGGGTGTGCTGCTTGACCAACTCTTCCCTTCATCGTTTTTAAAAGGTGACACAATCTTCTGTGGCATGCAGATACTGCATTTTCTTTATCCATTCATTACTGGTGGACACCTGAGTGCAATACACACGTATGGGCAGCAAAACTGAGTGGGGAGACCTGCAGTTGCTGCAGCAGCTGCAGACCCAGCTAGCACCCAGAGGGTGAGCCCACACTTCCTCTGAAGGTCTGGGGCCCGGCCCTTAGACTCGCCAGCTTTAGCAGGCAAAAATACAGCACACCCAGCTAAATTTGAATTTTAGGGAACTAATAATTTTTACATAGAAATCTGCACCAAATATTGCACACAAACACCTTTTAACACAAATATGTCCCATGCAGCACTGGGCATACTTATACTAAAATACATTTTTGTTTGTGTGAAGTTCTAACTTAATTGGGCCTCGTGTGTCTTATCAGCAACCCTTCCTGCACTGGCCCTCAGAATATGCAAAAATTAGGGTCACTATTTCTCTCTTACCTTTGAAATCACACACACAAAGCCTCCTGTGGGCAGGTCGAAACCACAGTGAGGTATCACTTCAAACCCATTAGAAACATGTCTATCAAAAAGCAGAATCACAGAAATGGAGATCCCATGAAGGGTTTTCAGTGGGGGGAGGGCAGGGGGAGAATAGGGGAAAAGGTACAGGAGATAAAAGCATAATTGGTAGGTACAAAATAGACAGGAGGAAGTTGACAATAGCATGGGAAATGGAGAAGCCAAGGAACTTACGTGTAGAACCCATGACCATGAACTAAGGTGGGGGGGTGGGAAATACAGGTGGGAGAGGGGGTGCAGGGTAGAGGAGAATAAAGCGGGGGAATGAGACAACTGTAATAGTATAATCAATAAAATATATATTTTTTTATTTTTTAACATTAATAGTAATATTTTATTGCAGTGATAGTCAAATTGTTTTTTTTATATTTTATTTTATTGTTTTTTATTTAATTCTTATTCAAGTACAGTTTTCTGTTTTATATTCCCTGCCCTGCCCCCGCCCAGTGCTCCCCACCTCACTCCCATTTCCACCCCCCACCTTAATTATTGTCCATGTGTCCTTTATACTTATTCATGTGAGTCCCTCCCCTTTACCCCTATGATTCTCTCCCCTCTCCTCTCTGGACCGTGTCAGTCTGCTCTGTATTTGAGTGTCATTGGTCATATTTTGCTTGCTTGTTTGTTTTGTTGTTTAGATTGCTGTTAAAAGTGAGATCATATGGTATTTGTCTTTCACCGCCTGGTTTCTTTCACTCAACATAATGTTCTCCAGTTCCATCCATGATGTTGCAAAAGGTAGAAGGAGGAAGGAGCTCCTTCTTCCTTTCTGCAGCATAGAATTCCATTCTGTAAATGTACCATAGTTTTTTGATCCAGTCATTTACCGATGGGCATCTAGGTTGCCTCCAACTCTTGGCTATCGTGAATTGTGCTGCTATGAACATCGGGGTGCATAGGTTCTTTTGGATTAGTGTTTCAGGGTTCTTAGGATATGATCCCAGCAGTGGAATTGCTGGGTCAAAAGGCATGTTCATTTTTAGTTTTCTTAGAAAGTTCCATACTGTTTTCCATAGTGGTTGTACCAGTCTGCAATCCCACCAACAGTGAACTAGGGTTCCCTTTTCCCCACAACCTCTCCAGCACTTGTTGTTTGTTTCTTTGTTTATGATAGCCATTCTGACTCGTGTAAAGTGGTATCTCATTGTGGTTTTAATTTGCATCTCTCTGATAGCTAGCAATATCGAGCATCTTTTCATGTGTCTCTGGATCCTCTGTATGTCCTCCTTGGAGAAATGTCTGTTCAAGTCCTTTGCCCATTTTTCAATTGGGTTGCTCATCTTTTTTGAGTGGAGTCTAGTGAGTGCTTTGTATATTTTGGAGATTAAACCTTTGTCTGAAGTATCATTGGCAAATATGTTTTCCCAAACAGTTGCTTCTCTTTTAATCTTGATACTGTTTTCCTTAGCCATGCAGAAGCTTTTAATTTTAATGAGATCCCATTTGTTTATTCTTTCCTTTATGTCCCTTGCTCTAGGGGAAGTATCAGTAAAAATCTTGCTGCGTGGAATATCTCAGATTTTCCTGCCAATGTTCTCCTCTAGGGCTTTAATGGTTTCACAGCTTATATTTAAGTCTTTTATTCACCTTGAATTAATTTTGGTGTATGGTGTAAGTTGGTGTCGAGTTTTATTTTTTTGCTTGTAGCTTTCCAGTTCTCCCAACACCATTTGTTGAAGAGGCTATCTTTACTCCGTTTTATGTAATTGCCCCCTTTGTCAAATATTAATTGACTGTAGAGAGTTGGGTTTATTTCTGGGCTCTCTGTTCTATTCCATTGGTCTATGTGCCTGTTTTTATGCCAGTACCAGGCTGTTTTGATTACAGTGGCCTTGTAATACAGTTTGATATCAGGTATTGTGATCCCTCCGACTTTGTTCTTCTTTCTCAAAATTGCAGCAGCTATTCGGGGTCTTTTCTGGTTCCATATAAATTTTTGAAGTGTTTGTTCTATGTCTGTGAAATACGCCATTGGTACTTTAATAGGTATTGCATTGAATCTGTAAATTGCTTTGGGTAGTATGGACATTTTGATGATGTTAATTCTTCCAATCCATGAACAC